>NW_028277107.1:1237799-2475599 GCF_059951505.1 Python bivittatus
GGATCACTTGATAGATTGATCCAGAAGGAAATTGGGGTTGTTTTCACTGAATGGCACTGAAATCCTGCAGAAGCAATCAAGTTGATCAAGCCTGCCTGAAATATTTCTTCAGTCAAAAGCTTTTGGCTCTTTCCATTTTCTAACCTAAACCTTGGAATCACACCAAGCATTGTCATTTAACTTAGTGCATATCTTTGCTTTGGGAATTTGTGAAGAATAGGACAGATCATATAAATCTGCCTGGCCTGTTCTGTTCTGTTCTGTTCTGTTCTGTTCTTTTTTCCCTTCTTCAGGAGGGTCTTGTGTCCTTTGAGGAGGTGGCTGTGTATTTCACCGAGGAGGAGCGGTCTCAGCTGGATCCTCACCCAAAAGCGCTGCATTGGGAAGTCATGCTGGAAAATTATAGGAACGTGGCCTCTCTGGGTAAGGGTTTGCTTCTCTCCCATGAGAGAGTTTGGAAAGACATTTTCTAGTTAGATGCCATCAGCTCATCTCTTTGGAGTGGGGGTAGGAAAAGATCTGGCCTTCTCCTGCTCGAAGGAAGGAAGGACATCAGTGGCTCTCTGCTTAGATGCATCCCCTGCCATTTCTCATCTGGTGAATTTTTCCATTTCTTTTTAAAGGTATCAGTGAGAAACTCACTCCTTGGCTTGAGGAGATGGTCACCTCCATTCCATTGATTTCAGCTTTTTGGGCCCAGATGCTTCCCTGTCTGTCCTCTGAAGGATTCTCATTTATTCAGGCTGTTGGTTTAATGACTTGTCTTCCTTTTGATTTCTATCCTGAGCCTTGGGGTTAAGGGAAAATGGTGCTGTTTTTCCATTGCAAACATGCTATTTAGGGTTAATAGAAGAGCTCTAGAATTGTTTTCTCTGCAACCATTTGATTTTGGCCAGAGAAAAATGAATAGCAAATGGAAGGCAGTTTTGTTGTTGTTTAGTCGTTAAGTCGTGTCCGACTCTTCGTGACCCCATGAGCCATATTGTGCCAGGCCTTCCTGTCCTTCACTGCCTCCCTGAGTTTGCTCAGTTTCATGCTCATTGCATCAGTGATGCTATCTAACCATCTCATCCTCTGCCGTCCTCTTCTCCTTTTGCCTTCAATCTTTCCCAGCATCAGGGTCTTCTCCAAAGAGATCTCTCTTCGCATTAGGTGACCAAAGTATCTGAGCTTGAGCTTCATTATCGATCCTTCCAATGAGCAATCAGGGTTGATTTCCTTTAAGATTGACTGGTTTGACTTCCTAGCAGTCCAGGGGACTCTCAAGAGTCTTCTCCAGCACCACAGTTCAAAGGCATCAATTCTTCGGCACTCAGCCTTCTTTATGGTCCAGCTCTCACAGCCATACATTACTACTGGAAAAACCATAGTTTTGACTATGCGGATCTTTGTCGGCAAGGTGACGTCTCTGCTTTTTAATATGCTATCTAGGCTTGCCATAGCTTTCCTCCCAAGGAGCAAGCGTCTTTTAATTTCATGGCTGCAGTCTCTGTCTGCGGTGATCTTGGAGCTCAAATAAATGAAGTCTGTTACTGCTTCCATTTCTACCCCTTCTATTTGCCAGGAATTGATGGGTCCAGATGCCATGATCTTAGTTTTTTTAATGTTGAGTTTCAAGCCAGCTTTTGCACTCTCCTCTTTCACCCTCATCAAGAGGCTCTTTAGTTCTTCTTCACTTTCTGCCATTAGGGTGGTATCGTCTGCATACCTGAGGTTATTGTTGATTCTCCCTGCAATCTTAATTCCGGCTTGTGATTCTTCCAGCCTGGCATTTCTCATGATGTACTCTGCATATAGGTTAAATAAGCAGGGTGACAGTATACAGCCTTGTCGTACACTTTTTCCTATTTTGAACCAATCGGTTGTTCCATGACCGGTTCTAACTGTTCCTGTTCTAACTGTTGCCCGCATACAGATTTCTCAGGAGACAGGTAAGGTGGTCTGGTACTCCCATCTCTTTAAGAATTTGCCACAGTTTGTTGTGATCCACACAATCAAAGGCTTGTGCATAGTCAATGAAGCAGAAGTAGATATTTTTCTGGAACTTTCGTGCTTTCTCCATGATCCAGCGAATGTTGGCGATTTGATCTCTAGTTCCTCTGCCTCTTTGAAACCCAGCTTGTACATCCGGTAGTTCTCGGTTCATGTACTGCTGAAGCCTAGCTTGTAGGATTTTGAGCATAACCTTGCTAGCATGTGAAATGAGTGCAATTGTGCGATAGTTTGAGCATTCTTTGGCATTGCCCTTCTTTGGAATTGGAACGTAAACTGACCTTTTCCAATCCCGTGGCCACTGTTGCATTTTCCAAACTTGCTGGCATATTGAGTGCAGCACTTTAACACCATCGTCTTTTAGTATTTTAAATAACTCAGCTGGAATACTGTCATCTCCACTAGCTTTGTTGTTAGCAATGCTTCTTGAGGCCCACTTGACCTCACTCTCTAGGAAGTCTGGCTCACGGTCAGTGATCACACCAGCGTGGACATCAGGGACATTAAGATCTTTCTTGTATAGTTCTTCTGTGTATTCTTGCCACCTCTTCTTAATCTCTTCTGCTTCTGTTAGGTCCCTGCCTTTTTTGTCCTGTATCATCCCCATCTTTGCACTAAACGTTCCTTTGATATCTCCAATTTTCTTGAAGAGATCTCTAGTCTTGCCCATTCTATTGTTTTCCTCAATTTCTTTGCATTGTTCATTTAAGAAGGCCTTCTTATCTCTCCTTGGTATTCTCTGGAAATCTGCATTCAGTTGCTTATATCTTTCCCTTTCACCCTTGCTTTTCGCATTCCTTCTTTCCACAGCTATTTGTAAAGCCACATCAGACAGCCATTTTGCTTTCTTGCATTTCTTCTTCTTTGGGATGGTTTTAGTTGCTGCCTCCTGTACAATGTTACGGACCTCCGTCCATAGTTCTTCAGGCACTCTGTCTACCAAATCTAATCCTCTAAATCTATTCATCACCTTCACTGTGTACTCACAAGGAATATGATCTAAGTCATACCTGAGTGGTCTAGTGGTTTTCCCTACCTTCTTCAATTTAAGCCTAAATTTTGCAGTAAGAAGCTCATGATCTGAGCCACAGTCAGCTCCTGGTCTTCTTTTTGCTGTCCGTATAGAGCTTCTCCATCTTTGGCTGCAAAGCATATAATCAATCTGGTTTCGGTATTGACCATCTGGTGATGTCCATGTGTAGAGTCGTCTCTTGTGTTGTTGGAAAAGAGTGTTTGCTATCACTAGCTTGTTCTCTTGACAGAACTCTATTAGCCTTTGCCCTGCTTCATTTTGTACTCCAAGGCCAAACTTGCCAGTTATTCCGATTACTCCTTGACTTCCTACTTTAGCATTCCAATCCCCTATGATGAAAAGGACATCTTTTTTTGGTGCTAGTTCTAGAAGGTGTTGTAGGTCTTCATAGAAGCGGTCAACTTCAGCTTCTTTAGCATCAGTGGTTGGGGCATAGACTTGGATTACTGTGATATTGAATGGTTTGCCTTGGATACGCACTGAGATCATTCTGTCATTTTTGAGGTTGTACCCCATTACTGCCTTTCCCACTCTCTTATTGACTATGAGTGCAACTCCATTTCTTCTAAGGGTTTCTTGCCCACAGTAGTAGATATAATGGTCACCCGAATTCAATTCACCCATTCCTGTCCATTTCAATTCGCTGATTCCCAAGATGTCGACGTTCAATCTTGTCATCTCATGTTTGACCACATCCAGCTTGCCTTGGTTCATAGATCTTACATTCCAGGTACCTATACAATATTGTTCTTTACAGCATCGGACCTTCTTTTCGCTTCCAGATACATCCACAGCTGAACGTCCTTTCGGCTTTGGCCCAGCCGCTTCACTCTTTCTGGAGCTACTTGGAATTTCCCTCCGCTCTTCCCCAGTAGCCTATTGGACACCTTCCGACCTGAGTGGCTCATCTTCCGGCGTCATATCTTTTAGGCTTTTAACATTGTCCATGGGGTTCTCTTGGCAAGGATACTGGAGTGGGTTGCCATTTCTTTCTCCAGTGGACCACATTTTGTCAGAACTCTCTGTCATGACCTGTCCGTCTTGGGTGGCCCTGCACGGTATAGCTCATGGCTTCACTGAGTTACGCAAGCCCCTTCGCCATGACAAGGCAGTGATCCATGAAGGGGGGAAGGCAGTTTGGGTAAGAAGAAAAGGACAATTTTCAAAATTTATTTACTCCTCACTGGTCATTCCTGTTATTGACCGCCTCCGATAAATGTTAGGTTTTCTCCTAATGCCTCCCTGGATGTTTCCCCAGATTCTTTCTGAACTCAACACTGACTCTACGTAACGTTTGACTATATAAGGAGAATTCTAAACAAACGAGATGCTGTAGATGTTTTCAAAGCTTTTATGGCTCATGATTATAGAAATTATCATT
This sequence comes from Python bivittatus, assembly GCF_059951505.1. Lineage (NCBI taxonomy): Eukaryota > Metazoa > Chordata > Lepidosauria > Squamata > Pythonidae > Python > Python bivittatus. The sequence continues at coordinate 1,242,206 of NW_028277107.1, forward strand.
TCTATACTATGTGATTGTAAGGATACAAATGTGCAAGATATTGGAATTTGGGAAAAATTCAGAAGGAAGATCATATGAGCTCCTACAGTCTGATCTATCTGCCCACCCTTCCTATCATGTTCATTTCTCTTTTCCTTTGAAGGTGATACTGGCTACCAGAATAAAGATCCCAGTGAAAAATTCGAAGTGATCAGGCATGGAGGCGGAATGGACAAGGAACTAGAGATGCAACTAGAAAGTCAGGAGAGAAACCAATCACAGAATTGGAATCAGGAAAGCTTATCCTCCATGGATGCCGAGACGCAAGGCTTTCTTGCCCAACAAGGAAAAATAAAGCAAAAGTATATTGGAAAAAGTGTAAGACTATTAAAAGACAAATTAGTTGTAAATGAACACTCTCCAACCCAAACCAAAGGAGAAGATTATATTTGCAGAGAGAATAGAAAAAATCACAAATGGACTTTCACTCTTTCCTGTGAAAATGGGTCCCTTAAGTCTCATAAAAGGATCTCCACAGGGGAGAAGCCATGTAAATGTTTGGCATCTGGAAAGATTTTCAGAACAAGCTGTCAAGTTACTTCACATGAAAGGATCCAGACAGGGGAGAAACAATATGCATGCACGGAGTGTGGAAAGAGCTTCAGTCGCAGTTATTCCCTTACTTACCATAATAGGATGTACATTGGGGAGAAACCATATAAATGCATGGAGTGTGCAAAGAGCTACTGTAAAAATACATCCCTTATGATACATAAAAGGACCCACACAGGGGAGAAGCCATATAAATGCATGGAGTGTGGAAAGAGTTTTATTAGTAGCAGTCAACTTACTTTCCATAAAAGGATCCACACAGCAGAGAAGCCATATACGTGCATGGACTGTGGAAAGACTTTTACTCAAAACGGTACACTTATTTCCCATAAAGGAATCCACACGGGGGAGAAACCATATAAATGCATGGAGTGTGGAAAGACTTCGTCAAAACAGTATTCTTACTTCCCATCATAAAAGAATCCACACAGGGGAGAAGCCATATAAGTGCCTGGATGTGGAAAGAGCTTTCGTACTAGGAGTGATCTTACTTGCCATAAAAGGATCCACACGGGAAAAACCATGTAAATGCATGGAATGTGGAAAGACTTTTCGTCGAAACAGTAATCTTACTTCCCATCATAAAAGGATCCACACAGGGGAGAAGCCATATAAGTGCATGGAGTGTGAAAAGAGCTTTCGTAGTAGGAGTGAAGTTACTTCCCATGAAAGGATCCATAAAGGGGAGAAACCACATGAATGCTTGGAGTGTGCAAAGAGGTTTAAAATTAGCAGTCACCTTATTGCCCATAAATGGATCCACACAGGGGACAAGCCATCTAAGTGCCTGGAGTGTGGAAAGAGCTTTTGTAGTTGGAGTGAACTTACTTCCCACAGAAGAACCCACACAGGGAAGAACCATACAAATGTGTGGAGCATGGAAAGAGCTTCAAGAGTATGTTGGAACCTGCATCAACCAACAATTAATTTACAAAACATAGTCAATGGGAATTTGATTGATTTGCTTCTGCCAATTGTGACTGGGAAGGAGGCCTAGTAGTTAATGGTTGTAATAGGAGTAGTACAGGGAGATCGTGAGGAGCTTAACCTTATATGGGCAATGAGGCCAGACTGGATTGCAGGCAAGGCCAGTGGGGGCCTCATAGCCAGGAAGGAGCTATGTATCCCTGGGAGGAAGGAAAGAGGTGTGTGAGGAAAATTTTAGTAGCCTTTTGTATGTTTTAATGTTAGTTTTGAATGCATTTAATAAAGCCAAGGCAAAATGTTACTTCATCTAAAATTTCACGTCCTTTACCAAGCCCCGAGGTAACAGACCTTATATCTGAAGTATCACAAGTGCCTTCATGGACAGTCTCATCCTTAGGTATTCCTGAGAATGATGCTGTTTATGATACCATTCCTGATAATAGTATTGAGACATTGTATGCCATCATGAAACAAGGTATTACCCCTACATCTGTAACAATGGAGACAATAGCCCACACCGTTGCTTCAAAGTTTTAAGGTAAGAAGGTGTTTTTCTGGAACGTTCCAAAAGGGGTTTGGTTTATTGAAGTTTTTTGATATGTGTTTTATTATGTGAGAGGTATTCTGGCTATGGAATGCTTGCTATGCTCGAGAGTGAAACAGTTTTAGGAATTTTCTGACGCTGGGAACTTGTCAAAGCTGGCGTGAAGGAGCTCCGTTACAGTTGAGTTGAAATCAAGGTCGCACCTTGAGGTTTTTATCTATTTTTATCTTATAAAGATCTATATCTTTATTGCTATAACTTTTTCCTCTTCTTTTGAATTCAATTTTTCCTGATGGAATGTTTAGGGTTTTGTTATAAGACTTTTCGTTCTTGGATGATTATTATGTTGTTCATGTATTTTTGTCCATGTTGTTTGTATTGAATTTGTTATCATTTAGGTTATAACTGTTGTGTTTGATTGGTTGTTTGTCTAGCTGCCCTTTTGCATTACACATAGGGGCGTAGGCTTACAGCATTTTAGTTTATTTTGCCCCTTCGGGTTATGCCCTTTTTTGGGTCTCACTACCTTTCCTATACATAAGGGTCAGCTGCCTTGCCGAGGTAGAGTGACTCTTGCCACTGTAGGCTTGCATAGTGGGAGTTACCCTATTCTGTAGATAAGGACTGCCTTATTTGACAGGGGCTAGCTTCCCTGAACCTCTGGATTTGCACCTGGAAACAGAGAAAAAACACACAAAAAAAACAGAAGTAAGTAGCTGATTGTGAGTTGTTTCCTTATATTTTCCCCTGTGGACCAGGGCTGAGCGAGAAATCAATTACAGCCACACCCAACTCCCTGCAAGACCAATGGTCGATGACCAGGGTGTTTGGAAAGCAAGGGTGATTGGTGGATCTCTCGTGCCCCCACAGATGTATGCTGGACGATTGAGTGTGATTGTAGGTTGATTGGGGTAGTGGTTGAGGCGCACTATTTAGTGTGTAAGTGTGGAATTTTGAAATTTGAATGGTGTAGAAGTTACCACAAGCAGTTACTTTAGAAAGCAACATAAGAAGTATCAATTTTATTGAAACTGTATGATTTATTGCCTGGCTATTTAAGATAATAGCCTGATTTTCTCATTACATTGTTGTTTTGCTTATGCTTGAGTTGTCTTGTTATTAATATGGGGAATAGAAAATCAAAGGTAAGTGATGCTCCTGAGAGAGGTACTCCTGCTTGGTTTATTTATACTCATTAGGGGCCCAGATTTTGTCACTTTTTAAAACAGTGGCATCTGCTTACGGCTAAAAATCCTAAATGTCAATTTCCTGTGGAAGGTACCTTTGATCGGGACCGAATTAATTTCTTATGAGCATGTTTAGAGGAAGCTGATAACTCCCTGAAAACAGGAAATTGGGCTGTCTTTATGATTTGGTATGCTGAGATGGAGAAAAGACGTAGGGATCACCATTTACAATCTTTTAAGCATTCTAAGGAGAAAATGGAAAAATCATTTGCTGATTTACAAGCCTCAATTAAAGATATTCAAAAAGATGATGAGGTGGAGGCTCAAAAACAGAAAAGTACCTCTAAATTGTGCCCTTTGGCTCCTGTCTCTGTTCCTGATAATGAAGAGGCAGACGAGGATCTTTTACTGGATTTTCCATGTTTTTTTTCCTCACATCCTCCCCCATATGTTCCTTCTTCTCCTCCTCCTTTGCCTGTTGCTCTAGATCTATTATCGCATCCTGTGGATATATCTGTTCCTACTATTTCTTCTTCTTCTTCAGCTACTGGGTCTAGATCTCTTTTAGCCTCAGCATCAATGGCCTCGTCTTCTTCTCCTGTACCTGACTCTTCTCTTTTACCTGCTGACTTCTCTACTCTTATTCAAGAGGTGCGAAGGACTTTACAGGCAGCAGATAAACTGCTTGTTAGTCCTCAATCAATCCTTAAGGCTGAGGTAGATAAGATTAGCCAAACGTTGGGTCTGGATACAAGTTTTTCTTTAACTCCTTCTCCTACTCAACCACTTTCTCCTACCTTTGCATCTATTTTATCTGACTTGCAGTCTCGAGATCAAGTGGCACTTCATACTCGTGGTGCACCTCCTTTCTCATCTACCCCTAAAGAGGTTGATTTGGTTTTTCCCCCTCACCCTGTACAAACTTTGGATTTCTCTGAGCAACCTATGGGACAGTTTCCCCTTCGAGCTATGCCTGGGTCAACAGAAACTGTTAATGGACAGTCAGTTCCTAAGGTAATCCAGGCCCATGTGCCATGGTCTCAGACTGAGATTCGTAATATGGCTAATTCATTTCCTAATATCTGAGATGAACCAGTTAAATTTAAAGAAGAATTGGAAACTATAATTGAGGCTTATAATCCAACATGGGTAGATCTAAATCAACTTATGCTTGCAATCTGCCCTAAAGGGGTATGGGAGCATTTGAAGGAGAAAGCTGCATGGCCTCAACAAGCCCCAGCCCCTGGTGAGTTGGCTAATATTCATGCACGGCTACTTACTAATATTACTGAGGTTTGTCCAGTGAAAACAGACTGGAGCAAAATTAAAAATTGTTGTCAATTAGAACGGGAAGCACCAGCAGAATACATGGAGTGCCTTACTGTTGTTTTTGAACAACATTCTGGTGTAACTGACCCACGAATTAACGCACGAGAAGGCATGGTTTCCTTTTTTGTTGATGGGTTGCGTCCAAAAATTTCTGAGGCCATCCGTGTTAATGTTATTGGATGGAAGGCCAAGTCTCTTTCTGAAATTGTTGATATTGCTGACCACTATTCCTCTTCTCTTAAGAAACAGAAGGAGGAAAAAGAGGTTCAACTTATGGCTTTACAGCTTCGTGCTTTGGAAAGTCCAGCACCCCCATCTTATCCCCCTCCTCAGCAGAGGATTCCGTATTCTTCTTTTCCACCTGCCTATAACCCTTTGTACTCTTCCTATCGCTGTTATAATTGTGGGATAGAAGGACATTTTCGCAATGTTTGTCCCTACCTTGCTTCAGGAATTCAACGACCCAGAGGTCGATTTCCTCCTGTCGCCTCTGTTGCTCCTCTTCCTCCCCCTAGGCCACCGCGACTTCCACGGCTGCAAAGCCCAGGGACTCGGCCAGCTCTCATGCCTGTTGGACAATAGGATAGCTCGGTGTCTTGCAATTTCAGTTCTTCTGTTGTTTGTCCTCTTGTTCCTCTTAATCCCTCTGATCCAGAGCTCCTGGTTGCTATTAATGAACAGCCAACTAAATTTTTGGTGGATACCAGGGCTGCTTTTTCTACTTTAATGGCTAAGGATTTTCCTCAGATAAAATCTTCTGAGCGGGTGGTAAATGCAATTGGTATTGCAAATACTTCTGTACCACACCCAGTCTCACTTCCTGTTTCTGTCTCCCTTGGACCTCTGCAACAGGAACATGCCTTTCTCTTAAGTCCTTGTTCTCCAGTTAATCTTCTGGGCCGAGATCTTTTGTGCAAGCTCGGTTGCACAATTTATTGCCAGCCCGATGGGTTATATTTAGATATCCCCCTTGCTAATGAATTTGCAGTTTTGGCTTATTTGCATACATCTGTTTCTTCACCGTGTTCTAGTTTTTTTTTGGAGTCAGATGAATTAACTTCCTCTTTTGCTTCTATTATTCTTGCTCAAGTTCCTGAATCTCTCTGGGCAACTCATTCTGATGATGTGGGTCGTATTAAATCTGCTGAACCTGCTCGTGTCCAGCTTGACCCCACTAAACCCCTTCCTTGAATTCTTCAATATCCTTTATCAAAGGAAGCTCAAGATGGAATTCGGCCTGTATTAAAGCCCTTCTTGAGCAAGGCATTTTAGTCCCTACTAAGAGTCCTTGCAATACTCCTATTTTTCCAATATGGAAAAAGGCCACTGGGTGGCGTTTTATCCAGGATCTGCGCCATCTTAATAGGATTGTAATTCCTTCTTATCCAGTTCCTAATCCTGCTACGATTCTTTCTTCAATTCCATCTGATGCTTGTTTTTTCACAGTTGATTTGTCTTCTGCTTTTTTCTCTATACCTATACACCCAGATTCACAGTTCCTCTTTGCTTTCCAATTTGAGGGTCTTCAATTGACCTGGTGTTGTCTTCCCCAAGGATACTGTGAATCTCCTTCTATTTTTTCGCAAGTCCTTCGACAAGATTTAGCTACTATTTCTTTCCCTGCAGGCTCTACTCTCTTGCAGTATATTGATGATTTGTTGCTTGCTTCCCCCTCTTTAGAAGCTTCACAAACAGATTCCTTGGCATTACTTATTGGTTTGGCCGAGAGAGGCCATAAGGCTTCAAAATCAAAATTACAGCTTTGTCTCTCTGAAGTTGTTTATTTGGGAGTACAAATTAAACAGGGTGCTTGCTCCATTTTGCCTTCTTGAATTGAAGCTATTTTACGTCATCCAAAACCTACTACCCAGAAGGCTATGCGTTCCTTCTTGGGTATGACTGGATTCTGTCGCCAGTGGATTCCTGCTTATGCTAAGCTTACTCGTCCTTTATATGATTTAACTTTGCATGATGTTTCTGAACCCCTTTCCTGGTCTTCTGAAGCTGACACTTCGTTTACTGCCCTAAAACAGGCTATGGCTTCTGCACCTGCTTTGGGGCTCCCTGATTATGATAAGCCTTTTTTTCTTTATTGCCATGAACGGGAGGGCTTTGCCCTTGGGGTTCTTGCTCAATCCCATGGATCTTTAAAAAAACCAGTTGCATATTTTTCCCTTATGCTGGATCCGGTGGCAAAAGGGTTGCCTCCTTGTTTACGTGCTGTGGCTGCAGCTGCTCTTCTGGTGGAGCATTCTGCTGATACAGTATTGGGACATCATTTGATAGTTTCAATTCCTCATTCTGTATCGGCTCTTTTATTACGCTCTCTCAATAAGTTTCTTTCTACTGCTCATCTAACTAAATATGAGGCTTTATTTCTTTCCTCTTCCCATATTACTTTACGTCGTTGTCCTCCCTTGAATCCGGCTTCCTTGCTTCCTGTGCCTCCTGATGGAGATCCTCACGATTGTGAGGCTCTTTGCTCGCTTCTTTCTAAACCACGTCAAGATCTTCTTGACGTTCCCCTCCAGAATTCTGATTTCATTCTTTTTGTTGATGGCTCCTGTTTCCGTGATCCTACTGGGCAACTGGTGGCAGGGTTTGCTGTCTGTTCTTGCTATGAACCTTTAACCTATGGTCCCCTTGTTGGAGTCCGCTCAGCCCAAATTGCAGAGCTTGTGGCACTCACTGAGGCCTGCCGTTTTGCGTCAGGAAAATCTGCCACCATTTACACTGATAGTCGCTATGCTTTTGATGTTGTCCATGATTTTGGTCAATTGTGGAAACTTCGTGGGTATTTAACAGCTCAAGGGACTCCAATCAGGAACGGACAATATGTTTCAGATCTTCTTTCGGCTCTTTCTTTGCCTTCTGAACTTGCTATTGTTAAATGTCTTGCTCATCAGTCTCCTACTTCTGAAATTGCTATGGGAAATGCCTTGGCAGATGCCACGGCTAAACGGGCAGCCCTTATGGCCCTGGGCTCAAATTCTAATGTCCTTGCTTTTAATACTACTGATAATACTGCAGCCTTGGCCCTTACTGAATTTGACGATCTGATTGCTATACAACAGTCAGCTCCTCAATCGGAGCATCGTCACTGGGCTAGGTTGGGCTGCGCTCCTACTTCTACTGGCCTTTGGAGCCATCCTAGTGGTCGCCCTGTGTGCCCACGTTCTTTGCTGCCATTCCTTGTTCGTGTCCAGCATGGGGTCTCCCATGTTGGTCCGGAGGGAATTGGTGCGGCTATTACTAAAGAATGGATTGCTCCAGGAGTGTATGCTATGGCAAGACAAATTTGTTCATCGTGCACTACCTGCCAGCAGCATAATATTGGCCAGTCTACTCCAGTTGCTACTGGATTCCATCCTCCCCCTTGGGGTCCATTTGTACATGTGCAAATGGATTTTATACAAATGCCTAAATGCTGTTCTTATGAATATGTACTAATCCTGGTTTGCATGTACAGTGGGTGGATAGAGGCTTTTCCTTGTAGAAAAGCTGATGCCATTACAGTAGCCAAAAGGTTGTTAAGAGATTTCTGCCCCAGATTTGGTATTCCCCTTTATTTGGGGAGCGATCGAGGGATGCATTTTGTAAACCAGGTGATAGCTGGATTGTGTAAAGCCCTTAAAATTACGCAAAAGTTACACTGTGCTCATCATCCAGAATCGTCAGGTAAGGTGGAACGATTTAACTCCACCTTGAAGACTAAACTTGCCAAGATCTGTGAAGAAACTGGTCTGAAATGGCTGGACTGTTTGCCCTTAGCACTTACGTATGTCAATTCGAGCAACTCCATCTAAATCTATTGGGCTGTCACCTCATGAAATATTGATGGGACGGCCAATGAGAGTACCAGCATCTCCCCCTTCACTTCTCCACCTGCAAGACATCCATATGCTGGACTCCCTTATGTTAGAATACTGTCGAGCTCTTATTTTTTCCCTCAGGACTTGTCACTCAAGAGTTGCAGCTGCCTTGCCCAAAAAGCCATTGCATCCGTGTCACTCCTTAAATGTGGTCGATTGGGTGTTGATTAAAGTATTTCAACGGAAGAATTGTCTGGTTCCTCGTTGGAAGGGACCGTTCCAAATTTTGTTGACCACAAATACAGCAGTGAAGTATCAGAGTCTGGGCTCTTGGGTGCATGCTTCGCACTGTAAGAAGATACGGCCCCCAGATGAGGAAGACGTCCACAAAAGCAATTGGCAGAACGGAACAGAAGAAGCCTCAATCTCTTTCTGTGAGTTCTGAGGAAGTGTTACCTGATACGCTTAAGGAGGGTGCATGTGCTGATAACCTCTGCACTCCTCTGGATCATCATAAGCGTTATATTAGATGCAACCTTCGTTCACGTCATACCAGAAAGCAGCCTACAGCTCAATTGCCTTGAAGTAAAGATCTTGTAATCCTGAATGGAAGCTCGACTGCGGTTAAAAGAGACTTATTATATTAGAAAATGCTTAATGCCTGCAGTATGGTTGATTGTTATTTTATTGTTTATTGGAACATGTCTTAATTTGTATCATGTATTACATCTTGTTACAGAGGTAAAGGATCAGGGGTTTGAGGGAACTACACCTTCGGTCCCTCTGCCAACACAGTCAGTGGAGGAAATTGAATCTGATTCACCATGTTATGACAAAACCTGTGTACGTAGGACTATTCCAGAATTTCCTAGAGGTCTTGTTACTCAAAAGGATCTTAAGGGTTTAGAATATGATAATATGTATCTACAGTTAGTTGATATATATAGAGCAACTCATACAATCACAAACTTAAGCAATTGTTGGATATGTAATTATAACTTAGGATCTAATCAGCACGTTATTCCTCTCTTTGCCAAAACAGTTCCTTTCAATTGGTTTCATAGTACCTTGTGGAGTACTAGTGGTTTAATTTCATTAACACCCTATGGACATGATAGTGGATTAATGTCAATAGATGATTATAGGAGCATTCCCAAATGTAAAACAAGTCCCAGACTGTGTTCATTTCAATACCATCTGCTTCCAGAACCAGTCTTTGGGGATGTGTGTATAAGTGCTAGTGGACCTAATTCTTCCCCTACACCAGTTTTGGTCCCCTAGTATTCTAAAAAAGTGGGAGTTAGCCAATGTAATATGACCATTTTATACAAATATACTTGGAGTTATTATTTTCCCGACCGGCGTAGACCCTGTACATATTCTGGGGATTATTGTGGTCCACTTAAAATTGCTAGAGGCAAATGTTCCTATTCACTTCCACCATGAACCTGTTATGATTATTCACGAATCTTGGAGGGTCCTTCAGGACCAGCTTGGGTACGAAAAGCCTCCATATGTTGCCAAATAGCTCCTGAAGGTACTTGCTCTTTCACACTATGTCTTTTACTAGTTAAAATAATAAAACATAATATTCCGCCGATCTATAGACCTGCCATGGAACTGATAAATGCTTCAGTAGTAGATAGATTGATTTTTGATCCAAATCAATGGGTCAACGGTATAGTTGCTCCTCAGGGACTATCATTTATATGTGGAATGCGGGCTTATAAGGCTTTACCCCCTGTATGGGATGGTTCCTGTCATTTAGGAGTATTGGGCCCTGGCTTAATGCCACTAAAAGAACCAATGGATTTAGTCCTGGAAGCCTGACGTTCAATGTCATCCAATGCATCACATTTGACAATTCCTAATAGATTTCAAAGATCCCTCCCAGAGCCTACATTAGATAATGGATGGTATAGATTCTTTGGTCTTTTGTTTCCCAGAGCTGGAATATACATGCTTTGGGAGCAGAGTAAGAAGTTTTCTACCTTGTTAGAACAAGTTACTAATATTTCAACTTCTCAGTTTACCCTTATTGCTACTGAGATGGCTGCCATTCGACAGACTACATTACAAAATAGAATTGCCTTGGATTATGTTTTGGCAAAACAAGGTGGAGTGTGCAAGCTTATAGGACATTCATGTTGTGTCTTTATCCCAGATGGGAATAAAACATTATTTGATAATATTGGGGCATTGAAAAAGGCAGTGGGAAATTATAAAAAAGACATCTTGACTCCCTTTGGCACTTTTACAACAGAAGGTAGATGGGATTTCCTTTCCTTCTTTTTTTCTGGCCTGGGAGGAAAAATTATTATGTTTCTTCTTACAGTTTTTTGTGTTCTATTTTTGGTTTATTTGGTATTTTTGATAATTCGGAAATGCATTTCTACATTCTCAGGGACATCTTCAGTTCCCTTGATGGTTCAGACTATTAGCCAAAATGTTACTTCATCTAAAATTTCACGTCCTTTACCAAGCCCCGAGGTAACAGACCTTATATCTGAAGTATCACAAGTGCCTTCATGGACAGTCTCATCCTTAGGTATTCCTGAGAATGATGCTGTTTATGATACCATTCCTGATAATAGTATTGAGACATTGTATGCCATCATGAAACAAGGTATTACCCCTACATCTGTAACAATGGAGACAATAGAAGACCATCCATATGTCTCCCAATATCCTTAATTTTGTACTGCTTAATAATAATACTAGTTTGCTAGCTTCTGCTACAGTAACTAAATAGACTCCCTTATTGATCTTAAATCATAAAGAGTACATTATGAACTAAGTATGTTTGCCCCTGTAGATCATATATCACAGGAGATGCTACAGCTTCTTTTGAATATATAAGAATTGTCCATAGGACAAGAAGTGGGGATTGTGAGGGGAAAATTATTAATAGCTTTTTATATGTTTTAATGAAGGTTTGAATGCATTCAGTAAGGCCAAGATAACCGATATGCAAACTGCGGGGGCATTTACAAGAAAGAAGAGGAACTTACAAAATGAAGGAAATTACAGATATGTTGTTGAGAACAAAGGTGCCAAGAACAGGGCACAGACGACACGTGTTGACATCAGTTCAGGGAATGATCTGATCGTCATAATGTGGTCTGTGATTTAACAGAATAAAAAGGATGGCATCTAGGTAAATGGTACCTCTTGAACGAGCTGTCAGTTTGACGGCTCGGACAAGCAGGTTGGCATTGCAATGTGTAAGTACCTTGTGCTTGTGTGTTTTAATTGCATTTTAATTGCATTTTACTCGCTGAATTTTTCTTGCTGAATTTATTTTCAATAAAGTTTTAGTTTTAGTAGCACTTAGAACTTTGAAGTGACTTGTTTCATGGTGTGTCTGCCTCCCGTGTTTTAACATGGATTTTTCCCTGACACCACTAAATCCCTCTTAGCGGCACCAGTATTGTTCAGAGGAAAAAAAGACAGAACTTTACGGTTATGCACAGACTATAGGGGGTTATATGCAATATGTACAGAGAACAAGTACCCACTGTCATTAATGAAAGATTTGTTAGCTCATTTGGCAAAAGGAAACATTTTTACCAAACTTGATTTGAGAGATGCATATTTTCGTGTGTGCATAAAAGCGGGGCAGGAATGCAAAACAGCACTCCGATGCCCACTTGGCTGCTACATGTATCGAGTTCTCCCATTCGGATTAAAAGGCACACCCGGGGTATTTAAGCAACTGATTAATGAGGTGTTGCACGAGTTTCTCTACCAAGGACTGTTGGTGTACTTAGATGATATTTTAATTTACACCAAAACAATGGGGGAATATGTGGAATTAGTCAGGAAAGTGTTGGAAAAACTGCTAAAGGCACAGCTGTATGCAAAACTGTCCAAATGTGAATTCCATAAAGATTGCATTGACTATCTGGGCTACAAAATCTCTAATAAGGGAGTGGAAATAGACCCCGGTAAAGTCCAGAATGTCATAGCCTGGGAGGCCCCAAAAACCAGTAGGCAACTGCAAAGTTTTCTTGGCTTTGCCAACTTTTATAGACAATTTATTCCTAATTTTGCACAAGTGGTCCTACCTTTAACAGATTTATTAAAAACTAAGGACAAGAACACTGTAGCAGGAAAAACCCCAGGTGCCTCTTTGAAGTGGACAATAGAATGTCAGGAGGCTTTTGAAAGCCTCAAAGCGTTATTCACGGCTGAACCCATTCTGAAGCACCCAGATCCTGCAGTGCCTTTTGTAATTCAGGCAGATGCCTCAGATGTGGCCATTGGGGCAGTCCTCCTGCAAAAGGATGGGGAAGGAGTTTTAAGACCTTGTGCTTACTTATCCAGAAAGTTCTCTGAAACTGAGAGGAGGTGGCTAGTGTGGGAAAAGGAGGCTTTCGCTGTGAAATGGGCTTTAGTGAATTGAACACATTTGCTTGAAGGGGCAGAGAAGCCTTTTGAGGTTTGGACAGACCATAAAATTTAGAGGCTTTAAAATCACCCAGAAAATTGCCTCCTAAACAAATAAGATGGGCGCAATTCTCCAGCCGATTTAATTTCACTTTAAAGTACATCCCAGGGGGAAGGAATTTTTTGGCAGATACTCTTTCTAGACTGCCTCAGCACAATAGCCAGTGGGAGAAGGTGGTATCAGCTGTAATTCCCACCCAGAGGGAGCCAGAAATGGCAGCTGCAGTCACCGGATCACTAAGTAAAGCCACCAAGCCTCTCCTTGAGTCAGAGTTATTAACAGACTTAAATTGATTCCTGAAAAAGGTTGAATGGTTCCAGAAAAATAAGGAGGTACCAACCCAGAAGGAGGGAGCATGGTGGAAAGCAGATAGACTCTACGTACCTCAGGAGGCTCATAAGCAGGTACTGCAAAGAGGCCATGATGATAAAACAGCAGGACATTTTGGCTTTCTCAAAACATTACATCTACTACGAAGGCAATTTTGGTGGCCCTCCATAAGAAAAGACGTAGCGGAATATGTAAATACCTGTCCTGTCTGTGCTATGGCAAAAAGGCAGGGAGGGAAGCCACGAGGATGGTTACAGCCAGTAGCAAGCCCTTCCAGACCCTGGAAGGAGATTGCAATGGACTTTATTGTGGATCTGCCAGAGAGCAGAAAAAAGACTGTAATTTGGACTGTTACTGATCTCTTCTCTAAACAAACTCACTTCATCCCTTGTAAAGCCATCCCCTCAGCACCTGAACTGGCTGAATTGTTTATTCAACATATATACAAATTACACGGTTGTCCTGAAAGAGTGATCAGCGACAGGGGGGTCCAGTTTGCCTCTAAATTCTGGAGGGCATTTTTAACCCTTTTGGGATCCAAGCAAGCAATGAGCTCTTCTTTTCATCCTCAGATGGACAGAGCGACGGAGAGGAGGCATGCAGGTTGGAACAATATTTGAGATGCGTTATAAACTATCAACAGGACAATTGGGTAGTCTTATTACCTTATGCTGAAGTGGCTTACAATAATGCTGTCCACGATAGTACAGGACAAGACTCTGTACCTATACCTGGACTGCCTCATGTACAGACAGGTGTTAAATCAGTGGATGAATGGGGGGATAGAATAAGACAATTGTGGCCAATCACAGAACAAGCCATTGCAAAAGCAAGTTGTTTAGTCGTTAAGTTGTGTCCGACTCTTCGTGACCCCATGAACCATATTGCGCCAGGCCTTCCTGTCCTTCTCATCCTCTGCCATCCTCTTCTCCTTTTGCCTTCAATCTTTCCCAGCATCAGGGTCTTCTCCAAAGAGATCTCTCTTCACATTAGGTGACCAAAGTATCTGAGCTTGAGCTTCATTATTGATCCTTCCAATGAGCAATCAGGGTTGATTTCCTTTAAGATTGACTGGTTTGACCTCCAAGCAGTCCAGGGGACTCTCAAGAGAAAAAGCAAAAGCAAGAGAAAAGCAAAAGCAAAAGCAAGAGAAAGTTATACAAAACGGGCAGATAAAAAGAGAGCCCCACATGAACCTCGGAAAGAGGGGGACAAAGTGTGGTTATCTACTAAGAATCTGAAATCATCTCAAGCATGTAAAAAACTTGGATACAAGTATGTAGGACCTTTCATAGTGGGAAAAGTAATTAAGCCTGTTTCTGTGCACTTGAAGCTTCCCAAAATCCTCAGGAAGATTAATCCTGTTTTCCACAGTCAACTGTTGAAACCCTACAAGGAATCTGATAAGTGGAGACCAGCAGTGCCCAATCCAGAACCTATTATGATTGAAGGGGAACGACACTTTGAGGTCCAGGAGATATTGGACTCTAGAAAACATAGAGGGGACGTTCAGTATTTGGTGCATTGGAAACATTTCCCTAAATCTTTTGCTGAACGGGTCTCAAAGAAACATGTTAAGGCACCTGACTTGCTCTTAGAATTTTATAAAAATATCCAAACAAATCTAAGTAAAATTCTTGGAACAATGTAATGTACAGTATATATTAGTAATTAAAGAACTTCAATTTATTATTTTCTAGGCTTCCCGACCGTCGAGGTGAACAGGGGCCTTTTGAGGGGGCAGCATGTCAGAACCTGCATCAACCAACAATTGTTAATTTACAAAGCATAGCAGTCAATGGGAGTTTGATTGATTTGCTTCTGCCAGTTGTGACTAGGGAGGGGGGTAGTAGTTAATGGTTGTAATTGGAGTAGTACTGGGAGATGGTGAGGAGCTTAACCTTATATGGGCAATGAGGCCAGACTGGATTGCAGGCAAGGCCAGTGGGGGCCTGATGGCCAGGAAGGAGCTATGTATCAATGGGAGGAAGGAAAGAGGTCACCACCAGGTGAAGAGGAATTGAGGTGCCAGGGCAACAAGGGGAGGTGGGATAAATAGAGGGAAGTTTACCCAGCCTTTACTTTTAGCAATGGTTTGTTTCAAGCTGCATGTACCACACAATAAAAGAGCATTTATCTGAATGAGGCCTGGTTTCATAAGAATTACTCTGAACTGGAGTTTGGACTTTGTGAACTTGACGAGGAGCAATGACCTCATTTCCCATACATAGATCTCTTTGGGTGAGAATCCATGTAAATTCTAGAGTTAGTTGTTTAAATCTATACATTTTTTATTTGTGTACTTGTTGTTGTTTAGTTGTTAAATCGTGTCCGACTCTTCGTGACCCCATGAACCATATTGCGCCAGGCCTTCCTGTCCTTCATTGCCTCCCTGAGTTTGCTCAGTTTCATGCTCATTGCTTCAGGGATGCTATCTAACCATCTCATCCTCTGGCGTCCTCTTCTCCTTTTGCTTTCAATCTTTCCCAGCATCAGGGTCTTCTCCAAAGAGATCTCTCTTCACATTAGGTGACCAAAGTATCTGAGCTTGAGCTTCATTATCAGTCCTTCCAATGAGCAATCAGGGTTGATTTCCTTTAAGATTGACTGGTTTGACCTCCTAGCAGTCCAGGGGACTCTCAAGAGTCTTCTCCAGCACCACAGTTCAAAGGCATCAATTCTTCGGCGCTCATCCTTCTTTATGGTCCAGCTCTCACAGCCATACATTACTACTGGAAAAACCATAGCTTTGACTATGTGGATCTTTGTCGGCAAGGTGACGTCTCTGCTTTTTAATATGCTATCTACGCTTGCCATAGCTCTCCTCCCAAGGAGCAAGCGTCTTTTAATTTCATGGCTGCAGTCTCCGTCTGCAGTGATCTTGGAGCCCAAATAAATGAAGTCTGTTACTGCTTCCATTTCTACCCCTTCTATTTGCCAGGAATTGATGGGTCCAGATGCCATGATCTTAGTTTTTTTAATGTTGAGTTTCAAGCCAGCTTTCGCACTCTCCTCTTTCACCCTCATCAAGAGGCTCTTTAGTTCTTCTTCACTTTCTGCCATTAGGGTGGTATCGTCTGCATACATGAGGTTATTGATGATTCTCCCTGCAATCTTAATTCTGGCTAGTGATTCTTCCAGCCTGGCATTTCTCATGATGTACTCTGCATATACGTTAAATAAGCAGGGTGACAGTATACAGCTTTGTCGTACCCCTTTCCCTATTTTGAACCAATCGGTTGTTCCATGACCGGTTCTAACTGTTGCTTCTTGGCCCGCATACAGATTTCTCAGGAGACAGGTAAGGTGGTCTGGTACTCCCATCTTGCAAAGTGGCAAAAGCTAGACAGGTCCAGGAGAAAACTGGAGGGGTGGTTTGGGGTCTCCACCCAGAGCCTGAAAGAGCGGGTGGAGCAATCGCAAAGAAATCAGCAAGGAAGGCATGAATCAGAAGAGGAAAGAGCAGCAGGAAGAGCAGCCCTGCATTTTCAGCTCAAGTATTAGTGAGAGGGTCTGAGACTTAAATGTAATGAAAGTCCAGTGACTTTCCTTGCAACAAATATTGATTCAAAAGAAAGTTCATTTATTGAGAACCAAAGCATTGCTCAGACTAAGCCTGTGCATGCCAAAAGTTGTTTTTTTACTCTTTTCCCTCCTTCACCCCCTGCCTCCTTACTCTCCTGATTTTCCCACCGGTACGGCCTTGAGCATTCCCGCGCCTGTGATAAGGAGTGTTTCATCCATTTCCCCCCATTCCCCCCCACCTTTTACAATGGCAGAACCACAGCAAGAAAACAGCAACTACCAAACTAGCCAACACTAAAATCTAGTATTAAATCTTGCGAGGATTCTGACATTAAAGAAATCCAGGGGTTTGCGGTGGAGGGTCCCAAAGTCTCAAAATATCGTTGGCTGGTGTGGGTCTTCCGGGCTGTGTGGCCGTGTTCTTGAAGTTTTGTTTCCTAACATTTCGCCAGCACCTGTGACCGGCATCTTCAGAGTGCAGGAGCACAGACAGGAGCAGTTCTCTCTGTGCCCAGCTTCTCAAAATATCCTTTGGAAAGAAATCTAGTTTCCCTACTTGTATTCTGGAGAGTGGAGGGAAAGAGGAACACACACACACACACACAGACACACACACATATAAACACACTTGGGAGCAGAGATGAACAGGAGTCCTCAAAGAATCCCCTGCCCAAAGCCCAGTTCTGTTGTTCTTTGATCATTGTTAGCCGCTGGCGTGGACATGTTCCTCGGGGTCCTGTCGGTTGCGCGCAAAGCCGGGGTTTTCTTGATCGCGCGGTGATTGCCTCTCCGCAGCCCGCGGCTTTGCCCCTTTGCTTGCAAGCGGGCGGTAGAATTGGCTCAGCGTGGCTGGCCGGGTTTCCTAGCAGTGCCGCACTGGCTGAACCTGACACACACGGCTGAGGAGAAGAACCTTGGAACTGCTGAAAATCTTGGGTGCATAACTGGATGTGGAGGAAGACAGAGCCCGGGGAGGTTTTTAGCACAGCCAGGGGTCCTTTTACCCCTCTCTCCTTCAGAAGCGAAGCCTTGGCTGGACTCTGTCTGAATCAAGGAAGCCTCTGAATCTTCTGTCTTGGAAGGTTTCTCCTCCCTCTCCTTGATCTTCATTCACAGCAGACACAGAGCTGGAGGCTCAGTCAGGAAAACACATCCTGTTTCTGCTTGGGCTGCTTCTGTGGCCTCCAGGAGCCCATGGGATGCTCAGAGCTAAATGCCTCCTGATTCTGACCAAGGATGGATTAGACCCAGAGAAGGGACGCCGTGGCGCAGCAGCTTAATGACGCTGGGAGTTGCCGGCCGCAAATGGTCGACACTTCAGCGGTTCGAGCCTAGCCACCCAATAGTTTTCTCTGAACACTTAAAGACATGTCACCCAAAGGGTCAAGATTTGCTTCCTTTCCAACCAGAGGTACAAAACAAGAAAAAGATATTGATTTCTCAAGGAGGTTTTTATTTTCTTTTTCGCACTGGTTGGTAGGGGTGACATCTGATGGCCTGAACAGCCTCTTCCAGTTCTATGATTTGATTTGAAGAGTTAATTCTATTCACACACTGAGAAACACACATGCAAACTGCCAGTGTGGGCACATCTTTACCAGCATGACGCTCTCTGCTGAATCTGTCATCTCTGGCCCTCTGTCACACCCGATGGATTTACTCCTTCATTCATCTGGATGTTCTGTTGCAAGAAATGTTCCTCTTGAATCTGATATTTGTGTCAAAGTGTTGGGAACTCCCCTCCAGTTTTAGCATAAAAACAACAGCCCACCGCCTCACTTCCAAATGATTTTGAAAATGAGAAGAAGGAACATCATCTCTTTGGCCCATGAATCTCAGGATCACATGCAGCAGTCACAGACGGGCCTCCAGATTTCAGAATATCAACATTATCCAAAGATGACAGTTGAATATGCATCTGACTCAAGAGTCCGTCAACTTCATATTGTTCCCCTTTGTCATCCAAACTACATAATGACTTACAAAAAAGAGAAAACTGGTTATAATGGTTGCTTCAGAATGCAATAGAGTCTGACCTTCCTGAGTAACAATTTAAAAAAATAGGGTCCATCGATTTTCTTCCTCCAAACAATGTGCCAATGACTTCTCAGCTTTTTCACCAGACTTGCAATACTTTACCTATAACCTACTCAATGAAACTTCTACCTTGTCAGCATAACAGTCCCCCAACTGTATCTTTCTTAGTACCAATGCATTACAGGCCTGCCTGGTAGGATCCTTTGTGTAAGACAATGAGGTCTTTAACTCAAATTTCCAGCAGTTGATGCAGAAGATTCTTGTCTGCTTCCCTTTGGAATCAGAAGCAATAACACAAGTCTCACAAGTCTCTCTCTGGGTTAGTCAGAAGTAAAGTTTCTTGAAGCGTTTGCAAAGGCTGGTGGGCTTCATTGCAAATCAGAAGCCACACCTTATTACAGATTTCAGCACATTTTATACAACTGAAGGGCATTATTTTAATACACAATTTTTTATACTCTCTATATATTTCACACAATGTATAAACATACATATAACAGTGCACTCTATCTTATAAAGGTTTAACTTGCAACTTGCTTTTGCCTTCGAAAGAGCACAGCGTTTCCTCCCCCCCACCTCACCTCTTTGTTAAATGCCTGATTATTTTCGATTACAAGGTTGAAAAGTTGCAAAGAGAGAGAGGCCCCTGAATTCCACAGAGATAAGGAGGTGCTAACACATGGTATTTCCTTGATAACAAGAGTAGAAAGTTGAGCTGACTTTCTCCTTCTGAGACTCACCTTCCCTCCTCCCCAGACCATCTCTGCATTTCCTTGTATGGGTATGAGGGGATGTACTATCTGATTAAAAGTTTGATACATTTGTAAATGTCTATAAATTTCTGATGTTTGTTTTGGAAGGGTGTGGTTCAATCGGCATTCATGGTCTCATGGTCTCTTAATTGGACAAATCCTTCTTTCTAAGAGGTCATTACAAGCTCAACCAATCTCCTGAGAAAGAGAGATTTTGCTTGGGAGTTGATTGATCTCTGCTTTGGCTTCTGGTCCTTTAAATGCCACTGGGCTCTTCCTTTAACAAAGAGAAAAATATTTGTTTCAGTGTTGGTTGGTTAGTTTACTTCCAAATGTTTGTATGCCACCTCCTCTCGTGATTCCAGGGGCTTATATTGAATACAATGAAGACACAGCATGGAGAGACATCAGAATCCTCAGAGGACAGCTGTTCCTGGGCTGGTGCTGAGAACTTCCTCTCCCTCCTAGATTCTGTGGGGAAGGCAGATTCTACTATTCTTCTATCCTCCATAATCAGCAGCACCTTCAATTGCCCGAGAAGCCTCGTGGCAACCAACGCAGCTCTTGCAAAATTGATATCAACCTGGGCCAGTTGGCGAGTGGGACGCCGCATTCTGTGCCAGCTCTAGCTTCTGAGCGAAGTTCAAGGGCAGCCCCACATAAAGCAAATTAGAGTAGTCTGGCTGAGAGATGGCAAGATGTGAATCTTCAATGTCTCGCATTCAGGAATGGGCCCAAGTGGCAGACCTGCTGAAGCTCTCCTAACCACAGTTTTCACTAGGCTTCCGGTAGGAGCCATGAGTCCGAGAAAAGCTCCACCCCATGAAGAGCTACAGATCAAACATCCACGATACAACAAAGTGTCTGGAGCAGCATCAGCTTTGCCTTGCTGGGATTCAACTGTAAACTGTTTTGCTGGATCCGGTTCCTCCCAGCCTCCAGGCACCAGGTCAGGATTTCCACCATATCTCCTGCTCATTGTAGGGTCAAGATGTCAGATTGCATTTCATTAGGATATTTAGTGGTGGATAAGACCACACTGTGCTGCTTGAGAAAAAGACTGTTCTTTGTTTGTGAAGCTGGAATTAACCCATAGGGGAAGTATTCCTTGTCTAAATAGAATATTTATTAGCCATAGTTCTGGAGCATGAATAAACCTATAACTCTTCTGATCCAGTAGGTGAAAGGTAAGGATTGTTGCAACATTCATTCATACCCAAAACTTTGTTACACACTTAACAGGAAGGAGAAAGGGGTAAATCATATGGATTAAAATGTGATAGACCACTTCTCCCATGATTTGAAACGCCAGGACTTGGTGTTTGTCTTTTAAAAAAATCTTAACATTTCAAAACCTGTTAGGTGGAACCAGATATCTAAGAATCATTTTCTATTTTATTTTGACATCAAATGTTCTTTTGTATTCAGATCTGGTCTTAAAAAAATAATGTAGCATTTGGGGAAAAAGATGAAGCCCAGAAGGCCAGCACTGGAGGCCAAGATGGAGAAGATCTGCACAGCCACCATGTATTTCCCCTTGGTGCTCAGATAGGTAGGCACAAAAGACACCCAAACACTGCAGAAGACCAGCATGCTGAAGGTGATCAGCTTGGCTTCATTGAAGGCCCCAGGGAGGTTCTTGGCCAGAAAAGCCACCAAGAAGCAGATGACAAATAGGAAGCCCATGTAGCTGAGGGCAATGTAAAAGAGGGTGACAGAACCTTCATTGCACTGCAGGATGATCTCTCCAGACTGTGAGTTCATGTCAGGCTCAGGGAAGGGGGGAGTAGTGCCCAGCCAGATGCTGCAGATAACCACTTGGACACCTGAGCAGAAAAGGACAATGGAGTTGGCCAAGCTCTTCCCCAACCATCTCTGCACTTTATTCCCTGGTTTTGTGGCCATGAACACTAACACTACTGTGACTGTTTTGGCCAAGACAGAAGAGACAGCGAGTGAGAAAATGATACTGAAGGCAGTTTGTCGGAGAAGGCAGGTGGTTCTCCTTGGCTGGCCAATGAAGAGGAAGGAGGTCAAGAAGGAAAGTAGGAGGGAGACCAGGAGCATGTAAGAGAGGTCCTGATTGTTGGCTTTGACTATAGGAGTTTCTTGGAATTTAATGAAGATTCCCAAGACAAAGCATGTGATTAAAGAAAGGAAGAACGTAATGGAAGCCAGGATGATCCCCAGATTTTCTTGATAGGATAGGAAGGTTACAATCTTGTGCACACTGTGATCTTGATGGATGTTTGGATATTGATCTTCTGGGCATTTCTTGCATTTTTCTGCATCTGAAAAAGGCAAGGGTAAGATTTCTCATCAATCATATACTTTAAAGAAATGCATCAGGAAATTGGGATGTTGTGAATGACTGAATGTGAAGGAAATCAGTTTGCAGTAAGAAAGGGATGGAGTCTGTCCTCCCCTGTTCACAAAGAGGCTGGGCTAAATCTGCTGAGTATTTGGTTTCCACACATGATCAGTGAAGGAGAATTTTAGGGCCAAGCTAGAAACCTCTCATCGAAAGACATCTTCCTAGGGAAAACAAGGCACTGGCTCAATTACATGGTGCCAAAGGAGGGACCCCCCCCTCCCCAAATGCACTTCCCAAGGAAACCCAAACTGTCAGCTCAGCCCTGAAACCATTCCAAGGCTTGGATGACAAAGATGAAATTGATGAAGGAGGCAAAATTATCAGCTCAGCCATAAAATCTTTAGAAGACCAAGGAATGCTGAATAACACCCACCAGAGTGTTATGCTTCTTCCATTCCCTCCAGCTAGAAGGGTCTGAACTGTTCTTCCTTTGACTATGTGTTTTTTTTAACGTCAGTTTCATCAGGGAAGGAAGGAAGGAAGGAAGGAAGGAAGGAAGGAAGGAAGGAAGGAAGGAAGGAAGGAAGGAAGGAAGGAAGGATCCACTGTTTTACCATTCCAGTGTTGAACTTGTTAAGAACAAAACAAGTCTAGGTTTTCATCAGTGCACAAAGGGACCAAAATGCCCCCCACCCCACTTCCTGCAATGGAAAGAACTGCAAAAGGACCACATACCACAGTTTATGTTAGCAGAAGTAAGAAAACACTTGACACAGAGCAAGAAAAGTCAGGTGGAGGTGACCTTAGGGGGGGTTTCAGGGTGAGTTGGGGCATCCTCATGCATCCCTGCTCTAAAGACTCAGTGACCACCTTCCTGCCAGAGCAAGAAGGAAGTCTGACTCAGCCCCAACTCGTGACTTCTTTCTTCCCACCCCACGTAGACACCATCCAAGAGCTGGAAGGGCCATTGAGGCCACCATGTCTACGATCCCTGCTCAGTAGAAGACCCATGTCTTGAAATATTGTTTTCTGGATTTTGCGAATATAAGGAAAATGGAAGAGGCACAAAGAGAAGTGATTGGGTTCTGGAATCCTACACAGTTACTTTATTTTGGCTTCTCAGGAAATCTGAAGCTATAAACTTCAGATGCCACTAGAAATGTTCCATCCGGACAGGCACAATTATGAGAAGATGTGATCAATCCTCTCCCAAAGAGCCAATCAGAGTCATTATGCCCTGGAACTAAAGTCATACTCACTATTCAGAGAAATGGGGTGACTAGCAAAGTGAAACATGAAAGGTGTGTGGACAAGATAAAGTCCAGGAAATCCCATCTTCATGGTAATTCTAAGCCCTAGTTGGTCCAGTATCTTTTCATCTTGTTGGAAGAAAAAGTTATCTTACCAAGTCCGTTTCTGAGCCGGGAGTAAAGACACTGACAAATTGCATGAAGTTTGGAGATTTATTCTTCACCCAAGTGCAGAAGCAATGACAGCAGGCAGTTAGGTGGGCGGCCGCGCTGGGCCCCCTCCCCACAGTACCTTTTATACCTTCTGTTACATTCAAACCCACGTTAAGATGTCATGACTTTCTGATCCAATCAAAGCCAGTTACCTTGATCCATACTCCTCCCCTTACCCAGGACCCCTTTCTCTGATGCCAAATAAGGTTCTTCCTTTCTGTATGTAAACTAATTTCTATCACCTTGAGTGTTAACAGCCATATGTAAACATACATCCCTAAGAAACAAGGTCAGGACCGCTTATCTTTCTTTGTGAGGGGTCATCTGAACAAGAAGAGACTATCAGGTCAAGACAGTTTATCTGCTTACATGAGTTGCTGCCTTTCCAGTCAGGAAGAGGCAAACCATGTCAGCAATTAACACATCCTTGAGATTTTGAAAAGTGTTAAAGGCCTCATCCTCAAGAATGCAACCTTTTGATAATCTAAAATACAGTTAACCATACATACAGGAAAGGGAATATTGGCATTTTGCTAGGCCTGCTTTTATTATAAAGATAAATGTTTAAACATCTAAATGTCTTAATATATAAAAATGTCTACATGCCCCAACCTTCTAACAATCCCCCCTCTGTGCATGCGAAGAATATTCCCATAGCACACTAATTAACGATAGCATGACTTACGAATAGAAAAAAATTGAGAGTATAAAATACGAGTTTTCAAATACAAAATGACAATTAGAATAAACAGAAGGGCTGTTAAAAAAAACAAAATGACAATTGGGTGCAAGGCAAGGTGCAAGACATTGGAGAATGTGGGGCTCCAGCCAGAGAAAACATCCCGCCAATGATGAATAGTCAGAACACCTATTTCCTGTACAACACGTACTAATTCAGCCCCTTCATGGTGTAATTTTAATACAAGACCTTTATCGGAAAGTTTCAAAGCTTTCAATTTCTGTTGCACACGATCACTTTCCCAAGCAAGTTGAGCTAGGGAGGAAACATCAAAGCCAAGGGGCAATGAAAAATTCCAGTCAGGGGCCTCCCACCCCAGTGTTCTAGAAGAATAGTGGACTACAGTATAATGTCCCCCAGAGGAGGTCACATACGAAACATTACAGCGGCACTGTCGCACAGGAGGATGAGACACCGTACCATCTTCCCAGCGAATAGCCGTGATGGAGACCACACAAACACACCCCCTACCATTATCGATGATACGGGGGGCATCACTGGCCAACTGGGTCCAAACACAGGTGGCAGCACTGAAATTATAGGCACAAGGTTCAAAAGGAGTGGTATATGCAGGACAAAGCCATTTATGAAAACCCCATTGGGCACATTGAGCCGTCATGAGAAAAGAGTTTGCAGTAGCTAATTTGGAATTAAAGGTGGGGATCCATAGATGGTGATTAACAATGGAAGGGAGGGGAAGAAATTGAAATGTTTCTACTAGAGTACCCTTTACCACCGCGGTAAGAGTGAAATACAAGGAAGGGTAGGCCCTCCAAAAACGGTCGACTTTAATCCATTGCCAATTGACATCACCATCCAAAATAATAGGCCTCCAAGCGTGGCTATCGCCTTGCTGCCATTCTCTGATATCTGTATCCATACGGAACAGATTTCCTAATTGAAGAATGGCACATCGGGTCGCAAGTGAGGAATTAAGTAGGCTATTATGAAAAAGTTGGAGGGCAGAAGCAGTAAAGTTAAAGTAAGCCATTGTGACTTGAATATCCTGATGAAGAACATCAGCACTTTGCAAAATCTGTCGCTCTGTGAGATGGGACATAGTTTGAATATGCTTCCCCAGGGAGGCTATTTTATTCTCAAGAGCTTCAATGTCTATAGAGTTGATAACCCCAGCACCCGTGCCAATTCCCCCCATTATTGTGTCTAAAACTGAGCGAGTGGAACAATCACGAAACCAAGAAGTATACATGGGCAAAGCCCATGGGAGACAAACAGGTTCATGAATAGAAACATTGTAGGCAGAAACATTAATAGTGACATGGTAAATACGGCGTAAGGGGGCTTCCATTATCTGGTGGGGGTGATCCCTCAAAAGTATAACAGTGGAAGGAGTTCCCAACACTAGAGAGTGAGCACGGATAAAATTAATATAGAAAAAACTATAATTGAAACCTATTAGACAGTCACCACGCAATCGTCCCACCTCAGGAAAGTTCCATGAGGTGGCCTGTTTCCGGGTGCGAATAGTTTGCCAAAAGCCATCAGTCAATGTCTGAAAAGTGAGATTCAGTGGGGTGGACCATAGGAGGTAAAAACGAGGCTGGTCCCATGGAATAGAGAAATAAAGCTTAGAACCGATGAACATCCAATCACCCATTCCGTTAAAACTCATACAGTCACCCGTGGATCCAGGAAGCCATCGGTATTGTGACAGTACTTGTTGCTTACATAGCTGTAAGAAAGTATTCACAGAGTTAAGAATGCGCTGAGAATTTGGAGGAGCCCAGGTAGTAGTAAAAGGAAAAGGGGATACAGAAACAGCCAGGAAACCTTGATTGAAGCTTCCAAGTAGGAGAATCCACAATACTACAAGCCGAGACATGCCTTCAAGCCCCAAGTGTCCAAATCCGGATCCCGAACAAGTCGGATGGGCAGCACTGGCGGTGGAGGTGAAGGGCTGTGATCTCGAACTGCTGGTTTGACGTGAGTCCAATGGATCCAGGTGTTTCACTCCGCAATCCGGACGGCTGTTTGTGTTGTCAGAAGGACCTGGTATGGACCATCCCACTTCGGTTGCAGTGGCGTCTTCCTGGAAAAGGAACGAATCCACACCCAATCGCCTGGTTCAAAGGGATGAAGGGTTTCCTCCAACGGTAAAGTCTGGAGAAGGGCACTCTGTGTCCACAAAGACCAGAGAAACCTACACATAGAAACAAGATAAGAAAACA
Organism: Python bivittatus; assembly: GCF_059951505.1. Taxonomy (NCBI): domain Eukaryota; kingdom Metazoa; phylum Chordata; class Lepidosauria; order Squamata; family Pythonidae; genus Python; species Python bivittatus. The sequence continues at coordinate 1,268,395 of NW_028277107.1, forward strand.
GCGTAGAGTCCCCCCTCTCTAAATGGAGAGAGCGGGGATCCAAACCCTTTGAGACATTGGGCGGTCTGCCAAAAAGCAATTCAAAGGGAGACAATCCCACATCCTTACAAGGTCGCATTCGCAAATGGAACAAAGCAATAGGCAATACCTGGGGCCACTTTAAATGCGTTTCCTGACCCAATTTACCTAACAGTGATTTAAGTTCCCTGTTAGCCCGTTCCACCCCCCCCCCCAAAGATTGGGGAAGATAAGGGACATGTAGGTTCTGTGTTGGGCAAGAGTCGGGAATCCTGGCTGATCTCCTGGATGGCAAAAAGGAAGGAGAGCATTTTCCAATCTTCTGTTGAAGCTATCCTGCAAGTATCAATATACAGTATTAGAACTTATTCATTAAAAAGAGCATTTTATTTAACCGTTTTCTACGATGATATTTCTAATCTACCCAAGTCCAAGTCTCTGGGGTCATAACTGCCTGCACCGTTGCGTTCTGTACCAGCTGTAGTTTCTGGATGCTTTTCAAGGGTAGGCCCACGTAAAGCACATTGCAGTAGTCCATTTGAGAGGTGGCCAAAGCATGATTTACTGTGAGCAGAGCTTTTGGCACATGAGAGTTGGCGCATGACATAAAGTTTCACAAAGGCCTTCCTGGCCACACTGCCACCTGTTCCTCAAGCAGGAGTGAGCTCAGGAGGACCTCCAAATTGCACCCAGGTTCTATTTGTTGTACAACCCCATCTAGAAAAAGAAATGGAAACTCCTCAGAATCAGGAGGCCCTAATATCCAAAGCCACTCAGTCTAGTTTGGGTCGAGCAGTGGGCTATGTTTCCCATCCAACCACCCATAACTTCCTGACACCAAGACAAGACCTCCATGGCATCACTTGGACAGTTGGGAATGGAAATGAAAGCTGGGCATCATCAGTGTACTGATAGTACCTCACTCCATGCCATTGGATATCCTCACGCAATGGTTTCATGTAGATGTTAAACAGGATCAGAGAGAGGACTGGACCCTGTGGTACCCTGCACAGCAGAAGCTGAGAGCTGCAAGTCTGCCCCTGATCAACACTGATCGGAACTGCCCTGGAGGAAGGAAACAGCCATAGCAGGAAAGGTACCATGACTGATTGTATTGTAAACCTCCAAGAGGTCAAGAAGAGCAAGGATTGATTCCCCATCCCCATTCTGCTCCTGCCAGAGCTCATTGACAAGTATAATCAATGCTGTTTCAGTCCCACACCCAGGCCTGAACCCTGACTGAAAGGGGTCTAGATAACCCACTTCTGCCAGGATTCTCTGAAGCTGCTCGGCAACCACCCTCTCTACAGCCTTCCCTAAATAGGGCAGGTTGGAAACTGGACAAGAATTGTCCAGTACAGTTGGATCTAGCACTGGCTTCTTGAGGAGAGGGTGAACTGCCAGAACCTAACCACCCGTCACCACCCAATAGGCCTTAGCAACCGGGGGGACATGGATCTAATACACAGGTGGCTGAGCTCACAACCTTGTCCAGTTCATCAGTACTAACAGGACCAAAGTCCTCCCAGATAACTGATCAAGACTGAGCCCCAGTCACCTCCACAGGACCTCCTCCAAATCTGAAGTCCACCTTGGAGCGAATCCAAGAAATGTTGTCAGTGTTTTCCAAGTTCATTCATGTTCCAAAATGGTGGATGATAAATGTCATATCGAGAGAATAAATATATGCTACACTGATTACTTCCACCTTACAAGTCAAAGCCCTTCCCTTGAACAAAGAAGTTGAATCATTTTTTAAAATGATTATTACTTTTTTAAGAGGAGCAACTGAGTTGCACTTGTAGAACTGTTTGCTTTATGGTGGCTTTCCTGGCCAAGAATCTCCCTGAGGCCTTCAATGAAGTCAAGCTGATCACCTTCAGCATATTGGATGTTAAAATAAAATATAAAGGATCTAAGGATATTAATCCTTTTTTCTTTCAACAGTGATAATTGCCAAAGCATAAAGGCATTTGTTGGGTCTTGCAATGGTCCATGTCTAGATAGAACCATTTCTATTGGCATCTGAAGTTCATGGTACCAGATTTCCTGAGAAACGAAGAGGCAGGGAACAGTCTAAGATACTTCCAGAGCCCAATGACCCTCTTCCATTTTCTGCTTTTCTTTGCTATGTTCACAACATCCAGGTTATTATCCACAGTGTAGGATTCTCAAAACTGAGCCCCTACATTGGTCAAGGATGGTGGACTCAATGACTAAATGGCTCTTCCAACTCCTGCATTCTCTTTATATGGGGTGGGGGGTGAGAAAAGAGACATCATGTGGGGGCTGCACCACGCTTACTTCCTGCCCAGGTGGGAAGATGGTCCACCTACAGGAATGCCTGATGATGCCCTCAACTCCTCCCCATCCCCTCCCTGAAGATCACCTCCACCTAATTTTTCTTGCTCCATGTCTGAAGTAGTGTTTTTCAAGTCTGCTGAAAGAAGCTGTGTTAAGTGATCTTTCTGCTGCCCTTTGTCCCATTGTAAGCAATGTTTCCCCTCTGGCTGATTTCTTTCAGTGTCTCAGGATTCACCCCTTCCCTCCAGCCCTGGCAGCTGACCTGCATGGCCCTTCCTTCCTGGGTTGCTGCCTCCTAGGTGTCCTGGTGAACCTCTGCTCTTTTTTGCTTGCTACACCCATGAAATGGGGAACATCTGGCTGTTTTACGTTCCTCTTTGTCCCCTTGGTCCACTTATACACACATGAAAGTCTGAATTCTTTTTTTTTTTTTTGGTAGCAATCCTTGAATGGAAGTATCAAATGTTGCATCTTGCTTGCTTGCTTTGTCTGATCAAGCAATGACATTAACAAAAGAAGAGAAGAACCAACAGAATCAAAGATAGGACAGTTCAGGCAGTGTTCCCTTCTGGATGGAGTGAAGGGAAGATGCACAACACTCTGGAGGGTTTTCCTCATCAGTCTTCAAGAAAGGGAAGTGTATGGGCTTGGCTGTCCAGGCTTACGTGGGAAGGGCAAGTAATCAGGAGAAGGTGCCAGTCAGGGTAACCATTCAGTGGACAGAAAAATTGCATCTCCAGTACCAAATCTGGAACTGCATTCTTTTAAAACTGGCTTCAACCACACCCTGTCTATACATGGCAGGCAGGTAGCTGAGGACACCAGAGAAACAGACACTCTTTTAGAAGAATCTTACCTGAAGAGGCCATTCAGCCGATGAGTCCAATCACCTGCTCGCTTCAGGAACATAAATAAAAGCCTCCATGATCCATGGCAGCCCAGCCTCTTCTTAAGCAGAAGAGTGGCGCACACACACACACACACACACACACGCACACACACACACACACACACAAACATGGCTGCCCATCTCACAAGAAGCTACAGACACATAAAGAAAAAAATTAGAAGAAAGAAAAAGATACGAAAAGATAAAGGAAAAGTGAGAAACAGTAAAAGTCAAGAAAAGAGAGGTGAAAAGAAAAAGAAAAAGGAAAATATCTAAAGAAGCAACTTCCGGTCTTCTTTGCAGCAGTTACAGACATAGTTGTCACTGTATTGTGGAAGGCCATAGTTGTCACTGTTTCTTCCCTCCCAAATGACATAACATGGTTCCCTTCTTCCCATAAACAACCCTTTTTAATTAGTAAATCCCGAGATTATCTTTTTTATATAATAATTTTATTAAAGGTTAGAAATACAAAGGTAAAGATCTAATACAAACTAAGAAGAGTAGAAAAAGTAAAAATAAAAAATAAAAGGTACAGAGAAAAAGAAAAAAAATCAGGAAAAAAAGGGGGGGGGAAGACATATAAAGAAGTGACTCCCTCCTCACTCCAGGGAAGTACAAACAACTTCAGTAACTTAACACCTTTGCTAATATTTCAATTTAAAAAAATCTCTTCTTACCATCTCTCATCCCTTATCAATAAACGAATTGTAAAAATTCATCATGCAGTCCTAATCAGCAAAAGTCCATTAAGAGCCACCAGAAATAATAACATATCAAATACATCCATTTTACATTCCAACTTATCACCTTCTCTAAAAAATAATGCAAAATGGATCTCTCCCCTTATCTGATCTGTTGTCTCTAAACACATCTTTAAAGCCTTGTCATTCAGTCCTAGCAAAACAAAATGTTCCATTAAGAGCTACTGGAAGCCAAAACACATATATTTTAACCCTGATCAAATAAATCCACTTTATATTCCTTCTGTTTACTTTTAAAAAGCTGATTTTAATCCCTTCAAACAATGACTCACAAGCTGATTTCTTATCATTTTCTCTTTATCTTCTCTCAGAAATTCCTCCACTAGTTTAACACATCTCTTTCCTTAAACCAAGATATCAAAGCTATCCAAGTCACTCTTCTGATGTATTATTTTTTTGTCCTTTTTAATTGTTAAGACCTCAGCCGGTTTCATTTGTAAATCCAATGTGGCATGCACTTTTTCCCATATCACTCTTGTATTCTGACATTTTTAAGTCCATATGTCCTAGTAAAAAAAGCTCTGGTTTCAACTGAAAATTAAGTTTTAAAATTCTCTTCATCATCGTACAGTATATGTTTGTATCCAATATTTTTTTGCTTTTTTGCAAGTCCACCATGCATGGCAAAATGTCCCTTCATGCTTTTCACATTTCCATCAACAGTTAGAAGGACCTTTATACATCTTAGATGGTCTCTCTGGTGACAAATGCTGAAGGTATATCATTTTATAGAAATTCTCTTTTAAATGATAAGACAGTATGACAATCTAATGAAGTTCACGCAATCCATCTGAATGTACAGATGCATTGAAATGGAACAGCATTCTAGGTTGGAGTAAAATAACAAGGTGCCAAAGATCAGGAAACTATCAAAGTGTGATTGATGGATGAAAGCGCCAAGAGTCAGGAGATGAACTTCCTTGATGAAGAACTGCCCAGGAATAGCCAGAGCCTTCTCCAAAGTGTCTTCTAAGTCACTTCTAATAATATTCCCTACCAGCCTCTCCCCTGAGATACAGAGTGCCCCAACTTTCTTCACCTTCTGGAAGACTGTTAAAATATGCCTTTTCCCCCAGATGCCATGGCTAGGACATTAGTGGAGCCCCATATACAGTATGTGGGTCTGTTTTTGTGGAATTGCTATATAGTATATTGGTTTTCTTTTGCGTATTAAATTATTTGGTTATACGGGTTTACTGTTTTTTGTTTTTTTTTGGTATAGATCGTTAATTGCCTGAGTTATGTGTTTAAAACAGGCAGGGACATACATTTTAAAATAAATAAATAAATACTTAGGAAAAGGGCTTCTTTGCAGGTAAAATCTGCTCCTTCTGAGTGAGAACAGCCTCTGACCATCATACTGAGTGAAGAAGCTTCTGGAGTTCCTTTCAGTTCTTGGTGTGCAATTATTTACTTCAAGCTCTCAGAGGACCAGGAGGCACTGATGGGCTAATCCCACCAGCTGAGGGGGCAAGTTCTCACATGTGGGTCCCTGTCCCAGGGTTCAACTTGCAAGCATCAGTTGCAATCAATCTGGAATCAGTTGAAATCAATCTGGCAAGCTCAGAAGAATCCAAAAACTTTCAAATATATTCTATTCACCAGAATTCCAGGGAGGGCAGAATTTCTATGGCCACCCTATTTCTAGAATCCACATGCAAATCCTTTTGCACTTTTCTCATGCCCTCCACCCCTTCATGGATCACTGCCTTGTCGTGGCGAAGGGGCTTGCGTAACTCAGTGAAGCCATGAGCTATACCGTGCAGGGCCACCCAAGACGGACAGGTCATGACAGAGAGTTCTGACAAAATGTGGTCCACTGGAGAAGGAAATGGCAACTCACTCCAGTATCCTTGTCAAGAGAACCCCACGGACAATGTTAAAAGGCTAAAAGATATGACGCCGGAAGATGATCCCCTCAGGTCGGAAGGTGTCCAATATGCTACTGGGGAAGAGCGGAGGGCAATTCCAAGTAGCTCCAGAAAGAGTGAAGCGGCTGGGCCAAAGCCGAAAGGACATTCAGCTGTGGATGTATCTGGAAGTGAAAAGAAGGTCCGATGCTGTAAAGAACAATATTGTATAGGTACCTGGAATGTAAGAGCTATGAACCAAGGCAAGCTGGATGTGGTCAAACATGAGATGACAAGATTGAACATCGACATCTTGGGAATCAGCGAATTGAAATGGGCGGGAATGGGTGAATTGAATTCGGGTGACCATTATATCTACTACTGTGGGCAAGAAACCCTTAGAAGAAATGGAGTTGCACTCATAGTCAATAAGAGAGTGGGAAAGGCAGTAATGGGGTACAACCTCAAAAACGACAGAATGATCTCAGTGCGTATCCAAGGCAAACCATTCAATATCACAGTAATCCAAGTCTATGCCCCAACCACTGATGCCGAAGAAGCTGAAGTTGACCGCTTCTATGAAGACCTACAACACCTTCTAGAACTAGCACCAAAAAAAGATGTCCTTTTCATCATAGGGGATTGGAATGCTAAAGTAGGAAGTCAAGGAGTAATCGGAATAACATGCAAGTTTGGCCTTGGAGTACAAAATGAAGCAGGGCAAAGGCTAATAGAGTTCTGTCAAGAGAACAAGCTAGTCATAGCAAACACTCTTTTCCAACAACACAAGAGATGACTCTACACATGGACATCACCAGATGGTCAATACTGAAACCAGATTGATTGTATACTTTGCAGCCAAAGATGGAGAAGCTCTATACGGACAGCAAAAACAAGACCAGGAGCTGACTGTGGCTCAGATCATGAGCTTCTTACTGCAAAATTTAGGCTTAAATTGAAGAAGGTAGGGAAAACCCTACCTTGAGCCAGACATCCTAGAGAGTGAAGTCAAGTGGGACTTAGGAAGCATTGCTAACAATAAAGCTAGTGGAGATGACAGTATTCCAGCTGAGTTATTTAAAACACTGAAAGACGATGGTGTTAAAGTGCTGCATTCAATATGCCAGCAAGTTTGGAAAACGCAACAGTGGCCACGGGATTGGAAAAGGTCAGTTTACGTTCCAATTCCAAAGAAGGGCAATGCCAAAGAATGCTCAAACTATCGCACAATTGCACTCATTTCACATGCTAGCAAGGTTATGCTCAAAATCCTACAAGCTCGGCTTCAGCAGTACATGAACTGAGAACTACCGGATGTACAAGCTGGGTTTCGAAGAGGCAGAGGAACTAGAGATCAAATCGCCAACATTCGCTGGATCATGGAGAAAGCACGAGAGTTCCAGAAAATATCTACTTCTGCTTCATTGACTATGCAAAAGCCTTTGATTGTGTGGATCACAACAAACTGTGGCAAATTCTTAAAGAGATGGGAGTACCAGACCACCTTACCTGTCTCCTGAGAAATCTGTATGCCGGCCAAGAAGGAACATTTAGAACTGGTCATGGAACAACCGATTGGTTCAAAATAGGGAAAGGTGTACGACAAGGCTGTATACTGTCACCCTGCTTATTTAACCTATATGCAGAGTACATCATGAGAAACGCCAGGCTGGAAGAATCACAAGAATTAAGATTGCAGGGAGAATCATCAGTAACCTCAGGTATGCAGACGATACCACCCTAATGGCAGAAAGTGAAGAAGAACTAAAGAGCCTCTTGATGAGGGTGAAAGAGGAGAGTGCAAAAGCTGGCTTGAAACTCAACATTAAAAAAACTAAGATCATGGCATCTGGACCCATCAATTCCTGGCAAATAGAAGGGGTAGAAATGGAAGCAGTAACAGACTTCATTTATTTGGGCTCCAAGATCACCGCAGACGCAGACTGCAGCCATGAAATTAAAAGACGCTTGCTCCTTGGGAGGAAAGCTATGGCAAGCGTAGATAGCATATTAAAAAGCAGAGACGTCACCTTGCCGACAAAGATCCGCATAGTCAAAGCTATGGTTTTTCCAAAAGTAATGTATGGCTGCGAGAGCTGGACCATAAAGAAGGCTGAGCGCCAAAGAATTGATGCCTTTGAACTGTGGTGCTGGAGAAGACTCTTGAGAGTCCCCTGGACTGCTAGGAGGTCAAACCAGTCAATCTTAAAGGAAATCAACCCTGATTGCTCATTGGAAGGATCGATAATGAAGCTCAAGCTCAGATACTTTGGTCACCTAATGCGAAGAGAGATCTCTTTGGAGAAGACCCTGATGCTGGGAAAGATTGAAGGCAAAAGGAGAAGAGGACGGCAGAGGATGAGATGGTTAGATAGCATCGCTGATGCAATGAGCATGAAACTGTGCAAACTCAGGGAGGCAGTGAAGGACAGGAAGGCCTGGTGCAATGTGTTTCATGGGGTCACAAAGAGTTGGACACAACTTAACGACTAAACAACAACAACAACATGCCCTCCATATTAGTGCATTGGGTGCCAGTTTGCTTCCAGGTCCAATTCAAGGTGTTGGTTGTCACTACATGGCATGGTACTGGGATTCCTGAGGGATCATCCCACACCCATTATATCGACCTGTCGCACCCAATCAAGCAGAGAGGTTATGTGTCAGGCCCAGTCCAAGAACAATCCAGTTGAGTCAAGTTCCTTTATTTGCTTACACCTTCTAGGCAGAATCTTGGCAGACTAAAACTATACCACAGCAACTAGTGGATCCACCCTGGGACATTCTAGGGAGTGGCTACCCTGAACCTCTTTTGCTTTCCACACTCCCCTTGCAGACTGTATTGTCTCTTGTCTCCTTTCCCCTCCTGGAATGCAACCCCTCCTGCCTGATAGACTTATCTCTCACACCACCCTCCTCTTCATAGGCACATTCCATCAAGGCATGCTATGGACCCCGTTGATGAAAGAGTGTTGACTGGTGGGGCCCAGAAAGTGAGTCTTCTCTGTCCATGCCCCCACCCTGTAGAATACCCTCCTCCAGAGGCGAGGCAGGCCCCTACTCTCTTGATCTTCCAGAAAGGAGTGAAGACCTGGCTCTGCCAACTTGTATGGGGCAAGAAGGGGGGTGGCTAGTGTAAGGCTTACCCCATTCGACTCAGACAAACTCTCGTGACACATGTGTTCAGGAAAGAAGTTTACTCAAGCATAATGTAGGTAAGTACAGACAGATCCAGACCCTGAAATATGCCTCTCGCAAGTCCAGTTTTGTGAATATCCTCCCTTGGACAGGTGGGATAATAGGTCCTTCAGTAAGGGGAGAGGGTAGTTGTATTAGGTACTTATGGTGTTCAGCCCCCGGTTTTCCATGCACATTCGGAGCGAGCCGTCTGTCTTTTCCTGGAATAATACCAGGGACACCAGTGGGGACTTTGCAGGCTGGGTGAACCCCCACTCTAAGTTCTTGTCCATGAACTCCCGAAGGGTGCCCGTCTCCTTCCCTGACAGGGAGTACATCTTTGGTTTGGGTAAGTTGTCCTCCAGCTCTAGCTCTATGGTGCAGTCACTGGGTCTGTGAGGTGGGAGTTGATCCAACTCCTCCTCACCGAACGCTGCTATCAAGTGTTGGTACTGGTGAGGGATGCTCCGCCGCTCCCCCCATCGTGGAGCCAGCCACCGCAGCCGCTGTCTGGGTTGCCGCTATGTTGGGGCCCCTCGGACCAGATACCGCTGCCATCTCGGGGGTCCCCAGAATCACCGCCGCTGCTGCTGTGGCTACCATTGTGGTTCACTTGCCTCTCCGGGTTGACCGCTCCTGCTCCGCCAACTTCTCCGTGACTGCTTCTCTCCTCGTCGTCGCCCACCATCGCTCTCGGTTCTCTTGGTCCCACTCCTCCGCATCTCCAAACTGCAGTGCCTCCAACGCCCAGTCAACAAGAAGATTCTGTCATCTTAGCCACACCAGTCCGAGCACCAACGCATAGTTGGTGATCGGGACCACTACAAACTGCAGCTCCTCTCAATGGTCCCCAATCGTCATTTGGACCAGCTCAGTGTAATACCCCCCCGCAAGTGAGCCGTCTAGCTGGCTGAAGGCTATGGGCTCCCTGAGTCTCCTCACCCAGAGACCCAGCCCGAATACTAGCACCGGGTGTATCAAGCAGTGGGTGCACCCAGAATCTAGAAACACCTGTAATTGTGCCTCAGCCCCCGACCTCATTCCAAGGATATGTACCCTCACCCGCATGGGAGGGCAGTCATTGTCCGCTATTGGGTCTTCATGTCTCGGCCCCTCTGCCTGCACTGGGATGTCATTCGGTGCGGTCGCCACTCGTTTCCCACTGGTGCGGCGTCCTCCTCCTCCAATGCCATCTCGGACATGGACCCACTGGCTCCGCTCCATTCTGCCGTGGCCGCCCCCACTCCTTACCATGGATGGTCTGGGAAGTGCCGACTGGGGGTTTTCGGGGTTCCAGTCTCCACCTGTGGTTGGGCTCCGTCCTGCTCAGACAGGCAGTGCGCCGTTCGATGGCCCTTTCCGCCACATCGGTAACAGAGGCCCCCCTTCCTCCGAGCCTCCCAATCTCCTACACGTTGTGGCCAACTGTGCCACTTTTCCTCGGTGACCACCCCGCTTGGCTTGCCTTTGGCTGCTTTTTGGTGCCTCGCCTGTCGCTTCACTCGCTGCCACATGGTCTCTGCCGTCCTGGCCAACCATATCCACTTTTTTGTGTCGCCGGGTCATCCTGCCCGAGTGCCCACTCCAGGATTTCTGAGTTGAGCCCATTCTGGAAGTAGTCTATTTTTAAGGACTCTGGCCAGTCTGTCAGTTTTTCGGTTAGGCACCGAAACTCCAGGGTGTATTCAGTCACCAGTTTCTCCCCCTGCCTCAACCATCAGATGTCGTCTCTGGCTCGTCTGGTGCTCAGGGTGTCTTTGAATCAGTCCTGGATCACCTGCATGAACTCCAGGAAGTTTTTGAGTTCCGCCGCATTGGCGTCGTATAGCCGCACAACCCACCTGGCTGCCCGGCCTTCCAGCATGTCAGCTACGTAGGCGACCCGCTCGCAGTCGTGGGAGAAAAGGTGGCCACTCCACTTCATGAAGTTCCTCACTTGCGTGAGGAAACAAGGTAGTTGCTCAGGGTCCCCTGAGAACTTGCCAGTGATGCCTCAGAGCTGGAGCGCATCTGCTGCTCGTCAATCCCCAGATACCTCCCAGATGCTGCATGTTCTCGGGGCCGCCTGGGGCGCCGGGCCAAGACTGGCCTCGCCCACCTCTTCCACCACCTGCGGTCCAGCCGTTGGAGCCTCGGGGCCACGGAGTACGGCCTGTAGCATCACCTGGATGACTCCCAGTTGCTGCTGGAAATTGGTCTCCAACTGGGCCACATGCTCCTCCAGCTCGCGACTTTTGGATCCTGAGCCATGACTCGTCATGACTCCCCATCTTGCTGACCCGTCAGGTCCCAAGCTAACACCAAATGACCACCTGGCGTCCTCCAGTGCCCTCTCGGCCGTGGCTCCCTGCCCCTCGCTTTGGGCTGGTCTTGCCATTGCGCCTTCAAGCTTGGGCTCCCCCTCGTACCGCTGACTTGTGCCTTCTCCGCCACTGGCCATCTCAATAGGACCGACCGGGTTGGAGTTCTTGGCTGTCCTGCGGATAGATTACGAGGGCTCCTTGGTGATCCCGGGTAGCGTTCAAAGGTGAACCCTGGCTTTATGTAAGGTTTACCCCGTTCGACTCAGACAAACTCTCGTGACACGTGTGTTCAGCAAAGAAGTTTACTCAAGCATAACGTAGGTAAGTACAGACAAAGCCAGGGTTGGCTTGGCACACATTACATCGTAATTTATAGCTCCCCCGTTCCCTCACTTAACCCCGTTGCTTGGTTACAGATTACCCGCAGTAATTCCTCCCCTCACTCAAATGGCAGATTCAGTCTGGTTCTTTTGTCTTCTTGATTGCTTTCTATCGGTGGCATGGTTGTTGTCTTTGTTAGGTTTTCCTGTTGTGCGCATAGACAGGTGTTCTTAATCACGCGCTGATTGCTTCCCTTCTGATCTGTTGAGCTTTGTAGCGCTCGAGGCAAGCTGGCGTTGATACAATGTATCCGCTTGAGGTTTGAGTCAAGCGGCGACACCTGGTTGTAATCAGTTCCTGGTTTCTCACTTCCCCTTTTTCCCGGCTAGCACCTGAGCAGTGAAATTGACTAGGCACGACTGAGCAATGCTTTAGTCATGCCGTGCCAAGCAATTCTCTAGCTGTGCCGCGTCAGCTGAATCTGACAGCTAGCACCTTGAAGATGCTTCTGTAGGTTAATATTCTTTTCAACCAGCATTACCTTGGAAGGTATTATTATTTATGTATGAATATGGTTTTTATTGTATTTTTATTGTATTTTAAATAATATTTATTCTTGATTTTACTATAAACTGCCCAGAATCACTCGCCAGTGAGATGGGCAGTGACCAAATTTGAAATATATATATATATATATATATATATATATACATACATACATACATACATACATACACACACACACACACACACACACACACACACACACAGAAAAGTCTCATCCCCCTTTTTCAGGCAGGAGGCCCTGATCCATCTTTCATTTTTTTGGTAATGGCTAGACTTCATGAAACGTTGTTCTCTTCTGACTATGTGAAAGAAACTCTCAAAATATTTGGGATTCTTATATGCCCTGAATATGGATTTATTTATTCAAATAGAAAGTGTGTTTGAAACTTCTAATTTTGTCCCTTCATAAAACATCTGAGAAGAGGGACCACATCTGGTCCATTTGGAAAACATGTTTTCTGTGGCTCCATCTCCCCCCCCCCCCAACATACCCCAATGAATTCAGGATGTGGCAGAGCTGATTTTCTCCTCTTTGTAATTTACAACTGAGGATGGTCTTGTTTGTCTTCTGAACAAATCTCCTGGGATTTTCCTCAAGATCGCCTTTGAAACAAACAGCAGAGCAGAGAGGGAGACAGGATGACGTCTTGCCCTGAGCCCAAAAGGAAGCAGCATAAAAGTCTCCTGGACCACTGAGAGTTGGAGCTGAAGAGCAGGGCCTTTGAGGAGGATTATTTCTCTAAATTCCTTTCAGACACAAAGCTTTTACACAAGAGAGCCACCAAAGCCTCAGATCTGGGCTGTTTCTAACCCTTCTGCTGACTGCTTGCGAGGAGCAAGTGGCTGTGCCAGTGATGCGAGGAATGGTTCTCCTCTTCTTTCTGCTTCTCCTTCCCCAGATATCCTGTGAGATACTGAAGGCAAAATGCCCCTTGACTTCACAACGAGATTGGTTAGACTGGGTAAATCACTTCAGGCCAGGCGATTATCTCTTTGGGGGAGTCATCACTGGAAGGAAAGGTCTAAATCCACTTTACACTTTCACCAAGATTCCCTCCAACCAACCTTACCGCTGGTGAGTCATTGTTTGGATGGAGGTGCTACTAGTTCACTTGCTGCTAATTATCTCTAATTTCTTTTACTCCCTTCCCTCTTGTCCCTCCTAAATTTCTGTTGGAGGTGAGGAAAGGTTGGAGATGCATCATGACTGAGGCACAACCAAATGCCTGAGCTGCTCTTTCAGATGGAGAAATCCCTTTTGATCTAAAGAAGAAGCCAATGTTAGCCTGACCTTCAGATGCACAGCAAGAATCATGTCTGCTGTGGAAAACTGCTGAAGAGAAATGAAGTGGAGGCAAACAAGTCTGAAAATAAATAAAATAAATAAATAAAATTGGCAAGTGGTTACAGTGAGAAGGGAGATTGAGGCCGAGGCTTTCACTTTCCTAGGAAATTGGGGAGCTGAGAGAGTTTCTCTCCTGATATTAAAAACTGGGCTTGACAAGACAGAGAACTCAGAGAGCCATTATTCCTGGTAAGTGACACAATGGACAAAACCTGGGACATCTTCTCAGTCCCCAAAGTCCCTCGGCCAAATTTCCCCCCTTCTCCCTGCAGCTGGCTGGGCAGGAGAGCCTTCAAGGCCAGGCAGGGCAGACAAGGACCAACTGCATCTGCACTTCCCACTTAATATCTGATTTTTGGGGTCGATCAGCAGAAAAGCGGGGAGAGGAAAATATGGATCCTGGGGTTCATGGCAAGGAGGGAACATCCCTGAGGCCAACTTGCTTTCAGTCTCTTGCAGCTCATACTGGCTGGTTGCTTGAAAATTTAACAATAGAAGTAAGTTGCATATAACAGCACAGACCCAAAGTAAATCTGTGAGGTCATGGACTTCTGTCCTTCAGAAATGAGAGCTGGAAATGAGCAGTGAGTTGGCCTCTTTTATTCATCACCTCAAATTATTCCAGATGATAAAATCAAAGGAAAGGAGATCCAGATCTCAGAAATGAGCAACAAAAGGAGAAACAGTGTTGGTTCACTTAAAACGTGAATAAACGTAAAGGTTCTGAAATGCTGGGCAAAGTTACTATGAAGGGGACAATAATGATACTGGGATCTGGTGGGGATAATATGAAAAGCAATAGCCTGATGACAGAACTTTCCGAAACATTAAACAGCAGAAATAGCTTGAAATTTTCTTTCATGAGGAGACCTACAAGATTTCTTCTTGGGTCTGCATCTTTAATAAAGATTTTTTGGTATACAGTACATCAATTTCAATCTATATATTTAATAGCGAATGTAAAAAGTACAGACCTTCTTAAAATAAAATTAATACAGCAATGAGCCAGATTCAGTCGTGGAATAATGTGAAAGATTACAGTAATTTCAGTCTCATGAATTCAAGATCTCTCCTCATTTAACAGCTCATAGAAGGTTTATGTGATAGTAGTTTAAGCTGAGAGAAACCCCAATTTCAGATGTGGGAGAAGCTGGTCCAAAAATGGTTTCCATTCACCTTAACCACAAATACAAGGTTATTGTTGATGTTGAGGCACAATCCCACAGATGTTACTTTGCAGAATGAATTATACATGGTTTCCAGTAAGAAGGACAAAGTATTCCTGAATTTCTTACCGTATGGAAAACTCACTGAGTGCACTTTGTAGAAATGTAGGGTTTGCGATCTGTAATAGAAAAATTGCAGGCTGGAAAGGAAAGAGTTTTATCCATTTTCTGAACTTGCTGAGCTTTACAATGTAACCAAATGTGCAAGAATGAACCAATCTGATTGTTATATTTCCAGTGATTTAAGAAATCACTCCTGTAGTTACCTTTGTAAGATATCTAAGTTTTCTCAATAGCGTTCACTGTAAGTTTAATTTTTCTGTAACGTTGAAGATATTTAATGATGCATCCTTTTTACTTCTCAAGTATCTACATCATTTACTCCTAAGCTTAGAGGTTGAATGTACTATTTTTATATTCAGTTAACATCCAAATTTATTTGAAGAGACCAGCATCAGTCTTTTTCTCCTTTTTATTAAACTTCAGAGGACTTCCTTTTCTTCAGATGTTGGGTCAAAGCCTGCAGCCCCTCCCCCAATCATGAGTATCATCCCACCCAGTTGCACTCATGCCTGTCCCATCATATTTCCTTAACTGAATTAAGATTGCTACTTCTTCCTCTTCATATCAATAAGGAAACAAGAAGTGAATGGGGTAGTACAATTGAATTTGGGACAATGGTACATCTTCTGTTTTTTCAGGGATAAAACCATGCATGTCTGGTACCTCCTGTCCTTCTTGATTGCCATCCGCGAGATCAACCAAAGTCCCCTGATCTTATCCAACATCACTCTGGGCTACAACGTCCACGACAATCATTTCAATGCAGAGATGAATGCTGAAGCCTTGCTGGACCTGCTTTCTGCTGGGGAGGCAAATGTTCCAAACTACAAATGCGGAAGACGGAAAAATCTGCTGGCTGTCCTTGAAGGGTCGAACTCTGACCTCTCCCAACAGATTGCAACCATGCTCAGCATCTACAAAATCCCTCAGGTAAGCTGGGAAGAGTGTGGGTTGTGGTTAGTTTCTGCCCTGGAATCTCCAAGACTATTCCAAAAATATGCAAGAGATGTTTAATCTTGTAGTAGAGACGTAAAACTGGTTGATCAAGAGTGCAATCACTAATTTTATAGCGGTTTCCTCTCTAAGAGGAAAACCTCTCTTTCATTGTTCCTCTCCATTGAAATAAAATTCAAAATTCCAAAACAATACCAAAAGTTGATTTGGGTAAACGAAAGAATGTATTAAAAGCACCCATCACAGTTCAGTGAAAATGGCTACCATCTGCTCCAGCTGTTGATGGGTACTGCATTCCAATGACATTTCTGCAAATCAAACATGCTATATAAGGACAGTTATTTATCGACATGAAAGATAAGTTAAAATACATACAAGAAGGGATAAATTCCTGGACCAGTCTTGATTGGGCTTTTGTGGAAAAGAGGGGAGGAGAAAACAGGATGAGGATTTCTGTATCTTTCCTTCTAAGCACCTTGGTCCTGGATGGGACTTGAATGGGAGATTATCAGGCTGTAGGATAGACTGGGAAGTTAAATCCCACAGCAAGGCATTGGCAACCCACTTCCATACACCTGATGAGAAAGCTGACGGGGTGTGTCCATGAAGCCACCAGACGCTGATCTCAGTGATGCTTCTGCTACCGAGATAGAGAAGGGCACTGCTGCCAGTCTGTATTTCTGCCTAACGTAGTCAATATTAGAGATCTTTTCCCTCAGAATTGGATTTCACGGTTCATTACCAATTCCTTCCATTTTCTCCAGATTGCTTATGCTTTTGTTTCTGATGATCTGAATGATAAAACCCAGTTCCCTTTTTTCTACCGGATGCTCCCAAAAGAAGGAATCCAATACACAGGGATGATTGAAATGATCAAGTATTTCAGATGGACCTCAGTGGGTCTTGTTGCTCTAGAAACTGATAATGGAGGGAAGTTCTTCAAAACTTTAACACCTTTACTCACCCAAAATGGCATTTGTGCTGTTTTCTCACAAAGTGTATCTGGGTACAATATGAATTTATACAGTTTGGATGCTGATTTGTACCTCACATGGAAACAAGTCAATGTATTTATTTACTATGCAGAGCCCACTTTGCATACTATGTATTTCTATGGAATGGCAATCATAGACCATATGTTGCAGCTCTTGATAAAACCTACTGTAGGAAAAATCTGGATCCTAACAGCCATGGGGGATCTCACTTTGAATTTGCAGTATCAAGATTTCCAACGTGTTCACAGCATTTTCACCTTCTCCATCCAGACAAAGAAATGGATAGAACGTGATGTTGTTTACCTCTTCTTCCCTTCAATCTCTGAATTTGGCAGCAAAGTTTTTCCATGTTCATTTGAAAAGCATCCATTTTCTGTTAAAGGCTGGTTGAGATGTGAAGAGGATGAAGAAATGGAAAGTCTACGACAGGAGGAGGTTGAAGCCACCCTTTCTCTCGACAGCCACCATGTTTACAACTCCGTCTGGGCTGTGGCACGAGCCCTGAATGCTGCCTGTGTCTCCAGATCCAAGAGAAGGATGCTGAAGGAAGGTGGGCAGACCTTGGAACTGGAAGGGCTACACCCTTGGCAGGTATTTCCTTTTCCATCGAAGAATCTCAGCTGAACACATCCATTACTTTTAAAACTACTTATACAGGAGAAATTTAGCAAATGAAGAGGAGAAGCCAGATTGTTCTCAAGAGATAATCCCAAGCACAAACCATCAAACAGGTGACTCTCTCTTGCCTACATTAACTATGATGTTTGTGTGGTAGATAAAGGGAGGGAGGAAAACACTAGGATAACAAAAGGCAATTGGAAAATTTTATCCTCTGGATCCTGCTACGTGTTGGTCCCATTTGTTCCACCCTCATCTTGCAGGCGATGTGGTAACAGCTGCCACATCTGGTGAGACTCCTCTGTCTCTGGAGAATGGCATTTTCCCTGCTCCTTCTCTGCAGGAAGCTGCCATCCTCCCATCCAGCTGGGAGGGTCTTTTCCACAGAATTAATCTGGCTGCCTCTCCTGGAGCCTTCCATCCTCCTAACCAGTCATTGCCAATTAGGCAGCCTTGTTAATTGGAATAAATGCATAACCCAGTTTCTAACTCGGCATTTGCTTGCATCTGCAATGACCCCTCCCTCCCTCTGTCATTCTCCCCTCGTCCTCTCAACCAAAATGGATGGTGCTGGGATCATGTCCAAAGCATCTCCATTCTTTAGGTGCTACCAGCAATATGTCCTTTCTACTACTTATTTCTTTAACTTATAGATTAATAGTAAGTTGAGTGATTTAGATTCAGAATAGGATTGGTACAACAGAGAATACTTGGTTGTGAGGAGCAAAATAGGCCCAATGGAGTGACCCTAACAAGGTTTCCGATGGAGGAGCTTATGCCTCTGTGTTTATAATGGCATTTGAAGAAAGGATGAAGCTTGTGGCTCAAGCTGCTTCTTAAATTGAGAGTAATGTGGTCAGGCTCCTGCCATCCATCTCAAACTGGGCCAAAGATTCCCAGAAATTCAACACAGAATGTCTATCAACTCATCTTTACTGTCACTTCACAACTGAACTTGTTCCCAGCAGCTCATTTCCTCTTCCTTTAAGGCAGATGTCTCTGGGTTCAATTCCAGGAACTTCACCTCCCATCTTTTCTATAGAAAACCAACCTAATGCTTCCCACATTCCCTCTTAAGGGTCCACTGATTATGGACATTCTGTGTATTCTTGCTCTGAGAAACTCCTTCTACCGATGTAGCAAGCACAAGTCCAGTCCACCTCTTCTGGAAGAGACCCGGAGATGTAAATGCAGATATACATAGGTGTAGGTCTCGATTTAGATTTAGATTTAGATTTAGATTTAGATTTCAAATTAGTATTTAATTTAGAGGTAAATATATGACAGTGATAATGTTTCCATCTAAAGGCTTCAGCTGCCAAATCTCCTAACACAGGGAAAAAAGTATTCATGAAAAAAATTGGGGCCCTTCAAACATGAATGAGTTTCATAGCCATTCAAGTAGAGAACCACCAATTAATCAGGATTGAAGAGGTGACTGCAGCTGGCCCTTCATGTCTGAGCTTAGGAGCTATGGAGGGTCAGGCATGGGGAAGATGGGGATGGGACACCAGCAGAAAGTCCTAGGGCTGCAGGCTAGGCTCAGAAATTGAAAGAACATCGAACACAAAAACCAGGGCAGATGATATCCATGTTCCTCCTCAATTTGGAGGCTTTAGCTATTCAGTGAATCAGAAGACCCTGGCTCATGAATAGAACAAGAGAGACTCATTCTTTCTTGTGCAAAAGGCTGCAAGATTTTTGTTGTTGATATTCTTCCCTTTCTAGCTCCATCCTTTCCTACAAACCCCCCAGTTTTACAACCATTCCATGGATGGGGTGTATTTGGACAAGAACGGAGAGCTGGCAGCTGATTTGGATATGGTGAACTGGTTATGGTTTCCCAACAACTCTGTTGTCAGGGTGAAGTTTGGGAGTTTTGCAAGACAGAAATCCCAGGAACCCAAGTTTGTCATCGACCAGGATGCTTCTATCTGGCCCCAAAGGTCTAACAAGGTGGGGAAAACCATTTCATTGCTATTTGTCCTCTTCAGCATTGGCATTGATCAACACATTCTCTGTGGAACTTCTTTGAACTCTCTGAAGCCCTTCAAGGGTTCAGGAGAGTTGCAGAGAACCTCTCCTGACCTTTGTGGCTTACATGTCCACTGCTACGCCTGATTAAGGGAGTCTGGATTCCCAATTCAAAAAATGCCATTTTGCTTTTATTTTTATAATGCTTTATATACTTGTCATGTTTTACAGATGTGAACTGGGGAGCCACCAGTCCCAAGATGCCTGCAGAATAAAACTGATGAGGAACAGTAGACAAATATGTAAAAAATTGAGGCAGCAGATTCACTGGAAGACAGAGTTTATTTATTTGTTTCTTTTTTATATATCCAATTTTCAACTGACATAATCATGTGCCTCATGGTGGTTTACAAAACTGAAACTGATGCAATAGCCAATTCCTAAAATGCTATGCTGGCTCTTATAAAGGACTACAGGAAGAGCTCCATTTCACCATTTATCTCAAAGGCCAACAGAGTCAATGCAAACCTAATCTCTCACTGTAAACTATTCCACAGTCTGCAGGTGGAAAAGAAGAAACATCTCCTCCTAGACTCAGATCCTTTGATCTCCCAGAAGGGAAATTCCTGGATAAACAGCTGCTTCTGTTACATGGACTTAGTCTACTATTTCTTTCCTTTGATGACAACCCTAACCTACTGTCCCTTATGTTCCCCTTTTCTTGTTCAGGGTCTGCCTCCCTCCAGGTGTGTGGAAAGTTGTCAGTCTGGATTTTTCAAGGTGGGTCAGGAAGGGGAGCCCATCTGCTGCTACGACTGTGTTTTCTGTGTGGAGGGGACCTTCTCCTCAAAGGAAGGTGGGTGACTCCAAAGTAAAGCAGCCCTTCATTAAGAGGGCTACCACTTCTCCCTCTGTGAAGATGCCACATTGCTTGGTTTCCTTCTGAAACATATTAAAAAATAGAGAGGCTAGGAAGCCAAGGTATGAAAGCTGAACTGTTAACTCATTCACATGCATCCTCCACCAGGGTTAAAAAGCAGAAAAGTGCCCTTGATGTTTAGTAAAGTAGGTCACAGTCCCTAAAATTGCTCCTTCTTTCATTTTTTCTGTTTCTTACACCATGCAGCATCTTTGCTCGTGGCACAGAAAAGACTAGATTAGTGGCTGAACCTGGTAAATGTTACTTTTCTTCTCTTCAGATGCAGATCATTGCACCAAATGTCCAGAAGACCAGCATCCAAATAAGGAGCGAGATAAATGTGTCCCGAAGGAAGTAAGCTTTCTGACCTACAATGAATATCTGGGGACCATCTTGGCTTCCCTTGCACTTTCCTTGCCCTTACCTACTGTATTTGTACTAGCAATCTTTGTGAAACACAGAGAAACTCCCATCGTCAAGGCCAACAACCGGGACCTCTCTTACATCCTCCTCGTCTCTCTCCTGCTTTCCATCTTGACCACCTTCCTCTTTATTGGCCGGCCAAGGAGAGCCACTTGCCTTCTCCGACAGACAGCCTTCAGCATCATCTTCTCGATTGCTGTGTCTTCTGTCTTGGCCAAAACAGTCACGGTGGTCCTTGCCTTTCTGGCCACAAAGCCAGGGAACAGAGTGAGGAGGTGGCTGGGGAGGAGTCTGGCCAATTCCATCATTGTTTCTTCTTGCAGTATCCAGGTGGTCATCTGCAGCATCTGGCTGGTGGTCTCTCCCCCGTTTCCTGATTCTGACATGCACACCCAACGAGGAGAGATCATCCTGCAATGCAATGAGGGGTCTCTTGCCATGTTTTATATTGCTCTTGGCTACATGGGCTTCCTGGCTGCCATCTGCTTCATGGTGGCTTTCCTGGCCAGGAACCTCCCTGGGGCCTTCAATGAAGCCAAGCTGATCACCTTCAGCATGCTGGTCTTCTGCAGTGTCTGGGTGTCCTTTGTACCCTCCTACCTGAGCACCAAAGGGAAGTACATGGTGGCCGTGCAGATCTTCTCCATTTTGGCTTCCAGTGCTAGCCTGCTGGGTTTCATCTTCTTCCCTAAGTGCTACATTATTTTACTAAGACCAGATCTAAATACCAAGGAGCAGCTAGTTGTGAAAGTATAAATCAATATCTGATTACTTCTGCAATCTTCTTCTCAAAGTCATAATTTTTGTGTACATTCTATGTGTTTCCCACCTCTAAATAGATTTGTAATACACTAGGCTTCCTAGGTTCAACCTCCTAAATACCCTCTCGATGGCCTTGTCATCATTCTCAGATGGTTCCACTGCTACCACCTATCCTGCTGAAAGCAAACTGGCCATACTGCCCCCTCCTCCAGCCCCTTGTGTCCACTCCCTAAGTGGTTTCAATGAGTTAAGCCAATATTACAAGCATGGAGTTATTCCCAGGCTGCACAACTTGAAAGGGTGCTCTTAGAAGGTGTCCACCTCTTAGCATCTCTTCAGTCTCCAAAGTGGGGTCTCCCCAGACAGCTAAAGGAAGTCCTGGGAAATGAAAGAGAGGAATCTTACTTTGGCAAATTGGTAGAGGTCCAACTAGGAAATTTCATTTGTCTGTCTTCTTATCCAGTACAGTAAATCCTTAAGCAGACAGGAGATGGCCCTCCTATTGTTTCTGTACGATAGTGTCAAGAGGGCTATTTTTGGCAGTGGAACCTGGTCACTCTTGGGTCATGCAATGTCTTGGAGCTGATCCTGTTTTGCAGGAGCAAAGAATGGGAGAAGGAAGTGAAGAAAAGGGTTTGCAGGAGAGTCAAGGGGGGGCAGAAAGAGAGGTGGAGGGAATGGGGGAGTAAAGAGTTTGCTGCAGGAGAGGCAACACCTTGAATTGGACCCAGAAGCAAACTGGGACCCAATGCAGGTGTGACTTGTTCTATTGTCAGGTTTAGCCCAGAGAACTCCACGAGACAATGCAAATACAGTTCTGTTGTGTCTATTAGCTTCCACCTCAAGACAGAATCTCACCAGCCTGAACCCAGGTTCCCAAGTCAGCCAGCCACAATGCTGTGAATTCCTTCGGGAGGTGCCAGCCTCATCTTTTTTTTTTTTTTAATAAATTTTTTTATTCTTTACAACAAACACAAAACATACATAAACAAAAACATACAAAGGCATAAAAAAAAAACATCTTCCATTTTATACCGTGTGTCAACCAGTTACCAACTCGTTGGTGCCCCTTTCATAATCTTCACTCATTTATATAAATTCTCATATCATCTATTCAAAATATACTTGTATACTTATCAATTATCAATTATTAATCATTTATAGCTAGTCTATAAAATCATTTATTACAAGAAATTTTAGCTTTCAATAGGATTAGTAATACATTTTTATCCATCGATTATATGTGTGTATATATAATAATTAATATCAAATTTCTATTATAAAATTTCCTAATCCATTACATTACTATATTTTCTCATCCAATCATTAATAAAACAAATCCCGTGTCATATAAAATTACTTATCTTCTTACTCTAATTTCAAATCTCAATTTAACTCATCTCTGCACATTCCATAATTTTCAATAACTTCCTCCTGCATAGGTACTTTTTCATTCTTCCAATTCTTAAAAGTTACAGTTCTAACCACTATCAAAACATACTTAATTCTTCACTACATGTTTCAACAAAAATATCTCTAGTTTAAAATCTATATGTTACTATATCCAACCATGTATGAATTTTAGTCTAATCTCTTAAAACATTTACAATCAAATACAATTCTTTACTATATATCTCAGTTTTATACCTTATTCAAACGCTTGCATAGTTTTAAGTTCACCCTTTTCATTCAATATCCCAAAATATCTGGCTGTTTATTCCTTTTTCTATGTTATTGGATAAGAGAAAGCAATAATAAATGTCCTTTCAAGCATTCTGCTTTTTGAAGCTTCTGTCAGTTCCATCATTGTTGTATTCCCCTCGTTTTTTCTTTAGGCATCTGGAGTAGTTTCTTTCAATATTGTTTTACTTCTTCTTTTTATGTATTCTCTTAGTACGATTTTCCATTATAATCTTGTATAATCCTTTTCTCCCCCTCAGTACCAAGAACAAGTCTGTCCCTCTTCATTTATCAATTGATTAACCCTTTTGATTATAAGCCTCAAAATAATTCTATTTAGTGTTTCTGATTTCTTGTGCTATTTCTTCCTTTTCCATTGATCCCGTTTTATGTTTAATTAAGTCCATTTTAACTTTGATATCTTTTTTTTTTTTTTTTGCGGGAATTTCTGCAGCTCTTCTTCCAGTTTTTTATAGTCATCCTCGATAGTTTAAAAATCTTTTTCTGCATTGTGTTTCTCGTATAGTCTATTATCTTGTATAGACCTTCATTAAGTCAAAGGATTCTTTATCTTTGTTCTTGCCAAGAGAAAGAGAAAAAAAAAGAGCAAAAGAAAAAAAAAGAAGAGGAGGGGAAAGGCTAGGTCTCTTTAAAAATCCAACTGGATTAGAGGAAATAGAGAGAGCAAAGCAAAGCTTCTACCAGAAAGAAGAGCTACTGCCACTAAACAAGGCTCTTGTGACTAACTCAAACTTTCCATCTTGAATATTTTCAAAGTCGCTTTCAACTCCGCTTTCTTGTTTATAGTTATTCGGATGGCACCTATATAAACATGCACATCCCACTATCTTTTTTAGAAAGCCCAAGGTCCTTGAGCATACGTCACAATGAAAAAAAAGACACTATATCGAGCCTCTAGATGGCAGTGCAACTTTCTTTCATTTACTTTCTCTTAACTCCACTTTCCCCATTTCCAAATCAAAAAATATAGGTTTCTTATAACAATAGAAAAATCTTAATCAAAAAAGAAGCTTGAGATAAAAGATTATTGAGTATTGAAAAGAAAAAGCCAGTCCAGTTAAAAATATATATTTTTTAAAAGAAAAACATCTTGCCAATTCCACTAAAAAGGGAAAGTTAAAAAAAAGAGATTTTTTCCCCCTTTTTTTTATAAGGCTCAATCTCGCCGCTTAATCCACTTTTCTTCACTTTTAAAAATCTCTTTAAGTTACTTAAGGTGTTCTCTAAGAATAGTTGAATAGTAAAGGTCCATCTCACCCGGTTGACACCCCTCTCTTTCTTCTTCCTTTGGAGCTGTCCCGGCTTTCGCAGTCATTAAATGGCTGCCTCTCCTCCGCCGGCTTCAAGAGCTTCTCCTGGGATCAATCTGGGACTTGCGGTGTCCCTGAGATCCACAGGACGCGCCCTTTGCGATCGCCATCTCTACGGGACGGCTTAGGTCCATCGGGACCGTCCGGGGGGGGGAGATATCGGCTGCGATCCTGGGAGCCCAGGATCGCCCGCCGTATCGCCGCGACGCCAGCTCCGCCCTCCCAGCCTCATCTTCTTGAACTTCCCACGCTCCTGTTGTGGGGTAAGAACATGCTTATCTCCCTGAGTATGGCCTTCATAAGTCCATCCCATCACAGCTATCTTTGGGGCACCCAAAATTGCCTACACGGCTGCATTTTGAACCAACTGTAGCTTCTGGGTACTTTTCAAGGGTAGTCCATGTAGAGTGCATTGCAATGATCTATACAGGAGGTGTCTAGGGCATGAGTGACTGACTGGAGGGACTCCTGATCCAGGAAAGATTGTGATTGGCACACAACATGTAATTGAGCAAAAGCCCTCCTGACCACGACTGCCACCTGCTCTTCAAGAGAAGTCATAAGTTGAGGAGGACCCACAGATTACTCGCTGGGTCTGTCTGGGGTTGCGCCACCCCATCCAGAATGAAAGATGGTAAACTTCCGGATACAGAGGAGCCTGCAACCCACAGCCACTCCACCTTACCTGAGTTCAGCTGAATCCTGTTGTTCCCCATCCAGACCCCCACAGCCCCCAGACACCACAAAAGGGTAGTCACTTGGAGAGCTTTCCAGTGGATTCATGTAGATCTTAAAAAACAGGTGAACCAGGACCAACCCACGAGCACTGTGAAAATCAGGCTCCACTGGGGTGACCTCTTATCCCCTATCAAAGAAGAGGAGGAGGAGGAGGAGGAGGAGAAGCCACCCCGGTGAAACAATGCCTCCTGTCCCCAGCCACTGTGGGAGGTCTGCTAAGATACCGTGGTTGATGGGATCAAAAAGCTACAAGGAGAACTAAAAGGGACAGTGAGAGAGATCAAAGCTACCTAGTCCAAAGCCAGACCTAAACCCAGAACGAAAAGGATCCCAACAACCCCATTTCTCCAGGGTGCTCTGTACTTACAGAGTGCTCACTTGCAACTGGATCAGGGTGTGATCTGGCCAGAGCAACATGCTCCAGATCATGCTACATCTGGACAGTCTGAGACAAAGCAGAGGTCTCATTAGGACGGCCTCCATGTGTCCAGCCTGAGTTTACCTGAGACAAACTCCTGGCTGTCATGGAGGCCATGATTTCCTGCTTCTTATGAGACCTGAAGATGGAGCCCCCTGAGTGGGAGACAGGGGGAAGACCCACAGCCTAGGCAATGGTCTGAGAAGAGGCAGCTCAGTCCGCCGGTGGGGGAAAGCGTGGGAACCATTTCAGAGGGGACCTTCCCTGCTTTTAGGGAGACTTAAAGAGAAGAGGGGAGAAATACTTTCAGTCTTGCAAGAGTCTGTTTAAGGTAACCTTACAATAGAGATTGTGCTGATACTCCTGGTAGCGCTTCTTCTCTGGACTACCTCAGAGGGCTACCACAGGGGAAGCCCTTGGTGTCTGTGCAGGTTTTCTCCATCTTGGCCTCCAGGGCTAGGTGGCTGGGCTGCATCTTCCTCCCCACGTTTCACCCACTCAGGGCTGATGTGGATACCAAAAACATCTGATACTAGAATAGAACAGAAAAGTTACTTTAGCCAGCTGTTTCCTCAGTAAGACCAAATAATAGTATTTAAGAATTGAAACTCCTAAACAAACAAACAACCAAACTGGCCATGAAGTTCTTTTAATTCTATGTCTTGATAAAAGTGGAGTAACACTGAAACAAATATTTTGACTTTCTTTATGTAACAGAAAAGGGACAGAGAGAGAGAGAGAGAGACAGAACGAAGCAATAATAAAAGAAAAAAGAAAGAAGAGACCAAAACTTTAATACAGATATAGATATAGTTATGACAGGCAGTTTGGTCTTGTGGTTAAAATGCTGGGCTAGTAACAAATCAAATCAAATCAAATCAAGTGTATATATTGCTATGCAGAATGGTAGAATTCAAGATTTAGGAAACCGAAGCCCCCATCCTTAACTGACAAGTGCATCTTTTTCAAAAATGTCTTCAGAATGGAGAACTCTAGACAACCATATGGAACAATACATTGATAAATATTTAATTTATAATGTATAAATAAATATATATTGAATGTACCTGTGTCTAGGAATTGCATGCATCATATCAAGTCATTTATCTTCCCATTGAAAGTGTTTAATTTATCCAAAAGCGAGAGGCAGAAACTCTCCCAAATCAATCTCCAATAAAACCTCTTTATATCGTCAGGATATAATACTGATTGATGGACTAATAAGTTAGGTCAGAATCCATGGCTAATAATAACCTTAGCAATTGGATCTAAAGAAGTATCAAAAATCAAAGTGGAAAGTGGACATCCCTGTTTAGCCTTCACAGACAGAAGAAGTAGATGAAAAAGACCAATGACCTTCACCTTTAGTTTGGGGGCTGCATAGGGAACCGAGACCCTTCATACAGATCCTTTGGGACATCCACATATGGTGAAGGTCATAGAAATCACAGTGCCTGTTACCTTTATTAAGAACTTATTCCACATCACAAGATAGCGCAGGGGTGTGTGTGTGTGTGTGTGTGATCTTTTTCTGTTTTTCTGCAGATCAATCAAATCTTCTGCCAGTGGAATGTGGTCTGATCTGTGCTTAGTTCTCCCAGATCCCACTTGATCATTTCTTAAAAGAAGTCCTGGTTTGTTTCAGGTCAAAGGCTAAATGGATAACCACTTTTTAATAAACATGATTCCCCCCCTCTCTAAATAGGAAAGCCTGAAGCCAAACTATTCATCAATATAAAAAATGAAAGTTCTCAACGCTGAGGAGAAGAAGTGTTTATTGCAATGATCATTGGGTGCCTGCTTTCAAGACAGAGGGACCCTGAACCCCCCTGAAGTCCACTTATAAACTTCTACCACTGTCCCTCTTGGCACAAGGTGAAATGTACGCGGCAGAGGTCCAGATACTGAAGTGGTGAAGGAGGATGAGTGGTTAGCTGAGTCAGGTCAGGATGTAAAACAAGGAGTACACGTCTCTCCTTTTGGGGAGAGGCTTGGAAGAGCTGGTCCTTTGCTTGCACCGTTCAGCTCGAAAGGTGGTAGAAAGATCAAGTCCTGCCTTCGGGAGGGAGGAAGAAAGTGGATTAGGCGGTTGAATGCAGGGCCATCCTTCCCTGAGAGCTCTCTCTTGCCATCTGCGCATCCAGCCTTCCGCAGGATGCCCCGAGTTTCACTTGAGGGGTTTTATCTGCCCATTGTATCTACCGTAGACACATGGCCTATCAACAATAAAAGCCTATTTAGAGTTGTGTTTGATCATTAGAGATTGCTGAGTTTGCACCCGCTCTCTCTCTATGTCAAAATAGTCACCAACTTTAGAGTCATTCAGTGGCTTTGTGTAGACAGGGAATGTCCCTTGATAGTGATGAGGCACAGATGTGGAGACCCAACCAGGAAGACGCAGGCGTTTCCACTCAGTGCAGGCATCCTTGCTTGAAACAGATTCACAGCCCAACTCAAGAGCTTGGAAGATTCCTCCTGAGGTGACCGCAATCCTCCTTCTGAGTTCCTAATGAAGTCCACTGAACAAAAGGACAATCTGTACTGTCGAAGGCTTTCATGGCCGGCATACGAAGGCTGGTGTGGGTCTTCCGGGCTGTGTGGCCGTGTTCTGGAAGTTTTGTTTCCTAACGTTTCGCCAGCATCTGTGACTGGCATCTTCAGAGAGCAGGAGCACAGACAGGAGCAGTTCTCTCTGTGCCCAGGATGATGTGACCCTTTTGTGGGTATTTATAGAGATCTGAAGGGGGGGGGAGGTTGGGTTAATGAGTGGCTGCTTGTTTTGGTGTCAGAATATGTGTGTATCTTCCTGGAGATTAGGCAGGGTTTTTTCTTCTATTGAGTTGTTAACAAGCTAGGGGTGATTAGTATGTTCATTGTGTGAACTGTTCACACATCCTGGTGATTGAGCTGAGTTCATTGACCTTTTGCAGGCTGTATTTTTCAGGATTGGTAGCCAGGTTTTGTTGATTTTTAGACTCCTCTTTTTTATTGAAATTGTGCTGGTGTTTGTGAATCTCAATGGCTTCCCGGTATAGCCTGGTATAGTGGCTGTTGGTGTTGTCCAGTATCTCTGTGTTTTCAAATAGGATTTTGTGTCCAGTGTGCTTGAGAACATGTTCAGCTACTGCAGATTTTTCTGGTTGCTGTAGTCTGCAGTGTCTTTCGTGTTCTTTTATCCTGGTCTGGATGCTGTGTTTTGTGGTCCCGATGTATACTTGCCCGCAGCTGCATGGTAAGCGGTATACTCCTGCGGCGGTGAGGGGATCCCTTTTGTCTTTTGCTGATTTTAGCACTTGTTGTATTTTTCTGGTGGGTCTGAAGATTGTTTGGAAATTGTGTTTGTCCATCAGTTTTCTCATGCGGTCTGTGACCCCTTTGATGTAGGGCAGAAATACTTTGTTGGTGGGTGGCTGTTTTTCTTCTTCAGTCGCATGTTGTTTTCTTGGTTTGATGGCTCTTTTTATTTCATTCTTGGAGTAGCCATTCGCTTGTAGGACCCAATTAAGGTGGTTAAGTTCAGAGTTTAGGAATTGGGTTTCGCAGATCCGATTGGCACGATCCATGAGGGTTTTGATAATGCCTCTTTTCTGACGTGGGTGGTGGTTGGAGTTTTTGTGTAGGTACTGGTCTGTGTGTGTGGGTTTTCTGTCAACTTTGTGTCCTAATTTGAGGTCTGGTTTGTGTATGACCAACGTGTCTAGAAATGGAAGTTTGCCGTCCATTTCTTTTTCCATGGTGAATTGTATATTGGGGTGGATGCTGTTTAGGTGGTTCAGGAACTCCTCTAGTTCTTCTTCATCCTGACTCCAAATTGCGAAGGTGTCATACACAAACCAGAACCAGACTGTTGGGGTAACAGGTGCGGTTTCTAAAGCCCGTTTTTCAAAATATTCCATGTAAAAATTTGCTACGACTGGGCTCAGGGGGCTTCCCATGGCGACACCATCCATCTGTTCATAGAACTCATTATCCCAAAGGACAATCGTTTGCCACTCTTGTAGGGCAGTCTTCTTCTATTTGGAGAGGTGAAGGAGTTTTTTTTCCTGCAGGGCAGAATACTTTGCCGGCTTTCAAACGCCTGGTGCCTCCCTTCACCCACACTTTTGCTCCTGTGGCCTCAAACTGTCTTTCCTCCTTTCCTCTCCTCTGGGCAGGGGGTTCTCTTTGTCCCAGGAGGGGAGGGGATTTTGCGCAGGATCAGTTGTGCCACTCTCTCTCCTGCTCTGAGGCTCCCTTCAGGTCTCTCTGGGCCTAGCTGGAGAAGCATTCCTTGGTGCCCAGGGTCTATCGCATCCCCCCCCCCCGCACATCTATGCCCAGTAGCACCAAGTTAGTTATTTTTTATTGACATTGATGTCACTGGGCATTCTTGGGTCTGCTCCTGCAGCTTCCTCAGTTACGACCAGCAGCAGAAAAGCATCAGGGTCTGACGCCAACACATGGAGCGTGCGAAGCTTCTCTCCTGGGGGAGGTTTTGGTATTGGGCAAAACTAGGTGGGGGCCAACAAAGCGTTGATGGAGCTTCAGGATGGCTTGGTCCAATAGTGGTCTCTTCCCCTTCAACCATTTGTGGCCAGAGAGGAGGTGGACTGGCTGCTTTGGGAGGCCTTCCGTGTGAAAGCCCAGTGCCAATATCCCAAGAGATCTCCAAAGATTGGCTTTGCCTCTCAGGCCAGAGAGTGTCCGAGTCCAGGTCCAGTTGGTCACCTTCCTGGGATCCTTGAGCCTTGTTTGGATGAATTCCCTGATCATGCAGTGGAAGATGAAGCTGCTAGGCTGATTCTTACTGCCACAGGGAAGACAAATCTTGGGAGGTCAGCATAACTCTAGAAATGCACCCCCAGATTGCAGGCCCTCCTGCTGTGAACGGATGTGGGTGAATGCCAGCAGCCCTGAGACAGAACATGGATTGCTCATCACATTTCTACTTCGATGAAAAGATCATTATATACTTCAACTGCTAAAGACTTTAATACCTTCTCATTCCTAATAATATCCTAGAATGAGATCTTGAGAAGCTGGAGAGAAGGAATCTACATTGACATAGGATTTTCAGGCATCCAGGTGGAATTGTCTGGAGGTTGAGTCAGGGCAACCGGACTTCTTTTCTTATTCTCTCAACAAAAACTAAAGAAGTCCAGTTGCTGTGACTCAACCTCCAGACATTGACACAAGAATTGATAGAGTATCTGGATGGCCTCCAGAGCCAAAGGTTGTTAAAAAACATTTTTCTTGTAGTTTTCAGATAGACCATACCAGTCCATGGAGGCTCTACCAAATATTGTCCTAAACATCGTTTCCCTTTTTTCTGTAATATCCATATTGAGGGACAAAGATGAAACCCAAACTCAATAAACATTTCCTCATCACCCCTTTAGTTTAAAGGGAAAACACAGGAAGACCCCCTTGAGGGCCAATGCTGGATTTTTGTTGCAAAGCAGAGAAGGAGATTGCTGATCAAAGTGGAAATGCAAAGCACTCCTGGGGGCAGCCCAGCAATTCAGAAATAGGGCAAAAATGGACCTCCCTCCCCCTTCTCTGAGCTATTGCTCCTCTGAGGTTGCCGAGGTCTTCCTCAGAAAACTGATCACTTTTTCCTAACTAGCTGCTGGAAGAAAAGAAATTTGCAAAATAAAACATTTGAAAGGCGGATCTTTATCCCAAAAAAGAAACATTAAATTGCCCATTAGAGGGGGAAGCAAGCCTCACCCACCCACCCTCCCACAGCTTCTCCTGTGATAAACTGCAAAGAAAAGATTGCTTCGGGGCTTCTGTCTTCAGGGAAATAATGCTCCAAAGCCCTAAGAAGGGCAGGAGACTTTTCATAACATTTTCCTGGAAAACATTGGACTGGGGTTTCCCCCTGATGTTTCTCAAATAAAACATATGCCACGGAGCTGGAGTTATTTTGTAATAGCTTGTGTAAACTACAAAATACTGGAGCGTGTTGCAAAGATGTTTGCCATTAGAATAGTATTTGAGCCTTCAGACCTTTAGCCCTACCCTCACTTCTGGGCAGATGTTCTCCTGCGCCAGGAAGAAAAAAAAGGGAAACAGAGGAACATGCACTCCTTCACTTCTTCCTGGGCCAATTCGTGGTAGCGTTTCCAGTGGGCCGTTCAAAGAGCTGATAGCTGCTTTTTGCAACTCTGCATTTAGATCAACTGCCTTCCCACCTTGAGATCAGCCCCTCAGACAGAGTTGCCAGTAAACAGACGTCCATCTTCATCTTCTCCACTCCCAACACACTAACCCCTCACAAACCGTCTTACGACATATAATGTGCTTTTCTTTGCTTCCGTCCATGGTGCATCTTCTGACGCCTTTCAAAACACCACCTCGCCCCTTTGCGCTCCCTCTTCTGCAACCTCGCCCAGCCCTTCCGCCTTCACGGAGACCCACTCCCAGGAGTTCAAAGCAATCCACACAGACTTCCGTCTTCCTCTACTGAAGGTTGCCACTTCCTGACCACTGGAGCTCTCCTGGGCCTTTCCACGGAGAGGAGATTTCCTCACCTCTGACCTAGAGCTCTATGAAAAGGCCCAGAATCCCAGATCTGTTGGAGGGCGGGAACACGGTTAGGTCTCCGACCCCCACACCACCCCAGTGTCTCAAGTATGTATGGCTTTGCTTCACGTTGTGAATTGGCTTTACAAACCGTATAGCAGCACACATGCCTCAAGAAGAGAACTGAAAAGGAGAAAAGGTCAGTTCCAAAAGAGAAATACACAGAAATCAAATACAAGAGGAGGTCTCTACAAAAGTAATTTAAAAAAGTTTAAATATGTGGTATGTCAGGAATGTACACCACCAAGTATAGAATTCCAGTCTTCATTCAGATATTATTGCCCATCGCTATACTTAGTGGAGTGTTTTCCTCCCCCCCCGCTTGGTTCAATAGGAGTTTGTGGAGCAACAAGGAGCAGAGAGGAAGACATAAATCAGAAGGGAAGAGTTAAGGAAAAGAGCAGCCTTACGTTTTCAGCTAGAGTATTAGCTATGTCAGAAGATTTTATATATTACATACACATATATTTCATATATTTCATATTTACACATACACACTGTATATATCCCCTTCATGGATCACTGCCTTGTCGTGGCGAAGGGGCTTGCGTAACTCAGTGAAGCCATGAGCTATACCGTGCAGGGCCACCCAAGACGGACAGGTCATGACAGAGAGTTCTGACAAAATGTGAAACCCTTAGAAGAAATGGAGTTGTACTCATAGTCAATAAGAGAGTGGGAAAGCCAGTAATGGGGTACAACCTCAAAAACGACAGAATGATCTCAGTGCGTATCCGAGGCAAACCATTCAATATCACAGTCATCCAAGTCTATGCCCCAACCACTGATGCTGAAGAAGCTGAAGTTGACCGCTTCTATGAAGACCTACAACACCTTCTAGAACTAGCACCAAAAAAAGATGTCCTTTTCATCATAGGGGATTGGAATGCTAAAGTAGGAAGTCAAGGAGTAATCGGAATAACAGGCAAGTTTGGCCTTGGAGTACAAAATGAAGCAGGGCAAAGGCTAATAGAGTTCTGTCAAGAGAACAAGCTAGTCATAGCAAACACTCTTTTCCAACAACACAAGAGACGACTCTACACATGGACATCACCAGATGGTCAATACCGAAACCAGATTGATTGTATACTTTGCAGCCAAAGATGGAGAAGCTCTATACAGACAGCAAAAACAAGACCAGGAGCTGACTGTGGCTCAGATCATGAGCTTCTTACTGCAAAATTTAGGCTTAAATTGAAGAATGTAGGGAAAACCACTAGACCACTCAGGTATGACTTAGATCATATTCCTTGTGAGTACACAGTGAAGGTGATGAATAGATTTAGAGGATTAGATTTGGTAGACAGAGTGCCTGAAGAACTATGGACGGAGGTCCGTAACATTGTACAGGAGGCAGCAACTAAAACCATCCCAAAGAAGAAGAAATGCAAGAAAGCAAAATGGCTGTCTGATGAGGCTTTACAAATAGCTGTGGAAAGAAGGAATGCGAAAAGCAAGGGTGAAAGGGAAAGATATAAGCGACTGAATGCAGATTTCCAGAGAATAGCCAGGAGAGATAAGAAGGCCTTCTTAAATGAACAATGCAAAGAAATTGAGGAAAACAATAGAATGGGGAAGACTAGAGATCTCTTCAAGAAAATTGGAGATATGAAAGGAACGTTTAGTGCAAAGATGGGCATGGTAAAGGACAAAAAAGGCAGGGACCTAACAGAAGCAGAAGAGATTAAGAAGAGGTGGCAAGAATACACAGAAGAACTCTACAAGAAAGATCTTAATGTCCCTGATGTCCACGCTGGTGTGGTCACTGACCTTGAGCCAGACATCCTAGAGAGTGAAGTCAAGTGGGCCTTAGGAAGCATTGCTAACAACAAAGCTAGTGGAGATGACAGTATTCCAGCTGAGTTATTTAAAATACTAAAAGATGATGGTGTTAAAGTGCTGCACTCAATATGCCAGCAAGTTTGGAAAACGCAACAGTGGCCACGGGATTGGAAAAGGTCAGTTTACGTTCCAATTCCAAAGAAGGGCAATGCCAAAGAATGCTCAAATTATCGCACAATTGCACTCATTTCAGATGCTAGCAAGGTTATGCTCAAAATCCTACAAGCTAGGCTTCAGCAATACATGAACCGAGAACTATCGGATGTACAAGCTGGGTTTCGAAGAGGCAGAGGAACTAGAGATCAAATCGCCAACATTCGCTGGATCATGGAGAAAGCACGAAAGTTCCAGAAAAATATCTACTTCTGCTTCATTGACTATGCAAAAGCCTTTGATTGTGTGGATCACAACAAACTGTGGCAAGTTCTTAAAGAGATGGGAGTACCAGACCACCTTACCTGTCTCCTGAGAAATCTGTATGCGGGCCAAGAAGCAACAGTCAGAACCGGTCATGGAACAACTGATTGGTTCAAAATAGGGAAAGGTGTACGACAAGGCTGTATACTGTCACCCTGCTTATTTAACCTATATGCAGAGTACATCATGAGAAATGCCAGGCTGGAAGAATCACAAGCCGGAATTAAGATTGCAGGGAGAATCATCAACAACCTCAGATATGCGGACGATACCACCCTAATGGCAGAAAGTGAAGAAGAACTAAAGAGCCTCTTTTTTTTTTTTTTTAATAAAAATTTTTATTCCTTACAACAAACACAAAACATACATAAACAAACAAAAACATACAAAAGCATAAAAAAACATCTTCCATTTTATACCGTGTGTCAACCAGTTACCAACTCGTTGGTGCCCCTTTCATAACCTTAAATTCTCATATCATCTATTCAAAATATACTTGTATACTTATCAATTAACAATTATTAATCATTCATAGCTAGTCTATAGAATCATTTATTACAAGAAATTTTAACTTTCAATAGGATTAGTAGTACATTTTTATCCATCGATTATATGTGTGTATATATAATAATTAATATCAAATTTCTATTATAAAATTTCCTAATCCATTACATTACTATATTTTCTCATCCAATCATTAATAAAACAAATCCCGTGTCATATAAAATTACTTATCTTCTTACTCTAATTTCAAATCTCAATTTAACTCATCTCTGCACATTCCATAATTTTCAATAACTTCCTCCTGCATAGGTACTTTTTCATTCTTCCAGTTCTTAAAAGTTACAGTTCTAACCACTATCAAAACATACTTAATTCTTCACTACATGTTTCAACAAAAATGTCTCTAATTTAAAATCTATATGTTATTATATCCAACCATGTATGAATTTTAGTCTAATCTCTTAAAACATTTACAATCAAATACAATTTTTTACTATATATCTCAGTTTTATGCCTTATTCCAACGCTTGCATAGTTTTAAGTTCACCCTTTTCATTCAATATCCCAAAATATCTGGCTGTTTATTCCTTTTTCTATGTTATTGGATAAGAGAAAGCAATAATAAATGTCCTTTCAAACATTCTGCTTTTTGAAGCTTCTGTCAGTTCCATCATTGTTGTATTCCCCTCGTTTTTTCTTTAGGCATCTGGAGTAGTTTCTTTCAATATTGTTTTACTTCTTCTTTTTATGCATTCTCTTAGTACGATTTTCCATTATAATCTTGTATAATCTTTTTCTCCCCCTCAGTACCAAGAACAAGTCTGTCCCTCTTCATTTATCAGTTGATTAACCCTTTTAATTCTCAGTTTATAAGCCTCAAAATAATTCTGTTTAATGTTTCTGATTTCTTGTGCTATTTCTTCCTTTTCCATTGATCCCGTTTTATGTTTAATTAAGTCCATTTTAGCTGTAATATCTTTTTTTTCTTTTTTTTTTGTGGAAATTTCTGCAGCTCTTCTTCCAGTTTTTTATAGTCATAGATCCTGGGAGCCCAGGATCGCCCGCCGTATCGCCACGACACCAGCTCCACCCTCTTTCAACTAAAGAGCCTCTTGATGAGGGTGAAAGAGGAGAGTGCAAAAGCTGGCTTGAAACTCAACATTAAAAAAACTAAGATCATGGCATCTGGACCCATCAATTCCTGGCAAATAGAAGGGGTAGAAATGGAAGCAGTAACAGACTTCATTTATTTGGGCTCCAAGATCACCGCAGACGGAGACTGCAGCCATGAAATTAAAAGAAGCTTGCTCCTTGGGAGGAAAGCTATGGCAAGCGTAGATAGCATATTAAAAAGCAGAGACGTCACCTTGCCGACAAAGATCCACATAGTCAAAGCTATGGTTTTTCCAAAAGTAATGTATGGCTGTGAGAGCTGGACCATAAAGAAGGATGAGCGCCGAAGAATTGATGCCTTTGAACTGTGGTGCTGGAGAAGACTCTTGAGAGTCCCCTGGACTGCTAGGAGGTCAAACCAGTCAATCTTAAAGGAAATCAACCCTGATTGCTCATTGGAAGGATCAATAATGAACCTCAAGCTCAGATATTTTGGTCACCTAATGCGAAGAGAGATCTCTTTGGAGAAGACCCTGATGCTGGGAAAGATTGAAGGCAAAAGGAGAAGAGGACGGCAGAGGATGAGATGGTTAGATAGCATCACTGAAGCAATGAGCATGAAACTGAGCAAACTCAGGGAGGCAGTGAAGGACAGGAAGGCCTGGCGCAATATGGTTCATGGGGTCACGAAGAGTCGGACACGACTTAACGACTAACAACAACAACTGTATATATACATCTATATTTAGTATTGAGGCATTTAGGCTTTCATTAGGGATTTCTGAATCCTGTTTCCTCCCTGAATTTTTAAGCTTGGAGACCTTGAGAGTCTGAAGATCTCCCCATAGACACCAGGTAAGGTCTCCATTCCAAGGATAGTTTTCCTGGGGAAAATGTTGCACCACAAAATGGGTCTGAGCTTGGTGTTGAAGCCAAAAGACATCCAAACATGAGGGGCAGAATAAAGGGTTAATAAATAAAGGTGCTTAGTTAACGGTCGAGGGGCCTGGAAAGAAGGAAGGAAGGAAGGAAGGAAGGAAGGAAGGGAGGGAGGGAGGGAGGGAGGGAGGGAGGGAGGAAGGAAGGAAGGAAGGAAGGAAGGAAGGAAGGAAGGAAGGAAGGAAGGAAGGAAGGAAGGAAGGAAGGAAGGAAGTTCCTTGGGATTAGAAAGTCCTGCCCAGCAGAACCACAGGGCAGATGGGAAGCTCTTAGTTTCGATCACAGAGATTTTAATATGGCGCCGTCGAAGGTTCCCGTTGCAGGCCAAATTGGTCTACCAGCTGTTTCGGTCATCCGAGCCCATCCCAGACACAAATCTCATGCAAAACTCTTCCTCATCCCTGCCTGTACGGGTAATAACCCCCGTCCCAGGCGAGGAGCATCCTTTCCAGGGGGAGGTCGGGAGACCTTGGGCTGCTCATTCCCCATCTTCCCTAACTGATGACACGCATGTCCCCCAAGGTGTAAGGCATATCCTTTACACCCGGAGACTTCCCAGTGAACTCCTGGCCCTCCTCCTCACTCCCTGCTTCTGGACTAACAGAGGAACAAGACAAGCAGGCCGGTATTTGCCCAGATAGAGTCAAGTGCACGACCTTGTGCTACCCGTTGAGGCACGTGGGTCTTGTCAGCCCCCCTTGCTTTCTAGGACCTCCCAGTCCTTGTCCAAGAAAGATTCATGGAAGTCTGGGGGCATCTGGAACTGAATTTTTAGACCCAGAGCCCTGGTCAACAGCATGGATTGAAACATAAAGAGGGAAACATGTTCACACATTCGCTGGGCACAAGGCGCAAAAAAGGGCAATTACCAACTCTGAAGTCTCAGGTTTGAGCAACTGTTTGGCTCAAAACCAAAACTCCTTTTAGTACCCATGTCAAAGTGGGCAGAGTCCGGGACGACACCCTCCGGACAAATGGTACGATGCCGGCCGGGTGAAGTTGCCCGGGCTTGGTCCATCAAACCAGTTAGTCTCGAGCTCCAGGCTGGCTCACCATACTGTTAGAAGAAAGGTGATGAGGTTCACCTCCAAGACGGGAATAAACACGCAGGCGCTTGCTTGAAGGAGAAGGAAGACTTCCACCATCAGGACCTCAGGAAGGAGGAGAACTACCGCAAAGCAGGGCATTCCCTTAGACACGTTGCAGAAGAAGGCAACGGTCAGGGGTACTGAAGGCCACTGAGAGACCTGGTAGGACTGCACAACCCCAATCCTGGCCTCTCCATAAGTCATCCATAAGTGCAACCGATGCAATTCCCATCCTGTATCCCGGCCAGAAACTGAGCGTCAGCCCTTTCAGGTGAGCCAGGTCAGGAAGTGGACACCACAGAGCCAATGGGAGCTCTGTGATGTTGTTGGGGGGCTCAAGAACAGAATCTTGAAAGCCTGTCAGAGTTTCCCACTGACCTCTTTTATGGGATACAGAATCAAGACAGGATTATTTTTGCTCTCTTAAGTAAGAAAACTGCTGAATTCCATTTCGTGTCTGCTCCTTTGCTTCACCTGCTCCCTCTAAATGAGGATGCAACTTTCTCCAGAACCTCTCCTAAAAATGGAAGCTTGGAGATGTTCTACAGTTGTCCAAAGCAGCTGGATGGAGAAGGCTTCCTGATGGGGAGACACCACAGCCCCCTTCCTCCTGACCCCATGGAAATAACAGCCTTTGTCCCCTCTTTGCATGAGGTCCTGCATTGCACAAAGCATCCTCCAGGGGGCTCCCTCTGCAAAGAGAGGGGCAACACCATGTGCTCCACTGGGGTAGTGGGGGAGGGGGAGAGTTTGCATTGCAAATCTCCAGCAGGAAAGAAGAAAAGCTTTGCAAGGAAGGAGGTGCCCGAGATTGTGCCTGCATTCTCACCACGTGCTGATGAGGCTGAAATAGGGCTGGATCCTCTGCAGTTCAACGTGTCAGGAGGGTGAGTGAACCAGGACAGCCTCTTCAGCTTCCTTCCTGCAAGCCCTGTGCTTTGTGTGAACTCGGCCACTGCGGTTGGGGGACGTGTTTGGGCTTAGGGCATGTTGTCTGAACCCGCCTGCATGTTGTGGTGTGACGTGGCTCTTAAAAGCAAACCCTGAAGAAAGGGAACTAGAACATCCCAAGCCAGGCTCATTTCACTGGCATTGCATTTTATCTGAACTGGACTTTGGGGTTTTGTTAACCTGTTTGGGATTTGGCATGTTGTGTGAATCCCGCTTGTAGGGAAGTATAGATATGGGTTTTTGAAAAGCCAGCCCTTCCTTCTGAGAAAAAGAAAAGGAAAATGCTCCGAGATGCATTTATTGGGCATTCCAAGTCCTTGATGGAAGTCAGTCCCCTATTTTGCACCACACACACACAAACACTATACACACACAAGCACATAAACAAAGGATTGTTGGCCACAAAGGCTGGCAGATTCGTTTACCGGCAGGCAACAGCAGCCAGTCAGGGGAAGTCTCCTGGTCACTCTGTTGAAGCGCTTCGGCAAAGAGGTCCCGTCTCTCCAAGGAGAGGAGCCTCGAGCGAAGCTTTCTGTCAAATGTTCTGCATTTCACGGATGAGGAAGTAGCTACAGGAAAAATTGAATCGCTTGCATTTTGTCACATTGTCGGGCAAGCGTACTTGGTTCCATGTTACATACTACCATCCCATAATGAGCTTAGCATGTTCTATGTTTTCTAAAATCTCCACCTTGGGGGGGGGGGGGTGTTTCACTATGCTAATTATCTTTTAGGTGACAACTAGGTCAGCCAGTGGTCTCACAATTGTGGTTTTTGAACATCTCAAAACCTAATCTTCCCCTCCCCAGAGCACCCTCCTTGCCAAGTACCCACAACAGCCAAACCTTTCCCTTGTTATCATCCTCTTGCAGCAGTAAGCATCCTCTTGCAGTAAGATTCAGGAATGCCAATCAGCTGCCCGGCCCTCAGTTCTGATCTGCTCAATGCCACCTATACCAGCTCAGAAAAATGGCGCCTTCCATGGGGATGAGTGTTGTTCAATGGTGAAATCCATCACATTCTAATTCTTGGAATTTCTTTTCTTTTCCAACTCAGACACACAAACCCGAAGCCTTTTGTGGGTCCTTGGGTACAGACAAAATTCTCCCTTGGACAAAGAGGGCTGAATGGCCTGCTGTGGTCATTCCTGCAGCTAGAGCAACAGTCCTATGAATGAAAAGGCATTTGGAGAGCCACAACATTCCTCGGACCCCTTTGGAGTTGCGTTACAGGACAGAGAAAGAATGGAGACACAACCCTTAGCAAGTGAGGGAAGTGGAGAAGACCCTTCTGCTGTTCAGCCTGGCAGCTATGGGGAGATCTGGGCAAGAACTGGGCCAAAGATCCTGGAGGAGGAAGCCATCCGTTCAGACGTTCAGCCCCAGAACTTCAGGAGCATCCAATACCAAGAGGCTGAGGGTCCCTGAGGACTTTGCAGCCATCTCCACTACTTTTTTCATCAATGGTTGAGACCATAAAAGCACACAAAGGCACAGATGCTGGACCTGGTT
Organism: Python bivittatus; assembly: GCF_059951505.1. Lineage (NCBI taxonomy): Eukaryota > Metazoa > Chordata > Lepidosauria > Squamata > Pythonidae > Python > Python bivittatus. The sequence continues at coordinate 1,308,966 of NW_028277107.1, forward strand.
GTTCTGGAGCAGTTCCTGGCCCTTCTGCCCCTGCAGATGGCTAACTGGGTGTGGGAGTGCGGAGCAGAGACCAGCTCCCAGGCAGTGGCCCTGGCGGAAGGCTTCCTCCTGAGCCAGGCAGAGGAGCAGAACAGCAGGTCGAGTTGCAGGTGGGAGACCTTCATTTTGGGAGCCCAGAAGGGGTCTGAACGGAATAAACAATGCATTTGAATTCTTAACCCCTCCCGATGACAGTTTTCTGTCATTCCTAATATGTGGAGATGTTTCATTAATTCTTGAGGAACATTCTTCAGTAATCCATTCTAGAAGATAGATTTGGGACAGCCATTCCTTTCTCACTTTCCAGCCTCCCTGATGGACACTGGAGGCTTTTAATGTGTGTTCAGAGAACCATAATACACTTCATGTTGTGGGATGTCTGTTATTTCTTCTTCTTCTTTTCTCCTGCCTACTATTTCAAGTCCTTTGCTGTGGACATCAGAGATCCTGAGGGAAGGAGGAATCCATCTAGTCCCACTCAGGAGCTGTTTTTCAGGAGGATGTCTCAGGAAGATCCAAGTCAGGACAGCTCAGGAGGTAATCGAAGGCCCTCCCATTCCCCAGAGAGATCCCAGCTGTCTCTTCTTCTCTATGTCTTCTCTTCTCTAGAATGCCTCCTCCTATTTTATTAATTCTGCACTTTAAAATTCTGTCTCCCTCACAGGGAAGATTCGAACAAAGTTGTCTGCTCTTCCTGGTGGAGCTGAAACAGTGGATGAACCTCCAGCTCCAGTAAGAGGAGGAAATTTGTCTATTAGATTTGTATTCTCCCGTTGCTTCAGGAAGTCAAGCTGGTGAATGCAGCACTCTGTCCTTCCATTTTTCCCCCTTTTTTGGGCTTGGGTGTTTTCTTGTCCTTGAGCAACATGGAATTGGGAATGGAAGATTCAGGTTGCCCTCAGTCAGCTTAGCCTCCTCTGAAACCCTTGGTTTGGATACAAGGGTTTGTAATTCCTCCCCCAAGATTCTTATCGGAAAATGTTTTTTTAAGACCAGTACTTAACTAACATTCTGGTACTTACTCTTCCTACTATTAGTTTACAATAATTTTTTTTTTAAAGTTGCTCAAGGGATAGGAATAATATTATTACAGTTATAGCAACCGCTAAACAGAGACCCATTCTCTTTTTAACTCCTTGACTTGGAATTGTGCAAGGCTGCTCAAAAATAACTAAATACTCAGATTGGCACATTGTCTTTTTTAAAAAGCCTTGTTTCCAACCAGTGATATGAAATACAAGCACATCAGATTAAGACATGAGCCAGGCTATTAACATCCAATGAAAATGGCCGGATAGAAAAGATTTTAAGTAGAAACTGTTCCGAAAGAGCATATAATCAAGCCCCTTTTGCCTCGCAAAGTAATTTCTAATCCTCTCTTTTCTACCTGGATTTGGAGGCCAAAGAATCCAGCTTGGCAAAGGTTGAGAAATGTCCTTCCCAGAAAATTGCCTCCACTTTGTTGTCTCCCATTCAGCCAACGGCTCAGACTACTAGCACCTTTCTTGCAGTCTGAGGAAGGGAAGAACCTGGCTTGTGGGCCTCTGGATATTCATGGCCCCCCACCCAAATCCCTGGCTGTGCTCCCCCAGCACTTTCATGAAGTTGTTGGAGATGGGCACGATTAGTCCTTCGGGGGACATTGTAAGCCCCTTGCTGAAATGCTAGAAAGAATCCCCCTGCCCCCCAATTTCTTCTGCAAGCACAGGAAGGATTGGAGACACTGATAGGTGGGGTTGCTGAAGACCATCTGCCAGTTGCTCCTCCCAAGACGCTGAGAGTCTTTTGAAGATGGGTGCATGGATGGCTTGATGGATCGATCCAGAAGGAAATTGGGGTTGCTTTCACTGAATGGAACTGAAAGTCCTGCAGAAGCAATCAAGTGGATCAAGCCTGGCAGAAATACTTCTTCAGTCAAAAATTTTGGCTCTTTCCATTTTCTCACCTAAACCTTGGAATCCCACCAAGCTTTGCCATTTAACTTAGTGCATATCTTTGCTTTGGGAATTTGTGAAGAATACGACAGATCTTGCAAATCCTCCTGGGCCTGTTCTGGTCTTTTTTTCCTTGTTCAGGAGGGTCTTGTGTCCTTCGAGGACGTGGCTGTGTTTTTCTCTGAGGAGGAGTGGTCTCAGCTGGATCCTCACCAAAAAGTGCTGCATTGGGAAGTCATGCTGGAAAATTATAGGAACGTGGCCTCTCTGGGTAAGGATTTGCTTCTTTCCCATCAGAGAGTTTGGAAGACATTTTGTAGTTAGATGCTGTCAGCTATATCTTATTAAAACATCGCCAGCCGGATCTCAACTCTTGGGAGGGAGAAGGAAAAGATCTGGCTTTCTCCTGCTCTGAGGAAGGAAAGTGGTCATTGGCTCTCTGCTCAGATGCATTTCTCATCTGGTGAATTTTTCCATTTCTATTTAAAGGTATCAGTGAGAAACTCACTCCTTGGCTTGAGGAGATGCTCAACTCCATCACACTGATTTCATCCTTCTGGGCCCAGATGCTTCCCTGTCTGTCCTCTGAAGGATTCTCATTTATTCAGGCTGTTGGGTTAATGACTTGTCTTCTTTTTGATTTCTATCCTGAGCTTTGGGGTTAAGGGTAAAATGGTGCTGTTTTTCCATTGCAAACATGCTGTTTAGTGTTATTAGAAGAGCTCTAGAATTTTTTTTTCTGCAACCATTTGATTTTGGCCAGAGAAAATAGCAAATGGAATAGCAGTTTAGGAAGAAAAGGACAAGTTTCAAAATTGATGTAGTTCTCACTCTAGGTCTTTCCTGTTATTGACCCGCCTCCAATAAATGTTAGGTTTTCTCCTAATGCCTCCTTGGATGTTTCCCCTGATTCTTCCTGAACTCAACACTGACTCTGGGTAAGGTTTGACTATATAAGGACAATTATAAACAAACCGGATGCTGTAGATATTTCAAAGATTGTATGGCTCATGAACATGGAAATTATCATTTCTATACCATGCCATTGTAAGCATGGAAAAATGCAAATCCTACAATCTGATCATTTCCCCCAACCTTGCTATCATTTTCATTTCTCTTTTACTTTGAAGGTGATCATGCCTATGAGAATAAAGATCCCAGTGAAAAATTCGAAGTGATCAGGCATGGAGGCGGAATGGACAAGGAACTAGAGATTCACCTAGAAAGTCATGAGAGAAGCCAGTCAAATAGTTGGAATCAGGAAAGCTCATCATCCATGGATGCTGAGACGCAAGGCTTTCTTGCCCAACAAGGAAAAATAAAGAAAACGTATATTGGAAAATGTGTAAGTCTATTAAAAGACAAATTAGTTGTAAATGAACACTCTCCAACCCAAACCAAAGGAGAAGATTATATGTGCAGAGACAATAGAAAAAACCACAATTGGACTTTCACGCTTTCCTGTGAAAATGGGTCCCTTACGTCTCATAAAAGGATCTCCACAGGGGAGAAGCCATATAAATGTTTGGAATCTGGAAAGATTTTCAGAACAAGTTGTCAAGTTACTTCACATGAAAGGATCCAGACAGGGGAGAAACGACACGCATGCACGAAGTGTGGAAAGAGCTTCAGGAGGAGCAGTCACCTTATTGCCCATAAAAGGATCCACACAGGGGAGAAGCCATATAAGTGCAAGGAGTGTGGAAAGAGCTTCAGAATAAGCTGTCACCTTATTGCCCATAAAAGGATCCACACAGGGGAGAAGCCATATAAATGCCTGGAGTGTGGAAAGACTTTTCGTCAAAACAGTTATCTTACTTCCCATCATAAAAGAATCCACACAGGGGAGAAACCATATAAGTGCCTGGAGTGTGGAAAGAGCTTTTGTAGTAGGAGTGAACTTACTTCCCATAACAGGATCCACACAGGCGAGAAACCTTATAAATGTGTGGAATGTGGAAAAAGATTCACCACAAACAGTTCTCTTATTTCTCATAAAAGGACCCACACAGGGGAAAAACCACATAAATGTGTGGAGTGTGGAAAGAGCTTCAGAATAAGCTCTCACCTTATTGCCCATAAAAGGATCCACACAGGGGAGAAGCCATATAAATGCATGGAGTGTGGAAAGGCTTTCACTGAAAACAGTCATCTTACTTCTCATCATAAAAGGATCCACACAGGGGAGAAGCCATATGAGTGCATGGAGTGTGGAAAGAGCTTTACTACTAGTAGTGATCTTACTTCTCATAACGGGATTGACACAGGGGAGAAACCATATGTGTGGAGCATGGAAGGAGCTTCAGAAGGAGGAATGATCTAATTTCCCATACTCAGATCTGTTTGCGTGAGAATCCATGTAAATACTAGATGTAGTTGTTTAAATCTATACATTTTCTATTTCTGTACACTCACCTGGGAAAGGAGATTTCTTTGAGTCTCACCCTCACAACTGGCAACCCAAGGGAAATTAATTTACTATTGAAAATAAAACGGCTGTTTTAATTATGAACTGGATTTTTGAACATACTGTTATTTAGGTGGCCAATGCTATTGCACACCAATAAGAGAAATTTATTGTTTATTAAGTTTACGTTTATCTCAGTGTTAGAAAGAAACCTTACAAGGTTCATCTCCCAGCCAGGAATAAACACACAGGCGGTTCCTTGAAGGAGAGAGAAAAGTTGATTTTCCAGAGCCAGATATACAAGAGGATCAGCTGTAGGGCAGCCATGCTCAGGTTTCCCCAGGAGTTTCCTTATAGGGCAGATCCTCTTGTTCCTGGAAAGGTGCGAAGGAATGCCTGCCCTCAAGGAATTCTTGGAAAAAGTGATTCCCGGATTCCAAGGGAGGTGAAATTGGATGGGTCTTCAGAAGGGGGCGTTTTAAGGCCAGGTGCCCTACAGAGGTGGGGTTTCCTGTCATTCCCTTACCTGGCATGGTCTAATTGGCATGTAGATCCCTTCAGAGAAGAAGTCTTCATATGATCTGATTAAGGCTTCAAGGAATGTTGGCCCTTCCTGCCAGGTCTTTAGTTATTTAATTCTGGGCTGGGGTGGAGGACTCCCGATTCTTCCTGCTACATTTTTAATCTTTTTAGGTGAGCCCGTTCTTACTATAATTTGATCATATGCCTTGATTGCTGTTCAGATAAACGATGGTAGGGTGAGACAATCAGGAAGCGTTGACTTCCTGCTGACCTGGGGGGGGGGGAGATTTGATTTCCTTCTCACGATCCCTCCTTTTCCTTTTTGTGCAAAAACAGAATATTTTATGCAGAATCAGTTAGGGAATCTTGTAGCTATACATCATCCTGTGACTCAGATTCGTATTTTTGGCCATTCTGCATCAAGATTAGGGATCCCTGCCTTGGGGAAAGGGTGTTGATCTCACTTTGAGAACAGAAGAGCATTCCCTACTACACCCCAAGCAGGAGGGTAAGCCCTGAGCAAAGCAGCAAACAAATATTCCTATTACCACCAAGACCATAATTCCCAGAACTGTTGTCTTCAGCCAGGCTAAGTTTGGTAAATGAAGGAAGTTTGGAACTTCCTCTCCTCTGACCCAGAGCTCTCTTAGAAGGCCCCAGAATCTCAGGTCTGTTGGAGGGCAGGAACACAGTTAGGTTTCCTCCTCCCACAAAACTCCAGTGGCTCAAGGTTGTGTGACTTTGTTTCACCTGGTAATGCTCTGAATTGACTTTAGGTATAGATAACAAACAATACACCAACACACATGCCTCAAGGAGAGAAATGAAAAGGAGAAAAGGTAAGTTCCAGAAGAGAAATACACAGAAATCAAAGTACAAGAAGAGGTCTCTACAAAAGTAATTTAGAAAGATTAAATATGTGGCATGTCAGGAATGCACACCACCAACAAGTAAAGAATTCCAGTCATATTCAGATTTGATTGCCCTTTGCTATACTTGGTGGTGCCTTTTCCTTCCGACCCCCCATAAGAATTTGTGGAGCAACCAGGAGCAGAGAGTGGGGGGTGGAGATGAGCCTGGGCAAAAGTGGCAAAAGCTAGAGAAGTCCAGGAGAAAACATGCAGAGGTGCGATGGGGTCTCCACCCGAAGCCTGAAAGAGCGGGTGGAGCAATCACAAAGAAATCAGCAAGGGAGGCATGAATCAGAAGAGGAAAGAGCAGGAGAAAGAACAGCCCTGCATTTTCAGCTGGAGCATTAGCTAGAGGGGCTGAGACTTAAAGAAATCCAGGGATATGTGGTGGAGGGTCCCAAAATCTCAAAATATCCTTTGGAAAGAAATCTCGTTTCCCTGCTTGGATTCTGGAGAGTGGAGGGAAAGGGGAACACACACACACACACACACACACACAGGGACACTTGGGAGCAGAAATGGACAGGAGGCCTCAAAGAATCCCCTGGGGTCCTACGGGGTGGCTCTACTGCTTGGTCAAGAAAGACAAACCAAACACACATGCAGGCACAAGCATGCGTAAAAACCATCAGACAAACAAAGTACTAATAACTTTTGGGTTGTAGTTACAAATTGGAGATAGTTTGATGAATTTTTTAAAAATATTCCCCTCCCCCTTTTTTTTAGATGAGAGAAAAAGAGAGAAAGAGCTGCTCTTTCTGCGGAGGGGTTTCCTCTGCTAACCACATTAGTATATCCAAAGAAATCTATACCAGATAAATCTATGTTGATATGTGACTGTTCACACCTATGGTAAGGGTCACCCCTGATCCAAACCTGTGATATTAAAAAAAATATTGCGGCTGAAAACTCCTGTCTCACTCATGGGCCCAACTTCTCAGTTTGGAGTCACACCTCAGTTCTCCCTTTGTACACCTGCGTTTGACTCCCTCGAGTCAAAGTTTTTACTGTTTTACTTGCCTCTTTGTTCCCTTGGTACGTGAAAGGCTGAACTATTTTTTTTTTGTAACAATCCTCCAATGGAATGATAAAACGTAGCATCTTGCTTGCTTGCTTTGTCTGATCAAGCAATGACATTAGAGAAAGAAAGAAAAACCAACAGAATCAAAGATAGGACAGTTCAGACAGTGTTCCCTTCTGGACGGAATGGAGGGGAGATGCACAATGCTCTGGAGGGTTTTTCTCATCAGTCTTCAACATATAGGCCCAAAGAAAGGGAAGTGAATGGGCCTGGCTGTCCAGGCTTAGGTGGGAAGGGGAAGTAATCAGCAGAAAGTACCAGTCTGGGACTTCCGGCAGAGGATGGATGGCGGAAGGTTAATTCCGGCTGAAGCTCTGCTGAAGCCAAAATTTTAAATGCGGTAAACTGGGTGTCTCAGGAATTTTTTCCGAGACACAAAGCATTCTCTGGGCAAGGAGAAGCCTTCAGATTGTACCTTGTGTCTTCCTGATGGCTATAGCTTATCGAACGATTGTCGATGGTGACCGAACTGTGAGCAATCCGATGGGAAGCGGGTGGAACAGCTTGTTGGAGCCGTGTTTAAAGCCTCCTTAAAGAGGCGTTACTTCCGGCCACCCCACTTCTAAAATCACCTTTATTGTATGTTATTTAAAGAATTTAAAGAGCCTATCTCCACTACAGAAATATTTCTTCTCTTGGTTGGCTTTTCATTATTTTTGGGGACTTCTAAAGTGCATTGTACTGGATTTGAAGGATTGAAATACGAGGATGCAGTCTGGAAGTGTTAATGTTTTGCAGGAAGTTTTTTACATTTTTAGGAGACTATTTTATATATATATATATTATCTTTGCTTTTAAAAATGTAGATTTTTATATAAGTGGCTCCACAAGGAGCTGAGAACGATCTATTTTTAGATGCTGTGGGAAAGTTTTGGTCTGGTGATTTTCTCAAGCTGTGATTGGCTGTAGTCTCTCCCCCCCACCCCTTGCTTTGTCGCCAGTTTGTGGATATCTGGCTACATTTGACTTTGGGGAATATTACTTTGGGCCACAAGAAGAAGCCAAAGCATTATATTTGGACTATTGGACTACTGAAAGGAAGAAATAGCTTTTTCCTTTCAGTAGCCAAAGGAGGAAAGAAGAAGATAGAAATAGAGACTACGGCTACCAGAAAATTAACAAGGAGTGGATCTGGTGAATTTGACTGGATAAAAGGTATGATTGAAGAATATTTATTTATTTATTTATTAAATTTGTCCCCACCCATCTCCCCCCAATGGGGAACTCTATACTCTACACAATATACTCTAAAAAATTACGCAAATGATTACCCAAAGTGTTAATCAAGCACTTGACTTGACTTAAAGTTTTTTGAACTTGAAAAAAGGCTTGATCAAAAAATTGATAAAATGGAGAAGAAATTGGAAGGAAAGATGAAAAATCTGAATGATAAGAGTTGATTTGCTGGAAACTGAAAGGGAGAAAGAGCTGGATAAAATTGCATTACTGGAGTTGAGAGATAAAGAGTTTGTTTAAGGCTCAGGGGAGTCCCTGAAGCTAAAGAACAAAATTTAACAAACGTGATTACATGTGGTTTTGTGGAACTAATTGACTGGGAAGAAGGTAAAATGTCAGATTTTTCTGCATAAATTCTAGATATGCAATTGCGCATGGTAAGTCAAGAGATGTGTTGGTACAGTTCTCTAGGAGAAAAACAAGGGATTTGATTTTGCAAGTGCATTTTGACTCTAAATATTGAGAATGTGGATACAATGGTCCTCAAAGAAATACCAGTAAGGATTTTAAGGAAGAAAAAAGAACATGCATTCTTGACAAATGTTTTGAAAAAGAATATAATCCCCTGTCATTGGGAAAAACTGGAAGGGATAAGTTTTTCCCATCATCAACAAAGATTCAAATTAACTTTGATTCCTAAGGCTAAGGACTTCTTAGGTAGATTTAGAACTAACTTGGAAAAGGATACATCTGGAATTAAGCAAATGGAGTTTGCTACATATGGGGAAGAAACGGCTGTCATTTCTTCCTAAAGACTGTGGTGAATCATCTGCATAAAGATGGCTTTGAAGTGTCTTACAAGGAATATAAATGGGGCAAAAGTTTTTCATTCTCTGAATAAATCGAAATATGATGTGATTTGCTTACAAGAGACACATGTAAAGAAGGAAGATATAAAATCTTTGATAAATAAGAATTTGGGACAAGAATTTGTTTCAGCTAATTTGAAGAAAATAAATGGACTCGTATCATATGTAAAAAATCACTTGAAACCATGTTTGTTGTTAACAGATGATCATGTTAGATATGTAGCAGTTGAAGTATATGTACTTAAAATTATCGTTGTGGGAATATATGCTCTGAATGATGACAAGAACAAAATTTTTATGCAGCTTTTGAATGAATTGTCAGCTTTCTGATACCAAAGTTGATGTTTGATGGGAGATTGGAATGGAGCTGATCCACTGCTGATTGACAGAATATTTGAAAAGCAAATTTAAATCAATCAAGGAAAATTACCAAAGTCCTTTTTTGATCTAATGGATAATTTGGCATTGGTGGATTTAACTCCTAAGTTATCAAAAATGTATACTGGTATAACAAATGTTTGTTGGAAATGTTCGCAGGGTGAAGGAATCTTTTATCATCTTTGGTGGACTTGTGAAAAGGCTAAAAAATTTTGGGACCAGATATGGATTGCTGTTCAGAAGATTCTTAAAGTGAGCATTCAAAACAAAACAAAACACCCCAGAACTGTTCCTATTGGGTTTGATGGAGAAAAGACTGGAGAAACAACATGGAACCTTGCTTTTATACATGAGAAACAACATGGAACCTTGCTTTTTATACAGCTGCAAGACTGTTATATGCACAAAGATGGAAGGATCCACAAATCCCTACAGTGGAAGAATGGATTATTAAATTAATGGACTTGGCTCAAATGGCGAAGATAACAGCATTAATAAGAGATAATACTGTTTCTAAATTTGTCTCCTCATGGCAGCCCTTATTAGATTACACGCTTGCATGGGGAAAAAATGAAGGTTTGACTGTGGGATTTAATGATTAGATGGTTTGTGTTGATAAAAATAATGTGAATTTGGATTAATCAGTGGTAAGAGATGAATCCTTTTTTAAAATTGTATTTGCATCTGTATTAGAGACAGTCGGAAGTCACTTTCTGTCTCATTTTTCTATCTGTTTTCACTATTTTACTCTGTGTTTTTTTAGGTTCTCTCTTCTTTCTTTGCTATACTTTGTGATTTGTATTTTAAATGTGCTATTTCTATATCTCAATAAAAGTTTAATTAAAAAAAAAGTATCAAACGTATCAACTTCTCAGTTTGGAGTCACACCTCAATTCTCCATTTGTACACCTGCCTTTGACTCAGTCATGTCAAAGTTTTTACTGTTTTACTTTCCTCTTTGTTCCCTTGGTCCACTGATACACACGAGAAAGGCTTTTTTTTTTTTTTGGGTAACAATCCTTGAATGGAACTATCAAACGTTGCATCTTGCTTGCTTGCTTTGTCTGATCAAGCAATGACATTAACAAAAGAAGAGAAGAACCAACAGAATCAAAGATAGGACAGTTCAGGCAGCATTCCTTCTGGATGGAGTGAAGGGAAGATGCACAACACTGGAGGGTTTTTCTCATCAGTCTTTAACATAAAGGCCCAAAGAACAGGAAGTGTATGGGCCTGGCTGTCCAGGCTTAGGTGGGAAGGGCAAGTAATCAGGAGAAGGTGCCAGTCAAGGTAACCATTGACTGAGGAGAAAAAGTGCATCTCCAGGACCAAATCTGGAAATGCATTCTTTTAAAACTGGCTTCAACCACACCCTGTCTATACATGGCAGGCAGGTAGCTGAGGACACCAGAGAAACAGATGCTCTTTCAGAAGAATCAGAGAAGAAGAGACCATTGAGCCAATGAGTCCAATCACCTGCTCATTTCAGGATCATAAATAAAAGCCTCCTTGATCAATGGCAGCCCAGCCTCTTCTTAAACAGAACGGTGGAATGCGCGCGCACACACACACACACAGATTTTTATGGCTGCCTATCTCTCAAGAAGCTACAGACACATAACGAAAGAATTAGAAGAAAGAAAAAGATGTGAAAAGATAAAAGAAAAGTGAGAAACAGTAAAGCCAAGAAAAGAGGGGGAAAAATAGAAAGAAAAAGAAAAATATCTAAAGAAGCAATGCATTGTCGAAGGCTTTCACGGCTGGAATACGATGGCTGGTGTGGGTCTTCCGGGCTTCCAAACAATCTTCAGACCCACCAGAAAAATACAACAAGTGCTAAAATCAGCAAAAGACAAAAAGGATCCCCTCACCGCTGCAGGAGTATACCGCATACCATGCAGCTGTCGGCAAGTATACATTGGGACCACAAAACGCAGCATCCATACCAGGATAAAAGAACACGAAAAGCACTGCAGACTACAGCAACCAGAAAAATCTGCAGTAGCTGAACATGCTCTCAAGCACACTGGACACAAAATCCTATTTGAAAACACAGAGATACTGGACAACACCAACAGCCACTATACCAGGCTATACCGGGAAGCCATTGAGATTCACAAACACCAGCACAGCTTCAATAAAAAAGAGGAGAGTCTAAAAATCAACAAAACCTGGCTACCAATCCTGAAAAATACAGCCTGCAAAAGGTCAACGAACTCAGCTCAAGCACCAGGACGTGTGAACAGTTCACACAATGAACATACTAATCACCCCTAGCTTGTTAACAACTCAATAGAAGAAAAAACCCTGCCTAATCTCCAGGAAGATACACACATATTCTGACACCAAAACAAGCAGCCACTTGTTAACCCAAACCCCCCACCCCCCCACCCCCTAACCCCCCACCACACACACACACCCATACCCCCAATCCCCCCTTCAGATCTCTATAAATACCCACAAAAGGGTCACATCATCCTGGGCACAGAGAGAACTCCTGTCTGTGCTCCTGCTCTCTGAAGATGCCGGTCACAGATGCTGGGGAAACGTTAGGAAACAAAACTTCCAGAACACGGCCACACAGCCCGGAAGACTCACACCAGCCATCTAAAGAAGCAACTTCCAGTCTACTTTGCAGCAGTTACAGACATAGTTATCACTGTTTCTTCCCTCCCAAATTGGGAGGGGTTCCCTTCTTCCCATAAACAACCCTTTTTAATTAGTAAATCCAAAGATTATCTTTTTTATATAATTTTTTTAAAGAGTACAAATAAAAAGATAAAAAACCTATACAAACTAAGAAGAGTAGGAAAAGTAAAAAATAAATAATAAAAGGTACAGAGAAAAAGAAAAAAATAAGAAAAAAGGGGAAAGAAAGAAAAAAAGTAATATAAAGAAGTGACTCCCCCCTCACTCCAGGGAAGTATAAACAACTTCAGTAACTTAACGCCTTCACTACTATTTCAATAAAAATAATCTCTTCTTACCATCTCTCATCCCTTTTCAATAAATAAATTGTAAAAACTCGTCATTCAGCCCTAATCAGCAAAAGTCCATTAAGAGCTACCAGAAAAAATGACATATACATTTTAACCTTAATCAAATAAATCCATTGTACATTCCAACTTATCATGTTCTCTAGAAAAATAATGCAAAATACATCTCTCTTATCTGTTGTCTATAAACAAGTCTTTAAAGCTTTGTCATTCAGTCCTAACAAAACAAAATGTTCCATTAAGAGCTACCAGAAGCCACAACACATATATTTTAATCCTGATCAAATAAATCCACTTTATATTCCTTTTGTTTACTTTTAAAAAGCTTGATCTTTAATCCTTTCAAACAATGTCCCACAAGCTGATTTCTTATCATTTTCCCTTTGTCTCCTCTCAGAAACTCCTTTACTGGTTTAACACATCTCTTGTAAATCCTAGATAAGAAAGCTATCCAAGTCACTCTTCTGATGTATTATTTTTTTGTCCCCTTTAACTGTTAAGACATCAGCCGGTTTCATTTGTAAATCCAATGTGGCACCTTTTCCCATATCACTCTTCTAGTCTGACATTTTAAAGTCCATTTTCAGATCCACCTTCAGATCAGCCTCAGTCTCTATTTTGTCCAGTAAAATCTGTTCCTCTTCTGTAGCCTCTGTCAAATCCATTTTTATGGTGGCAGAGAATCTTAAGAGTAATTTCTGAGTACATTGTTCCCAAATATCCTTCATTTCTTCCAAAGTCAAATAATATTGCTCCATTGTATTAATAGGTCTTTTCTCCTTTAATTGTAATCTTTAGTTCTCTCTGGTTCCCTCTAGTCAACATTCAAAGTCCCCTCTGATCATATGTTTATTTCACATTCAAAAAAACTTTCCAAGGGGAGGATTTCTTAGAGTTAATTTCAAAATCTTGAATAAAACAAAAGCTTGAACAACCCACGGGAAATATTTTTTTCAGTCCATCTGGCCCCTGAACTTTCCAAAATCAATGTTCTAGTCCCCCTTTTGCAGTTTTTCAAAGTACATTTTTTTTCTTTTTAATCCTTAAACTTACATAAAACTTCTTTCATCAAGGATAGAAGGAAACTCCCCCGGCCTGTTGAAACTTGCCCCTCAGAAGGTTCTTAACATCCAGAAAGTCAATAACCAGCAATTTCCTAAGGTGATTAAGAGAGGAAGTGGGTGAACCCAGTGTCTGTTTGAAGGTGCCAAACTGTGGGTGAGGGAAGATGATCTTCCCCCTGGCTCCCAGAACTCTAAAACCAACCAGAGACCACTATCCTATAACCTATACACAGGGAAACTCTTTATGGAGTAAATTGCGGGTGGTCCTAGTCCTCTCCTTGATCCGGAGAGGATTTCTGAGGAGCTGATCCATTCACCAGCTCCTCTTTCTGCTGCAGCCGTTGGCTCTACTCTCCAAGGAGCCGTGTTCACTCCGCCATTACTTCCCTGGAAGTGGTCAGTAAATCCCGAGATTATCAATTCGGTTTTGTCCATTTTCAGCAAAAAGTCCATAAAGGGTGTCCAGTCTTTTATAAAAGTAATTATTACTCCTTCCCTAATCAGAGAAGTCAACTTGGCCATTTCAGCAACTTCTGACATCTTCCCAATCCACTCTTCCATTGTGGGTATTTTTATATTTTTCCATCTCTGTGCATAGAGTAGACTTGCTGTAGTCACCGTATATAACGCCAATCATCCATGAGTCTCTTATAGTTGGCTGTCCATAAGTCTTAGTAAAAAAAAATCTCTGGTTTCAACTGAAAATTAAGTTTTAAAATTCTCTGCATCATTGTACATATTCATATCATATCATATCATATATCCTATCCTATCAATCAATCTATCTATCTATACACACATACACACCCACACAAACAAGCACACATACATACACACATACATGCAGACATATACACGTGTGTGTGTGTATACACACACACACACACACTGATGTATATATACACTGTATATTTGCTTTTTTGCAAGTCCATATGCGTGGTAAAATGTCCCTTCATGCTCTTCAGATTTCCAGCCATAGTTAGAAGTACCTTTATACATCTTAGATGGTCTCTCTGGTAACAAATACTGAAGGAACTGTCAGGATTTTCTTTCTCATGGGAAAGGATTCATCCCGTTATCTTTACAACAATAACAAGAATAAGAATAAGAGTTTGTAGCTAGAGATTTTGTTAAGCTTGTGTTGCTAATAAGTCTTGGATGCTACAATATAACGAGAAGATGTGTTTTTCTTTATATTTTGTATGATATTTGCATTTTATGGAGTTTTTGCATTTTTATCAATAAATACCAGTTAGTATATATTTTCTGACTGGATTTCTTCGGGACACAAGAAATGGACATTGCAATGTGTTTGCTTTCATGGCTAATATTTTCCTGGAGTTTTTGCTGCACTCTGCACAAACAGGAGAGTTTGCGATTATCACTCTGCACGACAGGAACATCATTTTATAGAAATTCTTTTAAATTATAAGACAGTATGACAATCTAATGAAGTTCATGCAATCCATCTGAATGTACAGATGCATCGAAATGCAACAGCATTCTAGGTTGGAGTAAAATTAATGAAGGGTTCAGTAGGAACTCACAAGTATGGCAGTCACCTCAGGAGGAGTTTCAAAAGCTCTTGAGTTGGGGTGTGAATCTGTTTAAATCATGGGTGCCTGCGCTGACTGAAAATGCTTGCCTCTTCCTCTCGCTGACTGCTGCACACACGGACATTTCAACTACCAGATTGGCATAGCTGAACAGCAGTATAACCATTGAGTCTACACATCTATGCCTCATCACTGGAAAGGAAGATTCCCTGTCTACACAAAGCCACTGGATGACTCTAAAAAGAAAAATTTGTGACTATTTTGACTTTGTGAGAGAGTGGGCATGCAATCAGCAGTCTCTAATAATCATCTAAAACTGAAAATGTACTTTTATTGTTCATATGCCATGTGTCTACAGTACGTACAATGGGCAAGCAAAACCCCTCAAGTGAAACTCAGGGCATCCTGCGGAAGACTGGACGTGCAGATTGTATGAGACAGCTTGCAGGGGTGGATTGCCCTGTATTCAACCACCTAAGCCATTTTCATTCTCCATCCTGAAGGCACGGGATCTTTCTAATGCCTTCCTTGAGCTGAACTCTGCAAGTTAAGGACCAATTCTAAGCCTCTCCCGGATTGAACTGAATTGAATTGCTTGTCAGAACTATGCAACTGGGGGGGTTGGGGATTGGAAGTGTTCAGGCTCTCCCGTCTACATTTTGGGCTCTCTTGCATTCACAGATATTGGGGCAATTGTGAATTCCTTTGACCCATGCAACCCCGACCTCACATACCCCCTTACTTTTTCTTTTCTCCCCTGCCCTCAGCACACTTAATCAGAATGGTTTGCACAATATTTCAGTTCCTACAACAACTGGATCCAGAGGGTGAGGGTATATATACAGCAGATGGAGTAATTCTTCTAGGTAACAGAAAACATTCTGTTGCAAAACTAAAGGGAGGAATGAAGGGGGGGGTGCCTTTGCACCCACGCTAGAAAGACACCATTAGCTCGAAGCAAGAGGGAAACGTGCGCAGGAGACTTTGAGGGTATTCAGGAAAGGGTCTACAGCTAAACCAGTTCAAACTGCCTTGTGTGTTGCAATCTCTTGCCCCTATAAGACTATACAAACTAAGTCTGCATTTCCATTGGTGTGGCACACCCTGGCATACCTGCTGCCTATGCTTTGGGTTGCTGACCACCCAGCTGTCTTCACTCGGCGAAATAAAGAGCTGTTTCTTTCTAAGAGCCTCCTCCTGAATTCTTGGCATTGGCTTTTCTGGGATTCAGGGTTGCAAACCTTACATTACAATGTGCCAAAGATCAGGAAACCATCAAAGCGTGATTGATGGATGAAACCGCCAAGAATCAGGAGATGAACTTCCTTGATGAAGAACTGCCCAAGAATAGCCAGACCATTCTTCAAAGGGTCTTCTAAGTCCTAATAATATTCCATACCAGCTAACTGCCTTGGTATTGGAAGCTAATATAGCAACTAGTGGATCTGCCCTGGGAAAGTCTAGGGAGTGGCTATCCTGAACCTCTTTCGCTTCCCACACTCCCCTTGCAGACTATATTGTCTCTTGTCTCCTTTCCCCTCCTGGAATGCAACCCCTCTTCCCTGATAGCCTTCATCTCTCACACCACCCTCCTCTTCATAGACACATTCCATCATGGCATGCTATGGACCTCGTTGATGAAAGAGTGTTGACTGGTGGGGCCCAGAAAGTGAGCCTTCTCTGCCATTGCCCCACCCTATTGAGTACCCTCCCGCAGAGATGAGGCAGGCCCCTAATCTATCGATCTTCCAGAAAGGGGTGAAGACCTGGCTCTGCCAACTCATGTGGGGCAAGAAGAGGGGTGGCTAGCACCTTGAAGATGTTCCTGTAGGTTAATAGCCTTATCTACCAGCAGTACCTTGGAAGGTATTATTATTTATGTATGAATATTTATTTTTGTATTTTTATTGTATTTTAAATAATATTTATTCTTGATTTCACTATAAACCCCACAGAGTCATTCCCTAGTGAGATGGGCAGTGACCAAACTTGAAAAAACAAACAAACAAACAAACAAACAAACAAACAAACAAACCAACAAATACAGAAAAGTCTCCTTATCCCCCTTTTTCAGGCAGGAGGCTCTGATCCATCTTTCCTTTTTTTTGTAATGGCTAGACCTGATGAAAGGTCATTCTCTTCTGACTATGTCAAAAGAAACTCTCAAAATATTTGGGAGCCTTACATGCCCTGAACATGGATTTATTTATTCAGATAGAATCTGTGTTTGAAACTGCTAAATTTGTCCCCTCATAAAACATCTGAGATGAGGGAACCACATCTGGTCCATCTGGAAAACATGTTTTCTCTGGCTCCATCTCCCCCCCCCCCCCAACACACCCCAATGAATTCAGGATGTGGCAGAGTTGATTTTCTCCTCTTTGTAATTTACAACTGAGGATGGTCTTGTTTGTCTTTTGAACAAATCTCCTGGGACTTCCCTCAAGATCGCCTTTGAAACAAGCAGCACAGCAGAGAGGGAGACAGGAGGAGGTCTTGCCCTGAGCCCGAAAGGACAGCAGCATAGAAATCTCCTGGACCACTGAGAGTTGGAGCTGAAGACCAGGGCATTTGAGGAGGATTATTTCTCTAAATTCCTTTCAGATGTTCTCTAAGACCCATCCAGACATAAAGCTTTTCCTGGGCTCCCTTTGCATCAGGAGAGTCACCCAAGCTTCAAATTCAGGCTGCTTCTAATCCTTCTGCTGACTTCTTGTGAGGAGCAAGTGGCTGTGCCAGCCATGTGAGAAATGGTTCTCCTCTTCTTTCTGCTTCTCCTTCTCCAGATATCCTGTGAGATGCTGAACGCAAAATGCCCCTTGACTTCACAACGAGGTCAGTTAGACTGGGTAAATCACTTCAGACCAGGCGATTATCTATTTGGGGGAGTCATCACTGCAAGGAAAGGTAAATCCACTTTACACTTTCAATGAGATTCCATCCAGCCAACCTTTCCGCTGGTGAGTCATTTTTGGGGGATGGAGTTGCTGCTAGTTCATTTGCTGCTAATTATCTCTACCTTATCTTAGTCTCTTCCCATGATCTTGTCCCTCCTAAATTTCGGTTGGAGGTGAGGAGAGGTTTGGAGATGCATCAACACTGAGGCAAAGCCAAATGCCTGACCTGCTTTTTCAGTTGGGGAAACTCCTTTTGGCCTTCAAAACGTTGCCTGAACTTCAGATGCACAGCAAGAATCATGTCTGCTGTGGAAAACATCAGGCAAGGGGCTCCATGGTCAAAACGCTTCTTCTGTGCTTTTTCAGCCCCTAAAACTCTATTTTTCTTCAGGTAGCTCTTTAAGGAGTTTATCTATTTTGACATTTGACCTTCTCTGAAGTTTCCTAACTTTGAAAAGAAGGCAGATGTTTCCTTTGGTTTCTTCACGACAAAGCACAGCCACTGGGGCTTGCAGGAGAAATGAAGTGGAGGGAAATTGGCAAGTGGTTACAGTGAGAAGGGAGGTTGAGGCCGAAGCTCTCACTCTCCCAGGAAATTGGGGAGTTGAGAGAGTTTCTCTCCTTATATTAAAAACTGGCTTGACAAGAGAGAGAACTCAGTCATTATTCCTGGTAAGTGACACAATGGATGAAACTCCAGACATCTTAGTCCCCAAAGTCCCACAGCCAAATTTCCCCCCTTCTCCCTGCAGCTGGCTGGGCAGAAGAGCCTTCAAGGCCGGGCAGAGCAGAAAGGACCAGTGGGATCTGCACTTCCCACTTAACGTCTGATTTTTGGGGTCGATCAGCAGAAAGGGAGAGGAGAGGGAAATATGGATCCTGGGGATCATGGAAAGAAATCAAAGCAAAAGAGATCCAAATCTCAGAAATGAGCAGCAAAAGGAGAAATGCTGGGCAATGTTGCTATGAAGGGGAAGATAATGTTACAGGGATCTGGTGGGGGTTATATAAAAAAAATAAATGACTAAAACAGTCTATGATGACAGAACTTTCCAAAAGCTTAAACATCAGCCGAAATGGCTTGAAATTTTCTTTCACCAGGAGACCTACAAGATTTCTTCTTAGGTTTGCACCTTTAATAAAGATTTTTCATATACAATGGTACCTCGGGTTACGAACGCCTCTGCTAATGAACTTTTCAGGTTACGACCAGCTCCAGCTGCAAAAATTTACCTCGATGTGCGAACTCCGCCTGGGGGTACAAACCAGATACGCGGCCATTTTTCCGCCCGTGAGACGTGGTCCGCGGCCATTTTTCCGCCCCTGACACGTGCTCCGCGGACTCCAGAACGGATTAGCGGTAATTACATTGAACCTTATGGGAAAATTTGCTTCGGGGTGTGACCAATTCAGGGTGCGACCAGAGTCATGGAACAAATTAAGATCGTAACCCGAGTTACCGCTGTACATCAGTTTCAATCTATGTATCTAAATAGCTCACATAAAAAGTACAGATCCTATTAAAATAAAATTAATACAGCAATGAGAGCAATGAGCAAGATTCAGTCGTGGAATAATATGAAAGATTACAGCAATGAAATAAAGATATCTCCTGATTTAACAGCTCATAGAAGATTTATAAGTTACTTTTTAAAACATCTACGTTTTCTCTATAGCATTCAGTGTAAATTTAGATTTTCTGTAACATTGCTGAATCCATTCTTGCATATCAATTGTTATCTCTAAATTGTGCATCCATATAATGATTTATTTTAAGCTTGGACATTGAATGAACTATTTTTATATTCAGTTAGCTTCCAAATGTATTAGAAGAGAACAGCATCAGTATTTTCCTCCTTTTTATTAAACTTCAGAGCGCTTCCTTTTCTTCAGATGTTGGGTCAAAGCCTGCAGCCCCTCCCCCAATCATGAGCATCATCCCACCCAGTTCCACTCATGCCTGTCCCATCATATTCCCTTCCTGAATTAAGATTGCTACTTCTTCCTCTTGATATCTGTAAGGAAAGCAGAAGTGAAAGGGATACTACAACTGAATTTGGGACAAGGCACATCATCTGTTTTTTTCAGGAATGAAAAGATGCATGTCTGGTACCTCCTGTCCTTCTTGATTGCCATCCGCGAGATCAACCAGAGTCCCCTGATCTTACCCAACATCACTCTGGGCTACAACGTCCACGACAATAATTTCAATGCAGAGATGAATGCTGAAGCCTTGCTGGACCTGCTTTCTGCTGGGGAGGCAAATGTTCCAAACTACAAATGCGGAAGACAGAAAAACCTGCTGGCTGTCCTTGAAGGGACCGACTGTGACCTCTCCAGGCATATTGCAAACATGCTCAGCACCTACAAAATCCCTCAGGTAAGCAGGGAAAGGTGTGGGTTGCAGTCAGTTTCTGCCCTGGAATCTCCAAGGCTATTCCAAAAACATGCAAGAGATGTTTAATGTTGTAGTCGAGATGTAAAACTGGTTGATCAATTTTATAGAGGTTTCCTCTCTGAGAGCAAAACCTCTCATTCATTATTCCTCTCCATTGAAATAAATTCCAAATTCCAGAAGAATACCAAAAATTGATTTGGGTAAATGAAAGAATGTATTACAAGCACCCATCTCTTCTTTGAACTGCCTGCAGTTCAGGGCAAAAGGCTTCCATCTGCTCCAGCTGTTGATGAGTACTGCAGTCCTATGAAATTTCTGCAAATCAAACATGTCATATAAGGGTAGTTATTTATCTAAATGTAAGCTAATTTAAAACACATAGAAGAAGGGATAAATAGCTGGCTGGGCTTTTGTGGAAAACAGTGGCAGAAAACAAGATGATAATTTCAGTACCTTTCCATTTAAGCATCTTGGTCCTGGTTGAGACCTGGGGGGGAGACCATCAGGCTGTAGGATAAACTGGGAAAGTAAAAAATAATAATAAATCCCACAGCAAGGCATTGGAAACCCACTTCCATACAGTTGACAAGAACACTGTAGAGGTGTGTCCATGAAGTCACCAGATGCTGGTCTCAGTGATTCTTTTCCCACCAAGATAGAGAAGAGCACTGCTGCCAGTCTGCATTCCTGGCTAATATAGTCAATATTTGAGATCCTTTCCCTCAGAAATGTCAACCAAATTTGATTGGCATGATGGCAAACTCTTTGGCTTTCTTGTGTTGCCCCGAAGGACTGAGCAAGTCCCCATTTTGGGTGTGTTTGTTGGTGCTGCAATCATATAATAATTTAGAATTACTTACAATTTGGAATGAATAATATGTGAATGGGATTTTACTGGTCATTATCAATTCCTTCCATTTTCTCCAGATTTCTTATGCTTTTGTTTCTGATGATCTGAATGACAAAACCCAGTTCCCCTTCTTCTACCGGATGCTCCCAAAAGAAGGAATCCAATACACAGGGATGGTTGAAATGATCCAGCATTTCAGATGGACCTCAGTGGCTCTCGTTGCTCCAGAAAATGAAAATGGAGAAAAGTTCTTCAAAACTTAACACTTTTACTCACCCAAAATGGCATTTGTGCTATTTTCTCCCAAAGCATATCTGGGTACAATATGAATTTATACAGTTTGCACCCTGATTTATACCTCAGATGGAAACAAGTCAACGTATTTATTTACTACACAGAGCCCACTTTACATGCTATGTATTTCTATGGAATGGCATTCATTGACCATATGTTGCGGCTCTTGATAAAACCTACCGTAGGAAAAATCTGGATTGTAACAGCCATGGGGGATCTCACTTTGAATTTGTGGTATCAAAATTTCCATCACGTTCATAGCATTTTCACTTTTTCTGTTCAGACAAAGAACTGGATAAAATATGATGTTGTTGATCAATTTTTCCCTTCAATCCTTGAGTTTGGCAACAAAGCTTTTCCTTGTTCATTTCAAAAGCATCCCTTCTCAGTTAAAGGCTGGTTGAGATGTAAAGAGAATGAAGAAATGGAAAGTCTACGACAGGAGGAGGTTGAAGCCACCCTTTCTCTTGACAGCCACCACGTTTCCAACTCTGCCTGGGCTGTGGCACGAGCCCTGAATGCTGCCCGTGTCTCCAGATCCAAGAGGAGGATGCTGAAGGAAGGTGGACAGACCTTGGAACTGGAAGGGCTACAACCTCGGCAGGTATTTCCTTTTCCATCAAAGAATCTCAGCTGAACACAACCGTTACTTTTAAAATTACTTACACAGGACTGTAAGAAGGAATTTAGCAAATGGAGGGAAGAAGCCAATTTTCTCTCATGAGGTAATCCAAGGATGATCCATCAAACAGATGACTCTATCTTGCCGACATTAACTATCATGTTAGTATAGTAGATAAAGGGAGGGAGGAAAAGATTAGGATTGTCAGAGTCTGCACACTCAGTCCCAAAGTTCAGTAAATCCTCTGGAGACAAAAAGTCTGGCTTGTCTATGCTGGCTTTTTGCTTTTTCTAGAGATTTCCCAATTAGTGGCCACAGATTTGTAATGTTATTTATCCATTGGTCTGTTGAGAGTTCAGGGAGGTTTTTAAGTGGTAATTCTGGGAAAGGCGGAAAGTCCTGGCCAGATGCTATTTTGTATGGTGTAAATCCAGTGCTTTGATGCACTGTGTTGTTATAAGCTACTTCAGCGAAAGGAAGGAGCTCAGACCAATCATCCTGTTGATGATTTGTGAAGCATCTTAAATATTGTTCCAATAAAGAGTTAATTTTCTCCGTAGATCCGTCAGTCTCCGGATGAAAACTGGAACTCAAAGCTTGAGTAGATCCAAGTAATGTAAGAAATTCCCTCCAAAATTTGGAGGTGAACTGTGGCCTGCGATCTGAAATCACCCGCTTGGGGGCGCCATGGAGGCGGTAGACATGTAATGAACAGTTTAGCTAATTTTTTAGCATTTGGAATTGATGAACATGGAACAAAATGTGCTTGTTTAGAAAACAGATCCACTACAACCCAAATCACTGTGTTGTGATTACTTAGAGGTAAATCCACAATAAAGTCCATAGAAACTTCCTCCCAAGGTTTTTTTGGAGATGCCACAGATTGAAGAAGGCCGAGAGGTTTCCCCCCTCTCTTCTTTGACATTGCACATACAGGGCATGTAGAAACATAGTCAGAAATGTCTTTTCTCATGGTTGGCCACCAAAATTGTCTGCGCAAAAGGTGTAAGGTGTTTATAAATCCAAAATGGCCTGAAGTCTTGTCATCATGTCCCCTTTCTAGAATTTGTTTACAAAATGAAAGTGGAACATAAAGCTTGTCTCCCATCCACCAAGCTTGGTCTTCATGGGTTAGAGTATTTTTATTATTCTGGAACCATTCATCAGAATCCAAAGCAGCATTTATCTTTTGGAGTAGGTCGTTGGTAGGTTTTTGTTTTTGAAGTTTTGCTTGAGATCTGGTTAGGGCCACTGAGCCAGGTTCTGTTTGAGGTGGTGCTTTAAGGATTACCGGGGCCACCACCTGTTCTCTTTGGCTGTTATGCTGAGGCAATCTTGACAATGCATCGGCTAAAAAATTTTTCTTCCTGGTATGAATTTTAAAGTGAAGTTAAAGCGACTGAAGAATTGGGCCCAGCGTACTTGTTTAGGAGACAACTTTCTTGGAGCTGTAAGAGATTCCAAATTCTTGTGGTCTGTCCACACTTCAAAAGGCTGGGCTCCTCCCTCTAGGAGATGCCTCCAGGTCATAAGAGCCCAGCGTACTGCAAAAGCCTCCTTTTCCCAAACAAGCCACCTTCTTTCTGTGTCAGTAAATTTGCGAGAAATATAAGCACAGGGTTTGAGTGCACCCTCTTCATCTTTTTGAAGTAAAACAGCCCCAATTGCTACGTCTGAGGCATCGGCCTGTATCACAAATGGCTTGTCAGGGTCTGGGTGTTTCAAAATTGGCTCTGCTGTAAATAAAGCTTTCAGAGCCTCAAAGGCTTTTTGGCACTCCTCTGTCCATGTTAACGGGGCCCCGGGTTTTTGAGCTTTAGCCATCACTTTGCCTTTTGTTTTTAGTAGATCTGTTAATGGCAAAGCCACTTGTGCAAAGTTTGGAATGAATTGGTGATAAAAATTAGCAAAGCCCAAAAAACTTTGCAATTGCCTCCGAGTTTTAGGTGGTTCCCAACCCAAAACATCTTTTACTTTAGAGGGGTCCATTTCAATTCCTGCCTTAGAAATGCGATACCCCAGGTAGTCTACTTGGGTTTTATGAAACTCGCATTTTGACAGTTTGGCATACAATTGAGCTTTCAACAATTTTTTCAGAACAGTCCTCACCAATTTCACATGGTCCTTTAGGTTGTCTGTGTAAGGTTTGCCCCGTTCGACAGAGAAACTCCCGTGACACGTGTGGTTCACAAAAGAGGTTTACTCATGCGTAACGTAGCAGTCACAAGCAAAGCCAGGACTGGCTTGGTACAATTGCATTACTCGTTATATTCCCCCCTTCCCGCGCTTTTTTCCGCCCCGCGATCGCGTTACCGCTGCGGATTATCGGCCCCCCAATAATCCCTCTTGATTGTCCATGATGGCAGGTTCGGTCAGGGTCCATTGTCCTTGATTGGCAGTCCCCCTCCGGCTTGGGTTGGTCCCCCCCCGTTACGTGCAAGCCCGATGGTTCTGTGTTGCGCGGCGATCTTGTTTCGCTGCCTGCGGCCTCGTTCATTGTTGGCTCGCGCTGTTATCAGTGTATAGTTCAAACTTCCACTGCGGTTTTCCTGTTTGGCTGGGCGCAGGTGGCCCATTAATTAGCGGCGCTTTCAGTTCCTCTTTCCCTTGCTAGCTGCCGCCGGTGGAGTTTGCGTGGTCTGGCTGCGAGCTTCCCCAAAGCCCCGTGCTGACCGAACCTGACAGTATAAACATACATGTAACAGTGCACTCTATCTTATTTGTAAAGGGTTAACTTGCTTTATAAAGAGCACAGCATTCCCCCATCCCATTTCCTTTAGAAGCAATTAGCCAGATGCCTGGCTGTCTTTGAAGCTGTAAATTAGCTCTAGCTGCCAAGAAGAAGAGACCTTGAATTCAACTTGTAAACTTCTACCACTGTCCCTCTTGGCACAAGGTCAAATGCGCGAGGCAGAGGTCCAGATACTGACATGGTGAGGCAGGATGAGCAGTTAGCTGAGTCAGGTCAGGATGTAAAACAAGAAGTACAGGTCTCTCCTTCTAGGGAGAGGCTTGGAAAAGCTGGTCCTTAGTTTGCACTGTTCAGCTCAAATGGTTGTAGAAAGGTCACGTCATGCCTTCAGGAGGGAGGAAGAAAGTGGATCAGGCGATTGAATGGAGGGCCATCCCCCCCCTGCAATCTCTCTCTTGCCATCTGCACACCCATCCTTCCGCAGGACGCCCCGAGTTTCACATGAGGGGTTTTATCACCCATTGTATCTACCGTAGACACGTGGCCTATCAAGAATAAAAGCCTATTTAGAATTGTGTTTGATCATTAGAGATTCCTGAGTTTGCACCCGCTCTCTTACAAAGTCAAAATAGTCACCAACTTTAGAGTCATTCAGTGGCTTTGTGTAGACAGGGAATGTCCCTTGCCAGTCATGAGGCACAGACATGGAGACCCAACAGTTGCACTGCTGTTCGGAGGTGGTAGTCTGGCAGTTGTGAGAGATGGATAAAATATGTTATTATTGACAAAGAAATAGTAGCTTGAGCATGCTAAGAGTGCAGCTGTGTGAGAGATAAGGAAGTAGTGTTAAGTGTTATGGTTATCAAATAGTGGCAGATGGAGAGGAAGTTGTCTCCTTGGGTGGGACAATGGAGCAATCTTTAATTTAACCTGCGGCAGTCTTATCAGTATAATGCAATTAGCTGAAACCTTGAGCAAATTACCATAGACTTGCAATGGATGAGGTGGGAGGGACCAGGAAGAAATCATAGAGCGGCCGGAAAGAGTGTACACCCTGAGTACCTTAGCCAATGGGGAAAAGGGGAGGGACTTGCGATGGGGAATGTATATAATTATGCCGGAGTTGGTATGTGGGTGTGGCTTCTTATTTGCAACGAAGCCCACCAGCCTTTGCAAACGCTTCCAATAAACTTTACTTCTGACTAACCCAGAGAGATTTGTGATGCTTGTTTCACACAATTGGGGGCTTGTCCGGGATCCCAACAGTCTCCGGGTAGCCTGGGAGCACCCCAGAGAAGGAAGGCATGCCCTGCTGAGTTCAGCAGTCCTTCAACAGGATTTGCTCCAGGTCCGGTACCCGTGAAGAATCCCAGGATGCTAACTAGAGGTTGGTGAAGAAGTAAAGTAAAGTGATCCCCGGAAAAGAGAACCTTGGAGAAATCAACCGGGCAACTTTGTGCACAAACCCAGGTGAGAAATTGAAAACGGCAAAAGAAAGTACCTCCTGGGCGGTTGGGGGGTTGGGTAGTCCTGTGGGAAGGGACCTGAATGGTGAGATGCACCTAGGGATGGTGAAAATCCTGGTAAAGTGCAAAGAGAGCGCGAAAGCGAAGCGATGCGTGTGTAAGTCTCTGTAGAAGTGGAATGGTTGGTCTTTAAAAGTAGCCAGCGCATGCTGGGAGACTAACAGTGAACGGCAACCGTAAAAGTGGGCCCCTTAAACTCACTAATGGTGAATCCAACGTCTGTTGGAGGTGCTCACACAGGAGGGCAACACGAAGATCTACAGAGAGTGCGATTTCAGGTCTGGGAAGTGCCTAGCAAACTATGGTAAAGCACTGTGGGGGAGTGCCTAGTAGTTTGTGGTAAAGCAGTCCACAGTAACCAACATGTATGCCTAGCAAACTGTAGTTTGTGGTAAAGCACTGTGGAAGGAGGCTGGAGTAAGGAAAATGTGTTAAGAGGATCCAGAAAAACCCTGAATTTAAGATTGATCCAGAGGGCCCTTTAGGAAAATTATTACAAGGCTGGATCTCTTTTCCTTATAAGGAAATAATAGAAAAGTTGAAATTGAATAAAGAGGATATGATAAATTTGTGTTGTTATGTGTGGTGGGAAGACAAACAAGTTGCGTGGCCCCGTGATGGGTCTAATGACTACTTCCAGTGCCATGCTTTACATGAATATGTAAAACAAAAAGAGTGTAAGTCACTAGAAAATGAATTGAAAAATGCTTTAATCTGGACTCCTGACCAGTGGCCTGAGTCAAGCAATAAGAGGAATGTTGCTCGATGAGGCAGTGGAGGAGGAGAGAAAACTCTTGCCAGCACTATACAACCCAGAAAATACCCAGGCCAATAACAGGTACCCTAAGCTCAGGAAAGAGCTTGAACAATGTCAGAGAGATCTCAAAATTTTACCCTTTTATGACAAAGAAACTGAAACAGGGGCAGAGTGTGGATAGACCTGAAACAGCAATGGCCCCTTTGTATCCAAGATTGCAACAAGAGTTAAGACAATGCCAGACGGATTTAATTAATTTCCTCCTGGGGTCTGGAACTAAGAACATTGAGAAAAATAAAATGTGTCCCTTAAGAGAAGTACCTATGGGACAGGGGCAAATTGGATATGTACAGTAAATGCCCCTTTAAGTGCTGCAGAAGTAAGGAATTTTAAAAAGGAAATGAAGAATCTCATAGAGGATTCAGTAGGATTGGCAGAACAATTTGATCAGTTTTTGGGACCAAATTTATATACTTGGTCCTAGTTGATGTCTGTTATGAGTATTCTGTTCAGAGGAGAAGAAAGGGGATTAATGAGACATGCAGCTATTGTGGAATGGGATAGGAGAAATCCCCCAGGGGAGGGAATAGTAGCAGGAGATCAGAAGTTCCCAAGTATGGACCCTAACTGGGATAACAGCAATCCAAATGGGAGAAATAATATGAAAGATCTAAGAAATATGATTCAAGGCATAAGGAATGCTGTGCCTAAGTCTCAAAATTTTAATAAAGTATTTGAGATACAACAGGAAAAAGGAGAGGCACCCTCAGTGTTTTTACAGCGTCTGAGAGATCAAATGAGGAAATATTTATATACTTCCAGAGGAAGTATGAATCCAGAGGACCCAGTAAATCAAAGTTTGTTAAAAGTCCATTTTGTTACCAAAGCATGGCCTGATATTCAGAAAAAGATTCAGAAAATAGATGCTTGGAATGAGAAACCACTTGAAGAATTGTTGAAAAAAGCTCAGAAAGTATTTGTTAAAAGGGAGGTGTTACACATGCTGCTCCCAGGTTCAGCTTATGGTCACTCACTCACACACTCACTGCCTGTTGAGGCACGTGGATCTTGTCAGCCCCCCTTGCTTTCTTCCTGGGTTTTCCAGATAGGTGCGGCTGGAGCAGACAGACACACAGCCCTGGTCAACAGCCGGGAAATAATTAGGGATTCACACAAATCACTTCCAACCGAACACTGAGGCCCAAGAGGTTCTTTGTAATACACAGAGACCCAGTGAATTTGAAGTAACAGCAAGGCTTTGCTGGTTGTAGGGTACATTTGTTCTTTCTCATGCACACGTGGACGCGCTCATCCACACTTACCCAGGTCCTTCCCAACTAGGCTGAGAGGCACTAGCTAGAGGGACAGAAGCTGCCAGGTCTGGATCCAAAGGTGACTCGGATGACTTGAGTGGGCGGGCTTTGGGATCCCTTTCATCCCCAAAAGTCCTTGTTGGGGTGATTTACAAGTTGATGGGATTGGGGTGAGGGTTTCCATGTGCTCAGGCCCAACTTCCTTTTTTTGGGTTCAGGTCCTTTGTTTGTTCCTTGACAACTTGCTTCCTTCTTATCTGCCTCCCTAAGGGGATCTCATAGATGGGTTTCCTGGTTTTTGTCCTCTCTGCTTACGTGCCTGCTTCATCTTTAGGTTATGGCAGCTGCAGCCTAGTCTCACAGAGGTTGAGAGAATAGAGGCAGAAAGATGGGAATGAGGAGTAATGGAAGAGACATGAGATGGGGAAATTGAATAGGGCCCGTTCGACCCCCAGCAAAATGTTTCCATTGTGGGGAGCCAGGGCAGTTTATGCAGCATTGCCCTAAATTACAGAGGGAAGAGAGAGTCATTCCACTGATGACATTTGGGGATGGTGAATAAGGGAGTCAGGAAGTTTTTTTTTTAACTTAAGGTCCCAACAAGACCCCTTGAAAAATTTAAAAGTGGGACCTCATGAGGAAGAATTGGTGCATAATTTAAAACAAAGTTTGATTACTGCCCTTGTGTTGGCTTTACCATCCCTAAACAAGCTCTTCCATCTGTTTGCAACGGTGAGCAGAGGAACACCTTTAGGAGTCTTAACTCAAAATTGGGGAGGTAAGTGACAACCGGGGCCTATTTGTCTGAACTATTAGACCCAGTAATCAGAGGATGGCCAGTTTTTGTACAGGCAAGTTGCAGCCACTGCTATTTTGGTGCAGGAAAGCAGAAAGTTAACTTTTGGACAAGCATTGGTGGTAAGCACCCTCATCAGGTCAGAACAATTCTAACTCAAAGGGCAGGCAGGTGGCTTACAGATTCAAGGATTCTGAAATATGAGGCAATTCTGATGGAAAAAGATGATTTAGTTTTAACTACTGATTCCTGCCTCAATCCAGCCACCTTCATGTGGAGAGTGTAAGGTTTGCCCCGTTCGACAGAGAAACTCTCGTGACACGTGTGGTTCACAAAGAAGGTTTACTCATGCGTAATGTAGTAGTCACAAGCAAAGCCAGGACTGGCTTGGTACAATTGCATCACTTGTTATATTCCCCCCTTCCCGCGCTTTTCCCGCCCCGCGATCACGTTGCAGCTGCGGATTATTGGCCCCCAATAATCCCCCTTGATTGTTCATGATGGCAGGATCGGTCAGGGTCCATTGTCCTTGATTGCCAGTCCCCCTCCGGCTGGGTTGGTTCCTCCCCGTTACGTGCAAGCCCGCGGGTTCTGTGCTGCGTTGCGATCTTGTTTCGCTGCCTGCGGCCCCGTTCATTGCTGGCTCGCGCCGTTATCAGTTTATAGTTAAAAGCTTCCGCTGCGGTTTTCCTGTTTGGCTGGGCGCAGGTGGCCCGTTAATTAGCGGCGCTTTCAGTTCCTCTTTTCCCCGCTAGCTACCGCCGGTGGATTCCGCGTGGTCTGGCTGCGAGCTTCCCTGAAGCCCCGTGCTTCCCTGAAGCCCCGTGCTGACCGAACCTGACATACCGCCCCCCTGAAGACAATTCCCCCCCTGCCTCTATTTCGGCTTCCCGGGGTATTTTTTGTAAAAGTCCCGCACTAGGTCCAGTGCCCTTATGTGGGTTTTACTCACTCATTCGCTGTGGGACTTGGGAAAATGTTTCCATTGCACTAGGAGCTGGGTCTCCCCTTGTGCCTCCGGGCGTCCAGTATCTGGTTGATCTCGAAATGCTGCTCCCCCCCGACCATGATGGGTGGTGGCACTCCCTCTGTCTTGTGCCAGGCGTTCCCTGGCTGGTGCAGCTTTAGCAGGCTGCAATGGAACACCGGGTGGATCTTCCCGAGGCTTTTCGGGAGCGTCAGCCTGACGGTTACTGGATTGATGACCTCTGCAATGGGGAACGGCCCCACAAACCTCGGGCTGAGTTTTTTCGATGCCTGGTGCGTCTTTAGGTTTTTGGTTGACAGATACACCTGGTCCCCCACTTTCCACTGCTCCTCGGGGAGCCTCTTGCGGTCCGCGTGTTTCTTGTAGTCGGCTTTGGCTCTTTGCAATGCCGCGTGCACCGCTCGCCGGGTCGCGTCGATTTGGGCGAACCAGGCGTCCAGGGAGTTGATCTGGGATTCCAGCTGAGGCAACTCCGGCATGGGGACGAAGTCTCTCCCGGTGGCTACTTTGAACGGAGAGAACCCGGTACTCTTGTGGACGGCGTTGTTGTATGCCACTTCCGCGAATGGTAGTAGCTCCGCCCAATCGTCCTGTTGGTGCCCCAAGTAGCAGCGCAGGTACTGTTCGAGCCCCCCGTTCAGGCGTTCCGTGGCTCCGTCCGTCTGCGGATGCGCCGCGGAAGAAAGGGCTTGTTTCGTCCCCACCCGCTTCAGGAACTCCCTCCAGAACCGCGCGATGAAGTTGCCGCCCCGATCGCTGACGACCCGTCGGGGCGCGCCGTGGAGCCGGTAAACATGTTGCACGAACAGTCTCGCCAACCCCTCTGCCGTGGGGACTCGCCGGCACGCTACAAAGTGCACTTGTTTAGAGAATAAGTCCGTAACCACCCAAATGGCGGTCTTCCTCTTACTCTCCGGGAGCTCTACTATGAAGTCCATGGCGACCTCTTGCCATGGGCCGTCGGGTTCCGCTACCGACTGGAGTAGCCCTCTAGGTTTGCCTTTGGCCCCTTTCGCCGTCGCGCACACCGGACAACCCCCCGAGTACGCCTCCACGTCCTTACGGAGCGTGGGCCACCAAAACTGCCGCCGGATTAAGTGGAGCGTCTTTACGAAGCCGTAATGCCCCGCGCTCCGGCTGTCGTGGGCTCTTTCCATGACCTCCCGTCGGCAACCCTCGGGCACGTACAGCTTTCCTTCGTGCCACCACAACCCCTCTTGGCTGGTTAGCGCCTCTCGGTTCTGCTTGAGCCAAGCGTCCCGCTCCGCCGCCTCCGCAAACCCTTGCCTTACTTCAGGCGCCGCGTCCCGTCGCTCCCCCTTGGTCTGGCTTCGGGTCACCGCCTTTGCAGCCAGTCTGCTGGCAGGGATGATGGAGTCCACGATCTCCTCCCGTAGGCTGGCGTGCTGGGGCATGCGAGACAGTCCATCTGCTAGGAAGTTGCGCTTCCCGGGGATGTGTTTTAGTGTGAACCTGAACCTCCCGAAGTATTGGGACCACCGCGCCTGTTTGGGGGATAGCTTACGCGGGGTCTTCAGGGCCTCGAGGTTCTTATGGTCCGTCCACACCTCGAACGGTTCAGCTGCCCCCTCCAGTAGATGCCTCCACGTGGCCAGTGCCCACTTGACTGCGTACGCCTCTTTCTCCCACACCATCCACCTCCTCTCCGTCTCGGTGAATTTGCGGGAGGCGTAGGCGCATGGGTGGATGGCCCCCTCCGGGCTGGGCTGGAGCAGGACTGCCCCCATTGCCACGTCTGACGCATCTACTTGGATTATAAATCGCCGATCTGGGTCGGGATGGCGCAGGATCGGCTCCGCTGTGAACCGCCGTTTTAGCTCCTCAAACGCCCCCTGGCATTCTGCAGTCCACGCAAGTGCCATGCTGGGCTTGGGGGGTTTCCCAGTGCCCTTGGTCTTTAGCAGGTCGGTTAGGGGAAGGGCGATTTGGGCGAAGTTCGGGATAAACTGTCTATAGAAGTTCGCAAACCCTAGGAAGCTTTGGAGTTGCCTCCGGGTTCGCGGCACTTCCCAGCCCAGGACATCCTTTACTTTCGCCGGGTCCATCTCAATTCCCCGGCTGGATATTCGGTAGCCGAGGTAGTCTAGTTGCTCTCGATGGAACTCGCATTTCGATAGCTTTGCGTACAGCTGTGCCTTCAGCAGTCTCTGGAGCACCGTGCGCACCAGGCTCACGTGCTCCGCCAGGGTTTCGGTGTAGATGAGGATGTCGTCCAGGTAGACCAGGACGCCCCGGTAGAGTAGGTCGTGCAGCACCTCATTTATTAGCTGCATAAATACCCCCGGGGCCCCTTTTAATCCGAACGGCATCACGGAAAACTGGTAGCTTCCGAGCGGCGTGTTGAACGCCGTCTTCCACTCATCTTTTGCGCGGATCCTGACTCTGAAGTAAGCTTCGCGCAAGTCCAGTTTTGTGAACACCCTCCCCTTAGACAGATGCGACATCAAGTCCTTCATCAGGGGGAGGGGGTATTTGTACTCCGTGCTGATTGCGTTCAGCCCCTGGTAGTCCACGCACATTCGGAGCGAGCCATCCTTCTTCTCCCGGAATAGTACCGGGGCCGCTAATGGTGACTTCGCGGGTTGGATGAATCCCCGCGCTAGGTTCTTGTCTATGAACTCCCGCAGAGCCCCCATCTCTCTCCTTGACAGGGAGTACATTTTCGGCTTAGGCAGGGTCGCCCCTGGCTCTAACTCGATGGCGCAATCACTGGGCCGGTGTGGTGGGAGCTGGTCGGACTCCTTCTCCCCGAACGCTGCCGCCAGGTCTCGATACTGCCTCGGGATTCCGCCGCCCGTCGTGGGTTCCCCGGGCCCAGCCTCTCTCTTTGCGGTTGTCTCGCCAGCCGCCGCTGCCTCCCCACGCCTCGGGATCGTTGCGGGTCTCCGGGGTCCCGGCGCTGCTGCTGCTGCTGTTGCCGGCCGGGTCTCAGGCTCCGTCTGCTCTCGCCCCGTCTCCCGGTGTCCCGGACCCTCCACTTGCCCATCTGTGGTTGCGGCCGCACCCGTCTCCACGGCTCGGTCCCCTCTGCTCTCGCACTTCGCCGGTCTGTCGACCCCGAACTGCACTGCCTCCGCTGTCCAGTCGACCCGTGGGTTCCGTCGCCGCAGCCACGCCAAGCCGAGTACCACCGCATAGTCGGCCACCGGGACCACCACAAATCTCAGTTCTTCCCGGTGACTCCCGATCGTCATCTGGACCGGCTCGGTGTAATACTGAGCTGGCCCCCCCCTGCCGGCGTGCCGTCTAGCTGGCTGAATGCAATGGGCTCCCGGAGGTGCCTCAGCTGTAGTCCGAGCCCCGAGACCACAGCTGGGTGCATCAAGCAGTGGGTGCAGCCTGAATCCAGTAGCGCCCGCAGCTGTGCCTCCCCTCCGGATCTCACCCCCCGGATGTGTATTCTCACCCGGAACGGAGGGCAGTCCTCATCTCCTATTGGGTCCGCGCGCCTCGACTCCCCTGCTCGCACTGGGACGCCATTCAGTGCGAGCGCGCCTCGTTTCCCGCCGGCTCCGAGTCCTCTCCGGAGGACGCCGTCTCCGGGGTCGACCACCCCCCGCGTCCTTTCTCGGTCACCGCCGCCACTGCCCCCTTCCGCGGTCGGTCGCCGGCCCTTTTCCCGGTCGCACGCGGGGGCTTGACTTCAGGCCGTGGTGAGGCTCCTTCCCACTCCATCGGGCACTGCGCCGCTCGGTGGCCTCTGCCTCCGCACTGGAAGCACAGGTTCGGGGCTCTGGTCGCCTCTCGCACCCCGGTGGACTGCCGCCGACTGCTCCGCCTTTCCTCGGGGGTTCTCTCCCTCGGCTGGTCCCTCGTCTGGTCCCGTCGCCTCGTGCTCTGTTGGATCTGCCGCCATGCCGATTCCGCCGTTCCGGCCAGCCAGATCCAATCTTTCACTGTGGACGGGTCGTCCCGCCCCAGTGCCCGCTCCAGGATCTCTGGATTGAGCCCCCTCTTAAAATACTTCACCCTCAGGGACTCCGGCCAGTCCGTGAGCTTCTCTGCCAACCTCCGGAACTCCAGGGCGTACTCTGATACCGACGTGCCCCTCTGTCTGAACTGCAGGATGTCGTCCTCCGCCCGCTTGGCGCTCAATGTGTCCTCGAATCTGTCCCGGAGCGCCTGCATGAAGTCCGGGAAACTCCGTAGTTCCGCCGCGTTGGCATCGTATAGTCCGATCACCCAGCTAGCTGCTTGACCATCTAGCAGCTCGGCCACGTAGGATACTCTATCCTCGTCCCTAGCGAATAGGTGACCACCCCTCTGCATGAACCCCCTAACGTGCGTCAAAAAGTGCAGCAGCTGTTCAGGGTCCCCTGAGAACTTCCCAGTGATACCTCGAAGTCTCAGGGCGTCTGCCGCCCGTCGGTCCACCGACCGGGGCATCGTGGGCGGTGCCGGCTGAGGTGCCGGACCGCCACCCCTGTTGCTCGCCCCCTCGCTCACCGCCGGTGGTCCCACTCTCTGTAGCAGGGTCTGGAGCATCGCCTCCATGGCGTCTAGGCGCCGCTCGACTCTCTCCTCTAGTCGGGCGAACTTCTCGTCCCACTCGCGGTTCCGGGACCCTGAACCTCGGGTCATTGTGATGCCTGAACCGTCTGGCCCTTGGTTCACGCCCATCGACCACCGCTCGGCTGGAGGGCGCCCGGTCCTGGCCGCTGTCCCGTCGCTCCCGGGTGGCTCTGACCGTCCCTCCTCGAGCCTGGGTTCCTCGTGCTCCAGCTGACCCACGGATTCCTCGTCGCTGGTCATGCCTGTATTGGAAAAGGAAACGCTCCTCGGTGGTACCAGGTAGCGCTAACGGTGAGTCCTGGATTTATGTAAGGTTTGCCTCGTTCGACAGAGAAACTCTTGTGACACGTGTGGTTCACAAAGAAGGTTTACTCATGCGTAACGTAGTAGTCACAAGCAAAGCCAGGACTGGCTTGGTACAATTGCATCACTTGTTATATTCCCCCCTTCCCGCGCTTTTCCCGCCCCGCGATCACGTTGCAGCTGCGGATTATTGGCCCCCAATAATCCCCCTTGATTGTTCATGATGGCAGGATCGGTCAGGGTCCATTGTCCTTGATTGCCAGTCCCCCTCCGGCTGGGTTGGTTCCTCCCCGTTACGTGCAAGCCCGCGGGTTCTGTGCTGCGTTGCGATCTTGTTTCGCTGCCTGCGGCCCCGTTCATTGCTGGCTCGCGCCGTTATCAGTTTATAGTTAAAAGCTTCTGCTGCGGTTTTCCTGTTTGGCTGGGCGCAGGTGGCCCGTTAATTAGCGGCGCTTTCAGTTCCTCTTTTCCCTGCTAGCTACCGCCGGTGGATTCCGCGTGGTCTGGCTGCGAGCTTCCCTGAAGCCCCGTGCTTCCCTGAAGCCCCGTGCTTCCCTGAAGCCCCGTGCTGACCGAACCTGACAGAGAGGAGAAACAGAGAACCAAGATCTTGAACATGATTGTGTATATGCAATTGTTAATGGGGAAGCTCAAAATATAGAGAAGGCAGGGCGACTACCAAACACATGGTGTGCTCAAACCTGTGAATTGTATGCTTTAAATCAAGCCTTGCAATTATAAAAAAAAAAAAAAAAGGAAGAAAAAGAAGGGTACTATTTATATAGACTAAAAATATGCATTTGGAGTGGTTTGGAAAAATTTGGGATGAACGAGGAATGATCTGATGCTTAGGAAGTATGGCTGTGTTGGAATATATACTGGGGTTGTCCTCTTCTTTATCTTTTCTCAGAAATAAAGGTCTTCTAGCACAAACACCACCCTTAGAATTTGCAGTCCACAATATCCAACCAGGAGACTGGGTCCTGATCAAGTCCTGGAAAGAGTCTAAACTGCAACAAGAGTGGGAAGGCCCATTCCAAGTGCTCCTAATCACTGAGACATCTGTAAGGACAAGAGAAAAAGGGTGGACCCACTGCACCAGAGTCAAGGGCCCAGTGGAAGAGCCAAAACCTGAGCAGACAATCCAAACCTTAAGAGGACCCGATGGACCTGAAGTTCCAGAGAAAATAAAGTCACGCTGGAGTATGGTGTCCTGGGGATGGGGGGTTTGTTCTATTAGTCATCATTGGGTTGATTGTGGTTTGCTGTGTGGAACGTCAGTTCTTTTGTGGGGAAGACGTGAAAGAGGAAACAGATCATGTGGAAAGGACCAATGTGTGTGAATGTGTGTGTTTTGTGATTGTAAGTGTATAACTAATTGTTGTGGTAGTCATTACACAGGACAATACTACCTTCTGTTAGCTAATGAAGCCTCGTCTCAAGTTGATTTGGTCTCAGGGTTTCCCCAGGAGCTCCTTTATAGGGAATATGCTGTTGTTCCTTGAGAGGTGCGAAGGAATGCCCGTCCTTGAGGAATTCTTAGAAAAGGTGATTAGCCAGGAGTCCCAGAGAGGTGAAATTGGTTGGATCTTTCGAAGGGAGCTTCTGAGGCCAGGTGCCTTCTGCGTGGGGGTTTCCTGTGGTTCCCTTACGTGGTATAGTCAAATTGGCAGGTAGACCCCTTTGGGAAAAAATCTGTCTATGATTTGATTAAGGCTTCAAGGAATGTTGGCCCTTCTTGCCAGGTCTTTAGTTCTTTAATTTTAGGCTGGGGTGGAGGACTCCTGTTACTTCTTAATCTTTTTAGGTGAGCCCGTTCTTACTGTAATTTAGTCATATGCCTTGATTGCTGTTCAGATAAACAGTGGTAGGGTGAGACAAATGGGAAGCTTGGACTTCCTGCTGACATGGGGGGGAAGATTTGTTTTCCTTCTCACACCAGTTTCCGGTTGATCCTGGTTCTGGGAGGGATGTGAACAGGCAGACATTTAACAGGTGCTGCTTCCTCAGGCCATCGAATGTGCTGCATCTCCCTGTTTCATCTCTTCAAGACAACACTTTATTTCTGTTTCTTTTGCTATAGCAGACATGCAGATAGACATTCAACTGATCCACAATCACTTCCCATAATTTAAGCTTTCCTTCTTTTGCCTGGTCTTCTTACAGTTCTTCCCGTCTCCCCTTCTCATGTATTAATAGACTCACAGTTTATCAGAGGACCCTGCACTTCTCTGTCCTCCCAAAACGTTGGAAATGGTGCAGCAGAGACATTCTGCGGTCTGAAGCAGTATTATAATCCAAGGGGAACTCAAGTTCCATCAAACTATACAGAGAAAGATGGAATGTGATATTGAATTGTCTCATTGACTAATTGTGATATTGAATTAAAAGTGATATCTAATTGAATATGTGCTCTACATTTTTCCTTCCTTCCTTCCTTCCTTCCTTCCTTCCTTCCTTCCTTCCTTCCTTCCTTCCTTCCTTCCTTCCTTCCTTCCTTCCTTCCTTCCTTCCTTCCTTCTTTCATCCCAATTTAACGATACTCAGGAGAATGACAATCAAAATAACATTACAAAGTGACATTACAGAGGATCAAGTCAGAAGGGAGACCTTTGGAAATCAGTGGGGACCAAAATAAAATTATATGAAATTAAGAAAAACCACTTCAGGAAAGGAGTTCAGTTCCTCCTGGCCAAACAGACAGAAATGAGAAAGGGAACCACCTCTGTGATGTGAAGATACCAAAGAATAATCAGACTTACTTCTATGGTGTAGAACTGAGACCTGAGTCAACCAGTACAAATGCAGAAGCATGGGACTTTGTTCCATCCAAGGCCTCTCATTATGTGAGAGAATCGTCACATACATATCAATGTAGGATGTATGGAAAGAGCTTCAGGATGAAGAATTCCTCTCTTACAAAGGAGCCAGAATAACAAGAAGCCTCTGAAATGCGTGTGCAAAAGACTTTTTTTTAAAGCATTATGGCAATTTTTGCCTTCCTGTGGCGTGACAAGGGCTAGGAAAAAGTCTAAATCTGACTTAAATAAAATTAATTAAACATCAATCGTGTGCTTACTTTTCAGACATGCATTAAATACTCTTTCTCCTTGGTTGTAATAAAAGTGACCAACACATGAAAAAAATTGCAAGGATTTGGGGAGGGCCACACTTCAGGGTTTCCGAGGCTCAGGCTGCTTTGAAGCTGTTTGTTCAGATCAGTGGTTCTGGGTCAAACTGCAGAAAGGGCACCGATTTCGGTCTTGTGTCCATCATCGTCCATTTTTTCATTGCAGAAGACTGACAAAATTAGAAAGGTTGCAATTGAAGGAACCTTGATAGGGAAAGAAATGGGCTGAAAAGAACAGGCTTTCTGCACGAGTGAGCAGTGAATGGCCACCTATTTCCGTTGTTTTTTAACTGCTGCTTCCCCCCCCCCCCCCCGTTTAAATTCTTTGTTTCTCTCCCCTCAGCTAAATCTTTTTTTCCTCGCATTGTCACCTTCAAACCTCTTCAAACCAGTGGAGTCTTCAGCTCTTTTGGTTAGAGCAAAATTTATATTTCCTTCTTCTCTGTTTGTCCATGATCTAAAGATATTCCGGCTGCCTTAAATTCTCCAAAGGTCTTAAGCTTCCTACTGATGTTTCCTGAGGTTTATTTCCTAATCGACCCCCTAAGTAAAACAGGTCTTTTTTCTTTTGCCTCATGGTATTTGAGCTTCATAGTCACTTTTCACTGTTCGCCTTCCTTCATTTGCCTTCCCTCTTCCCACTTTTATCAACTCACATATCAGACAAGATTCTCCCACCCTTAATTTCTCCACCTCGGCACTTTCTTTTGAGGTAAAATTTCTTGATAGTCTATAAGTTTGAGCTTTTTCTTCAATTTGGAACTTGATTTCTTTTGATATTTCTTTTTCTTCACCATCATTTCTTCAGGATTAGTCTCGTTGTGACGGGGTGATACTTGGTGTTTCAAACGTTTATTAGCTGCCCAGAGCCATGAATTTGAGAAGGCCCGTTCTATAAATTGCATAAATACAGTATAAATAAATACTGTATAAATAAATACTCTATAAATAAATAACAATACAATAAATGCTGCATAAATACTAAATGAAAATCAGTACAAACCTTGATTTTCCTAACCTGCCGCTTCCCTCCCTGTGTCCCTTCCGGCCTCCATCTTCCAACGCTTCAGGCCTGAGTCTGGAAACAATCGGAAGGCACAAGCCGTGTTTCAAAGAGACGATCCTTGTTCTTTTCGTACCACCCTGCCATTTCTGACAGGATTTTGCTTGTTTTCGAGGCCTCCTCAAATCTCTAGCGATCCCTCAGAGCGGCTGTTGCTGAGGAAAGCGAGTTTTGATCCTCCACAGAGAGTGTCTCAATCTTCACAAGATCACAGGCGGTTCCCAGACATTAATCACAGGAAGATCTACAAACTGCGATGTGCCGGAGATGCCCCCCCTTTCTTAGACAGCCAGTACTTTAGAGGGGCCCTTTCCTTCTACCCCTGTTGGAATATTTTCCTTATTTGCGTGCAATGGTGCCTCTCATTTTTCAAAGTTGTGAGGTAAAAGAAGGCACGCTTCAGTCGTTCTTGTCAACATACAGGTTTCCTCAACATCCAATCCTTCTCCCCTCGCCCAATTATCTTTTTAATCCTTGTCATTCCCAGTCAGTTTCCCCTGGGTGCACAGCCAGGGAAGAAGCGGCAGCTCTGCTATCAGGTCAATCTCAATCTCACAAGGTTTGCACTCTGCACAGGTACAGACACTCAGTGAATTCTTGGGGCAAACTCAAAGATTGGATTGTGATGATTAGGAGGCCTGGACAGCAAGGAGCATATCTCGGGAAGCTATAAAGCACCGTTTGTAAACATAGCGCAAATGTCCTGAAGGGGGGACGGGAGGTCAGCTGACAGAGTTTGTATATGAAGGCCATGCATCCTCCCTCCGTCATTCGGCTTCCCCCCATTGGTCCTGACCTCCAGCCATGTAACTAGCAGGCAAGATGAGAGCACGTCCTGCAGAAGTTGAGCCAAACGGGAGACACAACAGGAAAGGCTGAAGTGGGGACGTCGGATGGAGCAAAGCACCTCAGCTTGGAGTTAAGGCAGGAAAATATGGAGAACAAAGCCAGATGCCACCAACAAATCTCTTCTCCTTCTGAGTGCTGAAGCTGTTTAGGAGAGACAGCACACACCTAGCCACTTACTCACAAGCCACACACCTTAATGGAGTAATAGGACCTCCCACACTTTTCAAAACTGCAACCAATGCATTCACACATTTTCCTGAACAACTTTTCCTAAGCACCACATAAACATTTTCCATGACATTCATTAGTTTCTTTCAATTCAACAGCAACATGGTTTATCTGTTGTTTTCCTCATGTATTCAATAACAAAGGGGAGGAGAAGGACAAGGAGAAGGAGAAGATAGAATCCCAGGTTAAGGAGAAGACACACTTTCACCCAAGTCCCAACAAGCATAGCCCACTGAGGCATGGACAGTTTTAATTCCTCCCCTGCAGCTGGGGATTCAGACAAACAACCCTGGCCAGCAGAGGTGAGAGCTTCTCACTTATCCTCACGCAGCTTTCTTAGGGTGGCAGAGAGGAGAAGTTGTTCAATATGGCATGAAAACAACACTCACACACACTTCAAACAATGAAAAGTGAACAGCAGCCTCCCTAAAACAGGAGGGCAACAAGATGCCTCTGTAGTAGCCGCCACAGGACACAGATCCTCGCCGCTTGTTTCAGAAAATCCATGGGTGCACACACAGACTCAGTGGCCATAGGAAACAATGCAGAGGCTCCTTATTAATAATCAGCCAATGATTATTATTAACACCTAAGGGCCCAGAAGGAGCCAGAGCAGAAAACAAAGGTAGCTTACGCTGGAACTGAGACGTGCACTAAAGGGGCCACTGCCTTGGAACTTGGACTCCCTCAACCTCAATCGTTTCTGAAATGCATTCTGTGGTTGCCTTCCGTGGTAGCTGTGCCCCCTGGGGACAAAGATTCTAAGTTGGCTTAAACCTCGAAAGCCCAAGAAAGGTCTCCAGTTCTGAAGCGATGGTCAGTCTGAGGAAAGTGAGGGGAGTAAAGGTTCAACTAGAAAAAAAGAATTGTGCCTAGCATGGATGAAGGAGGGGATGAAGGAGAAGGCAGGAGTGAAAGTGGATGGAGAGAATCAAGGAGATTACAGGATGGTCACTGGGAGAGCTATAATTTAATTAAACAATAGCCAAATAAAAGTAATAGCTTGAAGGTTGCACTCATGTTGAGAAGCTTAGTCCAGTTCCACCAATATGTTTCCCAGTTTTCTTTAGCCTGTGTCTCCAAAGACAGAGGAGACACTTCAGAGGGGTTTCCTCCTCCTTCTTCCCACAACCTGTCTTATATCGAAAACTGCGTTGTTGTGATTAGGTAATGAATGACTATGAGCAGGGCCTCTCAGTGAGTCTAGAAGATACCTCAAATTGTAGATCAGTCATCGGTACATCTCTGTTTAAAGTCAAAAATTGAATTTCCCTGGAACTGCAAGGTCCACAAACCCAAAACGACTCCTTCTTGCAGAGATTCACTCAGTCTGTTCCCCTCCCATTCAGACTCCAACAGCCGCTAGGTCAACACTTCCACCACATCACCTGTTTCGCCTGGGGATGTGAAAAATAACTGGGTATCACCAGTGTATTAAGGATGCCAGAATGTAGGCCAACAGATGACCTCCCCCAGCAGTTCCATATAGAAGCAGCGGTAAGCAGAGAGATCCCTGGAGCATGCACAGAATAGATATCTCTGGACAGAACTCTCTTCCACCATCACGACCTCAGGAAGGAGGAGAACCACTGCAAAGCAGTTCATTCCCTCAGACAAATTGCAGAAGAAGGCCATGGTCAGGGGTACTGAAAGCCTCTGAAAGATCAAGGAGGGTTTCCATAAGTCATCCATAAGTGCAACCAATGCAATTTCCATCCTTTATCCCGGCCGGAAACTGAGCATCAGCCCATTCAGGCAAGCCAGGTCAGGAATTGGATGTAAGGTTTGCCCCGTTCGACAGAGAAACTCTCGTGACACGTGTGGTTCACAAAGAAGGTTTACTCATGCGTAACGTAGTAGTCACAAGCAAAGCCAGGACTGGCTTGGTACAATTGCATCACTTGTTATATTCCCCCCTTCCCGCGCTTTTTTCCCGCCCTGCGATCACGTTGCAGCTGCGGATTATGGGCCCCCAATAATCCCCCTTGATTGTTCATGATGGCAGGATCGGTCAGGGTCTATTGTCCTTGATTGCCAGTCCCCCTCCGGCTGGGTTGGTTCCTCCCCGTTACGTGCAAGCCCATGGGTTCTGTGCTGCGTTGCGATCTTGTTTCGCTGCCTGCGGCCCCGTTCATTGCTGGCTCGCGCCATTATCAGTTTATAGTTAAAAGCTTCCGCTGTGGTTTTCCTGTTTGGCTGGGCGCAGGTGGCCCGTTAATTAGCGGCGCTTTCAGTTCCTCTTTTCCCCGCTAGCTACCGCCGGTGGATTCCGCGTGGTCTGGCTGCGAGCTTCCCCGAAGCCCCGTGCTGGCTGAACCTGACATTGGACACCACAAAGCCTACTGGAGCTCTGCAAGATTGTTGTGGGGCACAAAAACAGAATCTTGAAAGCCTGTCAGAGTTTCCAACAGACCTCTTTTATGGGATACAGAATCAAGACAGGATTATTTTTAATCTCTTAGGTAAGAAAAATTGCGAATTCCATTTCCTGTCTGGTACTTTGCACCATCTGCTCCCTCTACCCGGGAGGCAACTTTCTACAGAACCTCTCTTAAAAATGGAACCTTGGAGATGTTCTACAGTTGTCGAAAGCAGCTGGATGGAGAAGGCCTCCTAATCACAGCCCCCTTCCTCCTGACCCCATGGAAATATCACCCTTTCTCCCCTCTTTTCATGAGGCACTGCGCTGCACACAGAATCCACCAGGGGGCTCCCTCTGCAAAGAGAGGGGAGCAACATGTGCTTCAGCATTGGGCCATTGGAGGGCGACGGCCACAGGTGGCTTTCCAGAAGAGGTTGGGAAAAAGAGTGACATCACTATGAGTTGAGTATCTAGGAAGCTGCGCACGCTCTCTCTAACCATTTGAGCTTCACAGAGGGTTAAAAAGGCTGCAGGAAAGTCTTGCAGGGAAGAAATTCAGAGGAGGCCCTGGGTGAGCATGGCCCTCTTCCTGTGCAAAGGGAGGCAGAGGGTTCCCTGGCTGGAGAAAGGAGAGAGGCAGCCAAAGTCCTCATGGGGGTTCAATGTTCTGAGTCCTGGGGTGGGAGAGCCTAAATCCTATGTTCCCCTGCAAACCCTTTCCATGCATGTAACAGGTGTAAGATTTGCCCCGTTCGACAGAGAAACTCTCGTGACACGTGTGGTTCACAAAGAAGGTTTACTCATGCGTAACGTAGTAGTCACAAGCAGAGCCAGGACTGGCTTGGTACAATTGCATCACTTGTTATATTCCCCCCTTCCCGCGCTTTTTCCCGCCTCGTGATCGCGTTGCGGCTGTGGGCTATTAGGCCCCCCAATGTCCCCCCTGATCGTTCATGATGGCAGGGTCGGTCAGAGTCCATTGTCCTTGATTGCCAGTCCCCCTCCGGCTGGGTTGGTCCCTCCCTGCTACGTGCAGACCCGCGGGTTCTGTGCTGCGTTGCGATCTTGTTTCGCTGCCCTGCGGCCCCGTTCCTTGCATGCTCGCGCCGTTATCAGTTCATAGTTAAAAGCTTCCGCTGTGGTTTTCCTGTTTAGCTGGCCGCAGGTGGCTCGTTAATTAGCGGCGCTTTCGGTTCCTCTTTTCCCCGCTAGCTACCGCCGGTGGATTCCGCGTGGTCTGGTTGCGAGCTTCCCTGCAGCCCCGTGCTTCCCTGCAGCGTCGTGCTGACCGAACCTGACAACAGGCAGGGGGGAAGCAGAGCTCCAGACTAGCCGTGCTGCTCCCAGGAACAAATCCAGGATCCCCAGGAAAGAGGGTGGGATCTGGGGGAGCCCTTCACACCCCATTTCCTGGGAAAAACCTTGGAGGGGGGGAGAGTTTGCATTGCAAATCTCCAGCAGGAAAGAAGAAAAGCCTTGCAAGGCAGGAGGTGCTCGAGATTGTGTCTGCATTCTCACCATGCACTGATGAGGCTGAAATAGGGCTGGATCCTCTGCAGTTCAATGCATCTTAGGAGGGTGAGTGAACCAGGACAGCCTCTTAAGCTTCCTTCCTGCAAGCCCTGTGCTTTGTGTGAATGCGGCCCCTGTGCTTGGGGGATGTGTTTGGGTTTAGGGCATGTTGTCTGAACCCGCCTGGGTGTTGCGATATGACTTGGCTCTTAAAAGCCAACCCTGGAGAAAGGGAAATGGAGCATCTCAAGCCAGGCTCATTTAACTGGAATTTCACTGTATCTGAACTGGACTTTGGGGGTTTCTTAACCTGTTTCGGATTTGGCATGTTGTGTTGGTTACATTTCCTTTTGAACACTTCCTGACCACTGGAGCTCTCCTGGGCCTTTCCACGGAGAGGAGATTTCCTCTCCTCTGACCCAGAGCTCTATGAAAAGGCCCAGAATCCCAGATCTGTTGGAGGGCGGGAACACGGTTAGTTTTCCTACCCCCACATCACCCCAATGGCTCATATATTTATGGCTTTGCTTCATGTTGTGAATTG
This sequence comes from Python bivittatus, assembly GCF_059951505.1. Lineage (NCBI taxonomy): Eukaryota > Metazoa > Chordata > Lepidosauria > Squamata > Pythonidae > Python > Python bivittatus. Next base: position 1,353,556 of record NW_028277107.1, read on the forward strand.
GCTTTCCAAACCGTACAGCAGCACACTGCCTCAAGAAGAGAAATGAAAAAGTGATGAAGACAAAAATCAAAAGGGCAGAGTTAAGGAAAAGAGCAGCCTTACATTTTGAGCTAGAGTATTAGCTATGATGGAAGTTTTTATATATTGCATACACATATATTTCATATTTAGTATTTACACACACATATACAGTATATGCACTTATATTTAGTGTTGAGGCATTTAGGCTTTCATTAAGGATTTCTGAATCCTGTTTCCTCCCTTAATTTTGTAAGCTTGGAGGCCTTTTTACTAACTTTGAGACATCCGAATCTGTCCCCATAGAGACAAGGTAAGGTCTCCATTCCAAGGACCATTTTCCTGGGGAAAAGGTGCTTCGTTAAGGGTCGAGGGGCCGGGGAAGGAGGGAAGGAAGGAAGGAAGGAAGGAAGGAAGGAAGGAAGGAAGGAAGGAAGGAAGGAAGGAAGGAAGGAAGGAAGGAAGGAAGGAAGGAAGGAAGGAAGGGTGGGTTAGAAGGTTGGGACATATAGACATTTTTAGTTATATAGACATTTTCAGTTATTTTAGACATTCAGATGTTTAAACATTTACCTTTACCTGCCAATATTCCCTTTTCTGTATGCATGGTTGATCTCACAGTGATTGGCCTTACTTTAGATTATCAAAAGGTTGCATTCTTGAGGATGTGACACCCAACACTTCCCAATGTTTCAAGGATGTGTTAATTGCTCTCATGGTTTGTCTCTTCCTGACTGGAAAACAATTCATGTAAGCAGATAAACTGTTTTGACCTAATAGTCTTTCCCTGTTCAAGATGACCCCTCACAAAGAAAGATAAGCAGTCCTGACCTCGTTTCTTAGGGATGTAAATCAGGACGGTGCCTGGTGAACAATCAGAGTGATAAAGGGTAGTTTACATATGGCTGTTAACACTCAAGGTGATAGAAATTAGTTTACATACAGAAAGGAAGAACCTTATTCAGCATCAGGGAAAGGGGTCCTGGGTAAGGGGAGGAGTATGAATCAAGGTAACTGACTTTGATTGGATCAGAGGATCATGAATGTAATGAAAGGTATATAATATGCTGTATGGCGGGGGTCCTGCGCGGCCGCTCTTGGGTGAAGAATAAATCTCCTAACTTCATGCAATTCAATGTATTGTCGAAGGCTTTCACGGCCGGCATACGATGGCTGGTGTGGGTCTTCCGGGCTGTTTGGCCGTGTTCTTGAAGTTTTGTTTCCTTGCTAATCACTCCCAGCAGCTCCTCATTAACAATTCAATAGAATAAAAAATCCTGCCTAATCCCCAGGAAGATACACACAGATGCTGACACCAAAACAAGCAGCCACTCAGTAACTCAACCCCCCCACACACACACCCAATCCCCCCCTTCCCCCCCCCCCCAGATCTCTATAAATACCCACAAAAGGGTCACATCGCCCTGGGCACAGAGAGAACTGCTCCTGTCTGTGCTCCTGCACTCTGAAGATGCCGGTCACAGGTGCTGGCGAAACGTGAGGAAACAAAACTTCAAGACCACGGCCACACAGCCCGGAAGACCCACACCAGCTTCATGCAATTTGTCAGTGTCTTTACTCCTGGCTCAGAAACAGACCTGGTAAGATAAACTTTTCTTCCAACAGAAGGAAAGAAGGAAGGAAGTTCCTAGTACGGAATGGTGCTGAGGTGGGACACGGGGGGCTGAGGAAGGGATGGGATTCTGAAGTAGGGGCCGAATGAAAAGCCTCCATTGTGCCAAGGTGGGGGGTCAGGCGCGGCCGCCCACCTATCAACCTGCCGTCACCGCTCTGGCTTTTGGGTGAAGAATTAAAAGCTGAATTTCATGCAACTGCCTGTTGTCTCTTTGATCCCGGCTCAGCAACGAACAGGGAAGAAATAATTCTAACCACTATACGGGCTGAGACTTTGGGAAACCCAGGGTTAGGGGGGAAGGTCCCAAGGTCTAAGGACATCCCTTGAAAAGAAATCCCATTTCCCTATTTACAGAGAGCTGAGGGAAAGGGGAACCCACACACACACACACACATATATAAAAAGTTGGGAGTAGAAATGAGCAGGAGGCACACACAAGAACTTACCTAATTAGTGGAGGAATTAAAAGTTACACTCGGGATTAGAAAGTCCTGCCCAGCAGAACCAACAGGGAAGATGGGAAGGTCTTAGTTTCGATCGCAGAGATTTTAATATGGCGCAGTCAAAGATCCCCATTGCAGGCCAAATTGGTCTAGCAGCTGTGTCGGTCATCTGAGCCCATCCCACACACAAACCTTGTGTATAACTCTTCCTCGTCCCTGCCTGTACGGGTAATAACCCCCATCCCAGGCGAGGGGCATCTTTCCAGGGGGGAGGTCCGGAGACCTTGGGCTGCTCCCCAACTGATGACACGCATGTCGCCCAAGGTGTTAGGCGTATCCTTTACACCCGGAGACTTCCCAGTGAACTCCTGGCCCTCCTCCTCACTCCCTGCTTCTGGACTGAGAGAGGGACAAGACAAGCAGGCCGGTTGAGGCACGTGGGTCTTGTCAGCCCCCCTTGCTTTCTAGGACTTCCCCGTCTTTGCCAAGAAGGACTTGCAGAAGTTTGGGGGTGGCTGGAACTGAATTTTTAGACCCACAGCCCTGGTCACCAGCGTGGATTGAAACATAAAGAGAGAATCTCACACTCACACATTCACTGGGCACAAGACGCAAAAAAGGGCAATTACCAACTCTGAAGTCTCAGGTTCCAGCAACTGTTGGGCTCAAAACCAAAACTCCTTTTACTACCAATGTCGAAGCGGGCAGAGTCAGGGACAGCACCCTCCGGACAAATGATCAGGTGCCGCCTGGGTGAATTTGTTATCCAAATTTGAGAGTTTCTGACTCTCCCCAATTAGGATTCAGTCCGGCAGAAGATCAGACATGAAAGTACCAGCTGAGATTTTAAAGTTTTATTGAAAGTAAGCCAATAGAGTCAGCTGGGCTCTCCCCTTAAGGCAGAGGAATACCCCAATCGCACTCAAAGAAGAAGATTTTATACACGTTTCTTACACAGAGATACAGCAATTAACAAATTGATTGGCTACAATTGGCATAAATTTGGGATCCTCCTTATTATTGGGGGAACCTATCTCCTCGATGACCCATTGGTTGCCAGTCAAAGTTCAGGGCACCCCCTTTGGTCTTCTGATACTTATGGTTTCCTGGAGTGCAGAGGCCTCTCCAGAGCAGCTGAAGGGTATTCTGGAGGCTATAAATTGGGGTCAGTTCCCCCCATATCTTTATGGCCTTGACACTTAAGGAGACAGGATGTCTGCCCTATGTCTTTCAACAATAACAGAAATGAGAGGAATGTGTGAAGGTTCAAGAACATTAGTTTCCTTGCCATCCCTTGACTCCCCAAATGTAAGGAAAAAGATGAGAGAACCTGAGAGCCCTTTTTCATAAGGTTTCAAGACAATTACTGGTTACCAATCGTAACTCTGGGCTATCCAGGAAGGCTGCCTGATCTTGCCCTAACTGGGCGTTTGAAATCCACAGACCCCCTTTCTGCTCCAACACCATTGTGACGGCGTCAGGCACATGAAGTGTAATTGGGGCCCCAAGGGTAAATTTCCCCGCCTCCTTAGAGAATAATATGGTGGCTGCCCCCACTCGAAGGCACCTCGGCCAGCCTTTCGCCACCTGGTCCAGTTGCTTCGAGAGAGAGGCAACCGGCCTCCACCAGCTCCCAATCCGCCGAGTGAGGACCCCAAGGGCCATTCCGTCCCTCTCATGCACAAACAGTTCATATGGTTTTCCTGGGTCGGGTAAGCCTAAGGCAGGCGCCGAAAGAAGCTTTTCTTTCAGTACTTTGAAAGCCCGTTTCATTTTAGGAGTTGCCTCGACCCGTTCACCAGGTCAAAGCCTCATATAGAGGTTTTGCAATTATGGAATAATTTGGGATCCAGAGTCTACAAAACCCCGTCATTCCCAAGAAAGTTCTCCACTGCCTCTTTGTGTCTGGTAGCCCCACCCGGCAAACGGTTTCCTTTCGTTCCCGGCTTAATTGTCGCTGTCCTTTGGAAAGTGCAAATCCCAAATAAACCATCTCAGTCAGTGCAATCTGTGCCTTGCTTTTTGAAACGTTGAATCCTTCATGCCACAAGAAGTTTAAGAGACTTACCGTGGCCAGTTTGCACGAATCTCTGTCCAAGGTAGATAGCAAAATATCATCAACCTACTGAATCACTCGGCACTCTGTCGGTGGAGTCCAATCCCGAAGGATGGCGCTTAAAGCTTCTCCAAAGAGGGTGGGTGAATTCTTCCACCCCTGTGGGAGGCATCGCCAGGAATACCTTCCAGAAGGGAGTCCCTCACAACCAGGAATTGCTTCCCACCTAAAGGCAAAAATCTTCCAGGATGACTCATTAAGTGGAATGGTAAAGAATGCATCCTTAAGATCCAGGCATGAAAAATATTCATGGGTCCCTGGAATAAGGGTCACTAACGTGTATGGATTAGGAACCACAGGGGTGATGTCTTGTGTTAACTCCTTAATGATCCTGAGGTCCAGAACCAAGTGGTATTTTCCTTCCTTCTTAGGGATTGCCATGATAGGTGCATTAAATTCTGATTCACAGGGTGCCACTCAATTTGTCGCAATAAGAGATTTCAATATCTCCTGAAGACCTTTCCTTGTTTCCAATTTCAAGGGATATTGTTTTATTCTTACGGGGCCTCTCCCAGGTTTCAACTGTACTTTTACTGGGGTGGCTCTCTTCGCCCGTCCTGGAAATCCCTCTGCCCACATCCAGGGGACAACCTGATCTATGATTTCATCTAATCCATTTGAGCACGGCTGGCTTTTAAGTGTTAAAGTAAAATTGCGTGCCTCTGGATTCCCAAATTGGACAGTACAACCATCATCAGAGAACTCAATCTTTGCTTGTAATTTCATCAATAAGTCTTGCCCCAAAAGACTGGCCGGGCATTTGTCCATATAAAGGAACTGATGCTCCAGCCTTTTCCCATTTACTTCTATGGGCACAGACTCCATCAAGGCCACGCTTTCCGTTTTCCTCGAGGCATCAACTACTGTTTTCCCTTTTGCCGTTGATAAAGTGGGTTTTGTTTGGGAGATTTCCGTCAAAACAGACTATGTGGCACCGGTGTCTATTAACAATTGAGCTGGCTGTTCCCCCACCATCAATTCCACCACGGGGTCCACAGGGGGTACAGCAAAGACCCCGGCACCGCGTCAGGCGCTGTCCTCAGTTCTAAGGGCTAGCTGGGTGCCTCTTCCTTTTTCCGGGTGGTCTCTACCCCAGTGCCCTGTCTAATAATTTGGCTCTTAATATCAATAAGACCAAGGAGCTTACAGTGGACTATAGAAGGAATAGATTAGATGTCCAGCCCCTGGTTATCAGTGGAGACCGAGTGGAGCGGGTGGCCAGTTTCAGGTTTCTGGGTGTCACCATAAAGGAGGACCTGACCTGGGGTGCTCATATTGCAGCACTGGTTAAGAGGGCCCAGCAGAGATTATACCACCTGAGACTTCTCAGGAAGCAACAACTGAATGAAAAACTGCTGGTGACCTTCTACCGCTGTACTAGAGAGAGCATTTTGACCCACTGCACCTGTGTATGGTTTGCTAACTGCACAGTGGCAGATAGGAAAGCGCTCCAGAGCGTTACCGCCACTGCCCAGAGGATCACTGGTTGCCCTCTCCCCTCTTTGGAAGAACTTTAGAGCTCCCGCTGCCTTAAGAAAGCTCAAGAGATTCTTAAGGACCCATCCCACCCGGGACATTCTTTTCTTGAACTATGACCATCTGGCAGACGGTACAGGATAATGAAAACAAGGACGAATCGGCTGAAGAATAGCTTCTATCTTAGAGCTGCAACTGTACTGAATTCTATCGTATAGTCAGTATTAATGCAGCATCAGGGGTTGTGCAATATGGAATGTGAAGGTTGTGTTATATGTGTTTTATGTGTGTTACGTGTTTTATGTCTTCTATGGTTTTTATATTTTTATATTTTTAAAGCTGCACTGGGGTGGCATTTAATTTCGTTGTACAAGTAGTACAATGACAATAAAGATTTCTATTCTATTCTATTCTATTCTATTCTATTCTATTCTATTCTATTCTATTCTATTCTATTCTATTCTATTCTATTCTATTTTTGCAGATCCTACACTGATCTGTTCTTGGGGAGGGCCTTCCTCCTCGGCCCCTGCCTCCCCCTCTCCCTCTTTCGGCCTCTATGTCAATGGCCGCAAGGCAGTGAGGAGGGCTCTCTTGTCTTTTGCCCATTTCTTTTGTTCCTCCCGAGGTCTGTGGTTAAAGATTTTTCAGAAGATGCCACTTCTACTAAAGTATGCATAGGGGCAGTTAGAGCCCCATCCATCTTATTCCGTTTTCTGTTAATATCAGGGGTTGAATTTTGAATGAGTACAGAATTAAGCATGGCTTTTGCCCCTTCACTCTCTGGGTCTAGATCTGTATATTGCCGGTAGGCTCGCATAATGCGTCCGAGATAATCGGCTGGATTTCCATCTGCTTTCTGAGAGGCCTCATCAACCTTGTGGCTAGCCAGCTGTTTTGGGAAGCCCTTTCGGAGCCCCTCAAGAATGCACTCACGGAAGTGGGACAAAAACCTTTGGTGTTCTCCAGTCTGGCCCTGATCCCAAACTGGCTTGGGGTCTCTCAGTATGTCTTCTACAGGTACATAAGTTTGATTATCCTCAGCCTTCCGTTTATCTTTCCCATACATTTTGGCAGCCTGCCAAATTAAGGTTCTCTCTGCCTCTGTCAAGAGAACATGGAATGGGTGCATTACATCGCTCCAAGTGGGTTGATGAGAGAGCATTATCCCCTCAAACCATTGGGTCATCCGTTCCAGGTCATTAGAGTATGGGGGAGTATGAGTTTTCCAATTAAAGAGGTCTGCCATGGAAAAGGGTACCTATACATCGGCTTCAGTGGTTTCACCATTAGGTCTCACCACCACCTGTTCTTTCAAAGGGAGCATCCTTGCCCCCCTCTCATCCCCCTCCTCCTCCTGTCCCTCCTTTTCCTTAAGCGCCGTTTTACTTCTGGTGACTGCCGGAGATCTAGCCCCTGGTCCTTGCTCTCCTTCTCCTCCCTCCTTCATAGCTATTTCCTCCCTGGAGAAAGTGAAATCTTCTGGGGGTGATGGAAAATCTTCCTTGTCCATACGACTGGAAGAACCCCCCCCCCTTCCTGGTCTCCCTGACTGGTAACTGTGTCACATTGGGGGGGAGGAGGAGGAGACTGTTGACCCCCCATGTCTGAGGCACTTGGCTCTCCTCTTGCCCCAGCTCTGTCCCATTGTTGGGCCATTAAAGCAGCCTGAGCTTCTGGGGTGCAGTCGGGATTGTGGGGAATGCTGGCAAAATGCTTTCAAGAGACCCATAAAGGATCCTTTTTGGCTCCTCAGAGCTTGCATCCCCATATGGATTATGGAGTTTCAGAGGTTTCTGCTGAACTATTAGCACAGTCCCATCACTGGGGTAGCGTTCTGGATTCATCATTATTGAGGCAAAGCATTTTGCCTGGAGTTACTCTGCACCAATCAATCAGCGCCCAAATGTTCTCTGCCTCCAGACTTCCCTCCTCCGGCCACAGAGGGAAAATTTCCTTTTGAGATGGCCAATCTTTGTTCTGTATGGCACCTTTTATTTCCCAAGTTCCAATAAAGCCAAATAAAGAGACTTGAGACGAGGCTTCTTTAAGATAACAGATGTATATTGATCAAGACACAGGTGGGTGACTCCAATCAACACCCATTAGAAAGGAATGTTGAAGGAATCACACCTCACAAAGCAAACATCAGAGTTTTATAGACATCCATTAATGTATGCAGGTGATACATTCCCCTATATCCATACATGGGGTTTTGGGGATGGTCTAAGGAGGGGTTGAGGTAGTCCCTGAAAGTTGAATCTAAGTTTAACTTTTTTTCCTTCTTATCTATCCTTTGGAATCCCAAACCTTTCTCCCCGGACATCGGCCTAACACCAGCCTGGTACGGAATTAATTTATGGCTACAGGCCTCTGGTTAATTGCTTTTAAGGGAGATGGGGTAGGAGAATGGTGTGCTCTTTATAAAGTAAGTTAACCCTTTAGAATAGAGTGCACTCTTACAGGTATAGTTATACATTATGTGAAACATATCTATATCTCTATAAAATATATATAGAATATAAAATTGTGTACTAAAATAATGCCCTTCAGTTCAAAGATAAATTAATTTTTCTTTCGTCATCCCGGGCCGGGAATCTCCCAGAGCTCGCCAATTTTTAATTACACACCCAAGGGGTGTCCCCCTGTGAGGGTGTGGCTTACTGGCACAACTACCCATACCAGAAGTCTTTTGTACATCTAGCGCTAGGTTTTTCTCTGCCGGTCCGGCTTGCTTTCACTCACACACACACACCGTCACTCGCAGCGAGGTGGGACACACTCCTGGTGAACGGAGCACACTGGCTTTCAACTCTGGCAGTCGCTGGTCTCAGACCTCGTGCCAAAATTGGGGCATCTATACCCCGTTTGCTGAGCAGTCCTGGTTGCCCCCGGGAGGCAAAATTATGGACACACACCCCGTTCCTTTGAACCGGACCACCCAGAGCACTGAATTGTACTCACCTTTCTGGCGCACCTCGAGGGTAATTCCCAGTCAGGAATCGTCAGATCTTCCCTTTGTGGGTCCCTTAGGAGTCACCAGGCCCAAAGGGCCTCCGCCCTTTCAGGACCCCCGGACACTTAACAATATCCCGGAAGAGACCCCATTTCTGTAACCAAAACCAAAATCCTAAACTACTTGCTCGCTTTCACTCAAAATACCCTGACAAACCTAAGTAACCATATTAATGATCATTGTAATATCTCTATCTTCTTTTCCAGATTTTCTTCCGAATGTAGGAACATTCGTTCTGTTGGAGGGCGGCATGTCAGGATCTACGCAAACCAGAACCTTCAATTGTTTTTATTCATTTTGCTTTTATTGCTAACCATAGATCAATAGTGAAATAGTGGGAATGTTATTCTAAACCGTTTGCTTGACCTGCCATAAAAGGGGGGAAGAGGAGGCCAGGTGCCGTTATCTCTATCTTGAAACAGACATCCAAGGCCAGGAGGTGTGAGAACCGGGGCAAGGCACGAAGAGTTGTAAGCGGGAATAGAAACCTAGAAGGGGGTGTCAGAAAACGACAGACATGGGTTTGGTTGTCCAGTAGACAGAATTTTTTTTTTATTGGGCATGTTTGGAAAGGTGGGTCCCTCCCGCAGCAATGGAGGAACCCCGAAACAAGGTCTGACAGCTTTTTTTATACCCCCTATCTGTCCTCCCCCTCCTAAGAGGGCTTGGCTCACAATCTCACCTTTTTTACCACCCCGGAGCGCCACTAATTAACCGCAAAACCGCAGACATTCCACTTTCCGAATCCAATCAGCGCAATACACACTGCAATACCCACTTGACCCAACAGCCGCCCCCTGCCGTTTCTCTTCACTCTGGTGCGAACGTGCCTCCTGCCCACAGTATTTCCTCCCTCCTGCCGTCCCCCCCAAGGCTGCCCCATGGTGCACAGCGCTCTCCCCTAGCAAACATGGTTCGTTTGAGGCTCGTTAGTGCTATGCTGGGAATGTTATTCTAACCCGTTTGCTTGACCTGCCATAAAAGGGGGGAAGAGGAGGCCAGGTGCTGTTATCTCTATCTTGAAGCAGACATCCAAGGCCAGGAGGTGTGAGAACTGGTGCAAGGCGCAAAGAGCTGAAAGCGGGAAAGAGAAACTAAGGAGGGGGGGAAGTTGGACTTAAAAGGACAAGGCTTTGCTATGTAGAATTAGACTCAACAAACTATGATGCTGTATGCTTCTCCTGAATAAAGAAATCTCTGATGGAACTTTTGGTCTCCAGAGGATTTACTGAACTTTGGGATTGAGTGTGCAGACTCTGACAATTTGAGAGTTTCTGACTCTCCCCAATTAGGATTCAGTCCAGCAGAAGATCAGACACGAAAGTACCAGCTGAGATTTTAAAGTTTGATTTAAAGTTTGCCAATAGAGCCAGTTGGGGCCCCCCCTTAAGGCAGAGAAGATCCCTCCCACACCCAAAGAAGACAATTTTATACATGTTCCTTACAGAGAGATACAGCAAGTAACAAATGATGGGTTGAAATTGGCATAGGTTTTGGATCCTCCTTATTATTGGGGGAAATGTATCTTCCTGATGAGTTATTGGATGCTAGTCAGAGTTCAGGGCATCCCCGCCCCCCTTTTCTTTATGCCTCTACCCAGGATGTCTGAATGAGAGAAATGTGTGAAGATCCATGAACGTCCGTGCCTGTGTTATCCCTTTGGTTTTCAAAGGTAAAGACGTGAATATGATGGAAACTAAGAGCCCTTTTTCATAAGGTTTCAAGAGGACTGCACTCCCCCAATCCTGGTCTCTCCATAAGTCATCCATAAGTGCAACCAATGCAATCCCTATCCTGTATCCCGGCTGGAAACTGAGCGTCAGCCCTTTCAGGCGAGCCAGGTCAGGAATTGGAGACCACAAAGCCTATGGGAGCTCTGCGATGTTGTTCTGGGGCACAAGGACAGAATCTTGAAAGCCTGTCAGAGTTTCCCACTGACCTCTTTTATGGGATACAGAATCAAGACAGGATTATTTTTACTCTCTTAAGTAGGAAAAATGCTGAATTCCATTTCCTGTCTGCAACATTTCCTCCCTCTAAATGAGGATGCAAAGTTCTCCAGAACCTCTCTTAAAAATGGAAGCTTGGAGACGTTCTACAGTTGTTGAAAGCAGCTGGATGGAGAAGGCTTCCTGATCAGGGGGACAGCACAGCCCCCTTCCTCCTGACCCGATGGAAATAACCCCCTTTCTCCCCTCTTTGCATGAGGTGCTGCATTGCACACAGCATCCACCAGGGGGCTCCCTCTGCAAAGAGAGGCGACAACATGCGCTTCATCATTGGGCCACTGGAGGGTGATGGCCACAGGTGGCTTTTCAGAGGAAGGTGGGAAAGGAGTGACATCACTACTTCTTGCCTCTCTAGGAAGCTGCGCTCTCTCTCTTTAACACTTTGAGCTTTGCAGGCGGTAAAAGGCTGCAGGGAAGTCTTGCAGGGAAGAGACCCAGAGGAGGCCCTGGGGGAGGAAGGAGAGTTTGCGTTGTTGCAAATCCCCAGCAGGGAAGAAGAAAAGCCCTGCAAGGAAGGAGGTGCCCCAGATTGTGCCTGCATTCTCACCATGCGCTGATGAGGCGGAAATGGGGCTGGATCCTCTGCAGTTCAACGTGTCTTAGGAGGGTGAGTGAACCAGGAAAGCCTCTTAAGCCTCGTTCTGTAAGGAATGGTTAGACTAACTGCTTATTTTGCTTCTGTACCTCAAGCTTCTGCTGATTGTGAAGGGACATTTTTAACACTTTGCAGAGGTAGAAAAGGAAATGCAAAGATGTAGTTAAACTAATGTCTTGCTTTCAAGCTCCTGGACGCATTTCCTGAGCATGCATGAACCTTTGCACCTATTGTTCTTTAACCACATTATGTAACCACATCCTCTGCAGTAAGTTAGTTTTCTCAGCCAAAAACTTAGCAATCCTTTATGACCCCCGGTAGCAAATGAGAACTAATAACTTAACGATTGGTTTATGCTGCTTAAGCTAATGCTTTGACAGCCTTGGAAGGCGGGCACACGGGTGTGTGTGTGTGTCCCTCCTCCTAGATGTTTCCTGATGACAAAAAGGGATAAAAGCTGTTGCAAACTGTTCTAGGTGTGGCTGTTCTCTGTCTTTTCTCTGCCAGCCGGACAGAGAGTGGTCCACCCTGCTTTGCTTCTGGCCAGAAATAAAAGCTGTATTTGCTTTGGAAGAACCTCTGTCTGGAATCTCATTGGAAATTATAGAATCCAGGCCAGCGGACCTTACAGTTCCTGCAAGCCCTGTGCTTTGTGTGAATGCAGCCCCTGCGGTTGGGGGGTCTGTTTGGGCTTCGGGCAGGTTGTCTGAACCCGCCTGGGTGTCCTGGTGTGACTTGGCTCTTAAAAGCCAACCCTGGAGAAAGGGAAATGGAGCATCCCGAGCCAGGATCATTTCGCTGGCATTTCATTGTATCTGAACTGGACTTTGGGGGTTTGTTAACCTGTTTGGGGTTTGGCATGTTGTGTGAATCCCGCTTGAAGGGAAATGTAGATACGGGTTTTTAAAAAGCCAACCCTTCCTTCTGAGAAAAAAACAGGAAATGCTCCGAGATGCATTTATTGGGCATTCCAAGTCCTTGATGGAAGTCAGTCCCCTATTTTGCACCACACACACACACACTACACACACAGAAGCAAATAAACACAGGACTCTTGGCCACAAAGGCTGCCAGATTTGTTTACTGGCAGGCAACACCAAGCAGTCAGGGGAAGTCTCCTGGTAACTCTGTTGAAGCGCTTCGGCAAAGAGGTCCCGTCTCTCCAAGGAGAGGAGCCTCGAGCGAAGCTTTCTGTCAAATGTTCTGCATTTCACGGATGAGGAAGTAGCTATAGGAAAAATTGAATCGCTTGCATTTTGTCACATTGTCGGGCAAGCGTGCTTGGTTCCATGTTACACACTACCATCCCATAATGAGCTTAGCATGTTCTATGTTTTCTGAAATCTCCACCTTAGGGTTGTGTGTTTTAGTACGTGAATTAACTTTTATGTGACAACTAGGTCTGCCGGTGGTCTCACAATTGTGGTTTTTGAACATCTCAAAACCTTATCTTCCCCTCCCCAAAGCACCCTCCCTGCCAAGTACCCACAACAGCCAAACCTTTCAATCCCCTATTTTGCAACACACACAGAAAAACACACAAATAACCACTTGTTATCATCCTCTTGCAGCTGAGTAGGATGCAACCCTCAAGAGGGAAGATTCAGGTGTGCCAATCAGCTGCCCAGCCCTCAGTTCTGATCTGCTCAATGCCACCCCAGTCCTATACCAGCTCAGAAAAATGGCACCTTCCATGGGGATGAGTGTTGTTCAATGGTGAAATCCATCACTTTCTAACTCCTGGAATTTCTTTTCTTTCCCATCTCAGACACACAACCTGGAAGCCTTTTGTAGGTCCTTGCGTACAAACAAAATTCTCTCTTGGGCCAAGAGGGCTGAATAGCCTGCTGCGGTCATTCCTGCAGCTAGAGGAACAGTCCTATGAACGAAAAGGCATTTGGAGAGCCACAACATTCCTCAGACCCCTTTGGAGTTGTGGTACAAGACAGAGAAAGAATGGAGACACAACCCTTAGCAAGTGAGGGAGGTGGAGAAGGCCCTTCTGCTGTCCAGCCTGGGAGCTGTGCGGACATCTGGGCAAGAACTGGGCAGAAGATCCTGGAGGAGGAAACCACCCGTTCAGACCAGGAGGCTGAGGGTCCCCAAGGACTTTGCAGCTGTCTCCACTACTTTTGTCATCGATGGTTGAGACCAGAAAAGCACACAAAGGCGCAGGTGCTGGACCTGGTTGTTCTGGAGCAGTTCCTGGCCCTTCTGCCCCTGCAGATGGAGAGATGGGTGCGGGAGTGTGGAGCAGAGACCAGCTCCCAGGCGGTGGCCCTGGTGGAAGGCTTCCTCCTGAGCCAGGCAGAGGAGCAGAAGCAGCAGGTTGAGTTGCAGGTGGGAGACCTTCATTTTGGGAGCCCAGAAGGGGTCTGAATGGAATAAACAATGCATTTGAATTCTTAACCCCTCCCGATTAGAGTTTTATGGCATTTGTAATATGTGGAGATGTTTCACTCATTCTTGTAGGACATTGTTGCGTTATCCATTCTAGAAGATAGATTTGAGACAGCCGTTCCTTTCTCACTTTCCAGCCTCCCTGATGGACACTGGAGGCTTTAAATGTGTGTTCAGAGAACTACAATCCACTTCATGTTGTGGGATGTCTGTTAATTCTTCTTCTTTTCTCCTGCCTACTATTTCAAGTCCTTTGTTGTGGACATCAGAGATCCTGAGGGAAGGAGGAATCCCTCCAGTCCCCCTCAGGACCCGTTTTTCAGGAGGATCTCTCAGGAAAATCAAAGTCAGGACAGCTCAGGAGGTAAGCGAAGGCCCTCCCATTCCGCAGAGAGATCCCAGCTGTCTCATCTTCTCTATGTCTTCTCTTCTCTAGAATGCCTCCTCCTATTTCATTAATTCTGCACTTTAAAATTCTCTCTCCCTCACAGGGAAGACGCGAACGAAGTTGTCTGCTCTTTGTGGTGCAGCTGAAACAGTGGCTGAACCTCCAGCTCAGGTAAAAGGAGGAAATTTGTGTATTAGATTATATTCTCCCTTTCCTTCAGGAAGTCAAGCTGGTGAATGCAGCACTCTCTCCTTCCATCCCCCCCCCCCTTTTTGGGGGGGCTTCGGTGTTTTCTTCTCCTTGAGCAACATGGAATGTGGAATAGCAGACTCAGGTTGCTCTCAGTCACCTTAGCCTGCTCTGAAATCTTTGGTTGGGATACAAATTGGTTTGTAATTTCTCCCTAAGATTCTTATTAGGAAACCTTTTTTTGAGACCGGTACTTAACTCACCTTCTGCTACTTACTCTTTCTACTATTTGTTTAAAATAACCATTTTTTTAAAAAAGTTCCTCAAGTGATAGGAATAATATTATTACAGCCATAGAAACTGCTAAACAGAGACTCATTCATTTTTTAATTCTTTGGAATTGTGCAAGCCTGCTCAAAAATAACCAAATACTCAGAATGGCACATTGGCATTTTTAAAAAGCCTTGTTTCCAACCAGTGATAAGAAATACAAGCACATCAGATTAAGACATGAGCCAGGATATTAAAATGCAATGAAAGTGGCCAGTTAGAAAAGTTTCGAAGTAGAAATTGTTCTGAAAGAGCATATAATCAAGGTCCTTTTGCCTTGCAAACTAATTTCTACTCCTCTGATTTGTGCCTGGATTTGGAGGCCAGAGAATCCAGTTTGGCAAAGGCTGAGAAATGTCCTTCCCAGAAAATTGCCTCCACTTTCTTGTCTCCCATTCAGCCAATGGCTCAGACTACTAGCACCTTTCTTGCAGTCTGAGGAAGGGAAGAATCCAGCTTGTGTGCCTCTCGATATTCCTGGCCCCCCACCCAAATCCCTGGGCTGTGCTCTCCCAGCACTTCATGAAGTTTTTGAACATGGGCACGATTGGTCCTTCTGGGGCACCATAAGCCCCATGCTGAAATGCTAGAAAGAATCTCCCTGCCCCCCGATTTTCTTCTGCAAACGCATGAAGGATTGGAGACACTGATAGGTGGAGTTTCTGAAGACCATCTGCCAGTTGGTTCTCTCAAGATGCTGACAGTTTTTTGAAGGTGGCTACATGGATTGATTGATTGATGGATCAATCCAGAAGGAAATTGGGGTTCCTGTCACTGAATGGCACTGAAAGGCCTGCAGAAGCAATCAAGTGGATCAAGCCTGGCAGAAATACTTCTTCAGTCCAAAGCTGTTGGCTCTTTCCATTTTCTCACCTAAACCTTGGAATCCGACCAAGAGTTGCCATTTAACTTAGTGCAAAGCTTTGCTTTGGGAATTTGTGACGAATAGGACAGATCTTGCAAATCCTCCTGGGCCTGTTCTGTTCGTTCTTTTCTTGTTCAGGAGGGTCTTGTCTCCTTCGAGGAGGTGGCTGTGTATTTCTCCGAGGAGGAGCGGTCTCTGCTGGATCCTCACCAAAAAGTGCTGCATTGGGAAGTCATGCTGGAAAATTATAGGAACGTGGCCTCTCTGGGTAAGGGTTTGCTTCTCTCCCATCAGAGAGTTTCGAAAGACATTTTCTAGTTAGAGGCCATCAGCTCATCTCTTTGGAGGGGGGGAAGGAAAAGATCTGGCCTTCTCCTGCTCGAAGGAAGGAAGGATGTCAATGGCTCTCTGCTTAGATGCATCCCCTGCCATTTCTCATCTGGTGAAATTTTCCATTTCTTTTTAAAGGTATCAGTAAGAAACTCATTCCTTGGCTTGAGGAGATGCTCAGCTCCATCACACTGATTTCATCCTTTCGGGCCCAGATGCTTCCCTGTCTGTCCTCTGAAGGATTCTCATTTCTTCCGGCTGTTGGGTTAATGACTTGTCTTCCTTTTGATTTCTATCCTGAGCCTTGGGGTTAAGGGAAAATGGTGCTGTTTTTCCATTGCAAACATGCTGTTTAGGGTTAATAGAAGAGCTATAGAATTGTTTTCTCTGCAACCATTTGATTTTGGCCAGAGAAAAATGAATAGCAAATGGAAGGCAGTTTGGGTAGGAAGAAAAGGACAAATTTCAAAATTGATTTAGTTGTCACTGGTCTTTCCTGTTATTGACCGCCTTCCGATAAATGTTAGGTTTTCTCCTAAGGCCTCCCTTGATGTTTCCCCAGATTCTTCCTGAACTCAACCCTGACTCTGGGTTTGGTTTGACTATATAAGAATGATTCTAAACAAACCGGATGCTGTAGATGTTTTCAAAGCTTTTATGGCTCATGATTATAGAAATTATCATTTCTATACCATGTGATTGTAAGGATACAAATGTGCAAGATATTGCAATTTGGCAAAAATTCAGAAGGAAAATCATATAACCTCCTGTAGTCTGATCTTTTCCCCCACCCTTGCTATCATGTTCATTTCTCTTTTCCTTTGAAGGTGATCATGGCTATAAGAATAAAGATCCCAGTGAAAAATTCAAAGTGATCAGGCATGGAGGCGGGATGGACAAGGAACTGGAGATGCAACTAGAAAGTCATGAGAGAAGCCAGTCAAATAGTTGGAATCAGGAAAGCTCCATGGATGCTGAGACGCAAGGCTTTCTTGCCCAACAAGGAAAAATAAAGGAAAAGTATACTGGAAAAAGTGTAAGACTATTAAAAGACAAATTAGTGGTAAATGAACAGTCTCCAACCCAACCCAAAGGAGAAGATTCTATCTTCAGAGACAATAGAAAAAACCACAATTGGACTTTCACTCTTTCCTGTGAAGATGGGTCCCTTACATCTCATGAAAGGATCCACAGAGGGGGAAAACCATATAAATGTTTGGAATCTGGAAAGATTTTCAGAACAAGCCAACAAGTTACGTCACATAAAAGGATCCACGCAGGGGAGAAGCCATATAAGTGCATAGAGTGTGGAAAGAGCTTTACTACTAGGAGTGAACTTACTTCCCATAAAAGGATCCACACCGGGGAGAAACCATTTAAATGTGTGGAGTGTGGAAAGGCTTTTTGTCAAAACAGTGATCTTACTTCCCATAAAGGGATCCACACAGGGGAGAAGCCATATAAATGCATGGAATGTGGAAAGAGCTTCAGGAGAAGTAGTCAACTTATTGTCCATAAGAGGACCCACACAGGGGAGAAGCCATATAAATGCCTGGAGTGTGGAAAGGCTTTTTGTCAAAACGGTGATCTTATTTCCCATAAAAGAATCCACACAGGGGAGAAGCCATATAAGTGCCTGGAGTGTGGAAAGGGCTTTACTACTAGGAGTCAGCTTACTCCCCATAAAAGGATCCATTCAGGGGAGAAACCACATAAATGCATGGAGTGTGGAAAGAGCTTTACTCAAAGCAGACACCTTACTGCTCATAAATATCTCCACACAGGGGAGAAGCCTTATAAGTGCATGGAGTGTGGAAAGACTTTTCATCAAAACGGTACTCTTACTTACCATAAAAGGATCCACACAGGGGAGAAGCCATTTAAATGCATGGAGTGTAGAAAGAGCTTCTCTAATAATACATGCCTTATAAATCATAAAAGGATCCACACAGGGGAGAAACCATATAAGTGCATTGAGTGTGAAAAGAGCTTTCGTACTAGAAGTAAACTTACTTCCCATAGAAGGATCCACACAGGTGAGAAACCCTATAAATGCATGGAGTGTGGAAAGAGCTTCTCTAATAATACATGCCTTATAAATCATAAAAGGATCCACACAGGTGACAAGCCATATAAGTGCATGAAGTGTGGAAAGAGCTTTACTAGTAGCGGTAATCTTACTTCCCATAAAAGGATCCACACAGGGGAGAAGCCATATAAGTGCACGGAGTGTGGAAAGAGCTTTACTACTAGCAGAGATCTTACATCATCCTGTGACTCAGATTCATATTTTTGGCCATTCTGCATCAAGTTTAGAGGTTTCTGCCTTGGGGAAAGGTGTTGATCTTGCTTTCAGAACAGAAGAGCATCCCCTACAATGCCCCAAGCAGGAGCGTAAACCCTGAGCAAAACGGCAAACAAATATTTCTATTACCACCAAGCCCATAATTCCCAGAAATGTTGTCTTCAGCCCAGCAATGTTTGGTAACCAGGAGGTAAGCCGTGAGAAATTAAAGTAGCCCTGACTGTAGCCAATGTTGTCAACCAATGTTGTGAAATCCTCTATGCTTCCCTCTATCAGTTTGGAATTATCAATCAAATTAAAAGAGCAAATGTCTCCAGGAGGGAGAAGGAAAATGGCTCAGGTGGTTGAATACAGGGCAGTCCACCCCTGGGGAGTCCTTGGGGCTCTCTGAGCTTGGTTGTTTTCTTGGAAACGTTTCTTGCTAGCACTGAAGATGTAACCTAGCCGGGTAACGAAACATTTGCAAGAAAACAACCAAGCCCAAAGAGCCCCAAGGACTCCACAGTTGAACCCTGAGCCACAGATATTCTCTTCTATTGGTCAGTCCACCCCTCCAAGCTCTCTCTTGCAATCAGCATGCCCAGCCCTCTACAGGATGCCCTGAGTTTCACTTGAGGGGCATTACCTGCCCATCGTATGTACGGTAGACACATGGCCTATCAAGAATAAAAGCCTATTTAGAGTTTTGGTTGATTATTAGAGAGTGCTGAGTTCCCATCCGCCCTCTCACATAGTCAAAATAGTCACCAATCTTAGAGTCATTCAGTGGCTTTGTGTAGACAGGGAATGTCCTTTGCCAGTCATGAGGCACAGAGGTGGAGACCAATATTTATACTGCTGTTCAGCAATGGCAGTCTGGCAGTCGAAATGTCAATGAATGCAGCGGGCAGGGTAAGAGGCAGGCGTTTTCAGCCAGCACAGGGACCTTTGCTTTAAGAAGATTCTCGCCCCAAGTCAGGAGCTTGGAAGACTCCTCCTGAGGTGACCGCAATCCTCCTCGTGAGTTCCTACTGAAGTCCACTGCAGAAAAGAACAATCCTTCGCCACTCTTGTAGGGGAATCTTCTTCTATTTGGAGATGCGAAGCATTTTTTTCTGGCACGGCAGAATACTTTGCCTGCTCCCAAACGCCCGGTGCCTCCCTTCACCCACATTTTGCTCCTGTGGCCCTGAATTGTCTTTCCCCCTTTCCTTTCCTTTCCTCTCCTCTGGGCAGGGGGGTCCCTTTGTCACAGGAGGGGAGGGGATGATGTGTAGGATCAGTTGCGCCGCTCTCTCTCCTGCTGTGAGGCTCCCTTCAGGTCTCTCTGGGCCTGGCTGGAGAAGCACCCCTTGGTGCCCAGGGCCTTTTGCATCCTCCCCCTGTACATCTATGCCCAGTAGGGCCAAGTTTGTTATTTTTTATTTACATTGATGTCACTGGGCACTCTCCGTGTGCTCCTGCACCTTCCTCATTGCGACCATGAGCAGGAAGCATCACGGTCTGACTTCCTCATATGGAGCGTGCAAAGCTTCTCTCCTGGGGGAGGTTTTGGTATTGGGCAAGAGTAGGTGGGGGTCAACAAAGCGTTGATGGAGCTTCAGGTTGGCCTGATCCAATAATGGTCTCCTCCCCTTCAACCATTTGTGCCCAGAGAGGAGGTGGACTGGCTGCTTTGGGAGGCCTTCCGTGTGAAAGCCCAGTGCCAATATCCCAAGAGATCACCAAAGATTGGCTTTGCCTCACAGGGCAGAGAGTGGCCGTGTCCCAGACCCAGTGGATCACCTTCATAGGGATCCTTCAGCCTTGTTAGGGTTAATTCCCTGATCATGCAGTGGAAGATGAAGCTGCTAGGCTGACTCTTACTGCCACAGGGAAAACAACTCATGGGAGGTCAGCATAACTCTAGAAATGCACCCTCAGATTGCGGGGCCTCCTGCTGTGAACGGGTGTGGGTGAATGCCAGCAGCCCTGAGGCAGAACATGGACTGCTCATCACATTTCTACTTCGATGAAAAGATCATTATATACTTCAACTGCTAAAGACTTTAATACCTTCTCATTCCTAATAATTTCCTAGAATGAGATCTTGAGAAGGTGGAGAGAAGGAATATACATTGACAAAGGATTCTCAGGCATCCAGGTGGAATTGTCTGGAGGTTGAGTCAGGGCAACTGGACTTCTTTTCTTTTTCTCTCAACAAAAGCTAAAGGAGTCCATTTGCCCTGACTCAACCTCTAGACATTGACACAAGAATTGATAGAGTATCTGGATGGCCTCCAGAGCCAAAGGTTGTTAAAAAATATTTATCTTGTTTTCATATAGACCATACCAGTCCATGGAGGCTCTACCAAATATTGTCCTAGACATCGTTTCCCTTTTGTCCATAATATCCATATTGAGGGAAAAAGATGAAACCTAGTAAATGTTTCCTCATCACCCCTTTAGTTTAAAGGGAAAACACAGGAAGACCCCCTTGAGGGCCAGTGCTGGATTCTCATTGCAAAGCAGAGGAGGAGATTGCTGATCAAAGTGGAAATGCAAAGCACTCCTGGGGGCAGCCCAGAAATTTAGAAATATGGCAAATATGTACCTCCCTCCCCCTTCTCTGAGCTGTTGCTCCTCTGAGGTTGCCGACGTCTTCCTGAGAAAACTGATCACTTTTTCCTAACTGTAGCTGCTGGAAGAAAAAAAAATTGCAAAAGAAAACCTTTGAAATGCAGACCTTTATTCTAAGAAGAAACACTTTTCCTTTGTGCATTTCCTGCAATCACCTTTTTTACCTTAGAGGGGAAGCAAGCTCCCCAGCTTCAGGTCTGATGGACTGGAAGGAAAATATATCTTTTGAAAAACAGGATCAATATCAGAGATTACAAGATTGGTTACATACGTGAGCATGTGCACTTAATAAGTAACATCCCGTAATAACATTACACATTTTCAACCCATAGATGTGACGGTGCCCATGATGACCTGTGGTTTTCTGCATCTGGGATGCCTGGGGGCCTTGGGGCCTTTGCTATGTTAAGTCTTGTCTGGGCTTATATCTGCCTTTTCCTGCTTTAAGCAGTCTGCATGCTTCATCGCAGAGCTCCTTGACATGTCCTGTGAAGGAATGCGAGTCTAATGGTGTATCCTTGACATGTTCTGGTGGGGAGTGCGAGGCTGATAGCTTATGACCCCAGTCTGACTCCCATTTCATTAATTAACTCCCCTTTTGCTGCTATCACCACCTTGATATCAGCCCCTCAGACAGAGTTGCCAGTAAACGGACGTCCACCTTCATCTTCCCTGTTCACAACACACTAACCCCTCACAAACCCTCTTACGACATACAATGTCCTTTTCTTTGCTTCCGTCTATGTGGATCGTCTGCTGCCTTTCAAAGGACCACCTCGCCCCTTCGCGCTCCATCTTCTGCAGCCTTGTCCAGCCCTTCCACCGCCACGGAGACCCACTCCCAGCAGTTCAAAGCAGTCCACACAGACTTCCATCTTCCTCTACTGAA
Source organism: Python bivittatus (assembly GCF_059951505.1). Taxonomy (NCBI): domain Eukaryota; kingdom Metazoa; phylum Chordata; class Lepidosauria; order Squamata; family Pythonidae; genus Python; species Python bivittatus. Next base: position 1,375,159 of record NW_028277107.1, read on the forward strand.
GGTTGCCACTTCCTGACCACTGGAGCTCTCCTGGGCCTTTCCACGGAGAGCAGATTTCCTCTCCTCTGACCCAGAGCTCTATGAAAAGGCACAGAATCCCAGATGTGTTGGAGGGTGGGAACACGGTTAGTTTTCCTACCCTCACACAACTCCAATGGCTCAGGTATGTATGCCTTTGCTTCACCTGATAACGTTGTGAATTGGCATTACAAACCATACACCAGCACACATGCATCAAGAAGAGAAATGAAAAGAAGAAAAGGACAGTTCCAAAAGACAAATACACAGAAATCAAAGTACAAGAGGAGTCTCTATGAAAGTACTTAAAAAAAGATTAAATATGTGGCATGTCAGGAATGCGCACCACCAAGTATAGAACTCCAGTCATTCAGATTTTATTGCCCTTTGTCAATACTTGGTCGTGCCTTCTCTTCTCTTCTCTTCTCTTCTCTTCTCTTCTCTTCCCTTCCCTTCCCTTCCCTTCTCTTCTCTTCTCTTCTCTTCCCTTCCCTTCCCTTCCCTTCTCTTCTCTTCTCTTTCCCTAAATTGGTTCCGTAGGAATTTGTGGAGCAACCAGGGGCAGAGAGGAAGACAAAAATCAAAAGGGCAGCGTTAAGGAAAAGAGCAGCCTTACATTTTCAGCTAGAATATTAGCTGCAATGGAAGTTTTTATATACTGCATTGAAATTTATTTCATATTTAGTATTTACACACACATATATATATACACTTATATTTAGTGTTGGGCATGTGGGCTTTCATTAAGGATTTCTGAATCCTGTTTCCTCCCTTAATTTTGTAAGCTTGGAGGCCTTTTTCACTAACTTTGAGACATCCGAATCTGTCGCCATAGAGACCAGATAATAAGGTCTCCATTCCAAGGACAGTTTTCCTGGGGTAAAGGTGCTTAGTTAAGGGCCAAGGGGCCGGGAAAGAAAGGAAAGGAAAGGAAAGGGAAGGGAAGGGAAGGGAAGGGAAGGGAAGGGAAGGGAAGGGAAGGAAGGAAGGAAGGAAGGAAGGAAGGAAGGAAGGAAGGAAGGAAGGAAGGAAGGAAGGAAGGAAGGAAGGAAGGAAGGAAGGAAGGAAGGAAGGAAGGAAGTTCCTAGTATGGAATGGTGCTGAGGTGGGACACGGGGGCCTGAGGAAGGGGTGGGATTCTGAAGCAGGAGCTGAACGAAAAGCATCCATTGTGCCAAGGGGGGGGGGGTCAGGCATGGCCGCCCACCTATCATCCTGCCGTCACCGCTCTGGCTTTGGGGTGAAGAATAAAGAGCTAAATTTCATGCAACTGCCTGTTGTCTCTTTGATCCTGGCTCAGAAACAAACAGGGAAGAAATAATTCTAACAGCTTTATGGGCTGAGACTTAGGGAAATCCAGGGTTAGGGGTGGAAGGTCCCAAGGTCTAAGGACATCCCTTGAAAAGAAATCCCATTTCCCTATTTACAGAGAGGTGAGGGAAAGGGGAACACACACACACACACACACACAACGTTGGGAGTAGAAATGAGCAGGAGGCACACACAAGACCTTACCTAATTAGTGGAGGAATTAAAAGTTACACTCGGGATTAGGAAGTCCTGCCCAGCAGAACCAACAGGGCAGATAGGAAGGTTTTAGTTTCGATCACAGAGGTTTTAATTTGGCGCAGTCGAAGGTCCCCATTGCAGGCCAAATTGGTCTACCAGCTGTGTCGGTCACCCGAGCCCATCCCAGACCCAAATCTCGAGCACAACTCTTCCTCATCCCCGCCTGTACGGGTAATAACCCCCGTCCCAGGTGAGGAGCATCCTTTCCGGGGGGAGGTCGGGAGACCTTGGGCTGCTCATTCCCCATCTTCCCTAACTGATGACACGCGTGTCCCCCAAGGTGTTAGATGTATCCTTTACACCCGGACACTTCCCAGTGAACTCCTGGCCCTCCTCCTCACTCCCTGGTTCTGGACTGAGAGAGGGACAAGACAAGCAGGCCGGTATTTGCCCAGATAGAGTCCAGCGCACGACCTTGCGCTACCTGTTGAGGCACATGAGTCTTGTCAGCCCCCCTTGCTTTCTAGGACCTCCCAGTCTTTGCCAAGAAGGACTCGCGGAAGTCTCGGGGTGGCTGGAGCTGAATTTTTAGACCCACAGACCTGTTCAACAGTCTGGATTGAAACATAAAGAGAGAATCTCACACACGTTCACTGGGCACAAGTCACAAAAAAGGGCAATTACGAAGTATGAAGTCTCAGGTTCCAGCAACTGTTGGGCTCAAAACCAAAACTCCTTTTACTACCAAAGTTTAAATGGGCAGAGTCAGGGACAGCACCCTCCGGACAAATGATCCGGTGCCAGCTGGGTGAAGTTGCCCTGGCTCGGTCCACTGACCCAATTAGTCTCGGGCTCCTGGCTGCCTCGCCAAATTGTTAGAAAGAAAGCTTATGAGGTTCGCCTCTGAGCCGGGAATAAACACGCAGGTGGTTGCTTGAAGGAGAGGGAAGACTTCCACCATCAGGAGCTCAGGAAGGAGGAAAACCACTGCAAAGCAGGGCATTCCCTCAGACACATTGCAGAAGAAGGCCACGGTCATGCGTAGTGAAGGCCACTGAGAGACCTAGGAGGACTGCACTCCCCCGATCCTGGTCTCTCCATAAGTCATCCAGAAGTACAACCAATGCAATTCCCATCCTGTATCCTGGCCAGAATCTGAGCGTCAGCCCTTTCAGGTGAGCCAGGTCAAGAAGTGGACACCACAGAGCCAATGGGAGCTCTGTGATGTTGTTCTGGGTCTCAAGAACAAAATCTTGAAAGCCTGTCAGAGTGTCCCACTGACCTCTTTTATGGGATACAGAATCAAGACAGGATTATTTTTGCTCTCTTAAGTAAGAAAAATGCTGAATTCCATTTCCTGTCTGCTCCTTTGCTCCATCTGCTCCCTCTGAATGAACATGCAACTTTCTCCAGAACCTCTCTTAAAATGGAGGCTTGGAGATGTTCTACAGTTGTCGAAAGCAGCTGGATGGAGAAGGCTTCCTGATCGGGGAGACACCACAGCCCCTGTCAGAACCTGCATCAATGAAATTTTAAGGCACTGTTTGCTACATCAGTTTCAGAGAGAGCCAAAGAAAAAACTTGGGAGGAGACCTCTTTGAAAGTAAACAGATATATTTTGGCCAAGACACATCTGGGTGAGCCCAATCAACATCGTGGCCATGAATGCTGATTGAGCCACACCTTGCAAGGCAAACGTCAGAGGTTTTATCGAAAGGTACAGGTGTAGTGCATCCTCTCATGTCCATGCAAGGGATTTTTGGGATGGTCCAAGGGAGGGGTAAAGGTGGGTCCTAAAGAGGTGAATCTAAGTTTATCTTTCATTTCTTGCTACCAAGGAAACATCCCGTCAGTCTTTCTTATCTCTTCTTTGTTCCTCTTTGAAATTCAGGGTCTCTCTCTTGGCAACTTTCTTTGCCTGGTACCAAGCTAATTTACAGCTTGTTTATTCAAAGGCAGTCAGGCATCTAACGGCTGGTTCCCTCAAGGCAAAGGAAGACGGGGTGGGGGGATTTCTGTGCTCTTTAAAAAGCAAAAAGCAGGGTGCAAGTTAAAGTTTTAAACATAATGTAAAATAGAGTGCACTATTAAATGTATGTAATACATTATGTGAAATATATAGAGTGTATAAAAAATTGTGTATTCAAATAACGCCCTTCAAAATGTTATTTTAAAAAAAGTTATAGCAGTCAATGGGTATTTGCTTGATTTGATCCTGCCAATTGTATCTGGGGGGGGGAATAGTTATGTTTGGGTCATTGCTATTACAGGGGTAGTCTGAAGGCTGAGAAGAACCGTGTTATCAATGGGAGGAATGCACAAGGCCACCGGTCCGTGAGAAAGGATTTTGGCGCCCATGTAGTAAGGGGGGGAATAAGTAGAGGGAGCTTTACACAGGCTTTAGTTTTAGCAATGCTTTGCTTCAAGCTACATGTACCAACCAATAAAGGAGCATTTATGTGAACCAGGCCTGGTTTCACAAGAATTCTTCTAAATTGGGGTTTGGATTTTGTGGACTTGATAGCCCCTTCCTCTTAGCCCAATGGAATTAACCCTCTTTCTCCCCTCTTTGCAAGAGGTGCTGCGTTGCACACAGCATCCAACCCTTTGAGCTTCGCAGGCGGTTAAAGGCTGCAGGAAAGTCTTGCAGGGAAGAGACCCAGAGGAGGTCCTGGGGGAGGAAGGAGAGTTTGTGTTGAAAATCTCCAGCAGGGAAGAAGAAAAGCCCTGCATTTCAGGACGTGCCCGAGATTGTGCCTGCATTCTCACCACGCGCTGATCAGGCTGAAATAAGGCTGGATCCTCTGCAGTTCAACGCGTCTTAGGAGGATGAGTGAGCCAGGACAGCCTCCTCAGCTTCCTTCCTGCAAGCCCTGTGCTTTGTGCAAACTCAGCCCCTGCGGTTGGGGGATGTGTTTGGGTTTAGGGCATGTTGTCTGAACCCGCCTGGGTGTCCTGGTGTGGCTTGGCTCTTAAAAGCAAACCCTGAAGAAAGGGAACTAGAACATCCCAAGCCAGGCTCATTTCACTGGCATCCAATTCAATTTTTGAATTCAATTTTTCCCTCTTATCTCCCCCTTGGAATTCCAAAAACTTCTTTCTGCCAGCTCCAGCCTGGCACCGAATTAATTTATGGCGCAACATCTGCCTAGTTGCTTCTAAGGGAAATGGGGTGGGGGATTGGTGCTATGCTCTTTGTTCAGCAAGTTAACCCTTTATAAGTGAAATAGAGTCCATTTGTTACAGGTATGGTTCTACATTATGTGATATATATATATATATATATATATATATATATATATATATAATATGAAATTGTGTATCAAAATAATGCCCTTCATTTCCTCCCTTTGCTTTTGAACATAAGATGCTTCTTATGTAGTCAGTTAATTAAGCAAGATACATCATTAACAGTTTTATTGGTTAGTATGTCAGCAAAAGCTTAAAGGGACAAAGGCAAACAAGCAGTTAATGTTTATGAGTTCTTCATCAATGGAACACAGTCCTTGGGAATAGGTTTAAGGAACAATATTGCCGCTGGTCTGTGGGCTGAAAGGTTCGTGGTGGGGGGAGCCACCACAGCCATGTCAGCTACTGCAGACATCACTAATTTTCTCACTAAAGGAACTATACATGGAATGAATATTAATCCAGCAAATGAACATAAGAGCAAAAATAATACCTGTCTTATCCAGGTGCTTCCAGGTAGCCAGGAAAATCATTGGTCTGCATTTGCAAGTCTTTGCCTTATCTCAGAAGCTTTTTCTTGCAGGTCTTTAACAACCTGTCGAACTACTCCTGATTTGTTAGTATAAAAACAGCACTCTTCTTCCAAAAAGAGACAGAGGCTTCCTTTCTCAGCTGTGAGAAGATCCAGACCTCGTCTGTTTTGGAGAACCACAGCTGCTAATGAATCCAGTTGGTTCTGGAGTTCTAGTACTCCTTGTGCAATTTGATCCAGGCTACTTTGGAAATCTTTTGACAGTTGTTGAAATGCAATAGCAGAGTGGGTTATTCCAGCAATCCCAGTTCCTGTGGCTACTCCTATAGCTATTAACAAGGGAAGAAGAAGTGGGACTCTTTTCTTCTGAATATGTCCTATCAAAGGGATTGGCGGGTCTTGCTTATTTACAATAACCCCAATATCAGGAGACAGGAAAACCAAAGTACATATTCCTTCCCAGTCAAGGGGCAGGCATCGGAACGCCCTGTCCCCACAGAGAAAGAAAACTCCTCCCTCTTCCAGGCATGGTCTCAAAGTGAATTCAAAATCTTTTTCCTGTGTGCTATCACTGAGCCTCACAGTGAAAGTCTCAGTCACATATGCTATCCCAACCAATGGTTGCACCCCTTCTTGTGGGCTCACAGGGGCTTCCATTGATTTGTTTACTACCACGCCTGGCAGGGAATGGTCCACAAAATATGAGGAGTCTTCCCACTGTCCCTCTTGGGACTTCTGGGAAATAGGGAAACAATCCTTTCCCTTCTTGCCCTTTAAGAGCCAGGGGAGGAGATTAAACTGAGCGTAGGCAGGTTTATTCAGACACCAGTTCTCTCTCACTTTTCCTTGCAGAATAGTTACTCTGGATCCTTTGGTTAAATACACATCCTTGAGCTGTTTTGTAGCTTCATGCATAACTTTTATCATCGTGAAAGTATGATCACGAACCATTGAAACCATCATAGAACAAGCATTCACACCAATTCTTCCCACTTCCACTCGTCTCTTAGGTTCATGGGGATCATGTCGCTGAACACATATTGGTGTTTTATCCAGCATTTTTACTCCAATTGCAACAGGCCCATCTATGGGGGGCCCCTGTTTCAGTCCCATTCCCAGTATCATCCTCTTAAGTGCATCGAAATAAGCTTGAGCAATTCCACTCGGGGGTCTTTTTCCAGTGAAAACCAACTTAGTCTTGATTTTGTACCACCATTCTGCTGGGACAGGAAGGGCTTGGTGAACCCCTGGGGCTATAAGTAAACATATCCAACAATCCTTTGCTATTTCAGGGTTACCTTCCTGCAGCATATTTTGGCACAAAACCACAGTATCATAAATGTAAGTCTTATTAGACTGTAAACGGGACACAAACTCCTCTGTATCTTTTCTGCGTACTACCTTGTAAGTAGGTGCTGGAGGTGGTGTTGGTCTTCGAGATCCAAACCTTTCAATATAAGCATTAGCATTGTCAACCAAAAGAAACACTTCAATTACTAATAGGCTTATGATCAGATTTTTCAGACACACACTCTTTGATCTGTCCCTGGGCATCCAGGGCATTAAGACATCTGCCCTCCAGAAAATAGTAGTCAGACCCATCTTTATCTCTTCCCCAAAAGGTGTGGGGAAACCAACAAGTGAAAAGTATTCCAAACAAAACAATCAACACAATGAAAACAATATCAGTTTCACAACTTGGGATGTGACCAAGCCAGCACATCCAGGGGTTGTGTGGCTGGCAGAGTCTATGGTTTCAAATCTTCTGGTTGTTCCTGAATTAGGCCTCTACCGGTGGACCTAATTAGTCCTTGAAAAGATCTGCTGGTGAAGCTGGAGAGCGCTGCAATTTTAATTTAAGTCCATTGACCGAGGAAACTTGCCACGTGTCTGGGGGTTCCTCCACCTGCTTGATTCTGGAGCCGTGTATCCAGGCCTTAATGCCTTCAACTTTTACAGCCCTTGGGGTGCTCAGAAGAACTTGCTTTGGCTTGGACCACTTTGGATCTGTGCAGGATGGGAACAGCTCCTTCACTCTGACCCACTGGCCTGGCTGGGCGATGGGTGGTACGTCAGGAGCAACTGGCAAGGCGTCTCGGACCTGCAGTGAAATAGAAGATAGAATGTGCGCCAGCTTCTGCAAATATTGAGAAATGTTCTTTTCACCTGTCCATGCAGTTAGCACTTCATGGGATACAAAGGGTCTCCCATAAAGCATTTCAAAAGGGGACAACATCAGTGGCCCTCTGGGCATGGCCCTGATACATGTTAGAGCAAGGGGCAACACTTTAGGCCATGGTAACTGAGTCTCTTGACAAAGCTTGGCAAGCTGAGTCTTTAAAGAACGGTTCATGCGTTCCACTTTGGCTGACGCCTGGGGCCGATAACTTGAATGAAGATGCCAAGGAATGTCCAGGAATTTGCTGACTTGTTGAGTGACATCAGAGGTGAAGTGCCTCCCATTATCTGACTCTAACCCTTTAGGGACCGAGAATCTTGGAATGATATACTCCACCAGGGCCCTAACCGTTTCTCCTGCACATTGAGATGAGACAGGGAAGGCTTCGGGCCATCCAGAGAACAAATCCACAAAGACCAAAAGATGATTTTTGGGTCCCTTTTTGGGAAGCTCTGTAAAGTCCACTTGCCAGGCCTCTCCTGGGTATTGAGCTGTATGAAGATGGCCTGGGGGGGTAGGTTTACCACTCTTTGGATTATTTCTGTGGCAGATGGTGCATTGAGCCACAGCTGATTGGCAAAGGGGTCTCAGCTTCTTGTTACTGTATCTTTGAGAAAGCCACTTGAAAAGAGGTTTGGGGCCACAATGGGCCATGCCATGACTTCTTCTGACAACCATCCACAGGATTTGAAGAGGTAGCTGAACACGATTGTCAACAATCCACCACCCATCTTTCCACTTTCCTTGTGGATCAAGATGATCTCTCTGATCATAGAGAGGGGGAAGTGGGTGATCAGGCTCTATAGGAATGAGGGACAAAAGCTGGTGAGTTTCTGCAGGCATGACATCACCCCCACGGGCAGCTTGTTTTGCAATAATCAGCAGCACGATTGCCTCGGGAGATTTCACCTCGATCAGTCTGGTGGCCTCTGCAATGAACTATGGCCAATTGGGTAGGCAAACGCACAGCAATAGCTAATTTTTCAAGAAGTGGTTTCATCTTCAAAGCTTTGCCATCTGCCCCCACATAGCCTCGGCCTTTCCAGAGTGCAGCATGTGTGTGTGCAGCTAAAAAGGCGTATCTGCTGTCAGTGAAAATATTGGCTGTCTGCCCTTTGGCAAGATAACAGGCTTCTATAAGGGCTAACAGTTCAGCTGCCTGAGCTGACCAGTGTGAGGGCAGTTTACGCAGTAAAATAGGTCCTTCGGTGGTGACCACAGCTAAACCTGTCTGGTGAACCCCATTTTCAACAAAAGAAGAACCATCAGTCCAAAACTGACATTCTGCCAAGTTAAAAGGTTCAACTTGGAGGTCAGGGCAAATTCCAACAATAGTCTCTAAAACCTGATGGCAGTCATGGGGGCCTTCTGAAGAGCTAGCCTCCTCTGATGGTCGAGGCAGGAGGGTGGCTGGGTTGAGCAGCTCACAGCGAAACAGTTTAACTGAATCATTTTCCAAAATCAAGCTGGCATATTTAGTCAATCGGGCTGAAGTAGCCCATGCAGGAAGTTTTTGCTCCAACAATGTCTGAACAGAGTGGGGGGTATATACATCTACTGGTGCTCCTAAGGAAATTTTCTCTGTCTCTTGAATTAAGAGTGCAGTCGCTGCGATTGAGCGAAGGCAAGCAGGCCAGCCTTTGACCACAGCATCCATGGTTTTGGATAGATAAGCAACAGGAACCCTTTCTGGGCCCAATTTTTGGGTAAGGACTCCTAGTGCACATCCTTATTTCTCAGTAACAAACAAATCAAAGCCTTTAGACTGATCAGGAAGGGCAAGGGCCACAGCTCTAGCAAGACAGTCTTTTAGGTCCTGCCAAGCAGATTGATGTTCTCCAGTCCATTCCCAAGCCATATCCTTCTGAGTGAGCTGGTAAAGAGGCTTGGCAAGGAGGGAATACCCAGGGATCCAAAGTCTTGCATATCCAGTTATGCCTAGGAATGTTTGGAGTTGTTTGATGTTTGTTGGCACACGTAGGGCTTCTATAGCACTCAGGCGACTCTGATGAAGCAGCCGAAGGCCCTTCTTGAGTACAAAACCCAAATACTTCACCTCTTGTTTAGCCCACTGTACTTTCTTTTTAGACACTGTGAATCCTTTAACAGCAAGGTGATTGAGAAGAAGTACAGAGGTGGTTTCTATGGCTTCTTTAGTCTTTCCAGCCAAAAGGAGATCATCAACATAAAGAAGCAGGGAATTCCCATTGGGGGAAAAGTCCTTTAAATCTTGGGACAAAACAGCAGCAAACGGTGTAGGGCTGTTTCTGTAACCCTGGGGGTGCCTTGTCCAGGAAACGTGGCATTTCTGTCCTGTAGTGGGATCCTCCCACTCAAAAGCAAAATATTGCTGGCACTCCTTAGCCAAAGGAATGCAGAAAAAGGCATCCTTGAGATCAATAACTGTATACCATTCTTGGTCATGAGACAAGGTAGTTAATAAGGTGTAAGGGTTGGCCACAACCTGGTGCAACGTTGAACCCTCTTGTTGACCTCTCTAAGGTCATGGACCATTCTCCAGGAGCCATCTTGCTTGGGGACCGGGAAAATAGGTGTTGACCAATGAGATTGAATAGGAATCAACAGGCCATTTTCCAAAAAGAGGTCAATTAGTGTTTTAATTCCCAGGCGTGCTTCCCACCTGATAGGATATTGCTTGATCGAAATGGGTTGTGCCTCAGGGAACAACTGAGCCATGTGGGGCTTGGCAAATCGAGCAAAGCCTGGTTTCCCTTGATACCACACCCGTGGGTCAATCTAGGCATTATCAAGTGGGCTGGCTTCAGTTGGCTTGGATAAAAAACAAAGATAGGCCTGCTCTGGGGGAATGTGAAGACTCAAGCCTTGATCATTGAATTGAATGGTAGCTCTTAATTTTCCCAATAGGTCCCGACCAAGGAGGTTGATGGGACAATGGGGCATTAGCAGGAAAGAATGATCCAATTGGGGTCCCTGGGGGGCAACAACGGAGAGGGGTTCACTGATTGGCGCCATTTCCATAACTCCTATTGCACCAATTACAGGAGCAGAGGAAATGGTCAGGCAAGGAATATTTTTATCATTTAAAACACTATAAGTTGCGCCTCTGTCAATGAGAAAATGATAGAGTTGCCCCCTGATATTTAACTCAACCAGAGGATTGGGGGAAGACAAAAGTCCCTTCAGTATTGTTAGGCACACACACCTTTGTTCATTTATTTACCCAAGTTCCAGGAGCCTGATAGAACTTGAGACGAAGCTTTTTAGCTAACAGAATTTTTATTGGCCAAGAAACATTCTGGATGGCTCATTCAACACCGTGGCAAAGTGCTGAGAACCACACCTTGCAAAGCAAACAACAAAAGTTTTATAGCCATCTACAAATGTATTCAGATAGTACATCCCCTCATACCCATACAAGGGATTTTGGGGATGACCCAGGGAGGAGTGAATCTAAGTTTAACTTTTTTCTTTTTCTTCTGATTACCAGGGAATAACACATGTTGGTCCTTATCTCTTCTTTGTACCAAGCTAATTGCTTATTCAAAGACAGGCATTCAACAAAGAGATAAGGTGGGGGGAAAGAAACTCCTTTCTGCGGTTTTGCTGTCCACATCAGGGTGGGCCACTCATGGGGTCTCGACAGGCGAGAGTGAAGACAAACACGCAGGTTTTCCTCGAGGTGAGTGAGCCCAGAGCGTGTTCTGAACTACTCTTTTATTGGGTATTACAAGTCAGGAAGCAGGTGGTGGGGGCAGGTTGTGGGGGCATATAGCCTTTTATAGTCATGCAACAGCTTTAAGCAACACTATTGGTTTATTCTATGTTTCCTGTATAGCCTGTCATGGTTATACGTTTCCCTACTTGCTTACGTAGCATCAGGTATTTTTCAAGCAGTGATCGCCTTATCGTGCTTTTAGGTGCTTTTATTATCTGGTACCTTCCCTCATCCTAGGTTTCTGGTTCGTGTGCCGGCCACTGGCCTGGCCACACTGCAGAAGCCTGAATCAAGTTTCTGATAAGCAAGCATTTTATTCCAACACCTTTCCCCTGCTAGCTCCAGCCTGTTACTGATCTAATTAGCTTTTACAGGAAACGGGTTGTGGGACTGGTGTGCTCTTTTGGAAGGCAAAAGCAAGTTAGCCCTCTACAAACAAGATTGAGTGCACTGTTACATGTATGTGAAACATATACATTATGTGAGAAATATATATATATAGAATATAAAATCATATATTAAAATAATGCCCTTCAGTATGAATTGTCCTCAAGGTAAAATTCAAGGGCTTGAGCACTTAAAAGAAGCAAGGGGGGTCCAGACCTCTGCTGGGAGTTTTGAGGTCGGCCTCTCTGTGGTTCTTGACCTCACAGTGTTGGTCCTCTTCGGCCTCTGTTGGCCCTTGAAGGTTGGGCATCAGGCTTGGCATTCCACAAACATTCATTTCTCCAGTGGCCAATTTGTCCACATTTTTCACATTGATCTTTCTGTAAGCGTCTCTAAGAGGGAGGATTCCTTTGGAAAAAATCTGGCCTGTGAAGAGTCTTGCCTCCCTTTGCTTTGGGGGCGAATGGCCAGTGCAAGAAGAGATGCTTGTTTACGCATCTTCTTGTCTTCTTTCTTTTCATCCTCTAGCTCTCTCTGAGAATAAACAGTGAAAGCCATCTGGATAAGGGTTTCAAAATTTTGGGTGGATGGGGCAGGTAACTTCTGGAGTTTTTTCCTAATATCTGGAGCACTTTGGCCAACGAAAGCAGCTTTAATCTTAACTTCATTGGCAGGGGCTTCTGGGTCAAGATCAGTGAAGCGGCGGTAGCCATCTTTAAGGCGTGTCAGGAATTCCATAGGGGATTCTTTGGGTTCCTGAACAATTTGATGGACACGATGAAAATTCACTGTCTTTGGCACGCCCAGTCGCAATCCCTGAAGGAAAGCAGTTCTGACCCTTTCCAAAACAAGGGCTCCATCTGGGGTATTGGGATTAGCCTCATAACTAGGCACCAGAACATCCTCAGCAGCTGGCCAAGCTCCAAGTGGGCGGCCAGCCTGCACATCCACATTTCTTGCAGCTGTGTATGCTTCAGTGGCTGCTTTAAGTACTTGACGCTTCTCTTCTGGCGATAAAAAGGCTGACATCAAAGTAAAAAGGTCTGGGATAGTAGGTTTGTGAGTACAAATGATGCGTTGAACAAGATCCACATATTGCTGGGGAGACTCACGATAAGGAGGCAATCCTTCTCTCCAGTTAAATAAATCACTAGTGGTGAAAGGAGTGTGAATAAAAGCCAATTGGTTGCCCATTGGTACTTGTCTAAGAGGGGCAAGGAGATTAGGGTCCTGCCCCCGTAGTAAAGCAACAAAAATATCAGGACAGTCAGTGTTGTAAACAAGTCCTGTCCTGGTATGTGAAGGGCTACTCACAGCCGCTGGCAATTGCGAAGCTGCCACTAAAGATTCTTGAGGAGCTGGCTGAAAAGCAGCTGCAGAGGTTAAAGGCAGCGGGGGGGGGGGCAGTCCCAGCTGCGGGGGTTGCTGCAACAGCAGAGCCCGTGGGGGCCAGCGATGGAGGTGCCTGAGGAGCTGCTGCAGGGGGCGGAGGAGGAGCCCTTGGAGTACAATAAGGGGGGGGGGAACTACTCCTCCTCCTCTGTTTTGTGCTTTAGCTTTGTTTCTGTGTCCTGCTCAGCTCTTGGCCGCAGGGAAAAAAGTTTTGCAGGGTTGGTTTTCAGCCCACATAGATTTTGAATGTCTGGGCGAAGGTAGAGGTTGAAAAAATATTTAGCATATATCTCTTCCTCAAGTCTGCCTCTTGAAGCCAAAAAGCTGGCAAAAGTATTTATGAACTGAAGGGCATTATTTTGATACACAATTTTATATTCTATATATATACAATTTTATATATGCTTCACACAATGTTTAACCATACCTGTAACAGTGCACTCTATTTTATTTCTAAAGGGTTAACTTGCTTTTGCTTTGTAAAGAGCACTGGTTTCTTCTTCCCCCCCCTTATCTCTTTGCTGAATGCCAGATTGTCTTCGAAGAAACAATTAGATGAATACAAGTTGTTTGTTTTACCAAGCTTTTGCAACAGTCGTGGGGCCCTGCATTCCAGAGAAAAGATAAGAAGAATCTGGTATGCCATTCCCTTGGTAACCAGAAGAATAAGTTACATTTAAGTTTACCTTCCTAAGAACCACCTTTCACTTGCTCAGACCGTCCCAAAAATCCCTTGTATGGGTGTGAGGGGATGTACTATCTGATTACAGATTTACATGTCTATAAAGTCTCTGATGTTTGTGTTGTAAGGTGTGATTTCATCAACCTCTCTTCTGAATGTGTTGATTGGGGTCACCCAGCTGTGTCTTGATCAAAATACATCTGTTATCTTAAAGAAGCCTCGTCTCAAGTCTTTTTATTTGGCTTTATTGAGACTTGGGAAATAAAAGGTGCCATACATTTTTGGCGAGCCAGCCAGGAGTCCCGAAGGCAGGGATTCCTTGGGGAGGCTGCTTTAAGCCCCCCTCATTGCCTTCACAACAGCGGACGGGGAAAATCGACGGAGACCATCCATCAATGTCAAGCGCGCGCCTGGAAAGTTTTCCAGTGACCTTGTGCTGATCGCCGTCGGCAGACTCCGCTCCTGCTGGGCCTGAATGCTCCAAAATTGAGGCTTCTCCCTTCCGTTGTATAAAGACGGATTGGGAAGGGTGAGTATGCTTTTATTAGGTGGGGAGTGGTGCCTTGTGAGTGCGTGAATGAGACATGGGAAACTTCTGTTAGAGATCTGCCCATGAAGTGAGTGTGTGAGGATCTTAGTGCGGTTCCTCTTATTACCCATGTGAGGCGATAGAGGCCACGACGATCCGCGTGGTTGATTTGTGTGTGTGTTGGAATATATTGTCCTAGAGGAGGATTCCAAGGTAGGAGGGTGCACTATTAGATGGAAAAGGATTTCACATTAGGGAGGGTACTCTGGCCAGACCCCGAGCTGAATGAAGGAAAAATCAGCCCGAGAAATTCCTAGAAATCCCGAGCTGAGGCCCTGCGTCGAGGGAAAGACGAACAGGGAGTAGGCAGCCCGAGAAATTTTCCTGTGCCTCTCAAAGAATCCCGAGTCGACGGAAAGACCCGAGAAATCCTCTAGGCAGCACGCACCATAACTCACAGCAATAGAAGGCTTAAAAAGAAAAAAGAAAAAAAAAAAAAAGGAAAAAGGAAAAAGAAAAGAAAAAGAAGAAAATCCACTAGGTGGCACTATGGGGAACAGCAACAGCCGCCTGAGTGAAACAGCAAGGAAGGAAACCGCGGCAGAAAGCTTTATGCCGGCAAAAAGCCCTACGCCGCTGCAGTGTGTTCTTAAGCACTGGGACATTTTAAAACCCAGAGTTGCAATGAAATTGAGTTTTAAAAAGAATAAACTAAAAACTTTTTGTGAACTCGTTTGGCCACATTATTATATTGGCCCAAATGTAGGATTTTGGCCACCAGAAGGTACTGTTGATGGAGAGTTCATAAATATTTTTGCCAGCTTTTTGGCTTCAAGTGGCAGAATTGAGGAAGAGATATATGCTAAATTTTTCTTTAACCTCTTCCTTCGCCCAGACCTTCAAGTTCTATGTGGGCTGAAAACCAACCCTGTAAAACTTTTTTCCCTGCAGCCGAGAGCTGAGCAGGACACAGAAACAAAGCTAAAGCACAAAACGGAGGAGGAGGAGGAGGAATTTCCCCCCCCTTATTGTACTCCAATGGCCCCTCCTCCGCTTCCTGCATCAGCTCCTCAGGCATCTCCATTGCCAGCCCCCACTGGCTCTGCTGCTGCAGCAACCCCCGCAGCTGGGACTGCCCCCCCACTGCCTTTAACCTCTGCAGCTGCTTTTCAGCCAGCTTCTCAAGAATTTTTAGTGGCAGCTTCACAGTCACCAACGGCTGTGAGTAGCCCTTCACATACCAGGACAGGACTTGTTTACAACACGGACTCTCCTGATATTTTTGTTGCTCCACTACGGGGGCAGGACCCTAATCTCCTTGCCCCTCTTAGACAAGTACCAATGGGCAACCAATTGGCTTTTATTCACACTCCTTTCACTACCAGTGATTTATTTAACTGGAGAGAAGGATTGCCTCCTTATCGTGAGTCTCCACAGCAATATGTGGATCTTGTTCAACGCATCATTTGTACTCAAGAAGGGCCTTCGGCTGCTTCATCAGAGTCGCCTGAGTGCTATAGAAGCCCTAAGTGTGCCAACAAACATCAAACAACTCCAAACATTTCTAGGCATAACTGGATATGCAAGACTTTGGATCCCTGGGTATTCCCTCCTTGCCAAGCCTCTGTACCAACTCACACAGAAAAATATGGCTTGGGAATGGACTGGAGAACATCAATCTGCTTGGCAGGAATTAAAGGACTCTCTTGCTAGAGCTACAGCCCTTGCTCTTCCTGATCAATCTAAAGGCTTTGATTTATTTGTCACTGAGAAGCAAGGATGTGCACTAGGAGTCCTTACCCAGAAATTAGGCCCGGAAAAGGTTCCTGTTGCTTATCTATCCAAAACTCTGGATGCTGTGGTAAAAGGTTGGCCTGCTTGCCTTCGCTCAATTGCAGCTACAGCGCTTTTAATTCAAGAGACAGAAAAGATTTCTTTAGGAGCAACAGTTGATGTATATACACCCCACTCTGTACAGACATTACTGGAACAAAAACTTCCTGCATGGGCCACTTCAGCCCGATTGACTAAATATGCCAGCTTAATTTTGGAAAATGATTCAGTTAAACTGTTTCGCTGTGAGCAGCTCAACCCAGCCACCCTCCTGCCTCGACCATCAGAGGAGGTTAGCTCATCGGAAGGCCCCCATGACTGCCATCAGGTTTTAGAGATTATTGTTGGAATTCGCCCTGACCTCCAAGTTGAACCTTTTAACTTGGCAGAATGTCAGTTTTGGACTGATGGTTCTTCCTTTATTGAAAATGGGGTCCGCCAGACAGGTTTGGCTGTGGTCACCACTGATGGACCTATTTTGTTACGTAAGCTGCCCTCTCACTGGTCAGCACAGGCAGCTGAGCTGTTAGCCCTTATAGAAGCCTGTTATCTTGCCAAAGGGCAGACAGCCAATATTTTCACAGACAGCAGATACGCCTTTTTAGCTGCACACACACATGCAGCTCTCTGGAAAGCCCGGGGCTATGTGGGGGCAGATGGAAAAGCTCTGAAGATGAAACCACTGCTTGAAGAACTAGCTATGGCTGTGCGTTTGCCTACTCAATTAGCCATAGTTCATTGCAGAGGTCACCAGACTGATCGAGGTGAAATCTCCCGAGGCAATTGTGCTGCTGATTATTGGGCCAAACAAGCTGCTCGTAAGGGTGATGTCATGCCTGCAGAAACTCACCAGCTTTTACCCCTCATTCCTATAGAGCCTGATCACCCACTACCCCCTCTTTATGATCAAAGAGATCATCTTGATCCACAAGGAAAGTGGAAGGATGGGTGGTGGATTGTTAACAATCGTGTTCAGTTACCTCTTCAAATCCTATGGATGGTTGTCAAAAGAAGTCATGCTATGGCCCATTGTGGCCCCAAACCTCTTTTCAAGTGGCTTTCTCAAAGATACAGTAACAAGAAGCTGAGGCACCTCTGCCAAACAGCTGTGGCTCAATGTGCTATCTGCCACAGAAATAATCCAAGGAGTGGTAAATCTACTCCTTCAGGCCACCTTCGTACTGCTCAATATCCAGGAGAAGCCTGGCAAGTGGATTTTACTGAGCTTCCCAAAAAGGGACCCAAAAATCATCTTTTGGTCTTTGTAGATTTGTTCTCTGGATGGCCTGAAGCCTTTCCTGCCTCATCTCAACGTGCAGGAGAAGTGGTCAAGGCCCTGGTGGAACACATCATCCCAAGATTCTCGGTCCCTAAAGGGTTAGAGTCAGATAATGGGAGACACTTTACTTCTGATGTCACTCAACAAGTTAGCAAATTCTTGGACATTCCTTGGCATCTACATTCCAGTTATCGGCCCCAGGCTTCAGCCAAAGTGGAACGTATGAACCGCTCTTTAAAGACTCAGCTTGCAAAGCTCTGTCAAGAAACCCAGCTCCCCTGGCCAAAGATGCTGCCCCTTGCTTTAACACGTATTAGGGCCATGCCCAGAGGGCCACTGATGTTGTCACCTTTTGAAATGCTTTATGGGAGACCGTTTGTATCTCATGAAGTGCTAACTGCATGGACAGGTGAAAAGAACATTTCTCAATATTTGCAGAAGCTGGCGCACGTCCTATCTTTTATTTCACTACAGGTTCGAGACGCCTTGCCAGTTGCTCCTGATGTACCACCCATCGCCCAGCCAGGCCAGTGGGTCAGAGTGAAGGAGCTGTTCCCATCTTGCACTGATCCAAAGTGGTCCGAGCCGAAGCAAGTACTCCTGAGCACGCCCACTGCTGTAAAAGTTGAAGGCATCAAAGCTTGGGTGCATGGATCCAGGATCAAGCAGGTGAAGGAACCCCCAGATATCTGGCAAGTTTCCTCAGTTGATGGACTTAAACTAAAATTGCAGCGCTCTCTAGCTTCACCAGCAGATCTTTTCAAGGACTAATTAGGTCCACCGGTAGAGGCCTAATTCAGGAACAGAAGATTTGAAACCATAGACTTTACCAGCCACACAAACACCTAGATGTGCTGGCTTGGTCACAACCCAAGTTGTGAAACTGACTACATAAGAAGCATCTTATGTTCAAAAGCAAAGGGAGGAAATGAAGGGCATTATTTTGATACACAATTTTATATTCTATATATATACAATTTTATATATGCTTCACACAATGTTTAACCATACCTGTAACAGTGCACTCTATTTTATTTCTAAAGGGTTAACTTGCTTTTGCTTTGTAAAGAGCACTGGTTTCTTCTTCCCCCCCCTTATCTCTTTGCTGAATGCCAGATTGTCTTCGAAGAAACAATTAGATGAATACAAGTTGTTTGTTTTACCAAGCTTTTGCAACAGTCGTGGGGCCCTGCATTCCAGAGAAAAGATAAGAAGAATCTGGTATGCCATTCCCTTGGTAACCAGAAGAATAAGTTACATTTAAGTTTACCTTCCTAAGAACCACCTTTCACTTGCTCAGACCGTCCCAAAAATCCCTTGTATGGGTGTGAGGGGATGTACTATCTGATTACAGATTTACATGTCTATAAAGTCTCTGATGTTTGTGTTGTAAGGTGTGATTTCATCAACATTTCTTGTGAATGTGTTGATTGGGGTCACCCAGCTGTGTCTTGATCAAAATACATCTGTTATCTTAAAGAAGCCTCGTCTCAAGTCTTTTTATTTGGCTTTATTGAGACTTGGGAAATAAAAGGTGCCATACATAACTCTCCATCAACAGTACCCTCTGGTGGCCAAAATCCTACATTTGGGCCAATATGATAATGCGGCCAAACGAATTCACAGAGTTTTTAGTTTTTTCTTTTTAAAACTCCTTTTCATTGCAACTCTGGGTTTTAAAATTTCCCAGTGTTTAATAACACAGTGCAGTGGAGTAAAGCTTTTTGCTGTCGGTTCCTTTGTCACTGTCTCACTCAGACGGCTGTTATTGTTCCCCATAGTGCCACCTAATGGATTTTCTTCTTTTTCTTTCTCTTTCTCTTTCTCTTTCTCTTTTTCTTTTTCCTTCCCCCCCCCCTTTTTTCTAAGCCTTCTGTTGACCTGGGCCTTGGCGCCACCTACAGGATTTCTCGGGTTTTCCTTCAACTCGGGATTCTCTTTTTCCTTTTTTTTTCCCAAACTCCACCGGAGAAGTTCTCGAGCTCGTTATTTCCTCCCTGTTCGTCTTTCCCTCGACGCAGGAGTTCAGCTCAGAATTTCTAGGGATTTCTAGGCCGATTTTTCCTTTAATCAGCTCAGGGTCTGGCCAGTGTACCCTCCCTAATTTGAAATTCTTCTCCCTGTAACAGTGAGCCCTCCTAACCTAGAATCCTCCTCTAGGACAATATATTCCAACAAGCAAATCAATCGCATGGACTGTCCTGGCCACGCCTGCCTCATGGGTGGGCAATGGAAACTCAGTAAGGTCCTCCAACACACTCACTTCGTGGGCAGATCCCTAGTGGAAGTTTCCCATGTCTCATTCACAAACTCACAAGGCACCATTCCCCACCTAATAAAAACATACTCACCCTGCCCAAATCCATCTTTATACAACGGATGGGAGAAGTCTCGATTTTTTGAGCGTTCTGGCTCAGCAGGAGCGGAGTCTGCCAACGATGACCAGCACAAGGTCACTGGAAAACTTCCCAGGTGTGCGCTTGACGTTGATAGATGGTCTCCATCGATTTCCTCCATCCGCTGTTGTGAAGGCAGTGAGGGGGGCTTAAAGCAGCCTCCCCAAGGAATCCCCACCTTCGGGGCTCCTGGCTGGCTCGCAAAAAATGTATGGCACCTTTTATTTCCCAAGTTTCAATAAAGCCAATAAGAAGAAGACTTGAGACGAGACTTCTTTAAAATAGCAGATGTATTTTGATCAAGACACAGCTGGGTGACCCCAATCAACACATTAACAAGGAATGTTGATGGAATCAGATCTCACAAAGCCAATCCAGAATGGTGACCACAGCTGTATGTCTAAAAATTCAGTTCCAGCAGCCCCCAGACTTCCGCCAGTCCTTCTTGGCAAAGACTGGGAGGTCCTAGAAAGCAAGGGGGCCTCAACAGGTAGTGCAAGGTTGTGCGCTGGACTCTACCTGGCAAATACCGGCCTGCTTGCCTTGTCCCTCTCTCAGTCCAGAACCAGGGAGTGAGGAGGAGGGCCAGGAGTTCACTGGGAATTCTCCGGGTGTAAAGGTGTACACCTAACACCTTGGGGGACAGGCGTGTCATCGGTTGGGGAAGATGGGGAATGAGCAACCCAAGGTCTCTTGACCTCCCCCCGGAAAGGATGCCCCTCGCCTGGGACAAGGGTTATTACCCGTACAGGCGGGGATGAGGAAGAGTTGTACACAAGGTTTTTGTGTGGGATGGGCTCAGATGACCGACACAGCTGGTAGACCAATTTGGCCTGCAATGGGGACCTTCGACACCGCCAAATTAAAACCTCTGTGATCGAAACTAAAACCTTCCCATCTGCCCTGTTGGTTCTGCTGGGCAGGACTTCCTAATCCCGAGTGTAACTTTTAATTCCTCCACTAATTAGGTAAGTTCTTGTGTGTGCCTCCTGCTCATTTCTACTCCCAACTTTTTATGTATATTTGTGTGTGTGTGTGTGTGTGTGTTCCCCTTTCCCTCACCTCTCTGTAAATAGGGAAATGGGATTTCTTTTCAAGGGATGTCCTTAGACCTTGGGACCTTCCACCCCTAACCCTGGATTTTCCTAAGTCTCAGCCCGTATAGCTGTTAGAATTATTTCTTCCCAGTTCGTTTCTGAGCCGGGATCAAAGAGACAACAGGCAGTTGCACGAAATTCAGCTCTTTATTCTTCACCCCAAAGCCAGAGCGGTGACGGCAGGCTGATAGGTGGGCGGCCGCGCCTGACCCCCCCATCTTGGCACAATGGAGGCTTTTCGTTCGGCCCCTGCTTCAGAATCCCACCCCTTCCTCAGCCCGTGTCCCCCTTCCTTCCTTCCTTCCTTCCTTCCTTCCTTCCTTCCTTCCTTCCTTCCTTCCTTCCTTCCTTCCCCGGCCCCTCGACCCTTAATTGAGCACCTTTTTCCCAGGAAAACTCTCCTTGCAGTGGAGACCTTACCTTGTCTCTATGGGGACAGATTCGGAGGTCTCAAAGTTAGTGAAAAAGGCCTCCGAGCTTACAAAATTAAGGGAGGAAACAGGATTCAGAAATCCGTAATGAAAGCCCAAATGCCTCAATATTAAATACAAGTGTATATATGTGTGTGTGTAAATACTAAACATGAAATAGATGTTTATGCAATATATAAAAACTTCTATCGTAGCTAATACTCTAGCTGAAAATGTAAGGCTGCTCTTTTCCTTAACTCTGCCCTTTTGATTTTTGTCTTCCTCTCTGCCCCTGGTTGCTCCACAAATTCCTACTGAACCAATGTAGGAAAAGAGAAGAGAAGAGAAGAGAAGAGAAGAGAAGAGAAGAGAAGAGAAGAGAAGAGAAGAGAAGAGAAGAGAAGAGAAGAGAAGAGAAGAGAAGAGGCACCACCAAGTATTGCCAATGGCAATAAAATATGAATGATGACTGGAGTTCTATACTTGGTGGTGCACATTCCTGACATGCCACATATTTAATCTTTTTTAAAGTACTTTCATAGAGACTCCTCTTGTACTTTGATTTCTGTGTATTTGTCTTTTGGAACTGACCTTTTCTTCTTTTCATTTCTCTTCTTGAGGCATGTTTGCTGGTGTACGGTTTGTAAAGCCAATTCACAACGTTACCATGTGAAGCAAAGCCATACATACCTGACCCATTGGGGTGGTGTGGGGGTAGGACACCTAACCGTGTTCCCGCCCTCCAACAGATCTGGGATTCTGGGCCTTTTCATAGAGCTCTGGGTCAGAGGAGAGGAAATCTCCTCTCCGTGGAAAGGCCCAGGAGAGCTTCAGTGGTCAGGAAGTGGCAGTCTTGAGTAGAGGAAGACGGAAGTCTGTGGGGACTGCTGTGAACTGCTGGGAATGGGTCTCTGTGACGGCGGAAGGGCTGGGCAAGGCTGCAGAAGATGGAGCGCGAAGGGGCGAAGTGGTCTTTTGAAAGGCAGCAGACAATGAAATGGATGAAAGCAAAGAAAAGAACACTGTATGTCGTAAGAGGGTGTGTGAGGGGTTAGTGTGTTGTGAACAGGGAAGATGAAGGTGGACGTCCATTTACTGGCAACTCTGTCTGAGGGGATGATCTCAAGGTGGTGATAGCAGCAAAAGGGGAGTTAATTAATAAAATGGGAGTCAGACTGGGGTCATAAGCTATCAGGCTCGCACTCCCCACCAGAACATGTCAAGGATGCACCATTAGACTCACATTCGTTCACAGGACATGTCAAGGAGCTCTGGGATTAAGCATGCAGACTGCTTAAAGCAGGAAAAGGCAGATATAAGCCCAGACAAGACTTAACATAGCAAAGGCCCCAAGGCCCCCAGGCGTCCCAGATGCAGAAAACCACAGGTCATCATGGACACCGTCACATCTATGGGTTGAAAATGTGTAATGTTATTACGGGATGTTACTTATTAAGTGCACATGCTCAAGTATGTAACCAATCTTGTAATCTCTGATATTGATCCTGTTTTTCAAAAGATATATTTTCCTTCCAGTCCATCAGACCTGAAGCTGGGGGGGGGGGGGGGGAGCTTGCTTCCCCTCTAAGGTAAAAAAGGTGATTGCAGGAAATGCACAAAGGAAAAGTGTTTCTTTTTAGAACAAAGATCTGCATTTCAAAGGTTTTCTTTTGCGAATTTATTTTCTTCCAGCAGCTACAGTTAGGAAAAAGTGACCAGTTTTCTCAGGAAGACCTCGGCAACCTCAGAGGAGCAACAGTTCAGAGAAGGGGGAGGGAGGTACATTTTTGCCCTATTTCTGAATTGCTGGGCTGCCCCCAGGAGTGCTTTGCATTTCCACTTTGATCAGCAATCTCCTTCTCTGCTTTGCAACAAGAATCCAGCATTGGCCCTCAAGGGAGTCTTCCTGTGTTTTCCCTTTAAACTAAAGGGGTGATGAGGAAACTTTTACTAGGTTTCATCTTTGTCCCTCAATATGGATATTGTGGACAAAAGGGACATGATGTTTAGGACAATATTTGATAGAGCCTCCATGGACTGGTATGGTTATCTGAAAACAAGAAGAAACATGTTTTTTAACAACCTTTGGCTCTGGAGGCCATCCAGATACTCTATCAATTCTTGTGTCAATGTCTGGAGGTTGAGTCACGGCAACTGGACTTCTTTAGTTTTGTTGAGAGAAAAAGAAAAGAAGTCCAGTTGCCGTGACTCAACCTCCAGACAATTCCACCTGGGTGCCGAAGAATCCTATGTCAATGTAGATTACTTCTCTCCACCTTCTCAAGATCTCATTCTAGGAAATTATTAGGAATGAGAAGGTATTAAAATCTTTAGCAGTTGAAGTATATAATGATCTTTTCATCGAAGTAGAAATCTGATGAGCCGTCCATGTTTTGTCTTCTCTCTGGCAGTAAGAGTGAGCCTAGCAGCTTCACCTTCCACTGCATGATCAGGGAATTAACCCTAACAAGGCTCAAGGATCCCTACGGAGGTGATCAACTGAACATGAACTGGACCACTGTTTGCCCTTTGAGGCAAAGCCAATCTTTGGAGATCTCTTCGGATATTGGCACTGGGTTTTCACATGGAAGGCCTCCCAAAGCAGCCAGTCCACCTCCTCTCTGGCCACAAATGGTTGAAGGGGAGGAGACCACTATTGGACCAAGCCATCCTGAAGTTCTATCAATGCTTTGTTGACCCCCACCTAGTCTTGCCCAATACCAAAACCTCATTCATTCATATGGTTTCTCCCCTGTTTGGATCCTTTATGATGGGAAATAAGTTCACTCCTAGTAGTAAAGCTCTTTCCGCACTCCATGCATTCATATGGCTTCTCCCCATGTGGATCCTTTTATGATGGGAAGTAAGTTTACTCCTAGTACGAAAGCTCTTTCCACACTCCATGCCCTTACATGGCTTCTCCCCAGTGTGGATTCTTTTATGATAGGTAGTAAGAGTACTGTTTTGACGAAAAGTCTTACCACATTCCAGGCATTTACATGGCTTCTCCCCTGGGTGGATTCTTTTATGGGAAGTGAGTTTACCGTTTTGAGTAAAAGTCTTTCCACACTCCGTGCATTCTTGTGGTTTCTCCTCTCTGGATCCTTTCATGTGAAGTAACTTGTCGGCTTGTTCTGAAAATCTTTCCACATTCCAAACATTTATATGGTTTTCCCCATGTGGATCCTTTTATGAGAAGTAAGGGACCCATTTTCACAGGAAAGAGTGAAAGTCCAATTGTGATTTTTTCTATTGTCTCTGCAGATAGAATCTTCTCCTTTGGGTTGGGTTGGAGAGTGTTCATTTACAACTAATTGCTCTTTTAATAGTCTTACAGTTTTTCCAGTATACTTTTCCTTTATTTTTCCTTGTTGGGGAAGAAAGCCTTGCGTCTCAGCATCCATGGAGCTTTCCTGATTCCAACTATTTGACTGGCTTCTCTCATGACTTTCTAGTTGCATCTCCAGTTCCTTGTCCATTCCGCCTCCATGCCTGATCACTTCGAATTTTTCACTGGGATCTTTATGCTCATAGCCATGATAACCTTCAAAGGAAAAGAGAAATGAACATGATAGCAAGGATGGGGGAAAAGATCAGACTGTAGGAGGTCATATGATTTTCCTTCTGAATTTTTGCCAACATTCCAATATATTGCCCATTTGTATCCTTACAATCACATGGTATAGAAATGATAATTTCTATAATCATGAGCCATAAAAGCTTTGAAAACATCTACAGCATCCGGTTTGTTTAGAATCATCCTTATATAGTCAAACCAAATCTAGAGTCAGCGTTGAGTTCAGGAAGAATCTGGGGAAACATCCAGGGAGGCCTTAGGAGAAAACCTAAGATTTATTGGAAGGTGGTCAATAACAGGAAAGACCAGTGAGAACTACATCAATTTTGAAATTTGTCCTTTTTTCCTACCCAAACTGCCTTCCATTTGCTCTTCATTTTTCTCTGGCCAAAATCAAATGGTTGCAGAGAAAACAATTCTAGAGCTCTTCTATTAACCCTAAACAGCATGTTTGCAATGGAAAAACAGCACCATTTTGCCCTTAACCCCAAGGCTCAGGATAGAAATCAAAAGGAAGACAAGTGATTAACCCAACAGCCTGAATAAATGAGAATCCTTCAGAGGACAGACAGGGAAGCATCTGGGCCCCAAAGGATGAAATCTGTGTGATGGAGCTGAGCATCTCCTCAAGCCAAGGAGTGAGTTTCTCACTGATACCTTTAAAAAGAAATAGAAAAATTCACCACATGAGAAATGGCAGGGGATGCATCTAAGCAGAGAGCCATTGACCTCCTTCCTTCCTTCGAGCAGGAGAAGGGCAGATCTTTTCCTTCCCCCTCTCCAAAGAGATGACCTGATGGCATCTAACTAGAAAATCTTTTTCCAAACTCTCTCATGAGAGACGCAAACCCTTATCCAGAGAGGCCACGTTCCTATAATTTTCCAGCATGACTTCCCAATGCAGCGCTTTTTGGTGAGGATCCAGCTGAGACCGCTCCTCCTCAGAGAAATACACAGCCACCTCCTCGAAGGACACAAGACCCTCCTGAACAAGGAAAAAAAGAACAGAACAGACCCAGGAGGATTTGCAAGATCTGTCCTATTCTTCACAAATTCCCAAAGCAAAGTATGCACTAAGTTAAATGGCAACGCTTGGTGGGATTCCAAGGTTTAGGTGAGAAAATGGAAAGAGCCAAAAGCTTTTGACTGAAGAAATATTTCTGGCAGGCTTGATCCACTTGATTACTTCTGCAGGCCTTTCAGTGCCATTCAGTGATAGCAACCCAAATTTCCTTCTGGATCGATCCATCAAGTGATCCATGCGCCCACCTTCAAAAGACTCTCAGCGTCTTGAGAGGACCAACTGGCAGACGGGCTTCAGAAACACCACCTAACAGTGTCTCCAATCCTTCCTGTCTTTGCAGAAGAAAATCGGGGGGCGGGGTGGATTCTTTCAAGCATTTCAGCAAGAGGCTTATGGTGCCCCAGAAGGACCAATTGTGCCCAGCTAAACAACTTCATGAAGTGCTTGGAGAGGACAGCCCAGGAATTTGGGTGGGGGGCCATGAATATCCAGAGGCACACAAGCCGGGTTCTTCCCTTCCTCAGATTGCAAGAAAGCTGCTAGTAGTCTGAGCCGTTGGCTCAATGGGAGAGAAGGAAGTGGAGGCAATTTTCTGGGAAGGACATTTCTCAGCCTTTGCCAAGCTGGATTCTTTGGCCTCCAAATCCTGGTAGAAAACAGAGGATTAGAAATTACTTTGCAATGCAAAAGGGCCTTGATTATATACTCTTTCAGGACAATTTCTACTTAAAATCTTTTCTATTCGGCCATTTTCATTGGATGTTAATCACCTGGCTCATGTGTTAATCTGATGTGCTTGTATTTCTTATCACTGGTTGGAAACAAGGCTTTTTAAAAATGGCAATGTGCCAATTTGAATATTTAGTTATTTTTGAAGAGGGTTGCACAATTCCAAGTCAAAGAATTAAAAAAAGAATGGGTCTCTGTTTAGCGGTTGCTATGACTGTAATAATATTATTCCTATCACTTGAGGAACTTTAAAAAATAAATCAATTATTGTAAACAAATAGTAGGAAGAGTAAGTAGTAGAAGGTGAGTTAACTATTGGTCTTAAAAAACATTTCCTAATAAGAATCTCAGGGGAGGAATTACAAACGATGGTATCTAAACCACAGACTTCCGAGGAGGCTAAGCTGACTGAGGGCAACTTGAATCTTCCATTCCCCATTCCATGTTGCTCAAGGACAAGAAAACACCCAGGCCCAAAAAAGGGGGGGAAATGGAAGGAGAGAGTGATATATACACCAGCTTGACTGCCTGCAGGAAAGGGAGAATACAAATTCAAGAGATAAATTTCCTCCTCTTACTGGAGCTGTAGGTGGAGCCACTGTTTCAGCTCCACCAGAAAGAGCAGACAACTTCGTTCGAGTCTTCCCTGTGAGGGACACAGAATTTTAAAGTGCAGAATTAATAAAATAGGAGGAGGCATTCTAGAGAAGAGAAGACATAGAGAAGATGAGACAGCTGGGATCTCTCTGGGGAATAGGAGGGCCTTCAATTACCTCCTGAGGTGTCCTCACTTGGATCTTCCTGAGAGATCCTTCTGAAAAACGGGTCCTGAGGGGGACTGGATGGATTCCTCCTTCCCTCAGGATCTCTCCTGTCCACTGCGGAGGCAGGAGAAAAGAAGAAGAATTAACAGACATCCCCCAACATGAAGTGTATTGTAGTTCTCTGAACACAAATTTAAAGCCTCCAGTGTCCATCAGAGAGGCTGGAAAGTGAGAAAGGAATGGCTGTCCCAAATCTATCTTCTAGAATGGATAATGCAACAATGTCCCACAAGAATTAGTGAAATATCTCCACATATTAGGAATGCCAGAAAACTCTCATCGGGAGGGGTTAAGAATTCAAGCAGATTGTTTATTCCATTCAGACCCCTCCTGGGCTCCCAAAATGAAGGTCTCTCACCTGCAACTCGACCGGCTCCTTCTGCTCCTCTGCCTGGCTCAGGAGGAAGCCTTCTGCCAGGGCCACCCCCTGGGAGCTGGTCTCTGCTCCACACTCCCGCACCCAGCTCTCCATCTGCAGGGGCAGAAGGACCAGGAAGTGCTCCAGAACAACCAGGTCCAGCACCTGCACCTTTGTGTGCTTTTCTGGTCTCAACCATCGACGACAAAAGTAGTGGAGACGGCTGCAAAGCCCTCGGGGACCCTCAACCTCCTGGTATTGGATGCTCCTGAAGTTCTGGGGCTGAATGTCTGGATGGGTGGTTTCCTCCTCCAGGATCTTCTGCCCAGTTCTTGCCCAGATCTCCCCACAGCTCCCAGGCTGAACAGCAGAAGGGCCTTCTCCACTTCCCTCACTTGCTAAGGGTTGTGTCTCCATTCTTTCTCTGTCATGTAACGCAACTCCAAAGGGGTCCGAAGAATGTTGTGGCTCTCCAAATGCCTTTTCATTCATAGGACTCTTCCTGTAGCTGAGGGATGACCACAGTGGGCCATTCAGCCCTCTTTGTCCAAGAGATAATTTTGTCTGTACGCAAGGACCTACAAAAGGCTTCCGCTTTCTGTGTCTGAGATGGAAAAGAAAAGACATTCCAAGAATTAGAAAGTGATGGATTTCACCACTGAACAACAGTCATCGCCATGGAAGGTGCCATTTTTCTGAGCTGGTATAGGATGGCAGTGACATTTAGAAGATGATTCTGTGCTTATTTGTGTGTGTGTTGCAAAATAGGGGATTGACTTCCGTCAAGCACTTGGAATGCCCAATAAATGCATCTTGGAGCATTTTCCTTTTCTTTTTCTCAGAACGAAGGGATGGCTTTTTAAAAACCCCTATCTACATTTCCCTACAAGCAGGATTCACACAACATGCCAAACCCGAAACAGGTTAAGAAACCCCCAAAGTCCAGTTCAGATACAATGAAATTCCAGTGAAATGATCCTGGCTCGGGATGCTCCATTTCCCTTTCTCCAGGGTTGGCTTTTAAGAGCCAAGTCACACCAGGACAGCCAGGCGGGTTCAGACAACCTGCCCGAAGCCCAAACACATCCCCCAACCTCAGGGATACAGTCCACACAAAGCACAGGGCTTGCAGGAAGGAAGCTTAAGAGGATCTCCTGGTCCACTCACCCTCCTAAGATGCATTGAACTGCAGAGGATCCAGCCCTATTTCAGCCTGATCAGCACGTGGTGAGAATGCAGGCACAATCTGGGGCACCTCCTTCCTTGCAGGGCTTTTCTTCTTCCCTGCTGGGGATTTGCAACAACGCAAACTCTCCTTCCTCCCCCAGGGCCTCCTCTGGGTCTCTTCCCTGCAAGACTTTCCTGCAGCCTTTTACCTCCTGTGAAGCTCAAAGGGTTAAAGAGAGGGAGCGGAGCTTCCTAGAGAGGCAAGAGGTAGTGATGGCACTCCCTTCCCACCCTCCTCTGAAAAGCCATCTGTGGCCGTCGCCCTCCAGTGTCCCAATGCTGAAGTGCATGGTGTCCCCTCTCTTTGCAGAGGGAGCCCCCTAGGGGATGCTGTGTGCAACGCAGCACCTCATGCAAAGAGGGCAGAATGGGGGTTATTTCCATGGGGTCAGGAGGTATGGGGCTGTGGTGCCCCCCCCCCCGATCAGGAAGCCTTCTCCATCCAGCTGCTTTAGACAACTGTAGAACATCTCCAAGCTTCCATTTTTAAGAGAGGTTCTGGAGAAAGTTGCGTCCCGAGTAGAGGGAGCAGATGGAGGAAAGGAGCAGACAGGAAATGGAATCCAGCATTTTTCTTACTTAAGAGAGTAAAAATAATCCTGTCTTGATTCTGTATCCCAGAAAAGAGGTCAGTGGGAAACTCTGACAGGCTTTCAAGATTCTGTTCTTGAGCCCCGCAACAACATCACTGAGCTCCCAGAGGCTTTGTGGTGTCCAGTTCCTGACCCGGCTTGCCTGAAAGGGCTGACGCTCAGATTCTGGCCAGGATACATGATGGGAATCGCATTGGTTGCACTTCTGGATGACTTATGGAGAGACCAGGATTGGGGGAGTGCAGCCCTACTAGGTCTCTCAGTGGCCTTCAGTCCCCCTGACCGTGGCCTTCTTCTGCAACGTGTCTGAGGGAATGCCCTGCTTTGCAGTGGGTCTCCTCCTTCCTGAAGTCCTGATGGTGGAAGTCTTCCCTCTCCTTCAAGCAACCGCCTGCGTGTTTATTCCCGGCTCAGAGGCGAACCTCATAAGCTTTCTTTCTAACAATTTGGCGAGGCAGCCAGGAGCCCGAGACTAACCGGGTCAGTTGACCGAGTGCGGGCAACTTAACCCGGGTGGCACCGGATCATTTGTCCAGATGGTGCTGCCCCGGATTCTGCCCGCTTCGACATTGGTAGTAAAAGGAGTTTGGGTTTTAAGCCAAACAGTTGCTTGCACCTGAGACTTCATAGATGGTAATTGCCCTTTTCTGCATCTTGTGCCCAGTGGATGTGTGCGTGTGAGTTCCCCTCTTTATGTTTCAATCCACGCTGGTGACCAGGGCTGTGGGTCTAAAAATTCAGTTCCAGCCACCCCCAGACTTCTGTGAGTCCTTCTTGGCAAAGACTGGGAGGTCCAAGGAAACAAGAGGGGCTGACAAGACTCATGTGCCTTCACAGGTAGGGCAAGGACCTTGGGACCTTCCACCCTCCTCTCTGGCCACAAATTGTTGAAGGGGAGGAGACCACTTTTGGGCCAAGCCATCCTGAAGCTCCATCAACACTTTGTTGACCCCCACCTAGTCTTGCCCAATATCAAAACCTCCCCTAGGAGATAAGCTTTGCATGCTTCATGTGTGGAAGTCAGACCTTGATGCTTTCCTGCTGTTGGTTGCAACCAAGGAAGCTGCAGGAGCAGACCCGAGAGTGCCCAGTGACATCAATGTAAATAATAAGAATAATAATTAAAAAAAAAGAGACTTGGCACTACTGGGCACAGATGTACGGGGCGGGGGGGTGCAATAGACCCTGGGCACCAAGGAATGCTTCTCCAGCTAGGCCCAGAGAGACCTGAAGGGAGCCTCACAGCAGGAGAGAGAGCGGCGCAACTGATCCTGCACAAAATCCCCTCCCCTCCTGTGACAAAGGGAACCCCCTGCCCAGAGGAAAGGAAAGGAAAGGGGGAAAGACAGTTTGAAGCCACAGGAGCAAAATGTGGGTGAAGGGAGGCACCAGGCGTTCGAAAGCAGGCAAAGTATTCTGCCCTGCAGGAAAAAAAAAACCTGCTTCACATCTCCAAATAGAAGGAGACTCCCCTACAAGAGTGGTGAAGGATTGTCCTTTTCTTTAATGGACTTCAATAGGAACTCATGAGGAGGACTGCGGTCACCTCAGGAGTCGTCGTCCAAGCTCTTTAGTTGGGCGTGGATCTGTTTCAAGCAAATGTCCCTGCGCTGGCTGAAAATGCCTGTCTCTTCCTCCCACTGACTGCTGCATACACGGACATTGCAACTGCCAGACTGCCATCACTGAACAGCAGTGTAAATATTGGGTCTCCACGTCTGTGCCTCATCCCTGGCAAGGAACATTCCCTGTCTACACAAAGCCACTGAATGACTCTAACGTTTGTGACTATTTTGACTTTGTAAGAGAGTGAGTGCAAACTCAGCATTCTCTAATTATCATACAAAACTCTCAGTTCACTTTTATTGTTGATCGGCCACGTGTCTGCGGTACATACAATGGACAGGCAAAGCCCCTCAAGTGAAACTCGGGGTGTCCTGCAGAAGGCTGGGTGCGCAGACAGCAAGAGAGAGATTGCAGGGGGGGATGGCCCTGCATTCAGCCGCCTGATCCACTTTCTTCCTCCCTCCTGAAGGCATGACGTGATCTTTCTACACCTTTCGAGCTGAATGTTGCAAGCGAAGGACCAGCTCTTCCAAGCCTCTCCCCAGATGGAGAGACCTGTACTTCTTGTTTTACATCCTGACCTGACTCAGCTAACTGCTCATCCTGCTTCACCACTTCAGTATCTGGACCTCTGCCTCCCGCATTTGACCTTGTGCCAGGAGGGACAGTGGTAGAAGTTTATTAGTGGACTTCAGGGGGGTTCAGGGTCCCTCTGTCTTGAAAGCAGGCACCCAATGATTATTGCAATGAACGTGGTTCTTCTCCTCAGCGTTGAGAACTTTCATTAATTATATTGATGAATAGTTTGGCTTCAGGTTTTCCTATTTAGAGAGAGGGGAAATCATGTTTATTAAAAAGTGGTTATCCATTTAGCCTTTGACCTGAAACAAACCAGGACTTCGTTTAAGAAATGATCAAGTGGGATCTGTGAGAACTCAGCACAGATCAGACCATATTCCACTGGCAGAAGATTTGATTGATTTGCAGAAAAACAGAAAAAGATCACATGCACGCACACACCTGTGCTATCTTGTGATGTGGAATAAGTTCTTAATAAAGGTAACAGGCATTGTGATTTATATGACCTTCACCATATCTGGATGGCCCAAAGGCTCTGTAAGATGGGTCTGGATTCCCTGTAGAGCCCCCAAAGTGAAGATGAAGGTCAATGGTCTTTTTCATCTACTTCTTCTGTCTGTGAAGGCTTAACAGGAATGTCCAGTTTCCACCTGATTTTTGATACTTCTTTAGATCCAATAGCCAAGGTTATTATTAGCCATGGTTTCTTACCTAACTGATTAGTCCATCAATCAGTATTATATACTGACGATCTTTCCATAGAGGCTGTGGTGCACTTGATGAACCCAGTTAGGCCAATTGGAGGATTACTGGTCTAAGTCAGAATGGATGCCAATTGACAAAGATCTGGGTGTTCGTAGAGAAAGTGATGATGATTTTTCTATGTGTACTGAATGTATTAACTCTTTAGGTATTCTTTGATCTGTCTCTGATAATTCCATGAAACTTGGATATAAAGAGGCTTTATTGGAGATTGATTTGGGAGAGTTTCTGCCTCTCCCTTTTGGATAAATTAAACACTTTCAATGGGAAGATAAAATGACTTGATATGATGCATGCAATTCCTAGACACAGGTACATTCAATATATATTTATTTATACATTATACATTAAATATTTATCAATGTACTGTTCCATATGGTTGTCTAGAGTTCTCCATTCTGAAGATATTTTTGAAAAAGATGCACTTGTCAGTTAAGGATGGGGGCTTCAGTTTCCTAAATCTTGAATTCTATGATTCTGCATAGCAATATATACACTTGATTTGATTTGTTACCAGCCCAGCATTTTAACCACTAGACCAAATTACCTGTCATAGCTGTATCTATATCTGTATTAAAGTTTTGGTCTTTTCTTTCTTTTTTCTTTTATTATTGCTTCTTTCTCTCTCTCTCTCTCTGTCCCTTTTCTGTTATATAAAGAAAGTTAAAATATTTGTTTCAGTGTTACTCCACTTTTATCAAGACATAGAATTAAAAGAACTTCATGGGCTGTTCGGTTGTTTGTTTAGGAGTTTCAATTCTTAAATACTATTATTTGGTCTTACTGAGGAAACAGCTGGCTAAAGTAACTTTTCTGTTCTATTCTAGCATCAGATGTTTTTGGTATCCACATCAGCCCTGAGTGGGTGCAACGTGGGGAGGAAGATCCAGCCCAGCAGCCCAGCCCCAGAGGCCAAGATGCAGAAAAGCTGCACAGACACCAAGGGCTTCCCCTGCGGTAGCCCTTTGAGGTAGTCCAGACAACAAGTGCTACCAGGAGTATCAGCACAATTTCTATTGTAAGGTTACCTTAAACAGATTCTTGGGAGACGGAAATTATTTCTCCCCTCTTCTCTTTGAGCCTCCCTAAAAGCAGGGAGGTCCCTTCTGAAGTGCTTCCCATGCTTTCCCCCCATCAGCGGACTGAGCTGCCTCTTCTCAGACCATTGCCTAGGCTGTGGGTCTTCCTCCTGCC
Organism: Python bivittatus; assembly: GCF_059951505.1. Lineage (NCBI taxonomy): Eukaryota > Metazoa > Chordata > Lepidosauria > Squamata > Pythonidae > Python > Python bivittatus. The sequence continues at coordinate 1,408,721 of NW_028277107.1, forward strand.
TCCCACGATCTTTCCCACATACCCACAGTGCTCAGGTAGATGGGCACAAAGGGAAACCTCCACCTTTTGGTGCTCGGGGGACTTCATCTTTGTCAGGTTCGGTCAGCACGGGGCTTCGGGGAAGCTCGCAGCCAGACCACGTGAACTCCACCGGCGGCAGCTAGCGAGGGAAAGAGGAACTGAAAGCGCCGCTAATTAATGGGCCACCTGCGCCCAGCCAAACAGGAAAACCGCAGCGGAAGTTTTAACTATACACTGATAACGGTGCGAGCCAACAATGAACGGGGCCGCAGGCAGCGAACAAGATCGCCGCGCAACACAGAACCCTCGGGCTTGCACGTAACGGGGGGGGGGACCAACCCAAGCCGGAGGGGGACTGCCAATCAAGGACAATGGACCCTGACCGAACCTGCCATCATGGACAATCAAGAGGGATTATTGGGGGGCCGATAATCCGCAGCGGTAATGCGATCGCGGGGCGAAAAAAGCGCGGGAAGGGGGGAATATAACGAGTGATGCAATTGTACCAAACCAGTCCTGGCTTTGCTTGTGACTGCTACGTTATGCATGAGTAAATCTCTTTTGTGAACCACACGTGTCACGGGCCAGGGGCAAAGCTGCCCAAACCGAAAATGTACTCCCTGTCAATGAGGGAGATGGGGGCTCTGCGGGAGTTCATAGACAAGAACCTAGCGTGGGGATTCATCCAACCCGCGAAGTCACCATTAGTGGCCCCGGTACTATTCCGGGAGAAGAAGGATGGCTCGCTCCGGATGTGCGTGGACTACCAGGGGCTGAACGCAATCAGCACCGAGCACAAATACCCCCTCCCCCTGATGAAGGACTTAATGTCGCACCTATCCAAGGGGAGGGTGTTCACAAAACTGGACTTGCGCGAACCTTACTTTAGGGTCAGGATCCGCGCAAAAGATGAGTGGAAAACGACGTTCAACACGCTGCTCGGAAGCTACCAGTTTTCTGTGATGCCGTTCGGATTAAAAGGGGCCCCGGGGGTGTTTATGAAGCTAATAAACGAGGTGCTGCACGACCTACTCTACTGGGGCGTCCTGGTCTACCTGGACGACATCCTCATCTACATCGAAACCCTGGCGGAGCACGTGAGCCTGGTGTGCACGGTGCTCCAGAGACTGCTGAAGGCGCAGCTGTACGCGAAGCTATCAAAATGCGAGTTTCATCGGGAGCAGCTGGACTACCTCAGCTACTGGATATCCAGTCGGGGAATTGAGATGGACCCGGCGAAAGTAAAAGATGTTCTGGGCTGGGAAGCGCCGCGAACCCGGAGGCAACTTCAAAGCTTCTTGGGGTTTGCGAACTTCTACAGACAGTTTATCCCGAACTTCGCCCAAATCGCCCTTCCCCTGATAGACTTACTAAAAACCAAGGGCAGTGGAAAACCCCCCAAGCCCAGCATGGCACTCGCATGGACTGCGGAATGCCAGGGGACGTTTGAGGAGCTAAAACGGCGGTTCACAGCGGAGCCGATCCTGCGCCATCCCGACCCAGATCGGCGGTTTATCATACAAGTAGATGCGTCAGACGTGGCAACGGGGGCAGTCCTGCTCCAGCCCAGCCCGGAGGGGGCCATCCACCCATGCGCCTACGCCTCCCGCAAATTCACGGAGACAGAGAGAAGGTGGATGGTGTGGGAGAAAGAGGCGTACGCCGTCAAGTGGGCGCTAGCCACGTGGAGGCATCTATTGGAGGGGGCAGCTGAACCATTCGAGGTGTGGACGGACCACAAGAACCTCGAGGCCCTGAAGGCCCCGCGTAAGCTATCCTCCAAACAGGCGCGGTGGTCCCAATACTTTGGGAGGTTCAGGTTCACCCTAAAACACATCCCCGGGAAGCGCAACTTCCTAGCAGACGGGTTGTCTCGCATGCCCCAGCACGCCAGCCTATGAGAGGAGATCGTGGGCTCCATCATCCCTGCCAGCAGGCCGGCTGCAAAGGCGGTGACCCAGAGCCAGACCAAGGGGGAGCGACGGGACGTGGTGCCTGAGGCAAAGCAAGGGTTTGCGGAGGCGGCGGAGCGGGACGCCTGGCTCAAGCAAAACCGAGAAGCGCTAACCAGCCAAGAGGGTTTGTGGTGGCACGAAGGGAAGTTGTACGTGCCCGAGGGGTGCTGACGGGGGGGTCATGGAAAGAGCCCACGACAGCCGGAACGCGGGGCATTACGGCTTCGTGAAGATGCTCCACTTAATTCGGCAGCAGTTCTGGTGGCCAACGCTCCGGAAGGACGTGGAGGCATACTCAGGGGGTTGCCCGGTGTGCGCGACGGCAAAAGGGGCCAAAGGCAAGCCTAGGGGGTTACTCCAGTCGGTAGCGGAGCCCGACGGCCCAGGGCAAGTGATCGCCATGGACTTCATAGTAGAGCTCCCGGAAAGTAAGGGGAAGACCGCCATTTGGGTGGTTATGGACTTATTCTCCAAACAAGCGCACTTTGTAGCGTGCCGGCGAGTCCCCACGGCAGAGAGGTTGGCGAGGCTGTTCGTGCAACATATTTACCGGCTGCACGGTGCGCCCCGACGGGTCGTCAGCGATCAGGGCGGCAACTTCATCGCGCGGTTCTGGAGGGAGTTACTGAAGTGGGTGGGGACGAAGCAAGCCCTTTCCTCCGCGGCGCATCTGCAGACGGACGGAGCCACGGAACGCCTGAACGGGGGGCTCGAACAGTACCTGCGCTGCTACGTGGGACACCAACAGGACGATTGGGTGGAGCTACTGCCATTCGCGGAAGTAGCATACAATAACGCCGTCCACAAAAGTACCGGCTTTTCTCCATTCAAAGTAGCCACCGGGAGAGACTTCATCCCCATGCCGGAGTTGCCTCAGCCGGAATCCCAAATCAACTCCCTGGACGCCTGGTTCGCCCAAATCGACGCCACCCGGTGAGCGGCGCACGCGGCATTGCAAAGAGCCAAAGCCGATTACAAAAAACACGCGGACCACAAGAGACTCCCCAAGGGGCAGTGGAAAGTGGGGGACCAGGTGTATTTGTCAACCAAAAACCTAAAGACACACCAGACATCGAAGAAACTCAGCCCGAGGTTTGTGGGGCCGTTCCCCATTGCAGAGGTCATCAATCCAGTAACCGTCACGCTGACGCTCCCAAAAAGCCTCGGGAAGATCCACCCGGTGTTCCACTGCAGCCTGCTAAAGCTGCACCAGCCGGGGAACGCCTGGCACAAGGCAGAGGGGGTGCCACCACCCATCATGGTCGGTGGGGAGCAGCATTTCAAGAAAAACCACATACTGGATGCCAGGAGGCACAAGGGGCAGGTCCAGCTCCTAGTGCAATGGAAACATTTTCCCAAGTCCCACAGCGAATGGGTAAGCAAAACCCACATAAGAGCGCCGGACCTAGTGCGGGACTTTTACAACAAATACCCTGGGAAACCGAAATAAAGTCGGGGGGGGATTTGTCTTCAGGGGGGCGGTATGTCAGGTTCGGTCAGCACGGGACTTTGGGGAAGCTCGCAGCCAGACCACGCGAACTCCACCAGCGGCAGCTAGCGAGGGAAAGAGGAACTGAAAGCGCCGCTAATTAATGGGCCACCTGCACCCAGCCAAACAGGAAAACCGCAGCGGACGTTTTAACTATACACTGATAATGGTGCGAGCCAACAATGAACGGGGCCGCAGGCAGCGAAACAAGATTGCCGCGCAACACAGAACCCTCGGGCTTGCACGTAACGGGGGGGGGGGGAACCAACCCAAGCCGGAGGGGGACTGCCAATCAAGGACAATGGACCCTGACCGAACCTGCCATCATGGACAATCAAGAGGGATTATTGGGGGGCCGATAATCCGCAGCGGTAACGCGATCGCGAGGTGAAAAAAGCACGGGAAGGGGGGAATATAACGAGTGATGCAATTGTACCAAGCCAGTCCTGGCTTTGCTTGTGACTGCTACGTTACGCATGAGTAAATCTCTTTTGTGAACCACACGTGTCACGGGAGTTTCTCTGTCGAACGGGGCAAACCTTACAATCTTCAGGTCTGGTAAGGAGCAGGAAATCATGGCCCCCCTAACAGCCAGGAATTTTTCTCAGATAATCTCAGGCTGGACACATGGAGGCCGTCCTAATGAGACCTCTGCTTTGTCTCAGACTGTCCAGATGTAGCATGATCTGGAGCATGTTGCTCTGGCCAGGTCACACCTTGATCAATTTGCAAGTGAGCACTCTACAAGTATAGAGCACCCTGGATAAATGGGGCTGTTGGGATCCTTTTCATTCTGGGTTTAGGTCTGGCTTTGGACTAAATAGCTTTGATCTCTCTCACTGTCCCTTTTAGTCCTCCTTGTAGCTTTTTGATCCCGTCAACCATGGTACCTTAGTGGACCTCCCACAGTGGCTGGGGACAGGAGGCATTGTCTCAAAGGAGTGGCTTCTCCTCCTCCACCTCCTCATCTTCTTTGATAGGGGATAAGAGGTCACCCCAGTGGAGCCCGATTTTCACAGAGCTCATGGGTTGGTCCTGGCTCACCTGTTTTTTAAGATCTACATGAATCCACTGGAAAGCTTTCTAAGCGAGTACCCTTTTGTGGTGACTGTGGGGGTCTGGATGGGGAACAATAGGCTTCAGCTGAACCCTCGTAAGGTGGAGTGGCTGTGGGTGTGTGTCTTACAGTGGTGGCTTCTCCTCCTCCTCTTCTTTGATAGGGGATAAGGGATTTTCACAGAGCTCATGGGTTGGTCTTGGCTCACCTGCTTTTTAAGATCTACTGTACATGAATCCACTGGAAAGTTACCGAAGCATTTGGTGTGTGGTACCATCAATATGCTGATGATGCCAAATTATACCTGGCCACTCTGTGTCGTAGGGGATGCTGGAAATATTTTACTTTGGTGAATGGAGGATGTAAGGGAAGAAAACAGGATGAAGTTGAACACATGGAGTTGCTCTTCACATACTGCGGTTCTCCTATGACACCAGTGGCATCTCTGACTGGACAAGCACCACTTGTGCAGGTGTTCAATTTGGTGTCTTTCTGGTCTTATAGATCCTGCTTGAACATAGCTGGAAGCCATGATTAGATGGGCCTTTGCCCAGCCTAATTGGTGCATCAACTGAGGCCTTGCCTGGTGCAAGAGGATCTGGCTACAGTTACTCTCACCCACAGGAACACCTGGATAGACTGCTGCAATGTCTTTTACATAGGGCTGCCTTTAAAGACTACAGACTGGGAAATTACAAGTAGCCCCAAGCACAATGGCAAAACTCTGTTAAATGACTCCTGATGGCCTTGGGAATGTGGTCCAGACCCGGCTCTTTCTCCAGGTGTTGGGTCTAGGTGAGTGGAGCGCCCTGTTGGTTGATTTCATCTGTTCCATTCAGTTCTCCATATTGAGCATCTGACTTATCTTTTAATGACATGTGCTTAATTGTTCTTCTTGTACACCACCCAGAGATACATACATCAAATTTAAATACATTTAAAAGTAATGTTCTGGGTGTTCAATTATTGGTTCAGATCTTCTCATTGACTTCCACCTTAGAAGATCCGCCCTTTGGAAGAAAGGAAATCTGCAACTTGTCCCCAGCCACTCATTGGCCTGCCTTTTGCCTCTTATCAGAATTTTTTTTTCAGAATGCAAGTGAGTGAATTGATATCCAGCTTAATAAGAACCAGATTAGGGATTTTTTGCCCAAAGGAACCATTCTGAACTCACAGAAAATAACATACACTAAACAAAGCTAAAGTTCCAAGTGAAGAGAATATATGTAGCTCAGGGTTGAACTGTGGAGTCCTTGGGGCTCTCTGAGCTTGGTTGTTTCTTGCAGACATTTCATCACCCAATTAGATACAGTAACTTCAGCAGTGTTAGCGAGTGTGGGGTTTGCTCCCTGTTTATATACAGTTGCTTGCCCTGACAGTGTTGGTGAGCGTGGGGTTTTCTCCTTGGTAGTTCCTTGATTAGGGTTTGTTTTAGAGCCCAAGAAGAAAAAACAGGAGTCATCTACAACATACAGTGTAAGGACTGTAACAGCCACTATGTAGGACAGACAGGCAAAAGACTAGCAGAGCGCATCCATGAACACAAACTAGCAGTCAGAAGACATGATGAAAACTCCTTAATCTCACAACACCTGGAGAGACTCAACCATAGTTTCAACTGGGCAACTGTGAGCATCCTAGACCAAACAAAATCTAAAAATGCTAGGGAATTCCTGGAAGCTTGTTATTCAGACACATCAGCCATCAATAGACAGATAGAGATAAACCACATTTACACACCATTCAAAAGAGAAAAGAAAACTAAGAAGGAAACAAAAAGGCCAGAAGACATCGTCTCCAGCAACCTACACCCAGAGAAGCAGGGATTAACACCAGACAAACAATCAAGCAGAAAACAATACTCTAATCAAGGAACTATCAAGGAGAAAACCACACCCCCACCAACACCGGCAGGGCAAGCTTCTGTATATAAAAAGGGAGAAAACCCCACACTCACTAGCACTGATGATATCACCTAGTTGGGTAATGAAATGTCAGCCATCAACAGGCACATAAACAACATTTGCACACCATTCCAGAGAAAATAATGAGGAAACAAATTCCAGAACACTTCCTTGCTAGCAATAAGCAGGGATTAACACCAGGATTAACACCAGACAATCAAGCAGTAAACAATACCCTAACCAAGGAACTACCAACTCAGACAATAAAGCAGTAAACAACAGGGAACTACCAAGGAAAAAACGACACTCCCACCTACGCTGGCAGGGCAAGCTATAAACAGAGAGCAAACCCCACTCCCTCCTAGCACTGAAGATGTCACCTAGCTGGGTAACAAAACCTCTGCAAGAAAACAACCAAGCTCAAGGAGCACCAGGCACTCCACAAAGCTAAAGTTGAAGGTGCGCTTTAATTAAAATCTCTGCCACAATCTTGCCCTCAATGTACAATGGATTGGGGGTTCTCCTTTTGAATGACCCAAAACAAGAATCAAAAATTGGCCTGGGAACTTGGACAATTCATTGGGTTTTTTTATCTCCCTTGAGTAGCTGTAGGGAGACTTTCATTGTACAAAAGGAAAGTTTAAAAAGAAAAAAAAGAAATTGTCAGTTATAAATGCCTTCAGCTGGTTCAGAAATTAATCTTAATAATAAAATTATTTTCCAGTTTAACTATTCATTTTCTCTAAGCTTTTTAGCTACACTATATTCTTCAAATTCCAATTTCACTCTATCTTCATATCTTTTTATTCTGTATCTCCAATATACTTCTTTATGGCTGACTTCGATATTTCTGTTGCCTTAATCTCTCTATATCTCTACCGTCACTCTCTATGCAGCTGTGCTCCTTTACCTTTGGAGTTCAATCTGTCTTTCATCTGTTTTCAGTTTCAGTTTTCTGTTATTGTTCTGTCCAAGTCTTGACTTTTTCTTTGCCTTTCCTGCTGGTTTGTTCCTGGCTGGGCTTCTGGACTCTCCTCCTCTTCTTCCCAATCTTTCCTCCATCTGAGGGAAACGCCTCTCTCCCCCCACCCCAGTTCTCTCAGCTCTCCCTCCTTTCCCGTGGCCTTTTCTCATCAGGGCTGTTGATCCTTGAGTTTTTCTCTTCATCTGCCTCCTGGCTTTGGCTCTGCTTCTCCAGCCTCTTCCTCACGAGGCCTGTGGTGGCAGAGCTCCCAGGCAGCCATCTTCTCTTCCTCCTACTTGCCTCTTGCCCAATGCTGCTCTTTGATTGGTAGCCGCTCTTTGATGGGCAGCTGGGTTGTCCTGGTGATGGGGGAGGGCCAAGAAGGTGGGAGAGGAAGGAGCACGGGGGCTTATACCCTGCTCAGGCAGCCTGTCCTTCCACAGGCACATTATTTATCTTATTTATTTGAGTTCATTTATTTATTTGAATGTATTTATTTCTTATAAACAACAACAACAACTATTGTAGTTGAGGCACTAGCCTGAAGAGGAAAAAGCTACTTCCTGCTTCTGAGGAGACTTGTATCTGGAACAGAAAGGTTGGTCTCAGTCCTTCCTGTGGGATAAACTTTTCAACAAGGATCCTCTTCTCAACAGGTTGACCGCCAGATAACCAGACAGGAAAGTCATGCCTGACAGTAATTTTGACTTCCCTGGTTTAAGCATTATTGACCCTGCAGTGGAAAGACTGACTTCAGCCTCCTTTCCCAAGACCCTCCTGATCTTCATCCTCACCCACCAATCCCGTTGGGGACCCCCTTGCAGTTCTTCCCATCGCGAACTATTCTCCACAAACTACGTTGCCTGGCATCCTCCCCCAACCATTGTATGGGCAAGAGAGCATCCCCACATTCTGGGCCACCTCATTGGGGAAGAAAATTGGGGGGAAATCTGTAGACATTCTATGGCCATAATGCAACTGTGTGGCTTAAATCCATGTGTCTACTGGTTTCTGCCCTTCCTGAGAGACAGAGCGATATCACAAAAGAAAGACAAAATCAAACTTCATTACAAAAATTATTATGAGCCCTTTTTACTTTAAGAGAATTATGCAGAAATATACATGAAGGGCATTATTTTAATACCCAATTTTATACTCTATTTAATAATGCATTCTACCTCACATTATGTTTAAAACTTTAACTTGCAACTTGCTTTTTGCTTTTAAATGCTTTGCACAGCATTCACCCACCCCATTACCCTTTGTCTTTGAATAAACAAATTCTAAATTAACTTGGTATCAAACAAAGGAAGTTCCTCAAGAGACAGGGACCCTGAATTTCAAAGAGGAACAAAGAAGAGATAAGAAAGACTGACCAGATGTTTCCTTGGTAACAAGAAAAGAAAGTTAAACTTAGATTCACCTCTTTAGGACCCACCTTTACCCCTCCCCTAGACCATCCCAAAAATCCCTTGTATGGCCATGAGAGGATGCACGATCTGATTTGAATTTTTTACAGCTGTACCTTTCTATAAAACCTCTGATGCTTGCTTTGCAAGGTGTGGTTCAATCAGCATTCATTGCCATGATGTTGATTGGGTTCACCCAGATGTGTCTTGGCCAAAATATATCTGTTTACTTTTAAAGAAGTTTCGTCTCAAGTTTTTTGTTTGGTTCTTTGAAACTTGGGAAACAAAGAGTGCCTTACATACACAATATCACAGGAAGACCAGAGAATGAGGATGGTCTGCTATGAAGGAATGTTTGCCTTTCAAAATGGGAGATGTTGCAGTTTGATGTAAGAGACTACCAGACATTAATAAGCAAAATTAACATTTTCTTGGCCACCTGCAAGATGACAATGCAAGGGTGAGGTACACATCCAATTTTCCTAGATTCTACACAGAAATAAGAACATTAGTTTTTACCTTACTGTATAAGAAGATGGAGAAAATAAAATTTCCTTGCTGGACCTCTACCAATTTCCCAAAGCAAAATTTCCTGTCCTTCATTTCCCAGGACTTCCTTCCACAGTCTGAGGAGATTCTACTTTGGAGACTGTGAAGATATGGTGAGAGGAAGACACATTCTAAGACCACCTTTTCAAGTTGTGCAGCCTGGGAATTACTCCATGCTTGTAATATTGGCTTAACTCATTGAAACCACTTAGGGAGTGGATGCAAGGGGCTGGGGTTAGTGGGAAATTAGGCCAGTTTGCTTTCAGCAGGATAGGTGGTAGCAGTGGAACCATGGCCGAACCATGGGGTTGTGATCCCGCTGCACGCACACACACACACACAAGGGAATCTATGATCTGATACAGCAGCACCTTGCTTGACAGCAGCGTTGTTGAGTCTGGTCCGGCAGTGCAGGAGGCAGGAGCACAACTAGTCTGAGACAGGGCACATGGCAGCAGGTTCCAGCGGAGACACAAATGAGACATGAGCAAGACACGAGCAATCACAAGTGAGGTACGAGGGAGGTACTAGATGGTTGTTGTCCCCAAAGCCTCCCCTTCTACTGAGCCTTATTTTATAATGGCAGCTGATGTTCTTCATTTCAGAGGGCAAAGCTCCCTTCTGGCAAGTAGCCTTGCCAAACGCTTTTGCAACACTTTCTTTTCAGCATGCCTCATTCTCACATCAGGTGGTTCCACATTTTCTACCTTGTTATCTGAGACTAACTCCAGCTGTTTCTCGCTGTCCAACCCTACCTCTGACGACTGCTCAGCCTGCTGTTTGTCCGGTGCTGCCTCCTACTCTGAATCAGGCTCAGTGTGGACCATGACACATGGCACGATCATCCAGGGTGAATTTAGGAGGTTGAACCTAGGAAGCCTAGTGTAGTACAAGTCTTTTTAGAGATGGGAAACACATAGAATGTACACAAAATTATGACTTTGAGAAAAAGATTCCAGAAGTAATCAGATATTGATTTATGTTTTCACAGCTACCTGCTCCTTGGTATTTAGATCTGGCCTTAGTAAAATAATGTAGCACTTAGGGAAAAAGATGAAATCCAGCAGGCCAGCACTGGAGGCCAAAATGGAGAAGATCTGCACAGCCACCATGTACTTCCCTTTGGTGCTCAGGTAGGGGGGCACAAAGGACACCCAGATACTGCAGAAGACCAGCATGCTGAAGGTGATCAGCTTGGCTTCATTGAAGGCTGCAGGCAGGTTCCTGGCCAGGAAAGCCACCATGAAGCAGATGGCAGCCAGGAAGCCCATGTAGCCAAGAGCAATATAAAACATGGCAAGAGACCCTTCATTGCATTGCAGGATGATCTCTCCTGGTTGGGTGTGCATGTCAGAATCAGGAAATGGGAAACAGACCACCAGCCAGATGCTGCAGATGACCACCTGGATACTGGAAGAACAAAGGATGATGGAGTTGGCCAGACTCCTCCCCAGCCACCTCCTCACTCTGTTCCCTGGCTTTGTGGCCAGAAAGGCAAGGACCACCGTGACTGTTTTGGCCAAGAGAGGAGAGACAGCAATCGAGAAGATGATGCTGAAGGCTGTCTGTCGGAGAAGGCAAGTGGCTCTCCTTGGCTGGCCAATGAAGAGGAAGGTGGTCGAGACAGAAAGCAGGAGGGAGACGAGGAGGATGTAAGAGAGGTCCTGGTTCTTGGCTTTGATGATGGGAGTGTCTCTGTGTTTCACAAAGATTGCTAGTACAAAGACAGTTGGTAAGGACAAGAAAAGTGCAAGGGAAGCCAAGATGGTCCCCAGATAGTCATTGTACGTCAGGAAGCTTATTTCCTTAGGGACACATTTATCTCGGTCCTTATTTGGATGCTGGTCTTCTGGACATTTGGTGCAATGATCTGCATCTGAAGAGAAGAAAAGTAACATTTCCCAGGTTCAGCCACTAATCTAATCTTTTCTATGCCACCAGCATGGATGCTGCATAGAGTAAGAAACAGAAAAAAAAAAAAAAAAAACAGAAGGTGCAATTTTAGGGACCATGACCAACTTTACTAGACACTGAGGGCATTGAGGATGCATGCTAATGACTTAGCAGTTCATCTTTCATTCCTTGGCTTCCTAATCTATCCATTTTTCAATATGTTTCAAAAATAAACGAAGCAAGGTGGGATATTCACACACAAAGAAGAGTCAGCCTTCTTATTGAAGGGCTGCTTCACTTTGGAGTCACCCACCTTCCTGAGAGGAGAAGGTCCCCTCCGCACAAAAAACACAGTCGTAGCAGCAGATGGGCTCCCCTTCCTGACCCACCTTGAAAAATCCAGACTGACACCTTTCCACACACCTGGAGGGAAGCAGACTCTGAGCAGAAAAAGGGGAACATAAAGGATGGCAAATTAGGGTTGACATGAAAGGAAAGAAATGGTAGACTAGGTCCATTTAATGGAAGCAGCTATTATTCCTGGAATCTCCCTTCTGGGAGATCAAAGGATCTGAGTCTAGGAGGAAATGATTCCTCTTTTTCACCTGCAGACTGTGGAATAGTTTGCAGTGAGAGATGAGGTTTGCCTTGACTCTGTTGGCTTTTGAGAGAAATGGTCAAATGGAGCTCTTTCCGGAGTCCTTTATAAGAGCCAGCATAGCATTTTAGGAATTGGCTATTGCATCAGTTTCAATTTTGTAAACAACCATGAGGCACATGATTATGTCAGTCGAAAATTGCATATATAAAGAAGACACAAATAAATAAATAAATAAATAAACTCTGTCTTCCAGTGAATCTGCTGCCTCAATTTTTTGCATACTTGTCTACTGTTCATTATCAGTTTTAGTTTGCAGGTATCTTGGGACTGGTGGCTCCCGAGTCCACATCTATAAAGCATGACAACTATGGAAAGCATTATGAAAATAAAAGCAAAATGGCATCGTTTGAATTGGGAATCCAGACTCCCTTAATCAGGTGTAGCAGTGGAACATATAAGCCACAAAGATCAGGAGAGGTTCTCTGCAACTGTTTTGAACCCTTCAAGGGCTTCAGAGACTTCAAAGAAGCTCTACCGAGAATGTGTTGATTAATGACAATGCTGAAGAGGAGAAATAGGAATGAAATGGTTTTCCCCACCTTGCTAAACCTTTGGAGCCAGATAGCACCATCCTGGTTGATGACAAACTTGGGTTCCTGGGATTTCTGTCTTGCAAAACTACCAAACTTCACTCTGACAACAGACTTGTTGGAAAACCTGAGCCAGTTCAAAATATCAAAGTCAGCTGCCAGCTCTCCGTTCTTGTCCAAATACACCCCATTCATGGAATGGTTACAAAACTGGGGGGTTTGCAGGAAAGGATGGAGCTAGAAAGGGAAGAACATCAACAACAAAAATGTTGCAGCTTTTACACAAGAAAGAATGAGTCTGTCTTGTGCCATTCTCAAGCTAGGGTCTTCTGATTCACTAGATAGGTAAAGGCCTGCAGGACAAGGAGGAACATGGGTATCATCTGCCCGGGTTTTCTTCTACAGTGTTTTTTTTTTTAATTTCTCAGCCTAGCTCAGAGCCCTAGGACTTTCTGGTGGTGCCCCATCCCCATCCTCCCCAGGCCTGACCCTCCATAGCTTCTAAGCCCAGACGTGAAGGCCCAGCTGCAGTCACCTCTTCAGTTCTGATTGATTGTGGTTCTCTACTTGAATGGCTATGAAGCTCATTCGTGTTTGAAGGGCCCCAATTTAATTCATGGATACTTTTTTCCCTGTATTAGGAGATTTGGCAGTTGAAGCCTTTAGATGGATACATTATCACTGTCATATGTTTATCTCTAAACTGAATACTAATTTGAACTTTAAATCTAAATCTAAATCTAGACCTACACTCATGTATCTCTGCATTTACATCTCCGGTTCTCTTCCAGAAGAGAGGACTTCACTTGTGCTTGGTGTAGACATTTCATATCTGAACTTATATTTTTAATTAAGATTTATCTGTTCTGTAAACTGCCCTGAGTCATTTTTAACAAGATGGGCCATGACAAATTTTTATTGATTGATTGCTTCAATTTATATTGATTCAATTTATATCAATTTATAAATTTGATAAATAAACAAATAAATAAACAAATAAATGATAAATGATAAATGAATAAATAAAGCTGGTTTTCCATGGAAAAGGTAGGAGGTGAAGTCCCTGGAACTGAACCCCAAAACATCCATCTTAAAGGAAGAGGAAATGAGCTGCTGGGTGGGGTCAGTTGTGAAGGGTCAATAAAGATAAGTTGATCAGACATTCTGTGTTGAATTTCTGGGAATCTTCACCCAGTTTGAGATGTCTGGGAGGAGCCTGACCACATTACTCTAAATTTAAGAAGCAGCTTGAGCCACAAACTTCACCCTTTCTTCAACTGCCACTGTGAACACAGCGGTATAAACCTCTCTTTAGGAAACCCTTCTTTGGCCACTTCATTGGGCACATTTTGCTCCTCACACCCAAGTATTCTTTGTTGTTCCAATCCCAGTCTGAATCTAAATCACTCAACTTACTATTAATTTAAAAGTTAAAGAAATAAGCAGCAGAAAGGACATATTGTAGAAAATCAAGAATTGAGACACTTTGCTCAGGGTTCCAGCACCACCCATTTTTGGTAGAGACGATGGGGGGAGAATGACAGAGGGAGGGTGGGGTCACTGCAGACACAAGCAATGCCAAATTAGAAACTGGGTTCTGCATTTATTCAATGTACAAGGCTGCCTTATTGGCAATGACTGGTTAGGAGGATGGAAGGCTCCAGGAGAGGCAGCCAGATTAATTCTGTAGAAAAGACCCTCCCAGCTGGATGGGAGGATGGCAGCTTCCTGCAGAGAAGGAGCAGGGAAAATGCCATTCTCCAGAGACAGAGGAGTCTCACCAGATGTGGCAGCTGTTACCACATCACCTACAAGAAGGGAGGCAAGATGAGGGTGGAACAAATGGGACCAACATATAGCAGGATCCAGAGGATAAAATTTTCCAATTGCCCTTTACTAGTCTAGTCTTTTCCTTCCTCCTTTTATCTACCATAAAAAGATGATAGTTAATGTTGGCAAGGGAGAGTCATCTCTTTGATGGATCATGTTTGGAGCATCTCATGAGAGAAAACTGGCTTCTCCTCTCAATATGCTAACTTTCTCCTGTATAAGTAGTTTTAAAAGTAAAGGTTGTGTTCAGCTGAGATGTCTTTGATGGAAAAGGAAATACCTGCCAAGGTTGTAGCCCTTCCAGTTCCAAGGTCTGTCCACCTTCCTTCAGCATCCTCCTCTTGGATCTGGAGACACAGGCAGCATTCAGGGCTTGTGCCACAGTCCAGGCGGAGTTGTAAACGTGGTGGCTGTCAAGAGAAAGGAAGGCTTCAACCTCCTCCTGTTGCAGACTTTCCATGTCTTCATTCTCTTTGCATCTCAACCGGCCTTTAATGGAGAAGGGATGCTTTTGAAATGAACAAGGAAAAGCTTTGCTGCCAAACTCAAAGATTGAAGGGAAAAAATGGTCAATGACATCATCCTTTATCCAGTTCTTTGTCTGGATAGAAAAGGTGAAAATACTGTGAACATGTTCAAAATTTCCATCCCGCAAATTCAAAGTGAGATCCCCCATGGCTGTTACGATCCAGATTTTTCCTACGGTAGGTTTTATCAAGAGCTGCAACACATGGTCAATGAATGCCATTCCGTAGAAATACATAGGATGCAGAGTGGTCTCTGCGTAGTAAATAAATACGTTGACTTGATTCCATCTGAGGTATAAATCAGGGTCCAAACTGTATAAATTCATATTGTACCCAGATACGCTTTGGGAGAAAACAGCACAAATGCCATTTTGGGTGAGTAAAGGTGTTAGTTTTGAAGAACTTTTCTCCATTTTCATTTTCTGGAGCAACGAGAGCCACTGAGGTCCATCTGAAATACTGGATCATTTCAACCATCCCCGTGTATTGGATTCCTTCTTTTGGGAGCATCCGGTAGAAAAAAGGGAACTGGGTTTTATCATTCAGATCATCAGAAACAAAAGCATAAGAAATCTGGAGAAAATGGAAGGAATTGATAATGTCCCGTGAAATCCCATTCACATATTATTCATTCCAAATTGTACGTAATTCTAAACTATCATATGATTGCAGCACCAACAAACACACCCAAAATGGGGACTTGCTCAGTCCTTCGGGGCAACACAAGAAAGCCAAAGAGTTTGCCATCATGCCAATCAAACTTTGGTTGACATTTTTGAGGGAAAGGATCTCAAATATTGACTATATTAGCCAGGAATGCAGACTGGCAGCAGTGCTCTTCTCTATCTAGGTGGGAAAAGAATCACTGAGACCAGCATCTGGTGACTTCATGGACACACCTCTACAGTGTTCTTGTCAACTGTATGGAAGTGAGTTTCCAATGCCTTGCTGTGGGATTTATTATTATTTTTTACTTTCCCAGTTTATCCTACAGCCTGATGGTCTCCCCTCCAAGTCTCAACCAGGACCAAGATGCTTAAAAGGAAAGGTACTGAAATTATCATCTTGTTTTCTGCCACTGTTTTCCACAAAAGCCCAGCCAGCTATTTATCCCTTCTTGTATGTGTTTTAAATTATCTTACATTTAGATAAATAACTACCCTTATATGACATGTTTGATTTGCAGAAATTTCATAGGACTGCAGTACTCATCAACAGCTGGAGCAGATGGGAGCCTTTCTCCCTGAACTGCAGGCAGTTCAAAGAAGAGATGGGTGCTTGTAATACATTCTTTCATTTACCCAAATCAATTTTTGGTATTCTTCTGGAATTTGGAATTTATTTCAATGGAGAGGAATAATGAATGAGAGGTTTTGCTCTCAGAGAGGAAACCTCTATAAAATTGATCAACCAGTTTTACATCTCTTTGTTGTTGTTCAGTCGTTAAGTCGTGTCCGACTCTTCGTGACCCCATGAACCATATTGCGCCAGGCCTTCCTGTCCTTCACTGCCTCCCTGAGTTTGCTCAGTTTCATGCTCATTGCTTCAGTGATGCTATCTAACCATCTCATCCTCTGCCGTCCTCTTTGCCTTCAATCTTTCCCAGCATCAGGGTCTTTTCCAAAGACTCCTCTCTTCTCATTAGGTGACCCAAGTATCTGAGTTTGAGCTTCATTATCAGTCCTTCCAATGAGTAATCAGGGTTGATTTCCTTTAAGATTGACTGGTTTGACCTCCTAGCAGTCCAGGGGACTCTTAAGAGTCTTCTCCAGCACCACACTTCAAAGGCATCAATTCTTCGGCGCTCAGCCTTCTTTATGGTCCAGCTCTCACAGCCATACATTACTACTGGAAAAACCATAGCTTTGACTATGCGGATCTTTGTTGGCAAGGTGACATCTCTGCTTTTTAATATGCTATCTAGGTTTGCCATAGCTTTCCTCCCAAGGAGCAAGCGTCTTTTAATTTCATGGCTGCAGTCTCCATCTGCGGTGATCTTGGAGCCCAAATAAATGAAGTCTGTTACAGCTTCCATTTCTACCCCTTCTATTTTCCAGGAATTAATGGGTCCAGATGCCATGATCTTAGTTTTTTTAATGTTGAGTTTCAAGCCAGCTTTTGCACTCTCCTCCTTCACCCTCATCAAGAGGCCCTTTAGTTCTTCTTCACTTTCTGCCATTAGGGTGGTATCGTCTGCATATCTGAGGTTGTTGATGATTCTCCCTGCAATCTTAATTCTGGCTTGTGATTCTTCCAGCCTGGCATTTCTCATGATGTACTCTGCATATAGTTTAAATAAGCAGGGTGACAGTATACAGCCTTGTCGTACTCCTTTCCTTATTTTGAAAGGAGTACGACAAGGTTGTTCCGTGACTGGTTCTAACTGTTGCTTCTTGGCCCGCATACAGATTGCTCAGGAGACAGGTAAGGTGGTCTGGTACCCCCATCTCTTTAAGAATTTGCCACAGTTTGTTGTGATCCACACAATCAAAGGAATGAAGCAGAAGTAGATGTTTTTCTGGAACTCTCGTGCTTTCTCCATGATCCAGCAAATGTTGGCAATTTAATCTCTAGTTCCTCTGCCTCTTCGAAACCCAGCTTCTACATCCGGTAGTTCTCGGTTCAAGTACTGCTGAAGCCTAGCTTGTAGGATTTTGAGCATAACCTTGCTAGCATGTGAAATGAGTGCAATTGTGCGATAGTTTGAGCATTCTTTGGCATTGCCCTTCTTTGGAATTGGAACGTAAACTGACCTTTTCCAATCCCGTGGCCACTGTTGCATTTTCCAAATTTGCTGGCATATTGAGTGCAGCACTTTAACAGCATTATCTTTTAGTATTTTAAATAACTCAGCTGGAATACTGTCATCTCCACTAGCTTTGTTGTTAGCAATGCTTCCTAAGGCCCACTTGACTTCACTCTCTAGGATGTCTGGCTCAAGGTCAGTGACCACACCAGCGTGGACATCAGGGACATTAAGATCTTTCTTGTAGAGTTCTTCTGTGTATTCTTGCCACCTCTTCTTAATCTCTTCTGCTTCTGTTAGGTCCCTGCCTTTTTTGTCCTTTATCATGCCCATCTTTGCACTAAACGTTCCTTTGATATCTCCAATTTTCTTGAAAAGATCTCTAGTCTTCCCCATTTTATTGTTTTCCTCAATTTCTTTGCACTGTTCATTTAAGAAGGCCTTCTTATCTCTCCTTGCCATTCTCTGAAAATCTGCATTCAGTTGCTTATATCTTTCCCTTTCACCCTTGCTTTTCACATTCCTTCTTTCCACAGCTATTTGTAAAGCCTCATCAGACAGCCATTTTGCTTTCTTGAATTTCTTTTTCCTTGGGATGGTTTTAGTTGCTGCCTCCTGTACAATGTTACAGACCTCCGTCCATAGTTCTTCAGGCACTCTGTCTACCAAATCTAATCCTCTAAATCTATTCATCACCTTCACTGTGTACTCACAAGGAATATGATCTAAGTCATACCTGAGTGGTCTAGTGGTTTTCCCTACATTCTTCAATTTAAGCCTAAATTTTGCAGTAAGAAGCTCATGATCTGAGCCACAGTCAGCTCCTGGTCTTGTTTTTGCTGTCTGTATAGAGCTTCTCCATCTTTGGCTGCAAAGTATATAATCAATCTGGTTTCGGTATTGATCATCTGGTGATGTCCATGTGTAGAGTCGTCTCTTGTGTTGTTGGAAAAGAGTGTTTGCTATGACTAGCTTGTTCTCTTGACAGAACTCTATTAGCCTTTGCCCTGCTTCATTTTGTGCTCCAAGGCCAAACTTGCCTGTTATTCCGATTACTCCTTGACTTCCTACTTTAGCATTCCAATCCCCTATGATGAAAAGGACATCTTTTTTTGGTGCTAGTTCTAGAAGGTGTTGTAGGTCTTCCTAGAAGCGGTCAACTTCAGCTTCTTCGGCATCAGTGGTTGGGGCATAGACTTGGATTACTGTGATGTTGAATGGTTTGCCTTGGATTCGCACTGAGATCATTCTGTCGTTTTTGAGGTTGTACCCCATTACTGCCTTTCCCACTCTCTTAATCACTATGAGTGCAACTCCATTTCTTCTAAGGGTTTCTTGGCCACAGTAGTAGATATAATGGTCACCTGAATTAAATTCACCCATTCCCGTCCATTTCAGTTCGCTGATTCCCAAGATGTCGATGTTCAATCTTGTCATCTCATGTTTGACCACATCCAGCTTGCCTTGGTTCATAGTTCTTACATTCCAGGTACCTATACAATATTGTTCTTTACAGCATCGGACCTTCTTTTCGCTTCCAGATACATCCACAGCTGAACGTCCTTTCGGCTTTGGCCCAGCCGCTTCACTCTTTCTGGAGCTACTTGGAATTGCCCTCCACTCTTCCCCAGTAGCATATTGGACACCTTCCGACCTGAGGGGCTCATCTTCCGGCGTCATATCTTTTAGCCTTTTGACATTGTCCATGGGGTTTTCTTGGCAAGGATACTGGAGTGGGTTGCCATTTCCTTCTCCAGTGGACCACATTTTGTCAGAACTCTCTGTCATGACCTGTCCGTCTTGGGTGGCCCTGCACGGTATAGCTCATGGCTTCACTGAGTTACGTAAGCCCCTTCGCCATGACAAGGCAGTGATCCATGAAGGGGCTTTACATCTCTACTACAACATTAAACATCTCTTGCATGTTTTTGGAATAGTCTTGGAGATTCCAGGGCAGAAACTGGCCACACTCTGCACCTTTCCCCACTAACCTGAGGGATTTTGTAGATGCTGAGCATGGTTGCAACATGTTGGGAGAGGTCAAATTCGGTCCCTTCAAGGACTGCCAGCAGGTTTTTCTGTCTTCCGCATTTGTAGTTTGGAACATTTGCCTCCCCAGCAGAAAGCAGGTCCAGCAAGGCTTCAGCATTCATCTCTGCACCTAAATGATTGTTGTGGACGTTGTAGCCCAGAGTGATGTTGGGTAAGATCAGGGGATTCTGGTTGATCTTGCGGATGGCAGTCAAGAAGGACAGGAGATACCAGACATACATCTTTTTAATCCTGAAAAAAAAGATGATGTGCCTTGTCTCAAATTCAATTATAGCATCCCTTTCAGTTCTTGTTTCCTTATTGCTGTCACGAGGAAGAAGTAATCTTAATTCAGGAAGGGAATATGATGGGACAGGCATGAATGGACCTGGGTGGAATCATACTCATGATTGGGGGAGGGGCTGCAGGCTTTGACCCAACATTTGAAGAAAAGGAAGCACTCTGAAGTTTAATAAAAAGGAGGAAAATACTGATGCTGTTCTCTTCTAATATTTTTGGAAGCTAACTGAATATAAAAATAGTACATTCAATGTCTAAGCTTAAATTAAATCATTATATGGATGCACAATTTAGTGATAACAATTGAAATGCAAGAATGGATTCTTCAATGTTACAGAAAAACTAAATTTACACTGAATGCTATAGAGAAAACTTCGATGTTTTAAAAAGTAACTTATAGATCTTCTATGAGCTGTTAAACCAGGAGAGATCTTTAATTCATGAGACTGAAATTACTGTAATCTTTCATATTATTCCATGACTGAATCTTGCTCATTGCTCTCATTGCCGTATTAATTTTATTTTAATAGGATCTGTACTTTTTATGTGAGCTATTTAGATACATAGATTGAAACTGATGTACAGTGGTAACTCGGGTTATGATCTTAATTTGTTCCATGACTCTGGTCGCACCCTGAATTGGTCACACCCCGAAGCAAATTTTCCCATAAGGTTCAATGTAATTACCGTTAATCCGTTCTGGAGTCCGCGGAGCACGTGTCAGGGGCGGAAAAATGGCCGCGGACCACGTGTCAGGGGCGGAAAAATGGCCGCAGACCACGTGTCAGGAGCGGAAAAATGGCCGCGGACCACGTCTCACGGGCGGAAAAATGGCCGCGTATCCGGTTCATACCCCCAGGCGGAGTTCGCACATCGAGGTAAATTTTTGCAGCCGGAGCTGGTTGTAACCTGAAAAGTTCATTAGCAGAGGCGTTTGTAACCCGAGGTACCATTGTATATGAAAAATCTTTATTAAAGGTGCAAACCTAAGAAGAAATCTTGTAGGTCTCCTGGTGAAAGAAAATTTCAAGCCATTTCGGCTGATGTTTAAGCTTTTGGAAAGTTCTGTCGTCATAAGCTGTTTTTATTCATTTTTTTTTTTTTTATAGCCCCCACCAGATCCTGTAACATTATCTTCCCCTTCATAGCAACATTGCCCAGCATTTCTCCTTTTGCTGCTCATTTCTGAGATTTGGATCTCTTTTGCTTTGATTTCTTTCCAAGATCCCCAGGATCCATATTTCCCTCTCCTCTCCCTTTCTGCTGATCGACCATAAATATCAGACATTAAGTGGGAATTGCAGATCCACCTGGTCCTTTCTGCTCTGCCTGGCCTTGAAGGCTCTCCTGCTCAGCCAGCTGCAGGGAGAAGGGGGGAAATTTGGCTGTGGGACTTTGGGGACTAAGATGTCTGGAGTTTCATCCATTGTGTCACTTACCAGGAATAATGACTGAGTTCTCTCTCTTGTCAAGCCAGTTTTTAATATCAGGAGAGAAACTCTCTCAGCTCCCCAATTTCCTGGGAAACTGAGAGCCTCGGCCTCAACCTCCCTTCTCACTGTAACCACTTGCCAATTTCCCTCCACTTCATTTCTCCTGTGAGCCCCAGTGGCTGTGCTTTGTTGTGAAGAAGCCAAAGGAAACATCTGCCTTCTTTTAAAAGTTAGGAAACTTCAGAGAAGGTCAAATGTCAAAATAGATAAACTCCTTATAGAGCTACCTGAAGAAAAGATAGAGCTTTAGGGGCTGAAAAAGCACAGAAGAAGCGTTTTGACCATGGAGCCCCTTGCCTGATGTTTTCCACAGCAGACATGATTCTTGCTGTGCATCTGAAGTTCAGGCAACGTTTTGAAGGCCAAAAGGAGTTTCCCCGACTGAAAAAGCAGGTCAGGCATTTGGCTTTGCCTCAGTGTTGATGCATCTCCAAACCTCTCCTCACCTCCAACCGAAATTTAGGAGGGACAAGATCATGGGAAGGGAGTGAAATAAATTGGAGATAATTAGCAGCAAATCAACTAGCAGCAACTGCATCCCCCCAAAATGACTCACCAGCGGAAAGGTTGGCTGGACGGAATCTCACTGAAAGTGTAGAGTGGATTTAGACCTTTCCTTGCAGTGATGACTCCCCCAAAGAGATAATCGCCTGGCCTGAAGTGATTTACCCAGTCTAACCAACCTCATTGTGAAGTCAAGGGGCATTTTGCCTTCAGCATCTCACAGGATATCTGGGGAAGGAGAAGCAGAAAGAAGAGGAGAACCATTTCTCACATGCCTGGCACAGCCACTTGCTCCTCACAAGCAGGCAGCAGAAGGATTAGAAGCAGCCTGAATCTGAAGCTTGGGTGACTCTCCTGATGCAAAGGGAGCCCAGGAAAAGCTTTATGTCTGGATGGATCTTAGAGAACGTCTGAAAGGAATTTAGAGAAATAATCCTCCTCAAATGCCCTGGTCTTCAGCTCCAACTCTCAGTGGTCCAGGAGACTTCTATGCTGCTGTCCTTTCGGGCTCAGGGCAGGATGTTGTCCTTTGTCCCTCTCTGCTCTGCTGCTTGTTTCAAAGGCGATCTTGAGTGAAATCCCTGGAGATTTGTTCAGAAGACAAACAAGACCATCCTCAGTTGTAAATTGCAAAGAGGAGAAAATCAGCTCTGCCACATCCTGAATTCACTGGGGTGTGTTTGGGGGGGGGGGGAGAGATGGAGCCAGAGAAAACATGTTTTCCAGATGGACCAGATGTGGTTCCCTCATCTCAGATGTTTTATGAGGGGACAAATTTAGCAGTTTCAAACACAGATTCTATCTGAATAAATAAATCCATGTTCAGGGCATGTAAGGCTCCCAAATATTTTGAGAGTTTCTTTTCACATAGTCAGAGGAGAACAACCTTTCATCAGGTTTAACCATTACAAAAAAAAGCAAGATGGATCAGAGCCTCCTGCCTGAAAAAGGGGGATAAGGAGACTTTTCTCTATGTATGTATGTATGTATGTATGTATGTATGTATGTATTTTTCAGATTTGGTCACTGCCCATCTCACTAGGGAATGACTCTGTGCGGTTTACAGTAAAATCAAGAATATTATTTAAAATACAATAAAAATAAATAAAAATAAATATTCATACATAAATAATAATACCTTCCAAGGTACTGCTGGTAGATAAGGCTATTAACATACAGGAGCATCTTCAAGGTGCTAGCCAACCCCCTTCTTGCCCCACACAAGTTGGCAGAGCCAGGTCTTCACCCCTTTCTGGAAGATCGATAGATTAGGGGCCTGCCTCACCTCTGTGGGAGGGTATTCAATAGGGTAGGGGCAATGGCAGAGAAGGTTCATTTTCTGGGCCCCACCAGTCAACACTCTTTCATCAACGGGGTCCATAGCATGCCATGATGGAATGTGTCTATGAAGAGGAGGGTGATGTGAGAGATGAAGGCTATCAGGGAGGAGGAGTTACATTCCAGGAGGGGAAAGGAGACAAGAGACAATACAGTCTGCAAGGGGAGTGTGGGAAGTGAAAGAGGTTCAGGATAGCCACTCCCTAGACTTTCCCAGGGTAGATCCACTAGTTGCTGTAGTATAGTTTTAGTCTGGCAAGATTCTGTCTAGAAGCTGTAAGCAAATAAAGGAACTTGACTCAACTGGACTGTTTCACCATTGTTCTTGGGCTGGGCATGACACATACCCTCTCTGCTTGACTGGGTGCAACAGGTCGATATAATGGGTGTGGGATGGTCCCTCAGGTAACCCAGTCCCATGCCATGGAGTGACAACCAACACCTTGAATTGAGCCCTGACATCTGGGGGAAAAGGCATATTTTAATAGCCTTCCAGAAGGTGAAGAAAGTTGGGGCACTCTGTATCTCAGGGGAGAGGCTGGTATGGAATATTTTTAGGACTTAGAAGACCCTTTGAAGAAGGGTCTGGCTATTCTTGGGCAGTTCTTCATCAAGGAAGTTCATCTCCTGACTCTTGGCGCTATCATCCATCAATCATGCTTTGATGGTTTCCTGACCTTTGACACGTTGTTATTTTACTCCAACCTAGAATGCTGTTCCATTTTGATGCATCTGTACATTCAGATAGATTGCATGAACTTCATTAGATTGTCACACTGTCTTATAATTTAAAAGAGGATTTCTATAACGTGATGTACCTTCAGTATTTGTCACCAGAGAGACCATCTAAGATGTATAAAGGTACTTCTAACTATGGCTGGAAATCTGAAGAGCATGAAAGGACATTTTACCACACATGTGGACTTGCAAAAAAGCAAATATACAGCGTATATATACATCATTATATGTGTGTGTATGTGTGTATCTATATCTATATCTATATCTATATCTATATCTATATCTATATCTATATCTATATCTATATCTATATCTATATCTATATCTGTGATATGAATATATACAATGATGCAGAGAATTTTAAAGCTTAATTTTCAGTTGAAACCAGAGATTTTTTTACTAGGACTTATGGACAGCCAACTAGAAAAGACTCATGGACAATTGGTGTTATATATGGTGGCTGCAGGAAGTCTACTCTACACACAGAGATGGAAAAATATAGAAATACCCACAATGGAGGAATGGATTGGGAAGACGTCAGAACTTGCTGAAATGGCCACGTTGACTTCTCTGATTAGGGAAGGAGTAATAATTACCTTTATAAAAGACTGGACACCCTTTATGGACTTTTTGCTGAAAATGGACAAAACCGAATTGATAATCTCGGGATTTACTGATCACTTCCAGGGAAGCAATGGCAGACTGAAGACGGCTCCGTGGAGAGTGGAGCCAACGGCTGCAGCGGAAGGAGGAGCTGGTGAATGGATCAGCTCCTCAGAAATCCTCTCCGGATCAAGGAGAGGACTAGGACCACCCACAATTTACTCCATAAAGAGTTTCCCTGTGTATAGATTGTAGGATAGTGGTCTCTGGTTGGTTTTAGAGTTCTGGGAGCCAGGAGGAAGATCATCTTCCCTCACCCACAGTTTGGCACCTTCAAACAGACACTGGGTTCACCCACTTCCTCTCTTAATCACCTTAGGAAATTGCTTGTTATTGACTTTCTGGATGTTAAGAACCTTCCGAGGGGCAAGTTTCAATAGGCCGGGAGAGTTTCCTTCTATCCTTGATGAAAGAAGTTTTATGTAAGTTTAAGGATTAAAAAGAAAAAAAAAAGTACTTTGAAAAACTGCAAAAGAGGGACTAGAACATTGATTTTGGAAACTTCAGGGGCCAGATGGACTGAAAAAAATATTTCCCGTGGGTTGTTCAAGCTTTTGTTTTATATATATAAAGGAATATAAAGTGGATTTATTTGATCAGGTTTAAAATATACGTGTTATGGCTTCTGGTAGCTCTTAATGGAACGTTTTGTTTTGTTAGGACGGAATGACAAGGCTTTAAAGACTTGTTTATAGACAACAGATCAGATTTATAGACAACAGATAAGAGAGATGTATGTTGCATTTTTTTTAGAGAAAGTGATAAGTTGGAATGTAAAATGGATTTATTTGATTAAGGTTAAAATGTATATCTTATTTTTTTCTAGTAGCTCTTAATGGACTTTTGCTGATTAGGACTGAATAATGAGTTTTTACAATTAATTTATTGATGAGAGATGAGAGATGGTAAGAAGAGATTATTTTTATTGAAATATTAGAGAAGGTGTTAAGTTACTGAAGTTGTTTCTACTTCCCTGGAGTGAGGGAGGAGTCACTTCTTTATATGACTTTTTTTCTCCCCCCCCCCTTTTTTCTTATTTTTTTTCTTTTTCTCTGTACCTTTTATTATTTAGTATTTACTTTTTCTACTCTTCTTAGTTTGTATAGGTTTATCTTTGTATTTGTAAACTTTAAAAAAATTATTATATAAAAAGATAATCTTTGGATTTACTCATTAAAAAGGGTTGTTTATGGGAAGAAGGGACCATGTTATGTAATTTGGGAGGGAAGAAACGGTGATTACAAAGTCTGTAACTGCTGCAAAGAAGATCAGAAGTTGCTTCTTTAGATATTTTTCTTTTTCTTTCTCCTTTTCCCCCTCTTTTCTTGTCTTTACTATTTCTCACTTTTCTTTTATCTTTTCATATCTTTTTCTTTCTTCCAATTTTTCTTTATGTGTCTGTAGCTTCTTGTGAGATGAGCGGCTGTGTGTGTGTGTGTGTGTGTGTGTGTGTGTCTGTTCCGTTCTTCTGTTTAAGCAGAGGCTGGGCTGCCATGGATTGAGGAGGCTTTTATTTATGTTCCTGAAGCGAGCAGGTGATTGGACCCCTCAGCTTAATGGTCTCTTCAGGTCTGATTCTTCTGAAAGAGCATCTGTTTCTCTGGTGTCCTCAGCTACCTGCCTGCCATGTATAGACAGGGTGTGGTTGAAGCCAATTTTAAAAGAATGCATTTCCAGATTTGGTCCCGGAGATGCACTTTTTCTGCTCAGTCAATGGTTACCCTGACTGGTAGTTTCTCTTTTTTTTTAATTAAACTTTTATTGAGATATATAAATAGTACACTTAAAATACAAATCAGAAAATATAGCAAAGAAAGAAGAACCCTAACCCTAACCCTAACCTAAAAAAACACAAAGACTAAAATAGTGAAAACAGAGAGAAAAATGAGACAGAAAGTGACTTCCGACTGTCTCTAATACAGATGTAAATACAATTTTAAAAAAGGATTAATCTCTTACCACTAATTAATCCAAATTCACATTATTTTTATCAGCACAAACCATCTAATCATTAAATCCCACAATCAAAGCTTCATTTTTTCCCCATGCAAGCATGTAATCTAATAAGGGCTGCCATGAGGAAACAAATTTAGGAACAGTATTATCTCTTATTAACGCTGTTATCTTCGCCATTTGAGCCAAGTCCATTAATTTAATAATCCATTCTTCCACTGTAGGGATTTGTAGATCCTTCCATCTTTGCGCATATAACAGTCTTGCAGCTGTGATCATGTATAAAAGCAAGGTTCCAGGTTGTTTCTCCAGTCTTTCCTCCATCAAACCCAATAGGAACAGTTCTGGGGTGTTTTGTTTTGTTTTGAATGCTCACTTTAAGAATCTTCTGAACAGCAATCCATATCTGGTCCCAAATTTTTTTAGCCTTTTCACAAGTCCACCAAAGATGATAAAAGATTCCTTCACCCTGTGAACATTTCCAACAAACATTTGGAATCAAATAACTTATCAGGATTATTTGGCAATCCACCAATGCCAAATTAACCTTTAGATCAAAAAAGAACTTTGGTAATTTTCCTTGATTGATTTGAATTTGCTTTTCAAATATTCTGTCATTCAGCAGTGGATCAGCTCCATTCCAATCTCCCATCAAACATCAACTTTGGTATGAGAAAGCTGACAATTCATTCAAAACCTGCATAAAAATTTTGCTCTTGTCATCATTTAGAGCATATATTCCCACAATGATCATTTTAAGTCCATATATCTCCACTTCAACTGCTACATATCTACCATGATCATCTGTTAACAACAAACATGGTTTCAAGTGATTTTTAACATATGATACGAGTCCATTTATTTTCTTCAAATTAGCTGAAACAAATTCTTGTCCCAAATTCTTATTTATCAAAGATTTTATATCTTTCTTCTTTACATGTGTTTCTTGTAAGCAAATCACATCATATTTCAATTTATTCAGAGAATGAATAACTTTTTTTCTTTTCTGTGGAGCATTTGCCCCATTTATATTCCATGTAAGACACTTCAAAGCCATCGTTATGCAGATGATTCACCACAGTCTTTAGGAAGGAATGACAGCAGTCTCTTCCCCATATGTAGCAACCTCCATTTGCTTAATTCCAGATGTATCCTGTTCCAAGTTAGTTCCAAATCTACCTAAGAAGTCCTTAGCCTTAGGAATCAAAGTTAATTTGAATCTTTGTTGATGATGGGAAAAACTTATCCCTTCCAGTTTTTCCCAATGAAAGGGGGTTATATTCTTTTTCAAAACATTTGTCAAGAATGCATGTTCTTTTTTTTCCCTTAAAATCCTTACTGGTATTTCTTTGAAGACCATTATATCCACATTCTCAATATTTAGAGTCAAAATGCGCTTGCAAAATCAAATCCCTTGTTTTTCTCCTAGAGAACTGTACTAATACATCTCAGACTTACCATGCACAATTGCATATCTAGAATTTATGTAGAAAAATCTGACATTTGATCTTCTTCCCAGTCAATTAGTTTCGAAAAACCACATGTAATCATGTTCATTAAATTTTCTTCGTTAGCTTCAGGGACTCCCCTGAGCCTTAAACAAAACTCTTTATCTCTCAATTCCAGTAATGCAATTTTATCCAGCTCTTTCTCCCTTTCAGTTTCCAGCAAATCAACTCTGTCATTCAGATTTTTCATCCTTCCTTCCAATTTCTTCTCCATTTTATCAATTTTTTGATCAAGCCTTTTTTCAAGTTCAAAAAACTTTAAGTGCTTGATTAACACTTTGGGTAATCATTTGTGTAGTTTTTAGAGTATATTGTGTAGAGTATAGAGTCTATAGAGTCCCCCATTGGGGGGAGATGGGTGGGGACAAATTTAATAAATAAATAAATAAATAAATATTCTTCAATCATACCTTTTATCCAGTCAAATTCACCAGATCCACTCCTTGTTAACTTTCTGGTAGCCATAGTCTCTATTTCTATCTTCTTCTTTCCTCCCTTGCCTACTGAAAGGAAAAAGCTATTTCTTCCTTTCAGTAGACCAATAGTCCAAATATAATGCTTTGGCTTCTTCTTGTGGCCCAAAGTAATATTCCCCAAAGTCAAATGTAACCAGATATCCACAACTGGCGACAAAGCAAGGCGGGGGGGGGGGGGGGAGAGAGACTACAGCCAATCACAGCTTGAGAAAATCTCCAGACCAAAACTTTCCCACAGCATCTAAAAATAGATCGTTCTGAGCTCCATGTGGAGCCACTTACATAAAAATCTACATTTTTAAAAGCAAAGATAAAATATATATATATAAAATAGTCTCCTAAAAATGTAAAAAACTTCCTGCAAAACATTAACACTTCCAGACTGCATCCTCGTATTTCAATCCTTCAAATCCAGTACAATGCACTTTAGAAGTCTCAAAAAATAATGAAAAGCCAACCAAGAGAAGAAATATTTCTGTAATGGGGATAGGCTCTTTAAATTCTTTAAATAACATACAATAAAGGTGATTTTAGAAGTGGGGTGGCCGGAAGTAACGCCTCTTTAAGGAGGCTTTAAACACGGCTCCAACAAGCTGTTCCACCCGCTTCCCATCGGATTGCTCACAGTTCGGTCACCATCGACAATCGTTCGATAAGCTATAGCCATCAGGAAGACACAAGGTACAATCTGAAGGCTTCTCCTTGCCCAGAGAATGCTTTGTGTCTCGGAAAAAATTCCTGAGACACCCAGTTTACCGCATTTAAAATTTTGGCTTCAGCAGAGCTTCAGCCGGAATTAACCTTCCGCCATCCATCCTCTGCCGGAAGTCCCAGACTGGTACTTTCTGCTGATTACTTCCCCTTCCCACCTAAGCCTGGACAGCCAGGCCCATTCACTTCCCTTTCTTTGGGCCTGTATGTTGAAGACTGATGAGAAAAACCCTCCAGAGCATTGTGCATCTCCCCTCCACTCCGTCCAGAAGGGAACACTGTCTGAACTGTCCTATCTTTGATTCTGTTGGTTTTTCTTTCTTTCTCTAATGTCATTGCTTGATCAGACAAAGCAAGCAAGCAAGATGCTACGTTTTATCATTCCATTGGAGGATTGTTACAAAAAAAAAATAGTTCAGCCTTTCACGTACCAAGGGAACAAAGAGGCAAGTAAAACAGTAAAAACTTTGACTCGAGGGAGTCAAACGCAGGTGTACAAAGGGAGAACTGAGGTGTGACTCCAAACTGAGAAGTTGGGCCCATGAGTGAGACAGGAGTTTTCAGCCGCAATATTTTTTTTAATATCACAGGTTTGGATCAGGGGTGACCCTTACCATAGGTGTGAACAGTCACATATCAACATAGATTTATCTGGTATAGATTTCTTTGGATATACTAATGTGGTTAGCAGAGGAAACCCCTCCGCAGAAAGAGCAGCTCTTTCTCTCTTTTTCTCTCATCTAAAAAAAAGGGGGAGGGGAATATTTTTAAAAAATTCATCAAACTATCTCCAATTTGTAACTACAACCCAAAAGTTATTAGTACTTTGTTTGTCTGATGGTTTTTACGCATGCTTGTGCCTGCATGTGTGTTTGGTTTGTCTTTCTTGACCAAGCAGTAGAGCCACCCCGTAGGACCCCAGGGGATTCTTTGAGGCCTCCTGTCCATTTCTGCTCCCAAGTGTCCCTGTGTGTGTGTGTGTGTGTGTGTGTGTTCCCCTTTCCCTCCACTCTCCAGAATCCAAGCAGGGAAACGAGATTTCTTTCCAAAGGATATTTTGAGATTTTGGGACCCTCCACCACATATCCCTGGATTTCTTTAAGTCTCAGCCCCTCTAGCTAATGCTCCAGCTGAAAATGCAGGGCTGCTCTCTCTCCTGCTCTTTCCTCTTCTGATTCATGCCTTCCTTGCTGATTTATTTGTGATTGTTCCACCCGCTCTTTCAGGCTCCAGGTGGAGACCCCATCGCACCTCTGCATGTTTTCTCCTGGACTTCTCTAGCTTTTGCCACTTTTGCCCAGGCTCATCTCCACCCCCCACTCTCTGCTCCTGGTTGCTCCACAAATTCTTATGGGGCTGGGAAGGAAAAGGCACCACCAAGTATAGCAAAGGGCAATCAAATCTGAATATGACTGGAATTCTTTATTTGTTGGTGGTGTGCATTCCTGACATGCCACATATTTAATCTTTCTAAATTACTTTTGTAGAGACCTCTTCTTGTACTTTGATTTCTGTGTATTTCTCTTCTGGAACTTACCTTTTCTCCTTTTCATTTCTCTCCTTGAGGCATGTGTGTTGGTGTACTGTGTCAAGTCCACAATGTCCAACTCTCAGTTCTCTCAGTTCTCTCGAAGCATTCTCACGCAACCAGGCTTGGTTCAGACAAATACTTCTTTATTAAGGGGTACATGTAGCTTGTAAGCAGAACATTGCTAAAACTAACGCCTTGGGTAAACCTCCCTCTATTTATCCCCCCTCCCCTTATTGCCTGGCGTTGTGATTCCTCTTCACCTGTTGTTGACCTCTCTCCTTCCTCCCCCTCCTACCCGAGCTTCTTCCTGGTTCTTTGGGCCCCAGCTGCCTTGCCGGCAATCAAGCCAGTCTAAATTGCCCATATATGGCTAAGCTGCTTCCCAACTCCCATTACAACCATTAACAGCCACCACCACCCCCCTTAGTTACAAGTGGCAGAAACAAATCAATCCAACTCCCAACGAATGCAATACGATGGAAAACAACAACAGTTGGGTGATGCAGGTTCTGACATATTGTTTGTTATCTATACCTAAAGTCAATTCAGAACATTACCAGGTGAAACAAAGTCACACAACCTTGAGCCACTGGAGTTTTCTGGGAGGAGGAAACCTAACTGTGTTCCCACCCTCCAACAGACCTGAGATTCTGGGGCCTTCTAAGAGAGCTCTGGGTCAGAGGAGAGGAAGTTCCAAACTTCCTTCATTTACCAAACTTTGCCTGACTGAAGACAACAATTCTGGGAATTATGGTCTTAGTGGTAATAGGAATATTTGTTTGCTGCTTTGCTCAGGGCTTACCCTCCTGCTTGGGGTGTAGTAGGGAATGCTCTTCTGTTCTCAAAGAGAGATCAACACCCTTTCCCCAAGGCAGGGATCCGTAATCTTGATGCAGAATGGCGAAAAATATGAATCTGAGTCACAGGATGATGTAGAGCTACAAGATTCCCTAATTGATTCTGCATAAAATATTCTGTTTTTGCACAAAAAGAAAAAGGAGGGATTGTGAGAAGGAAATCCAATTCTTCACACACACACCCAGGTCAGTAGGAAGTCAAAGCTTCCCATTTGTCTCACCCTACCATTCTTTATCTGAACAGCAATCAAATTATAGTAAGAACAAGTTCACTTAAAAAGATTAAGAAGTAACAGAAAGAATCAAGAGTCCTCCACTACAGCCCAAAATTATATAACTAAAGACTTGGCAGGAAGGGCCAACATTCCTTGAAGCCTTAATCAAATCATAAGAAGATTTCTTCTCTGAAGGGATCTAGATGCCAATTAGATCATGTCAGGTAAGGGAATGACAGGAAACCCCAGCTCAGTAGGGCACCTGGGCTTAAAACACTCCCTTCTAAAGACCCACCCAATTTTAACTCTCTTGGAATCCGGGCATCACCTTTTCCAAGAATTCCTCGAGGGCAGGCATTCCTTCGCACCTTTCCAGGAACAAGAGGATCTGCCCTATAAGGGAACTCCTGGGGAAACCCGAGCATGGCTGCCCACAGCTGATCCTCTTCTGTATCTGGTTCTGGAAAATCAGCTCTTATTTCTCCTTCAAGCAACCCCCTGCGGGTTTATTCCGAGCTGGGAGACAAACCTTGTCAGGTTTCTTTCTAACATTGAGATAAACATAAACTTAATAAAAAATAAATTTCTCTTATTGGTGTGCAATAGCATTGGCCACCTAAATAACAGTATGTTCAAAAATCCCGTTCATAATTAAAACAGCCCTTTTATTTTCAGTAGTAAATTAATTTCCCTTGGGTTGCCAGTTGTAAGGGTGAGATTCAAAGAAATCTTCTTTTCCCAGGTCAGTGTAAACAAATAGAAAATGTATAGATTTAAACAACTACATCTAGTATTTACATGGATTCTCACGCAAACAGATCTGAGTATGGGAAATTAGGTCATTCCTCCTCCTGAAGCTCTTTCCACACTCCGCACATTTATATGGTTTTTCCCCTATGTGGATCCTTTTATGGGAAGTAAGGTTACTGCTTTGAGTAAAGCTCTTTCCACACTCCATGCATTTATATGGCTTCTCCCCTGTGTGGATTCTTTTATGGGAAGTAAGTTTACCGCTTTGAGTAAAAGTCTTTCCACACTCCATGCATTTATATGTTGTTTCCCCTGTGTGGGTCCTTTTATGAGAAATAAGAGAACCATTTGTGGTGAAGCTTTTTCCACATTCAACGCATTTATAAGGTTTCTCCCCCGTGTGGATCCTTTTATGGGAAGTAAGTTCACTCCTACTACAAAAGCTCTTTCCACACTCCAGGCACTTATATGGTTTCTCCCCTGTGTGGATTCTTTTATGATGGGAAGTAAGATTACTGTTTTGACGAAAAGTCTTTCCACACTCCATGCATTTATATGGCTTCTCCCCTGTGTGGATCCTTTTATGACTCATAAGGGATGTATTTCTAGAGAAGCTCTTTCCACACTCCATGCACTTATATGGCTTCTCCCCTGTGTGGATCCTTTTATGACTCATAACGGATGTATTTTTAGAGAAGCTCTTTCCACACTCCCTGCACTTATATGGCTTCTCCCCTGTATGGATCCTTTTATGGGCAATAAGGTGACAGGTTATTCTGAAGCTCTTTCCACACTCCTTGCACTTATATGGCTTCTCCCCTGTGTGGATCCTTTTATGGACAATAAGGTGACTGCTCCTCCTGAAGCTCTTTCCACACTCGGTGCATGCGTGCCGTTTCTCCCCTGTCTGGATCCTTTCATGTGAAGTAACTTTTCGGCTTATTCTGAAAATCTTTCCAGATTCCAAACATTTACATGGCTTCTCCCCTGTGGAGATCCTTTTATGAGACGCAAGGGACCCATTTTCACAGGAAAGAGTGAAAGTCCAATTGTGATTTTTTCCATTGTCTCTGCAGATACAATCTTCTCCTTTCGTTTGGGGTGGAGACTGTTCATTTACAACTAATTTGTCTTTTAATAGTCTTACACTTTTTCCAGTATATTTTTCCTTTATTTTTCCTTGTTGGGCAAGAAAGCCTTGCGTCTCGGCATCCATGGAAGATAAGCTTTCCTGATTCCAACTATTTGACTGGCTTCCCTCATGACTTTCTAGTTGCATCTCCAGTTCCTTGTCCATTCTGCCTCCATGCCTGATCACTTCGAATTTTTCACTGGGATCTTTATTCTTATAGCCATGATCACCTTCAAAGGAAAAGAGAAATGAAAATGATAGCAAGGTTGGGGGAAAAGGTCAGACTGTAGGATTTGCATTTCCATGTTCATGAGCCATACAAGCTTTGAAATACCTACAGCATCCGGTTTGTTTATAATTATCCTTATATAGTCAAACCTTACCCAGAGACAGTGTTGAGTTAGGAAGAATCAGGGGAAACATCCAAGGAGGCATTAAGAGAAAACCTAACATGTATTGGAGGGGGGTCAATAAAAGGAAAGACCTAGAGTGAGAACTAAATGAATTTTGAAACTTGTCCTTTTCTTCCTACCCAAACTGCTATTCCATTTGCTATTTTCTCTGCCCAAAATCAAATGGTTGCAGAGAAAAAAATTCTAGAGCTCTTCTATTAACCCTACACAGCATGTTTGCAATGGAAAAACAGCACCATTTTGCCCTTAACCCCAAAGCTCAGGATAGAAATGAAAAGGAAGACAATTCATTAACCCAACAGCCTGAATAAATGAGAATCCTTCAGAGGACAGACAGGGAAGCATCTGGGCCCAGAAGGATGAAATCAGTGTGATGGAGTTGAGCATCTCCTCAAGCCAAGGAATGAGTTTCTCACTGATACCTTTAAATAGAAATGGAAAAATTCACCAGATGAGAAATGCATCTAAGCATAGAGCCAATGACCACTTTCCTTCCTTGGACCAGAAGGCCAGATGTTTTCCTTCTCCCTCCCAAGAGTTGAGATCTGGCTGGCGATGTTTTAATAAGATAGAACTGATGGCATCTAACTAGAAAATGTCTTTCCAAACTCTCTCATGCGAGAGAAGCAAACCTTTACCCAGAGAGGCCACGTTCCTATAATTTTCCAGCATGACTTCCCAATGCAGCGCTTTTTGGTGAGGATCCAGCTGAGACTGCTCCTCCTCGGAGAAATACACAGCCACCTCCTCAAAGGACACAAGACCCTCCTGAACAAGGAAAAAAAAGAAAAGAACAGGCCCAGGAGGATTTGCAAGATCTGTCCTATTCTTCACAAATTCCCAAAGCAAAGATATGCACTAAGTTAAATTGCAACGCTTGGTGGGATTCCAAGGTTTAGGTGAGAAAATGGAAAGAGCCAAAACTTTTGACTGAAGAAATATTTCTGGCAGGCTTGATCAACTTGATTGCTTCTGCAGGATTTTGAGTGCCATTCAGTGATAGCAACCCCAATTTCCTTCTGGATCGATCCATCAAGCGATCCATGCACCCACCTTGAGATGACCAACTGGCAGATCGTCTTCAGAAACTCCACCTATCAGTGTCTCCAATCCTTCCTGTGTTTGCAGAAGAAAATCGGGGGGCGGGGAGATTCTTTCTAGCATTTCAGCAAATGGCTTACAGTGTCCCCAGAAGGAACAATCGTGCCCATGCTCAACAACTGCATGAAAGTGCTGGGAGAGCACAGCCCAGGGATTTGGGTGGGTGGCCATGAATATCCAGAGGCACACAAGCCGGGTTCTTCTCCTCCTCAGACTGCAAGAAAGGTGCTAGTAGTCTGAGCCATTGGCTGAATGGGAGACAAGAAAGCGGAGACAATTTTCTGGGAAGGACATTTCGCAGCCTTTGCCAAGCTGGATTCCTTGGCCTCCAAATTCAGGCACAAATCAGAGGATTAGAAATTACTGTGCAAGGCAAAATGGCCTTGATTATATGCTCTTTCAGAACAATTTCTACTTAAAAGCTTTTCTATCTGGCCATTTTCATTGGATGTTAATATCCTGGCTCATGTCTTAATCTGATGTGCTTGTATTTCATATCACTGGTTGGAAACAAGGCTTTTTAAAAATGGCACTGTGCCAGTCTGAGTATTTAGTTATTTTTGAGCAGCCTTGCACAATTCCAAGTCAAGGAGTTAAAAAAAGAATGGGTCTCTGTTTAGATGTTGCTATCACTGTAATAATATTATTCCTATCCCTTGAGCAACTTTTTTTAAAAAATAGTTATTGTAAACTAATAGTAGGAAGACTAAGTACCAGAAGGTGAGTTAAGTACTAGTCTTTAAAAAAAGAGATTTCCTAATAAGAATCTCAGGGAGCGAATTACAAACCCTTGTATCGGAACCACAGACTTCAGAGGAGGCTAAGCTGACTGAGAGCAACTTGAATCTTCCATTCCCCATTCAATGTTGCTCAAGGACAAGAAAACACCCAGGCCCACAAAAGGGGGAAAAATGGAAGGAGAGAGTCCTACATACACCAGCTTGACTTCCTGAAGCAATGGGAGAATACAGTCTAATAGATAAATTTCCTTCTCTTACTTGAGCTGGAGGTTCAGCCACTGTTTCAGCTCCACCAGAAAGAGCAGACAACTTCGTTCGAGTCTTCCCTGTGAGGGAGAGAGAATTTTAAAGTGCAGAATTAACAAAATAGGAGGAGGCATTCTATAGAAGAGAAGACATAGAGAAGATGAGACAGCTGGGATCTCTCTGGGGAATGGGACGGCCTTCAATTACCTCCTGTGTCCTCACTTGGATCTTCCTGAGACATCCTCCTTAAAAACAGCTCCTGAGGGGGACTGGATGGATTCCTCCTTCCCTCAGGATCTCTGATGTCCACGACGAAGGACTTGAAATAGTAGGCAGGAGAAGAGAAGAAGAATTAACAGACATCCCACAACATGAAGTGTATTATGGTTCTCTGAACACACATTTAAAGCCTCCAGTGTCCATCAGGGAGGCTGGAAAATGAGAAAGGAATGGCTGTCCCAAATCTATCTTCTAGAATGGATTACTGAAGAAGGTTCCTCAAGAATTAATGAAACATCTCCACATATTAGGAATGACAGAAAACTCTCGTCGGGAGAGGTTAAGAATTCAAATGCATTGTTTCTTCCATTCAGACCCCTTCTGGGATCCCAAAATGAATTTCTCCCACCTGCAACTTGACCTGCTCCTTCTGCTCCTCCGCCTGGCTCAGGAGAAAGCCTTCCAGCAGGGCCACTGCCTGGGAGCTGGTCTCTGCTCCACACTCCCACACCCAGCTCTGCATCTGCAAGGGCAGAAGGGCCAGGAAGTGCTCCAGAACAACCAGGTCCAGCATCTGCACTTTTGTATGCTTTTCTGGTCTCAACCATTGATGACAAAAGTAGTAGAGATTGCTGCAAAGTCCTCGGGGACCCTCATCCTCCTGGTATTGGATGCTCCTGAAGTTCTGGGGCTGAATTTCTGAATGGATGGCTTCCTCCTCCAGGATCTCCGGCCCAGTTCTTGCCGAGATCTCCCCACAGCTGCCAGGCTGAACACCAGAAGGG
This sequence comes from Python bivittatus, assembly GCF_059951505.1. Classification (NCBI taxonomy): domain Eukaryota; kingdom Metazoa; phylum Chordata; class Lepidosauria; order Squamata; family Pythonidae; genus Python; species Python bivittatus. Next base: position 1,445,960 of record NW_028277107.1, read on the forward strand.
CCTTCTCCAGTTCCCTCACTTGCTAAGGGTTGTGTCTCCATTCTTTCTCTGTCCTATAACGCAACTCCAAAGGGGTCTGAGGAATGTTGTGGCTCTCCAAATGCCTTTTCATTCATAGGACTGTTCCTCTAGCTGCAGGAATGACCACAGCAGGCCATTCAGCCCTGTTTGCCCAAGAGAGAATTTTGTCTGTACGTGAGGACCTACAAAAGTCTTTGGGTTTGTGTGTCTGAGTTGGAAAAGAAAAGAAATTCCAAGAATTAGAATGTGATGGATTTCACCATTGAACAACACTCATCCCCGTGGAAGGCGCCATTTTTCTGAGCTGGTATAGGACTGGGGTGGCATAGATCAGATAGGAACTGAGGGCCGGGCAGCTGATTGGCATTCCTGAATCTTACCTCTTGAGGGTTGCATACTACTAAGCTGCAAGAGGATGATACAAGTGAAAGGTTTGGCTGTTGTGGGTACTTGGCAAGGAGGGTGCTCTGGGGAGGGGAAGATAAGGTTTTGACATGTTCAAAAACCACAGTTGTGAGTCCACTTGCTGACCTAGTTGTAACCTAAAAGTTAATTAGCATAGTGAAACACCCCCCCCCCCCCCATTAGGTGGAGATTTTAGAAAACATAGCACATGCTAAGCTGATTATGGGATGGTAGTATGCAACATGGAACCAAGTACGCTTGCCCGACAATGTGACAAAATGCAAGCAATTCAACTTTTCCTATAGCTACTTCCTCATCCGTGAAATGCAGAACATTTGACAGAAAGCTTCGCTCGAGGCTCCTCTCCTTGGAGAGACGGGACCTCTTTGCCGAAGCGCTTCAACAGAGTGACCAGGAGACCTCCCCTGACTGGCTGCTGTTGCCTGCCGGTAAACGAATCTGCCAGCCTTTGTGGCCAACAATCCTTTGTTTATGTGCTTGTGTGTGTATAGTGTGTGTGTGTGTGTGGTGCAAAATAGGGAATTGGCTTCCATCAAGTACTTGGAATGCCCAATATATGCATTTTGGAGCTTTTCCTTTTCTTTTTCTCAGAAGGAAGGGCTGGCATTTTAAAACCCTTAATCTATGTTCCCCTACAAGCAGGATTCACACAACATGCCAAACCCCAAACAGGTTAAGAAACCACCAAAGTTCAGTTCAGATAAATCAAATGCCAGTGAAATGAGCCTGGCTTGGGATGCTCTAGTTCCCTTTCTTCAGGATTTGTTTTTGAACAGCCAAGTCACACCCCGGACACCCAGGCGGGTTCAGACAACATGCCCTAAGCCCAAACACATCCCCCAACTGCAGGGGCTGGGTTCACACAAAGCACAGGGCTTGCAGGAAGGAAGCTGAAGAGGCTGTCCTGGTTCACTCACCCTCCTAAGTTGCGTTGAACTGCAGAGGATCCAGCCCTGTTTCAGCCTCATCAGCGCGTGGTGAGAATGCAGGCACAGTCTTGGGCACCTCCTTCCTTGCAGGGCTTTTCTTCTTTCCTGCTGGAGATTTGCAATGCAAACTTTCCCCCTCCCCTCCCCCCCTCCCCCAGTTGAGCACATGGTGTTCCCCTCTCTTTGCAGAGGGAGCCCCCTATTTGATGGTGTGTGCAATGCAGGACCTCTTGTAAAAAGGGGAGCAAGGGGGTTATTTCCATGGGGTCAGGAGGAAGGACGATGTGGTGTCCCCCCCCCCCCCGATCAGGAAGCCTTCTCCATCCAGCTGCTTTGGGCAACTTTAGAACATCTCCAAGCTTCCATTTTTAAGAGAGGTTCTGGAGAAAGTTGCATCCCCATTTAGAGGGAGCAGATGGAGCAAAGGAGGAGACAGGAAATGGAATTCAGCATTTTTCTTGCTTAAGAGAGCAAAAACACTCCTGTTTTGATTCTGTATCCCATAGAAGTGGTCAGTGGGACACTCTGACAGGCCTTCAAGCTGCTGTCCTTGTGCCCCACAAGAACATTGCAGAGCTCCAACAGGCTCTGTGCTGTCCAATGCCTGACCTGGCTTGCCTGAAAGGGCTGATGTTCTGGAACTGCAGAGAGCCTTAGAGGAAGGAGACGATTTCGCTCCTTGGCAATTGGTTTCCGGCCGGGATACAGGATGGGAATTGCATTGGTTGCACTTCTGGATGACTTATGGAGAGACCAGGATTGGGGGAGTGCAGTCCTCCTAGGTTTCTCAGTGGCCTTCAGTACCCCTGACCGTGGCCTTCTTCTGCAACGTGTCTGAAGGAATGCCCTGCCTTAAAGTGGGTCTCCTCCTTCCAGAGGTCCTGATGGTGGAAGTCTTCCCTCTCCTTCAAGCAACCGCCTGCGTGTTTATTCCTGGCTCAGAGGCGAACCTCATGGGCTTTCTTTCTAAAAATTTGGCGAGGCAGCCAGGAGCCCGAGACTAACCAGGTCAGTGGACCAAGCTCGGGCAACTTCACCCGCCTGGCACCAGACCACTAGCCGGTAGGGTGCTGACCTGGACTCTGCCCGCTTCAACATTGATAGTAAAAGGAGCTTTGGTTTTAAGCCCAACAGTTGCTTGAACCTGAGACTTCATAGTTGGTAATTGCCCTTTTTTGCGTCTTGTGCCCAGTGAATGTGTGAGTGTGAGATTCTCTCTTTATGTTTCAATCCAGACTGGTGAGCAGGGCTGTGCGTCTAAAAATTCAGCTCCAGCCACCCCGAGACTTCCGCGAGTCCTTCTTGGCAAAGACTGGGAGGTCCTAGAAAGCAAGGGGGGCTGACAAGACTCATGTGCCTCAACAGGTAGCGCAAGGTCGTGCGCTGGACTCTATCTGGGCAAATACCGGCCTGCTTGCCTTGTCCCTCTCTCAGTCCAGAAGCAGGGAGTGAGGAGGAGGGCCAGGAGTTCACTGGGAAGTCTCCGGGTGTAAAGGATACGCCTAACACCTTGGGGGACACACGTGTCATCGGTTAGGGAAGATGGGGAATGAGCAGCCCAAGGTCTCCCGACCTCCCCCCGGAAAGGATGCTCCTCATCTGGGATGGGGGTTATTACCCGACAGGCAGGGACGAGGAAGAGTTGTGCACGAGGTTTGTGTCTGGAATGGGCTTGGGTGACCGACACAGCTGGTAGACCAATTTGGCCTGCAACGGGGACCTTCGACTGCGCCATTTTAAAATCTCTGTAATCGAAACTAAGAGCTTCCCATCTGCCCTGTTGGTTCTTCTGGGCAGGACTTTCTAATCCCGAGTGTAACTTTTAATGCCTCCACTAATTAGGTAAGTTCTTGTGTGTGCCTCCTGCTCATTCCTACTCCCAACGTTGTTTGTGTGTGTATGTGTGTGTGTGTGTGTGTGTTCCCCTTTCCCTCAGCTCTCTGTAAGTAGGGAAATGGGATTTCTTTTCAAGGGATGTCCTTAGACCTTGGGACCTTCCACCCCTAACCCTGGATTTCCCTAAGTCTCAGCCAGTATAGCTGTTAGAATTATTTCTTCCCAGTTCGTTTCTGAGCCGGAATCAAAGAGACAACAGGCAGTTGCATGAAATTCAGCTCTTTATTCTTCACCCGAAAGCCAGAGCGGTGACGGCAGGCTGATAGGTGGGCGGCCGCGCCTGACCCCCCATCTTGGCACAATGGAGGCTTTTCATTCAGGCCCTGCTTCAGAATCCCACCCCTTCCTCAGCCCCCCGTGTCCCACCTCAGCATCATTCCGTACAAGGAACTTCCTTCCTTCCTTCTTTCCAGGCCCCTCGTCCTTGGAATGGAGACCTTACCTGGTGTCTATGAAGACATATTCGGATCTCTCAAGGTTAGTGAAAATGGCCTCCAAGCTTCAAAAATTGAAGAAGGAAACAGGATTCAGAAATCCTTAATGAAAGCCTAAACGCGTCAATACTTAATATAAGTATATATATATGTGTGTATGCATGTGTAAATACTAAATATGACATATATGTGTAGGTAATATATAAAATCTTCTGGCATAGCTAATACTCTAGCTGAAAATGTAAGGCTGCTCTTTTCCTTAACTTTGCCCTTCTGATTTAGGTCTTCCTCTCTGCCCCTGGTTGCTCCACAAACTTCTGTTGAACCAAGCAGGGGGGGGGCGGGGGAGGAAAACACACCACCATGTATAGCAATGGGCAATAAAATCTGAATGATGACTGGAATTCTATACTTGGTGGTGTGCATTCCTGGCATACCACATATTTAAACTTTTTAAAATTACTTTTGTAGAGACCTCCTCTTGTATTTGATTTCTGTCTATTTCTCTTTTGGAACTGACCTTTTCTCCTTTTCATTTCTCTTCTTGAGGCGTGTGTGCTGGTGCATGGTTTGTAAAGCCAATTCACAACGTTACCTGGTGAAGCAAAGCCATACATACTTGAGCCATTGGAGTGGTGTGGGGGTAGGAGACCTAACCGTGTCTCCACCCTCCAACAGATCTGGGATCCTGGACCTTTTCATAGAGCTCCGGGTCAGAGGAGAGGAAATCTGCTCTCTGTGTAAAGGCCCAAGCGAGCTCCAGTGGTCAGGAAGTGGCAACCTTCAGTAGAGGAAGATGGAAGTCTGTGTGGACTCCTTTGAACTGCTGGGAGTGGGTCTCCGTGAAGGCGGAAGGGCTGGGCGAGGTTGCAGAAGAGGGAGCGCGAAGGGGCGAGGTGGTGTTTTGAAGGGCATCAGACGATGAACACAGACAGAAGCAAAGAAAAGAACACTGTATGTCATAAGAGGGTGTGTGAGGGGTTAGTGTGTTAGTGAACCGGGAAGATGAAGGTGGACGTCTGTTTACTGGCAACTCTGTCTGAGGGGCTGATCTCAAGGTGGGAAGGCAGTTGATCTAAATGCAGAGTTGCAAAAACCAGCTATAAGCTATTTGAACGGCCCACCGGAAACGCTACCAAGAATTGGCCCAGGAAGACGTGAAGGAGTGCATGTTCCTCTCTTTCCCTTTTTTTCTTCCTGGCACAGGAGAACATCTAGCCAGAAGTGAGGGTAGGGCTAAAGGTCTGAAGGCTCAAATACTATTCTAATGGCAAACATCTTTGCAACACGCTCCAGTATTTTGTAGTTTACACAAGCTATTACAAAATAACTCCAGCTCCATGGCATAAGTTTTATTTGAGAATCACTGGGGGGAACCCCAGTCCAATGTTTTTCAGGAAAATGTTATGAAAAGTCTCCTGCCCTTCTTAGGGCTTTGGAGCATTAGTTCCCTGAAGACAGAAGCCCCGAATCTTTTCTTTGCAGTCTATCAGGCTTGAAGCTGTGGGGGGAAGCTTGCTTCCCTCTCTAAGGTAAAAAAGGTGATTGCAGGAAATGGACAATGTCAGTCTTTCTTTTTAGAATAAAGATCTGCATTTCAAAGGTTTTCTTTTGCAAATTTATTTTCCTCCAGCAGCTACAGTTAGGAAAAAGTGATCAGTTTTCTCAGGAAGACCTCAGCAACCTCAGAGGAGCAATAGCTCAGAGAAGGGAGAAGGAGGAACATTTTTGCCCTATTTCTGAATAGCTGGGCTGCCCCCAGGACTGCTTTGCATTTCCACTTTGATCAGCAATCTCCTTCTCTGCTTTGCAACAAGAATCCAGCACTGGCCCTCAAGGGGGTCTTCCTGGAGGCTGTGGGGGTCTGGGTGGGGAGCAACAGGCTTCAGCTAAACCATCGTAAGGTGGAGTGGCTGTGGGTTGTGGGCTCCTCTGTATCCGGAAGTTTACCATCTTTTATTCTGGATGGGGTGGTGCTACCTTAGACAGACCCAGCATGTAATCTGCGGGTCCTCCTCGACTCATGACTCCTCTCGAAGAGCAGGTGGCAGTTGTGGCCAGGAGGGCCTTTGTTCAACTCCATATTGTGCACCAGTTATACCCTTTTCTGGATCAGGAGTCCCTCCAATCAGTCACTCATGCCCTAGACATCTCCTGTATGGACCATTGCAATGCACTCTACATGGACTTCCCTTGAAAAGTATCCAGAAGCTACAGCTGATTCAAAATGCAGCTGTGTGGGCAATTTTGGGTGCCCCAAAGATGGCACACGTCACACCTTTGCTGCGCGAGCTGCATTGGGTCGCAGTTTGCTTCTGGGTCCAATTCAAGGTGTTGGTTATTACCTTTAAAGCCCTACATGGCATGGGACCGGGTTATCTGAGGGACCGTCTCGCCCCCATAATATTGATGTGTCCCACCCGGTCAAGCAGAGACGATACGCTACAGACCCCATCGATGAAGGAAAGTTGACTGGTGGGGCCCAGAAAGAGAGCCTTCTCTGCTGTGGCTCCCACCCTATGGAATACTCTTCCCCTAGAGGTGAGGCAGGCCCCTACTCTCTTGACCTTCCAGAAAGTGGTCAAGACCTGGCTATGCCAACTGCCATGGGGCGAGAAAAAGGGCAACCAACCCTGGGGATGGCTAGCACCTTGAAGTTGCTCTCGTATGTTAATATCTTTTTCATCACCAGGATCTTGGAAGATATTATTATTTATGTATGTATTCGGTTTTATTGTGCTTTTATACTATTTTTATTATATTTTAAGTAGTATTTACTTGTTGTTTTTATTGTAAACTGCCCAGAGTCACTTCCTTGTGAGAGGGGTGGTGTCTAAATTTGAAATATAAATAGAGATAAAAATAAGCATTTGGTGTGTGTACGATCAATATGCTGATGATACCTAAGTATACCTGGGCACTCTGGGTTGTAGGGTGTGAAGGAAAAATAATAAAACAAAGCTGGGGCTCTCCCTCCTCCCCCTTGCCTCTCCTGCAGCAAACTCTTTTTTTTATTTATTTAACTTTTTTATTCTTAAAAAACAATTTTATCAAACATCGAGCAGCGAGTCAAAGCGGGTTACAAATACAAATGTGCATAATCATATTATCATATTACCAATAAATCCAAGTACATATGTATCATCAATAAAAGTAAGACATCACATATTACCTAATTAAACTCCTTAACTTTTTCTATTACTCTTTCTCATATTTACTCTCTAGCCAGGCATAAAATACCTGCCATATTTTATAGTATTCAGTATCTTCCTTATCTCTAATCTCCAGTGTCAACCTATTCATTTCTGCACAGTCTATTATCTTCCTTATTATATCTTCATCATTCGGTATCTTTTCCCCTTTCCAATTCTGAGCAAATGCAATTCTAGCTGCAGTCAAAACATGGATAATCAAAAATATATCTTCTTTACTATAATTTTCTGGTATCATTCCTAATAGGAATATCTCTGGCTTCATTTCTATGTACTGAAGTATCATTCTTTCTAGCCATTCACGTATTTTCATCCAATATTTTTTAACTTCTGAGCAGGTCCACCACATATGGTAATAGGATCCTAATTCTTGATGACACTTCCAACATTTAGTAGATTTATTCTTGAACATCTTTGCTAATCTTGAAGGGGGAAAATGCCATCTATAAAACATTTTATAAAGATTCTCTTTGTATGCTGTTGACATTGTCAAAGTATAATTTTTCTCCCATAAATTCTCCCATTTTTCCAAATCTATTGAATGTCCAAAATTCTTTGCCCATGCAATCATAGTTCCTTTAACTTGTTCTTCCGCCATCTTAAATGTTAATAAATAGTCATATAGTTTTTTAATCATTTTCTCATCTTTCCCTGTCAATATCTCATCCAATTCTGTTAATTTCCCATAAAGTCCATATTGTTTAACATCCTTCTCATATCTTGATTGTATTTGCCATTGTACATACCAAGTCATATCAATTCCCTGCTCCACCAACTCATGTTTTTTTTTAGCTCCCCCTTATCATTTAATATGTCTTTATATCTAATCACATTCTCCGTTTCTATAAGATTTGGATGTGTGAGTGCTTCTATTGCTGAAACCCACACCGGAATTTTCCCATATTGTTGTTTTTTTTATTTTCTCCCAAATTATTAGTAAAGCATTCCTTATATAGTGTGTCTTGAAATAACTATGGGTTTTACCTCCTTCGTACCACAAAAATGTATGCCAACCAGTCTGTAAATCATGCCCTTCCAATGTTAATAGTCTTATGTTCCTTAATTCTATCCATTCTTTTATCCAAACTAGCCCTGCTGCTTGATAGTATAATTCCCAGTCCGGCAGGCCAAACCACCCGCCTACCTCGTGCATCTTGTAGCATTTTCAAATTTATTTTTGCCTTTTTTCCCTGCCAGATAAATTTCAACACAATTTTATTAAGATCCTCAAAGAATTTCTTCTCTAATTTTATCGGTATTGTTTGAAATAAAAATAACAACCTTGGCAGTATATTCATCTTAATTGTTGCTATTCTTCCTACCAATGAAAGTTGCAGGTGTTTCCATTTTTCCAGGTCACTCTTAATTTGTTTCATCAGTCTATCATAGTTATCATTCCTAACTGTTACACATCTTGCTGTTAAATATATCCCCAGGTATTTAATTTTCTTTGTAATTTGCATACCTAATTCCTCTATCAATTCTTTTTTCTGCTTTTCTGTAAGGTTTTTCACAATTAAGTTAGTTTTTTCTTTATTAACTTTCAACCCTGCAACCTTACCGTATTCTTCTATTCTTTCCAACAATTTTTTCCCTGATTTCCTGGGTTCTTCCAAAATAAAAACCAAATCATCTGCAAATGCCTGTAGTTTATATTCTTCCTTTTTAATTTTCAAGCCTTTTATTTCTTTATCTTGTCTTATCTTTCTATTCAAGACCTCCAATGTTAACGCGAATAGCAATGGTGATAACAGGCACCCCTGTCTTGTACTTTTTTGAATATCAATCTTATCTGTCATTTCTCCATTCAGTATTATCCTTGCAGTTTGTTTATGATAAATCATATTAATCATTTTAACAAATCTATCCCCAAAATTCATAACTTTCAATTGTGATAACATGAAATGCCAATTCACGTTATCAAATGCTTTCTATGCGTCCCAAAAAATTAGTGCCATCTGTTTCTCAGAGTGAGTTTCATAATATTCCAGGGTATTCAAAATTGTTCGCAAGTTGTCTCTAATCTGTCTCTTAGGCAAAAAACCATTTTGACCCGTGTGAATAAATTCCTTTAAAAATCTCTTGAGTCTCTCTGCTATTATAGAGGCAAATATTTTTTAATCCACATTTAGTAATGAAATAGGTCTATAGTTCTTTATTTGACTTAAATCTGATTCTTCTTTTGGAATAAGAGTGATGAAAGCTTCCAACCATGACTCTGGAACTTTTGCAGTATCTATCAATTCATTAAAGACTTCCAGCATAGGATTGGCTAACACATCTTGTAGAGTTTTATATAATTCCGCTGGTAATCCATCTGGTCCTGGGGCCTTGCCGTTTTTTGTCTCTTGATTGCCTCCACCAACTCCATCATTGTTATATTCTCCTCCATCATTTTTTTTGTCAACTCCAGTATTTTAGGTAACTTAGCATTTTCTAAATACATTTTAGTTTCATCTTTGGAGGTTATTTCTTGTTGATATAACTGTTCGTAATATTTCTGTGCTATCTTTTTCTTTTCCTCATTAGAATTTGTCGGAGAAGGCAAGTGGCTCTCCTTGGCCGGCCAATGAAGAGGAAGGTGGTCAAGATGGAAAGCAGGAGAGAGACAAGGAGGATGTAAGAGAGGTCCCGGTTGTTGGCTTTGACGATGGGAGCGTCTTTGTGTTTCACAAAGATTGCTAGTACAAATACAGTAGGTAAGGACAAGAAAAGTGCAAGGGAAGCCAAGATGGTCCCCAGATATTCATTGTAGGCCAGAAAGCTTATTTCCTTAGGGACACATTTATCTCGGTCCTTATTTGGATGCTGGTCTTCTGGACATTTGGTGCAATGATCTGCATCTGAAGAGAAGAAAAGTAATATTTACCAGGTTCAGCCACTAATCTAGTCTATTCTATGCCACCAGCAAAGACGCTGCATGGGGTAAGAAACAGAAAAAATGAAAGAAGGTGCAATTTTAGGGACTGTGACCAACTTTATGAAACTCTGAGGGCATTTTTCTGCTTTTTAACCCTGGTGGAGGATGCATGTGAATGAGGTAGCAGTTCATCTTTCATACCTTGGCTTCCTAGTCTGTCTATTTTTAAATATGTTTCAGAAATAAACGAAGCAAGGTGGGATCTTCACAGAGGGAGAAGTGTCAGCCTTCTTACTGAAGGGCTGCTTCACTTTGGAGTCACCCACCTTCCTGAGAGGAGAAGGTCCCCTCCACACAGAAAACACAGTCGTAGCAGCAGATGGGCTCCCCTTCCTGACCCACCTTGAAAAATCCAGACTGACAACTTTCCACACACCTGGAGGGAAGGAGAGTCTGAGCAGAAAAAGGGGAACATAAAGGAGAGTAGATTAGGATTGTTATCAAAGGAAAGAAAAAGTAGACTAGGTCCATGTTGTACGAGTTACCACATTCAGCACCAAATGAAACTCTCGCGAAACACAGGTTCAACCAAAGAAGTTTACTCAGGTGTAATGCAAGTAGATACAAACAAAGCCAGGGTTGATTTGGCACGGTTATACAGAGCGGTTTTATACGGCTCCCTCCTTGACCCAGATTTACCCCCTCTTTCCCGCCCTTCTCCCCGTTGCCTCAGTTACTGAGTTGCCCGGGGTATTTCCCCCTCGCCCAAATGGCAGATTCAGCTGTGTTTCTTTGTCTCTCTCATTGCTGTCCTTTGTCTGTGGGGTTGTTGAGTTCGTTGGGCTTTTCGTCTGCAGGCTAAGCCGGGAATCCTTGATTGATCGCTGTACTTCCGAGCCGCTGCGGTCTGCTGGGGCGCTCGAGGGAAGCCGGCTTTGTTACAAAGTATCCGCTTCTGCCCTGAGTTAATCACCGCCACATACGGGCAATTAACTTGCGTTCCGCCCAACTTCCTCTTTTCTGCTGCCTGCGCCTGAGGCGGTGAAACTGACTAGGGGTGGTGCAACTGAACAGCGGCGTTCGGTGTGCCGTGCCGGTGAATCTGACACATGTAACGGAAGCAGCTGTTTATCCTGGAATCTCCCTTCTGGGAGATCAAGGGATCTGAGTCTAGGAGATGTTTCTTCTTTTTCACCTCCAGACTGTGGAATAGTTTGCAATGAGAGATTAGATTTGCCTTGACTCTGTTGGCCTTTGAGAGAAATGGTCAAATGGAGCTCTTCCAGGAGTCCTTTATAAGAGCCAGCCTAGCATTTCGGGAATTGGTTATTGTATTGTGTGTGTTTCATTTTTGTAAACCACCGAGAGGCACATGATTATGTCAGTCCAAAATTGCATATATAAAAAAGACACAAATAAATGAATAAGCTGCCTCAATTTTTGGCATATTTGTCTACTGTTCCTCATCAGTTTTCGTCTGCAGACATCTTGGGACTGGTGGCTCCCCAGTCCACATCTGTAAAACATGACAACTATGGAAAGCATTATAAAAATAAAAGCAAAATGGCATTGTTTGAATTGGGAATCCAGACTTAATCAGGCATAGCAGTGGACATGTAAGCCACAAAGGTCAGGAGAGGTTCTCTGCAACTCTTCTGAACCCTTGAAGGGCTTCAGAGACTTCAAAGAAGCTCCACAGAGGATGTGTTAAATTAAGACAATGCTGAAGAGGACAAATGGGAATGAAATAGTTTTCCCCACCTTGCTTAACCTTTGGAGCCAGATAGCAGCATCCTGGTCAATCACAAACTTGGGTTCCTGGGATTTCTGTCTTGCAAAACTCCAAACTTCACCCTGACAGCAGACTGGTTGGGAAACCATAACCAGTTCACCATCTCCAAGGCAGCTTCCAGCTCTCCGTTCTTGTCCAAATACACCCCATCCATGGAATGGTTGTGAAACTGGGGGGTTTGTAGGAAAGCATGGAGCTAGAAAGGGAAGAACATCATCAACAAAAATCTTGCAGCCTTTTACACAAGAAAGAATGAGTCTCTCTTGTGCCATTCTCAAGCTAGGATCTTCTGATTCACTAGATAGGTAAAGCCTCCAGGTCAAGAAGAACATGGGTGTCATCTGCCCAGGTTTTCTTGTAGTTTTTTTCAATTTCTCAGCCTACCTTACAGCCCTAGGACTTTCTGGTGGTGTCCCATCCCCATCCTCTTCAGGCCTGACCCTCCATGACTTCTAAGCCCAGACATAAAGGGCCAGCTACAGCCACCTCTTCAGTCCTGATTGATCGTGGTTCTCTACTTGAATGGCTATGAAACTCATTCATGTTTGAAGGACCCGAATTTTATTCATGAATACTTTTTTCTCTGTGTTAGGAGATTTGGCATTTTTATCTCCAAACTGAATACTAATTTGAACTCTAAATCTAAATCGAGACCTACACCACACCTGTGTCTATATACATCTACATCTATGTTTCTCTTCCAGAAGAGAGGGACTTCACTTGTGCTTGATACATTGGTAGAAGGAGTTTCTCAGAGCAAGAATACACAGAATGTCCATAGTCAGCGGCCCCTTAAGAGGGAATGTGGGAAACATAAAATGGTTTTCCATGGAAAAGGTGGGAGGTGAAGTCCTTGGAACTCAACCTGGAGATGTCTGTCTTGAGGGAAGAAGAAATTAGCTGCTGGGAATGGATTCAGTTGGGAATGACATTAAATATGAGTTGATAAACATTCTGTGTTGAATTTCTGGGAATCTTTGGCCCAGTTTGAGATGGATGGCAGGAGCCTGACCACATTATTCTCAATTTAAGAAGCAGCTTGAGCCACAAACTTCACGCTTTCTTCAAATGTCTCTGTAAACACAGAGCTATAAACTTCTCTTTAGGAAACCCTACTATGGCCACTTCATTGGGCACATTTTGCTCCTCACACCCAAGTATTCTTTGTTGTACCAACCCCAGTCTGAATTTAAATCACTCAACTTACTATTAGTTTAAAAGTTAAAGAAATAAGCAGTAGAAAGGATATATTGCTGATAGCCCCTAAAGAATGGAGATGCTTTGGACAGGGTCCCAGCACCATCCATTTTGGTAGTGAGGATGGGGGGAGAATGATAGAGCGAGGGAGGCGTCACTGCAGAAACAAGCAAATGCACAGTTAGAAACTGTGTTATGCATTTATTCAATTTACAGGGCTGCCTAATTGGCAATGACTGGTTAGGAGGATGGAAGGCTCCAGGAGAGGCAGCCAGTTTAATCCTGTGAGAAGACCCTCCCACCTGGATGGGAGGATGGCAGCTTTCTGCAGAGAAGGAGCAGGGAAAACGCCATTCTCCAGAGACAGAGGAGTCTCACCAGATGTGGCAGCTGTTACCACATTGCCTGCTACAAGGGAGGCAAGATGAGGGTGCAAGAAACAGGACCAAGATATAGAAGGATCCAGATGATAAAATTTTCCAATTGCCCTTTGTTATCCTAGCCATCTCCTCCCTCCCTTTATCTACCATACAAGCATGATAGTTAATGTCAGCATGAAACCGTCATTTGTTTGAAGGAGTGTGTTTGGGATTATTTCCTCAGAACAATCTGGCTTCTCCTCTTCATTTGCTAAATTTCTCCTGTATAAGTAGTTTTAAAAGTAATGGATGTGTTCAGCTGAGATTCTTCGATGGAAAAGGAAATACCTGCCAAGGTTGTAGCCCTTCCAGTCCCAAGGTCTGCCCACCTTCCTTCAGCATCCTCCTCTTGGATCTGGAGACACAGGCAGCATTCAGGGCTTGTGCCACAGCCCAGGCGGAGTTGTAAACGTGGTGGCTGTCGAGAGAAAGGGTGGCTTCAACCTGTTGCACACTTTCCATGTCTTCATTCTCTTTACATCTCAACCGGCCTTTAATGGAGAAGGGATGCTTTTGAAATGAACACGGAAAAACTTTGATTTCTGTGTATTTGTCTTTTGGAACTGACCTTTTCTCCTTTTCATTTCTTTTCTTGAGGCATGTGTGCTGGTGTACGGTTTGTAAAGCCAATTCACAACGTGAAGCAAAGCCATACATACTTGACCCATTGGGGTGGTGTGAGGGTTGGAGACCTAACCGTGTTCCCACCCTCCAACAAATGTGGGATTCTGGGCCTTTTCATAGAGCTCTGGGTCAGAGGAGAGGAAATCTCCTCTCCGGGGAAAGGCCCAGGAGAGGTCCAGTGATTAGGAAGTGGCAACCTTCAGTAGAGGAAGACGGAAGTCTGTGTGGACTGCTGTGAACTGCTGGGAGTGGGTCTCCGTGAAGGTGGAAGGGCTGGGCGAGGTTGCAGAAGAGGGAGCGCGAAGGGGCGAGGTGGTGTTTTGAAGGGCATCAGACGATGAACACGGACGGAAGCAAAGAAAAGAACACTGTATGTCATAAGAGGGTGTGTGAGGGGTTAGTGTGTTGTGAACAGGGAAGATGAAGCTGGAAGTCCGTTTACTGGCAACTCTGTCTGAGGGGCTGACCTCAAGGTGGTGTTATCAGCAAAAGGGGAGTTAATTAATGAAATGGGAGTCAGGCTGGGGTCATAAGCTATCAGGCTTGCACTCCCCACCTGAACATGTCAAGGATACACCATTAGACTCACATTCCTTCACAGGACATGTCAAGGAGCTCTGCGATTAAGCATGCAGACTGCTTAAAGCAGGAAAAGGCAGATATAAGCCCAGACAAGACTTAACATAACAAAGGCCCCAAGGCCCCCAGGCGTCCCAGATGAAGAAAACCACAGGTCATCATGGACACCGTCACATCTATGGGTTGAAAATGTGTAATGTTATTACAGGATGTTAGTTATTAAGTGCACATGCTCAGCTATGTAACTAACCTTGTAATCTCTGATATCGATCCTGTTTTTCAAAAGTTATATTTTCCTTCCAGTCTATCAGAACTGAAGCTCGGGGGGGGGGGGGGGCAGGAGCTTGCTTCCCCTCTAAGGTAAAAAAGGTGACTGCAGGAAATGGGCAAAAGAAAAGTTTTTCTTTTTAGAATAAAGATCTGCATTTCAAAGGTTTTCTTTTGCAAATTTATTTTCTTCCAGCAGCTACAGTTAGGAAAAAGTGATCAGCCTTTAGCAGTTGAAGTATATAATGATCTTTTCATCGAAGTAGAAATGTCATGAGCAGTCCATGTTTTGTCTCAGGGCTGCTGGCATTCACCCACACCCATTCACAGCAGGAGGGCCTGCAATCTGGGGATGCATTTCTAGAGTAATGCTGACCTCCCATGATTTGTCCTCCCTGTGGCAGTAAGAATCAGCCTAGCAGCTTCATCTTACGCTGCATGATCAGGGAATTAACCCTAACAAGGCTGAAGGATCCCTATGAAGGTGATCCACTGGATCTGGGACTCGGCCACTCTCTGCAGATAGAATCTTCTCCTTTGGTTTGGGTTGGAGAGTGTTCATTTACAACTAATTTGTCTTTTAATAGTCTTACACTTTTTCCAGTATACTTTTCCTTTATTTTTCCTTGTTGGGCAAGAAAGCCTTGCGTCTCAGCATCCATGGAGCTTTCCTGATTCCAACTATTTGACTGGCTTCTCTCATGACTTTCTAGTTGCATCTCCAGTTCCTTGTCCATTCCGCCTCCATGCCTGATCACTTCGAATTTTTCACTGGGATCTTTATTCTCACAGCGATGACCACCTGAGTATCTCCTCAAGCTAAGGAGTGAGTTACTCAGTGATACCTTTAAAAAGAAATGGAAAAATTCACCAGATGAGAAATGCATCTAAGTTTATGTTTCCCACATTCCCTCTTAAGGGGCAGTTGATTATGGACATTCCCTGTATTCTTACTTTGGGGAACTCCTTCTACCGATGTAGCAAGCACAAGTCCAGTCCACCTCTTCTGGAAGAGAACCGGAGATATAAATGCAGATACACATAGGTGTAGGTCTAGATTTAGATTTAGAGTTCAAATTAGTATTCAATTTAGAGATTTATTTATTAAAATTATCTCTGCCCATCTCCCCCTAATGGGGGACTCTGGGCAGTTAGCTATACATATGACAGTGATAATGTATGATAAATATAAAGTATATAAATATATATTTATATATATAAATATTTATATAAATTTATTTTAATATATATTTATATATATTAAATATATATTTATATATATAAGCGGCTGGATAGTGTAGTGGTTAGAACACCGTCTTTGATTCAGGAGACCGGGGTTCAAATCCCGGCTGGTACCTACCTTACCAGTAGGGGTCCTTGGGCAAAGACCCCCTAACGCTTCACCTGCCTACTCCAAATATACATGGAGAGAAGAGAACTTGGAATTGATGGAATGCTACTACAGGAAAGCCTACGACTCAGTGCCACACTCATGGATCTGTGAATTCCTGGTGCTATACAAAGTCAACTGCAAGTTGGCAGAGCCACGTCTTGACCACTTTCTGGAAGGTCAAGAGAGTAGAGGCCTGCCTCACCTCTAAGTGAAGGGTATTCTATCGGGCGGGAGCCACAGCAGACAAGGCTCTCCTTCTGGGCCCCACCAGTCAACTTTCCTTCATCGATGGGGTCTGCAGCATATCCTTTCTGCTTGACTGGGTGGGACAGGTCGATACAATGGGGGTGAGACGGTCCCTCAGTTAACCCGGTCCCATGCCATGTAGGGCTTTAAAGGTGATAACCAACACCTTGAATTGGACCCAGAAGCAAACTGCGACCCAATGCAGCTCACACAGCAAAGGTGTGACCTGTGTCATCTTTGGGGCACCCAAAATTGCCCACATGGCTGCATTTTGTACCAGCTTTAGCTTATGGATACCTTTCAAGGGTAGCCCCATGTACAGAGCATTGCAATAGTCTATACGGGAGATGACTAGGCCATGTGTGAGTGACTGGAAGGACTCCTGATCCAGGAAAGGGCCTAACTGGTGCACAACATGTAGTTGAGCAAAGGCCCTCCTGGCCATGACTGCCACCTGCTCTTTGAGCAGGAGTCGAGAGTCCAGGAGGACCCCCAGATTACAAACCGGGTCTGTCTGGGGTAGTGCCACCCCATCCAGAACCAAAGATGGTAAACTTCTGGATACAGAGGAGCCCCCAACCCACAGCCAGGTAACCTTACAATAGAGATCGTGCTGATACTCCTGGTAGTGCTTGTTGTCTGGACTACCTCAAAGGGCTACCACGGGGGAAGCCCTTGGTATCTGTGCAGGTTTTCTGCATCTTGGCCTCCGGGGCTGGGCTGCTGGGCTGCATCTTCCTCCCCATGTTGCACCAACTCAGGGCTGATGTGGATATCAAAAACATCTGATGCTAGAATAGAACAGAAAAGTTACTTTAGCCAGCTGTTTCCTCAGTAAGACCAAAGAATAGTATTTAAGAATTGAAACTCCTAAACAAACAAACAGCCCATGAAGTTCTTTTAATTCTATGTCTTGATAAAAGTGGAGAAACACTGAAACAAATATTTTGACTTTCTTTATTTAACAGAAAAGGGACAGAGAAGAGAGAGACAGAAAGAAGCAATAATAAAAGAAAAAAGAAAGAAGAGACCAAAACTTTAATACAAATCTAGATACAGCTATGACAGGCAGTTTGGTCTAGGGGTTAAAATGCTGGGCTAGTAACAAATCAAATCAAATCAAATCAAGTGTATATATTGCTATGCAGAATGGTAGAATTCAAGATTTAGGAAACCGAAGCCCCCATCCTTAACTGACAAGTGCATCTTTTTCAAAAATATCTTCAGAATGGAGAACTCTAGATAACCATATGGAACAATACATTGATAAATATTTAATATATAATGTATAAATAAATATATATTGAACGTACCTGTGTCTAGGAATTGCATGCATCATATCAAGTCATTTATCTTCCCATTGAAAGTGTTTAATTTATCCAAAAGGGAGAGGTAGAAACTCTCCCAAATCGACCTCCAATAAAACCTCTTTATATCCAACTTTCATGGAATTATCAGAGACAGATCAAAGAATAGCTAAAGAGTTGTTAAATTCAGTACACATAGAAAAATCATCATCACTTTCTCTACGAACACCCAGATCTTTGTCATCTGGCATTCGTTCTGACTTAGACCAGTAATCCTCCAATTGGCCTAACTGGGTTCATCAAGTGCACCACAGCCTCTATGGAAAGATCGTCAGGATATAATACTGATTGATGGACTAATCAGTTAGGTCAGAAACCATGGCTAGTAATAACCTAGCTATTGAATCCAAAGAAGTATCAAAAATCAAAGTGGAAAGTGGACATCCCTGTTAAGCCTTCACAGACAGAAGAAGTAGATGAAAAAGACCATTGACCTTCATCTTCACTTTGGGGGCTGCACAGGGAATCCAGACCCATCTTACAGAGCCTTTGGGCCATCCACATATGGTGAAGCTCATATAAATCACAATGCCTGTTACCTTTATTAAGAACTTATTCCACATCACAAGATAGCACAGGTGTGTGTGTGTGTGTGTATGTGTGTGTGTGTGTGGATGTGTGATCTTTTTCTGTTTTTCTGCAGATCAATCAAATCTGCTATCAGTGGAATGTGGTCTGATCTATGCTTAGTTCTCACAGATCCCACTTGATCATTTCTTAAAAGAAGTCCTGGTTTGTTTCAGGACAAAGGCTAAATGGATAACCACTTTTTAATAAGCATGATTTCCCCTCTCTCTAAATAGGAAAACCTGAAGCCAAACTATTGATCAATATAATGAATGAAAGTTCTCAATGCTGAGGAGAAGTGTTTATTGCAATGATCGTTGGGTGCCTGCTCTCAAGACAGAGGGACCCTGAACCCCCCTGAAGTCCACTTGTAAACTTCTACCACTGTCCCTCTTGGCACAAGGTCAAATGTGCGAGGCAGAGGTCCAGATACTGAAGTGGTGAGGCAGGATGAGCGGTCAGCTGAGGCAGGTCAGGATGTGAAACAAGAAGTACAAGTCTCTCTTTCTGGGGAGAGGCTTGGAAGAGCGGGTCCTTCGCTTGCAACATTCAGCTCGAAAGGTGATAGAAAGATCAAGTCATGCCTTCAGGAGGGAGGAAGAAAGTGGATCAGGCAATTGAATGCAGGGCCATCCCCCCCAAGAGCTTTCTCTCGCTGTCCTCGCACACAGCCTTCCACAGGACATCCCGAGTTTCACTTGAGGAGTTTTATCTGCCCATTGTATCTACCGTAGAGACGTGGCCTATCAAGAATAAAAGCCTATTTAGAGTTGTGTTTGATCATTAGAGATTGCTGAGTTCGCATCCGCTCTCTTACAAAGTCAAAATAGTCACCAACTTTACAGTCATTCAGTGGCTTTGTGTAGACAGGGAATGTCCTTTGCCAGTCATGAGGCACAGACGTGGAGACCCAATATTTACACTGCTGTTCAGCGATGGCAGTCTGGCAGTTGAAATGTCAGTGAATGCAGCGGGCAGGGTAAGAGGCAGGCGTTTTCAGCCAGCGCAGGGAGCTTTGCTTGAAACAGATCCACGCCCAACTCAAGAGCTTGAAAGACTCCTCCTGAGGTGACCGCAATCCTCCTCGTGAGTTCCTATTAACGTCCACTGAACAACGGGACAATCGTTCGCAACTCTTGTCAGGGAGTCTTCTTCTATCTGGAGATGTGAAGTATATTTTTCCACCAGGGCAGAATACATTGCCTGCTCTCAAATGCCCGGTGCCTCCATTCACCCACACTTTTGCTCCTGTGGCCTCAAACTGTCTTTCTCCCTTTCCTTTCCTCTGGGCAGGGTATTCCCTTTGTCACAGGAGGGGAGGGGATTTTGTGCAGGATTAGTTGCGCCGCTCTCTCTCCTGCTGTGAGGCTCCCTTCAGGTCTCTCTGGGCCTAGCTGGAGAAGCACTCCTTGGTGCCCAGGGTCTATTGCATCCCCCCCCCATTACATCTATGACCAGTAGCGCCAAGTCTGTTTATTTTTATTTTTATTTTTATTATTATTATTATTGTTGTTGTTGTTGTTGTTTACATTGATGTCACTGGGCACACTCAGGTCTACTCCTGCAGCTTCCTCGGTTGCAACCACCAGCAGGAAGCATCAGGGTCTGATTTCCACACATGGAGCGTGCAAAGCTTCTCTCCTGGGGGAGGTTTTGGTATCGGACAAGACTAGGTGGGGGTCAACAAAGTGTTGATGGAGCTTCAGGTTGGCTTGATCCAATAGTGGTCTCCTCCCCTTCAACAATTTGGGGCCAGAGAGGAGGGTGGAAGGTCCCAAGGTCCTTGCCCTACCTGTGAAGGCACATGAGTCTTGTCAGCCCCTCTTGCTTCCTTGGACCTCCCAGTCTTTGCCAAGAAGGACTCGCAGAAGTCTGGGGGTGGCTGGAACTGAATTTTTAGACCCACAGCCCTGGTCACCAGCGTGGATTGAAACATAAAGAGGGGAACTCACACGCACACATCCACTGGGCACAAGATGCAGAAAAGGGCAATTACCATCTATGAAGTCTCAGGTGCAAGCAACTGTTTGGCTCAAAACCAAAAATCCTTTTACTACCAGTGTCGAAGCGGGCAGAGTCAGGGACAGCACCCTCCGGAGAAATGATCCAGTGCCAGCCGGGTGAAGTTGTCCGGGCTCGGTCCACTGACCCTGTTAGTCTCGGGCTCCTGGCTGCCTCGCCAAATTGTATAAAGAAAGCTGAGGAGGTTCGCCTCTGAGCCGGGAATAAACACGCAGGTGGTTGCTTGAAGGAGAGGGAAGACTTCCACCATCAGGCTCTCTGGGAGGAGGAGAACCACCGCAAAGCAGGGCATTCCCTCAGACACATTGCAGAAGAAGGCCGCGGTCAGGGGTACTGAAGGCCACTGAGAGACCTAGTAGGACTGCACTCCCCCAATCCTGGTCTCTCCATAAGTCATCCAGAAGTGCAACCAATGCAATTCCCATCCTGTATCCCGGCAGGAAACCGATTGCCAAGGAGCGAAATCGTCTCCTTCCTCTAAGGTTCTCTGCAGTTCCAGAGCGTCAGCCCTTTCAGGCAAGCCGGGTCAGGAACTGGACACCACAGAGCCTGTTGGAGCTCTGCGATGTTGTTGTGGGGCACAAGGACAGTAGCTTGAAAGCCTGTCAGAGTTTCCCACTGACCTCTTTTCTGGGATACAGAATCAAGACAGGATTATTTTTGCTCTCTTAAGTAGGAAAAATGCTGAATTCCATTTTCCATCTGCTCCTTTGCTCCATCTGCTCCCTCTAAATGAGGATGCAAAGTTCTCCAGAACCTCTCTTAAAAATGGAAGCTTGGAGACGTTCTACAGTTGTCGAAAGCAGCTGGACAGAGAAGGCTTCCTGATCGGGGGGGGGGGGGGGGGGGGGGACACCACAGGCCCCTTCCTCCTGACCCCATGGAAATAACACCCTTTCTCCCCTCTTTGCATGAGGTGCTGCATTGCACACAGCATCCACCTGGGGGCTCCCTCTGCAAAGAGAGGCGACAACATGCGCTTCATCATTGGGCCACTGGAGGGTGATGGCCACAGGTGGCTTTTCAGAGGAAGGTGGGAAAGGAGTGACATCACTACTTCTTGCCTCTCTAGGAAGCTGCGCTCTCTCTCTTTAACACTTTGAGGTTCTCAGGAGGTAAAAGGCTGCAGGGAAGTCTTGCAGGGAAGAGACCCAGAGGAGGCCCTGGGGGAGGAAGGAGAGTTTGCGTTGTTGCAAATCCCCAGCAGGGAAGAAGAAAAGCCCTGCAAGGAAGGAGGTGCCCCAGATTGTGCCTGCATTCTCACCATGCGCTGATGAGGCGGAAATGGGGCTGGATCCTCTGCAGTTCAACGTGTCTTAGGAGGGTGAGTGAACCAGGAAAGCCTCTTAAGCCTCGTTCTGTAAGGAATGGTTAGACTAACTGCTTATTTTGCTTCTGTACCTCAAGCTTCTGCTGATTGTGAAGGGACATTTTTAACACTTTGCAGAGGTAGAAAAGGAAATGCAAAGATGTAGTTAAACTAATGTCTTGCTTTCAAGCTCCTGGACGCATTTCCTGAGCATGCATGAACCTTTGCACCTATTGTTCTTTAACCACATTATGTAACCACATCCTCTGCAATAAGTTAGTTTCTTAGCCAAAAACTTAGCAATGCTTTATGACCCCCGGTAGCAAATGAGAACTAATAACTTAACGATTGGTTTATGCTGCTTAAGCTAATGCTTTGACAGCCTTGGAAGGCGGGCACACGGGTGTGTGTGTGTGTGTGTGTGTGTGTGTCCCTCCTCCTAGATGTTTCCTGATGACAAAAAGGGATAAAAGCTGTTGCAAACTGTTCTAGGTGTGGCTGTTCTCTGTCTTTTCTCTGCCAGCCGGACAGAGAGTGGTCCACCCTGCTTTGCTTCTGGCCAGAAATAAAAGCTGTATTTGCTTTGGAAGAACCTCTGTCTGGAGTCTCATTGGAAATTATAGAATCCAGGCCAGCGGACCTTACAGTTCCTGCAAGCCCTGTGCTTTGTGTGAATGCAGCCCCTGCGGTTGGGGGGTCTGTTTGGGCTTCGGGCAGGTTGTCTGAACCCGCCTGGGTGTCCTGGTGTGACTTGGCTCTTAAAAGCCAACCCTGGAGAAAGGGAAATGGAGCATCCCGAGCCAGGATCATTTCGCTGGCATTTCATTGTATCTGAACTGGACTTTGGGGGTTTGTTAACCTGTTTGGGGTTTGGCATGTTGTGTGAATCCCACTTGAAGGGAAATGTAGATACGGGTTTTTAAAAAGCCAACCCTTCCTTCTGAGAAAAAAACAGGAAATGCTCCGAGATGCATTTATTGGGCATTCCAAGTCCTTGACGGAAGCCAATCCCCTATTTTCCACACACACAGAGAAACACACAAATAAACACTTGTTATCATCCTCTTGCAGCTTAGTAGTATGCAACCCTGAAGAGGTAAGATTCAGGTATGCCAATCAGCTGCCCAGCCCTCAGTTCCTATCTGCTCAATGCCACCCCAGTCCTCTACCAGCTCAGAAAAGTGGTGCCCTCCATGGGGATGAGTGTTGTTCAATGGTGAAATCCATCACTTTCTAATTCTTGGAATTTCTTTTCTTTTCCATCTCAGACACAGAACCTGGAAGCCTTTTGTAGGTTTTCGCATACAGACAAAATTCTCTCTTGGACAAAGAGGGCTGAATGGCCTGCTGCGGTCATTCCTTGGCTACAGGAACAGTCCTATGAATGAAAAGGCATTTGGAGAGCCACAAGATTCCTCGGACCCCTTTGGAGTTGCCTTACAGGACAGAGAAAGAATGGAGACACAACCCTTAGCAAGTGAGGGAAGTGGAGAAGGTCCTTCTGCTGTCCAGCCTGGGAGCTGTGGGGAGATCTCGGCAAGAACTGGGCAGAGGATCCTGGGGGAGGAAACCATCCGTCCAGACGTTCAGCCCCAGAACTTCAGGAGCGTCCAATACCAGGAGGCTGAGGGTCCCCGAGGACTTTGCAGCCATCTGTACTACTTTTGTCGTCGATGGTTGAGACCAGAAAAGCACACAAAGGCACAGATGCTGGACCTGGTTGTTCTGGAGAATTTCCTGGCGCTTCTGCCCCTGCAGATGGAGAGCTGGGTGCGGGACTGCAGAGCAGAGACCAGCTCCCAGGCGGTGGCCCTGGCGGAAGGCTTCCTCCTGAGCCAGGCAGAGGAGCAGAAGGAGCAGGTCAAGTTGCAGGTGAGAGACCTTCATTTTTGGAGCCCAGAAGGGGTCTGAGCGGAATAAATGATCTGCTTGAATTCCTAACCCCTCGTGACGAGAGTTTTCTGGCATTTGTAATATGTGGAGATGTTTCACTAATTCTTCTGGGACATTGTTGCATTATCCATTCTAGAAGATAGATTTGGAACAGCCATTCCTTTCTCACTTTCCAGCCTCCCTGATGGACACTGGAGGCTTTAAATGTGTGTTCAGAGAACAATACACTTCATGTTGTGGGATGTCTGTTAATTCTTCTTCTTTTCTCCTGCCTACTATTTCAAGTCCTTCGCTGTGGGCATCAGAGATCCTGAGGGAAGGAGGAATCCATCCAGTTCCCCTCAGGAGCTATTTTTCAGGAGGATCTCTCAGGAAGATCCAAGTGAGGACACAGGAGGTAACTGAAGGCCGTCCCATTCCCCAGAGAGATCCCAGCTGTCTCATCTTCTCTATGTCTTCTCTTCTCTAGAATGCCTCCTCCTTTTTTATTAATTCTGCACTTTAAAATTCTGTCTCCCTCACAGGGAAGACTCGAACGAAGTTGTCTGCTCTTTCTGGTGGAGCTGAAACAGTGGCTGAACCTCCAGCTCCAGTAAGAGGAGGAAATTTATCTATTGAATTTGTATTCTCCCTTTCCTTCAGGCAGTCAAGCTGGTGTATGTAGGACTCTCATTCCATTTTCCCCCCTTTTTTGGGCCTGGGTGTTTTCTTGTCCTTGAGCAACATTGAATGGGGAATGGCCCTTTTGACTTGCAAAGTAATTTCTAATCCTTTGATTTGTGCCTGGATTTGGAGGGCAAGGAATCCAGCTTGGCAAAGGCTGCGAAATTTCCTTCCCAGAAAATTGCCTCCGCTTTCTTGTCTCCCATTCAGCTAACGGCTCAGACTACTAGCACCTTTCTTGCAGTCTGAGGAGGAGAAGAACATGGCTTGTGTGCCTCTGGATATTGATGGCCCCCCACCTAAATTCCTGGCTGTGCTCCCCCAGCACTTTCATGAAGTTGTTGAGGTGGGCATGATTAGTCCTTCTGGGGACACCATAAGCCCTTTGCTAAAATGCTACAAAGAATCTCCCCGCCCCCCAATTTTCTTCTGCAAACACAGGAAGGATTGGAGACACTGATAGGTGGAGTTTCTGAAGACCATCTGCCAGTTGGTCCTCTCAAGACGCTGAGAGTCCTTTGAAGGTGGGCACATGGATCACTTGATGGATCGATCCATAAGGAAACGGGTTGCTATCAGTGAATGGTACTGAAAGCCCTGCAGAAGCAATCCAGTGGATCAAGCCTACCAGAAATATTTCTTCACTCAAAAGCTTTTGGCTCTTTCCATTTTCTCACCTAAACCTTGGAATCCCACCAAGCGTTGCCATTTAACTTAGTGCATATCTTTGCTTTGGGAATTTGTGAAGAATAGGACAGATCTTGCAAATCCTCCTGGCCTGTTCTGTTCTTTCTTTCCTTGTTCAGGAGGGTCTTGTGTCCTTTGAGGAGGTGGCTGTGTATTTCTCCGAGGAGGAGCGGTCTCAGCTGGATCCTCACCAAAAAGCGCTGCATTGGGAAGTCATGCTGGAAAATTATAGGAACATGGCCTCTCTGGGTAAGGGTTGGCTTCTCTCCCATGAGAGAGTTTGGAAAGACATTTTCTAGTTAGTTGCCATCAGCTCATCTCTTTGGAGGGGGGGAAGGAAAAGATCTGGCCTTTTTCTGCTCGAAGGAAGGAAGGACGTCAATGGCTCTCTGCTTAGATGCATCCCCTGCCATTTCTCATGTGGTGAATTTTTCCATTTCTTTTTAAAGGTATCAGTGAGAAACTCACTCCTTGGCTTGAGGAGATGCTCAACTCCATCACACTGATTTCATCCTTTTGGGCGCAGATGCTTCCCTATCTGTCCTCTGAAGGATTGTCATTTATTCAGGCTGTTGGGTTAATCGCTTGTCTTCCTTTTGATTTCTATCCTGAGACTTGGGGTTAAGGGCAAAATGGTGCTGTTTTTCCATTGCAAACATGCTGTGTAGGGTTAATAGAAGAGCTCTAGAATTGTTTTCTCTGCAACCATTTCATTTTGGCCAGAGAACAATGAATAGCAAATGGAAGGCAGTTTGGGTAGGAAAAAAGGACAAATTTCAAAATTGATATAGTTGTCACTGGTCTTTCCTGTTATTGACCGCCTTCCGATAAATGTTAGGTTTTCTCCTAAGGCCTCCCTGGATGTTTCCCCAGATTCTTCCTGAACTCAACACTGACTCTGGGTAAGGTTTGACAATATAAGGATGATTCTAAACAAACCGGATGCTGTAGATGTTTTCAAAGCTTTTATGGCTCATGAGTATACAAATTATCATTTCTATACCATGTGATTGTAAGGATACAAATGTGCAAGATATTGGAATTTGGCAAAAATTCAGAAGGAAAATCATATGACCTCCTACAGTCTGATCTTTTCCCCCATCCTTGCTATCATGTTCATTTCTCTTTTCCTTTGAAGGTGATCATGGCTATGAGCATAAAGATCCCAGTGAAAAATTCGAAGTGATCAGGCATGGAGGCCAAATGGACAAGGAACTGGAGATGCAACTAGAAAGTCATGAGAGAAGCCAGTCAAATAGTTGGAATCAGGAAAGTTCATCCTCCATGGATGCCGAGACGCAAGGCTTTTTTGCCCAACAAGGAAAAATAAAGAAAAAGTATACTGGAAAAAGTGTAAGACTATTAAAAGACAAATTAGTTGTAAATGAACAGTCTCCACCCCAAACCAAAGGAGAAGATTCTATCTGCAGAGACAATAGAAAAAACCATAATTGGACTTTCACTCTTTCCTGTGAAAATGGGTCCCTTACTTCTCATAAAAGGATCCACACAGGGGGAAAACCATATAAATGTTTGGAATCCGGAAAGATTTTCAGAACAAGCCGTCAAGTTACTTCACATGAAAGGATCCAGACAGGGGAGAAACCACATGAATGCACGGAGTGTGGAAAGACCTTCAGGACAAGGAGTCACCTTATTGTCCACAAAAGGATCCACACAGGGGAGAAGCCATATAAATGCATGGAGTGTGGAAAGAACTTCAGGACCTGCAGTCAAGTTACTTACCATAAAAGTATCCACACAGGGGAGAAGCCATATAAGTGCATTGAGTGTGAAAAGAGCTTTCGTAGTAGGAGTGAACTTACTTCCCATAACAGGATCCACACAGGGGAGAAGCCATATAAATGCATGGAGTGTGGAAAGACTTTTACTCGAAGCGGTAAACTTACTTCCCATAAAAGAATCCACACAGGGGAGAAGCCATATAAATGCATGGAGTGTGGAAAGACTTTTACTCAAAGCGGTAAACTTACTTACCATAACATGATCCACACAGGGGAGAAGCCATATAAGTGCATGGAGTGTGAAAAGAGCTTTCGTAGTAGGAGTGACCTTACTTCCCATAGAAGGATCCACATTGGGGAGAAACCACTTGAATGCATGGAGTGTGGAAAGACTTTTCGTCAGAACAATAATCTTACTTCCCATCATAAAAGAATCCACACAGAGGGGAAGCCATATAAGTGCATAGTGTGTGGAAAGAGCTTTACTACTAGGAGGGAACTTACTTCCCATAAATGGATGCACACAGGGGAGAAGCCATATAAGTGCACAGAGTGTGGAAAGAGTTTTTGTAGTAGGAGTGTACTTACTTCCCATAAATGGATGCACACAGGGGAGAAGCCATATAAGTGCACAGAGTGTGGAAAGAGTTTTTGTAGTAGGAGTGTACTTACTTCCCATAAAACGATCCACACAGGGGAGAAGCCATATAAGTGCATGGAGTGTGGAAAGAGTTTTCGTCAAAATGGTACTCTTACTTCCCATAAATGGATCCACACAGGGGACAAGCCATATAAATGCCTGGAGTGTGGAAAGAGCTTTCGTAGGAGGAGTCATCTTACTTCCCATAACAGGATCCACACGGTGGAGAAGCCATATAAATGCATGGAGTGTGGAAAGACTTTTCGTCACAACAGTAATCTTACTTCCCATCATAAAAGAATCCACACAGGGGAGAAGCCATATAAGTGCATGGTGTGTGGAAAGAGCTTTACTGCTAGGAGTGAACTTACTTCCCATAAATGGATACACACAGGCGAGAAGCCATATAAGTGCATGGAGTGTGGAAAGACTTTTACTCAGAACAGTAAACTTACTTCCCATAAAAGGATACACACAGGGGAGAAGCTATATAAGTGCATGGAGTGTGGAAAGAGCTTTACTACTAGGAGTGAACTTACTTCCCATAAAAGGTGTCAGGATCTACACAAGCCAGAACCTTTGATTGCTTTTAATTGAGTTTCACAATGTATATTACATGGTTAATAGTAAAAATGCTAATTGCAGCCCGCTTGCTTGACCTGCCATTGAAGTGGGGAGAGGATGCCAGGTGCTGTTATCTTTACACAGGCATCTCCAAGGCCAAGCACTGTGAGAACCGGAGCAAAGCGCGAAGAATTTCAAGCGGGAAAAGAAAGGAACAAGGGGGGCAGTTTGGGCTTAAAAAGGAGAGGTTTTGCTTTGTAGAATTAGACTCAACAATCTATTGCTGCTGTGCATTTCTCCCAATAAAGAAATCTTTGATGGAACTGTTTAGTCTCCAGCGGATTTACTGAACTTTGGGAATGAGTTGGCAGACTCTGACAAAAGGATCCACACAGGGGAGAAGCCATATAAGTGCCTGGAGTGTGGAAAGAGCTTCAGGAGGAGGAATGACCTAAATTCACATATACAGATCTGTTTGTGTGAGAATCCATGTAAATTCTAGATTTAGTTGTTTAAATCTATACATTTTCTATTTGTGTACACTCACCTGGGAAAAGGTTTCTTTGAGTCTGACCCTCACAACCGGCAACCCAAGAAAAATTAATTTACTATTGAAAATAAAAGGGCCGTTTTAATTATGAACTGGATTTTTGAATGTACTGTTATTTTAGGTGGCCAATGCTATTGCACACCAATAAGAGAAATTTATATTTTATTAAGTTTACATTTAACCCAGTGCCTGGCACTGGTTTGTCTCCTATACAGGAATAAAAACTCAGGGAGAGAGAGAAGAGTTGAGTTTCTGAGAGCCAGATACACAAGAGGATCAGCTGTGGGGCAGCCATGCTCGGTTTCTCGGGGAGTTCCTTTTATAGGGCAGATCTGTCAGGTTCAGCCCAAAGAACTCCACGAGAGAGTACAGATACACTGTTGCACTTATTAGCTTCCACCTCCAGGACAGAATCTCTCCAGACTGAATCTAAACTTCCCAAGCCAGCAAGCCAAAACACCGTGAATTTCTTAGGGTGGTGCCAGTCTCATCTTCTTAACCGTCCCACGCTCCTGCTGGGGGCTAAGGAAATGTTTATCTCCCTGAGCGCGGCCTTCATCAAACCATTCCATCACAAGATCCTATTGTTCCTGGAAAGGTGCGAAGGAAAGCTGTCCCTCGAGGAATTCTTGGAAAAGGTGATTCCCGGATTCCAAGAGAGGTGAAATTAGTAGGATCTTTAGAAGGGAGCCTTCTCAGGTCAGGCGCCCTCCTGTGCTGGGGTTTCCTGTGGTTCCCTTACCTGGCATGGTCTAATTGGCATCTAGATCCCTTCAGAGAAGAAATCTTATGATCTGATTAAGGCTTCAAGGAATGTTGGCCCTTCAAGCAAGGTCTTTAGTTCTTTAATTCTGGGCTGGGTGGAGGAGTCCCAATTCTTCCTGCTACATTTTTAATCTTTTTAGGTGAGCCCTTTCTTACTATAATTTGATCATATGCATTGATTGCTGTTGAGATAAAGAATGGTAGGGTGAGAGAAATGGGAAGCTTTGACTTACTGCTGACATGGGGATGGAGTAAGATTTGATTTCCTTCTCAAACTCCCTCCTTTTTCTTTTTGTGCAAAAACAGAATATTTTATGGACAATCAGTTAGGGAATCTTGTAGCTATACATCATCCTGTGACTCAGATTCATATTTTTGATCATTCTGCATCAAGATTAGGGATCCCTGCCTTGGGGAAAGGTGCTGATCTTCCTCTGAGAACAGAAGATCATCCCCTACAACACCCCAAGCTGGAGGGTAAACCCTGAGCAAAACTGCAAACAAATATTCCTATTACCACCAAGCCCATAATTCCCAGGAATGTTGTCTTCATCCAGGCAACGTTTGGTAACCAGGAGGTAAGCCGTGCGAAATCAGAGAAGCCCTGACTGTAGCCAATGTTGTCAACCAAAGTTTTGAAATCCCATTTTTTCCCCTGTATCAATTTGGAATTGTCAACCAAATTAAAAGAGCAAATGTCTCCAGGAAGGAGAAGGAAAGTTGAATGCAGGGCAGTCCATCCCTGTGGAGTCTTTGGGGTTCTCTGAGATTGGTTGTTTTTTTGGAAACAGTTCTTGCTAGCACTGAAGATGTAACCTAGCCAGGCAACGAAACGTTTGCAAGAAGACGACCAAGCTCAGAGAGCCCCAAGGACTCCACAGTTCAACCCTGAGCCACAGATATTCTCTTCTATTGGTCAGTCCACCCCTGCGAGCTCTCTCTTACGATCAGCGTGCCCAGCCCTCCGCAGGATGCCCTGAGTTTCACTTGAGGGGCTTTACCTGCCCATTGTATGTACTGTAGACATGTGGCCTATGAAGAATAAAAGCCTATGTAGAGTTTTGGTTGAATATTAGAGAGTGCTGAGTTCGCATCCGCCCTCTCACAAAGTCAAAATAGTTACCAATTTTAGAGTCATTCAGTGGCTTTGTGTCAACAGGGAATGTCCCTTCCCAGTCATGAGGCACAGACGTGGAGACCCAATATTTATACTGCTGTTCGGCGATGGCAGTCTGGCAGTTGAAATGTCAGTGAATGCAGCAGGCAGGGTAAGAGGCAGGCGTTTTCAGCCAGCACAGGCACCTTTGCTTCAAGCAGATTCACGCCCCAAGTCAGGAGCTTGGAAGACTCCTCCTGAGGTGACTGCAATCCTCCTTGTGAGTTCCTATTGAAGTCCATTGAAGAAAAGGACAATCCTTCGCCACTCTTGTAGGTAATATTATATTCGGAGATGCGAAGCATTTTTTTCTGGCAGAGCAGAATACTTTGCCTGCTCTCAAACGCCCGGTGCCTCTCTTCACCCACACTTTTGCTCTTTCCCCCTTTCTCTATCTCTGGGCAGGGGGTTCCCTTTGTCACAGGAGGGGAGGGGATGTTGTGCAGGACCAGTTGCACCGCTCTCTCTCCCACTGTGCGGCTCCCTTCAGGTCCCTCTGGGCCTAGCTGGAGAAGCACTCCTTGGTGCCCAGGGTCTATTGCATCCTCCCCCTGTACATCTATGCCCAGTAGTGCCAAGTCTGTTATTTTTTATTTACATTGATGTCGCTGGGCACTCTCGGTGTGCTCCTGCACCTTCTTCATTGCAACCACCAGCAGGAAGCATCACGGTCTGACTTCCTTATATGGAGCGTGCGAAGCTTCTCTCCTGGGGGAGGTTTTGGTATTGGGCAAAACTAGGTGGGGGTTAACAAAGCGTTGATGGAGCTTCAGGTTGGCTTGATCCAATAGTGGTCTCCTCCCCTTCAACCATTTGTGGCCAGAGAGGAGGTGGACTGCCTGCTTTGGGAGGCCTTCCGTGTGAAAGCCCAGTGCCAATATCCCAAGAGATCTCCAAAGATTGACTTTGCCTCACAGGGCAGAGTAGCCGAGTCCAGGTCCAGTGGATCACCTTCGTAGGTGATAAGTCATCATAAGTTTAAAATAGAATAAAATCAGAAGTGCAGCCAATGCAATTCCCATTCTCTATCCTTGCCAGAATCTGACCGTCAGCCCTTTCAGGCAAGCCAGGTCAGGAATTGGATACCACAAAGCCTATGGGAGCTCTGCGATGTTGTTGCGTGGCTCAAGAACAGAATCTTGAAAGCCTGTCAGAGTTTCCTAGTGACCTCTTTTACGGGATACAGAATCAAGACAGGATTATTTTTCACCTCTTAAGTAAGAAAAATGCTGAATTCCATTTCCTGTCTGCTCCTTTGCTCCACCTGCTCCTGGAAGAAACGGCCACAAGTGGCTTTCCAGGAGGTTGGGAAAAAGAGTGACATCACTATGACGTGCCTCTCTAGTAAGCTGCGCTCTCTCTCTTTAACACTTTGAGGTTCGCAGGAGGTAAAAGGCTGCAGGGAGGTCTTGCAGGGAAGAGATCCAGAGGAGGCCCTGGGTGAGCAGGGGCTTCTTCCCGTGCAAAGGGAGGCAGAAGGTCCCCTCGCTGGAGAAGGGAGAGACGCAGGCCAAGTCCTCATGTGAGGATTTATGGGCTGCAGAATCAAGACAGGATTATTTTTACTCTCTTAAGTAGGAAAAATGCTGAATTCCATTTCCCGTCTGCTCCTTTGCTCCATCTGCTCCCTCTAAATGAGGACGCAGCTTTCTCCAGAACCTCTCTTAAAAATGCAAGGTTGAAGATGTTCTAACGTTGTCCAAAGCAGCTGGATGGAGAAGGCTTCCTGATCGGGGGGGGGGGGGACACCACAGCCCCCTTCCTCCTGACCCCATGGAAATAACAGCCTTTCTCCCCTCTTTGCATGAGGGGGCTCCCTCTGCAAAGAGAGGGGAAACCATGTGCTCCACTGGGGGGGGAGGGATAGGGGAGGGGGAGAGTTTACATTGCAAATCCAGCAGGAAAGAAGAAAAGCCCTGCGAGGAAGGAGGTGCCAGACATTGTTCCTGCATTCTCACCATGTACTGGTCAGGCTGAAATTGGGCTGGATCCTCTGCAGTTCAACACGTCTTAGGAGAGTGAGTGAACGAGGACATCCTCTTAATCTTCGTTCCTTCAAGCCCTGTGCTTTGTGTGGACTCAGCCCCTGAGGTTGGGGGACGTGTTTGGGCTTTGGGCAGGTTATCTGAACCCACCTGGGTGTCCTGGTGTGACTTCGCTCTTAAAAGCCAACCCTGGAGAAAGCCTATCCCAACCCAGGGTCATTTCATTGGCATTTCATTTTATCTGAACTGAACTTTGGTGGTGTGTTAACCTGTTTGGGGTTTGGCACACATATTGTGTGACTCCCGTTTGTAGGGAAACATAGATATGGGTTTTTAAAAAGCCAGCCCTTCCTTCTGAGAAAAAGAAACAGAAAATGCTCCAAAATGCAGTTATTGGGTATTCCAAGTGCTTGATGTAAGCCAATCCCATAGTTTGCAATACACACACAGAAACACACAAATAAACACAGGACTTATCTGCTGAATCCCACCGCCGTCCTATACCAGCTCAGAAAAATGGTGCCTTCCATGGCGATGAGTGTTGTTCAGTGGTGAAATCCATCACTTTCTAATTCCTGGAATTTCTTTTCTTTTCCATCTCAGACACAGAACCTGGAAGCCTTTTGTAGGTCTTCACATACAGACAAAATTCTCTCTTGGACAAAGAGGGCTGAATGGCCTGCTGCGGTCATTCCTTGGCTACAGGAACAGTCCTATTAATGAAAAGGCATTTGGAGTGCCAGAAGATTCCTCCAACCCCTTTGGAGTTGCGGTAAAGGACAGAGAAAGAATGGAGACACAACCCTTAGCAAGTGAGGGAACTGGAGAAGGTCCTTCTGCTGTCTAGCCTGGGAACTGTGGGGAGATATGGGCAAGAACTGGGCAGAAGATCCTGGAGGAGGAAACCACCCGTTCAGACCAGGAGGCTGAGGGCCCCGAGGACTTTGCAGCCGTCTCCACTACTTTTATCGTCAATGGTTGAGACCAGAAAAGCACACAAAAGCGCAGATGCTGGATTGGTTGTTCAGGAGCAGTTCCTGGCCCTTCTGCCCCTGCAGATGGAGAGCTGGGTATGGCTAGTGTGGAGCACAGACCAGCTCCCAGGCAGTGGCCCTGGCGGAAGGCTTCCTCCTGAGCCAGACAGCAGAGCAGAAGGAGCAGGTCGACGTGCAGGTGGGAGACCTTCATTTTTGGAGCCCAGGAGGGGTCTGAACGGAATAAACAATGCATTTGAATTCTTAACCCCTCCCCACCAGAGTTCTCTGGCATTCCTAATATGTGGAGATGTTTCATTAATTCTTGTAGGACATTGTTCTATTATCCATTCTAGAAGAAAGATTTGGAACAGCCGTTCCTTTCTCACTTTCCAGCCTCCCTGATGGACACTGGGGGCTTTGAATATGTGTTCAGAGAACAAGAACCCACTTCATGTTGTGGGATGTCTGTTAATTCTTCTTCTTTTCTCCTGCCTCCTATTTCAAGTCCTTCACTGTGGACATCAGAGATCCTGACAGAAGGAGGAATCCCTCCAGTCCCCCTCAGGAGCTGTTTTTCAGGAGGATCTCTCAGGAAGATCCAAGTCAGGACACCTCAGGAGGTAATCGAAGGCTCTCCCATTCCCCAGAGAGATCCCAGTTGTCTCATGTTCTCTATGTCTTCTTTTCTCTAAAATGCCTCCTCCTATTTTGTTAATTCTGCACTTTAAAATTCTCTCTCCCTCACAGGGAAGACTCGAACAAAGTTGTCTGCTCTTTCTGGTGGAGCTGAAACAGTGGCTGAACCTCAAGCTCAAGTAAGAGGAGGAAATTTATCTATTAGATTGTATTCTCCTGTTCCTTCAGGCAGTCAAGCTGACTCTCTCCTTCCATTTTTCCCCCTTTTGTGGGCCTGGGTGTTTTCTTGTCCTTGAGCAACATGGGATGGGGAATGGAAGATTCAGGTTGCTCTCAGTCAGCTCAGCCTGCCCTGAAGTCTTTGGTTGGGATACAAATTGGTTTGTACTTTCTCCTGGAGATTGTTATTAGGATATCTGTTTTTTTAAAAGACCAGTACGTAACTCTCCTTTTGCTACTTACTCTTCCTACTATTAGTTTATAATAATTAATTTATTCAAAACTTTCTCAAGAGATAGGAATAATATTATTAGGAACTGCTAAATAGAGACCCATTTGTTTTTTCATTCTTTGAGTTCGAATTGTGCAAGGCTGCTCAAAAATAACTAAATACTCAGACTGGCACATTGCCATTTTGAAAAAGCCTTGTTTCCAACCAGTGATAAGAAATATCAGCACATCAGATTAAGACATAAGACAGGCTATTAAAATCCAATGAAAGTGGCCAGAGAGAAGAGTCTATAAGTGAAATTGTTCTGAATGAGCATATAATCAAGGCCCTTTTGACTTGCAAAGTAATTTCTGATCCTTTGATTTGTTCCTCGATTTGGAGGCCAAGGAATCCAGCTTGGCAAAGGCTGCGAAATGTCCTTCCCAGAAAATTGTCTCCGCTTTCTTGTCTCCCATTCAGCCAATGGCTCAGACTACTAGCACCTTTCTTGCAGTCTGAGGAGGAGAAGAACCCGGCTTGTGTGCCTCTGGATATTCATGGCCCCCCACCCAAATCCCTGGCTGTGCTCCCCCAGCACTTTCATGGAGTTGATGGTCCTTCTGGGGCCACCATAAGCCCTTTGCTGAAATGCTAGAAAGAATCCCCCTGCCCCCCAATTTTCTTCTGCAAACACAGGAAGGATTGGAGACACTGATAGGTGGGGTTGCTGAAGCCCATCTGCGAGTTCCTTCTCTCAAGAAGGTGAGAATCTTTTGAAGATGGGTGAATGGATCAACTGATGGATCGATCCAGAAGGAAATTGGGGTTGCTATCACTGGATGGCACTGAAAGTCCTGTAGAAGCAATCGAGTTGAACAACCCTGCCTCAAATATTTCTTCAGTCAAAAGTTTTGGCTCTTTCCATTTTCTCACCAAAATGTTCGAATCCCACAAAGCCCAGCCATTTAACTTGGTGTATATCTTTGCTTTCGGAATTTGTGAAGAACAGGACAGATCTTGCAAATCCTCCGGGCCTGTTCTTTTTTCTTTCTTTCTTTCTTTCTTTCTTTCTTTCTTTCTTTCTTTCTTTCTTTCTTTCTTTCTTTCTTTCTTTCTTTCTTTCTTTCTTTCTTTCTTTCTTTCTTCAGGAGGGTCTTGTGTCCTTCGAGGAGGTGGCTGTGTATTTCTCCGAGGAGGAGAGGTCTCAGCTGGATCCTCACCAAAAAGCGCTGCATTGGGAAGTCATGCTGGAAAATTATCACAACGTGGTCTCTCTGGGTAAGGGTTTGCCTCTCTCCAATCAGAGAGTTTGGGATGACTTAGTTATGTGCCATCAGCTACATCTAATTAAGAAAATCTCAAACCAGATGTCATCTCTTGGGAGGGAGAAGGAAAAGATCTGGTTTCCTCCTTGTCAGGGAAAAAACCACGTTAAACATGGGAGGCAGACACACCATAAAACAAGTCACTTCAAAGTTCTAAGTTCTACTTAAACTTTATTGAAAATAAAATGCAGCATAAAAATAAATGCAATCACAACATACAAGGTACTTACACATTGCAATGCCGACCTGCTTGCCCGAGCTGTCAAACTGACAGCTCGTTCAAGAGGTGCCATTTGCCTGGTTGCTATCCTTTTTATTCTGTTAAACCACAAACTACATTATGACGATCAGATCATTCCCAGAACAGATGTCGACACGTGTCGTGTCGGTGCCCTTTTAGCCCTTCTGTTCCTGTCAACAAATCTGTAATTTCCTTCACTTTGTAAGTTCCTCTTATTTCCCGTAAATGCCCCCACAGGTCATACATCAGTTATCTAGGCCTTATTAAATGCACTCTAACTTACATTAAAACATTATAAAAACTACTAATAATTTTCCCCTCACAATCCCCACTTCTTGTCCTACAGACAATTCCATACATTCAAGACGAGCTGTAGCATCTCCTGTGATTTATGATCTACAGGGGTGAAAATACGTAGTACATAATCTTACTCTTTATGATTTAAGATCAAGAAGGGAATCTACTTAGTTACTATAGCAAAAGCTAGCTAACTAGAATGATTATTATCAAGCATCGCAAAATTAAGGATATTGGGAGACATAAGGATGATCTTCTATTGCCTCTATAGCTACAGGTTTAGGGGATACACCTTGTCTCATGGTGGCATACAAAGTCTCGATGCTATCATCTGGAATAGTAGCATAAATAGCATCATTTTCAGGGACACCTAAGGAAGAGACTGTCCATGAAGGCACCTGCGATATTTCAGATATAAGGTCTGTTGCCTCGGGGTTAGGCAAGGGACGTGAGATTCTGGAAGAATTAATATTTTGACTAATAGTCTGTACCATCAAAGGAACTGAAGAAGGCCCTGAGTATGCAGAAATGCATTTCCGAATTATCATAAATACCAAATAGACCAAAAAAAGAATACAAAAAACTGTAAGAAGAAACATAATGATTTTTCCTCCTAGGCCAGAAAAAAAGAAGGAAAGAAAATCCCAGCTACCTTCTGTTGTGAATGTGCCAAAGGGGGTCAATGTGTCTTTTTTATAATTTGCCACGGCCTTCTTCAATGCCCCAATATTATCAAATAATGTCTTATTTCCATCTGGAATAAAGATACAACAAGAATGTCCGATAAGCTTACATACCCCACCTTGTTTTGCCAAAACATAATCTAAGGCAATTCTATTTTGTAATGTAGTCTGGCGGATGGCAGCCATCTCAGTAGCAATACGTGAAAACTTAGAGGTTGAAATATTAGTAACTTGTTCTAACAAGGTAGAAAACTTCTTACTCTGCTCCCAGAGCATATATACGCCAGCTCTGGGAAACAAAAGACCAAAGAATCTATACCATCCATTATCTAAAGTGGGCTTTGGGAGGGATCGTTGAACCCTATTAAGAATGGTCGAATGTGACGTGTTAGAAGATATTGAACGAATCCAGGCTTCAAGGACTAAATCCATCGGTTCCTTCAGAGGCATTAAGCCAGGTCCCAACACTCCTAGATGACAGGAACCATCCCATACAGGAGGTAAAGCCTTATAAGCTCGCATTCCACAAATAAATGATAGGCCTTGGGGAGCAACTATACCATTGACCCATTGATTTGGATCAAAAATCAATCTATCTGCTACTGAAGCATTTATTAGCTCCATAGCAGGTCTATAGATAGGTGGAATATCATATTTCATCATTTTAACTAACAAAGAACATAGTGAGAGAGAGCAAGTACCTTCAGGAGCTATCCGGCAACACATGGAAGCCTTTCGTACCCACGCCGGTCCTGAAGGACCCTCCAAGATTCGTGAATAATCATAACAGGTTCGAGGTGGAAGCGAATAGGAACATTTACCCCTAGCAATTGTAAGTGGACTGCAATAATCCCCAGAATAAGTACAGGGTCTACGACAATCAGGGAAATAGTCACTCTAGGTATATTTGTATAAAATGGTCATATTACATTGGCTAGTTCCAACATTTTTAGAATACTCGGGGACCAAAACTGGTGTAGGGGAGGAATTAGGACCACTAGTACTTATACATACATCCCCATAGACTGGTTCTGGAAGCAGATGGTATTGAAAAGAACACAATTTGGGATTTGTTTTGCATTTGGGAATGCTCCTATAATCATCTACTGACATCAATCCGCTATCTTTCCCATATGGAGTCAAAGATATTAAGCCACTAGTGCTCCATAAGGTATTGAGAAACCAATGAGTAGGAACTGTCTTAGCAACAGAGGGATAACATGCTGATTAGATCCTAAATTATAATTACATATCCAACAATTGCTTAAGTTTGTGATTGAATGAGTAGCTCTATACATATCTACTAAACGCAAATACATATTATCATGTTCCAGACTCCTAGGATTCTTATTAACAGCAAGACCTCTAGGGAATCTTGGAACAGTCCTACGCACTCGGGTCCCTGTATTACATGGAGACTCTGTCTCCTCCTCTGACTGTGTTGGCAGTGGGACTGTAGGTGTAATTCTCTCAAGCTCCGGATCCCTTGACTCTGTAACAAGGTGTAATACATGATACAAATTGAGACAAGTTCCAATAAACAATAAAACAACAATCAACCATACTGCAGGCATTAAGCATTTTCTAATATAATAAGTCTCTTTTAATCACAGTCGAGCTTCCATTTGGGATTACAGGATTTTCACCTCAAGGCAATTGAGCTGTAGGCTGCTTATGACGTAAACGAAGATTGTAACTGATAGGTTGTTTATGATGATCCAGAGGATCATGCAGAGGTTACTAGCAAGTGCACCCTCCTTAAGCGTATCAGTGACCACTTCTTCAGTGCTCGCAGAAAGAGGAAGAGGTTTCTTCTGCTCCGTTCTGTCAACAGCTTCTGTGGACGTTACAAATTTTTCTTCTGGGACTTCCTCATCTGGGGGCCGTATCTTCTTACAGTGCGAAGCATGCACCCAAGAGTCCAGACTCTGACACTTCACTGCTGTATTTGTGGTCAGCAAAATCTAGAACGGTCCCTTCCAACGAGGAGCCAAACAGTTCTTCCGTTGAAATACTTTAATCAAAACCCAATTGCCCACGTCCAAGGAGTGACACGGATGCAAAGGTTCCTTAGGCAAGGCAGCTGCAACTCGTGAGTGACAATTCCTGAGGGAAAAAATAAGAGCTCGACAGTATTCTAACATAAGGGAGTCCAGCATATGGATGTCTTGCAGGTGGAGTAGCAAAGGGGGAGATGCTGGTACTCTCATTGGCCGTCCCATCAAGATTTCATGAGGCGACAGTCCAGTAGATTTAGATGGAGTTGCCCGAATTGACATAAGAGCAAGGGGCAAACAGTCTGGCCATTTCAGACCAGTCTCTTCACAGATCTTAGCAAGTTTATTTTTTAAGGTGGAGTTAAAACGTTCCACCTTACCCGATGATTCTGGATGAGCACAGTGTAGCTTCTGTGTAATCTTAAGGTCTTTACACAATCCCGCTATCACCTGGTTTACGAAATGTCTGCCTCTGTCGCTCCCCAAATAAAGGGGGATACCAAACCTGGGACAGAAATCCTTTAGCGACCTTTTGGCTACTGTAATGGCATCAACTTTTGTACAGGGAAAAGCCTCTATCCACCCACTGTACATGCAAACCAGGATAAGTACATATTCATAAGAACAGCATTTTGGCATTTGAATAAAATCCATTTGCACATGTACAAATGGGCCCCAAGGGGGAGGATGAGATCCAGCAACAACTGGAGTAGATTGGCCAACATTATGCTGCTGACAGGTAGTGCACGATGAACAGATTTGCCTTGCCATAGCATGCACTCCGGGAACAATCCATTCCTTAGTAATAGCCACACCAATGCCCTCCGGACCAACATGGGAGACCCCATGCTGGACACGAACAAGGAATGGCAGCAAAGAACGTGGGCACACAGGGCGACCACTAGGATGGCTCCAAAGGCCAACAGAAGTAGGAGCACAGCCTAACCTGGCCCAATGACGACGCTCTGATCGAGGAGCTGATTGTTGTATAGCAACCAAATCGTCAAATTCAGCTAGGGCCAAGGCTGCATCAATACTGGAAGCATGAAAAGCAAGGACAGTAGGACTTGAGCCCGGGGCCATAAGGGCTGCCCATTTAGCCGTGGCATCCGCCAAGGCATTTCCCATAGCAATTTCAGAAGTAGGGGACTGGTGAGGAAGGCATTTAACAATGGCAAGTTCAGAAGGCAAAGAAAGAGGTGAAAGAAGATCAGAAACATATTGTCCATTCCTGATTGGAGTCCCTTGGGCTGTTAGATATCCACGAAGTTTCCATAATTGACCAAAATCATGAACAACGCCAAAAGCATAACGACTGTCAGTGTAAATGGTGGCAGACTTCCCAGATGCAAAACGACAGGCCTCAGTGAGTGCCACAAGTTCTGCAATTTGGGCTGAACGGACTCCAATAAGGGGACCACAGGTTAAAGGCTCAAACGAAGAACAGACAGCAAAGCCTGCTACCAGCTTCCCAGAGGGATCACGGAAGCAGGAGCCATCAACAAAAAGAATGAAATCAGAATTCTGGAGGGGAATATCAAGAAGGTCTTGACGTGGCTTAGAAAGAAGCAAACAAAGAGCCTCACAGTCGTGAGGATCTCCATCAGTAGGCACAGGAAGCAAGGAAGCTGGATTCAAGGCAGGACAACGACGCAAAGTAATATGGGAAGAGGAGAGAAGTATAGCTTCATATTTAGTTAAATGAGCAGTAGAAAGAAATTTATTGCGAGTGCGTGATAAAAGAGCGGATACAGAATGAGGAACAGAGACTATCAAATGATGTCCCAAGACTGAATCAGCAGAACGTTCTACTAAAATAGCAGTTGCAGCAACAGCACTCAGGGGTAAACCTTTCGCAACTGGATCTAGCATAAGGGAAAAATAAGCAACAGGTTTTTTCAAAGGGCCATGAGATTGAGCAAGAACCCCAAGGGCAAAGCCCTCCCGTTCATGGCAATAAAGAAAGAAAGGTTTATCATAATCAGGTAGCCCCAAAGCAGGTGCAGAAGCCATAGCTTGTTTAAGAGCAGTGAATGAAGTTTCAGCTTCAGGAGACCAGGAAAGGGGTTCAGGAACATCATGCAAAGTTAAATCGTATAAGGGACAGGTAAGCTTAGCATAAGCAGGAATCCATTGGCGACAGAACCCAGTCATACCCAAGAAGGAGCGCATGGCCTTCCGGATAGTAGGCTTCGGATGATGCAAAATAGTTTCAATGTGAGAAGGCAAAATAGAGCGAGCACCCTGCTTGATTTGTACCCCCAAATAAACTACTTCAGGGAGACAAAGCTGCAATTTAGACTTTGAAGCCTTATGGCCTCGTTCAGCTAAACCAACCAGCAATGCCAAAGAATCTGTTCGTGAGGCTTCTAAAGAGGGAGAAGCAAGCAGCAAATCATCAATATACTGCACTAGGGTTGAGCCTGCCGGAAAAGAAATAGTAGCAAGATCCTGGTGAAGGACTTGCGAAAAAATTGAAGGAGATTCACAGTATCCCTGGGGAAGACAACGCCAGGTCAACTGAAGACCTTCAAATTGAAAAGCAAAGAGGAACTGTGAATCTGGGTATATAGGAATAGAGAAAAAAGCAGAAGACAAATCAACAACTGTGAAAAAACAAGCATCAGATGGAATAGAAGAAAGAATTGTGGCAGGATTGGGAACAACTGGATAGGAAGGTATAACAATCTCATTCAGATGACGCATATCCTGTATAAAACGCCACCCAGTGGCCCTTTTCCAAATTGGAAAAATAGGAGTGTTGCAAGGGCTCATAGTAGGGACTAAAATACCTTGATCAAGAAGGGCTTTAATAACAGGCCGAATTCCATCTTGGGCTTCCTTAGATAAAGGATATTGGGGAATTCGAGGAAGGGGCTTAGTGGGGTCAAGCTGGACACGAGCAGGTTCAACAGAATTAATACGACCCACATCATTACAATGAGTAGCCCAGAGAGAATCAGGAACTTGAGTGACAATAGATGAAGTGAAAGAGGAAGTTA
Organism: Python bivittatus; assembly: GCF_059951505.1. Taxonomy (NCBI): domain Eukaryota; kingdom Metazoa; phylum Chordata; class Lepidosauria; order Squamata; family Pythonidae; genus Python; species Python bivittatus. Next base: position 1,487,756 of record NW_028277107.1, read on the forward strand.
TTTGATCTGACTCCAAGAAAAAATTGGAACACGCCGAAGAAGCAGAAGTATGCAAACATGCCAAAACCGCAAACTCATTAGCAGAAGGGATATCTAAATATAACCCATCAGGCTGACAATAAATGGTGCAACCAAGCTTGCACAAAAGATTTCGGCCCAAAAGGTTTACTGGAGAACATGGACTTAAGAGAAAGGCATGTTCTTGCTGCAGAGGCCCAAAAGAGACAGAAACAGGAAGTGAGACTGGGTGCGGAACAGAAGTATTTGTAATACCTATTGCATTTACCACTTGCTCAGAAGATTTTATCTGAGGAAAATCCTTAGCCATTAAAGTAGAAAAAGCAGCTCTGGTATCTACCAAAAATTTAGCTGGCTGATCATTAATAGCAACCAGGAGCTCTGGATCAGAAGGATTAAGAGGAACAAGAGGACAAACAATAGAAGGACTGAAATTGCAAGATACCGGGCTGTCCTATTGTGGAATGGGCAAAAGAGCTGGCAGAGTCCCAGGGGTTTGCAGCCGTGGAAACCGTGATGGCCTCAGGGGAGGAAGAGGAGCTACGGAAGGAAACCTACCTCTGGGATGTGGCAAGGTTTGAATCCCCAAAGCAAGGTACGGGCAAACATTGCGAAAATGTCCCTCCATCCCACAATTATAACAGCGATAGGAAGATTGTACTGGGTTATTAGCAGGTGGAAAAGAAGGATACGGAATTCTCTGCTGAGGAGGGTAAGGTGGGGGTGTTGGGCTTTCCAAAGCACGAAGCTGTAAAGCCATAAGTTGAACCTCCTTTTCCTCCTTTTGTTTCTTAAGGGAAGAGGAATAGTGGTCAGCTATATCAACAATTTCAGAGAGAGACTTGGCCTTCCATCCAATAACATTAAGTCGGATGGCCTCAGAAATTTTTGGACGTAAGCCATTAACAAAAAAGGAAAATATGCCTTCTCGAGCATTAGTTCGTGGCTCAGCCACTCCAGAATGCTGTTCAAAAACTACAGTGAGATGCTCCATGTATTCTGCCGGTGCTTCCCGATCAAGTTGATGATAGTTTTTAATTTTACTCCAGTCCGTTTTTACAGGACAAACCTCAGTAATATTAGCAAGTAAACGTGTACGAATATTAGTCAACTCACCAGGGGCTGGTGCCTAAGGGGGCCATGCAGCTTTCTTCTTCAGACGCTCCCATACCCCTTCAGGGCAAATTGCATGCATAAGTTGGTTAAGATCTACCCAGGTCGGATTATAAGCCTCAATTATAGTTTCTAAATCTTCTTTAAATTTAATTGGTTCATCTCGGATATTAGGAAATGAATTAGCCATATTACGAATCTCAGTCTGAGACCATGGCACATGAACCTGGATAACCTTAGGAACTGACTGTCCATTAACAGTTTCTGTTGACTCAGGCATAGCTCGAAGAGGAAACTGTCCTATTGGCTGCTCAGAGAAATCTAAAGTCTGCGCAGCGCGAGGGGGGAAAACCAAATCAGCCCCCTTTGGAGTAGATGAGAAAGGAGTTGCACCACGAGTATGAAGTGCCACTTGATCTCAAGACTGTAAGTCAGAAAGAATAGATGCAAGGGCAGGAGAAAGTGGCTGTGTTGAGGAAGGAGATAAAGCAAAACTTGTGTCCAGACCCAACGTCTGGCTAACCCTATCCACCTCAGCCTTAAGGAATGATTGAGGACTAACAAGCAAATTGTCTGCTGCCTGTAAAGTCCTTTGCACCTCCTGAATAAGAGTAGAAAGGTCAGCAGGTAAGGGAGAAGATTCAGGTGCAGGAGAAGAAGATGAGGCCATTGATGCTGAGGCTAGAGGGGGTCCAGACACAGTAGCTGGAGAAGGAGAAGAAATGGAAGGAGCAGGTATTGCCATAGAAGGAGGCAATGGAGCTAGAGCCACGGGCAAGGGAGGAGGAGAAGGAGGAACATATGGGGGAGGACGAGAGGAAGAAAAACATGGAAAATCCATCAAAAGATCCTCCTCTGCCTCCTCATTAACAGGAACAGAGACAGTACCCAAAGGGCACAATTTAGAAGTACTCAATCGATTACGGGCCTCCATCTCATCATCTTTCTGAATATCTTTAATTGAGGCTTGTAAATCAGCAATAGATTTTTCCATTTTCTCCTTAGAATGCTTAAAAGATTGCAAATGGTGATCCCTACGTCTTTTCTCCATCTCAGCATACCAAATCATAAAGGCAGCCCAGTTTCCTGTCTTCAAGGAATCATCAGCACCCTCTAAACATGCTTGCAAAAAATTAATTCGGTCCCGATCAAAGGTACCTTCCACAGGAAACTGACGTTTAGAATCTTTAGCCGTAAGCAAATGCCATTGTTTTAAAAAGTGGCAAAATCTGGGCCCCCTATGAGTATAAATAAACCAAGCTGGAGTACCTTTCTCAGGAGCGTCACTTATCTTAGACTTTCTATTCCCCATATTTTTCAAACAAAGACAACTCAAGTGTAATTGCAAAAATAACAATGCAATGAGGAAGTCAGGCTATTAACTCAAATAGCCAGGCAATAAATCATATGGTTACTTTATAATTTGTTCTCCTTATGTTCCTTTCTGAATTAAGTGCTTATGGTTACTTTTATATTACTCATACACCTCATACGCTAGACTTCAGAGCTCCACACTCACTGCGTACTTAATAGTGCGCCTCAACCAACAACCCAATTAGCATACAATCACACTCATTCATCCAGCACACTTCTGTGGGGGCACGAGAGGTCCACCAATCACCCTTGCTTTCCAAACACCCTGGTCATTGACCATTGGCCTTGCAGGGAGTTGGGTGCGGCTGTAATTGATTTCTCGCTCAGCCCTGGTCCACGGGGGAAAATATAAGGAAAACAACACACAATCAGCTACTACTTCTTCTGTTTTTTTTTTCTGTTTTCTTCCTGTTTCCGGGTGCAAATCCAGAGGTTCAGGGAAGCTGGCCCCCGTCAATAAGAAGTCCTTATCTACAGAAAAGGGCCACTCCCACTATGCAAGCCTACAGGGGCAAGGGTCATTCTACCTCGGCAAGGCAGCCGACCCTTATGTATGGGAAAGGTAATGGAACCCAAAAAGGGCAAAAAACCCCAATTAGGGCAAAACAAACTAAAATGCTGTAAGTCCACGCCCCTATGTGAAATACAAAAGAGCAGCTAGACAAACAACTAAACAAAAAACATAAAACAATAATGACCTTAAATACCCACAATAAATTCAATACAAACAACATGGACAAAAATAAATGAGCAACATAATAATCACCCAATAATGAGAAATCTCATAGCAAAACCCAAACCACCCTATCAGGTAGAAAATGGAAACCAAAGTATGAAAAATAGTCATCAAAATAAATGTATAGATCTCTGAAATAAAAGAATAGATAAAAGGATAGAGAAATAAACTTCAAGGCGCGACCTTGATTACAACACCACTTTAACGGAGCTCCTTGAACGCCAGCTTCAACAAGTTCCCAGTTACAGGAATTCCTGAACTGTTTCGCCCTCGAACATAGCAACTATTCCATAGCCAGAATACTTCTTACATAATAAGATACATATCAGAAATTCTAAAGAAACCAAAAACCCCAATGGAATGTTCCAAAAACGTACCTTCTTACCTTAGACCTTTGAAGCAATGGTGTGGGTAGTTCCAGGAAGGAGCAGCTGAGAGCAAATGCTCAGCTTGAACTTTCCTGGCCAATGCACCAAAACTGTCAGGGAAAAAACCACGTTAAACATGGGAGGCAGAAACACCATAAAACAAGTCACTTCAAAGTTCTAAGTTCTACTTAAACTTTATTGAAAATAAAATGCAGCATAAAAATAAATGCAGTCACAACATACAAGGTACTTACACATTGCAATGCCGACCTGCTTGCCCGAGCTGTCAAACTGACAGCTCGTTCAAGAGGTGCCATTTGCCTGGTTGCTATCCTTTTTATTCCGTTAAACCACAAACCACATTATGACGATCAGATCATTCCCAGAACAGATGTCGACACATATCGTGTCGGTGCCCATTTAGCCCTTCTGTTCCTGTCAACAAATCTGTATAATTTCCTTCACTTTGTAAGTTCTTCTTATTTCCCGTAAATGCCCCCACAGGTCATACATCAGTTATCTAGGCCTTATTAAATGCACTCTAACTTACATTAAAACATTATAAAAACTACTAATAATTTTCCCCTCACATCCTGCTCCGAGGAAAGAAGGAGGTCAATGACTCTCTGCTTAGATGCATTTCTGATCTGGGAGATTTTTCCATTTCTATTTAAACATATCAATGAAAAACTATTCCCTTGGCTTGAGGAGATGCTCAACTCCATCACACTGATTTCATCCTTTTGGGCCCAGATGCTTCCCTGTCTGTCCTCTGAAGGATTCTCATTTATTCAGGCTGTTGGGTTAATGACTTGTCTTCCTTTTGATTTCTATCCTGAGCCTTGGGGTTAAGGGCAAAATGGTGCTGTTTTTCCATTGCAAACATGCTGTTTAGGGTTAAGAGAAGAGCTCTAGAATTTTTTTCTCTGCAACCATGTGATTTTGTCATTTGAAAAATGAATAGCAAATGGAAGGTAGTTTGGGTAGGAAGAAAAGGACGAATTTCAAAATTGATTTAGTTCTCACTGGTCGTTCCTGTTATTGACCCCCCTCCAATAAATGTTAGGTTTTCTCCTAATGCCTCCTTGGATGTTTCCCCGGATTCTTCCTGAACTCAACACTGACTGTGGGTAAGGTTTGACTATATAAGGATAATTATAAACAAACCAGATGCTGCAGGTGTTTTCAAAGCTTTTATGGCTCATGAACATAGAAATTATCGTTTCTATGCCATGCCATTGTAACCATGCAAACATGCAAATCCTACATTTTGATCTTTTCCCCCAACCTTGCTATAATTTTCATTTCTCTTTTCCTTTGCAGGTGGTCATCGCTGTGAGAATAAAGATCCCAGTGAAAAATTCCAAATGATCAGGCATGGAGGCGGAATGGACAAGGAACTGGAGATGCAACTAGAAAGGCATGAGGGAAACCAGTCAAAGATTTGGAATCAGGAAAACTCATCTTCCATAGATGCTGAGATGCAAGGCTTTCTTGACCAACAAGGAAAAATAAAGGAAAGATATATGGGGAAAAGTATAAGACGATTAAAAGACAAATTAGTGGTAAATGAACACTCTCCAACCCAAACCAAAGGAGCAGATTATATCTGCAAAGACAATGGAAAAAAACCCAATTGGACTTCACTGTTTCCTGTGAAAATGGGTCCCTTATGTCTCATAAAAGGATCCAGAAAGGGGAGAACCCATATAAGTGCATGGAGTGTGGAAAAAACTTTACTAATAGCAGTCAACTTACCTCCCATAAAAGTGTCCACACAGGGGAAAAGCCATATAAATGCACTGAGTGTGGAAAGAGCTTTACTCGGAAGGATCATCTGAATTCACATAACAGGATCCACACAGGAGAGAAACCATATAAATGTATGGAGTGTGGAAAGAACTTTACTAAGAGCAGTCAACTTACCTCCCATAAATGGATCCACACAGGGGAGAAGCCAAATAAATGCCTGGAGCATGGAAAGAGCTTTACTACTAGCCGTGATCTCACCTCCCATAAAAGGGTCCACACAGGGGAGAAACCATATTAATGCACTGAGTGTGGAAAGAGCTTTACTCGGAAGGATCGTCTGAATTCACATAAGAGGATCCACATAGGGGAGAAACCATATAAATGCATGGAGTGTGGAAAGAACTTTACTAACAGCCATTACCTTATCTCCCATAACAGGATCCACACAGGACCGAAGCCATATAAATGCATGAAGTGTGGAAAGAACTTTACTACTAGCAGTTATCTTACTTCCCATAACAGGATCCACACAGGGGAGAAGCGATATAAAAGCATGGAGTGTGGAAAGAGCTTTACTATTAGCAGTGATCTTAATTCTCATAACAGGATTAATACAGGGGAGAAACCATATAAATGCACAGAGTGTGGAAAGACTTTTCGTTGAAACAATAATCTTAGTTCCCATCATAAAAGAATCCACACAAGGGAGAAATCATATTAATGCATGGAGTGTATAAAGATTACTAATAGCAGTTATCTTACTTCCCATAAAAGGATCCACACAGGGGAGAAACCATATAAATGTGTGGAGCGTGGAAAGAGTTTTTCTACTAGCAGGGATCCTGGTATTGGACGCTCCTGAGGTTCTGGGGCTGAATGTCTGAAGGGGTGGTTTTCTCCTCCAGGATCTTCGGCCCAGTTCTTGCCCAGATCTCCCCACAAGTCCCAGGCTGAACAGCAGAAAGGCCTTCTCCACTTACCTCACTTGCTAAGGGTTGTGTCTCCATTCTTTCTCTGTGCTGTAACGCAACTCCAAAGGGGTCCGAGGAATCTTGTGGCTCTCTAAATGCCTTTTCATTCATTGGGCTGTTCCTGTAGCTGAGGAATGACCGCAAATGTCTCCAGGAGGGAGAAGGGAAATGGCTCGGGGGGGGGGGGGGAATGCAGGGCAGTCCACCCCTGGGGAATCCTTGGGGCTCTCTGAGGTTGGTTGTTTTCTTGCAAACGTTTCCTGCTCGCACTGAACATGTAACTCAGCCAGGTAATGAAACGTTTGCAAAAAGACGACCAAGCTCAGAGAGCCCCAAGGACTCCACAGTTCAACCCTGAGCCACACATTCTCTTCTATTGGTCAGTCCACTCCTACGAGCTCTCTTGCAATCAGCACGCTCAGCCCTCCGCAGGATGCCCTGAGTTTCACTTGAGGGGCTTTACCTGCCCATCGTATGTGCTGTATGCACAAGGCATAATCAACAATAAAAGCATATTTAGAGTTTCGGTTGATTATTAGAGTTTGCATCTGCTCTCTCACAAAGTCAAAATAGTCACCAATTTTAGAGTCATTCAATGGCTTTGTTTAGACAGGGAATGTCCCTTGCCAGTCATGAAGCACAGATGTGGAGACCCAATATTTATACTACTGTTCAGTGATGGCAGTCTGGCAGTTGAAATGTCCGTGTATGCAGCGGTCAGTGGGAGGAAGAGGCAGGCGTTTCCAGCAAGCGCAGGGACCTTTGCTTGAAACAGATCCACACCCAACTCAAGAACTTGGAAGACTCCTCCTGAGGTGACTGCAATCCTCCTCATGAGTTCCTATTGAAGTCTACTGAACAAAAGGACAAACCTTCGCCACTCTTGTAGGGCAGTCTTCATCTTTTTGGAGATGTGGAGGTTTTTTTCCTGCAGGGCAGAATACTTTGCCTGCTCTCAAACGCCCGGTGCCTCCTTTCACCCACACTTTTGCTCCTGTGGCCTCAAACTGTCTTTCCCCCTTTCCTTTCCTCTGGGCAGGGGGTTCCCTTTGTTACAGGAGGGGAGGGGATTTTGCGCAGGATCAGTTGCGCTGCTCTCTCTCCTGCTGTGCGGCTTCCTTCAGGTCTCTCTGGGCCTAGCTGGAGAAGCATTCCTTGGTGGCCAGGATCTATTGCATCCTCCCCCTGTACATCTATGCCCAGTAGTGCCGAGTCTGTTGTTTTTTTATTGACATTGATGTCGCTGGGCACTCTCCATGTGCTCCTGCACCTTCCTCATTGCAACCACCAGCAGGAAGCATCAGGGTCTGACTTCCTCACATGGAGCATGCGAAGTTTCTCCCCTGGGGGAGGTTTTGGTATTGGGCAAGACTAGGTGGGGGTCAACAAAGTGTTGATGGAGCTTCAGGTTGGCTTGATCCAATAGTGGTCTCCTCCCCTTCAACCATTTGTGGCCAGAGAGGAGGTGGACTTGCTGCTTTGGGAGGCCTTCCGTGTGAAAGCCCAGTGCCAGTATCCCAAGAGATCTCCAAAGATTGGCTTTGCCTCACAGGGCAGAGAGTGGCCGAGTCCAGGTCCAGTGGATCACCTTTGTAGGGATCCTTCAGCCTTATTAGGGTTAATTCCCTGAACATGCAGTAGAAGATGAAGCCATGAGGGTGATTCTTACTGCCACAGGGAAGACAAATCTTGAGAGGTCAGCATAATTGTAGAAATGCACCCTCAGATTGCAGGCCCTCGTGCTGTGAAATGGTGTGGGTGAATTCAAGCAGCCCTGAGACAAAACATGGACTGCTCATCACATTTCTAATTTGATGAAAACGTTATATACGTCAACTGCTAACGACTAATTTCTTCTTCTTCCTAATAATTTTTTGGAATGAGAACTTGAAAAGCTGGTGAGAAGGAATCTACATTGACATTGGAATTCATAAAGTCCCTTGATTGCTTCCAGACCCAAAAGTTCTTTAAAAATTTTTTCATTTGTTTTCAGATAGACCATACCACTGTTTCCCTTTTGTTCATAATGCCCATATTGAGGGACAAAGATGAAAACCATCTCCCATTTAGTTTAAAAGTAAAAGACAGGAAGACCCCCTTGAGGGCCACTGCTGGATTCTTGTTGCAAAGCAGAGAATGAGATTGCTGATAAAGGTGGAAATGCAAAGCACTCCTGGGGGCAGCCCAGCAATTCAGGTCTTCTTGAGAGAAGTGACCACTTTATCCTAACAGTACCAGTGAAAGAAAATAAAATTGCAAAAGAAAACATTTGAAATGCAGATCTTTATCCTAAAAAAGAAACACTCAAATTACCCATTTACTGCAATTACCTTTTTTACATTAGAGGGGGAAGCAAGTTCCCACCCACCCACCCTCCCACAGCTTCAGGTCTGATAGACTGGAAGGAAAAGATTGCTTCGGGGTGTAAGGAATGGTTGTGAAGGGCATTATTTTGATACACAATTTTATATTCTATATATACACAATTTTATATTATATATATATATATATATATATATATATATATATATATAGACATATATATAAGCATATATATATATATGCTTCACATAATGTATAACCATACCTGCAACAGTGCACTCTATTTTATTTCTAAAGGGTTAACTTGCTTTTGTTTTGTAAAGAGCACTGGTTTCTTCCCCCATCTCTTTGTTGAATGCCCGATTGTCTTCGAATAAGCAATTAGCCGAGTACAAGCTCAATGTTGTACCAAGCTTTTTGCAACAGTTGTGAGGCCCTACATTCTAGAGAAAGATAAGAAGAATCTGGTATGCCATTCCCTTGGTAACCAGAAGAAAAAGTTACATTTAAGTTTACCTTCCTAAGAACCACCTTTCACTTGCTCAGACCGTCCCAAAAATCCCTTGTATGGGTATGAGGGGATGTACTATCTGATTACAGATTTAAATGTCTATAAAGCCTCTGATGTTTGTTTTGTGAGGGGTGATTCCATCAACATCTCTTGTTAATGTGTTGATTGGGGTCACCCAGCTGTGTCTTGATCAAAATACATCTGCTATTCATCAGAAGTCTCATCTCAAGTCTTCTTATTGGCATTTCATTGAAACTTGGGAAATAAAAGTGCCATACAGTTGGAATAACTGCCTATTTTGCTTCTGTATTAACTGTTCTAGGTGTGGCCGTTCTGTCTTTTCTCTGCCAGCCAGACAGAGAGTGGTCCACCCTGCTTTTCTCTTGGCCAACAATAAAAGCTGAACCTTCTTTGGAAAAACCTCGGTCTGGAGCCTCATTGGAAATTATAGAATCCAGGCTAGTGAACCTTACAGGGGCTTCTGTCTTCAGGGAACTAATGCTCCAAAGCCATAGGAAGGGTAGGAGACTTTTCATAACATTCTCCTGGAAAACATTGGGCTGGGGTTTCCCCCCGATGTTTCTCAAATAAAACATATCCCATGGAGCTGGAGTTATTTTGTAATAGCATGTATAAGCTACAAAATACTGGACGATGTTGCAAAGATGTTTGCCATTAGAATAGTATTTGAGCCTTCAGACCTTTAGCCCTACCCTCACTTCTGGGCAGATGTTCTCCTGAGCCAGGAAGAAAAAAAAGGGAAACAGAGGAACATGCACTCCACTTCTTCCTGGGCCAATTCGTGGTAGCGTTTCCGGTGGGCCGTTCAAAGAGCTGATAGCTCCTTTTTGCAACTCTGCATTTAGATCAACTGCTTTCCCACCTTGAGATCAGCCCCTCAGACAGAATTGCCAGTAAACAGACATCCACCTTCATCTTCCCCATTCCCAACACACCAACCCGTCACAAACCCTCTTACAACATACAATGTGCTTTTCTTTGCTTCCATCCGTGTTCATCGTCTGCTGCCTTTCAAAAGACCACCTCGTCCCTTCGCGCTCCATCTTCTGCCACCTCGCCCAGCCCTTCCACCTTCACTGAGACCCACTCCCAGCAGTTCAAAGCAGTCCACAGAGACTTCAGTCTTCCTCTACTCAAGGTTGCCACTTCCTGACCACTGGAGCTCTCCTTGTTAGCAAAATTTGAGAGTTTCTGACTCACCCCAATTAGGATTCAGTCCGGCAGAAGATCAGACACGGAAGTACGAGCTGAGATTTTAAAGTTTTATTGAAAGTAAGCCAACAGAGTCAGCTGGGGTCTCCCCTTAAGGCACAGGAGTACCCTGATTACACTCAAAGAAAAAGATTTTATACACGTTTCTTAGAGATACAGTGATTGACAAATTGATTGGCTAAAATTGGCATAAATTTGAGATCCTCCTTATTATTGGGGGAAACTTATCTCCCCGATGACCCATTGGTTGCCAGTCAAAGTTCGGTTGTCTTCTGATATTTATTGTTTCCTGGAGTGCAGAGTCATCTCCAGAGCAACTGAAAGGTGTTCTGGAGGCTATCAATTGGGGTCAGTTCCCCCCATATCTTTATGGCCTCAACACTTAAGGAGACTGGATGTCTGCCCAATGTCTTTCAACAATAACAGAAATGAGACAACAATAACAGAAATGAGAGGAATGTGTGAAGGTTCATGAACATTACTTTCCTTGTTATCCCTTGATTCCCCAAATGTAAGGAAAAAGATGAGAGAAACTGAGAGCCCCTTTTCATAAGGTTTCATCCTGGGCTTTTACACGGAGAGCAGATTTCCTCTCCTCTGACCTAGAGCTCCATTAAAAGGCCCCAGAATCCCAGATCTTTTGGAGGGGGGTAAACGGTTAGGTATCCTACCCCCACACAACCCCAATGGCTCAGGTATGTATGGATTTGCTTCACATGGTAACGTTGTGAATTGGCTTTACAAACCGTACACCAGCAAACATGCCTCAAGAAGAGAAATGAAAAGGAGAAAGGTCTGTTCCAAAAGAGATGAAGGGCATTGTTTTGACACACAATTTTACACTCTCTCATAATGTGTGGGCATGCATGTGACAGTGAACTCTATCTTATTTACAAAGGATTAACTTGCTTTGTAAAGAGCACAGCATTTCTTTCTCCCACCTTATCTCTTTGTTGAATGCCTGATTGGCTTCTAAGAGAGCACAGCACCCACCCACCCCATTTCCTTAGAAGCAATTAGCCATATGCCTGAAGCCATAAATTAGACCGGTACCAGGCAAAGAAGTTGCAACGAGAGAGGCACTAAATTCCAAAGAAGTTAGGTATTTAAACTTAGATTCACCTCTTTAGGCCCACCTTTACTTTTCCCTGGGTCATCCCAAAATTCCCTTGTATGGATATGAGGGGATGTACTATCTGAAATATCTGAATATGCCTATAAGATTTTTGTTGCTCGCTTTGCAAGGTGTGGCTCTGGGCAACACTCCTTGAGCCATCCAGAAGGTTTCCTTGGCCAATAAAACCTCTGTTAATTAAAAGCCTCATCTCAAGTCTTCTTATTTGGTTTTACTGAAACTTGGGAAATAAAAGGTGCCATACATTTTTGGTGAGCCAGCCAGGAATCCCAAAGGCAGGGATTCCTTGGGGAGGCTGCTTTTAGCCCCTCTCTAAATTGCCTTCACTACAGCGGACGGAGGAAATCGACGGGGACTTTAACAACGTCGAGCGCACGCCTGGAAAGTTTTCCAGGGACCTTGTGCTGGGCACCGTCGACAGACTCCGCTCCAGCTGAACCTGAACACTCAAAATTGAGGCTTTTTCTTTTATATCTGTTGTATAAAATGGATTTGGGGAAACTGGAGAAGGGTGAGTATGCTTTTATTAGGTGGGGAGAGCTGTCTTGAGAGTGCGTGAGTGAGACATGGGAAATTCCACTAGGGGCTTGCCTACGAAGTGAGTGCAGTATGTGTGCTTGTTGGAATATATTGTTTTAGAGGAGGATTTTGTATTAGGTGAACCCACCGTTTCATGGAGAAGGATTTCACATTAGGGAGGGTACACTGGCCAGACCCCAAGCTGATTAAAGGAAAAATCGGCCCGACAAATCCCTAGAAATTCCGAGCTGAACCCCTGCATCGAGGGAAAGATGGACAGGGAGAAAATAAAGAGCCCGAGAAATTCTCCAGGTGAAGTTCACAGAAATCCCGAGTTGAAGGAAAAACCTGAGAAATCCTCTTGGTGCCAAAACCCAAGCCGAGGGAAAGGCCTAGGGGAAAAAAGAAAAGAAAAAGAAAAAAAAATAGAAAAGAAAAAGAAAAGAAAAAGTGGCAAGATTTTGTATTCTTTTATTTTGCTATCAATCTTCTTATCATCAGAAGAAAAATGTGCTTAAAGCAGCTACTGACGCTTACACAGCTGCAAAAGAAAACTTGGATGCCAGTTATGAGGCTAACCCCAATACCCCAGATAGAGCACTTGTTTTGGAAAGGGTTAGAACTGCTTTCCTTCAGAGACTGCGATTGGGTGTGCTAAAGACAGTGAATTTTCATTGTGTCCATCAAATTGTTCAGGAACCTAAAGAATCCCCTATGGAATTCCTGACACGCCTTAAAGATGGCCACCGCCGCTTCATTGATCTTGACCCAGAAGCCCCAGCCAATGAAGTTATGATCAAAGCTGCTTTTGTTGGCCAAAGTGCTCCAGATATTAGGAAAAAGCTCCAAAAGATACCTGCCCCATCAACCCAAAATTTTGAAACTCCTATCTAGATGGCTTTCACTGTTTATTCTCAGAGAGAGCTCAAAGAAGAAGAAAAAGATGAAAAGAAAGAAGATAAGAGAATGCATAAACAAGCATCTCTTCTTGCACTGGCCCTTTGCCCACAAAGCAAAGGGAGGCAGGAATCCTCCCCCTCAGAGACTCATATAGAAAGATCAATGTGCAAAATGTGAGCAAATTGGCCACTGGAGAAATGAATGTTTGTGGAATGCCAAGCCTGATGCCCAACTTTCAAGGGCCAACAGAGGCTGAAAAAAACCAACACTGCAAGACCAAAAACCACAGAGAGGCAGACCTCAAAACTCCCAGCAGAGGTCTGGATTCCTTTTTCTTTTTTAAGTGCTCAATCCTCTGAATTTTACCCTGAGAACAGTTCATATTGAAGGGACTCCAGAGGACCTTTGTTTTCCCCCGATCCTCTGGCTGAGTTAAATGTCAACCCTATCATTTTCTCATTGATACGGGTGCAACTTATAGTGTTTAAATGACAAAAATATTCCTTGCCTGACCATTTCCTCTGCTTCTGTAATTGGTGCAACAGGAGTTATGGAAGTGGCGCCAATCAGCTAACTTTTTTCAGTTGTTGCTCCCAGGGACCTCAATTGGATCATTCTTTTTTGTTTATGCTACATTGTCCCATCAATCTTCTTGGTTGGGACCTTTTAGGAAAATTAAGAGCTACCATTTAATTCAATGATCAAGGCTTGAGTCTTCATATTCCCCCAGAACAGGCTTATCTTTGTTTTTATCCAAGCCAACTGAAGCCAGCCCACTTGATAACACCCAGATTGACCCACGGGTGTGGTATTAAGGGAAACCAGGGCTTGCTCGGTTTGTCAAGCCCCACATGGCTCAGTTGTTCCCTGAGGCACAACCCATCTCAATCAAGCAATGTCCTATCGGATGGGAAGCATGCCTGGGAATTAAAATATTAATTGACCACCTTGTCTAGTGACTAAATATGGTATACAGTTATTGAAAAACAAGGATGCATATTAGGAGTCCTTACCCAGAAATTAAGACCTGAAAAGCATTCCTATTGCTTATCTATCCAAAAGTCATGGATGCTGTGGTAAAAGGCTGCCTTCGTTCAATTGCAGCTACCGCGCTTTTAATTCAAAAGATGTCTGCACCCCCCACTCTGTTCAAACATTGCTGGAACAAAACTTCCTGCATGGGCTACTTCAGCCCGATTGACTAAATATGCCAGCTTAATTTTGGAAAATGATTCAGTTAAACTGTTTCGCTGTGAACAGCTCAACCCAGCCACCCTCCTGCTTCGACCATCAGAGGAAGCTAGCTCATCAGAAGGCCTCCATGACTGCCATCAGGTTTTAGAGACTATTGTTGGAATGAGCCCTGACCTCCAAGTTGAACCTTTTAACTTGGCAGAATGTCAGTTTTGGACTGATGGTTCTTCTTTTGTTGAAAATGGGGTCTGCCTGACAGGTTTGGCTGTGGTCACCACTGATGGACCTTTTTTACTACGTAAGCTGCCCTTTCACTGGTCAGCCCAAGCAGCTGGACTGTTCGCCCTCATAGAAGCTTGTTATCTTGCCAACATTTTTACTGACAGCCGCTCACACACGTGCTGCTTTTTGGAAGGCCCGAGGATATGTGGAATGGAAAAGCTCTGAAAATGAAATCTCTTTTTGATCTACCCAATTAGCAATAGTTTATTGCAGAGGCCACCAGACTGATCGAGGTGAAATCTCCCGAGGCAATCGTGCTGCTGATTATTGGGCAAAACAAGCTGCTTGTGGGGGTGATGTCATGCCTGCAGAACCTCACCAACTTTTGCCCCTCATTCCTGTAGAGCCTGATCGCCCATTTCCCCTCTCTATGATTAGAGAGATCATCTTGATCCACAAGGAAAGTGGAAAGATGGGTGGTGGATTGTTAACAATCGTGTTCAACTACCTCTTCAAATCCTGTGAAAGTGGCTTTCTCAAAGATACAGCAACAAGAAGCTGAGGCACCTTTGCCAATCAGCTGTAGCTCAATGTGCTATCTGCCACAGAAATAACCCAAAGAGTGATAAACCTACCGCTCCAGGCCACCTCCATACTGCTCGATACCCAGGAGAAGCCTGGCAAGTGGACTTTAATGAACTTCCCAAAAAGGGACCCAAAAATCATCTTTTAATCTTTGTGGATTTGTTCTCCGGATGGCCTGAAGCCTTCCCTGCTTCATTTCAGCTTGTGGGGAAAAATGGTTAGGGCCTAGTGGAGCACATTGTCCCAAGATTTTCGGTCCCTAAAAGGTTAAATCAGATAACAGCCGGCACTTCACCTTTGAAGTCATTCAGCAAGTCAGTAAATTCCTGGACACTCCTTGGTATTCACATTCTAATTACAAGCCTCAGGTTTCAGCCAGGGCTGAAGACATGAAAGGGGGCTGAAGATCGTACTTTAAAAGCTCAGCTTGCAAAGCGACTCAGTTGCCGTGGCCCCAAAAATACTGTCCCTTGCTTTAACACGTATCAGGGCTATGCCCAGAGGGCCACTATTGCTGTCCCCCTTCGAAATGCTTTATGGGAGACCGTTGTACCCTAAGAAGTGCAACTGTATGGACAGGGGAAGTTGGCGCACGTTCTATATTTCCCTGCAGGTCCGAGATGTCTTGCCAATTGCTCCCGACGTACAAAAACAAAGATAAGCCTGTTCTGGGGGAATGTGAAGACTCAAGCCTTGATCATTGAATTAAATGGTAGCTCTTAATTTTCCTAAAAGGTCCCAACCAAGAAGATTGATGGGACAATGTAGCATAAACAAAAAAGAATGATCCAGTTGAGGTCCCTGGGAGCAACAACTGAAAAAAGTTAGCTGATTGGTGCCATTTCCATAACTCCTGTTGCACCAATTACAGAAGCAGAGGAAATGGTCAGGCAAGGAATATTTTTGTCATTTAAACACTATAAGTTGCACCCGTATCAATGAGAAACCTTTGCTGTTTTGTGTGGTGGGAAGATGAAAAGGTGGAGTGGCCCAGGGAGGGCACCACAAATTACTTTCAGGGTGCCGCCCTTTATGACTGTGTTAAGAGGATCCGGAAAAACCCTGAATTTAAGATTGATCCAGAGGGCCCTTTAGGAAAATTATTACGAGGCTGGACCTCCTCCCCTTATAGGAAAAAAATAGAAAAATTGAAATTGAATAAAGAGGATATGGTAAATTTGTGTTGTTATGTTTGGTGGGAAAACAAACAAATTGCATGGCCCTGGGATGGGTCTAATGACTACTTCCAGTGCCATGCTTTATGTGAATCTGTAAATACTGAAAATGGAATAGCAAAGGGGGCATTGACGCAGAAGTGGGCTGGACAGAGAAAGCCAGTGGCTTTCCTATCCAAAATTATGGACCCAGTAATCAGAGGATGGCCAGTTGTGTACAGGCAGTTGCAGCCACTGCTATTTTGGTACAGGAGAGCAGAAAGCTAACATTTGGGTGAACTTTAATTGTAAGCACCCGTCACCAAGTAGGGACTATTCTGCATCAGAAGGCAGGGAGGTGGCTGACTGACTCAAGGATCCTAAAGTATGAAGCCATTTTGATAGAAAAATCAGACTTGATATTGACTACAGATCCAATTGTGAACCCAGCCCAGTTCTTAGCCAATGAACATGAAGGTGAAAGGGAACTAGAACACTACTGTGTAGATGTAATAGAATTACAAACAAAAGTCAAACCAGACCCTGTAGAGGAGGGATGCCACCTATTTATAGATGGATCTTCTAGAGTAATAAAGGGGAAAAGGCAGAATTGATATGTTGTAATTGATGGTAGCGAGAGAGTGGTACTGGAAGTGGGAAGTTTGCCAAAGCATTGGCCAGCCCAGACTTGCAAATTGTATGCACTTAAACGGTCTCTCTGTCTTCTAGATGGGAAAATAGGGACTGTGTATACAGACTCCAAATATGCATTTGGAGTTGTACGAACATTTGGAAATATCTGGATAGAAAGAGGGTTAATGACAAGCAAAGGAAAAGGGTTAACACATGATGAGCTGGGAAAAAGGTGAGGCAGGCATTAATGCTGCCTAGGGAGATGGTGTTTGTGCATCTGAAAACTCTCAGAAAAGGAGGGGGGGGTGTCTGGTGATAAGACTTTAAATATATATATGTAAATAACAAGAAACTTTGGTCCCAGGAGGAATCAGACTATGCCTCCTGTTGGGTAGGGAGTTCTAATGGAATATTTGTGGTAAAAAGTAAAACTGAAGGGAAACAAGTGGGGGGAAAAAAAAAACGGAAATGAAGAATCTCATAGAGGATCCAGTAGGATTGGCAGAACCATTGGAACAGTTTTGGGGACCAAATTTATATACTTGGTCCTAGTTGATGTCTGTTATGAGTATTCTGTTCAGTGGAGAAGAGGGGATTAATTAGAAATGCAGCTATTGTGGAAGGGGATAGGAGAAATCCCCCAGGGGAGGGAATAGTAGCAGGAGATCAGAAGTTCCCAAGTATGGACCCTAACTGGGATAACAGCAATCCAAATGGGAGAAATAATATGAAAGTTCTAAGAAATATGATGATTCAAGGCATAAGGAATGCTGTGCCTGAGTCTCAAAATTTTAATGAAACATTTGAGATACAACAGGAAAAAGGAGAGGCACTCTCAGCGTTTTTACAGCGTCTGAGAGATCAAGTGAGGAAATATTCTGGTATGAATCCAGAGGACCCAGTAAATCAAAGTTTGTTAAAAGTCCATTTTGTTACCAAAGCATGACCTGATATTCAGAAAAAGATTCAGAAAATAGATGCTTGGAATGAGAAACCATTTGAAGAATTGTTAAAAGAAGCTCAGAAAGTGTTTGTTAAAGGGAGGTGTTACACACGCTGCTCCCAGGTTCAACTTATGGCCACTCACTCACACACTCACAGCCTGTTGAGGCACGCGGATCTTGTCAGCCTCCCTTGCTTTCTACCTGGGTCTTCCAGATAGGTGCAGCTGGAGCAGACAGACACACAGCCCTGGTCAACAGCCAGGAAATAATTAGGGATACACACAAATCACTCCCAACCAAACACTGAGGCACAAGAGGTTCTTTGTAATACATGGAGACCCAGTGAATTTAAAGTAACAGCAAAACTTTACTGGTTGCAAGATACATTTGCTCTTTCTCATACACACACACACTTATCCACACTTACCCATGTCCTTCCCAACTAGGCTGCCAGGCACTAGCTAGAGGGACTGAAACAGCCAAGTCTGGATCCAAAGGTGACTCAGAGTGGGAGGGCTTTGGGATCCCTTTCATCCCCCAAAGTCCTTGCTGGGCTGATTTACAAATTGATGGGATTGGGGTGAGGGTTCCCATGTGATCAGGCCCAATTTTTTTTTCTGGTTCAGGTCCTTTGTTTCCTTAACGACTTGCTTCCTTCTTATCTGCCTCCCATTTTGGATCTCACAGACAAGATCCCTGGCTTTTTCCTCTCTGCTTACGTGCCTGATTCATCTTTAGGCTATGGCAGCTTCAGCCTAGTCTCACAGAGGTTGGGAGAATAGAGGCAGAGAGAGATGGGAATGAGAAGTAAGGGAGGAGAAATGAGATGGGGAAATCGAACAGGGCCCGTTCGACCCCCAGCAAAATGTTTCCATTGTGGGAAGCCAGGGCATTTTATGCGGCATTGCCCTAAATTACAGGGGGAAGAGAGAATCATTCCGTTGATGACATTTGGGGATGGTGAATAGGGGAGTCAGGAAGTTTTTTTTTTAACTTAAGGTCCCACCAAGAACCCTTGAGAAATTTAAAGGTGGGACCTCAGGAGGAAGAATTGGTGCATAATTTAAAACAAAGTTT
The DNA here is from genome assembly GCF_059951505.1 of Python bivittatus. Classification (NCBI taxonomy): domain Eukaryota; kingdom Metazoa; phylum Chordata; class Lepidosauria; order Squamata; family Pythonidae; genus Python; species Python bivittatus. The sequence continues at coordinate 1,506,517 of NW_028277107.1, forward strand.
GATTACTGCCCTCATGTTAGCTTTACCTCCCTAAACAAGCCCTTCTATCTGTTTGCCAAGGTGAACAGAGGAACAGCTTTAGGAGTCCTAACTCAAAAATGGGGAGATAAGTGACAACTGGGGGCCTATTTGTCTAAAGCAGAAAGTTAACTTTTGGAGGAGCATTGGTGGTAAGCACCTCTACCAGGTCAGAACAATTCTAACTCAAAGGGCAGGCAGGTGGGTTACAGGTTCAAGGATTCTGAAATATGAGGCAATTCTGATGACTGATTTCTGCCTCAATCCAGCCACCTTCCTGTGGAGAGGAGAAACAGAGAACCAAGATCTTGAACATGATTGTTTATATGCAATTGTTAATGGGGAAATGGGTTCTCCTAGACGGAAGAGAAATGGTAAATAAACAAATTATGAGAGAGTTAATGGCAATTTTATTTCAAGGAAACCGGGGGGGGGGGAGGGAGCACAAGCAATGGATGATCTAATGCTTAGAAAATATGGTTGTGTTGGAATATATACTAGGGTTGTCCTCTTCTTTATCTTTTCCCAGAAATAAAGGACTTCTAGCACAAACACCACCCTTAGAATTTGCAGTCCACAATATCCAACCAGGAAACTGGGTCCTGATCAAGTCCTGGAAAGAGTCTAAACTGCAACCAGAGTGGGAAGGACCATACCAAGTTCTCACTGAGGCTGCAGTGAGGACAAAAGGAAAAGGGTGGACCCACTGCACCAGAGTCAAGGGCCCAGTGAAAGAGCCAAAACCTGAGTGGACAATCCAAGCCTTCAGAGGACCCGATGGACCTGAAGTTCCAGAGAAAATAAAGTCATGCTGGAGTATGGTGTCCTGGGGATGGGAGATTTGTTCTATTTGTCATTATCGGGTTGATTGTAGTTTGCTGTGTGAAACGTCAGTTCTTCTGTGAGGAAGAAGTGAAAGAGGAAACAGATCATGTGGAAATGACCCATGTGTAAGAATGTGTGTGTTTTGTGATTGTAAGTGTATAACTAATTGTGCTCATTGTGTGGATTGTTGTGTGGTGCATGTTGAGTGTACAAAAGGGAGTGTGATAATATAGATTTAAGTATCATCATTGGGGAGAAAAATGAGAATTGGGAAAATGTGGAATTATTTGATAATTCCTCTGAGTCTGATGTTGAGTCAAACTCAGGGTAAGAAGGGGAATGAAGGGATAAAGTTTACAGTGTGGATATAGGAAACCAGTAACCCCCAGGTAATTCAATTGATGCTTGCAAAGTACTAGAGTGTACTGGTCTTGAAGGGGGTCTTATTACTCACAGAGGGCTTAGAACCTTAGGTAAAATTCTATGTGTTGTGGAAGATAAACTGGGTTGTCCATGGGAAACCAATTCCACATATGCCCCGGGAAAGGGGGAACTAACTGCAGAGCTTTATAGAAAACCTGCCAGTCCCCGGTGTGAGAAATATCTATCATGTTAGACCCTAAAAGGTCTACTAAATCTAATGGCACACTTTTAGGGATGGAAGTATGGATGTCCTCAAGGTTACACAGGACAACACTAGTGCAAGGTTGTTGTTTCCAGCTAATCATAGAACAGAGGCAGACAGCTGGACAACCAGACCCAAGATCTAAGGTAAGATTAAATACTGATCCAGTAGTTGTTGTTGTTGTTTAGTCGTTAAGTCGTGTCCGACTCTTCGTGACCCCATGAACCATATTGCGCCAGGCCTTCCTGTCCTTCACTGCCTCCCTGAGTTTGCTCAGTTTCATGCTCATTGCTTCAGTGATGCTATCTAACCATCTCATCCTCTGCCGTCCTCTTCTCCTTTTGCCTTCAATCTTTCCCAGCATCAGGGTCTTCTCCAAAGAGATCTCTCTTCGCATTAGGTGGCCAAAATATCTGAGCTTGAGCTTCATTATCGATCCTTCCAATGAGCAATCAGGGTTGATTTCCTTTAAGATTGACTGGTTTGACCTCCTAGCAGTCCAGGGAACTCTTAAGAGTCTTCTCCAGCACCACAGTTCAAAGGCATCAATTCTTCGGCGCTCGGCCTTTTTTATGGTCCAGCTCTCACAGCCATACATTACTACTGGATGATCCAGTAGGAGTAAGAATAATTGAGGTAACTGATTGGCAACAAACTACTGAAATAGAGACAGAGTATGGAGATGCAAATGTCTGGGTAGAATGGGTCAAATATACAGTAAAAAACTTAAACAAGAGCAATTGCTACGCATGTGTCTCTGGCAAATCTGTAGCCCAAGTGGTCCCCTTTCCCTTGGGATGGAAAGAGAATTTAAGACAAAGTGCCACCCTCATTCTCTGCAGTGTATGGGAACCACACGGCATGCCTTACCAGGCAGGGTGTAGGATTCACAGCTGTAGGGGAATTAGAAACATGCACTGATGTGCTGAATGTAAGTCAAATAATTGGTGGACATGGGAATTACTCTAACCTGAAAGTTCCCAGGGCTGATTTATGGTGGTATTGTGGGGGGGGGGGGAGGCCTTGAGATCCACACTTCCTCCCTTCTGGACAGGCACTTGTGCAATTGTACAATTGGCTATTCCATTTACCCTGGCATTTGAAAAGGAAACAGTATCTAGAAAGGAACTTAGAGTAAGAAGAGACACCCTAGCAACATCTTTTGATGACTGAATTTATAGTGACACTATAGAGGTACCCAGGGGAGTTCCTGATGAGTTCAAAGCTAGGAATCAAATAGCTGCAGGATTTGAATCATTCTTGTTTTGGTGGTTAACCATAAATAAGAATGTGGACTGGATAAACTACATTTATTACAACCAGCAAAGGTTTATAAATTACACCAGGAATGCCATAAAAGGAATAGCAGAACAGTTAGATGCCACTAGCCGGATAGCTTGGGAGAATAGGATGGTTCTGGACATGATATTGGCAGAGAAAGGGGGAGTTTGTGTAACGTTGGGAGGTAAGTGCTGTACATTTATACCCAATAACACCGCTCCTGATGGAACAATAACTAAAGCCTTGCAGGGGCTAAGCACTTTGGCAGAGGAACTAGCTGAGAATTCAGGGATAGATATTTCCCTGACAGGATGGCTAGAATCTTGGTTTGGGAAGTGGAAGGATATGGTGGTATCAATACTAGCTTCCCTGATAGTAGTGATAGGGATTTTAACTGCATTGGGACGCTGTATAATTGTTGTGTTAGGGGCCTAGCCCAGAGGCTGATGGAAACAGCTATATCCAAACAAATGCCTCTGAAACCATCACCTTACAGTGAGAGTGTGTTCCTCTTAGAGGATTTAGCAGAGAACCCCAGAGAAAGGGAATGTGAAAATAGGCTTTCCCAATTGGAGGGGGGTTTGAAGTGGTAGCTCATCACCCACTCAGAGGTGTTAGGAGCCAAAGGCAACAAGGAGCTGTAATAATGCTACAAGAGCTTGACAGAAAGTAATAAGTGTCAATAATAAAAGAATGAAAAGAAAAAGGGTGGATTGTGAGAGATGGATAAGATATCTGTTATTATTGACAAAGAAATAGTAACTTGAGCATGCTAAGAGTGCAGCTGCAATACTAAATACCTAGCTGCCCATGCCTTTGTTTTTGAAAGGACCTCAAACTAGGAGACATCGCCATGGTTACCCAGGGGCCTCCAAGCAGCCCCCAGGGGCACAGGAAATAGGGAGGGGGAAAGCAGAGCCAGTTTGGGGTGGCTTGACCTGTCCAAAGTGACATTTAGCAGAGGAGTGAGTGAACCCTTGCCCTCTCAACCTTCATTACCATAACCAAAACCACACCCCGCATAGCTGATCACCTATTTACCATGAACATGTGATGTGTATAGTATGTAGTATGCAGTAGGTAGGGGTCTGTAGAAGGGGGTTAGTATGAAATAGGCGGTCGTGTAGAATGTAACTTGGAGTACTTGGACCAATGAGGAAACAAGAAGGGATTTATGGCCAGGGGTAGAGAGGTTTAAATATTGCTGAGATCTGTGCTTCGGTGCGGACTCCAGCTTGCAGCTTTTGAGTTCCACCAGCCTTTGCAAACGCTTCAATAAACTTTACTTCTGACTAACCCAGAGAGAGAGAGATTTGTGGTGCTTGTTTCACACAATATCCATACAAGGGAATTTTGGGATGACTCAGAGAAAAGTAAAGGTGGGCCCTAAAGAGGTGAATCTAAGTTTAACTTTTTTCTTCTGGTTATCAAGGAAATACCTACCTCCTTATCCTTCTCTGGCTTTCTTTGTAACTTCTTTGGAATTTGGTGTCTCTGCCTGCCCGGTACGAATCTAATTTATAGCTCACTTGTTCAGTCAGGCATCTGGCTAACTGCTTCTAAAGGAAATGGGGGGGGGGGGTGCTGTGCTCTCCTGGAAGGCAATCAGGCATTCAACAAAGGGATAAGGTGGGGGAAAGAAACGCTGTGCTCTTTACAAAGCAAGTTAATCCTTTGTAAATAAGATAGAGTGCACTATCACATGCATGCCCACACATTATGAGAGAGTGTAAAATTGTGTATCAAAACAATGCCCTTCAGTTGCAGATGTTCTAACTTTGTCCAAAGCAGCTGGATGGAGAAGGCTTCCTGATCAGGGGGACACCACAGCCCCCAATCTCCTGACCCCATGGAAATAACCCCCTTTCTCCCCTCTTTCCATGAGGTCCTGCGTTGCACACAGCATCTGCCAGGGGGCTCCCTCTGCAAAGAGAGGGGAACACCATGCCCTGCACTGGGGGAGGGGGGAGAGGGGAGGGGGAGAGTTTGCCTTGCAAATCTCCAGCAGGGAAGAAGAAAAGCCCTGCAAGGAAGGAGGGCTAGAGATTGTGCTGCATTCTCACCAGGCGCTGATGAGGCTGAAATAGTGCTGGATCCTCTGAAATTCAACAGGAGGGTGAGTGAACCAGGAGATCCTCTTAAGCTTCCTTCCTTCAAGCCCTGTGCTTTGTGTGAACTCGGCCCCTGCGGTTGGGGGATGTGTTTGGGTTTAGGGCATGTTGTCTGAACCCGCCTGGGTGTCCTGGTGTGACTTGGCTCTTAAAAGCAAACCCTGAAGAAGGGGAAATGGAGCATCCCAAGCCAGGCTCACTTCACTGGCATTGCATTGTATCTGAACTGGACTTTGGGGGTTTGTTAACCTGTTTGGGGTTTGGCATGTTGTGTGAATCCCGCTTGTAGAGAAGTGTAGATATGGGTTTTTGAAAAGCCAGCCCTTCCTTCTGAGAAAAAGAAAAGGAAAATGCTCCGAGATGCATTTATTGGGCATTCCAAGTCCTTGATGGAAGTCAGTCCCCTATTTTGTCCCCATCTGTACTACTTGTGTAATCGATGGTTGAGACCAGAAAAGCACACAAAGGCACAGATGCTGGACCTGGTTGTTCTGGAGAATTTCCTGGCGCTTCTGCCCCTGCAGATGGAGAGCTGGGTGCGGGACTGCAGAGCAGAGACCAGCTCCCAGGCGGTGGCCCTGGCGGAAGGCTTCCTCCTGAGCCAGGCAGAGGAGCAGAAGGAGCAGGTCAAGTTGCAGGTGAGAGACCTTCATTTTTGGAGCCCAGAAGGGGTCTGAGCGGAATAAATGATCTGCTTGAATTCCTAACCCCTCGTGACGAGAGTTTTCTGGCATTTGTAATATGTGGAGATGTTTCACTAATTCTTCTGGGACATTGTTGCATTATCCATTCTAGAAGATAGATTTGGAACAGCCATTCCTTTCTCACTTTCCAGCCTCCCTGATGGACACTGGAGGCTTTAAATGTGTGTTCAGAGAACAATACACTTCATGTTGTGGGATGTCTGTTAATTCTTCTTCTTTTCTCCTGCCTACTATTTCAAGTCCTTCGCTGTGGGCATCAGAGATCCTGAGGGAAGGAGGAATCCATCCAGTTCCCCTCAGGAGCTATTTTTCAGGAGGATCTCTCAGGAAGATCCAAGTGAGGACACAGGAGGTAACTGAAGGCCGTCCCATTCCCCAGAGAGATCCCAGCTGTCTCATCTTCTCTATGTCTTCTCTTCTATAGAATGCCTCCTCCTATTTTGTTAATTCTGCACTTTAAAATTCTCTCTCCCTCACAGGGAAGACTCGAACGAAGTTGTCTGCTCTTTCTGATGGAGCTGAAACAGTGGCTGAACCTCAAGCTCAAGTAAGAGAAGGAAATTTATCTATTAGATTGTATTCTCCTGTTCCTTCAGGCAGTCAAGCTGACTCTCTCCTTCCATTTTTCCCCCTTTTGTGGGCCTGGGTGTTTTCTTGTCCTTGAGCAACATTGAATGGGGAATGGAAGGTTCAAGTTGCCCTCAGTCAGCTCAGCCAGCCCTGAAGTCTTTGGTTGGGATACAAATTAGTTTGTACTTTCTCCTGGAGATTGTTATTAGGATATCTTTTTTTTTAAAAGACCAGTATGTAACTCTCCTTTTCCTACTTACACTTCCTATTAGTTTATAATAATTTATTCAAAACTTTCTCAAGAGATAGGAATAATATTCTTAGGAACCGCTAAACAGAGACCCATTCGTTTTTTCATTCTTTGAGCTGGAATTGTGCAAGGCTGCTCAAAAATAACTAAATACTCAGATTGGCACATTGCCATTTTTAAAAAGCCTTGTTTCCAACCAGTGATAAGAAATATCAGCACATCAAAGACATAAGACAGGCTATTAAAATCCAATGAAAGTGGCCAGAGAGAAAAGTCTATAAGTGAAATTGTTCTGAAAGAGCATATAATCAAAGCCCTTTTGACTTGCAAAGTAATTTCTAATCCTCTAATTTGGGCCTCGATTTGGAGGCCAAAGAATCCAGCTTGGCAAAGGCTGCGAAATGTCCTTCCCAGAAAATTGTCTCCGCTTTCTTGTCTCCATTCAGCCAATGGCTCAGACTACTAGCACCTTTCTTGCAGTCTGAGGAGGAGAAGAACCCGGCTTGTGTGCCTCTGGATATTGATGGCCCCCCACCCAAATCCCTGGCTGTGCTCTCCCAGGACTTCATGAAGTTGTTGAGGTGGGCACGACTGGTTCTTCTGGGGACACAGTAAGCCCTTTGCTGAAATGTTAGAAAGAATCTCCCTGCCCCCCGATTTTCTTCTGCAAAGACAGGAAGGATTGGAGACACTGATAGGTGGAGTTTCTGAAGCCCATCTGCCAGTTGGTCCTCTCAAGTCGCTGAGAGTCTTTTGAAGGTGGGCAAATGGATCGCTTGATGGATCGATCCAAAAGGAAATTGGGGTTGCTTTCACTGAATGGCACTGAAAGTCATGCAGAAGCAATCAAGTTGATCAAGCCTGCCAGAAATACTTCTTCAGTCAAAAGCTGTTGGCTCTTTCCATTTTCTCACCTAAACCTTGGAATCCCACCAAGCGTTGCCATTTAACTTAGTACATATCTTTGCTTTGGGAATTTGTAAAGAATAGGACAGATCTTGCAAATCCTCCTGGCCTGGCCTATTCTGTTCTGCTCTGTTGTTGTTGTTTTTTCCTTGTTCAGGAGGGTCTTCGAGGAGGTGGCTGTGTATTTCTCCGAGGAGGAATGGTCTCAGCTGGATCCTCACCAAAAAGCGCTGCATTGGGAAGTCATGCTGGAAAATTATACGGATGTGGCCTCTCTGGGTAAGGGTTTGCGTCTCTCCCAGCAGAGAGTTTGGAAGACATTTTGTAGTTAGATTCCATCAGCTCATCTCTTGAAGAGGGGGAAGGAAAAGATCTGGCCTTCTCCTGCTCGAAGGAAGGAAGGACGTCGATGGCTCTCTGCTTAGATGCATCCCTAGCCATTTCTCATCTGGTGGATTTTTCCATTTCTTTTTAAAGGTATCAGTGAGAAACTCACTCCTTGGCTTGAGGAGATGCTCAACTCCATCACACTGATTTCATCCTTCTGGGTGCAGATGCTTCCCTATCTCTCCTCTGAAGGATTGTCATTTATTCAGGCTGTTGGGTTAATCGCTTGTCTTCCTTTTGATTTCTATCCTGAGCCTTGAGGTTAAGGGCAAAATGGTGCTGTTTTTCCATTGCAAACATGCTGTTTAGGGTTAATAGAAGAGCTCTAGAATTGTTTTCTCTGCAACCATTTGATTTTGGCCAGAGAAAAATGAAGAGCAAATGGAAGGCAGTTTGGGTAGGAAAAAAGGACAAATTTCAAAATTGATGTAGTTCTCACTGGTCTTTCCTGTTACTGACCACCTTCCAATAAATGTTAGGTTTTCTCCTAAGGCCTCCCTGGATGTTTCCCCAGATTCTTCCTGAACTCAACACTGACTCTGGGTAAGGTTTGACTATATAAGGATGATTCTAAACAAACCGGATGCTGTAGATGTTTTCAAAGCTTTTATGGCTCATGAGTATACAAATTATCATTTCTATACCATGTGATTGTAAGGATACAAATCTGCAATATATTGGAATTTGGCAAAAATTCAGAAGGAAAATCATATGACCTCCTACAGTCTGATCTTTTCCCCCATCCTTGCTATCATGTTCATTTCTCTTTTCTTTTGAAGGTGATCATGGCTATAAGAATAAAGATCCCAGTGAAAAATTCGAAGTGATCAGGCATGGAGGCGGAAGGGACAAGGAACTGGAGATGCAACTAGAAAGTCATGAGAGAAGCCAGTCAAATAGTTGGAATCAGGAAAGCTTATCTTCCATGGATGCCGAGACGCAAGGCTTTCTTGCCCAACAAGGAAAAATAAAGGAAAAATATACTGGAAAAAGTGTAAGACTATTAAAAGACCAATTAGTTGTAAATGAACACTCTCCAACCCAAACCAAAGGAGAAGATTCTATCTGCAGAGACAATAGAAAAAACCACAATTGGACTTTCACTCTTTCCTGTAAAACTGGGTCCCTTATGTCTCATGAAAGGATCTCCACAAGGGAGAAGCCATGTAAATGTTTGGAATCTGCAAAGATTTTCCGAACAAGTTGTCAAGTTACTTCACGTGAAAGGATCCAGACATGAGAGAAACCACATAAATGCATGGAGTGTGGAAAGGTCTTTATTCAGCAGTCTAATCTGAATTCCCATAAAAGGATCCACACAGGAGACAAACCATATAAATGCACGGAGTGTGGAAAGAGCTTTACTCAAAATGGTCATCTTACTTCCCATAAAAGGACCCACACAGGGGAGAAGCCATATAAATGCATGGAGTGTGGAAAGACTTTTACTCAAAACAGCTCACTTATTTCTCATAAAAGGACCCACACAGGGGAAAAACCATATAAATGCATGGAGTGTGGAAAGACTTTTAGTCAAAACGATAATCTTATTTCTCATAAAAGGACCCACACAGGGGAGAAGCCCTATAAATGCATGGAGTGTGGAAAGAGCTTTACTACTAACAGTCATCTTACTTCCCATAACGGGATTCACACAGGGGAGAAAACATATGTGTGGAGCATGGAAGGAGCTCAGGAGGAGGAATGACCTAATTTCACATACGCAGATCTGTTTCGTTGAGAATCCATGTACATTCTAGATTCAATTGGTTAAATCTATACATTTTCTATTTGTGTACACTGACCTGGGAAAAGAAGATTTCTTTTGAGTCTGATCCTCACAACCAGCAACCCAAGGGAAATTAATTTACTATTGAAAATAAAAAGGCTGTTTTCATTATGAAATGAATTTTTGAACATACTTTTATCTCAAGTGGCCAATGCTATGCACACCAATAAGAGAAATTTATTGTTTATTAACTTTACGTTTATCCCAGCATTAGAAAGAAACCTTAGAAAGTTCCTCTCCCAGCTGGGAATAAACATGGAGGCAGTTGCTTGAAGGAGAGAGAAGAGTTGATTTTCCAGAGCCAAATACACAAGAGGATCAGCTGTGGGGCAGCCATGCTCTGGTTTCCCCAGGAGTTCCCTTATAGGGCAGGTCCTCTTGTTCCTAGAAAGGTGCGAAGGAATGCCAGCCCTTGAGGAATTCTTGGAAAAGGTGATTCCCGAATTCCAAGAGAGGTGAAATTGGTTGGGTCTTTAGAAGGGAGCGTTTTGAGGCCAGGCGCCCTCCTGCGGTGGGGTTTCCTGTGGTTCCCTTACCTGGTATGGTCTAATTGGCACCTAGATCCCTTCAGAGAAGAAATCTTCTTAAGATCTGATTAAGGCTTCAAGGAATGTTGGCCCTTCCTGCCAGGTCTTTAGTTATTTTATTTTGGATTGGGGTGGAGGACTCTTGATTCTTTCTGTTACGTCTTAAACTTTTTAGGTGAGCCTGTTCTTACTATAATTTAGTCATATGACTTCATTGCTGTTCGGATAAAGAAAGGAAAGGTGAGAGAAATGGGAAGCTTTGACTTTCTGCTGACATGATGGGGGGGGGAGAGAATTTGATTTCCTTTTCACACTCCCTTTTTCCTTTTGTGCAAAAACAGAATATTTTATGCACAATAAGTTAGGGAGTCTTGTAGCTATACATCATCCTGTGACTCAGATTCGTATTTTTGATCATTCTGCATCAAGATTAGGGATCCCTGCCTTGGGGGAAGGTGTTGATCTTGCTTTGAGAACAGAAGAGCATCCCCTACAACGTCCAAAACAGGAGGATAAGCCCTGAGCAAAACAGCAAACAAATATTCCTATTACCACCAAGCCCATAATTCCCAGGAATGTTTAATTCAGCCTGGCAAAGCTTGGTTACCAGGAGGTAGCCCTTAAGAAATCAAAGCAACCCTGAGTCTAGCCAATGTTGTCAACCAAAGTTTTGAAATCCTGTTATCTTCCCTCTATCAATTTGGAATTATCAACGAAATTAAAACAGCACATGCCTTCAGGAAGGAAAGGAAAGTTGAATGTATGGCAGTCCACCTCTGTGGAGTCTTTGGGGTTCTCTGAGGTTGGTTGTTTTCTTGGAAACGTTTCTTGCTAGCACTGAAGATGTAACCGAGCCGGGTAACGAAACATTTGCAAGAAAACACCCAAGCTCAGAAGACCCCAAGGACTCCACAGTTCAACCGTGAGCCACACATGTTCTCTTATATTGGTCAGTCCACCCCTGTGAGCTCTCTCACGATCATCATGCCCAGCCCTCCACAGGATGCCCTGAGTTTCACTTGAGGGGCTTTACCTGCCCATCGTATGTACCGTAGACACATGGCCTATCAACAATATACTAACTGAATAAAAGCATATTTGGAGTTTTTGTTGATTATTAGAGAGTGCTGAGTTCGCATTCACCCTCTCACAAAGTCAAAACAGTCACCAATCTTAGAGTCATTCAGTAGCTTTGTGTCGACAGGGAATGTCCCTTGCCAGTCATGAGGCACAGACGTGGAGACCAATATTTATACTGCTGTTCAGCAATAGCAGTCTGGCAGTTGAAAGGTCAGTGATTGCAGCGGGCAGGGTAAGAGGCAGGCGTTTTCAGCCAGCACAGGCACCTTTGCTTGAAGCAGATCCACGCCCAATTCAAGAGCTTGGAAGACTCCTCCTGAGGTGACTGCAATCCTCCTGGTGAGTTCCTATTGAAGTCCACTGAAGAAAAGGATAATCCTTCACCACTCTTGTAGTGGAGTCTTCTTCTATTGGGAGATGTGAAGCATTTTTTCCTGCAGGGCAGAATACTTTGCCTGCTTTCAAACACCCAGTGCCTCCCTTCACCCACACTTCTGCTCCTGTGGCCCCGAATTGTCTTTCCCCCTTTCCTTTTGTATGGCACCTTTTCTTTCCCAAGTTTCAATAAAGCTAATAAGAAGAAGACTTGAGACAAGACTTCTTTAAAATAGCAGATGTATTTTGATCAAGACACAGCTGGGTGACCCCAATCAACACATTAGCAAGGAATGTTGAAGGAATCACACCTCACAAAGCAAACATCAGAGTTTTATAGGTGTTCACGAAAGTATTCAGATGGTACATTCCCCTATATCCATACAAGGGATTTTTGGGATGGTCTGAGCAAGGGAAAGGTGGTCCTTAGAAGGTGAATCTAAGTTTAATTTTTTTTCCCCTCTTATCTCCCCCTTGGGATTCCAAAAACTTCTTTCTGCCAGCTCCAGCCTGGCACCGAATTAATTTATGGCTTGCAGCATCTGCCTAGTTGCTTCTAAGGGAAATGGGGTGGGGGATTGGTGCTGTGCTCTTTCTTAAGCAAGTTAACCCTTTATAAGTGAAATAGAGTCCATTTGTTACAGGTATGGTTAAACATTATGTGAAATATATATATAAATATATAAATATAAATATATATATATATATATATATATAAAATTGTGTATCAAAATAATGCCCTTCATTTCCTCCCTTTGCTTTTGAACATAAGATGCTTCTTATGTAGTCAGTTAATTAAGCAAGATACATCATTAACAGTTTTATTGGTTAGTATGTCAGCAAAAGCTTAAAGGGACAAAGGCAAACAAGCAGTTAATGTTTATGAGTTCTTCATCAATGGAACACAGTCCTTGGGAATAGGTTTAAGGAACAATATTGCCGCTGGTCTGTGGGCTGAAAGGTTCGTGGTGGGGGGAGCCACCACAGCCTTGTCAGCTACTGCAGACATCACTAATTTTCTCACTAAAGGAACTATACATGGAATGAATATTAATCCAGCAAATGAACATAAGAGCAAAAATAATACTTGTCTTATCCAGGCGCTTCCAGGTAGCCAGGATAACCATTGATCTGCATTTGTAAGTCTTTGTCTTATTTCAGAAGCTTTTTCTTGCAGGTCTTTAACAACCTGTCAAACTACTCCTGATTTGTTAGTATAAAAACAGCACTCTTCTTCCAAAAAGAGACAGAGGCCTCCTTTCTCAGCTGTGAGAAGATCCAGACCTCGTCTGTTTTGGAGAACTACAGCTGCCAATGAATCCAGTTGGTTCTTGAGTTCTAGTACTCCTTGCGCAATTTGATCCAGGCTACTTTGGAAATCTTTTGACAGTTGTTGAAATGTGATAGCAGAGTGGGTTATTCCAGCAATCCCAGTTCCCGTGGCTACCCCTACAGCTATTAACAAGGGAAGAAGGAGTGGGAATCTTTTCTTCCAAATGTGTCCTACCAAAGGGATTGGCGGGTCTTGCTTATTTACAATAACCCCAATATCAGGAGACAGGAAGGCTAAAGTACATATTCCTTCCCAGTCAAGGGGCAGGCATTGGAACGCCTTGTCTCCACAGAGAAAGAAAACTCCTCCCTCTTCCAGGCATGGTCTCAAAGTGAATTCAAAAACTTTTTCCTGTGTGCTGCCACTGAGCCTCACAGTGAAAGTCTCAGTCACATACATCCCAACCAATGGTTGCACCCCTTCTTGTGGGCTCACAGGGGCTTCCATTGATTTGTTTACTGCCACGCCTGGCAGGGAAGGGTCCACAAAATATGAGGAGTCTTCCCATTGTCCCTCTTGGGACCTTTGGGGAATAGGGAAACAATCCTTTCCCTTCTTGCCCTTTAAGAGCCAAGGGAGGAAATCAAACTGGTCGTAAGCAGGTTTATTCAGACACCAATTCTCTCTCATTTTTCCTTGCAGAATTGTTACTCTGGATCCTTTGGTTAAATACACATCTTTGAGCTGTTTTGTGGCTTCATGCATAGCTTTCACCATTGTGAAAGTATGATCACGAACCATTGAAACTACCATGGCACAAGCATTCACATCAATTCTCCCCACTTCCACTCGTCTCTTGGGTTCATGGGGATCATGACGCTGAACACACATTGGTGTTTTATCTAGCATTTCTACTCCAATTGCAACAGGCCCATCTATGGGGGGGCCTTGCTTTAGTCCTATTCTCAGTATCATCCTCTTAAGTGCATCAAAATAAGATCGAGCAATTCCACTTGGGGGTCTTTCTCCAGTGAAAACCAATTTAGTCTTGAGTTTGTACCACCATTCTGCTGAGACAGGAAGGGCTTGGTGAACCCCTGGGGTTATAGGTAAACATATCCAACAATCCTTTGCTATTTTGGGGTTACCTTCCTGCAGCAGATTTTGGCACAAAACCACAGTATCATAAATGTAAGTCTTATTGCACTGTAAACGGGACACAAACTCCTCTGTATCTTTTCTGCGTATTACCTTGTAAGTTGGTGTAGGGGGTGGTGGTCTTCGAATTCCAAACCTTTCAATATAGGCATTAGTATTGTCAATCAAAAGGAACACTTCAATTACCAATAGGCTTATGATCAGATTTTTCAGACACACACTCTTTGATTTATCCCTGGGCATCCAGGGCATTAATACATCCCCCCTCCAGAAAATAGTAGTCAGCCCCATCTTTATCTCTTCCCCAAAAGGTGCGGGGAAACCAGCAACAAGTGAAAGGTATTCCAAAACAAACAATCAACACAATGAAAACAATATCAGTTTCACAACTTGGGTTGTGACCAAGCCAGCACATCTAGGGGTTGTATGGCTGGGAGAGTCTATGGTTTCAAATCTTCTGGTTGTTCCTGAATTAGGCCTCTACCGGTGGACCTAATTAGTCCTTGAAAAGATCTGCTGGTGAAGCTGGAGAGTGCTGCAATTTTAGTTTAAGTCCATCGACTGAGGAAACTTGCCAAGTGTCTGGGGGTTCCTCCACCTGCTTGATTCTGGACCCGTGTATCCAGGCCTTAATGCCTTCAACTTTCACAGCTGTTGGGGTGCTCAGAAGAACTTGCTTCGGCTCGGACCACTTTGGGTCTGTGCAGGATGGGAATAGCTCCTTCACTCTGACCCACTGGCCTGGCTGGGCGATGGGTGATACATCAGGAGTGACCGGCAAGGCGTCTTGGACCTGCAGGGAAATAGAAGATCGAACGTGTGCCAGCTTCTGCAAATATTGAGAAATGTTCTTTTCACCTGTCCATGCAGTTTGCACTTCATGTGATACAAATGGTCTCCCATAAAGCATTTCAAAAGGGGACAACAACAGTGGCCCTCTGGGCATGGCCCTGATGCGTGTTAAAGCAAGGGGTAACACTTTAGGCCATGGTAACTGAGTCTCTTGACAAAGCTTGGCAAGCTGAGTCTTTAAAGAACAGTTCATCCATTCCATTTTGGCTGACGCCTGGGGCCGATAACTGGAATGTAGATGCCAAGGAATGTCCAGGAATTTACTGACTTGTTGAGTGACATCAGAGGTGAAGTGCCTCCCATTATCTGACTCTAACCCTTTAGGGACCGAGAATCTTGGAATAATGTACTCCACCAGAGCCCTAACCACTTCTCCTGCACGTTGAGATGAGACAGGGAAGGCTTCGGGCCATCCAGAGAACAAATCCACAAAGACCAAAAGATTATTTTTGGGTCCCTTTTTGGGAAGCTCTGTAAAGTCCACTTGCCAGGCCTCTCCTGGGTATTGAGCTGTACGAAGATGGCCTGGGGGGATAGATTTACCACTCTTTGGATTATTTCTGTGGCAGATAGTACATTGAGGTACAGCTGATTGGCAAAGGGGTCTCAGCTTCTTGTTACTGTATCTTTGAGAAAGCCACTTGAAAAGAGGTTTGGGGCCACAATGGGCCATGGCATGACTCCTTCTGACAACCATCCATAGGATTTGAAGAGGTAGCTGAACACGATTGTCAACAATCTACCACCCATCCTTCCACTTTCCTTGTGGATCAAGATGATCTCTCTGATCATAGAGAGGGGGAAGTGGGTGATCAGGCTCTATAGGAATGAGGGGCAAAAGCTGGTGAGTTTCTGAAGCCATGACATCACCCGCACGAGCAGCTTGTTTTGCCCAATAATCAGCAGCACGATTGCCTCGGGAGATTTCACCTCAATCAGTCTGGTGGCCTCTGCAATGAACTATGGCTAATTGGGTAGGCAAACGCACAGCAATAGCTAATTTTTCAAGAAGTGGTTTCATCTTCAAAGCTTTGCCATCTGCCCCCACATAGCCTCGGCCTTTCCAGAGTGCAGCATGTGTGTGTGCAGCTAAAAAGGCGTATCTGCTGTCAGTGAAAATATTGGCTGTCTGCCCTTTGGCAAGATAACAGGCTTCTATAAGGGCTAACAATTCAGCTGCCTGGGCTGACCAGTGAGAGGGCAGCTTATGCAGTAAAATAGGTCCATCAGTAGTGACCACAGCCAAACCTATCTGGTGGACCCCATTTTCAACCAAAGAAGAACCATCAGTCCAAAACTGACATTCTGCCAAGTTAAAAGTTTCAATTTGGAGGTCAGGGCGAATTCCAACAATAGTCTCTAAAACCTGATGGCAGTCATGGGGGCCTTCTGATGGGCCAGCCCCCTCTGATGGTCGAGGTAGGAGGGTGGCTGGGTTGAGCCGCTCACAGCAAAAGAGTTTAACTGAATCATTTTCCAAAATCAAGCTGGCATATTTAGTCAATCGGGCTGAAGTAGCCCATGCAGGAAGTTTTTGCTCCAACAATGTCTGAACAGAGTGGGGGGTATATACATCTACTGGTGCTCCTAAGGAAATTTTCTCTGTCTCTTGAATTAAGAGTGCAATCGCTGCAATTGAGCGAAGGCAAGCAGGCCAGCCTTTGACCACAGCATCCATGGTTTTGGATAGATAAGCAACAGGAACCCTTTCTGGGCCTAATTTCTGGGTAAGGACTCCTAGTGCACATCCTTGTTTCTCAGTAACAAACAAATCAAAGCCTTTAGACTGATCAGGAAGACCAAGGGCTACAGCTCTAGCAAGAGAGTCTTTTAGGTCCTGCCAAGCAGATTGATGTTCTCCAGTCCATTCCCAAGCCATAGCCTTCTGAGTGAGTTGGTAAAGAGGCTTGGCAAGGAGGGAATACCCAGGAATATCCTTTAGCAGCCAGGTGATTGAGGAGAAGTACAGAGGTGGTTTCTATGGCTTCTTTAGTCTTTCCAGCCAAAAGGAGATCATCAACATAAAGAAGCAGGGAATTCCCATTGGGGGAAAAGTCCTTTAAATCTTGGGACAAAGCAGCAGCAAACGCTGTAGGGCTGTTTCTGTACCCCTGGGGGAGCCTTGTCCAGGAAAGCTGACATTTCTGTCCTATAGTGGGATCCTCCCACTCAAAAGCAAAATATTGCTGTCACTCCTTAGCCAAAGGAATGCAGAAAAAGGCATCCTTGAGATCAATAACTGTGTACCATACTTGGTCACTAGACAAGGTAGTTAATAAGGTGTAAGGGTTGGCCACAACCTGGTGCAACGGCTGAACCCTCTTGTTGACCTCTCTAAGGTCGTGGACCATTCTCCAGGAGCCATCTTGCTTGGGGACCGGGAAAATAGGTGTTGACCAATGAGATTAAATAGGAATCAACAGGCCATTTTCCAAAAAGACGTCAATTAGTGTTTCAATTCCCAGGCATGCTTCCCGTCTGATAGGATATTGTTTGATCGAGATGGGTTGCGCCTCAGGGAACAACTGAGCCATGTGGGGCTTGGCGAATCGAGCAAAGCCTGGTTTCCCTTGATACCACACCCGTGGGTCAATCTGGGCATTATCAAGTGGGCTGGCTTCAGTTGGCTTGGATAAAAAACAAAGATAGGCCTGCTCTGGGGGAATGTGAAGACTCAAGCCTTGATCATTGAATTGAATGGTAGCTCTTAATTTTCCCAATAGGTCCCGACCAAGGAGGTTGATGGGACAATGGGGCATTGGCAGGAAAGAATGATCCAATTGGGGTCCCTGGGGGGCAACAACGGAGAGGAGTTCACTGATTGGAGCCATTTCCATAACTCCTGTTGCACCAATTACAGGAGCAGAGGAAATGGTCAGGCAAGGAATATTTTTGTCATTTAAAACACTATAAGTTGCGCCTGTGTCAATGAGAAAATGATAGGGTTGCCCCCCGACATTTAACTCAACCAGAGGATCAGGGGAAGACAAAAGTCCTCTGGAGCCCCTTCAGTATGAATTGTTCTCAGGGTAAAATTCAGGGCTTGAGCACTTAAAAGAGAGAAGGGGGGTCCAGACCTCTGCTGGGAGTTTTGAGGTCGGCCTCTCTATGGTTCTTGACCTCACAGTGTTGGTCCTCTTCGGCCTCTGTTGGCCCTTGAAGTTTGGGCATCAGGCTTGGCATTCCACAAACATTCATTTTTCCAGTGGCCAATTTGTTCACACTTTGCACATTGATCTTTCTGTAAGCGCCTCTAAGAGGGAGGATTCCTTTGGAAAAAATCTGGTCTTTGAAAAGAGTCTTGCCTCCCTTTGCTTTGGGGGCGAATGGCCAGTGCAAGAAGAGATGCTTGCTTACGCATCTTCTTGTCTTCTTTCTTTTCATCCTCTAGCTCTCTCTGAGAATAAACAGTGAAAGCCATCTGGATAAGGGTTTCAAAATTTTGGGTGGATGGGGCAGGTAACTTCTGGAGTTTTTTCCTAATATCTGGAGCACTTTGGCCAACGAAAGCAGCTTTAATCATAACTTCATTCGCAGGGGCCTCTGGGTCAAGATCAGTGAAGCGGTGGTGGCCATCTTTAAGGCATGTCAGGAATTCCATAGGGGATTCTTTAGGTTCCTGAACAATTTGGTGGACACGATGAAAATTCACTGTCTTTGGCACACCCAATCGCAGTCCCTGAAGGAAAGCAGTTCTAACCCTTCCCAAAACAAGTGCTCCATCTGGGGTGTTGGGGTTAGCCTCATAACTGGGCACCAGGACATCCTGGGCCGCTGGCCAAGCTCCAAGAGGGCGGCCAGCCTGCACATCCAGATTCCTTGCAGCTGTGTATGCTTCAGTGGCTGCTTTAAGTACTTGAGATTTCTCTTCTAGCGGTAAAAAGGCTGACATCAAAGTAAAAAGATCTGGGATGGTAGGTTTGTGAGTACAAATGATGCGTTGAACAAGATCCACATATTGCTGGGGAGACTCACGATAAGGAGGCAATCCTTCCCTCCAGTTAAGTAAATCACTGGTAGTGAAAGGGGTGTGAATAAAAGCCAATTGGTTGCCCATCGGCACTTGTCTAAGGGGGGCAAGGAGATTAGGGTCCTGCCCCCGTAGTGAAGCAACAGAAACGTTGGGACAGTCAGTGTTATAAACAAGTCCTGTCCTGGTATGTGAAGGGCTACTCACAGCCACTGGTGACTGTGAAGCTGCCACTAAAGATTCTTGAGGAGCTGGCTGAAAAGCAGCTGCAGAGGTTAAAGGCAGCGGGGGGGGGGGGCAGTCCCAGCTGCGGGGGTTGCTGCAACAGCAGAGCCCGTGGGGGCCAGCGATGGAGGTGCCTGAGGAGCTGCTGCAGGGGGCGGAGGAGGAGCCCTTGGAGTACAATAAGGGGGGGGGGAACTACTCCTCCTCCTCTGTTTTGTGCTTTAGCTTTGTTTCTGTGTTCTGCTCAGCTCTTGGCCGCAGGGAAAAAAGTTTTGCAGGGTTGGTTTTTAGCCCACATAGATCTTGAATGTCCCGGCAAAGGTAGAGGTTGAAAAAATATTTAGCATATATCTCTTCCTCAAGTCTGCCTCTTGAAGCCAAAAAGCTGGCAAAAGTATTTATGAACTCTCCATCAACAGTACCCTCTGGTGGCCAAAATCCTACATTTGGGCCAATATGATAATGCGGCCAAACGAATTCACAGAGTTTTTAGTTTTTTCTTTTTAAAACTCCTTTTCATTGCAACTCTGGGTTTTAAAATTTCCCAGTGTTTAATAACACATTGCAACGGAGTAAAACTTTTTGCCATCGGTTCCTTTGTCACTGTCTCACTCAGATGGCTGTTATTGTTTCCCATAGTGCCACCTAGTGGATTTTCCTCTTTTTCTTTTTTTTTTCTTTTTCCTTTTTTTTCTTTTTCTAAGCCTTCTGTTGACCTGGGCCTTGGCGCCACCTAGAGGATTTCTCGGGTTTTCCTTCAACTCGGGATTCTCTTTTTCCTTTTTTTTTTCCTGAACTCCACCGGAGAAGTTCTTGAGCTCGTTATTTCCTCCCTGTCCGTCTTTCCCTCGACAGAGGGGTTCAGCTTGGAATTTCTAGGGATTTCCTGGGCCGAGTTTTCCTTCAATCAGCTCGGGGTCTGGCTAGTGACCTTGTGCTGGGCACCGTCGACAGACTCCGCTCCAGCTGAACCTGAACGCTCAAAATTGAGGCTTTTTCTTTTATATTTGTTGTATAAAGTGGATTTGGGAAACTGGAAAAGGGTGAGTATGTTTTTATTAGGTGGGGAGAGCTGCCTTGAGAGTGCGTCAGTGAGACATGGGAAATTCCACTAGGGGCTTGCCTACGAAGTGAGTGCAGTATGTGTGGTTGTTGGAATATATTGTCCTAGAGGAGGATTTTAGGTTAGGAGGACTCACCGTTACATGGAGAAGGATTTCACATTAGGGAGGGTACACTGGCCAGACCCCGAGCTGATGAAAGGAAAAATTGGCCCGAGAAATCCCTAGAAATTCCGAGCTGAACCCTGCGTCAAGGGAAAGACGGACAGGGAGGGAAAATAAAAAGCCCGAGAAATTCTCCTGGTGAAGTTCACAGAAATCCCGAGTCGAAGGAAAGACCCGAGAAATCCTCTAGTTAGGACTTGTTACAACACTGACTGTCCTGACATTTTTGTTGCTTCACTACGGGGGCAGGACCCTAATCTCCTTGCCCCACTTAGACAAGTACCAATGGGCAACCAAGTGGCTTTTATTCACACTCCTTTCACCACTAGTGATTTATTTAACTGAAGAGAAGGACTGCCTCCTTATCGTGAGTCTCTCCAGCAATATGTGGATCTTGTTCAACGCATTATTTTTACTCCCAGGCCTACTATCCCAGATCTTTTTACTTTGATGTCAGCCTTCTTATCATCAGAAGAAAAATGCCAAGTGCTTAAAGCAGCTACTGAAGCATACACAGCTGCAAGAAACTTGGATGCACAGGCTGGCCACCCACTGGGTTCCTGACTAGCCGCCCAGTTATGAGGCTAACCCCAACACCCCAGATAGAGCACTAGTTTTGGAAAGGGTTAGAACTGCTTTCCTTCAGGGACTGCGATTGGGTGTGCTAAAGACAGTGAATTTTCATTGTGTTCATCAAATTGTTCAGGAATCTAAAGAATCCCCTATGGAATTCCTGACACACCTTAAAGATGGCCACCACCGCTTCACTGACCTTGACCCAGAAGCCTCTGCCAATGAAGTTATGATCAAAGCTGCTTTTGTTGGCCAAAGTGCTCCAGATATTAGGAAAAAGCTCCAAAAGATACCTGCCCCATCAACCCAAAATTTTGAAACTCCTATCTAGATGGCTTTCACTGTTTATTCTCAGAGAGAGCTCGAAGAAAAAGAAAAAGATGAAAAGAAAGAAGATAAGAGAATGCATAAACAAGCATCTCTTCTTGCACTGGCCATTTGCCCACAAAGCAAAGGGAGGCAGGAATCCTCCCCCTCAGAGACTCATATAGAAAGATCAATGTGCAAAATGTGAGCAAATTGGCCACTGGAGAAATGAATGTTTGTGGAATGCCAAGCCTGATGCCCAACTTTTAAGGGCCAATAGAGGGCGAAGAGGACCAACACTGCAAGGACAAGAGCCACAAAGAGGCCGACCTCAAAACTCCCAGCAGAGGTCTGGACCCCCCTTGCCTCTTTTAAGTGCTCAAGCCCCTGAATTTTACCCTGAGGACAATTCATACTGAAGGGGCTCCAGAGGACTTTTGTTTTCCCCTGATCCTCTGGCTGAGTTAAATGCCAACCCTATCATTTTCTCATTGATACGGGTGCAACTTATAGTGTTTTAAATGACAAAAATATTCCTTGCCTGACCACTCCCTCTGCTCCTGTAATTGGTGCAACAGGAGTTATGGAAATGGCGCCAAACAGCTAACTTTTTTCAGTTGTTGCTCCCAGGGACCTCAACTGGATCATTCTTTTTTGTTTATGCCACATTGTCCCATCAATCTTCTTGGTTGGGACCTTTTAGGAAAATTAAGAGCTACCATTTAATTCAATGATCAAGGCTTGAGTCTTCACATTCCCCCAGAACAGGCTTATCTTTGTTTTTATCCAAGCCAACTGAAGCCAGCCCACTTGATAACACCCAGATTGACCCACGGGTGTGGTATTAAGGGAAACCAGGGCTTGCTCGGTTTGTCAAGCCCCACATGGCTCAGTTGTTCCCTGAGGCACAACCCATCTCAATCAAGCAATGTCCTATCGGATGGGAAGCATGCCTGGGAATTAAAATATTAATTGACCACCTTGTCTAGTGACTAAATATGGTATACAGTTATTGAAAAACAAGGATGCATATTAGGAGTCCTTACCCAGAAATTAAGACCTGAAAAGGATTCCTATTGCTTATCTATCCAAAAGTCATGGATGCTATGGTAAAAGGCTGCCTTCATTCAATTGCAGCTACCGCGCTTTTAATTCAAAAGATGTCTGCACCCCCCACTCTGTTCAAACATTGCTGGAACAAAACTTCCTGCATGGGCTACTTCAGCCCGATTGACTAAATATGCCAGCTTAATTTTGGAAAATGATTCAGTTAAACTGTTTCGCTGTGAACAGCTCAACCCAGCCACCCTCCTGCTTCGACCATCAGAGGAAGCTAGCTCATCAGAAGGCCCCCATGACTGCCATCAGGTTTTAGAGACTATTGTTGGAACGAGCCCTGACCTCCAAGTTGAACCTTTTAACTTGGCAGAATGTCAGTTTTGGACTGATGGTTCTTCTTTTGTTGAATATGGGGTCCGCCTGACAGGTTTGGCTGTGGTCACCACTGATGGACCCTTTTTACTACGTAAGCTGCCCTTTCACTGGTCAGCCCAAGCAGCTGGACTGTTCGCCCTCATAGAAGCTTGTTATCTTGCCAATATTTTTACTGACAGCCGCTCACACACGTGCTGCTTTTTGGAAGGCCCGAGGATATGTGGAATGGAAAAGCTCTGAAAATGAAATCTCTTTTTGATCTACCCAATTAGCAATAGATTATTGCAGAGGCCACCAGACTGATCGAGGTGAAATCTCCCGAGGCAATCGTGCTGCTGATTATTGGGCAAAACAAGCTGCTTGTGGGGGTGATGTCATGCCTGCAGAACCTCACCAACTTTTGCCCCTCATTCCTGTAGAGCCTGATCGCCCATTTCCCCTCTCTATGATTAGAGAGATCATCTTGATCCACAAGGAAAGTGGAAAGATGGGTGGTGGATTGTTAACAATCGTGTTCAACTACCTCTTCAAATCCTGTGAAAGTGGCTTTCTCAAAGATACAACAAGAAGCTGAGGCACCTTTGCCAATCAGCTGTAGCTTAATGTGCTATCTGCCATAGAAATAACCCAAAGAGTGATAAACCTACCGCTCCAGGCCACCTCCGTACTGCTCGATACCCAGGAGAAGCCTGGCAAGTGGACTTTAATGAACTTCCCAAAAAGGGACCCAAAAATCATCTTTTAATCTTTGTGGATTTGTTCTCCGGATGGCCTGAAGCCTTCCCTGCTTCATTTCAGCTTGCGGGGAAAAATGGTTAGGGCCTAGTGGAGCACATTGTCCCAAGATTTTCGGTCCCTAAAAGGTTAAATCAGATAACAGCTGGCACTTCACCTTTCAAGTCATTCAGCAAGTCAGTAAATTGCTGGACATTCCTTGGTATTCACATTCTAATTACAAGCCTCAGGTTTCAGCCAGGGCTGAAGACATGAAAGGGGGCTGAAGATTGTACTTTAAAAGCTCAGCTTGCAAAGCGACTCAGTTGCTGTGGCCCCAAAATACTGCCCCTTGCTTTAACACGTATCAGGGCTATGCCCAGAGGGCCACTATTGCTGTCCCCCTTCGAAATGCTTTATGGGAGACCATTGTACCCCATGAAGTGCAAACTGTATGGACAGGGGAAGTTGGTGCATCTTCTATATTTCCCTGCAGGTCCGAGATGTCTTGCCAATTGCTCCCGATGTACCACCCATCGCCCAGCCAGGCCAGTGGGTCAGAGTGAAGGAGCTGTTCCCATCCTGCACTGATCTGAAGTGGTCCGAGACAAAGCAAGTACTACTGAACATGCCAACTGCTGTAAAAATCGAGGGCATCAAAGCTTGGGTGCATGGATCCAGGATCGAACAGGTGAAGGAACCCCCAGACATTTGGCAAGTTTCCTCGGTCGATAGACTCAAATTAAAATTGCAGCGCTCCTAGCTTCTCCAACAGATCTTTTCAAAGACTGATTAGGTCCACCGGTAGCGACCTAATTCAAGAACAACCAGAAGATTTGGCATCATAGATTCTACCAGCCACACGACCCCTAGACATACTGGCTTTGTCACAAACTAAGTTGTGAAACTGATATTGTTTTTATTGTGTTGTTTGTTCTGAAATACTTTTCCTTTGTTGTTGGCTTCCTTGCGCCTTTTGGGGAAAAGAATTACTATTTACTGAAGGGAAGATGTCTTAATGCCCTGGATACTCAGGGACAGATCAAAGAGTGTTTGTTTGAAAAATTTGATCATAAGCCTATTGATAATTGAAGTGTTCCTTTTGGTTGACAATATTGATGCTTATATCCAAAGGTATGGAGTTTGGAAACCACTCCTCCTGCACTGACTTATAAGGTAATAGTAGAAAGATAAAGAGGAGTTTGTGTCCCGTTTATGGCTTAATAAGAGATATAATGCATATTGTGATTCTGTCCCAAACTCTGCTGCAGGAAGGCAACCCCAAAATAGTAAAGGATTGTTGGATATGTTTACCTATAGCCCCAGGGGTTCACTAAGCCCTTCCTGTCCCAGCAGAATGATGGTACAAAATCAGGACTAAGTTGATTTTCACTGAGAAAAGATCCCAGAGTGGAATTGCTCAAGCTTATTTTGATACACTTAAGAGGATGATATTGGGAATGGGACTGAAACAGGGCCTCCCCATAGATGGGCCTGTTGTTCTTGGAGTAGAAATGTTGGATAAAACCACCAATGTGTTCAGCAACATGATCCTCATGAACTTAAGAAAGGAGTAGAAGTGGGAAGAATTGATGTGAATGTTTGTTCTATGGTGATTTCAATGGTTTGCAATCATACCCTCACGATGATGAAAGCTATGTATGCACCTACAAAACAGATAAAAAATGTGTATTTAACCAAAGGATCCAGAATAACTATTCTGCAAGGAAAAGTGAGAGAGAACTGGAGTCTGGATAAACCTGCCTGCGCCCAGTTCGATCTCCCCCCTTGGGACTTAAAGAGCAAGAAGGGACAAAATTGTTTTCCCTATTCCCCAAAGGTCCCAAGAGGAACAGTGGGAAGACTCCTCATATTTTGTGGACCCTTCCCTGCCAGGCGTGGTAGTAAACAAATCAATGGAAGCCCCTGTAAAACCACAAGAAGGGGTGCAACCATTGGTTGGGATGTATTTGACTGAGACTTTCACTGGGAGGTTTAGTGAAAGCTCACGGGAAAAAGTTTTTGAATTCACTTTGAGACCATGCCTGGAAGAGGGAGGAGTTTTCTTTCTCTGTGGAGACAAGGCGTTCCAAGGCCTGTCCCTTGACTGGGAAGGAATATGTACTTTAGCCTTCCTGTCTCCTGATATTGGGGTTATTGTAAATAAGCAAGAACCGCCAATCCCTTTGATAGGACATATTCGGAGGAAGAGAGTCCCACTTCTTCTTCCCCTGTTAATAGCTATAGGAGTAGCCACGGGAACTGGGATTGCCGGAATAACCCATTCTGCTATCACATTTCAACAACTGTCAAAAGATTTCCAAAGTAGCCTGAATCAAATTGCACAAGGAGTACTTGAACTCCAGAACCAACTGGATTCATTGGCAGCTGTAGTTCTCCAAAACAGACGAGGCCTGGATCTTCTCACAGCTGAGAAAGGGGGCCTCTGTCTCTTTTTGGAAGAAGAATGCTGTTTTTATACTAACAAATCCGGAGTAGTTCGACAGGTTGTTAAAGACCTGCAAGAAAAAGCTTCTGAAATAAGACAAAGACTTACAAATGCAGATCAATGGTTATCTTGGCTACCTGGAAGCGCCTGGATAAGGCAAGTATTATTTTTGCTCTTATGTTCATTTGCTGGATTAATATTCATTCCATGTATAGTTCCTTTAGTAAGAAAATTAGCATTAGAAAAGCACAGTGGAAAGTACACTGTGTGAACGCAACCACACAAGTGGTTCACCTGAAATCAAAAAGATGACTGGCTGAATGAAGGGCAATCTCTTCATTCCTTTCAATGTAGGGAAAGGAAAGGAAAGGAAAGGAAAGGAAAGGAAAGGAAAGGAAAGGAAAGGAAAGGAAAGGAAAGGAAAGGAAAGGAAAGGAAAGGAAAGGAAAGGAAAGGTTGTTGTTGTTTCTGTAAGGTTTGCCCCGTTCGACAGAGAAACTCTCGTGACACGTGTGGTTCACAAAGAAGGTTTACTCATGCGTAACGTAGTAGTCACAAGCAAAGCCAGGACTGGCTTGGTACAATTGCATCACTTGTTATATTCCCCTCTTCCCGCGCTTTTATTCCCGCCCCGCGATCACGTTGCAGCTGCGGATTATTGACCCCCAATAATCCCCCTTGATTGTTCATGATGGCAGGATCGGTCAGGGTCCATTGTCCTTGATTCCCAGTCCCCCTCCGGCTGGGTTGGTTCCTCCCCGTTACGTGCAAGCCCGCGGGTTCTGTGCTGCATTGCGATCTTGTTTCGCTGCCTGCGGCCCCGTTGATTGCTGGCTCGCGCCGTTATCAGTTTATAGTTAAAAGCTTCCGCTGCGGTTTTCCTGTTGGGCTGGGCGCAGGTGGCCCGTTAATTAGCGGCGCTTTCAGTTCCTCTTTTCCCCGCTAGCTGCCGCCGGTGGATTCCGCGTGGTCTGGCTGCGAGCTTCCCTGAAGCCCCGTGCTTCCCTGAAGGCCCGTGCTGACCGAACCTGACATACCGCCCCCCTGAAGACAATTCCCCCCCCGGCTCTATTTCGGCTTCCCGGGGTGTTATTTGTAAAAGTCCCGCACTAGGTCCGGTGCCCTTATGTGGGTTTTACTCACCCATTCGCTGTGGGACTTGGGAAAATGTTTCCATTGCACTAGGAGCTGGGTCTGCCCCTTGTGCCTCTGGGCGTCCAGTATCTGGTTGATCTCGAAATGCTGCTCCCCCCCGACCATGATGGGTGGTGGCACTCCCTCTGTCTTGTGCCAGGCGTTCCCCGGCTGGTGCAGCTTTAGCAGGCTGCAATGGAACACCGGGTGGATCTTCCCGAGGCTTTTCGGGAGCGTCAGCCTGACGGTTACTGGATTGATGACCTCTGCAATGGGGAACGGCCCCACAAACCTCGGGCTGAGTTTTTTCGATGCCTGGTGCGTCTTTAGGTTTTTGGTTGACAGATACACCTGGTCCCCCACTTTCCACTGCTCCTCGGGGAGCCTCTTGCGGTCCGCGTGTTTCTTGTAGTCGGCTTTGGCTCTTTGCAATGCCGTGTGCGCCGCTCGCCGGGTTGCGTCGATTTGGGCGAACCAGGCGTACAGGGAGTTGATCTGGGATTCCGGCTGAGGCAACTCCGGCATGGGGACGAAGTCTCTCCCGGTGGCTACTTTGAACGGAGAGAACCCGGTACTCTTGTGGACGGCGTTGTTGTATGCCACTTCCGCGAATGGTAGTAGCTCCACCCAATCGTCATGTTGGTGCCCCACGTAGCAGCGCAGGTACTGTTCGAGCCCCCCGTTCAGGCGTTCCGTGGCTCCGTCCGTCTGCGGATGCGCCGCCGAAGAAAGGGCTTGTTTCGTCCCCACCCGCTTCAGGAACTCCCTCCAGAACCGCGCGATGAAGTTGCCGCCCCGATCGCTGACGACCCGTCGGGGCGCGCCGTGGAGCCGGTAAACATGTTGCACGAACAGTCTCGCCAACCCCTCTGCCGTGGGGACTCGCCGGCACGCTACAAAGTGCGCTTGTTTAGAGAATAAGTCCGTAACCACCCAAATGGCGGTCTTCCCCTTACTCTCCGGGAGCTCTACTATGAAGTCCATGGCGACCTCTTGCCATGGGCCGTCGGGTTCCGCTACCGATTGGAGTAGCCCTCTAGGTTTGCCTTTGGCCCCTTTCGCCGTCGCGCACACCGGGCAACCCCCCGAGTACGCCTCCACGTCCTTACGGAGCGTGGGCCACCAAAACTGCCGCCGGATTAAGTGGAGCGTCTTTACGAAACCGTAGTGCCCCGTGCTCCGGCTGTCGTGGGCTCTTTCCATGACCTCCCGTCGGCAACCCTCCGGCACGTACAGCTTTCCTTCGTGCCACCAGAGCCCCTCTTGGCTGGTTAGCGCCTCTCGGTTCTGCTTGAGCCAAGCGTCCCGCTCCGCCGCCTCCGCGAACCCTTGCCTTACTTCAGGCGCCGCGTCCCGTCGCTCCCCCTTGGTCTGGCTTCGGGTCACCGCCTTTGCAGCCAGTCTGCTGGCAGGGATGATGGAGTCCACGATCTCCTCCCGTAGGCTGGCGTGCTGGGGCATGCGAGACAGTCCATCTGCTAGGAAGTTGCGCTTCCCGGGGATGTGTTTTAGTGTGAACCTGAACCTCCCGAAGTATTGGGACCACCGCGCCTGTTTGGGGGATAGCTTACGCGGGGTCTTCAGGGCCTCGAGGTTCTTATGGTCTGTCCACACCTTGAACGGTTCAGCTGCCCCCTCCAGTAGATGCCTCCACGTGGCCAGTGCCCACTTGACTGCGTACGCCTCTTTCTCCCACACCATCCACCTCCTCTCCGTCTCGGTGAATTTGCGGGAGGCGTAGGCGCATGGGTGGATGGCCCCCTCCGGGCTGGGCTGGAGCAGGACTGCCCCCGTTGCCACGTCTGACGCGTCTACTTGGATTATAAACCGCCGATCTGGGTCGGGATGGCGCAGGATCGGCTCCGCTGTGAACCGTCGTTTTAGCTCCTCAAACGCCCCCTGGCATTCTGCAGTCCACGCAAGTGCCATGCTGGGCTTGGGGGGTTTCCCAGTGCACTTGGTCTTTAGCAGGTCGGTTAGGGGAAGGGCGATTTGGGCGAAGTTCGGGATAAACTGTCTATAGAAGTT
The DNA here is from genome assembly GCF_059951505.1 of Python bivittatus. Classification (NCBI taxonomy): domain Eukaryota; kingdom Metazoa; phylum Chordata; class Lepidosauria; order Squamata; family Pythonidae; genus Python; species Python bivittatus. Next base: position 1,535,307 of record NW_028277107.1, read on the forward strand.
CGCAAACCCTAGGAAGCTTTGGAGTTGCCTCCGGGTTCGCGGCACTTCCCAGCCCAGGACATCCTTTACTTTCGCCGGGTCGATCTCAATTCCCCGGCTGGATATTCGGTAGCCGAGGTAGTCTAGTTGCTCTCGATGGAACTCGCATTTCGATAGCTTCGCGTACAGCTGTGCCTTCAGCAGTCTCTGGAGCACCGTGCGCACCAGGCTCACGTGCTCCGCCAGGGTTTCGGTGTAGATGAGGATGTCGTCCAGGTAGACCAGGACGCCCCGGTAGAGTAGGTCGTGCAGCACCTCATTTATTAGCTGCATAAATACCCCCGGGGCCCCTTTTAATCCGAACGGCATCACAGAAAACTGGTAGCTTCTGAGCGGCATGTTGAACGCCGTCTTCCACTCATCTTTTGCGCGGATCCTGACTCTGAAGTAAGCTTCGCGCAAGTCCAGTTTTGTGAACACCCTCCCCTTAGACAGATGCGACATCAAGTCCTTCATCAGGGGGAGGGGGTATTTGTACTCCGTGCTGATTGCGTTCAGCCCCCGGTAGTCCACGCACATTCGGAGCGAGCCATCCTTCTTCTCCCGGAATAGTACCGGGGCCGCTAATGGTGACTTCGCGGGTTGGATGAATCCCCGCACTAGGTTCTTGTCTATGAACTCCCGCAGAGCCCCCATCTCTCTCCTTGACAGGGAGTACATTTTTGGCTTAGGCAGGGTCGCCCCTGGCTCTAACTCGATAGCGCAATCACTGGGCCAGTGTGGTGGGAGCTGGTCGGACTCCTTCTCCCCGAACACTGCCGCCAGGTCTCGATACTGCCTCGGGATTCTGCCGCCCGTCGTGGGTTCCCCGGGCCCGGCCTCTCTTTTTGCGGTTGTCTCGCCAGTCGCCGCTGCCTCCCCACGCCTCGGGATCGTTGCGGGTCTCCGGGGTCCCGGCGCTGCTGCTGCTGCTGTTGCCGCCCGGGTCTCAGGCTCCGTCTGCTCTCGCCCCGTCTCCCGGTGTCCCGGACCCTTCACTTGCCCGTCTGTGGTTGCGGCCGCACCCGTCTCCACGGCTCGGTCCCCTCTGCTCTCGCACTTCGCCGGTCTGTCGACCCCGAACCGCACTGCCTCCGCCGTCCAGTCGACCCGTGGGTTCCGTTGCCGCAGCCACGCCAAGCCGAGTACCACCACGTAGTCGGCCACTGGGACCACCACAAATCTCAGTTCTTCCCGGTGACTCCCGATCGTCATCTGGACCGGCTCGGTGTAATACTGAGCTGCCCCCCCCTGCCGGCGTGCCGTCTAGCTGGCTGAATGCAATGGGCTCCCGGAGGCGCCTCAGCTGTAGTCCGAGTCCCGAGACCACAGCTGGGTGCATCAAGCAGTGGGTGCAGCCTGAATCCAGTAGCGCCCGCAGCTGTGCCTCCCCTCCGGATCTCACCCCCCGGATGTGTATTCTCACCCGGAACGGAGGGCAGTCCTCATCTCCTATTGGGTCCGTGTGCCTCGACTCCCCTGCTCGCACTGGGACGCCGTTCAGTGCGAGCACGCCTCGTTTCCCGCCGGCTCCGAGTCCTCTCCGGAGGACGCCGTCTCCGGGGTCGACCACCCCCCGCGTCCTTTCTCGGTCACCGCCGCCACTGCCCCCTTCTGCGGTCGGTCGCCGGCCCTTTCCCGGTCGCATGCGGGGGCTTGACTTCAGGCCGTGGTGAGGCTCCTTCCCGCTCCGTTGGGCACTGCGCCGCTCGGTGGCCTCTGCCTCCGCACCGGAAGCACAGGTTCGGGGCTCTGGTCGCCTCTCGCACCCCGGTGGACTGCCGCCGACTGCTCCGCCTTTCCTCGGGGGTTCTCTCCCTCGGCTGGTCCCTCGTCTGGTCCCGTCGCCTCGCGCTCTGTTGGATCTGCCGCCATGCTGATTCCGCCGTTCCGGCCAGCCAGATCCAATCTTTCACTGTGGACGGGTCGTCCCGCCCCAGTGCCCGCTCCAGGATCTCTGGATTGAGCCCCCTCTTAAAATACTTCACCCTCAGGGACTCCGGCCAGTCCGTGAGCTTCTCTGCCAACCTCCGGAACTCCAGGGCGTACTCTGATACCGACGTGCCCCGCTGTCTGAACTGCAGGATGTCGTCCTCCGCCCGCTTGGCGCTCAATGTGTCCTCGAATCTGTCCCGGAGTGCCTGCATGAAGTCCGGGAAACTCCGTAGTTCCGCCGCGTTGGCATCGTATAGTCCGATCACCCAGCTAGCTGCTTGACCATCTAGCAGCTCGGCCACGTAGGATACTCTATCCTCGTCCCTAGCGAATAGGTGACCACCCCTCTGCATGAACCCCCTAACGTGAGTCAAAAAGTGCGGCAGCTGTTCAGGGTCCCCTGAGAACTTCCCAGTGATACCTCGAAGTCTCAGGGCGTCTGCCGCCCGTCGGTCCACCGACCGGGGCATCGTGGGCAGTGCCGGCTGAGGTGCTTGTGACTACTACGTTACGCATGAGTAAACCTTCTTTGTGAACCACACGTGTCACGAGAGTTTCTCTGTCGAACGGGGTAAACCTTACATAAAGCCAGGACTGACCGTTAGCGCTACCCGGTACCACCGAGGAGCGTTTCCTTTTCCAATACAGGCATGACCAGCGACGAGGAATCCGTGGGTCAGCTGGAGCACGAGGAACCCAGACTCAAGGAGGGACGGTCGGAGCCACCCGGGAGCGCCGTTATCAGTTTATAGTTAAAAGCTTCCGCTGTGGTTTTCCTGTTTGGCTGGGCGCAGGTGGCCCGTTAATTAGCAGCGCTTTCAGTTCCTCTTTTCCCCGCTAGCTACCGCCGGTGGATTCCGCGTGGTCTGGCTGCGAGCTTCCCCGAAGCCCTGTGCTGACCGAACCTGACAGTTTCCACAATTGATGGTTTAACTGTAATTGCAGCCCCCAGAAATCAAGCCCAAACATTTGCCAAACTTATGATCCTTCGCTTTCTTCCGAAAATGTATAAGTGGAATCACATAAATAAGAAGCATCTTATGTTCAAAAGCAAGGGGTTATTTCCATGGGGTCAGAAGGAAGGGGGCTGTGGTGTCCCCCCTGATCAGGAAGCCTTCTCCATCCAGCTGCTTTGGACAAAGTTAGAACATCTGCAACTGAAGGGCATTGTTTTGATACACAATTTTACATTCTCTCATAATGTGTGGGCATGCATGTGACAGTGAACTCTATCTTATTTACAAAGGATTAACTTGCTTTGTAAAGAGCACAGCGTTTCTTTCCCCCACCTTATCTCTTTGTTGAATGCCTGATTGGCTTCTAAGAGAGCACAGCACCCACCCACCCCATTTCCTTAGAAGCAGTTAGCCAGATGCCTGAAGCCATAAATTAGATCGGTATCAGGCAAAGAAGTTGCAACGAGAGAGGCCCTAAATTCCAAAGAAGTTAGGTATTTCCTTGATAACCAGAAGAAAAAAGTTAAACTTAGATTCACCTCTTTAGGCCCACCTTTACTTTTCCCTGGGTCATCCCAAAATTCCCTTGTATGGATATGAGGGGATGTACTATCTGAATACATCTGAATATGCCTATAAAATCTTTGTTGCTTGCTTTGCAAGGTGTGGTTCTGGGCAACACTCCTTGAGCCATCCAGGTGGTTTATTGGCCAATAAAACCTCTGTTAACTAAAAGCCTCATCTCAAGTCTTCTTATTTGGCTTTACTGAAACTTGGGAAAGAAAAGGTGCCATACAATATAAATATAAATATAGAAGGTGTTGTAATCTCTGATATTGATCCTGTTTTTCAAAAGATATCTTTTCCTTCCAGTCCATCAGACCTGAAGCTGAGGGGGGGTGGGGGGGAGCTTGCTTCCCCTCTAAGGTAAAAAAGGTGATTGCAGGAAATGGACAATGTCAGTCTTTCTTTTTAGAATAAAGACCTGCATTTCAAAGGTTTTCTTTTGCAAATTTATTTTCTTCCAGCAGCTAGTTAGGAAAAAGAGATCAGTTTTCTCAGGAAGACCTCGGCAACCTCAGAGGAGCAATAGCTCATAGAAGGGGAAGGGAGGTCCATTTCTGCCCTATTTCTGAATTGCTGGGCTGCCCCAAGAACGCTTTGCATTTCCACTTTGATCAGCAATCGCCTTCTCTGCTTTGCAACAAGAATCCAGCATTGGCCCTCAAGGGGGTCTTCCTGTGTTTTCCCCTTAAACTAAAGGAGTAATGAGGAAACGTTTACTGGGTTTCATCTTTATCCCTCAGTATGGATATTGTGGACAAAAGGGAAATGATGTTTATGACAATATTTGGTAGAGCCTCCGTGGACTGGTGTGGTCTATCTGAAAACAACAAGAAAAATATTTTTTAACAACCTTTGGCTCTGGAGGCCATCCAGATACTCTATCAATTCTTGTGTCAATGTCTGGAGGTTGAGTCACGGCAACTGGACTTCTTTAGTTTTTGTTGAGAGAAAAAGAAAAGAAGTCCAGTTGCCCTGACTCAACCTCCAGACAATTCCACCTGGATGCCTGAAAATCCTATGTCAATGTAGATTCCTTTTCTCCAGCTTCTCAAGGTCTCATTCTAGGAAATTATTAGGAATGAGAAGGTATAAAAATCTTCAGCAGCTGAAGTATATACTGACCTTTTCATCCAAGTAGAAACATCATGAGCCGTCCATGTTCTGCCTCAGGGCTGCTGGCATTCACCCACACCCGCTCACAGCAGGAGGGCCTGCAATCTGGGGTGCATTTCTAGAGTTATGCTGACCTCCCAAGATTTGTCTTCCCTGTCGCAGTAAGAGTCAGCCTAGCAGCTTCATCTTCCACTGCATGATCAGGGAAATAACCCTAACAATGATCAAGGATCCCTACGAAGGTGACCAACTGGACCTGGACTCGGCCACTCTCTGCCCTGAGAGGCAAAGCCATCTTTGGAGATCTCTTGGGATATTGGCACTGGGCTTTCACATGGAAGGCCTCCGAAAGCAGCCAGTCCATCTCCTCTCTGGCCACAAATGGTTGAAGGGGAGGAGACCAGTATCAGATCAAGCCATCCTGAAGTTCCATCAACGCTTTGTTGTCCCCTGCCTAGTCTTGCCCAATATCAAAACATCCCCCAGGAGAGAAGTTTCGCATGCTCCATGTGAGGTGGTCAGACCCTGATGCTTTCATGCTGGTGGTCACCATGAGGAAGGTGCAGGAGCACACGGAGAGTGCCCAGCGACATCAGTGGCAATAAAACACAACAGACTTGGCACTACTGGGCATAGATGTACGGGGGGGGGGGATGCAATAGACCCTGGGCACCAAGGAGTGCTTCTCCAGCTAGGCCTAGAGAGACCTGAAGGGAGCCACACAGCAGGAGAGAGAGCAGCACAACTGATCATGCACAACATCCCCTCCCCTCCTGTGACAAAGGGAACCCCCTGCCCAGAGGAAAGGAAAAGGGGAAAGACAATTCGGGGCCACAGGAGGAAAAGTGTGGCTGAAGGGAGGCACCGGGCATTTGAGAGAAGGCAAAGTATTCTGCCCTGCCAGAAAAAAATGCTTCACATCTCCAAATAGAAGAAGATTCCCCCATAAGAGTGGCGAAGGGTTGTCCTTTTCTTCAGTGGACTTCAGTAGGAACTCACGAGGAGGATTGCGGTCACCTCAGGAGGAGTCTTCCAAGCTCCTGACTTGGGGCGAGAATCTGCTAAAAGGAAGGATGCCTGTGCTGGCTGAAAACGCCTGCCTCTTATCCTGCCCGCTGCATTCAGTGACATTTCGACTGCCAGACTGTCATCGCCGAACAGCAGTATAAATGGGTCTTCACGACTGGAAAGGAACATTCCCTGTTGACACAGCCACTGAATGATTCTAATATTGGTGACTATTTTGACTTTGTGAGAGAGCGGATGCGAACTCAGCACTTTCTAATAATCAACCAAAACTCTAAATAGGCTTTTATTCTTCATAGGCCATGTGTCTACCGTACATACGATGGGCAGGTAACGCCCCTCAAGTGAAACTCAGGGCATCCTGCGGAGGGCTGGGGGCTGATCGTAAGAGAGCTCGCAGGGGTGGACTGACCAATAGAAGAGAATATCTGTGGCTCAGGGTTCAACTGTGGAGTCCTTGGGGCTCTTTGAGCTTGGTTGTTTTCTTGCAAACGTTTCGTTACCTGGCTAGGTTACATCTTCAGTGCTAGCAAGAAACGTTTCCAAGAAAACAACCAAGCTCAGAAAGCCCCAAGGACTCCCCAGCGGTGGACTGCCCTGTATTCAACCGCCTGAGCCATTTTCCTTTTCCCTCCTGGAGACATTTGCTCTTTTAATTCGGTTGATAATTCCAAGTTGATAGAGGGAAGCATAGAGGATTTCAAAACTTTGGTTGACAACATTGGCTACAGTCAGGGCTTCTCTGATTTCTCACAGCTTACCTCCTGGTTACCAAACATTGCCATGGTTTTATGATTTATAAGGCATAGTATTATTAGAGAAACTCTTTCCACACTCAATGCACTTATATGGCTTCTCCCCTGTGTGGATTCTTTTATGATGGGAAGTAAGAGTACTCTTTTGACGAAAAGTCTTTCCACACTCCAAGCATTTATATGGTTTCTCCCCTGTGTGGATCCTTTTATGGGCAATAAGGTGACGGCTTATTCTGAAACTCTTTCCACACTGCAAGCATTCATGTGGCTTCTCCCCTGTATGGATCCTGTTATGGGAAGTAACTTCACCCCTAGTACGAAAGCTCTTTCCACACTCTGTGCATGCATGTGGTTTCTCCTCTCTCTGGATCGTTTCATGTGAAGTAACTTTTTGGCTTCTTCTGAAAATCTTTGCAGATTCCAAACATTTATATGGTTTTCCCCGTGTGGATCCTTTTATGAGAAGTAAGGGACCCATTTTCACAGGAAAGAGTGAAAGTCCAATTGTGGTTTTTTCTATTGTCTCTGCAGATAGAATCTTCTCCTTTGGGTTGGGCTGGAGAGTGTTCATTTCCAACTAATTTATCTTTTAATAGTTTTACACTTTTTCCAGTATATTTTTCCTTTATTTTTCCTTGTTGGGCAAGAAAGCCTTGCATCTCGGCATCCATGGAAGATAAGCTTTCCTGATTCCAACTATTTGACTGGCTTCTCTCATGACTTTCTAGTTGCATCTCCAGTTCCTTGTCCATCCCGCCTCCATGCCTGATCACTTTGAATTTTTCACTGGGATCTTTATTCTTATAGCCATGATCAACTTCAAACGAAAAGAGAAATGAACATGATAGCAAGGGTGGGGGAAAAGATCAGACTGTAGGAGGTCATATGATTTTCCTTCTGAATTTTTGCCAAATTCCAATATATTGCAGATTTGTATCCTTACAATCACATGGTATAGAAATGATAATTTGTATACTCATGAGCCATAAAAGCTTTGAAAACATCTACAGCATCCGGTTTGTTTAGAATCATCCTTATATAGTCAAACCTTACCCAGAGTCAGCACTGAGTACAGGAAGAATCTGGGGAAACATCCAGGGAGGCATTAGGAGAAAACCTAACATTTATCGGAGGGCGCTCAATAACAGGAAACACCAGTGACAACTAAATCACTTTTGAAATTTGTCCTTTTCTTCCGACCCAAACTGCCTTCCATTTGGTCTTCTCTTTTCTCTGGCCAATATCAAATGGTTGCTGAGAAAACAATTCTAGAGCTCTTCTATTAACCCTAAACAGCATGTTTGCAATGGAAAAACAGCACCATTTTGCCCTTAACCCCAAGTCTCAGGATAGAAATGAAAAGGAAGTCAAGTCATTAACCCAACAGCCTGAATAAATGAGAATCCTTTAGAGGACAGATAGGGAAGCATCTGGGCCCAAAAGGATGAAATCAGCGTGATGGAGCTGAGCATCTCCTCAAGCCAAGGAGTGAGTTTCTCACTGATACCTTTAAAAAGAAATGGAAAAATTCACCAGATGAGAAATAGCAGGGGATGCATCTAAGCAGAGAGCCATCGACGTCCTTCCTTCCTTCGAGCAGGAGAAGGCCAGATCTTTTCCTTCCCCCCCTCCAAGAGATGAGCTGATGGCATCTAACTACAAAATGTCTTCCAAACTCTCTCATGGGAGAGAAGCCAACCCTTACCCAGAGAGGCCACGTTCCTATAATTTTCCAGCATGACTTCCCAATGCAACGTTTTTTGGTGAGGATCCAGCTGAGATCGCTCCTCCTCGGAGAAATACACAGCCACCTCCTCAAAGGACACAAGACCCTCCTGAACAAGGAAAGAAAGAACAGAACAGGCCCAGAAGGATTTGCAAGATCTGTCCTATTCTTCAGAAATTCCCAAAGCAAAGATACGCACTAAGTTCAATGGCAACGCTTGGTGGGATTCCAAGGTTTAGGTGAGAAAATGGAAAGAGCCAAAAGCTTTTGACTGGAGAAATATTTCTGGCCGGCTTGATCAAATTGATTGCTTCTGCAGGCCTTTCAGTGCCATTCAGTGATAGCAACCCCAATTTCCTTCTGGATCGATCCATCAAGCGATCCATGTGCCCACCTTCAAAAGACTCTCAGCGTCTTGAGAGGACCAACTGGCAGATGGGCTTCAGAAACTCCACCTATCAGTGTCTCCAATCCTTCCTGTCTTTGCAGAAGAAAATCGGGGGGCGGGGTGGATTCTTTCAAGCATTTTAGGAAAGGGCTTACGGTGTCCCCAGAATGACTAATCGTGCCCACCTCAACAACTTCATGATAGTGCTGGGAGAGGACAGACCAGGGATTTGGGTGGGGGGCCATCAATATCCAGAGGCACACAAGCCGGGTTCTTCCCTTCCTCAGATTGCAAGAAAGCTGCTAGTAGTCTGAGCGGTTGGCTTAATGGAGATAAGAAAGCGGAGGCAATTTTCTGGGAAGGACATTTCTCAGCCTTTGCCAAGCTGGATTCTTTGGCCTCCAAATCCAGGTAGAAAAGAGAGGATTAGAAATTACTTTGCAAGTCAAAAGGGCCTTGATTATATGCTCTTTCAGAACAATTTCTACTTAAAAGCTTTTCTATCTGGCCACTTTCATTGGATGTTAATAGCCTGGCTCATGTCTTAATCTGATGTGCTTGTATTTCTTATCACTGGTTGGAAACAAGGCTTTTTAAAAATGGCACTGTGCCAATCTGAGTATTTAGTTATTTTTGAGCAGGCTTGCACAATTCCAAGTCAAAGAATTAAAAAAAGAATGGGTCTTTGTTTAGCGGTTGCTATGGCTGTAATAATATTATTCCTATCGCTTGAGGAACTTTTTTAAAAAATCGGTTATTGTAAACAAATAGTAGGAAGAGTAACTGGCAGAAGGAGTTAAGTACTGGTCTTTAAAAAAACAGATTTCCTAATTAGAATCTCAGGGGAGGAATTACAAACCCTTTTATCTGAACCACAGACTTCAGAGCAGGCTAAGGTGACTGAGAGCAATCTGTTTCTTCCATTCCCCATTCAATGTTGCTCAAGGACAAGAAAACACCCAGGCCCAAAGAAGGGGGGAAAATGGAAGGAGAGAGTCCAATGTACACCAGCTTGACTACCTGAAGGAAAGGGAGAATACAAATTCAAGAGATAAATTTCCTCCTCTTACTGGAGCTGGAGGTTCAGCCACTGTTCCAGCTCCACCAGAAAGAGCAGACAACTTCGTTCGCGTCTTCCCTGTGAGGGAGAGAGAATTTTAAAGTGCAGAATTAATAAAATAGGAGGAGGCATTCTAGAGAAGAGAATACATAGAAAAGATGAGACAGCTGGGATCTCTCTGGGGAATGGGAGGGCCTTCGATTACCTCCTGAGGTGTCCTCACTTGGATCTTCCTGAGACATGCTCCTGAAAAACAGCTCCTGAGGGGGACTGGATGGATTCCTCCTTCCCTCAGGATCTCTGATGCCCACAGTGTAGGACTTGAAATAGGAGGCACGAGAAAAAAAGAATTAACAGACATCCCACAACATGAAGTGGATTCTAAACACAACTTTAAACCCCCCATTGTCCAGAAGCGAGGCTCAAAAGTGAGAAAGGAACGGCTGTCCCAAATCTATCTTCTAGAATAGATAAAGCAACAATGTCCCATAAGAATTAGTGAAACATCTCCACATATTACAAATGCCAGAAAACTCTCGTTGGGAGGAGTTAAGAATTCAAACACATTGTTTATTCCGTTCAGACCCCTTCTGGGCTCCCAAAATGAAGGTCCTTCACCTGCAACTCGACCGGCTCCTTCTGCTCCTCTGCCTGGCTCAGGAGGAAGCCTTCCACCAGGGCCACCGCCTGGGAGCTGGTTTCTGCTCCACACTCCCGTAACCAGCTCTCCATCTGCAGGGGCAGAAGGGCCAGGAAGTGCTCCAGAACAACCAGGTCCAGCACCTGCGCCTTTGTGTGCTTTTCTGGTCTCAACCATCAACGACAAAAGTAGTGGAGACAGCTGCAAAGCCCTCGGGGACCCTCAACCTCCTGGTATTGGACACTCCTGAAGTTCTGGGGCTGAATGTCTGGATGGGTGGTTTCCTCCTCTAGGATCTTCTGCCCAGTTCTTGCCCAGATCTCCCCACAGCTCCCAGGCTGGACAGCAGAAGGGCCTTCTCCAGTTCCCTCAGGAGGGTTGCTAAGGGCTGTGTCTCCATTCTTTCTCTGTGCTCTAACGCAATTCCAAAGGCGTCTGAGGAATCTTGTGGCTCTCCAAAAGCCTTTTCATTTATAGGACTGTTCCTGTAGCTGCAGGAATAACCGCAGCAGGCCATTCAGCCCTCTTTGCCCAAGGGAGAATTTTGTCTATACGCGAGGACCTACAAAAGGCTTCCGGTTTCTGTGTCTGAGATGGAAAAGAAAAGAAATTCCAAGAATTAGAATGTGATGGATTTCACCATTGAACAACACTCATCCCCATGGAGGGCACCACTTTTTTGAGCTGGTATAGGATGGCAGTGGCATTGAGCAGATAGGAACTGAGGGCCAGGCAGCTGATTGGCATACCTGAATCTTACCTGTTGAGGGTTGCATACTACTAAGCTGCAAGAGGATGATAACAAGTGTTTATTTGTGTGTTTCTCTGTGTGTCTTGCAAAATAGGGGATTGACTTCGGTCAAGCACTTGGAATACCCAATAAATGAATCTTGGAGCATTTTCCTTTTCTTTTTCTCAGAAGGAAGGGCTGGCTTTTTAAAAACCCGTATCTACATTTCCCTACAAGCGGGATTCACACAACATGCCAAACCCCAAACAGGTTAACAAACCCCCAAAGTCCAGTTCAGAGACAATGAAATGCCAGTGAAATAATTCCAACAGCCCTTAGAACCCATCGGTGAACAGTGGACTCAACCTCAGAGCAGTACACTCTACAATATTTTAGAAAACTCAGTTGAAGATCTTCTTTGTTCTTTTGGAACGCTACCCACTCCAACAACAAATGATTTTAGAAATATTAGATTTAATTAAAAAGAGACTACAAAACATAAGAGGTGATGAGGTTCCCTGCTCTGCAGTGAACAACAAAGGGTCTATGATCCTTTCTCCACTGAGTCCTTCTGCGAAGCCTACCCTAATGATCCCTAAAGGCTTAAAGACCAGCCTGACTACTCCTAACCCCCAGGAGGTATTGACTGACTCAAGCTTTACAACCACGGAAGCCATACACTCTGCCTCAAAGTCCATTCCCCAAAATGGTTGCATATTCAATGATCCTTCGAATTCTCTGAATTACATCACTGAGCTGGATTGACTAAGTACTTATAACCCCCCCCCCCGGTTCCTTGAGTTTGGTCTCCTGGAACGTAGCAGGGTGGAGAAACAAAATGCATGACATGGATTTTATAAATTTTTAAACCTCTTTTGATTGTCTTCTTTTGCAGGAAACTTGGTCAGCAAACCCTTTTAATTTAAATGGTTTTAGAAAGCCTGGCTTGGGATGCTCCAGTTCCCTTCCTTCAGAGTTTGCTTTTGAAGAGCCAAGTCACACCAGGACACCCAGGCAGGTTCAGACGACATGCCCTATGCCCAAACAGACCCCCCAAGCACAGGGGCCGAGTTCACACAAACCACAGGGCGTGAAGGAACGAAGCTTAAGAGGATCGCCTGGTTCACTCACCCTCCTAAGATCTGTTGAACTGCAGAGGATCCAGCCCTATTTCAGCCTCATCAGCACGTGGTGAGAATGCAGGCACAATCTTGGGCACCTCCTTCCTTGCAGGGCTTTTCTTCTTCCCTGCTGGAGATTTGCAACGCAAACTCTCCTTCCTCCCCTAGGGCCTCCTCTGGATCTCTTCCCTGCAAGACTTTTCTACAGCCTTTTACCTCCTGCGAAGCTCAAAGGGTTAAAGAGAGAGAGCGCAGCTTCCTAGAGAGGCAAGAAGTAGTGATGTCACTCCTTTCCCACCTTCCTCTGAAAAGACACCTGTGGCCATCGCCCTCCGGTGGCCCAACGCTGAGGCGCATGGTGTCCCCTCTCTTTGCAGAGGGAGCCCCCTGGTGGATGCTGTGTGCACTGCAGCACCTCACACAAAGAGGGGAGAAAGGGGGTTATTTCCATGGAGTTAGGAGGAAGGGGGCTGTGGTGTCCTCCCACCCACCTCCTGATCTGGAAGCCTTCTCCATCCAGTTGCTTTGGACAACTGTAGAACATCTCCAAGCTTCCATTTTTAAGAAAGGTTTTGGAGACAGTTGCATCCTCAGATGGAGCAAAGGAGCAGACAGGAAATGAAATTCAGCATTTTTCTTGCTTAAGAGAGCAAAAATAATCCTGTCTTGATTCTGTATCCTGTAAAAGAGGTCACTAGGAAACTCTGACAGGCTTTCAAGATTCTGTTCTTGAGCCCCACAACATCATCACAGAGCCCCCGTAGGCTTTGTAGTGTCCTGTTCCTGACCTGGCTTGCCTGAAAGGGCTGACGCTCAGATTCTGGCCAGGATAGAGTATGGAAATTGCAATGGTTGCACTTATGGAGAGACCAGGATCGGGGGAGTGCAGCCCTCCTAGGTCTCTCAGTGGCCTTCAGTACCCCTGACCGTGGCCTTCTTCTGCAACATGTCTGAGGTAATGTCTTGCTTTGCAGTGGGTCTCCTCCTTCCAGAGGTCCTGATGGTGGAAGTCTTCCCTCTCCTTAAAGCAAGCACCTGCGTGTTTATTCCTGGCTCAGAGGCAAACCTCATAAGCTTTCTTTCTAAGAATTTGGTGAGGCAGCCAGGAGCCCGAGACTAACGGGGTCAACGGACCGAACAGGCACCAGACCATTAGTTGGTAGGGTTCTGCCCCAGACTCTGCCCGCTTTGACATTCGTAGTAAAAGGAGTTCTGGTTTTGAGCCAAACAGCTGCTTGAACGTGAGACTTCATAGTTGGTAATTGCCCTTTTTTGCGTCTTGTGTCCAGTGAATGTGTGATTCCCTCTTTCTGTTTCAATCCCGACTGTTGACCAGGGCTATGTGTCTAAAAATTCAGTTCCAGCCGCCCCCAGAGTCCTTCTTGGCAAAGACTGGGAGGTCCTAGAAAGCAAGAGGGGCTGACAAGACTCATGTGCCTTCACAGGTAGGGCAAGGACCTTGGGACCTTCCACCCTCCTCTCTGGCCACAAATTGTTGAAGGGGAGGAGACCACTATTGGATCAAGCCAACCTGAAGCTCCATCAACACTTTGTTGACCCCCACCTAGTCTTGCCTGATACCAAAACCTCCCCCAGGAGAGAAGCTTTGCACGCTCCATGAGTGGAAGTCACACCCTGATGCTTCCTGCTGTTGGTTGCAACCGAGGAAGCTACAGGAGGAGACCTGAGTGTACCCAGTGATGTCAGTGTAAATAATAATAAAAAAATAACAGACTTGGCACTACTAGGCATAGATATAAGTGGGGGGGGGGGATGCAATAGACCCTGGGCACCAAGGAATGCTTCTCCAGCTAGGCCGAGACCTGAAGGGAGCCACACAGCAGGAGAGAGCGGCGCAACTGATCCTGCACAACATCCCCTCCCCTCCTATGACAAAGGGAGCCTCCCGCCCAGAGGAAGGGAAAGGGGGAAAGACAATTCGGGGCCACAGGAGCAAAAGTGTGGGTGAAGGGAGGCACCAGGCGTTTGAGAGCAGGCAAAGTATTCTGCCCTGCAGGGAAAAATGCTTCGCATCTCCAAACAGAAGATTCCCCTACAAGAGTGGCAAAGGATTGTCCTTTTCTTCAGTGGACTTCAGTAGGAACTCACAAGGATTGCGGTCACCTCAGGAGGAGTCTTCCAAGCTCTTGAGTTGGGCATGGATCTGTTTCAAGCAAAGGTCCCTGCACTGGCTGAAAACGCCTGCCTCTTCCTCCCGCTGACCGCTCCGTAGACGAACCGCAGTACAATTGTTTGGTCTCCACGTCTGTGCCTCATGACTGGCAAGGGTCTAAGACTAAACAACAACAAAGCACTTAAAAACAAGGATGAGACCCTTGAAAGGTTTAAGTATAAATACATAACTATGTTGTTGTTCAGTCGTTAAGTCGTGTCCAACTCTTCGTGACCCCATGAACCATATTGCGCCAGGCCTTCCTGTCCTTCACTGCCTCCCTGAGTTTGCTCAGTTTCATGCTCATTGCTTCAGTGATGCTATCTAACCATCTCATCCTCTGCCGTCCTCTTCTCCTTTTGCCTTCAATCTTTCCCAGCATCAGGACCTTCTCCAAAGAGATCTCTCTTCGCATTAGGTGACCAAAGTATCTGAGCTTGAGCTTCATTATCAGTCCTTCCAATGAGCAGTCAGGGTTGATTTCCTTTAAGATTGACTGGTTTGACCTCCTAGCAGTCCAGGGGACTCTTAAGAGTCTTCTCCAGCACCACAGTTCAAAGGCCTCAATTCTTCGGCGCTCAGCCTTCTTTATGGTCCAGCTCTCACAGCCATACATTACTACTGGAAAAACCATAGCTTTGACTATGCGGATCTTTTTTGGCAAGGTGACATCTCTGCTTTTTAATATGCTATCTAGGTTTGCCATAGCTTTCCTCCCAAGGAGCAAGCGTCTTTTAATTTCATGGCTGCAGTCTCCGTCTGCGGTGATCTTGGAGCCCAAATAAATGAAGTCTGTTACTGCTTCCATTTCTACCCCTTCTATTTGCCAGGAATTGATGGGTCCAGATGCCATGATCTTCGTTTTTTTAATGTTGAGTTTCAAGCCAGCTTTCGCACTCTCCTCCTTCAAACTCATCAAGAGGCCCTTTAGTTCTTCTTCACTTTCTGCCATTAGGGTGGTATCGTCTGCATATCTGAGGTAATTGATGATTCTCCCTGCAATCTTAATTCCGGCTTGTGATTCTTCCAACCTGGCATTTCTCATGATGTACTCTGCATATAGGTTAAATAAGCAGGGTGACAGTATACAGCCTTGTCGTACTCCTTTCCCTATTTTGAACCAATCGGTTGTTCCGTGACTGTTTCTAACTGTTGCTTCTTGGCCCGCATACAGATTTCTCAGGGGACAGGTAAGATGGTCTGGTACCCCCATCTCTTTAAGAATTTGCCACGGTTTGTTGTGATCCACACAATCAAAGGCTTTTGCATAGTCAATGAAGCAGAAGTAGATATTTTTCTGGAACTCTCGTGCTTTCTCCATGATCCAGCGAATGTTGGCAATTTGATCTCTAGTTCCTCTGCCTCTTCGAAACCCAGCTTGTACATCCAGTAGTTCTCGGTTCACGTACTGCTGAAGCCTAGCTTGTAGGATTTTGAGCATAACCTTGCTAGCATGTGAAATGAGTGCAATTGTGCGATAGTTTGAGCATTCTTTGGCATTGCCCTTCTTCGGAATTGGAACATAAACTGACCTTTTCCAATCCCGTGGCCACTGTTGCGTTTTCCAAACTTGCTGGCATATTGAGTGCAGCACTTTAACAGCATCATCTTTTAGTATTTTAAATAACGCAGCTGGAATACTGTCATCTCCACTAGCTTTGTTGTTAGCAATGCTTCCTAAGGCCCACTTGACTTCACTCTCTAGGATGTCTGGCTCAAGGTCAGTGACCACACCAGCATGGACATCAGGGACATTAAGATCTTTCTTGTATAGTTCTTCTGTGTATTCTTGCCACCTCTTCTTAATCTCTTCTGCTTCTGTTAGGTCCCTGCCTTTTTTGTCCTTTATCATGCCCATCTTTGCACTAAACGTTCCTTTGATATCTCCAATTTTCTTGAAGAGATCTCTAGTCTTCCCCATTCTATTGTTTTCCTCAATTTCTTTGCACTGTTCATTTAAGAAGGCCTTCTTATCTCTCCTTGCTATTCTCTGGAAATCTGCATTCAGTTGCTTATATCTTTCCTTTTCACCCTTGCTTTTCGCATTCCTTCTTTCCACAGCTATTTGTAAGGCCTCATCAGACAGCCATTTTGCTTTCTTGCATTTTTTTTTCTTTGGGATGGTTTTAGTTGCTGCCTCCTGTACAATGTTACGGACCTCCGTCCATAGTTCTTCAGGCACTCTGTCTACCAAATCTAATCCTCTAAATCTATTCATCACCTTCACTGTGTACTCACAAGGAATATGATCTAAGTCATACCTGAGTGGTCTAGTGGTTTTCCCTACATTCTTCAATTTAAGCCTAAATTTTGCAGTAAGAAGCTCATGATCTGAGCCACAGTCAGCTCCTGGTCTTGTTTTTGCTGTCTGTGTAGAGCTTCTCCATCTTTGGCTGCAAAGTATGTAATCAATCTGGTTTCGGTATTGACCATCTGGTGATGTCCACGTGTAGAGTCGTCTCTTGTGTTGTTGGAAAAGAGTGTTTGCTATGACTAGCTTGTTCTCTTGACAGAACTCTATTAGCCTTTGCCCTGCTTCATTTTGTGCTCCAAGGCCAAACTTGCCCGTTATTCCGATTACTCCTTGACTTCCTACTTTAGCATTCCAATCCCCTATGATGAAAAGGACATCTTTTTTTGGTGCTAGTTCTAGAAGGTGTTGTAGGTCTTCATAGAACCGGTCAACTTCAGCTTCTTCGGCATCAGTGGTTGGGGCATAGACTTGGATGACTGTGATGTTGAATGGTTTGCCTTGGATACGCACTGAGATCATTCTGTCGTTTTTGAGGTTGTACCCCATTACTGCCTTTCCCACTCTCTTATTCACTATGAGTGCAACTCCATTTCTTCTAAGGGTTTCTTGGCCACAGTAGTAGATATAATGGTTACCTGAATTAAATTCACCCATTCCTGTCCATTTCAATTCGCTGATTCCCAAGATGTCGACGTTCAATCTTGTCATCTCATGTTTGACCACATCCAGCTTGCCTTGGTTCATAGATCTTACATTCCAGGTACCTATACAATATTGTTCTTTACAGCATCGGACCTTCTTTTAGCTTCCAGATACATCCACAGCTGAACGTCCTTTCGGCTTTGGCCCAGCTGCTTCACTCTTTCTGGAGCTACTTGGAAATGCCCTCCACTCTTCCCCAGTAGCATATTGGACACCTTCCGACCTGAGGGGCTCATCTTCCAGTGTCATATCTTTTAGCCTTCTAACATTGTCCATGGGGTTTTCTTGGCAAGGATCCTGGAGTGGGTTGCCATTTCCTTCTCCAGTGGACCCCATTTTGTCAGAACTCTCTGTCATGACCTGTCCGTCTTGGGTGGCCCTGCACGGTATAGCTCATGGCTTCACTGAGTTACGCAAGTCCCTTTGCCACGACAAGGCAGTGATCCATGAAGGAGAAACATGTTCCCTGACCGGGAATCGAACCCGGGCCGCGGCGGTGAGAGCGCCGAATCCTAACCACTAGACCACCAGGGAAGTTACATAACTATATTCACTCTTAAATTCAGTAAAGGGAAGAAAATATCTGTTCTTTCCTGCAGATAATGGCATAGGACTCACTAGATCTGAATAAACCTCTTCCAGAAAATCCTTATCTTGTACATTGGATTTTCCTGAATAACTTGCTTTTATACAGATTTCGCACCTTTCTTTTGCTTTATCGCATTTAACAGCATTAATTCCACTTTCTGTCAATAACTTTTCAATACTTTGCATATTCCTATGAGCAAACTTCACATGCCATGAATAAAGACAAGTTTTATGATCACAGATATCTTGCCTACTTTGACATATAGGCCTCCCCTCATTTGTTATATTATCATTAACATTAATGATAGAATGGAATCCATCTTTTTCATCAACTTTAAGCACCAGACCAGTTCTATCATTGATCATTTTTCCTGTATTAGATTTAAGGATTACAGGATAACCATTCTTCACGATCCTTTTGGTACCAAGCAAATTATTTGAGGCTTCAGGAACAAAAGCAACACTTGTTAATGTCAGGTTCACTACCTCACCTGTAGAAGTAAAAACTCTTAAAGGTGCAGTTCCAATTCCAAGAACATTTAGCCTTTGTTGATTTTCCATATCAAGTTCACTGAAACTTTCTCTAAACCGACAAATATGGATAAAACTGCCACTATCAAGGAGAAAATGCCTTCTATCATTTACACCTTGATAATCAGATATTTGAAACGATTATCATTGCAAGCATTCATACCATTATTAAAACTTTGATTATATCTCTTATTTGGTCTACCATTTAATGGTTTAAAGTCTCTGTGGCTATTAAAATGTCCTTGTTTACTGAAAGACATTCTTTCTGTAGAACATTTACTCCTCTGGCCTTTGACTTTCTACCCCTTTAAATCTACAATACTTAGCAATATGCCCAATCCTTGAGCACACATAACATCTCCTTTCCTTAAGATCAGGTCTTGTTCTTAATACTGACCTTTCCCCAGGTGTGGTATCCATTACCCTTTTAAGGCCAGAGTCTCTCAAATAAGCAATTGTATAATCTAAATCCACTTTTGCAATAGACTCAAGCATAGTCTTTTGGTTTGCAAAGGATTGGGGTAGACTAAGTAACATACAGGTGTGAAACTCAGAGTCAGATATCTCTGCTCCTGCAGACTGAAGCTCTGAAATAAGCTTTAACCTTTCCTCTCAGTGCTTATCAATACTAGTTCCTTCTTTCAGCCTCATACTATGCAATCTTTCTTTCATAAATATCACATTCTTATTTGATCTAATTGAAGGCCATTATTTTAGTACACAATTTTATATTCTATATATATTTTATAGATATATATATATGTTTCACATAATGTATAACCATACCTGTAAGAGTGCACTCTATTTTAAAGGGTTAACTTACTTTATAAAGAGCACACCATTCCCCCACCTCATCTCCCTTAGAAGCAATTAGCCAGATGCCTGTTGTTGTTGTTGTTTAGTCGTTAAGTCGTGTCCGACTCTTCGTGACCCCATGAACCATATTGTGCCAGGCCTTCCTGTCCTTCACTGCCTCCCTGAGTTTGCTCAGTTTCATGCTCATTGCTTCAGTGATGCTATCTAACCATCTCATCCTCTGCCGTCCTCTTCTCCTTTTGCCTTCAATCTTTCCCAGCATCAGGGTCTTCTCCAAAGAGATCTCTCTTCGCACAGATGCCTGTAGCCATAAATTAATCCCGTACCAGGCTGGTGTTAGGCTGGTGTCCAGAGAAAGAAGTTTTGAATTCCAAAGAAGAGATAAGAAGAAGAAAAAAGTTAAACTTAGATTCACCTTTTTAGGGACCACCTTAACCCCTCCTTAGACCATCCCAAAAATTCCTTGTATGGATATAGGGGAATGTACCATCTGAATACATTTGTGAATGCCCATAAAACTCTGATGTTTGCTTTGTGAGGTGTGATTCCTTCAACATTCCTTTCTAACGGGTGTTGATTGGAGTCACCCAGCTGTGTCTTGATCAAAATACATCTGCTATTTTTAAGAAGTCTCATCTCAAGTTTTTGTTTGAAACTTGGGAAATAAAAGGTGCCATATATAATAAACAATTTTCCCTTAAGAGCATTATATAAACCTTTAGCTGTTCTTTATTTATTTTCTGTGGACTTTCATGGTCTTCTATACAGGCATAAAATATCATTCAGACTTTTGCTTCTTTCATTTTATACTCCTTTTGCTCCAATTGGCTTTCAGGCATATCTTCATCTATGATGTCCAAACAGTCCTGTACTTGAGGGGAAACTCTTAACCTTGCAGCCCACATTTGAAAGTTATTCCTATTCAACTTTGGAATTACAAATAGGCTGTTGTTATTACTTACACTCTGTTGGAAACCTTGAGTAGATGGAATACCTCCATCTCTTTACAAACATTTTAAAGCCACTCTATGCAAACTCCTCTGCTAAATTCTCCTTTAGTTTAAAAGATTTATTATCAATATTTCACTTACATAAATCACCTTATCTCTTCAAAAAATTCTTACCATTAAAAAGAAAGAAAAAAGAAAAAGCCCTCTTTGCTTTGCTGTCTGGATCAAAAGGAAAAACACCAAACTTAATAATCACTTTTAACGTCTTCTCTTAAAAAGGTTGATCAGCTTCTCAAGCCCAACCATCCTCTGCTACCCATTTGTTGGGAAACGAGATTAAGAGGAGACAAGGAATATAAATGTCAACCTTTATCTCTGTTTAAAATATACAAAAGAGAAAACTTGAGCATAAAATAGATCTTCAACAATACAAAAGTGACAACAAAGAATATCAATAATATAATACAAATGTACCAAGACAACAGGGAAGAAGCAGTGAGCCTAAAAAGGTAAAATCAAAGAAGCAGGAGAACAAGTAAGAAGGAGAAGACTTCTCTTATACAGAGTTTGCCACCTGATTCAATGATGTTCACAGCCAAAAACAGTCTCTTGTTAACTCCATAGTTAATTCTGTTAAAGCTGCAGATCTTGCAAATATCCAACAGAACGAAGCTTTCACTCACCCTCCTAAGACGTGTTGAACTGCAGAGGATCCAACCCTGTTTATGCAGGCACAATCTCTGCATCTCCTTCCTTGCAGGGCTTTTCTTCTTCCCTGCTGGAGATTTGCAATGCAAACTCTCCGTCTCCCCCCACCCCCCAAGTGCTTAGTGTTGCCCTCTCTTTGCAGAGGGAGCCCCCTGGTGGATGCGTTGTGCAACGCAGGACCTCATGCAAAGAGGGGAGAAAGGGGGTTATTTCCATGGGGTCAGGAGGAAGGGGGCTGTGCTGTCCCCCTGATCAGGAAGCCTTCTCCATCCAGCTGCTTTCAACAACTGTAAACATCTCCAAGCTTCCATTTTTAAGAAGGGTTCTGGAGAAAGTTGCGTCCCGGGTATGGGGGACAGACAGGAAATGGAATTCAGCATTTTTCTTACTTAAGAGAGTAAAAATAATCCTGTCTTGATTCTGTATCTCAGAAAAGAAGTCAGTGGGAAACTCTGACAGGCTTTCAAGATATTGTCTTTGTGCCCCACAACAACATCGCAGAGCTCCCAGAGGCTCTGTGGTGTCCAGTTCCTGAACTGGCTTGCCTGAAAGGGCTGACGCTCAGATTCTGGCCGGGATACAGGTTGGGAATCGCATTGGTTGCACTTCTGGATGACTTATGGAGAGACCAGGATTGGGGGAGTGCAGTCCTCCTAGGTCTCTCAGTGGCCTTCAGTCCCCGTGACCATGGACTTCGTCTGCAACGTGTCTGAGGGAATGCCCTGCTTTCTCCAGAGGGTGCTGTCCCTGACCCTGCTTTGGTTTTGGTTTTGAGCCCAACAGCTGCTTGAACCTGAGAGTTCATAGTTGGCAAGTGCCCTTTTTTGCGTCTTGTGCTCAGTGAATGTGTGTGTGTGAGATTCCCTCTTTATGTTTCAATCCACACTGTTGACCACGGCTGTGGGTCTAAAAACTTAGTTCCAGCCGCCTCCAGACTTCCGCCAGTCCTTCTTGAACAAGGACTGGGAGGTCCTAGAAAGCCAGGGGGGCTGACAAGACTATCTATCTGGCAAATACCGGCCTGCTTGTCTTGTCCCTCTCTTAGTCCAGAACCAGGGAGTGAGGAGGAGGGCCAGGAATTCACTGGGATGTCTCTGGGGGTAAAGGATACGCCTAACACCTTGGGGGACATGCGTGTCATCGGTTGGGGAGCAGCCCAAGGTCTCCGGAAAGATGCTCCTCGCCTGGGATGTGGGTTATTACCCGTACAGGTGGGGACGAGGAAGAGTTGTGCACAAGGTTTGTGTCTGGGATGGGCTCACACCGCTGGTAGACCAATTTGGCCAGCAATGGGGACCTTTGATGGTGGCATATTAAAATCTCTGCGATCAAAACTAAGAGCTTCCCATCTGCCCTGTTGGTTCTTCTGGGCAGGACTTTCTAATCCCGAGTGTAACTTTTAATGCCTCCACTAATTGGTTAAGTTCTTGTGTGTGCCTCCTGCTCTACTCCCAATGTTGTGTGTGTGTGTGTGTGTGTTCCCCTTTCCCTCAGCTCTATGTAAGTAGGGACATGAGATTTCTTTCCAATGGATATCCTTAGACCTTGGGACCTTCCACCCCTAACCCTGGATTTCCCGAAGTCTCAGCCCGTATAGCTATTACAATTATTTCTTCCCAGTTCGTTTCTGAGCCAGGATCAAAGAGACAACAGGCAGTTGCACGAAATTCAGCTCTTTATTCTTCACCCGAAAGCCAGAGCAGTGATGGCAGGCTGATAGGTGGGCGGCTGCGCCTGACTACCCCCCCCCCCTTGGCACAATGGAGGCTTTTCATTCAGGCCCTGCTTCAGAATCCCACCCCTTCCTCAGCCCCCCGTGTCCCACCTCAGCACCATTCCATACAAGGACGGACGGACCTCCCTCCCTCCTTCCTTCCTTCCTTCCTTCCTTCCTTCCTTCCTTCCTTCCTTCCTTCCTTCCTTCCTTCCTTCCTTCCTTCCTTCCTTCCTTTCCCGGCCCCTCGACCCTTAACGAAGCACCTTTTCCCCAGGAAAACTGTCCTTGGAATGGAGACCTTAACTTGTCTCTATGGGGACAGATTGGGATGTCTCAAAGTTAGTAAAAAGGCCTCCAAGCTTACAAAATTAAGGGAGGAAACAGGATTCAGAAATCCTTAATGAAAGCCCAAATGCCTCAACACTAAATATGTGTATATATATTTGTGTGTAAATACTAAATATGAAATATATGTCTATGCAATATATACAAACTTCTATTGTAGCTAATACTCTAGCTGAAAATGTAAGGCTGCTCTTTTCCTTAACTCTGCCCTTTTGATTTTTGTCTTCCTCTCTGCCCCTGGTTGCTCCACAAATTCCTACTGAACCAATGTAGGAAAGGGGGGAGGGGAGGGAAGGGAAGGGAAGGGAAGGGAAGGGAAGGGAAGGGAAGGGGAAGGGTAGGGAAGGGAAGGGAAGGGAAGGGAAGGGAAGGGGAAGGGAAGAGAGAAGAGAAGAGAAGAGAAGAGAAGAGAAGAGAAGAGAAGAGAAGAGAAGAGAAGAGAAGAGAAGAGAAGAGAAGAGAAGAGAAGAGGCACCACCAAGTATTGCCAATGGGCAATAAAATCTGAATGATGACTGGAGTTCTATACTTGGTGGTGCACATTCCTGACATGCCATATATTTAATCTTTTTTAAAGTACTTTCATAGAGACTCCTCTTGTACTTTGATTTCTGTGTATTTCTCTTTCAGAACTGTCCTTTTCTCCTTTTCATTTCTCTTCTTGAGGCATGTGTGCTGCTGTATGGTTTGTAAAGCCAATTCACAATGTTATCAGGTGAAGCAAAGCCATACATACCTGACCCATTGGGGTGGTGTGGGGGTAGGAGACCTATCCGTGTTCCCGCCCTCCAACAGATCTGGGATTCTGAGGCCTTTTAATAGAGCTCTGGGTCAGAGGAGAGGAAATCTCCTCTCCGTGGAAAGGCCCAGGAGAGCTCCCGTGGTCAGGAAGTGGCAACCTTCAGTAGAGGAAGACGGAAGTCTGTGTGGACTGCTTTGAACTGCTGGGAGTGGGTCTCCATGAAGGCGGAAGGGCTGGGCGAGGTTGCAGAAGAGGGAGCGCGAAGGGGCGAGGTGGTCTTTTGAAAGGCATCAGACGATGAACACGGATGAAAGCAAAGAAAAGAACACTGTATGTTGTAAGAGGGTGTGTGAGGGGTTAGTGTGTTGTGAACAGGGAAGATGAAGGTGGACGTCCGTTTACTGGCAACTCTGTCTGAGGGGCTGATATCAAGGTGGTGATATCAGCAAAAGGGGAGTTAATTAATGAAATGGGAGTCAGACTGGAGTCATAAGCTATCAGGCTCGCACTCCCCACCAGAACATGTCAAGGATACACCATTAGACTCGCATTCCCTCACAGGACATGTCAAGGAGCTCTGGGATTAAGCATGCAGACTGCTTAAAGCAGGAAAAGGCAGAGATAAGCCCAGGCAAGACTTAACACAGCAAAGGCCCCAAGCCCCCCAGGCGTCCCAGATGCAGAAAACCACAGGTCATCATGGACACCGTCACATCTATGGGTTGAAAACGTGTAATGTTATTATGGGATGTTACTTATTAAGTGCGCATGCTCAACTGTGTAACCAATCTTGTAATCTCTGATATTGATCCTGTTTTTCAAAAGATCCACTTTCCTTCCAGTCTCTCAGACCTGAAGCTGTGGGGGGGTGGGGGGGAGCTTGCTTCCCCTCTAAGGTAAAAAAGGTGATTGCAGGAAATGGACAATGTCAGTCTTTCTTTTTAGAATAAAGACCTGCATTTCAAAGGTTTTCTTTTGCAAATTTATTTTCTTCCAGCAGCTAGTTAGGAAAAAGAGATCAGTTTTCTCAGGAAGACCTTGGCAACCTCAGAGGAGCAATAGCTCAGAGAAGGGGGAGGGAGGTCCATTTTTGCCCTATTTCTGAATTGCTGGGCTGCCCCCAGGAGTGCTTTGCATTTCCACTTTGATCAGCAATCTCCTTCTCTGCTTTGCAAGGAGAATCCAGCATTGGCCCTCAAGAGGGTCTTCCTGTGTTTTCCCTTTAAACTAAAGGGGTGATGAGGAAACGTTTACTAGGTTTCATCTTTGTCCCTCAATATGGATATTAAGGACAAAAGGGAAACGTAGTTTAGGACAATATTTGGTAGAGCCTCCATGGACTGGTATGGTCTATCTGAAAACAGGGAAAATATTTTTTAACAACCTTTGGCTGTGGAGGCCATCCAGATACTCTATCAATTCTTGTGTCAATGTCTGGAGGTTGAGTCACAGCAACTGGACTTCTTTAGTTTTTGTTGAGAGAATAAGAAAAGAAGTCCAGTTGCCGGGACTCAACCTCCAGACAATTCCACCTGGATGCCTGAGAATCCTATGTCAATGTAGATTCCTTCTCTCCAGCTTCTCAAGATCTCATTCTAGAAAATTATTAGGAATGAGAAGGTATTAAAGTCTTTAGCAGTTGAAGTATATACTGATGTTTTCATCGAAGTAGAAATGCGATGAGCCGTCCATGTTTTGTCTCAGGGCTGCTGGCATTCACCCACACCCGTTCACAGCACGAGGGCCTGCAATCTGGGGGTGCATTTCTAGAGTTATGCTGACCTCCCATGATTTGTCTTTCCTGTGGCAGTAAGAATCAGCTGAGCAGCTTCATCTTTCACTGCATGATCAGGGAATTAACCCTAACAAGGCTCAAGGATCCTCACGAAGGTGATCAACTGGATCTGGGACTTGGCCACTCTCTGCCCTGTGAGGCAAAGCCAATCTTTGGAGATCTCTTCGGATACTGGCACTGGGCTTTCACACGGAAGGCCTCCCAAGGCAGCCAGTCCACCTCCTCTCTGGCCACAAATGGTTGAAGGGGAGGAGACCACTATTGGATCAAGCCATCCTGAAGCTCCATCAAGGCTTTGTTGACCCCCACCTAGTCTTGCCCAATATCAAAACCTCCCCCAGGAGAGAAGGTGTACATGCTCCATCTATGGACGTCGGACCTTGATGCTCTCCTGCTGCTACTCGGAACCAAGGAAGCTTCAGGAGCAAAACCGAGAGTGCCCAGCGGCATCAATGTCAATAAAAAATAACTAACTTGGTGCTACTGGGCATAGATGTAAGTGGGGCGGGGGGATGCAATAGACCCTGGGCACCAAGGAATGCTTCTCCAGCTAGGCCCAGAGAGACCTGAAGGGAGCCTCACAGCAGGAGAGAGAGCGGCGCAACTGATCCTGCACAACATCCCCTCCCCTCCTGTGACAAAGGGAACCCCCTGCCCAGAGGAGAGGAAAGGGGGAAAGACAATTCGGGGCCACAGGAGCAAAAGTGTGGGTGAAGGGAGGCACCGGGCGTTTGAAAGCAGGCAAAGTATTCTGCCCTGCAGGGAAAAATGCTTCGCATCTCCAAATATAATATTACCTACAAGAGTGGTGAAGGATTGTCCTTTTCTTCAGTGGACGTCAATAGGAACTCACAAGGAGGATTGCGGTCACCTCAGGAGGAGTCTTCCAAGCTCCTGACTTGGGGCATGGATCTGCTTAAAGCAAAGGTGCCTGTGCTGGCTGAAAACGCCTGCCTCTTACCCTGCCCGCTGCATTCACTGACATTTCAACTGCCTGACTGCCATCGCTGAACAGCAGTATAAATATTGGGTCTCCACGACTGGCAAGGGACATTCCCTGTCAATACAAAGCTACTGAATGACTAAGATTGGTGACTATTTTGAGTTTGCACGAGAGCGGATGCGAATTCAGCACTCTCTAATGATCAACCAAAACTCTAAATAGGCTTTTATTGTTGTCTAAAATACATACGATGGGCAGGTAAAGCCCCTCAAGTGAAACTCGGGGGATCCTGTGGAGGGCTGGGCGCACTGATCGTAAGAGAGCTTACAGGGGTGGACTGACCAATAGGAGAGAATATCTGTGGTTCAGGGTCGAACTGTGGAGTCCTTGGGGCTCTCTGAGCTTCGTTGTCTCCTTGCAAACATTTCGTTACCTGCTATTATCTTCAGTAATAGCAAGAAACGTTTGCAAGAAAACAACCAAGCTCAGAGAGCCCCAAGGACTCCCGAGGGGTGGACTGCCCTATATTCACCCGCCTGAGCCATTTTCCTTCTCCCTCCTAGAGACATTTGCTGTTTTAATTTTGTTGATAATTCCAAATTGATAGAGGGAAGCATAGAGGAATTCAAAACTTTGGTTGACAACATTGGCTACAGTCAAGGCTGTTTTGATTTCTCATGGCTTACCTCCTGATTACCAAACATTGCCGGGCTTTTATGATTTATAAGGCATGTTTTATTTGAGAAGTTCTTTCCACACTCCATGCACTTATATGGCTTCTCCCCTGTGGATCCTTTTATGATGGGAAGTAAGATTACAGTTTTTACTAAAAGCCTTTCCACACTTGATGCATTTATATGGCTTCTCCCCTGTGTGGATCCTGTTATGGGAAGTAAGTTTACAGTTTTGACAAAAAGTCTTACCACACTCCATGCATTTATAATGTTTCTCCCCCATGTGGATCCTTTTATGGCAAGTAAGATCACTCCTAGTACGAAAGCTCTTTCCACACTCCTGGCACTTATATGGCTTCTCCCCTGTCTGGATCCATTTATGGCCAATAAGTTGACTCCTTGTCCTGGAGCTCATTTATCTGAACAGCAATCAATGCATATGATCAAATTATAGTAAGAACGGGCTCACCTAAAAGGGATAAAAATGTAGCAGGAAGAATCAAGAGTCCTCCAGCCCAGCCCACAATTAAATAACTAAAGACCTGGCAGGAAGGGCCAACATTCCTTGAAGTGTTAATCAGATCATTTGAAGATTTCTTCTCTGAAGGTATCTAGATGCCAGTTAGACTATGCCAGGTAAGGGAACCACAGGAAACCCCAGTGCAGGAGGGCACCTGGTCTTAAACCGCTCCCTTCTAAAGATCCAACCAATTTCACCTCTCTTGGAATCCGGGAATCACCTTCTCCAAGCATTCCTCGAGGGCCAGCATTCCTTCACACCTTTCCAGGAACAAGAGGATCTGCCCTATAAGGGAACTCCTGGGGAAACCCGAGCATGGCTGCCCCACAGCTGATCCTCTTGTGTATCTGGCTCTGGAAAATCAGCTCTTCTCTCTCCTTCAAGCAACTGCCTGCGGGTTTATTCCCAGCTGGGAGATGAACCTTGTAAGCTTTCATTCTAACAATCAAATATTAGGCATAATGGGATAAACGTAAACTTAATAAAAAATAAATTCCTCTTATTGGTGTGCAATAGAATTGGCCACCTCTAATAAGAGTATGCTCGAAAATCCAGTTGATAATTAAAACAGCCCTTTTATTTTCAGTAGTAAATTAATTTCCCTTGGGTTGCCGGTTATGAGGGTCAGACTCAAAGAAACCTTCTTTTCCCAGGTCAGTGTAAACAAATAGAGAATGTATAGATTTAAACAACCAAATCTAGAATTTACATAGATTCTCACCGAAACAGATCTGCGTATGTGAAATTAGGTCATTCCTCCTCCTGAAGCTCTTTCTACGCTCCACACATATGGTTTCTTCCCTGTGTGAATCCCGTTATGAGAAGTAAGATCACTACTAGTAGTAAAGCTCTTTCCACACTCCATGCACTTATATGGCTTCTCCCCTGTGTGGATCTTTTTATGGGAAGTAAGTTCACTCCTACTACAAAAGCTCTTTCCACACTCCATGCACTTATGTGGTTTCTCCCCTGTGTGGATTCTTTTATGATGGGAAGTAAGAGTATTGTTTCGACGGAAAGCCTTTCCACACCCAAGGCATTTATATGGTTTCTCCCCCGTGTGGATTCTTTTATGACTCATAAGGGATGCATTTTGAGAGAAGCTCTTTCCACACTCCAGGCATTTATATGGCTTCTCCCCTGTGTGGATCCTTTTATGACTCATAAGGGATGCATTTTGAGAGAAGCTCTTTCCACACTCCAAGCATTTATATGGCTTCTCCCCTGTGTGGATCCTGTTATGGGAAATAAGATGACTGCTGTAAGTAAAGCTCTTTCCACACTCCATGCATTTATATGGTTTCTCCCCCGTGTGGATCCTTTTATGGGAAGTAAGTTCACTCCTACCACGAAAGCTCTTTCCACACTCCATGCATTTATATGGCTTCTCCCCTGTGTGGATCCTGTTATGGGAAGTAAGATCACTACTAGTAGTAAAGCTCTTTCCACACTCCATGCACTTATATGGCTTCTCCCCTGTGTGGATTCTTTTATGATGGGAAATAAGAGTATTGTTTTGTCGGAAAGCCTTTCCACACCCCAGGCATTTATATGGCTTCTCCCCTGTGTGGATCATTTTATGAATCATAAGGGTTGTATTTTTAGAGAAACTCTTCTCACACTCCATGCATTTATATGGCTTCTCCCCTGTGTGGATCCTTTTATGACGCATAAGGGACGCATTTTGAGCGAAGCACTTTCCACACTCCATGCATTCATATGGTTTCTCCCCTGTGTGGGTCCTTTTATGATTTATAAGGCATATATTTTTAGAGAAGCTCTTTCCACACTCCATGCATTCATATGGTTTCTCCCCTGTGTGGATCCATTTATGGGCAATAAGGTGACTACTTACTCTGAAGCTCTTTCCACACTCCATGCATTTATATGGCTTCTCCCCTGTGTGGATCCTTTTATGGGAAGTAAGTTCACTCCTAGTACGAAAGCTCTTTCCACACTCCATGCATTCATATGGCTTCTCCCCTGTGTGGATCCATTTATGTGCAATAAGGTGACTACTTATTCTGAAGCTCTTTCCACACTCCATGCATTTATATGGCTTCTCCCCTGTGTGGATCCTTGTATGGTAAATAAGGTGGCTGCTTGTCCTGAAGCTCCTTCCACACTCCGTGCATGCATGTGGTTTCTCCCCTGTCTGGATCCTTTCATGTGAAGTAACTTGACAACTTGTCCTGAAAATCTTTCCAGATTCCAAACATTTATATGGTTTTCCCCCTGTGTGGATCCTTTTATGAGAAGTAAGGGACCCATTTTCACAGGAAAGCATGAAAGTCCAATTGTGGTTTTTTCTATTGTCTCTGCAGATAGAATCTTCTCCTCTGCTTTCGGTTGGAGAGTGTTCATTTACAACTAATTGGTTTTTTAATAGTCTTTCACTTTTTCCAATTTCCTTTATTTTTCCTTCTTGGGCAAGAAAGCCTTGCGTCTCGGCATCCATGGAAGATAAGCTTTCCTGATTCCAACTATTTGACTGGCTTCTCTCATGACTTTCTAGTTGCATCTCCAGTTCCTTGTCCATTCCGCCTCCATCCCTGATCATTTGGAATTTTTCATTGGGATCTTTATTCTCATAGCCATGATCACCTTCGAAGGAAAAGAGAAATGAATGTGATAGCAAGGGTGGGGGAAAAGATCAGACTGTAGGAGGTCATATGATTTTCCTTCTGAATTTTTGCCAAATTCCAATATATTGCACATTTATATCCTTACAATCACATGGTATAGATTTGACAATTTCTATAATCATGAGCCATAAAAGCTTTGAAAACATCTACAGCATCCGGTTTGTTTAAAATTATCCTTATATAGTCAAACCTTACCCAGAGTCAGCGTTGAGTTCAGGAAGAATCTGGGGAAACATCCAGGTAGGCATTAGGAGAAAACCTAACATTTATCGGAGGGCGCTCAATAACAGGAAAGACCAGTGAGAACTAAATCACTTTTGAAATTTGTCCTTTTTTCCTACCCAAACTGCCTTCCATTTGCTATTCATTTTTCTCTGGCCAAAATCAAATGGTTGCAGAGAAAACAATTCTAGAGCTCTTCTATTAACCCTAAACAGCATGTTTGCAATGGAAAAACAGCACCATTTTGCCCTTAACCCCAAGTCTCAGGATAGAAATCAAAAGGAAGACAAGTCTTTAACCCAACAGCCTGAAGAAATGACAATCCTTCAGAGGACAGATAGGGAAACATCTGCGCCCAAAAGGATGAAATCAGTGTGATGGAGTTGAGCATCTCCTCAAGCCAAGGAGTGAGTTTCTCACTGATACCTTTAAAAAGAAATGGAAAAATCCACCAGATGAGAAATGGCAGGGGATGCATCTAAGCAGAGAGCCGTTTACCTCCTTCCTTCCTTGGAGCAGGAGAAGGCCAGATCTTTTCCTTCTCCCTCCCAAGAGTTGAGATATGGCTGGCGATGTTTTAATAAGATAGAGCTGATGGCATCTAACTACAAAATGTCTTCCAAACTCTCTGATGGGAGAGAAGCAAACCCTTACCCAGAGAGGCCACGTTCCTATAATTTTCCAGCATGACTTCCCAATGCAGCGCTTTTTGGTGAGGATCCAGCTGAGACTGCTCCTCCTCGGAGAAATACACAGCCACCTCCTCGAAGGACACAAGACCCTCCTGAAAAAGGAAAAAAAAGAAAAGAGCAGAGCAGAGCAGAGCAGAGCAGAACAGAACAGAAGAGGAGGATTTGCAAGATCTGTCCTATTCTTCACAAATTCCCAAAGCAAAGATATGCACTAAGTTAAATGGCAACGCTTGGTGGGATTCCAAGGTCTAGGTCAGAAAATGGAAAGAGCCAAAAGCTTTTGACAGAAGAAATATTTCTGGCAGGTTTGATCAACTTGATTGCTTCTGCAGGGCTTCCAGTGACATTCAGTGAAAGCAACCCCAATTTTCTTCTGGATCGATCCATCAAGCGATCCATGCACCCACCTTGAGATGACCAACTGGCAGATCGTCTTCAGAAACTCCACCTATCAGTGTCTCCAATCCTTCCTATGTTTGCAGAAGAAAACGGGGGGCGGGGAGATTCTTTCTAGCATTTTAGCAAAGGGCTTACAGTGTCCCCAGAAGGACCAATTGTGCCCACCTCAACAACTTCATAAAGTGCTGGGAGAGCACAGCCCAGGGATTTGGGTGGGGGGCCATGAATATCCAGAGGCACACAAGCCGGGTTCTTCTCTTCCTCAGATTGCAAGAAAGCTGCTAGTAGTCTGAGCCATTGGCTGAATGGGAGACAAGAAAGTGGAGGCAATTTTCTGGGAAGGACATTTCTCAGCCTTTGCCAAGGTGGATTCCCTGGCCTCCAAATCCAGGTAGAAAACAGAGGATTAGAAATTACTTTGCAAGGCAAAAGGGCCTTGATTATATGCTCTTTCAGAACAATTTCTACTTATAGACTTTTCTATTTGGCCACCTTCATTGGATTTTGATTTTCCTGGGTCATGTCTTAATCTGATTTGCTTATATTTCTTATCACTGGCTGGATACAAGGCTTTTTAAAAATGTCAATGTGCCAATCTGAGTATTTAGTTATTTTTGAGCAGGCTTGCACAATTCCAAGTTAAAGAATTAAAAAAAGAATGGGTCTCTCTTTAGCGGTTGCTATGGCTGTAATAATATTATTCCTATCACTTGAGGAATTTTTTTAAAAAATCAGTTATTGTAAACAACTAGTAGGAAGAATAACTAGCAGAAGGAGAGTTAAGTGCTGGTGTTTAAAGAAAAGATTTCCTGATAAGAATCTCAGGGGAGAAATTACAAACCATTGCATCCAAACCAAAGACTTCAGATGAGGCTGAGCTGACTGAGGGCAACTTCAATCTTCCATTCCCAATTCCATGTTGCTCACAGACAAGAAAACACCGAAGGCCAAAAAAGGGGGGGAAATGGAAGGACAGAGTTCTGCATTCACCAGCTTGACTTCCTGAAGCAACAGGAGAATACAAATCTAATAGATAAATTTCCTCCTCTTACTGGAGCTGGAGGTTCAGCCACTGTTTCAGCTCCACCAGAAAGAGCAGACAACTTCGTTCGAGTCTTCCCTGTGAGGGAGACAGAATTTTAAAGTGCAGAATTAATAAAAAAGGAGGAGGCATTCTAGAGAAGAGAAGACATAGAGAAGATGAGACAGCTGGGATCTCTCTGGGGAATGGGAGGGACTTCGATTACCTCCTGAGGTGTCCTCACTTGGATCTTCCTGAGAGATCCTCCTGAAAAACGGCTCCTGAGCGGGACTGGATGGATTCCTCCTTCCCTCAGGATCTCTGATGTCCACAGCGAAGGACTTGAAATAGGAGGCAGGAGAAGAGAAGAAGAATTAACAGACATCACACAACATGAAGTGGATTCTAAACACAACTTTAAACCCCCCATTGTCCAGAAGCGAGGCTCAAAAGTGAGAAAGGAACGGCTGTCCCAAATCTATCTTCTAGAATAGATAAAGCAACAATGTCCCATAAGAATTAGTGAAACATCTCCACATATTACAAATGCCAGAAAACTCTCATCGGGAGGGGTTAAGAATTCAAGCAGATAGTTTATTCTGTTCAGACCCCTTCTGGGCTCCCAAAATGAAGGTCTCTCACCTGCAACTCGACCTGCTCCTTCTGCTCCTCTGCCTGGCTCAGGAGGAAGCCTTCCAGCAGGGCCACTGCCTGGGAGCTGGTCTCTGCTCCACACTCCCACACCCAGCTCTGCATCTGCAAGGGCAGAAGGGCCAGGAGGTGCTCCAGAACAACCAGGTCCAGCACCTGTGCCTTTGTGTGCTTTTTTGGTCTCAACCATTGATGACAAAAGTAGTGGAGACGCCTGCAAAGTCCTCGGGGACCTTCAGCCTCCTGGTATTGGATGCTCCTGAAGTTCTGGGGCCGAACGTCTGAATGGATGGTTTCCTCCTCCAGGATCCTCTGCCCAGTTCTTGCCCAGATCTCCCCACAGCTCCCAGGCTGAACAGCAGAAGGGCCTTCTCCACTTCCCTCACTTGCTAAGGGTTGTGTCTCCATTCTTTCTCTGTCCTGTAATGCAACTCCAAAGGGGTCTGAGGAATCTTGTGGCTCTCCAAATGCCTTTTCGTTCACAGGATTGTTCCTCTAGCTGCAGGAATGACCACAGCAGGCCATTCAGCCCTCTTTGCCCAAGGGAGAATTTTGTCTGTACGCAAAGACCTACAAAAGGCTTCGAGGTTGTGTGTCTGGGATGGAAAAGAAAAGACATTCCAAGAATTAGAAAGTGATGGATTTCACCATTGAACAACACTCATCCCCATGGAGGGCACCATTTTTCTGAGCTGGTAGAGGACTGGGGTGGCATTGAGCAGATAGGAACTGAGGGGCGGGCAGCTGATTGGCATAACCTGAATCTTACCTCTTAAGGGCTGCATACTACTAAGCTGCAAGAGGATGATACAAGTGAAAGGTTTGGCTGTTGTGGGTACTTGGCAGGGAGGGTGCTCTGGGGAGGGGAAGATAAGGTTTTGAGATGTTCAAAAACCACAATTGTGAGTCCACCGGCTGACCTACTTGTCACCTAAAAGTTAATTAACGTACTAAAACACCCCCCCGCCCAAGGTGGAGATTTCAGAAAGCATAGAACATGCTAAGCTCATTATGGGATGGTAGCATGTAGCATGGAACCAAGGACACTTGCCCGAAAATGTGACAAAATGCAAGCGATTCAATTTTTCCTGTAGCTACTTCCTCATCCGTGAAATGCAGAACATTTAACAGAAAGCTTCGCTCAAGGCTCCTCTCCTTGGAGAGACGGGACCTCTTTGCCGAAGCGCTTCAACAGGAGACTTCCCCTGACTGGCTGGTGTTGCCTGCCGGTAAACGAATCTGGCAGACTTTGTGACCAACAGTCCTGTGTTTCTTTACTTGTGTGTGTGTAGTGTGTGTGTACTCTGTGTGTGGGTGTGTATGATGCAAAATAGGGGACTGACTTCCATCAGGGACTTGGAATGCCCAATAAATGCATCTCGGAGCATTTTCCTTTTCTTTTTCTCAGAAGGAAGGGCTGGCTTTTCAAAAACCCATATCTACACTTCTCTACAAGCGGGATTCACACAACATGCCAAACCCCAAACAGGTTAAGAAACCACCAAAGTTCAGTTCAGATAAATCAAATGCCAGTGAAGTGAGCCTGGCTTGGGATGCTCCATTTCCCCTTCTTCAGGGTTTGCTTTTAAGAGCCAAGTCACACCAGGACACCCAGGCGGGTTCAGACAACATGCCCTAAACCCAAACACATCCCCCAACCGCAGGGGCCGAGTTCACACAAAGCACAGGGCTTGCAGGAAGGAAGCTTAAGAGGATCTCCTGGTTCACTCACCCTCCTGTTGAATTTCAGAGGATCCAGCACTATTTCAGCCTCATCAGCGCCTGGTGAGAATGCAGCACAATCTCTAGCCCTCCTTCCTTGCAGGGCTTTTCTTCTTCCCTGCTGGAGATTTGCAATGCAAACTCTCCCCCTCCCCTCTCCCCCCATCCCCAGTGGAACACATGGTGTTGCCCTCTCTTTGCAGAGGGAGCCCCCTGGTGGATGCCGTGTGCAATGCAAGACCTCGTGCAAGGAGGGGAGAAAGGGGGTTATTTCCATGGGGTCAGGAGGAAGGGGGCTGTGGTGTCCCCCTGATCAGGAAGCCTTCTCCATCCAGCTGCTTTCGACAACTGTAGAACATCTCCAGGCTTCCATTTTTAAGAGAGGTTCTGGAGCAGACAGGAAATGAAATTCAGCATTTTTCTAACTTAAGAGACCAAAAATAATCCTGTCTTGATTCTGTATCCAGAAAAGAGGTCAGTGGGAAACTCTGACAAGCTTTCAAGATTCTGTTCTTGAGCCCCACAACAACATCGCAGAGCTCCCACAGGCTTTTTGGTGTCCAGTTCCTGACCTGGCTTGCCTGAAAGGGCTGACACTCAGATTCTGGCCTGGATGCAGGATGGAAATCGCATTGGTTGCACTTCTGGATGACTTATGGAGAGACCAGGATTGGGGGAGTGCAGTCCTCCTAGGTCTCTCAGTGGCCTTCAGTCCCCCTGACCGTGGCCTTCTTCTGCAACGTGTCTGAGGGAATGCCCTGCTTTGCAGTGGGTCTCCTCCTTCCTGAGGTCCTGATGGTGGAAGTCTTCCCTCTCCTTCAAGCAACTGCCTGCGTGTTTATTCCTGGCTCAGAGGCGAACCTCATAAGCTTTCTCTCTAACAATTTGGCAAGGCAGCCAGGAGCCCGAGTCTAACCGGGTCAGCGGACCGAGCCCAGGCAACTTCACACGGATGGCACGGGATCATTTCTCCAGAGGGTGCTGTCCATGACCCTGCCTGCTTCGACACTGGTAGTAAAAGGAGTTTTGGTTTTGAGCCCAGGAAGAAGTGAAGGAGTGCATGTTCCTCTGTTTCCCTTTTTTTTCTTCCTGGCGCAGGAGAACATCTGGCCAGAAGTGAGGGTAGGGCTAAAGGTCTGAAGGCTCAAATACTATTCTAATGGCAAACATCTTTGCAACACGCTCCAGTATTTTGTAGTTTACACAAGCTATTACAAAATAACTCCAGCTCCATGGCGTATGTTTTATTTGAGAATCACTGGGGGGAACCCCAGCCCAATGTTTTCCAGGAAAATGTTATGAAAAGTCTCCTGCCCTTCTTAGGGCTTTGGAGCATTATTTCCCTGAAGACAGAAGCCCCGAAGCAATCTTTTCTTTCCAGTCTATCAGACTTGAGGCTGTGGGGGTGGGGGGTGGGGGGGAGCTTGCTTCCCCCTCTAATGTAAAAAAGGTAATTGCAGTAAATGGGCAATTTAAGTGTTTCTTTTTAGAATAAAGATCTGCATTTCAAAGGTTTTCTTTTGCAAATTTATTTTCCTCCAGCAGCTACAGTTAGGAAAAAGTGATCAGTTTTCTCAGAAAGACCTCGGCAACCTCAGAGGAGCAATAGCTCAGAGAAGGGGGAAGGAGGAACATTTTTGCCCTATTTCTGAATTGCTGGGCTGCCCCCAGGAGTGCTTTGCATTTCCACTTTGATCAGCAATCTCCTTCTCTGCTTTGCAACAAGAATCCAGCATTGGCCCTCAAGGGGGTCTTCCTGTGTTTTCTCTTTAAACTAAAGGGGTGATGAGGAAATGTTTACTAGGTTTCATCTTTGTCCCTCAATATGGATATTATGGGCAAAAGGGAAATGATGTCTAGGACAATATTTGGTAGAGCCTCCATGGACTGGTATGGTCTATCTGAGAACAAGACAAATATTTTTTAACAACCTTTGGCTCTGGAGGCCATCAGGCCAATTCTTGTGTCAATGTCTGGAGGTTGAGTCACGGCAACTGGACTTCTTTAATTTTTGTTGAGAGAAAAAGAAAAGAAGTCCAGTTGCCGTAACTCAACCTCTAGACAATTCCACCTGGATACCTGAGAATCCTATGTCGATGTAGATTCCTTCTCGCCAGCTTCTTATGATCTCATTCTAGGAAATTATTAGGAATGAGAAGGTATTAAAGTCTTTAGCAGTTGAAGTATATAATGATCTTTTCATCGAAGTAGAAACGTCATGAGCAGTCCATGTTCTGCCTCAGGGCTGCTGGCATTCACCCACAC
Source organism: Python bivittatus (assembly GCF_059951505.1). Classification (NCBI taxonomy): domain Eukaryota; kingdom Metazoa; phylum Chordata; class Lepidosauria; order Squamata; family Pythonidae; genus Python; species Python bivittatus. The sequence continues at coordinate 1,572,417 of NW_028277107.1, forward strand.
CCGTTCACAGCAGGAGGGCCTGCAATCTGGGGGTGCATTTCTAGAGTTATGCTGACCTCCCATGATTTGTCCTCCCTGTGGCAGTAAGAGTCAGCCTAGCAGCTTCATCTTCCACTGCATGATCAGGGAAATAACCCTAACAAGGCTCAAGGATCCCTACGAAGGTGATCCACTGGATCTGGGACTTGGCCACTCTCTGGCCTGTGAGGCAAAGCCAATCTTTGGAGATCTCTTGGGATATTGCCACTGGGCTTTCACACGGAAGGCCTCCCAAAGCAGCCAGTCCACCTCCTCTCTGGCCACAAATGGTTGAAGGGGAGGAGACCACTATTGGACCAAGCCATCCTGAAGCTCCATCCTTGTTGACCCCCACCTAGTCTTGCCCAATATCAAAACCTCCCCCAGGGGAGAAGCTTCGCACGCTCCATGTGAGGACGTCAGACCCTGATGCTTCCTGCTGGTGGTGGTAATGAGGAAGGTGCAGGAGCACACGGAGAGTGCCCAGCGACATCAGTGGCAATACAACACAACAGACCTGGCCCTACTGGGCCTAGATGTAAGTGGGGGGGGGGGATGCAATAGACCCTGGGCACCAAGGAGTGCTTCTCCAGCTAGGCCCAGAGAGACCTGAAGGGAGCCTCACAGCAGGAGAGAGAGCGGCGCAACTGATCCTGCACAACATCCCCTCCCCTCCTGTGACAAAGGGAACCCCCTGCCCAGAGGAGAGGAAAGGGGGAAAGACAATTCGGGGCCACAGGAGCAAAAGTGTGGGTGAAGGGAGGCACCGGGCGTTTGAAAGCAGGCAAAGTATTCTGCCCTGCAGGAAAAAAATGCTTCCCATCTCCGAATAGAAGGAGATTCCCCTACAAGAGTGGCAAAGAATTGTCCTTTTCTTCAGTGGACTTCAGTAGGAACTCACGAGGAGGATTGAGGTCACCTCAGGAGGAGTCTTCCAAGCTCCTGACTTGGGGCGTGAATCTGCTTCAAGCAAAGGTGCCTGTGCTGGCTGAAAACGCCTACCTCTTACCCTGCCCGCTGCATTCACTGACATTTCAACTGCCAGACTGCCATTGCTGAACAGCAGTATAAATATTGGGTCTCCACGTCTGTGCCTCATGACTGGCAAGGGACATTCCCTGTCGACGCAAAGCTACTGAATGACTCTAAGATTGGTGACTATTTTGACTTTGTGAGAGGGTGAATGCGAACTCAGCACTCTCTAATAATCAACCAAAACTCTACAAAGGCTTTTATTCTTCATAGGCCACATCTACGGTACATACGATGGGCAGGTAAATCCCCTCAAGTGAAACTCAGGGCATCCTGCGGAGGGCTGGGCGCTGATCGTAAGAGAGCTCGCAGGGGTGGACTGACCAATAGAAGAGAATATGTGTGGCTCAGGGTTGAACTGTGGAGTCCTTGGGGCTCTCTGAGCTTGGTCGTCTTTTTGCAAATGTTTCATTACCTGGCTGAGTTACATGTTCAGTGCGAGCAGGAAACGTTTGCAAGAAAACAACCAACCTCAAAGAGCCCCAAGGACTCCCCGGGGTGGACTGACCTGTATTCACCTGCCTGAGCCATTTCCCTTCTCCCTCCTGGAGACATTTGCTCTTTTAATTCGGTTGATAATTCCAAATTGATAGAGGGAAGCATAGAGGATTTCAAATCTTTGGTTGACAACATTGGCTACAGTCAGGGCTTCTCTGATTTCTCATGGCTTACCTCCTTGTTACCAAACATTGCCAGGCTTTTATGATTTACAATATAAGGCATGTATTATTAGAGAAGCTCTTTCCACACTCCAGGGACTTATATGGCTTGTCCTGTGTGTGGATCCTGTTATGGGAAGTAACTTCACTCCTAGTAGTAAAGCTCTTTCCACACTCTGTGCACTTACATGGCTTCATCCCAGTGTGGATCCTTTTATGATGGGAAGTAAGAGCACTGCTAGTAGTAAAGGTCTTTCCACACTCCAGGCACTTATATGGCTTGTCCCCTGTGTGGATCCTGTTATGGGAAGTAAGATCACTCCTAGTAGTAAATCTCTTTCCACACTCTATGCACTTATATGGCTTCTCCCCTGTGTGGATCCTGTTATGGGAAGTAAGAGCACTGCTAATAGTAAAGCTCTTTCCACACTCTGTGCACTTATATGGTTTCTCCCCTGTGTGGATCCTTTTATGAATCATAAGGTATCTATTTTCACAGAAGCTCTTTCCACACTCCAGGGAAGTTATGGGAAGTACATTCACTCCTACTATGAAAGATCTTTCTACACTCTGTGCATTCATGTGGTTTCTTCTCTCTCTGGATCCTTTCATGTGAAGTAACTTTTTGGCTTCTTCTGAAAATCTTTCCAGATTCCAAACATTTATATGGTTTTCCCCCTGTGTGGATCCTTTTATGAGAAGTAAGGGACCCATTTTCACAGGAAAGAGTGAAGGTCCAATCGTGATTTTTTCTATTGTCTCTGCAGACAGAATCTTCTCCTTTGGTTTGGGTTGGAGAGTGTTCATTTACAACTAATTGGTCTTTTAATAGTCTTACACTTTTTCCAGTATATTTTTCCTTTATTTTTCCTTGTTGGGCAAGAAAGCCTTGCGTCTCGGCATCCATGGAAGAGGATGCCTTTCCTGATTCCAACTATTTGACTGGCTTCTCTCATGACTTTCTAGTTGCATCTCCAGTTCCTTGTCCATCCTGCCTCCATGCCTGATCACTTCGAATTTTTCACTGGGATCTTTATGCTCATAGCCATGATCACCTTCAAAGGAAAAGAGAAATGAACATGATAGCAAGGATGGGGGAAAAGATCAGACTGTAGGAGGTCATATGATTTTCCTTCTGAATTTTTGCCAAATTCCAATATCTTGCACATTTGTATCCTTACAATCACATGGTATAGAAATGATAATTTCTATACTCATGAGCCATAAAAGCTTTGAAAACATCTACAGCATCCGGTTTGTTTAGAATCATCCTTATATAGTCAAACCAAATCCAGAGTCAGCGTTGAGTTCAGGAAGAATCCGGGGAAACATCCAGGGAGACCTTAGGAGAAAACCGAAAATTTATTGGAAGGCGGTCAATAACAGGAAAGACCAGTGAGAACTAAATCAATTTTGAAATTTGTCCTTTTTTCCTACTCAAATTGCCTTCCATTTGCTCTTCATTTTTCTCTGGCCAAAATCAAATGGTTGCAGAGAAAACAATTCTAGAGCTCTTCTATTAACCCTAAACAGCATGTTTGCAATGGAAAAGCAGCACAATTTTGCCCTTCACCCCAAGGCTCAGGATAGAAATCAAAAGGAAGACAAGTCATTAACCCAACAGCCTGAATAAATGAGAATCCTTCAGAGGACAGACAGGGAAGCATCTGGGCCCAAAAGGATGAAATCAGTGTGATGGAGTTGAGCATCTCCTCAAGCCAAGGAGTGAGTTTCTCACTGATACCTTTAAAAAGAAATGGAAAAATCCACCAGATGAGAAATGGCAGGGGATGCATCTAAGCAGAGAGCCATTGACGTCCTTCCTTCCTTGGAGCAGGAGAAGGCCAGATCTTTTCCTTCCCCGCCTCCAAGAGATGAGGTGATGGCATCTAACTAGAAAATGTCTTTCCAAACTCTCTCATGGGAGAGAAGCAAACCCTTACCCAGAGAGGCCACGTTCCTATAATTTTCCAGCATGACTTCCCAATGCAGTGCTTTTTGGTGAGGATCCAGCTGAGACCACTCCTCCTCGGAGAAATACACAGCCACCTCCTCGAAGGACACAAGACCCTCCTGAACAAGGGAAAAAAGAAAACAACAAAGGAGACCAGAACAGGCCAGGAGGATTTGCAAGATCTGTCCTATTATTCAGAAATTCCCAAAGCAAAGATATGCACTAAGTTAAATGGCAAAGCTTGGTGGGATTCCAAGGCCTAGGTGAGAAAATGGAAAGAGCCAAAAGCTTTTGACAGAAGAATATTTCTGGCAGGCTTGATCAACTTGATTGCTTCTGCAGGGCTTCCAGTGACATTCAGTGAAAGCAACCCCAATTTCCTTCTGGATTGATCCATCAGGCAATCCATGCGCCCACCTTCAAAAGACTCTCAGCGTCTTGAGAGGACCAACTTGCAGATGGGCTTCAGAAACTCCACCTATCAGTGTCTTCAATCCTTCCTGTGTTTGCAGAGGAAAATCGGGGGGCAGAGAGATTCTTTCTAGCATTTCAGCAAGGGGCTTAGGCTGCCCCAGAACGACCAATCGTGCCCATGCTCAACAGCTGCATGAAGTGCTGGGAGAGCACAGCCCAGGGATTTGGGGGGGGGGGGCATCAACATCCAGAGGCACACAAGCCAGGTTCTTCTCCTCCTCAGACTGCTTCCCTTCTTTGCATCGCTCCCTCTCCTAGCATTGACTGTTGGCCTCTGGTACCATATCTGACAATAAATTGGTTTATGGTTCAGTGGAAGGATGTCCTGGTCTCTGGTTTAACACACTCTTAGGGTGGAAAGTCCCTCCTTCAATTGGTTTCTTAAGTGGGAGACCAGAAACACAAAAGCTCTGATTCTACTAACCAGCACCAGAGACTCCACATTGAGGAGCAAATTGTTGAGAATGTCTCCCCTTGCTTTTGGGTCTATAGGAACACTCTTGGTGCTCTCAGAGTACCTTGGTGGCAGCATGCAATATTCCTCCCTTGTCAGTACATGGATGGGTCAGGTTAACACCTTTGAGGATTGTGGATTGGCATGTCAGTAGGAGGGATACGCTGGAAATCTGATTTAACTGTAGGCCTTAGGAGGGGTTGAGATGTCTTGAAGTCATTAGAATATGAGGAAAATATAATATAATAATGTAAAAAATAGACAAAGTTGTGTTTAAGCTGGGTGGCCATTCAAACATTATAAATAAATAAATAAATAAATCAAAAAAGAAATAATAATAATATTTATTTATTTACTGAATGTATATGTCGTCCCTCTCCCCCAGAGGGTGACTATATAAGATATACCAGTAAGTGGACAGAGAAATATACAGTCTACTTTGCATAACTGTATAAACAGTCTGCAACACCACTATCCATAAATCAATTTACTCCATGTAATTCTTTTTGGGTCTCTGCTTCAAATGTACCCCTGGCAAAATACTATACTCACCCAAAGCACGCCCACACCTAGCCCAGTTTTCTACATGATTAAATACAAAGAAAAAAAGGGGAAATGGGTTTATTAAAAAGTGGTGGTTTATTTCTATTGTGATGCAAAATAATAAAATAAAAATAGGATTGTGTGTGAATGCTGTTTTAGGAATATTAAAGTAGGAAATAATATTTTTGGAATAATTAATTGGCATTTTGGGATAAGACGTACCAAAAATTACTTTCAATTTTATTTTGACAACAAATGTTCTTTTGTATTCAGATCTGGTGTTAGGAAAAGAATGTAACATTTGGGAATGAAAATGAAGCCCAACAGGCCAGCACTGGAGGCCAAGATGGAGAAGACCTGCACGGCCACCATATACTTCCCCTTGGTGCTCAGGTAGGTGGGCACAAAGGAGACCCAGACGCTGCAGAAGACCAGCATGCTGAAGGTGATCAGCTTGGCTTCATTGAAGCCCCCAGGTAGATTCCTGGCCAGGAAAGCTACTGTGAAGCAGATGACAGACAGGAAGCCCATGTAGCCAAGGGCAAGGTAGAATATGGCAACAGAGCCTTCATTACATTGCAGGATGATTTCCCCAGATTGTAAGAACATGTCAGACTCAGGGAATGGGGGAGAAATTCCCAACCAGATGCTGCAGAGGGCAACTTGGACACCAGAGCAAGAAAGGATGATAGAATTGGCCAGGCTCTTCCCCAGCCATCTCTGCACTTTATTCCCTGGTTTTGTGGCCAAGAAGGCTAACACCACTGTGACTGTTTTGGCCAAGACAGTAGAAATAGCAATTGAGAAGATGTTGCTGAATGCTGGTTGTTGGAGAAGGCAAGTGGCTCTCCTTGGCCGGCCAACAAATAGGAAGGAGGTCAAGAAGGAAAGCAGGAGGGAGATGAGGAGGATGTAGGAGAGGTCCTGATTGTTGGCTTTGACTATGGGAGTTTCTTGGAATTTAATAAAGATTCCCAAGATTAAACCTGTTACCAAACACAGGAACAAGGTGAGGGAAGATAGGATCATCCCCAAATTTTCTTGATAGGATAGGAAAGTTTCAATCTTAGGTATACAGTCATCTTGGTTGATGTTTGGATGCTGATCTGCTGGACATCTGGTGCATTTTTCAGCATCTGAAAATAGCAAGATTAATGTCTGCCGTAAAGCATGCTCTTCCATAAGATGCATCATTGGAGTGAAACTGGTGATGGTGTGGATGAATGTGTGTGGAGAAAGATATTATGTGGCAATGGTTCGGAATTTTAAGTAGCATAATGCAGAAGGACAAGTGCCAAAGGCAAATGAGAATCTCTGCCACACTTTTCCAGGAGGAGCTGTGTCTGCTTTTAGCAGTTGCATCATTTGAATCCCATATTCTGTCAACCACCTTTTAGAAATGAAATACAAAGCACTCCATAGCCCTCCACCAATGACCCCTGGAGAGATGGTCATTGGGACCTCCTATACTGGACTAATTCAAGCACAAGAAGGGGTAGAAGGTTGGACTCAGTGGCCCCTTCCAGCTCTGACTCTTTTAAGAAGGAAAGTATTTCTCCAACAAACTCAGCTGCTGGTCTTCATGTGTAAACTGGGTGTTGAGGAAGCTGTTTATTAAATTCTCCTTTGCAAATGTCTATGCTCCCTTCCCTTTCACAAAGGAGATAGCCAGGTCTTCTGTCTGGACAGCAGTTCTCTGGCTGGTGTATCCCCCTGTTTCTTCATCCTCCCGTCCATGCAGGAAAGCAAGCACCAATGGCTTCCGTCTCCTTGGGCATCTCTCTTGAGGGCTGATGAGAAAACCCAGCCTCAGTTTTACAGTTCTTTCTGTAACTCCAGCTAGAAGGGGAAACTCTTGTCAGCTTCACCACTTAAAAAAAGAGAAAGTCCCTTATCAGGGAAGGAAGGAAGGAAGGAAGGAAGGAAGGAAGGAAGGAAGGAAGGAAGGAAGGAAGGAAGGAAGGAAGGAAGGAAGGAAGGAAGGAAGGAAGGAAGGATAGTCCAGCATTGGACCTGTTGCTGGACCTGTTAAACAAGTCCAGCTTTTTACTCATGCATTAGTGGATCAAAGGAAAGGAAAGGAAAGGAAAGGAAAGGAAAGGAAAGGAAAGGAAAGGAAAGGAAAGGAAAGGAAAGGAAAGGAAAGGAAAGGAAAGGAAAGGAAAGGAAAGGAAAGGAAAGGAAAGGAAAGGAAAGGAAAGGAAAGGAAAGGAAAGGAAAGGAAGTTTTCCATTTCTCCAAAAATGCCAAGAAAAAATGGTAGAGGTTCACCAGTAAAGAAGATCAAGATCAAGAAATTCCATCTCCCTTCTAATGCCAAGTCCTCATTGATCCCCTTTCTTTTAATAGTCTGCTCCTGATTTAACCTCCAAGATTATTTCTTATCACTCACAATGAAATAAATTATACATATTAATATTTTTTAAGCCAAACTTAAAAATGCTAATCAAAACACCCTTTCATGAAAAATGTCTAGGTCTATGGTCTTCCCCACAAGTCTGCCCCTTTCCTCCCATGTCACCCACCTTCCACGGTGGAGATGGTTCCTTCCGCAGAAGGAAGAAGTCGTAGCAGCAGACGGGCTGCCCTTCCCGACCCACCTTCCGGAATCCAGGACAACAGCGTTCCACACACCTGGAAGGAGGCAGGGGCTGAGCAGAGAGAGGAAGAACATCCAGAATATAAACTTATTTTCAGAAAAATGGCGACGGAGGAAAGGGTTGGTGATCTCCAGTTCAAGGTTTAGCGTTGACTAGTTAGAAGCCAATAAGAAATGTGATGTTCAAACAGATTGAACCGCATATTCCTTCTGTTTCTCTTCCCTTTTGATGTTTCATACACCCTACAAGTTTTAGACTTTCATTCTAAATTGAGATAAATTTAGATAAATTTAAATTTATCGGGAAAATGTTGGATGGATTCTTTGCTTTGCTGGGTAAACCACATTATTTGCATGACTGGCTCCGTCTACCTCCCTTTCCATAGGCTCAGTGAATAGTTTACCTGAAAATTGAAGACTCTATTTTTCAAGGGCTCCTGAATAGCCGATAAAGAAGAAATTCAGACTCTTGAGAACCTGATGAGTTGAAATGAAAACTCAAAGGCACATCCTCCCCCAAAGAAGCACAATCCTGTTGTTACCAGCCTTAGTGGAGTGAAATCAATATTATTGCTACCTTGGTCAGCATTTCCACTTGGTCGATGGTAAATTTAAAATCCTGAGATGCCTGTTTTTCTGGACTCCCAGATTTCACTCTCTTGACAGATTTGTTGGGGAAAACTACCCAGTTCACAATGTCCAGGTCAGCTGTCAGATCTCCTTTCTCATCCAGGTATACCCCACCCATGGAATGATTGTGAAGCAGAGAGTTTTGAAGGAAGGAGTAGAGCTGGAAAGGAAAGGAAAAGAAGAATTTAGAAGGGACATCAAAAGATTTTTTATTTATTTTTTTAAGATGTCTTGGTCTGTGTTGGGAGGGATCTGAACATTTCTCTCTCTCTGTTCAAAAACCAGGTTCTATTTTAAGTTTCCAGCTTGGTTAGGAGAGTATCAATACGCACAGGAATAAGAACAGCTGCTAACTTCATGGTGAAATATGTAGATCAGAACAATGATTGTAAAGGGTGGGAGTTTCAACATCTGGTCATGTTCTTGTTCCCACCACTTTATGACAGCAGTGCTAACATACAACTGCTCTGAAGGCAAACAACCAATTCTCTTTTCATTGATGTTTTATTAACCTAAAAAAAAAAATTAACCTAAAAAAGCAATTTTCAGCCATTCAGATTTTCCTTTAGCTTGAGGAATGTTGTGTGGTTTTTCTCTTTTGCAGTATCATTAGTTGCCCAATTGAGCTAGGTAGTTTCACATTTCCTCCCTTCCTGTGTTGTTCTCCTGGTCTTCAGCAGTGAAGATCAATGACTTAGCACAGGAAGTACCACTGATGATCCAAAGATATTGGTCCACCACACCTCTCTTCTTGCTAACAGTCATTCCTTTCTGTGATTGGAGAGTATTAGTTGGTACTCTCTCACAGTTTAAAGTGTAACCCCAATTTGGCTCCTGGTTAGCACAACCTTAGCCCTGGGATCAAGTCAACAGGTCAGAATCGCTGATGGAGGAGAAGAGGTCTCTTCTATGTTCACACCAACACCCTTATGCATTAGAAGGAGCATGACAGGTATGTGTTGTGTGCATCGTGTTGCATGAATGCTGCTTTGTACAGTACATTTCTCTCCCTCTTTGTTTTAATAGGAAGCCTCCAAAATTTTGGCTGTCTTTCATGGGACCCAAGTCTTGTTTATTCTCTTCCTGTCCTTTCCTACAATCGCTTCTTCAGACTGCCTTCCTCCTGTGCAATTGACATTTGCATGCCACCGATGGATTCTGGGAGAGTGAAGCGGAGCTCACCGTGAGCTACAAAGAAGTGAGACTTCAGCTCATCGGATCAAGCCAGCTACCCATGCGTGAATTTTACAACTAAGAATCTAAATCAAGAAGTCTACAAGGGAAAATCTATTTGGAAAATGCACTTGGATCTGCAGAACACTCAAGATTAATAAAGTCATGGAGAAAGAAGCTAGCACTGTGGTGACCTGCAAGGCATGTGCTATGTTTGTATTCCTGCCTGAGAAGGACTCCAATTATACCTGAACCAAATGCAGAATGATCAGATTGCTGGAGGAGAAACTGGAGGGTCTAGAGGGATGTCTAGCGATTCTGAGACTCATCCATGAAAATGGGGATTTCCTGGAAAAGGCAGAAGTCTGTCTACAAACTGACCACAGTTTGTCTCCACAGGAGGAGGCATGACAGCATGTCACTCGGAGGACAAAGGAAAGAAGAAAACTCTCCCTGCCACTGGAGCTTACCAATCAATTTCATACCCCGCCACCACCCCCCCACCAGAAGAAGACATGCAGACCTCTGGAGAAGGGTCTCATCAAGTGTCCCCGTAACAGGAAGAGAAGGAGCTCAGACTGCCACAGAGAAGTGGAGTCCGCTGGATGTCCCAAAGAGGAAAGGGCATATGGTGGTGATTGGTGACTCACTTCTCAGAGGAACCAAATCCACAATCTGCAGACCAGACAAGCTATCAAGGGAAGTATGTTGTCTCTCAGGTGCAAAGATCAAAGACGTGGCAGAGAGACTCGTTCAACTAATCAAGCCCACTGATTATTATCCCTTTCTCTTCTTTTGTGTAGAGACAAACGATACAACAAAAAAGAGCCTGAAAACAATATCAAGGGACTATGAGGAGCTAGGCTAGAAGGCAAAAGAGTTGGGAGCACAGGTAGTTTTTTCATCCATACTTCCAACGGATGGTCAAAGTGATGGAAGGCATGAGCAGGGAGGATTCTGGAATGGAGCTTCAAGGTTAATGGGAGAGGGGAGAGACATTTCAAGGAAAGCATATCCTCAGCCCCCAGCTGGACTGTGTGAAAGTCAAGAGAAAGAGACTGGCCCCTCCCTACGGGCATAATGGTTATAGTTGCTGTTGTTGGGGGATTAGAGTTCGTCTGGTGAGATTCTGGCTATTAGGTGCAAGCTAATAAAGAAGCTGAGCTGATTTCTGGACTGTCTCATGTGATTCTTGGGCTGAACGTGACAGTCAACATCCAATGAGGAAATGGAGGATTTCAGATGTAAACCACTGGCTCAAGGGATGGTGCCATCAAGAAAACTGGATTTCTGGGCCATGGTCTGCACTACTTGCAAGATGGGCTTCTGGCAAGAGATGGGCTCCACCTCATGAGGACTGGGAAGAATGTGTTTGGAAGGCATTTTGCTTGGCTGATCCGAAGGGCTTTAAACTAAATCTGGAGGGGGAAGGAGGCCAATTTCTAGGGCCAAACCCAAAGCATAAGCCCCAAGACAATGAATTTGACAGTGAAGAAGGAAGTGATGAGAAGGAAGGGGCACTCAAGTATAAAACAGGAGATGCTGCAAACACAAAGTCAGCCATAAGGGGCTCAGATGCCTGTACATAATGCTCAAGTAAGGAGAACAAACAGGGAGAACTTGAAGTCCTAATACCTGAGGGCAGGTATGGTATTGTTGGTGTTGCCGAAACTTGGTGGGATGGAACCCATGATTGGAATATACTACTAGAGGGATATAATTTGGTCAGAAGAAACAGACCCAACAAAAGAGGAGGAGGAGTTGCATTGTATGTAAAGAATTGCTACCCTTGTACAGAATTACATGATACCAAGGATGAAAGTCTTCTTGAAAGTATTTGGATGAATATAAAGGGGGAGAAAAATGGCATTGCTTTAGGTGTGTACTACAGGCCACCCAACCAAGCAGAGGAAATAGATGAACTTTTTGTAAATCAGTTAGTTGAGGTGTCCATGAAACACATTCAAAGGAATAAAATTCACCAGAGAGGAAGAAAACAACAACACGTTGCCCTTCCTGGATATCCTCATCAGCAGAGGAAAGAACAGCAAATTAGAAACCCAAGTCAATCAGAAGACAACCCACACTAATCAAGTACTCCATTACCAAAGTAACAACCCAACCTCCCACAAGAGGAGTTGCGTAAGAACATTATTCAAATGAGCACAAATGCACTGCAGCGACCCAGAACAGCAGAAAAAGGAAAAAGACCACCTATACAACATCTTCCAACAAAATGGATATCCACACAACTTTATCAAAAGTGCTTGTCCACTCAACCTACTACAACACAACCAACACAAGCTATGTAAAGGATCACACTGCCATACATCAGAAACATCTCAGAAACAACCAACAGACTTATTACAACCACATGGCATCTCTGTAGCACATGAACCAACAATATCCTAAGTAAACTGAGTAAGCCCAAAAAGAAAAAACAGGAGTCATCTACAACATACAGTGTAAGGACTGTAACAAACACTACGTAGGACAGACAGGCAGAAGACTAGCAGAACACATCCATGAGCACCAACTAGCAGTCAGAAGACATGATGAAAATTCCTTAGTTAAACAACACATGGACAGACTCAACCATAGTTTTAACTGGGAAACTGTCAGCATTTTAGACCAAGCTAAATTCAAATATGCAAGAGAATTCTTGGAAGCTTGGTATTCAGACAAGGCAGCAATTAATAGATGCATAGAGATAAACAGCATCTACATACTATTCAAAAGAGACAAAAGACCAGAAGATCACCTCACCAGCATTCAGTCACCAGCAATCATCACCCAGATAAGCAAAGGTCACCACCAGGCACACAATCAAGCAGTCAACATACACTAATCAATGAACTATCAGAAGAGCAAAACAGAACCCCCACTCCCACCAGCACTGGCAAAGCAGGCCACAGCAGATAAATAGAGAGCAAACCCCATCCCATTTTAGCACTGAAGATGTTACCTAGCCGGGTAATGAAACGTTTGCAAGAAAGCTCAGAGAACCCTAAGGACTCCACAAAACATACCACTGTAGTAGGGGGACTTTAACTACTCTGACATCAACTGAAAAGCAAACTCTGCAGCAAGTGGGAGATCAAGCAGGTTCCTGATCTGCCTAGCAGACAATTTTATCATCCAAAAGGTGGAGGAGGGAAATAGAGTCAGCTATACTGGACTTGATACTTATTAATAGGGATGAAGTGGCTGAGCGAGTGAAAGTTGTAGGAACTTTGGGAGAGAGTGCCCATGTCATTCTAGGATTCATCATAATGCAGGCAAGGGTAACTGAACAAAGTCAGAGTAGTGTTCTGGATTTTAAGACAGCTGACAGGTGAGACGGCTCCTCAGATAACCTGGTCCTGTGCCATGTAGGGCTTTAAAGGTAATAACCAACACCAAGTATTGGACCTGGAAGCAAACTGGCAACCAATGCAGCTCGCGTAGCAGAGGTAAGAGAAAGAATAGGAAGGATCCCACGGATGGAAATCCTAGAGGGAAAAATGGTTCAGGATGCTTAGAAAACTCCGAAAAACAAGATAATAAAGGCCCAAACAAAAGCAATAGCACAGAGAAAGAAAAACAGGAGGCCCTCTTCCTAGACCCCACCAGTCAAAATTCCTTGACTGGTGAGATCTGCAACATGCCCCTTCTGCTGGACCGAGTGGGCTGGGCTGATATAACGGGGGTGAGACAGCTCCTCAGATAACCTGGTCCTGTGCCATGTAGGGCTTTAAAGGTAATAACCAACACCAAGTATTGGACCTGGAAGCAAACTGGCAACCAATGCAGCTCGCGTAGCAGAGGTAAGAGAAAGAATAGGAAGGATCCCACGGATGGAAATCCTAGAGGGAAAAATGGTTCAGGATGCTTAGAAAACTCCGAAAAACAAGATAATAAAGGCCCAAACAAAAGCAATAGCACAGAGAAAGAAAAACAGGAGGCCCTCTTCCTAGACCCCACCAGTCAAAATTCCTTGACTGGTGAGATCTGCAACATGCCCCTTCTGCTGGACCGAGTGGGCTGGGCTGATATAACGGGGGTGAGACAGCTCCTCAGATAACCTGGTCCTGTGCCATGTAGGGCTTTAAAGGTAATAACCAACACGATGTATTGGACCCAGAAGCAAACTGGCAACCAATGCCGCTCGCGTAGCAGAGGTGTTATATGGACTCCCTGGGGGCATTCAGAACTGTCCATGCTGCTGCATTTTGCACCAGCTGTAGCTTCCAGATACTCCTCAGGGGTAGCCCCATGGAGAGTGCATTGCAGTAATCTGATCAGGAGGTGACCAGGGCATGAGGAAGAGGCATAACTGACACACAACACAAAGTTGTGCAAAGGCCCTCCTAGCCATGACTGCCACCTGCTTTTCGAGGCAGGGAGGTTGCTACGCAGCAGGGACATTGGTACAGAAGCAAAACTCCCGACTGATCCCACGTGCCCATCCTCAGGAACAGGGTCTCACATCCAGCAACATGTGGAGCAGAGCCCCTGAAGGCCACCAGAGATTCCTGGATGACCACTGCCACACCCCCTCCCCTGCCCTGGGGTCTCAGCTGGTGCCAAACCCTAGACCTGGCAGGACACATTTCTGAAAGGGGAACACCCCCTTCTGGTGTCAGCCAGGTCTCTAACGCAGGCCAGGTTGGCCTGCTCCTCCCCAATAAGGTCATGAATAAGGGGGGAGGGGCTTATTATTGACTGACCTGGCATTCATCAGCAGCAGCTGAAAGCCCGGCCTCTGTAGGTCCACTGATGAGGGTCAGGGCTTGAGCCCAGAGGGCCAGAACACACCACTGGTGTAACACACTGGGGCCGTCTTCCCCTGAAACAGCCTGCCCTCTGGCTCCCATCATAATGTCCCATGCCACCCAGCACATGAATACCCGCCCTGAATCACCAAAGGTGACCCTCCACCCACCCTCCTGGCCTCAGACCTAAGAGGCCCGCCGTATCATAAACCATTCAGACCAAGGGGGAATATGGGGTGAGGGGAAATGGGCCCCTTTGGCAGTGCAGCTATCTGCTCTCAATGCCAACAGGGGTTAGTCTCCCCAGCTCCCCCTTCACTACCACGCCCCCTCTCTCAACCGGCCTCTCTTACTAGTTGGTGAGAAGAGGGCCACATCCACTCCTACCCTCTTCCCACCTCACACCCAGGAACAGGGTAGCACACTCATCAAGCATCCACAGACTGACTCACCTACTGACCCCACAACTACTCCAGTTCCCCCCGGCCTCTTCTCTGGTCATAAGGGGTACCCCCCTTGGCACATTACAGGGCTAAAACCCAGACCCCCCAAGGGTCTCTATGGGCTTTAGGCTCTGTGGGCCCTTCGGCTCTGGCCTCCAGCTCCACCATCACAGTTGGATCCGCCTCAGCCTTGCCCCTGGTGCTCTCATCGCCACCACCCTGCCACCACCATGAGCGCTGCCTCCAAAACCCACAGAGTTGGGCATGGGCCTTGGCTCCTCAGCCATTCCTGGCCCAGCTGGACTGACTTTTGCCACCGTCCAAACTGGCCTAGATGATGCAGCCTCAGCAGCCACCGCCAGCACTCTCCCGCGGCCACCGCAGCGATCACAGCCACCGTCGTCCCCTTGGGTCCAAGTGCTGCCCACTGCCACACACATACCCATTGCTCATTTCCTCTCCTTGTTGTCCTCGGCCCAGCCGCCACCACCGCAACTCTCCTCCCCACCATGACAGCCAGCATCAGACGGAGTAACGCTGGGGGTTCTCTACATTCACCTCACATTCAAACTCCATACCTCCATACCTCCTAACCCCCATGCCGATCATGGCTGGGAGCCTCGCGCTGGGGATGCACTCCCTGCTGCCTTCTTGTTCTTTTTCAATCATTTAATTTTCAGAATAAGTAACCAAGGCACCCACGGACAAAACTGATTCCTACCTGCAGGGGAAACCTGTCTAACGGAAAAGAAATACCTGCCAAGCCTCCAGCCTTGGAGCTTCCACCATCATACCCCTGTTCCTCACCGATCTCTTGGGTCTGGATACAGATGCTGAATGTAAGGCGCGTCCCACAGCCCAGATCGTGTTGTGAATGAGAAAGCCATCCACAGCCTGGATCCGATCAGTCTCCTCTTGGGCCCGAGGCTCCAGTTCTTCTCTCTGTCTGCACCGTCTCCAGGCTTTCACCGAAAAGGCATCCTTAGTGGATGAACACATAAAGGTTTTCTTTACAAAGTCATGCATGGATTCGTAAAAGAGGGGAAAAGCATCATAGTTTGCCCATTTCCTTTTCTGTATCAGAAAGGAAAAAATGCCCCCAACATATTTAAAGGAAAAGGTATTGAACAGCAACTCGAGACTGAGATCCCAGTGAGCTGCAGTGATCCAGATTTTTTCTACAGCATCTTCCTGAAAGTCTTGAAGTAGTCTATGTACAACCTTTAGTCCTATTTGGAATGAATTAGTCTCTGCACCGTAAACAATGACATTGACTTCTCTCCACTTGAAATATTCTTTAAATATTACATCCATCTGACCCTCATTTACTGTAAAGCTTTGGTACATAGCTGTACAAATGCCATTCCTGATCAGCAGGGAAGTCAGCGTTGTCATGAATTTGTGCCCCTGGTCAGTGTCTGGGGCAAGGAGACCCACCAAGGTCCACCTGAAATGGAGGAGCAGCTTGACCATCCCTGAATACTGGAATCCTTCAGCAGGGAGCATCGGGTAGAAGAAAGGAGACTGAGCTTTATCCCCCAGAATCTGAGAAATAAAACTGTAACTGATCTGAAAGGAATGGAAGATGGTGATATTTAAAATTTAACAAGCAGAATGTAATTCCTATCATTTCCATAATAAAACTCCGCTTTTCGTTAAACAGAGGACCTCTGATTCAAAGTTGCATGACTGAAAATGGTCTCCCCAAGAAAGACACATCTGAGGGATTTTTTAAATAATAGCTTTATTAAATTTTAAAAACAGATAAAAACCAGCAGTAACTGATAAGCAAGAAAAAGAATAGAAGAAAAGAAAGAATAAAGAGAAAGAAGGAAAGCAGAAGTACAGAAAAAGAAAGAAATAGAAACACAAAAAAGAATGATTTCCAATTTCTTTTACAGCAGATATAAGTAAAGCATACATTAAAGTCTTAGTCTAGGTTTACAACTTCACATCCATTTTTTTCTATCATCTATTAATTTACACCTGAGGGAGTTTGTAAGTGTCCAACATGGTCGAAATCTGGATGGAGATGCCGGTCTCAGCCCCTTCCAGAACAGCCACTGTGTTTCTCTGTCTTCCACAGCTGTAGTTGGGAACATTGGCCTCCCCGTCTGAAAGCAGGTCCAGCAAAGCTTCTGAAGTCATTTCTACCTTGAAGAAATTCTCATAGATTTTATACCCCAGGCTGAGGTTGGGTAAGAGATAGCCATTCTGGTTGATGGCCTTGGTGGCAAAAAGGAAGGGGAGAAATTTCCAATAAAGTTTGGATGCTTTCCTGCAGAGATGAAAATCACATTTAACTTTTCTTCCATGATCATACTTTTAATCAACACAATCACTTCTTCTCCCAAACAGTTTCCAACATTCCAAAATATTACCATAGAAAAAGAATTTAAAAAACAGACAATTTTGGATCATGCAATACTTCAAAGGCACCCTCCCAGCTGGTTACACAAACACCATTTCAGTTTCATACGTTGGTTTTCAAGCATCTTATCCCGTATTTGATGGACTCCCTCAATAAGGGGGTGGGGGGTGGGTAAGAGGTGATATACCCAGATAGCTTCCATATTTCAGTGCACCATTAGGATTCTTTCAAATTGTATTACATTTTAAGTCACTGAATGGCTAAAGGAAACTATTTAATTATAGTTCTTGTATATTCTTGATATTATAAACATTTTTGGAGTTGGTCCAAGAGTTTAGACTGACTGTAAAAGGCTCCCACCGAGATGATATTCAGAAGCTGTTAAAGACCAGGTTCTTCTCCCCGGCTCTGGGGAAGTGAAGATTGAAGCCCTCTTGGATGGACCTTCATTGGTTTGTTGTTGTTTCTGGGGCTGTTTACGATTCTTTTCCTGTATTCTAGTTTATTACTTTAAATTGTGAGCCACCCAGAGTCACACAGCCTATGAATCCTATAAATAAATAAGCAAATAAAGGAACCAACCAATATGATAGATATAATATTTTCATTTTTAAAAAGATTTTTCGGTCCCTGGGATGAACTTGTGAATGAGAATCAGAGACATTTGCAAACTCCACGAATGCAAATGTTCTTAACTGGGACTCTTTCATCCCAGCAGTAAATTTTGGTGTGGAAAAACAATAGTGGAGTCATCTCATTTCCGATGCAGAGAGAACATCCACTTTCCCTCTGTGCTTGGACCAGGGCATCCCCCAGAGTTCAACTCAGCCCAGGGATGAGGTCAAAGGGAGAGATCATTCGGTGCCTGTCTGTCCACAGTCTAGCGCTGCTCATAGGACGCAAAGGAAAGTGGGTGAGGGCAAATATTGGGGTCTTATACTTGACAGCTCAAAATGAGCTTCATCACTTGTAGTATGTAAAAGGGACCCCAAGACAGAATCAGAATGTAAGTTAGCAAGAGAAGCAGATCATGGGGAGAGAACCTTGTGTTTTTGGAGGGCTGGAGCTGTAGAAATTTGCTGGAAATGCTCTAATATGATGCAGGAAGATTGACTTACATGGTGAATTCTTTTGAAGGACTTCTATCGAAGCTTAATGACTGAAACCTAACCTTCATTGCAGAGACTATGCCACTAATGAAATAATCTCCTGGCTTGTAGTGATTCTGTGGGTCCACTTCGCCCTGCTCCAGAGTCAGGAGGCATTTGGCCTTGAGCATCCCACAGGCTCCCTGGGGCCACAGAAGCAGCACAAGTAAAATCATCAGCAACATGACTTGTGTTCCTGACTGAGCCTTCTCTGTGGCACCTGCTTTTTAACGAGGAATGAGAAGAGGTGGAAGAAGCGCAAACCTCTTCCAAGACTGAAGCTTTGGATCCAGACTAAGTCCACCCAAGGGACATGAACACAGCCCCTGCTTGCCTTAAATCCACCCTCAGATTCTCTCTCAGTCCCCAGAGCCATTTATCCACCCAGAATTTCTGACAAAGTCCTCACCCAACTTTGCCTTTCAGTTTGATATAGACATCCAAACATTTTCTGACACGTTTGTGTAAAATCTTCTGAAAGTTAGCAGAAACATCTCTAGGGACTTCACACAAAGTCAGCAAATCAATCACTATGATTTGGATAATTGCAAGGAAGAAAATTGTCACCCCTCTGAACCCAGACTAAGTCAACAGGCAGGTGCCCAAAGGGAGAGCTCACAGATGTGGCTCCCAACTTTGAAGATGGGCCAGTGAGGGAGGCTGGAGAATTTGGCCCCAAAGCTTTCCAATAAAATACTTTTAGAAAACCCAGGATCAAGAGAGACTTTTACCAGGGTCATCAAGAATGGCATATTAATATGGATTTAGTTGGGCTTTTTTTCTAGGCGAATTTGGTTTTGAGTCTCTAGCTAGGTCTGGATCCCATCTGGGAGACATACAAATGCAGGAACCAGTGAAACAATTTCCTGTTGATCATCCTAATCTTTATGCTTCCCATAAAGTCTGGCAAAATCCTCAGAAGGAGGAATTTTGCTTAGCGTGAGCTGTATCAGCACTTTGGCTTCAGTTCTGCAAGTACAATTCAACCGTTACTCTCTTCTTTCTTTCTTTCCTTTCCTTGTGAAACTGAATTCACCAGCTTTACTTCTTTAATTCTCTTGTAAAAATGGCATTTATTATCCACAAATTGGATAATCCACTTGTCCACTTGGAAACTCCCAACACAATGATTTAGGGTCATTCAGAAATACACACACACAGAAACTTATTTTGTACACTCAAGAACAAATGATATTTGAAGAAAAAAAGGACTTGGTGCTTGTTTATTTTCTTTTAATGAACATTGAATTTTTAAACACTGTTTGTTGGAATTAGTAACTCATGTTTTGGGGAACTTACTACCAAAATTCACTTTAATATCTTATTTTGACATTAAACATTATTCAATGTACCCCTGGAAAATCTTCCTTCACTCACTCAAAGCATTTATCTCCCCCTGCACAATTTATAGAAAATTATGCTCTTGAGTTTATAGAAAAGAGCAAAGAGAAAGTGGGAAATCATATTTATTAAAAAGTGATGGTCCATTTCTCTCATGACATCAAAACACAGGACTTGGTGGGGTGTCTTTTAGGAAAATTAAGAGTTCAAAGACTGTTTGTTGGAATCATTAACTGACAAGGTTGGAAAATACTTCATCCTAAACCCACTTTACTGTGTTATTTTGACATCAAGTGTTCTTTTGTGTTCAGGTCTGGCCTTAGCAGAATAATGCAGCATTTGGGGAAGAAGATGCAGGCTAGAAGGCCAGCACTGGAGACCAAGATGGAGAAGACCTGCACGGCTACCATGTACTTGCCCTTGGTGCTCAGGTAGGTGGGCACAAAGGAGACCCAGACGCTGCAGAAGACCAGCATGCTGAAGGTGATCAGCTTGGCTTCATTGAAGGCCCCAGGCAGGTTCCTGGCCAGGAAAGCCACCAAGAAGCAGATAAGAGCCAGGAAACCCATGTAGCCAAGGGCAATATAGAAGGTGGCCACAGACCCTTCATTGCATTGCAGGATGATGTCTCCAGGCTGGGAATGTAGGTCAGAGTCAGGGAATGGGGGAGAAACTCCCAGCCAAGTGACACAGATGATAATTTGGACACCAGAGCAAGTAAGGATGATGGAGTTGGCCAAGCTCTTCCCCAACCACCTCTGCACTTTATTTCCTGGTTTTGTAGCCAAGAAGGCTAACACAACTGTGATTGTTTTGGCCAAGACAGAAGAAATGGCAACTGAGAAGATGATGCTGAAGGCTGTTTGTCGGAGAAGGCAGGTTGGTTTGGTTGGGCGACCAATGAAGAGGAATGAGGTCAAGAAGGAAAGCAGGAGGGAGACAAGGAGGATGAAGGAGAGGTCCTGATTGTTGGCTTTGACCATGGGGGTTTCTAGAAATCTAATGAAGATTCCCAAGACAAATCCTGTGGTGAAGGACAAGAATGAGGCCATGGAAGCCAGGATGATCCCCAACTTTTCTTGATAGGATAGGAAGGTTTTAATCTTGGGGATACAGTGATCTCGATGGATGCTTGGATGCTGATCATCTGGACACCTTCTGCATTTTTCTGCATCTGAAAAGAGCAAGAAGAACTCCCATTAAACACACATATGAATGAAATGCACAGTTTGAGTGGCGTTAGGGATGGTGTGAACCACTGTGAATGGAAGGAGGAAGCCTGTAGTAAGGAGTAGGTCCTGATCGAGGGCTGCTCTCCGCCACTGATCATGTGGAGGCTGGCCTGCCGTCTCTTGCGGTTGCTTCAATTTCAGGTTGCTTCAATTTCAGGGGCCAAGCTAAAGGCCTCTAACCCAAAGATTAGAAATTTGGAATTCTGGAATTTGAAAATGAGAAATCCCCAAATTTGGGATTTAGTGAATGATTGAGTTTGGAGGAAATTGGTATGTAGTAAGGAGAAGTACTCCAAGAGATGGGGGCTCCCCTCCTCTGTTCAAGCGAAGTTGGGTTGCATCTGCTGAAGATGCTTCAATCTGGGTGCCTGAAATGAGCAGTGAAAGAGAATTTTAGGGGCAGCGTAAAAGCCCCCCATTCCACGGCATCAGCTATACGGTGTCAGGTTATGCAATGAGTTTAGAAAATACACTTTCTCAGGGAATCCACCCATGGAGACATTGACATGATCAAAGAGGAAGAACTACAGTCCAGGCAACGGTCAAATAAGAGACATCTCAGCCCGCAGAAGGATGTTTTGTTAGTACTCATTGGCATTGGCGTTTTTGCAGACTACCTTGAAGGGCTGACAAGTGATGATAAGCTGAGAAAAGATCCTGTAAGCAGAATTCTGGGAAAGCAAAGAAGGAACTCTTGAGAAAGGAACCCATGTTCATGGAATATGGACTTTTTCTTCTTTTCTTCTCTACATTGTCTTTGTAGTCCTGCCCCATTACCTCATAGTTACACCCTCATGGCCTCACTAATGTATTTATTTGTTATATAGTTGTAAGTTTTACTTTCATAAATACCTTTTGTTTTACACAATAAAAAGTCCCCCCATCCCTTATGGGAAGATATAGAGAAACCACCTGCTCCAGGTCCAGTACTTTTGTATTTCTTTTGAGTGTGGATCAGTCTAATTGGACATGGGTTTGAAAAAAAGAACATGAACATAGGAAGGAGGAGCAGAGAACGGAGGAGGCACAGAGAGAAGTCACTGGGCTCTGGAAGCATCCAAGTCAGGTCCCCAATTCTTCACTTCTCAGGAAAACCGAAACTATGAATTCTGGCTGCTCAACGAAATGGTTCCACCAAGACTTGAACAGTTACAAGAAGAGCTGATCCTCTTCCAAGACCCTATCAATGTCTTTCTGTCCTGGTACGCTGGAAATTATGACTGCTCAGAGAAAAGAGGTAAATAGCAAACAGAAACATGAAAGATTTGTGTGCAAGATGAAGAGCAAGAGATGCCATCTCCCTCATAATGCTCAACCCTCATTCATCCAGAATCTTTTAAAGTTTTATCTCAATTAGCCTTCAATATCATTTTTTTAATTCACTATGAAATGTAATGCTATACTTATTATAAGGAAATGATTTTTTTTAAAGCCAAGCTTAGAAATGCCTACCAAAAATGCTGTTGTGAATATTCCTCCCCAAAGTCGGCCCCTTTCCCCTTTCCCCCTTTCTTTATCACCCACCTTCCATGGTGGAGATGGTTCCTTCAGCGCAAGGAAGACAGTCATAGCAGCAGATGGGCTTCCCTTCCTGAGCCACCTTCCTAAATCCAGGAGGACAGCTTTCCACACACCTGGAAGGAGGCAGGGGCTGAACACAGAGAGGAAAATATCCAGAAAATGAATCACACATTTATGTCCAGGAAGGGGGCAAAAAGGAAGGGTTAGTAATTTCAGGTTCAAGGCTCAGCTTTGAAACATAAAAAACTTGGAGGTCATCAAACTCATTTCACTGAATGTTGCTTCCCTTTTTATCTTCTCTTCGAATTTTCTGCACACTACAATTTTTAGTTTAGAATCTAAGTTTCAATACTGAATTACACAAGGGAAAGTCAGATGAATTCTTTTCGCTTTAGTGCAATGAATCATTATCCCCATGGCTCAAATCTACATCCCTTTGCAGAGGATTAATACACATTTTATTTACTTATGAGATATATGGCCTCCAATCTCATGGTCCATATCTCTGGGCACCTCAGAGCAGCAGTAAAAAACAATTAAAGCAAATATCTGGAGTGGGGAGAGGGAAAAACATTTCTATTCAACTTTAGCTGTATAATTAAGGATATGTTTTCTTTTGGATATCTTGAGCTCTAACGGAAGAAAATCTTGCCTCTCTAGGTGAACCTAGATGGCCTTCACAGCTATTCCCTGCCAGAGGAGGGCAATCGTGTTCGCAAGAGCTTCAGAGAGAGTGAAATGAAGACTTTCCCCACCTGGTTCAGCTCTTCCATTTCTGCAGTAGCATTGTGGTGGATCATAAATTTGAAATCCAGGGATCGTTCTCTTTGTAGACTCCCAAATTTCACTCTACTAATGGATTTATTGATAGAATACATCCAGCTTACAATGTCCAGGTCTGCTACCAGCTCTCCGTTCTCATCCAAATACACCCCTTCTATGGAATTATTGTAAAACTGAGGATTTTGAAAGAAAGAATGAAGCTGGAATGGAAGAGAATATAAGTATCTTTAGACAGGACTTACAATGTTCTATGGCAAAATCACTTCATTTGTGCTGTGGGTAGACTGAAGATTTCTTTCTGAACACCCAAAATGAAGGTTTCAGATCCATTCCCCAAGTTCATTTGGAGAGAATCTATAAACACTTGAATTGTAATATCGACTAACTTAACAATTTCAATATGGACAACAACAACAAATACTGTGAAATGGGACAGAGGAAAGCTTCGACCAGCTTTCAGGATTTTGTTCTTTTACCCATTTCCAATCCAGGAGCGTTCCTGGAACCTCTGCAGGGTCGGTTTCTTGCCTGTCCTCCCTCGAGGGGCTGACACCAAGCGCTCCACGTTTCTCTCCCTCCCAGCTTCTACTGAAAGAAAGTCAAGCAGGGACATTTTGACAGTGAAAAGATGAAGATATTCTATTTGAAAAGAAATTTAAAAGGAGAATATGTTGTCAAAGTGGGGAAAGGAGTGAAGGAAATGAAAAAGGAAGAGAGATGGAAAGTTGGAATAAAATGTGTTTTTTAGGCTCAGAATAAATTAATTTGTTAGAATAGCTGTTCAGTTCTTAGAATTCTAAAATTTATACCCAACTGCAGGAGAGATACCTGCCAGGCCTTCATCTGTGGGGCTTCAGTGTTCTTGCCCCCCTTGTTCCTTGTCCTCTTGGATCTGGATAAAGAGGCTGCATGTAAGGCTCGGACCACAGCCCAGATGGTGTTGTAAATGAAGTAGTTGTCCAGAGACAGGATCCAATCCATCTCCTGTTTCCTCAGAGGCTCCAGTTCTCCTCTCTCCCTGCACCGTCTCCAGACTTTCACTGAAAAGGCATCCTTGGTGTACAAACACATAAATGATTTCTCTACCAAGCGTTGCATGGCAGAGTAAAAATGCGGAGATAAACCATCATTTACTGTTTGCTTTGTTTTCATAAGAAAGGAAAAAATGCTATGGATGCTTTGCCTAGGAAAGACCACGTCCTTCAAATATAAGGATAAGTCCCACAGGACTGTTGTCATCAGGACTTTTCCTGTACCAGGTTCCTTAAAGTATTCAAGTACTTTATGTATAATAAGTACCCCTATAGTGATTGAATGAGCCTCTGCACCATAAAGAAAGATGTTTACTTGTCTCCAATTTTGGTATGGAACAGGATCTATCACCACTTTCTCCATAACAGTGGAAAAGGCTTGTGATATAACTGGACAAATACCATTCCTTATCAACATGGTCGTCAATGTCCTCATGAACCTCTGCCCCTGGTCAGTGTCTGGAGCAAGAAGACCCACCAAGGTCCATGTGAAATGGAGGAGCAGCTTGACCATCCCTGGGTACTGCACTCCTTCAGCAGGGAGAATTGGGTAGAAGAAAGGAAAACGAATTTTATCGCTCAGAATCTGTGTAACAAAACTATAATTGATCTGGAAAGGAAAGAAGGAAGATGCTATTTTATTTGACACCCATAACACCCAAATGTTACGATAATAAGTCTGGCTCCAATACAGGGAGAAGCCATTCCATTCACAGAAGGTTTCTCTACTCAGTGTTTCACACATTGCTTCTCTCCCCATTTGCTTCTTGAGTAGGAAATTTTCCTGTACCCAGTAACTAGCAGGTCCCCCAACCTGGACTGAGGCCATGGTGGAAGGATATTCCATCCCATTAGATAATCTGAAGGATTAATGCTATCATCTCCATGATCAAACACTGCTCTTTATTTACAACTGAGGAGCTTTGACTGAAAGCTGCATGACTAAAATCGTCTCTCCAGCAAAGATACACCTGTGGGATTTTGTAGATGCCTGATATGGTTGAAATCTGGATGGAGATGTCAGTCTCAGCCCCATCGAGAACAACCACTGTGTGTGTCTGCCATCCACAGCTGTAATTGGGGACATTGGCCTTCCCGTCTGAAAGCAGGTCCAGCAGAGCATCCAAAGTCTTTCCTGCATGGAAATAATTTTCATAGACATTGTATCCCAGAGTGATGTTGGCTAAGAGATGGGACTCCTGGTTGATCTCCTGGATGGCAAAAAGGAAGGATAACATTTTCCAGTATTCTGATGATGCTCTTCTGCAAGTATAAATATATTAGAATATAATCAATGAAAGGACATTTCATTTAACTTCCTTTTGAAAAATGCCTTTAAGCCACCCAAGTCCAAGAGTTGCTGTGAAGAAATTACAGCTAACCTAAGATAATGTGTTCTTTTTGCATATTTTCTTGTTTTGTAATGTTTTTCTTTACTTTTGTTTTTGTGTATGGTGAATTGTTTATTTTTATTTTACATCAATTTATGTTAGAAAATGGATTAATCAAAACTATCTAGTAAAAACCAATAAAATACTTTAATAAAAGATTATATTACAAAAACAGTCTCCCCATTTCTGACCAGAACAGAACATCTGAGCCACGTCTGAGCATTTCATTACCTGTTTGGATGGACCTCTGGGATTCTCTCTATTTATACTTCATTTTAAGATACTGAACGGATCTCATGTCTACTTAAGATTACCCTTGGCTGATTCTTGATGCTGTTTCTGGAGTTGGAGTGAGATTTCAGAGTGACTTTAAATGTTCTCTTTCCATCTGTCTTTCTGTCCCTCTGTCCAGTTATGTGTTCCAACATATAATAGTTGAAAGTTTGACCAATCCTTCCACATTAAATATAGATGCATTAAATCATGAAGTGGCAAAGAGCCATTTAGGCCATTACACTCTCAGAAACATGCACACACGATCACACACACACACATTGCACTGTTGCGACTGTTAACAAAATTGATAAGTTAACAGTTTCTAGACATGTTTAGATTTGAAGTCCATTGTCAAAAGTCTTGAATGGAGACTTAACATGCATTTAAATCACATAGGATTAGATACCTGGCATCAGTTCTGAATGGGAATCCTGGACGTTTGGAAACTCAGCGACTAAATATTCCCTGATCTGGGATTCTTTCATATTATGTGTGAATTTCGATCCGGGGGAGAAATGTAGAGGGTATCCCATCTACAATGTGGAGAACAATACAGCATTCTTCCACTTCATACCCTTGTTGACCCTTTTATGGGGCAAGGGAGGGGAGAAGGGAGGAACCACCCTCCAATCTCTATCCACCATCTTGCTCTGCTCAGAGAATGTGCAGGAAACTGATGTTTATTCTCCAAAGTCAAGAAAAAGAGGATCCCTAATTGATTATTGTACTTGGGAATATTAAGGGAGACTCATTGGCTGCAGAGCGTAAATGGATCTGAAAGATGAAATGGGACAGAAAGAGTGAAAAACATGGAGATCAAGGGGACGATGCCTGGTAAGGTAGGAGGGCTGGAAGTTAGGAGATCAGCCAGATGTTCAGACTTAATCCTCCATCTCCCTCTGCTCAGAGGATGTCAAACAATGTGAATGTTTATTCTTCCAAGTAAAAAAAAAAAAAAAAGGAGAGCCCCACTCAATGACTATGTGGAATCAAAACGCAGGACACAAATGCAGAATAATTGAGGCTTCACTGCAGTGTTTATTGAGCAGTACGTACTGGAGGGGGACTCCACCAAAGGTTATTGGGAGACACTCCCCTACAGGCAAAATGGATGCTCTGATATTTATACAGTTCTACAAGAAGGGGAAGGGAAAAAGAATGTATATGCATACATATTCATATGATGATGCAGGCATTCCTAAATAAGCAATAGTTCTCACGTTATTCTCTGCCCCTCTGTTATCTGTTATCTGCTAGTAAAACAGAAGTGTCACAGAGAAGACGAAACAAATTAGTTCAAGGTGCCAAATGCCAGGAAGATGCCTAGGTTGCTATGGGGATGTTTGCGATAAGGAATTTACCACTGGCCTGGTTCACATCAGCTTCAAGGATGCTTCCACATTCCTTTATGTTTCAATCTTATTAAGGCAATCCCATTCATCTGAGGCCTCTAAAAACTTGTCTTTTTCACCCAAAGATTCACCCAAAATGTATTTTTCTCACAACTATATCTGTGAATTTGAAAAGAGACTCATCAGCTGCAGGGTGGAAAATGAATCTCCCAGGATGAAGTGGGATGGAAAGCGAGAAAAACTCACA
This sequence comes from Python bivittatus, assembly GCF_059951505.1. Lineage (NCBI taxonomy): Eukaryota > Metazoa > Chordata > Lepidosauria > Squamata > Pythonidae > Python > Python bivittatus. Next base: position 1,599,843 of record NW_028277107.1, read on the forward strand.
GGTCAAGAGGACAATGCCTGGTAAGATAGGAGGGCTGGAAAATCAGTCAGCAATGGAGCGGCTGTAATGCAGTGGAGGAAGGTGGACTTACACAGAAAATTGAGTTGACGGAGTTGTGGTGAAGCTGAATGGGCGAAACAAAGCCCTGGTTGCAGAGATTATACTACCAATGAAAAGCTCTCCTGCCCTGTAATGATTCCGTGGGTCCACCTCATCCCTCTTCAGAGTCAGGAGACATTTGGCTTTGAGCCTCCCCCAGACTCCCTGGGGCCCAAAAAGCAGCACCAGCAGAAGCAGCAGCAACATGACTTGTGTTCCTGCTTTGAACAACAATCAAAAAGAAGAGGTGGAAGAAAGCAAAGCCCTCTTCCAAGACAAAAGCTTCAGGGGCTTTCCTGATCCAGTGCAGACAAAACGTCACATCTGAAGGGTCCTGTCCTAAAAGCCTCCCCAGGCTCTCTCTTTCTCCAGGTCCATTTATGCCCCCAAGACTCCCCAATGCCATGACATCATATTGACCAAGAGGGATTTGGTATGATTTGCGGAAAAAGCATGTTACTGACATGTTTGTGTCAAATCTGAAAGTTTACAAAAGGCTCTAGTGATTTTGCACGGAGACAACAAATCACCAAGATTTGCTTAATTGTAAAGAGGAGAGAGATCACCTCTCTGAACTCTGAATGAGTCAACAGGCAGATGCCCAAAGGGAGAAGTCACAGATGGGGACCAAACTTGGAAGCTGAGCCTGTGAGTGAGACTGGAGAACCTGGACCCAAACCTTCTAAGCTAAAGGGTTTATACAATCCAGTATCAAGAGAGGTTTTTAGCATGAGTGTGAATAGTCACACACCAGTATGGATCTGGTTGGCCTTGATCTGTGATGGAGAAGGGTGGCTGCTCCTCTTTTGAACACAGTCAAAGATGGGGACCAGACAAGTGATTCCTGTTTACTTGTCTATTTCTTGTTGCCTGCCAAACTAAAGCGAAAGTCCTAAGAACAATGACTTTTGTGTGGTATTAGGCTCATCGACAGTGTGGCTTCAGACCCTATTATTGGGCTATTTCCATTTTTTAAACAAAGCAACTATAGGACAATACCCATCTATCAAGGAATGACTTAAAATTGCCTATAGTCTGCTCCTTGAGATCAAGTCAAATGCTTTCAAAAATCAAGAAACGTAGCATAAATTTAAGGATGTGATTGCTTGGTGTATTTTTCAGCATTAAATGCGAACATCAGCAGAGATCAATTGTTGCTCTACCCCCTGGAAGCCTTAGGCTCATATTACCATTATCTTTTGTTTTGTAAAATCCACCAATTGTGTATTGTCAAGGCTTTCACGGCCGGCATATGATGGCTGGTGTGGGTCTTCCGGGCTGTGTGGCCATGGTCTTGAACTTCAAGACCATGGCCACACGGCCCGGAAGACCCACACCATCCACCAATTGTCTCTACTCTTTAATAGTAAACCAAAAAAAGAAAAAAATTCCCACGAAGGTCTAGTTCATTTGTCATTTTTAATTCCAATTTGTTCAAAAGCACTTTCACCAAAAAAATAATCTTTCAAAATAATTGTCCCCTTTACCTGTTTTAAACTTTCTTACATCTACTCCTTGTTAAGCTTTTTGCCAATGGGTTTTTAATATTTAAAACCTTTTTTTTTTTGGTAATACAGAAAGAATATTGACTCACCAACTAGAATTTTCTTATCCTGCCGCTCAGAAAAATCTCTCTTTAATCTCTCTTTAGCTGTAAATTAGTTACATCCAAAAGTGTTTAAGAAATGAGGCGCATACAAACCTCATGTCCACATAGGCTGCATTATGGCTGTGAGCTTGATTGAAATCCCTTGACTCCCAGCTGCTCAGCTCATGAGCCGACTGCAAAAAACCCAGTTCCTGCAGTCGCCTCACAAGGAGCAGCTGTCTGGAGTGCAAGTGGGTGATCCCATGATCTCTCCTTTATCTGGGGAGACTTCACCAGCCAGAATTCACCATCTGGCCACTGATCTCCACTGCAACGCCATCCGTGCTCCTTTAGGGACTTCTAGAAAGGAAAGGGAACCTTCCAGGAAGTAGTTGAGAACAGTCCTTATGCCCAAGAAGTAAACATCCTTTATTTCCTAGAAAAGTGCATTGTAGTAGTCCATCTGGATGGTCACAATAGGATGAGTAACTGTAGCCAGGTCCTCCTGCGCCAGCTAAGACTGCAATTGGTGCACCAGCTACAGCTGGGCAAAGCCCCCCTAGCCATGGTTTCCATCTGCTGTTTAAGCAGGAGCTGAGAGTCCAGAAAGATTCCCAATTGCAAACTTGCTCCTTCACAGGTGGTGCTTACCCCTCCGAAGATCACACAGGTGTTGAAGAACTCAAATCTGTTTACCTGGGTTCAACTTGTTCTCTCCCATTCAGATCCGTGCAGCATCCAGGAACCATAATGTGATGGAATGGAATGAGAGGAGTCAAGGACAGAAGCATCTCCTCAGCCCCCAGCATGAGCATGGGAAAGTGAAGAAGATGAGGCTGGCACCACCCTAAGGAATTCATCGTGTTTAGTTGCTGGCTTGGGGAGTTTAGAGTTAGTCTGGCGAGATGCTGTCTAGCAGGTACGAGCTAATAAAGTAACTGAGCTGTTCCAGAACTGTCTCGTGGAGTTTCTTGGGCTTAACCTGACACATTAATAAGATATTGAGAGCCTCTCCCCTACAGACCAGAGTGGCCACATTTAATTAATGATACTGCATCCCACGCTGTCAAATAGCCTCGCCTAATGATTTCACGTTCGGGTCAAATGCAGAAGGCGGAGGACTGACCCATGGGGCATCTATACATCCGGAGCCATCAGCCCAGCGTCTCATCCCCAACTACAGCACACTGGAACTATCCACTGAAGAAGGAACAGAACCACTGTAAAACAACATCTCCTATCCCCAACCCCTGTAGGTGGTCCAGTAAGATACTGTGTCGACAGAATCAAAAGCTGATGAGAGATCTAAAAGGACCAGGAGGAACACTCAACCCCCACCCAGGTCCCTGCAAAGGTCATCCAGAAGAATAAACTGTAAGGTTTGCCCCGTTCGACAGAGAAACTCTCGTGACACGTGTGGTTCACAAAAGAGGTTTACTCATGCGTAACGTAGCAGTCACAAGCAAAGCCAGGACTGGCTTGGTACATTTACATTACACCTTTATAGTTGTCTCAATCCCCCCGCGGGCCCCGTTGCTAGGTTACATATTACAAATTAGATTGCAGATTGCCCCCTGTAATCCCCCCCTTCTACTGGAATGGCAGGTTCAGCCCAGTTCTCTTGTTTCTTTGATTGTTGTTGCCTATGGCGTGGTCGTTGCCTTCCTTGGAGCTTCTGTTGCACGCACAGCCCGGGAGCAACCCCTCGCGTGCTGATCTCTTCGCTGATCTCTTCCTCAAGTCCGCGGCTCTCTCCTTTGTCCATAGCGCCTGCGGCCCTCTGGCTTAACACAAAGCATCCGCTCCAGATTAGTGAAGTGGCGCCAGGTGGCCCATTCATTAGCTTGCGGTTTCGCATTTCCTCTTTCTGCGCTAGCGCTCGAGCGGTGCAATTGAGGTGAAATTGACTAAAGCGTGGCTGGGCAAGTTCCTAGGCGTGCGGTGCAGGCTGAACCTGACATAAACCAAGCTCTCTCCATCTCAAATCCAGACCTGAATCTAGATGGAGAAGAATTCAGATAGTAAGGATTCAGGCTGATACAGAGCCTGTTAGGTTAGTCTGAGTGTGTTTGTTGCCATCAAAGGGGTGGGGGTGGGGTTCTTGGTTTCTGTATAATGGGTTTTAATTTTGTAAGCTGCCTGGAATTACCCTGTGTGAGTTGGGCAGCCATATGAATTGGTTTAGAAAGATAGATAGATAGATAGATAGATAGATAGATAGATAGATAGATAGCCCATGTCTTCTAGGGTGCTTCCTAGGAGATCTGCTTCCATTGTCTCAGCAACCTTCCTCTAAAAGGAGAAGTTGGAGACTGATAGTTAAGAGGGCTACAGGATCCAGAGATGGCCTCTTCAGAAGGGGGCGCACCACAGCCTCCTTCAGGGCTGCCGAGAGCAATCCCTCAGGCAGAAAGGCATTATCAATCTGATAGGAGGAGGTGGTTAATTTAAGTGCTCCTCACAAGGATCCAAACTGCATGTGGAAGAAGACAATCTAGACAACTTCCACTTCCTCAAAGTCACAGGCCAAATCAAGTCCAGCGTATTATGGTGAGATGATGCCTTAGTTACCATCAAAAAGTCTATGAGTAATCAGGACCTGGAAGAATCTGAGCAGCTTTCTTGGCAAAGTACGATGGAAACTGATCACAGCAGCCAGGCATGGGATCCCTGTAACGACTAAAAGGGAGTTTGTCATCCAGACAAGGCAGATGGACAACAGCCCACCAAGGCAATAAGGAAGGAAAAGTGAGCCCAGTTCACTCCCTTATTGCCATGGCGTAAGCTTGAACATGAGCACGTCCCCATGCTAGTTTGGATCTGCTTCTTGCCTTTCCCCACCAATTCTCCAGGTATCATTTTTGCTGCTTCATTTCTTGCAGGGCCTCAGTAACTGAACTGAACCACCTACCAGACAGTTTGGTTCCATTAGATGCTTGAGACAGATCTTCTGAATCCTTCCTGCTGCCCCTTGGAGATTGTGGGTGCTGCTCACTTGCAACTGAATCAGGGTGTGATCTGACCATAGCAATGGGGTGGCTGAAACCCTCTCCATCTCCAGATCAGAACTCATCTACCCTGAGACAAAGAAAAGGTCTAACATAAGGACCACCTCCATTACATGAGACCAGCTTATGTTTTCATGAAGGCCATGACCTCCCAGCCCTTGAGTATTTGATAGTTTGATTCTCTCTCCATTCCTTTCTAACATAGAATGAAGTCACTGGGAGAAGTCATCCATCTGCACAGGATGTGAGATCATCTGTATGCTTGTGACGCTCAGTTGTATATCCACCCTGGGGTGCCTCAGTGATGCTGTAGAGGAGATTACTCAGTGCTTGGAGACTCTGAGGGTCTGGAGGGAGATGGCAGGTTGCATCTCAACCCTAGCTAGAACTGAGAGTCTGGGGGTCTGGGGGCAGCCTCGTTTTGGAGACATCCCATCAATACCTCTGAATAGGGTAGTAGTCCCCCAGACCAAAATGATATACAATCTGGGGGTCCTCCTGGATTCATGACTCCTACTTCTAGGAGTGACATTGCACAAATCCATCTAGTTATACCCCTTCCTGGATAGGGAGGCTCAGTTAACAATCACTTAAGGAAAACCTGAACCAAACTATTGATCAATATAATGGATAAAAGTCCTCCTTCTCAGGACATTTACTGTGGTTTGGTAAACTATAAGAAACAAGTAATAAATAAATAAAAGGAACATGGTTCCCATATATCTCTGCATTCAGTATAGCCAAAATCCATCACAAATCAAGACCAACTAAATCCATACTCAATGTGGGACTGTTCATACCTATGCTTTAAGTTTTTCTTGATACTGGATTGTATAATGATATACTCTTACAGACATTTGGGGCCAAATTCTCCCATCCCATCATTGGTTCATCTTCAAAGTTGGGAGCCCATCTATGACTTCTCCCTTTGTATATCTGCCTCTTGACTCATTCAAAGCTCAGAGAGGTGATCTCTTTCCTCCTTACCATTATCCAAATCACAGTGATTTACTTGTTGTCTTGGTGCTCAACCTCTAGAGACTTTTCTGCAAACCTTGAGAAAATTTGACCACAGATGTCAATAACATGTTTTCACCTCATTAGCACACTAAAGCCTTTTGGCTGATGTCATGGCATTGGAAAGTTGTGGGTACATAAACGCTTCTGGAGAAAGCAAGAGCAAGGGGAGCCTTTTAGGGCAGTTGGGGGGGGTGTTTACTCCTCTCCCCTCCAGATGTGAAGCCTTGGCTGGACTCAGTCTGGATTAGGAAAGCACCTGAAGCTTCTGTCTTGGAAGAAGACTTCTTGATCTTCTATGGCTTCTTGATCTCTATTCACAGCAGATACAAAGCTGGAGGCTCAGTCAGGAACACAAGTCATGTTGCTGCTTGTGCTGCTTCTGTGGCCTCAGGGAGTCTGTATGAAGCTCAAGGCCAAATGCCTCCTGACTCCGAAGAGGGATGGGGTGAACCCACACAATCGTTACAGACCAGGACAGCTTTTCATTGGTGGCATAATCTCTGCAACCAGGGCTAAGTTTCAACCATTAAGCTTTAACGCAACCCCTTCAAATGAATTATTGTGGTAAGTGAATCTGCCTGCATTGCATTGCAGCCCCCCTCCGGCCTTAGGATCCTTTGTCGCCTTGACCTCCTGCTTCTGTTATCTCTCACCTCTGAGATATCCTCTGAACAGAGCTAGACGGTGGATGGAGAGGGGGGTTGCTCCCTCCTACCCCTCCCTTGTCAACATGGACACAAAAATGCAGGAATGCTCTATTTTTTTCCCCTGCATTGAAAATGAGATAACCTCCACATTCTTTTTTCTGGACAAAAATTCACTGATAATATGAAGGAATCACAGAAAGGAATTTATTTAGTCACTGAATTTCCAAATGTGTATGATTGCCATTTGAAATAATGCCAGGTGTTGTAATTGTGTAATGATTTCAATGGAAGTTAAGTCTCCATTCAAGGACTTCAAAATCAAAACTTGACCAGAGATTGATAACATACTGGCTTTGTTAACAGTCACAGCTGCTCCTTGTATGTGTTTGTGTGTGTGTGTATGTATGTATGTATGTGTGTGTGTGTGTGTGTGTGTGTATATCTGTCTGTCTGTCTGTCTGTCTGATGGGGGTCTAAGTGGCCTTTCCAACTTTTGGACTCAATGATTCTATGTTTTATATAGAAGGATAAGTCAAATTTCCAACAATGAAGTTTTGCAGAAGGTAAGTTCTTTTCCAGTCACCAACTGGGACCATGTGTTTGAAATCAATCTAATAGTATCTATTAACATGCTGCAATGTTTTAATTGTTTTTATGTCAATATTTTTCAGCATATTGTAATCCATTCAGAGAGAGACTTGGACTTGGGTAGATTAGAAATATCATCATAGAAAAAGGTTAAATAAAATGTTATTTTTATTGATTATGTTCTCATACATTGATATTTGCAGGATAGCATCAACAGAAGATTGGAAAATGCTCTCCTTCCTTTTTGCCATCCAGGACATCAACCAAGATTCCCATCTCTTGCCCAACATCACTCTGAGTTACAATGTCTACGAAAACTATTTCAGTGCACAAATGACTTCAGATGCTCTGCTGGACCTGCTTTCAGATGGGGAGGCCAATGTCCCCAACTACAGCTGTGGAAGGCAGAGAAACACGGTGGTGGTTCTCGAAGGGGCTGAAACCGACACCTCCATCCTCATGTCTACCATGTTGAGCACCTACAAAGTGCCTCAGGTGTGTCTTTCCTGGGAAGGTACCTTTTAGTCATGAAACGTTCAATCAGAGGTCCTTTCTTTTAAAGGAAAATAAGAGTTTAATTCTGGAAGTGATAGGCTTGAGGATGAAAGTTCAGGTTAACTGTGAGGAAAATATACCTTTGGGTGAAAGAAGCAAGTTTTTAGAAGCCTCAGATGAATGGGATCACCTTAATGAAATTGAAACAGAAAGGAATGTGCAGCACCCTTGAAGCTGGTATGAACTGGGCTGATTTTGAACACCTTATCACAAACACCCCACGGCAACTTAGGCATCTGTCTTGAGGGAGGATCCCTTCCTCCTGGCATTTGGTATCTTGAACTGATTTGTTTCTTCTCCTCTATCACACTTTTGTTTTCCTTGTAGACAGCAGATAACAGAGGGGCAGAAAGTAACTTGAGAAGTATTGCTCATTTAGATATGCCTGAGTCATCATACGAATATGCGTTCTTTTTCCTTCCCGTTCTTGCAGAACTGTATAAATCTCAGGGCCTCCATTTTGCCTACAGGGGAGTGTCTCCCAATAACCTTTGGTGGGGTCCCCCTCCAGTACATACTGTCTAATAAACACTGCAGTGAAGCCTCGATTATTGTGCACTCGTGTCTTGTGTTTTGATTCCACATATCCAAAGGAAGGGAAGATTTAGAGCAGACATATTCCCTCTACAATGGTGCCAGTCCAGAGTGGGGGACCTTCTAATTCCTGGAGATCAGAAAATTCTCCACTCAAGAAGCAGATGAGAGGGCTGTCAGAACCTGCATCCATCAAATGTCAATTTTAAAATTAAAAATTTTAAAAGCTATAGCAGTCAATGGGTGTTTGCTTGATTGGATTCTGCCATTTGTGACAAGGGGGGGAAATGGTAGTTAATAGGTGTGCTTGGGGTATTGCTTTGAGATGGAGAAGCGCTTACATTGATATGGGAATTTACAGCAAGACTTGAATGCAGACAAAACCGGTGGTAGCCTGAAGGCCAGGAAGGACTGTGTTAGCAAGGGGGGGGGGGATAAGTAGAGGGAAATTTACACAGGTTTTAGTTTTAGCAATTCTTTGCTTCAAGCTGCATGTACCAACCAATAAAGGAACATTTATCTGAACCAGGCCTGGTTTCACAAGAATTCTTCTAAATTGGGGTTTGGACTTTGTGGACGTGACAAGGGGACACAATGCCTGAAGCATTGCAAGGAGTGGAACGAATCCCTTCATTCAGGCCAGAATTTTTATTTTAAATTTTGGATATTATGTGTATCAAATAAAATACTATCTCTCATTCCTTTTCAGATCAATTTCAATTTTGTTTCCCAGATTCTGAGAGATAAAACTCAGTCTCCTTTCTTCTACCCGATGCTCCCTGCTGAAGGACTCCAGTACCCAGGGATGGTCAAGCTGCTCCTCCATTTGAGGTGGACGTTGGTGGGTCTCCTTGCTCCAGACACTGACAATGGACAATTGTTCTTGAGGACGATGACCTCCATGCTGATAAGGAACAGCATTTGTCCGGTTTTATCACAAACCTTTTCCAACTCTCTCTATCACTTGTTCATAAGTGATCTTCCATACCACAAGTGGAGACAAGTGAATGTCTTTCTTTATGGCGCTGAAGCGTATTCATTCAATATGGGATTAATCATTATACAACGAGTCTATGAAACTTTTAAGGAACCAGTTACAGGAAAAGTCCTGATCACAACAATCCGATGGGACTTCACCATTTTTTTGAAAAATAGTATCATTCCCATTCAGTTCATCCATAGCATTTTTTCCTTTCTCATGAAGAGAAACCACATGGGTAAGTATGGTGACGTGATCCATTTCATGCCTGTCATGCATTACCTTGCACAGACATCTTTTAGATGCTCCTACACCAAGGATGCCTTTTCAGTGAAAGTCTGGAGACGGTGCAGAGAGAGAGCAGAGCTGGAGGCTCTGCCTCAGGAGATAATGGATCGGGTCCTGTCTCTGGACAACTATTTCATTTACAACACCATCTGGGCTGTGGCATGGGCCTTACAGGCAGCCTATTTATCCAAATCTAAAAGGACAAGGATCAAAGGTGCTGAGAACATGGAAACACCGAGGCTGAAGGCTTGGCAGGTATTCCTTTTCTGTTGCACATCTCTCTCCTGCAGCTGAGAATCAATTTTACAAATGTAAGAACCAAACTCTCTTCAGAAAAATCAATTCATTCAGATACAGAAATGATATTGAATTCCAACTTTCCATTCCTCTCCCTTTTGAATTCCTTTCATTTTTTCCCCTTGTGTCTCTCCTCTGACTTTTCTCTTGGCAAGCAGGAGCACCACCATCTCCCACCCAATCCTGTCCCCTCCATTCCAGTGATCTGCGGGGTGTATTAGACAGTGTCACCCTTCTGAGCCCTCCCCTGCCAGGCTGCCCCTCTGCTCCAGGACTGTCTTGGCCAAGACACAGTCCCCATTTCTTGGTTTAAAAAGGTGTTATTCTTTTGCTGCTGTTTTACATTTTCAGTAGAATTGGAGAAAGGAAAAGGTCACAGCAAGTGGCAGAATATGGCCAACTTTTTCTGGGCTGATAAATGATGTAGGCTAAGGCCCAGTTAGGACTTTGATGGCTAGACTGGAAAGTGGAAAGTATCTGGAAAAAGACAAGAGGGAAGGAAAGTACACGGAGTTGAGCTTAACTGGCAGGAGGCTGATAAAGCGTTGGGGTTCTTCTCTTGGTCAAGTGACCTATCTATTAATCCCTTGTCTCCACAGTCCTGGTCAAACTCCTGAAGCACTAAACCTCCTTGGCAAAGGTTTGCAAGGAACCTGGTAGCACGTTCAGCAGCAGGATTTCTGCATGTTAAGCATTGATCTCAGAAGTTGTTTCATAAACTCAGCACAGTGTTGATGTTGTTGTTTTACCTGTACTGTGCGTGTGTCTGAATCTGTATTCCTGGATGCTTATCAGCTGAGACAGATTCTGCAAATGCCAGGATCATTCATTTCCCCTTTCTCCACTATCATCAGCTCTCAGCTCTTAAAGTTTATTTTTCTAAATGACTTGCAACTTTTTCTGAAGATACTTCCATTCTGAGAGAAGGTTTACCACACTTTCTTCTAGCTACAGGAAAGGGAAGACAAACTGAGAGAAAGAAGTGTTTGCAGTCCCTCTTGAGTAAAAGGGGACGCTTCTCTTCAAGTGAGAGGCAGATCCTTATGACCTAGCAGGCTCTGCACAGGTTCAACATGGGGAATTGAGGGGATGGCTGAAGGGCTCTTCCATGTTAAAGTCAGAGGGGCCACTCTGCCATATCCATGTGTTTCTGCGTCTTTGCGCCCATAATTGTGCACTTCCTTACAGAAGTATATAGAGGAAGATCATCAAGGTCACCTAAAAAAAAGATTGTAGTTCAGAAATAGTAAATTTGTTGTTGTTGTTGTTGTTGTTCAGTTGTTAAGTCGTGTCCAACCCTTCGTGACCCCATGAACCATATCATGCCAGGGCTTCCTGTCCTTCACTGCCTCCCGGAGGTTGCTCAGTTTCATGCTCATTGCTTCAGTGATGCTATCTAACCATCTTATCCTCTGCTGTCCTCTTCTCCTTTTGCCTTCCATCTTTCCCAGCATCAGGGTCTTCTCCAAAGAGTCCTCTCTTCGCATTAGGTGACCAAAGTATCTGAGCTTGAGCTTCATTATCAATCCTTCCAATGAGCAATCAGGGTTGATTTCCTTTAAGATTGACTGGTTTGACCTCCTAGCAGGCCAGGGGACTCTTAAGAGTCTTCTCCAGCACCACAGTTCAAAGGCATCAATTCTTCGGCGCTCAGCCTTCTTTATGGTCCAGCTCTCACAGCCATACATTACTACTGGAAAAACCATAGCTTTGACTATGCGGATCTTTGTCGGCAAGGTGACGTCTCTGCTTTTTAATATGCTATCTAGGTTTGCCATAGCTTTCCTCCCAAGGAGCAAGCATCTTTTAATTTCATGGCTGCAGTCTCCGTCTGTGGTAATCTTGGAGCCCAAATAAATGAAGTCTGTTACTGCTTCCATTTCTACCCCTTCTATTTGCCAGGAATTGATGGGTCGAGATGCCATGATCTTAGTTTTTTTAATGTTGAGTTTCAAGCCAGCTTTCCCACTCTCCTCTTTCACCTTCATCATCAAAGAGATTCTCCAATAGTTTCTTGCCTTGGTCAACAATGGAGCTCCCTTGAACCATTTTTAAGAAGTGTTGTCAGAACCTGCATCACCCAACTGTTGTTGTTTTCCATTGTATTGTATTACATTCGTTGGGAGTTGGATTGATTTGTTTCTGCCACTTGTAACTAAGGGGGGGGGGTGTGGCTGTTAATGATTGTAAGGGGAGTTGGGAAGCAGCTTAACCAAATATGGGCAATTTAGACTGGCTTGATTGCCAGCCAGGCAGCTGGGGCCTAAAGAGCCCCGAAGAAGCTCGGGGAGGAAGGAGAGAGGTCAGCAACAGGTGAAGAGGAGTCATGACCCCAGGCAATAAGGGGAGGGGGGATAAATAGAGGGAGGTTTACCCAAGGCGGTAGTTTTAGCAATGTTCTGTTTACAAGCTACATGTACCTCTTAATAAAGAAGTATTTATCTGACCCAAGCCTGGTTGCGTGAGAATGCTTCAGAATTGAGAGTTGGACATCGTGGACTTGACAAGTGTTTTCATAGTGGTTATCAAAAACTGGAGCCTCCAAGAACACCAATCCTCTTCAGAAAATAATTTTCTAAGTTATTATATGAACCTGTGCTTTGAAGAAGACCAAAATCGAAATAATAATTAATAAATGCTTTATTATTAATTATTAATAAAACTAATTTATGTGTCCCATCAAGTCATTTTCTCCATGACAATCTATCCCTAACCTGTTCTTTCAAGTCTCCCAATGGTTCACTCATTGCCACTGTACCTGAGTCCCTCTCAGTCCCATCTCAGTGTTGGTCCAGTTCATATATAATTAAAATGTAAGTCAATAGGTTTTAAAATTAAATTGTTTATGAATTGTCCCCTTAAGAATTTGAAAAATGAATCTGATATGTTCGTTTTGTATATACAGAGAAAAATCTTTTTTCACCCCCAGAATAAAAGAAGGAGTCTTACTATAGATCATTGGATGCCCAGTCTAAAAATACCCATTTTCTCTTCCATTGCAGCTTCATTCCTTCCTTCAAAATTCACAGTTTCACAATAACTCCATAGAAGGGGTCTATTTGGATGAGAAGGGAGAGCTGGCCTCAGACCTGGACCTTGTGAACTGGGTGATTTTCTCCAATATGTCTGTCAGCAAAGTGAGGTTTGGGAGTCTGGAAAGACAAGGATCCCAAGATGTCACGTTCATGATCAACCCGAATGGGACTGCAGAGATGGAAGGGCTGAACAAGGTGGGAAAATTTTATTTCACTCTCTCTGAAGCTCCTAGCACGAGGGTTGCATTCTTTGGGCAGGAAGTGGTTTTGAATGTCATCTAGGTTCTTTAAGCAAGGCAATATATTCCTTGCGTAGATGTCAAGTTGTCTACAAGAAATAAACCCTTAAATATTTAAGTAAACTATTTATTAGTCCTTTAGGTAGGACTAATGTAGGTAGATCAGAGCCATTGAACCGCAGGATTCATTGGATATTCACGAAAGATGCATCCAATCTTGAGTAATTTAGATTATAAATTTAGATTCTAAACCTAAAAATTGTTGTCTGTGAAAAATTAGAAGAGAAGATAACAGGGAAGCAACATGCAGGGAAGCAATCTGTTTGATGAACCCCAATGATTTTACAAACTTCAAATTGAGTAAACTTCAGGATTGAATTGCAGATCACTAAGTGCATCCCCGTTTGCCTCTTTCCTGAAAGTAAATACCTTTTTGGATGCTCTTCCTCTCCCTGCTCAGCTCCTGCCTCCTTCCAGGTGTGTGGAACACTGTCGTTCTGGATTCAGGAAGGTGGCTCAGGAAGGGAAGCCCATCTGCTGCTACGACTGTCTTCCTTGCGCTGAAGGAACCATCTCCACCATGGAAGGTGGGTGACAGCGAAGGAAAGGGACAGTCCTCAGAAAAGTGTCTTCACCTTGATCTTTTCCATGCAATCCCTTTTTCAAAGGAATTTATCGCCTTCATACCTTTTGTGTTCATTTCTCTCTGTATTTGTAACTTGGGGCAGGAGATGAAAAGATACTGGACCAACTAGGGCTTAGTATTACCAAGAAGACGGGATTTCCTGGGCTTCATCTTGTCCTCACACCTTTCATGTTTCACTTTGCTAGTCACCCCATTTCTCTGAATAGTAAGGATGACTCTAGTTCCAGGGCATAATGACACTGCTTGGGTCTTTGGGAAAGGATTGATCAGGTCTTCTCACAATTGTCCCTGTCTGGATGGAACACTTCTAGTGGCATCTGAAGGTTATAGCTTCAGTTTTCCTGAGAAGCCAAAATAAAGCAACTGTGTAGGATTCCAGAACCCAATCACTTCTCCTTGTCCTGCTTCCATTTTTTTCACATTCACAAAACACAGAACACAGTATTTCAGCACCTGGGTCTTATACTGAGCAGGGATGGTGGCCTTAATGGCCCTTCCAGCTTCTGGATGGTGTCTAAGTGGGGTGGGAACAAAGAAATCATGAGTTGGGGCTGAGTCACATTTCCTTCTTGCTCTGCAGGAAGATGGTTACTATTTAGAACAGGAATGCCTGATGACGCCCCAACTCACCCTGAAACCACCCTTAAGGTCACCTCCACCTAACTTTTCTTGCTCTATCTCAGGTGTTTTCTGAGCTATGAGTTTTCTTCTGCAAACATAAGCTGTGCTATGTGGTCCTTCTCATGCAGTTCTTTCCATTGCAGGAAGCGGTGTTTGGATTTTTGTTGTTCTTCTTGTTTTTGTTTTGATGAAAAGTGATGAAAACCTGGACTTTCTTGTTTTGTTTTTAACAGCTTCAACACTGGAATGGTAAAACAGTGAATCCTTCCTTCCTTCCTTCCTTCCTTCCTTCCTTCCTTCCTTCCTTCCTTCCTTCCTTCCTTCCTTCCTTCCTTCCTTCCTTCCTTCCTTCCTTCCCTGATGAAACTGACATTAAAAAAACACATAGTCAAAGGAAGAACAGTTCAGACCATTTCCCCTTCTAGTTGGAGGGAAAGGAAGAAGCATAACACTCTGGTGGTTGTTCTCATCATTCTCCAAAGGATCTGCCCAAGGAAAGGGAAGTAATCGGTCTTTGCTGTCGAGCAATGGGAGGAAGGGGAAAGAAAGAGGGGAGTTTACCAAACAGGGCAAGCACAGACCAGATAGAATATCTGCATCTCTCCACAGCTAAATCTGGAATTGCACTTTTTTAATGGGACATTGGTTGAGTTCATCAGGGAAACTGATGGCCTTTTAGAAGATTCAGATCTGGAAGGGGCCATTGAATCCAATTCTCTGCTTAGTTGATTTTTCCAGGGATATATTTACAGCAAAGGTGAGAACACATTACTTTGAAACACAAAGCGAAACATTGACAGCACTGGAGGCAAAGAGAAGTCTAAAGAAGTAAGAAATTATAGACTCTCCCTTTGTAGACTGCAAAAAATAAATTATATGGTTTGATTGGAGAGATTTCACTTGACTTAACATACCAAGTGCCTAGCAAGGTTGGTGAGGCCATGAGGGTGTAACTAGGAGGTAATGAGGCAAGATTACAAAGACAATGGGGGCTGAAGGAATAAAGAGGCAGAGTTCTATGAACATAGCTTCCTCCTAAAAAGTTATTCTTATGGGGTTCACCAAACTGTTCCCTGGTTCCAGACTCTGGGTTCACCTCTTGGGATCTTCTTCCTGCCTCTCAGCTTCCCTTGGTCTTCTAAAGTTTTTATGGTTGAGCGGACAGTTTGGGTTTCCTTGGTAAAGTGCATTTGGGGAGGGGGGAGTTTCCTCCTTTGGCACTATGTAACTGAGCCAGCGCCTTGTTTTCCCTGGGAAGATGTCTTTCGATGAGGGCTTCCAGCTTGGCCCTAAAATTCTCCTTCACTCATCATTTTTGGACACCAAGTTAAAGTATACTCAGCAGATGTAAGCCCAGACTCTTTGTGAACAAGGGAGGACATACCCTTTCCTCCCTTTCTTACTGCAGACTGATTTCCTTCACATGCAGTCATTCACACTATCCCAGTTTCCCAATGCATTTCTTTAAAGTATATGTGTGATGGAATGGAATTATGAAGGCCAAACTCAGGGAGGAAAACATGCTCTTTCGTCTCCTGAGGGGCGAGGAAGAGATAAGAGGATGAGGCTGGCACCTCCCTGAGGAATTCACACTGTTGTGACTGGCTGACTTTGGGAACTGAGGTTTCAATCTGGGAAGATTCTTGCTAGAGGTTGTAGCTAATAAACATTGCTGAACTGAATCTACGTGGTCTCCTGGAGTTCCTTGGGCTAGGTCTGACAATATGATTGATGAAAACATTTTATCCTTGTTTTTTTCAGATGCAGAAAAATGCAACCAATGTCCAGAAGATCAATATCCAAACATCCATCAAGATCACTGTACACACAAGATTATAACCTTCCTATCCTATCAGGAAAATCTGGGGATCCTCCTGGCTTCCATTACCTTCTTCCTTTTTTTAACCACAGGCTTTGTCTTGGGGATCTTCATTAAATTCCAAGAAACTCCTATAGTCAAAGCCAACAATCGGGACCTCTCTTATATGCTCCTGGTCTCCCTTCTGCTTTCCTTCTTGACCTCCTTCCTCTTCACTGGCCAGCCAAGGACAGCCACTTGCCTTCTGCGACAAACTGCCTTCAGTATCATTTTCTCACTCGCTGTCTCTTCTGTCTTGGCCAAAACAGTCACAGTTGTGTTAGTGTTCATGGCCACAAAACCAGGGAATAAAGTGCAGAGATGGTTGGGGAAGAGCTTGGCCAACTCCATTGTCCTTTTTTGCTCAGGTGTCCAAGTTGTTATCTGCAGCATCTGGCTGGGCACTTCTCCCCCCTTTCCTGAGTCTGACACGAACTCCCAATCTGGAGAGGTCATCCTGCAGTGCAATGAAGGTTCTGTCCCCCTGTTTTACATTGCCCTCAGCTACATGGGTTTCCTCGCTGCCATCTGCTTCTTGGTGGCTTTTCTGGCCAGGAACCTCCCTGGAGTCTTCAACGAAGCCAAGCTGATCACCTTCAGCATGCTGGTCTTCTGCAGCATTTGGGTGTCCTTTGTGCCCACTTATTTGAGCACCAAGGGGAAGTACATGGTGGCTGTGCAGATCTTCTCCATCTTGGCCTCCAGTGCTGGCCTTCTGGGCTTCATCTTTCTCCCCAAATGCTACATTATTTTTCTAAGACCAGATCTGAATACAAAAGAACATTTGATGTCAAAATAAAATAGAAAATGACTCTTAGATATCTGGTTCCCCAAAATGTTTCTTAGAGAGTCCACTAACAGGTTTTGATATCTTACGATTTTTTGAAAAAAGAAAACCCCAAGTCCTGTTGTTTCAAGTCCTGGTAGAAGTGGTCTATCTCATTTTAATCCATATGATTTACTCCTTTCTCCTTCCTGTTAAGTGTGTAAAAAGTTTTGGGGTGTGAATGAATGTCGCAACAATCCTTACCTTTCACCTACTGGATCAGAAGACTTATAGGTTTATTCATGCTCCAGAACGATGGCTAATAAATATCCTATTTAGACAAGGAATACTTGCTATATGGGTTAGTTCCAGCTTCACAAACAAAGAACAGTCTTTTTCTCAAGCAGGACAGTGCGGTCTTATCCACCACCAAATATGCTGATGATATGCAATTGGACATCTTGACCCTACAATGAGGAGGAGATGTGGTGGAAATCCTGACCTGGTGGCTGGAGGCTGGGAGGAACTGGATCCAGCAAAACAGTTTGTGATTGAATCCCAGCAAGGCAAAGCTGATGCTCCTCCAGACACTTTGTGGTATCATGTGTAAGAGTTGCTTCATTCATTGCCGAATAAAGACTCCATGAGACGCAGGCTCCTACGAAAGCAATTGACTCAGATGTAATGCAGGTGGTTACAAACAAAGCCAGGGTTGGCTTGGCACAGGTTACATAGCATTTTATAGTCTCCCCATTTCCTGCACTTTGCAAATCCCACCTGCTGACCGCCCCCGCCCGCCTTTGCCCATCCTTATCTCGCCCCTCACCCCCAGCTCTCCCCACCTTGGGCCGATGGCAGGTTCAGCCAGGGTCATTTGTTTTCGGCAGGTCCCGTGAGGCTGACTCATGATTGTGCTTGATGGGCGGTTGAGCACGGCTTGAGCTGTGAAGTTCTTTGTTTCTATTGTTGGCTGGTTGCCTACAGCGGCTGGGGGAAGTCCCACTTGTTACAAAGTAATTGATTCCTGCCGCGGGTTGATTGCTGCCACCTGTCGGCAGTTTACTTGCGGTTAGCGCTTCCTCTTTCAATCGCCTGCACCTGAGGCAAGGAAACTCACCAGGCGTGTTTGAACTTAGCTAGGCAGAATGGCGGCTAGCTTGAATGGCATGAGCCAGGCTGAACCTGACATCATGGATGTTTGATCTATAGCTCTTCATGGGATGGAACCTCTCCTGGACTCATGGCTCCTACTGGAACAACTGGTGAAGAGTGTGGTTGGGACAGCTTCAGCTGGTCTGCCAGTTGGGCCCATTCCTGAATGCGAGACAGTGAAGGCTCACATCTTGCCATCTTTCAGCCAGACTACTCTAATTTGCTTTATGTGGAGCTGCCCTTGAAGTTGACTCAGAAGCTACAGCTGGCACAAAAGGTGACATTCCACACGCCAACTAGCCCAGGTTGATATCAATTTTGCAAGAGCTGCATTGGTTGCTAAGAAACTTCTTGGGCAGTTGAAGGTGCTGCTGATTATGCATGAAGGCCTATGATAGAAGAACAGTGGAATCTGCCTTTCCCTACAGAATCTAGCAGGGAGAGGAAGTTCTCAGCAGCAGCCCCTTCCATCTGGAACAGCTGTCCTCTGAGGACTCTGATGTCTCTCCATACTGTATCTTTATTGTATTCATTATAAGCCCCCTGAAATCATAAGAAGAGGTGGCATGCGTATATTTGGAAGTAAATTAACCAACCAACACTGAAACAAATATTTTTCTCTTTTTTAAGGGAAGAGCCCAGTGGCATTTGAAGAACTAGAAGCCAAAGTGGAGATCAATCAACTCCCAAGCAAAATCTCTCTTGCTCAGGAGATTTGTTGGGCTTGTAATGAGGGTATCCATTTTGCTAGGCCCCATATTTGCCTGCATCCCATAGAAGCCCAAGAAATGGGAAGCAACTGGTCTTTGCTGTCCAGGTGAGGGAGGGAGGGAGGGGCAAAGAAGGAGGGGAAGGCCACTATCAGGGCTACAACTGACCAGACAGAAAAACTGGAAGACCAAAGAGCATTTATGAACGTGCATTTTTTAAAACAACTGGCTTCAATCATAGCCTGTTTATATGTTGGATACTTACGGCCGAGTTCTGAAATCATTTGGTTTGATGTGACTCTGGTGCAGGGTTGCAAATAATAAATCTCAGTACAATGAAAAAAAATCCCTTGGAAACTAGCTCTTACCATCACTAACTTTAAAAATGTAATCCAAATCAAATCAATGGCTTGTTCTGCATCTAGAGATACTAAAGAGGACAGGAGCACAGACAGGAGCGGTTCTCTCTGTGCCCAGGATAAAAGAACACGAAAGACACTGCAGACTACAGCAACCAGAAAAATCTGTAGTACCTGAACATGCTCTCAAGCACACTGGACACAAAATCCTATTTGAAAACACAGAGATACTGGACAACACCAACAGCCACTACACCAGGCTATACCGGGAAGCCATTGAAATTCACAAACACCGGCACAGTTTCAATAAAAAAGAAGAAAGTCTAAAAATCAACAAAACCTGGCTACCAATCCTGAAAAATACAGCCTGCAAAAGGTCAACAAACTCAGCTCAACCACCAGGACGCGTGAACAATTCACACAATGAACATGCTAATCACCCTCAGCAGCCACTCGTTAACAACTCAACAGAAAAAAAACCTGCCTAACCCCCAGGAAGATACACACATATTCTAATCACCAAAACAAGCAGCCACTTGTTAACCCACAACCCCCCTCCCCGCCGGCACTCTTGCTGATCTCTATAAATACCCACTAGGGTCACAGCATCCTAGGCACAGAAAGAACCACTCCTGTCTGTGCTCCTGTCCTCTGAAGATGCCGGTCACAGATGCTGGCGAAACGTTAGGAACCAAAACTTCCAGAACATGGCCACACAGCCCGGAAGGCCCACATCAGCCATCAACTGAGGCCTTGCCTGGCACAAGAGGATCTGTCTACAGTTACTCTCACGCAGAGGAGCACCTGGATAGACTGCTGCAATGTCTTTTACGCAGGGCTGCCTTTAAAGACTACAGACTGGGAGATTACAAGTAGCTTCAAACACAATGGAAAACTCTGTTAAGTGACTCCTGCTGGCCTTGGGTGGTCCAGACCGGCTCTTTCTCCAGGCATCGGGGCTAGGTGAGTGGATCTCCCTGTTGGTTGTTTTCATCTGTTCCATTCAGTTCTCCATTTTGAGCATCTGACTTACCTTTTAATGATACGTGGTTAATTTTTCTTGTACAGCACCTAGAGATACTTACATCAAATGTAAATACCTGTAAAATAATGTTCAGGGCATTTAATTATTGGTTCACATCTTCTCACTGACTTCCACCTTATCAAGATCTGCCCTTTGGAAGAAGGGAAATCTGCAACTTGTCCCCAGTCACTCATCGGCCTGCCTTTTGCCTCTTACCAGATTTTTTCTCAGATTGCAAACCATTGAACTAATATCCAGCTTTTTAAGAACAGGACTTGGGATTTTTTGAGCAAAGGAACCAGTCTGAACTCACAGAAAATAACATATACTAAATAAAGCTAAGGTTCCAATAGAAGAGAATATATGTCGCTCAGGGTTGAATTGTGGAATCCTTTGGGCTCTCTGAGCTTGGTTGTTTCTTACAGACATTTCATTACCCAGCTAGGTAACATCATCCGTGCTAGTGAGTGTGGGGTTGGCTCCCTGTTTATATGCAGTAGCTTGCCCCGCCAGTGTTGGTGAGGGTGTAGTTTTCTCCTTGATAGTTCCTTCATTAGGTTTGCTTTAGTAGCCCAGGAAGAAAAAACAGGAGTCATCTACAACATACAGGGTAAGGACTGTAACAGCCGCTATACAAGACTGGCAGAAGACTAGCACAGCACATCCATGAACACAAACTAGCAGTCAGAAGACATGATGAAAACTCCTTAATCTCACAACACATGGACAGATTCAACCATAGTTACAACTGGGCAACTGTGTATATCCCAGACCAAGCTGATTCCAAAAACACTAGTGAATTCCTAGAAGCTTGGCACTCAAACACATCAGCCATCAATTGACAGATAGAGATAAACCAGATTTACACATTATTCAAAAGAGAAAAATAGGAAAGCTAAGAAGGAAATACAAAGACCAGAGCACATCCTCTCCAACAACCTACACCCAGATAAGCAGGGATTAACACCAGACAAACAATCAAGCAGAGAACAATATTCTAATCAAGGAACTACTAAAGAGAAAACCACACCCCCACTGACACTGGCAGGGCAAGCTACTATATACACACATGGAGCAAACCCCACACTCACTTTGATGATGTTATCTAGTCAGGTAATGAAACGTCAGCCATCAACAGGCACATAGAGATAAGCAATTTACACACCATTTCAGAGACAACGATAAGGAAACAAAAAGAACAGAACACCTCCTTGCCAGCATTCAACACTCAGATAAGCAGGGATTGCCACCAGGATGAACACCAGACAAACAGTCAAGCAGAGAACAATATTCTAATCAAGGAACTACTAAAGAGAAAACCACACCCCCACCGACACTGGCAGGGCAAGCTACTGTATATAAACAGAGAGTACACCCCACTCCCTTCTAGCACTGAAGATGTTACCTAGTTGGGTAACAAAACGTCTGCAAGAAAACAACCAAGCTCAAGGAGCGCCAAGGACTCCACAAAGCTAAATTTGAATGCGAGCTCGAATTAAAATCTCTGCCAGGATATTCCCCTCAACATACAATGGATTGTGAGTACTTTTTTTAAACCACCAAGGCAATAATCAAAACTTGGCCTGGGAACTTGGACAATTTATTGGTTTTTTGTATCTCCCTTCAGTAGCTGGAGGGAGTCTTTTATTGTACAAAAGGAGATCTTAAAAAGAAAAAAAGAGAGAGAAATTTTCAAGTATACATGCCTTCAGCTAGTTCAGAAATTAATCTTAATAATAAAATTATTTTCTAGTTTAATCATTTTCTATAAGCTTTTTATCTACACTATATTCTTCAAAATCCAATTTCACTCTACCTTCATATCTTTTTATTCTATATCTCCAATATACTTCTTTATGGTTGACTTCGATATTTCTGTCGCCTTAATCCCTGAATACCTCTACTGTCACTCTCTATGCAGCTGTACTCCTTTTCCTTCGGAGTTCAATCTGTCTTTCATCATTTTTTAGTTTCTATTTTCTATTTCTGTTCTGTCCAAGTCTTGACTTTTTCTTCCCCTTTCCTGCCAGTTTGTTCCTGACTGGGGTTCTGGATTCTCCTCCTCTTCTTCCCAAACTTTCCTCCATCTGAGGGAAACACCTCTCTCTCCCCAGTTCTCTCAGCTTTGCCTCCTTTCCTATTGCTCTTCTCATCAGGGCTGTCTGTAACGTTAGCTGCATTCGGTACTGGAAATAACCCTCGTGAGACATGGACTCGAACAAAAGCTAGTTTACTCAGGTGTAATGCGTAACGGTTACAGACAAAGCCAGGATTGGCTTGGCGCAGTTTCTTACAGTATTTTATAGGGTTCCCCCCTTGACCCATAGTACCCCTGGGTTCCGCCCCTGCCCTTGTCCCTGGTCACCCCTCTGCTTGTCACGATCTCCCTCCCGTCTCCTTAATGGCAGATTCAGGACAGGTTTCATTGTCCTCATGATCTTCGTCTTTTGTCCATGTTGTCAGTGTACTTATGGGGCTTTTCTCATGCGGATGAAATGGGGTTTCTTAAGTCGGGTTCCAACTGCTCGCTGATTGCCTCCGGATTGCTGTATTCCTGAAGCATTGTAATCGGGGCATTGCCCGGTCTGGGGAGCCGCCGGTACTACAATGTTGCCGGTTCCAATTTACTCTTGGCCATGAGTTAATTGGGGCCACCTGCCAGCAATTAGCTTGCGGTTTGCCTTGTTTCCCTTCCCTGACTGCCTATGCCTGAGGCAGTGAAATTGACTAGTGGTGGTGAAACTGAGCAGTGGCGCTGGCTGTGCTAGGCCAAACCTGCTACTGTCGATCCTTGAGTTTTTCTCTTTATCTGACTCCCGGGTTTGGCTCTGCTTCTCCTCATGAGGCAGGAGAAAACCACACCCTTACCGACGCTGGCAGGGCAAGCTACTGTATATAAACAGAGAGCAATCCCCACTTTGATGGGTAGCTGGGTTGCCCTGGTGATGGGGGAGGGCCAAGAAGGTGGGGGAAGAAGGTGCGCAGGGGCTTATAGCCTGCTCAGGCAGCTTGTCCTTCCACAGGGACATTATTTATCTTCTTTATTTGGGTTTACTTATTTATTTAAATGTATTTATTTCTTATAAAACAACAACTATTGTAGTTGAGGCACTGGCCTGAATAGGAAAAAGCTACTTCCCACTACACAGGAGACTTGTATCTGGAACAGAAAGGTTGGTCTCAACCTTTCCTGTGGGAGAAACCTTTCAAGTTAGTTTTGCTTATAATTGTCTGATAGTCTGTAACATCAAACTGCAACATCCACCATCTTGAAAGGCAAACATTCCTTCATAGCAGACCATCCTCATTCTCTGGTCTTCCTGAAATATTGTGTATACTAACACTTAATTTGACAATACTGGATAAGAAGACAAACAACATGCAATTTCCTAGCTGGACCTCTACCAATTTTCCAAAGCAAAATTTCCTCTCCTTCATTTCCCAGGACTTACTTCAGCTGTCCAGGGAGACCCCACTTTGGAAACTGTGAAGAGATGGTGAGAGGAGGACATCTTCTAAGACCTCCTTTTCAAATTCTGCAGCCTGGGAATTATTCCATACTTGTAATATTGGCTTAATTCATTGAAACCACTTAGGGAGTGGGTGCAAAGGAATGGGGAGAGGGGGCAGTATGGCCAGTTTGCTTTCAGCACAATAGGTGGTAGCAGTGGAACCAAGTCCAAACCATGGCAAAGCCATTCAGAGGGTATTAGGAGGTTGAACCTAAGAACCCTAGTGTATTACAAAACTTTTTTGAGATGGGAAACACATAGAATGTACACAAAATTATAACTTTGAGAAAAAGATTGCAGAAGTAATGAGATATTGATTTATGTTTTCACAACTAGCTGCTCTTTGGTATTTAGATCTGGTCTTAGTAAAATAATGTAGCACTTAGGGAAAAAGATGAAACCCAGCAGGCCAGCACTGGAGGTCAAAATGGAGAAGATCTGCACAGCCACCATGTACTTCCCTTTGGTGCTCAAGTAGGTGGGCACAAAGGAGACCCAGATGCTGCAGAAGACCAGCATGCTGAAGGTGATCAGCTTGGCTTTGTTGAAGGCCCCAGGTAGGGTCCTGGCCAGGAAAGCCACCATGAACCAGATGGCAGCCAGGAAGCCTATGTAGCCAAGAGCAATATAAAACATGGCAAGAGACCCTTCATTGCATTGCAGGATGATCTCTCTTAGTTGGGAGTGCATGTCAGAAACAGGGAATGGGGGAGACACCACCAGCCAGATGCTGCAGATGACCACCTGGATACTGCAAGGAGAAACAATGATGGAATTGGCCAGACTCCTCCCCAGCCACCTCCGCACTCTGTTCCCTGGCTTTGTGGCCAGAAAGGCAAGGACCACCGTGACTGTTTTGGCCAAGACAGAAGAGACAGCAATCGAGAAGACGATGCTGAAGGCTGTCTGTCGGAGAATGCAAGTGGCTCTCCTTGGCCGCCCAATGAAGAGGAAGGTGGTCAAGATGGAAAGCAAGAGGGAGGCGAGGAGGATGTAAGAGAGGTCCCGGTTGTTGGCTTTGATGATGGGAGTATCTCTGTGTTTCACAAAGATTGCTAGTACAAATACAGTAGGTAACGACAAGAAAAGTGCAAGGGAAGACAAGATGGTCCCCAGATATTCATTGTTGGTCAGAAAGCTTACTTCCTTAGGGACACATTTCTCTCACTCCTTATTTTGATGCTGGTCTTCTGGACATTTGGTGCAATGATCTGCATCTGAAGAGAAGAAAAGTAACATTTACCAGGTTCAGCCACTAATCGAGTCGTTTTTGTGCCACCAGCAGAGATGCTGCATGGGGTAAGAAACAGTGAAAACAAAAGAAGATGCAATTTTAGGAACTGTGACCAACTTTACTAAACACTGAGAGCACTTTTCTGCTTTCTAACCCTGGTGAAGGATGCATGCTAATGGTTTAGCAGTTGATCTTTCATACCTTGGTTTCCTAGCCTGTCTATTTTTTAATATGTTTCAGAAATAAACCAAGCAACGTGGGTTCTTCACCCAGGGAGAAGTGTTAGCCTTCTTACTAAAGGGCTGCTTCACTTTGGAGTCACCCACCTTCCTGAGAGAGAAGGTCCCCTCCGCACAGAAAACACAGTCTTAGCAGCAGATGGGCTCCCCTTCCTGACCCACCTTGAAAAATCCATGCTGACAACTTTCCACATACCTGGAGGGAAGCAGACCCTGAGCAGAAAAAGGAAACATGAAGGACAGTAGTTTAGGGTCGACATCAAAGGAAAGAAATGGTATACTAGGTCCATTTAACAGAAGCAGCTGTTTATCCAGGAATCTCCCTTCTGGGAGATCAAGGGATCTGAATCTAGGAGATGTTTCTTCTTTTTCACCTCCAGACTGTGGAACAGTTTGCAATGAGAGATTAGATTTGCCTTGACTCTGTTGGCTTTGAGAGAAAAGGTCAAATGGAGCTCTTCCAGGAGTCGTTTATAAGAGCCAACATAGCATTTTAGGAATTGGTTATCATATTATCTGTGTTTCATTTTTGTAAACCACCATGAGTCACATAATTATGTCAGTCCAAAATTGCATAATAAATAAACAAACAAACAAATTGTTTTCCAGTGAATCTGCTGCCTGTTTTTTCTGTGTTTGTTTACTGTTCATCAGTTTTAGTCCACATCCGTAAAATATAACAACTGTGGAAAGCATTATAAAAATAAAAGCAAAATGGCATCAGTTGAACTTGGATCCAGATTCCCTTATTCAGGTATAGCAATGGACCATGTAAGCTACAAAATTAAGGAGAGGTTCTCTGCAACTCTTTTGATCCCTTGAAGGGCTTCAGAGACTTCAAAGAAGCTCCACAGGGAAAGTGTTATTTAAGACAATGCTGAAGAGGAGAGATAGGAATAAAATGGTTTTCCCCACCTTGCTAAACCTTTGGGGCCACATAGCAACATCCTGGTCAATGAGCAACTTGGGTTCCTGGGATTTCTGTCTTGCAAAACTCCCAAACTTCTCCCTGACAACAGACTGGTTGGGAAACCATAACTAGTTCACAATCTCCAAGTCAGCTGCCAGCTCTCCGTTCTTGTCCAAATACACCCCATCCATGGAATGGTTGTAAAACTGGGGGGTTTGCAGGAAAGGATGGAGCTAGAAAGGGAAGAACATTGGGTCTATGCCCCAACCACTGATGCCGAAGAAGCTGAAGTTGACCAGTTCTATGAAGACCTACAACACCTTCTACAACTAGCACCAAAAAAAGATATCCTTTTCATCATAGGGGATTGGAATGCTAAAGTAGGAAGTCAAGGAATAATCGGAATAACAGGCAACTTTGGCCTTGGAGTACAAAATGAAGCAAGGCAAAGGCTAATAGAGTTCTGTCAAGAGAACAAGCTAGTCATAGCAAACACTCTTTTCCAACAACACAAGAGATGACTCTACACATGGACATCACCAGATGGTCAATACCGAAACCAGATTGATTATATACTTTGCAGCCAAAGATGGAGAAGCTCTACACAGACAGCAAAAACAAGACCAGGAGCTGACTGTGGCTCAGATCATGAGCTTCTTACTGCAAAATTTAGGCTTAAATTGAAGAATGTAGGGAAAACCACTAGACCACTCAGGTATGACTTAGATCATATTCCTTGTGAGTACACAGTGAAGGTGATGAATAGATTTAGAGGATTAGATTTGGTAGACAGAGTGCTTGAAGAACTATGGACGGAGGTCTGTAACATTGTACAGGAGGCAGTAACTAAAACCATCCCAAGGAAAAAGAAATGCAAGAAAGCAAAATGGCTATCTGATGAGGCATTACAAATAGCTGTGGAAAGAAGGAATGTGAAAAGCAAGGGTGAAAGGGAAAGATATAAGCAACTGAATGCAGATTTCCAGAGAATAGCAAGGAGAGATAAGAAGGCCTTCTTAAATGAACAATGCAAAGAAATTGAGGAAAAAAATAGAATGGGGAAGACTAGAGATCTCTTCAAGAAAATTGGAGATATCAAAGGAACGTTTAGTGCAAAGATGGGCATGATAAAGGACAAAAAAGGCAGGGACCTAACAGAAGCAGAAGAGATTAAGAAGAGGTGGCAAGAATACACAGAAGAACTATACAAGAAAGATCTTAATGTCCCTGATGTCCACGCTGGTGTGGTCACTGACCTTGAGCCAGACATCCTAGAGAGTGAAGTCAAGTGGGCCTTAGGAAGCATTGCTAACAACAAAGCTAGTGGAGATGACAGTATTCCAGCTGAGTTATTTAAAATACTAAAAGATGATGCTGTTAAAGTGCTGCACTCAATATGCCAGCAAGTTTGGAAAACGCAACAGTGGCCACAGGATTGGAAAAGGTCAGTTTACGTTCCAATCCCAAAGAAGGGCAATGCCAAAGAATGCTCAAACTATCGCACAATTGCACTCATTTCACATGCTAGCAAGGTTATGCTCAAAATCCTACAAGCTAGGCTTCAGCAGTACGTGAACCGAGAACTACCGGATGTACAAACTGGGTTTCGAAGAGGCAGAGGAACTAGAGATCAAATTGCCAACATTCACTGGTCATGGAGAAAGCACGAGAGTTCCAGAAAAACATCTACTTCTGCTTCATTGACTATGCAAAAGCCTTCGATGGTGTGGATCACAACAAACTGTGGCAAATTCTTAAAGAGATGGGGGTACCAGACCATCTTACCTGTCTCCTGAGAAATCTGTATGCAGGCCAAGAAGCAACAGTTAGAACCAGTCATGGAACAACTGATTGGTTCAAAATAGGGAAAGGAGTACGACAAGGCTGTATACTGTCACGCTGCTTATTTAACCTATATGCAGAGTACATCATGAGAAATGCCAGGTTGGAAGAATCACAAGCCGGAATTAAGATTGCAGGGAGAATCATCAATAACCTCAGATATGCAGAGGATACCACCCTAATGGCAGAAAGTGAAGAAAAACTAAAGAGCCTTGAAGGAGGAGAGTGCGAAAGGTGGCTTGAAAGTCAACATTAAAAAAACTAAGATCATGGCATCTGGACCCATCAATTCCTGGCAAATAGAAGGGGTAGAAATGGAAGCAGTAAAAGACTTCATTTATTTGGGCTCCAAGATCATCGCAGACGGAGACTGCAGCCATGAAATTAAAAGACGCTTGCTCCTTGGGAGGAAAGCTATGGCAAACCTAGATAGCATATTAAAAAGCAGAGACATCACCTTGCCGACAAAGATCCGCATAGTCAAAGCTATGGTTTTTCCAGTAGTAATGTATGGCTGTGAGAGCTGGACCATAAAAAAGGCCGAGCGCCGAAGAATTGATGCCTTTGAACTGTGGTGCTGGAGAAGACTCTTGAGAGTCCCCTGGACTGCTAGGAGGTCAAACCAGTCAATCTTAAAGGAAATCAACCCTGATTGCTCATTGGAAGGATCGATAATGAAGCTCAAGCTCAGATATTTTGGTCACCTAATGCGAAGAGAGATCTCTTTGGAGAAGACCCTGATGCTGGGAAAGATTGAAGGCAAAAGGAGAAGAGGACGGCAGAGGATGAGATGGTTAGATAGCATCACTGAAGCAATGAGCATGAAACTGAGCAAACTCAGGGAGGCAGTGAAGGACAGGAAGGCCTGGCGCAATATGGTTCATGGGGTCACGAAGAGTCGGACACGACTTAACGACTAAACAACAACAACTGTGTGTGTTGCAAAATAGGGGATTGACTTCCGTCAAGCACTTGGAATACCCAATAAATACGTATTTACATTTCCCTACAAGCAGGATTCACACAACATGCAGAAGGGCATTATTTTGATACACAATTTTATATTACATATATACACAATTTTATATTATATATATATATATATATATATATATATATATATATATATATACTTCATATAATGTATAACCAAGATGGGTGGTGGATTGTTGACAATCGTGTCCAGCTACCTCTTCAAATCCTTTGGATGGTTGTCAGAAGAAGTCATGCTATGGCCCACTGTGGCCCCAAACCTCTTTTCAAGTGGCTTTCTCAAAGATACAGTAACAAGAAGCTGAGACCCCTGTGTCAATCAGCTGTGGCCCAATGTACCATCTGCCACAGAAATAATCCAAAGAGTAGTAAACCTACCCGCCCAGGCCACCTTCGTACAGCTCAATATCCAGGAGAGGCCTGGCAAGTGGACTTTACAGAGCTTCCCAAAAAGGGACCCAAAAATCATCTTTTGGTCTTTGTGGATTTGTTTTCTGGATGGCCCGAAGCCTTCCCTGTCTCATCTCAACGTGCAGGAGAAGTGGTTAGGGCCCTGGTAGAGTACATCATTCCAAGGTTCTCGGTCCCTAAAGGGTTAGAGTCAGATAATGGGAGGCACTTCACTTCTGATGTCACTCAACAAGTCAGTAAATTCCTGGACATTCCTTGGCATCTTCATTCAAGTTATCGGCCCCAGGCGTCAGCCAAAGTGGAACGCATGAACCGTTCTTTAAAGACTCAGCTTGCCAAGCTTTGTCAAGAGACTCAGTTACCATGGCCTAAAGTGTTGCCCCTTGCTCTAACACGTATCAGAGCTATGCCCAGAGGGCCACTGATGTTGTCCCCTTTTGAAATGCTTTATGGGAGACCATTTGTATCACATGAAGTGCTAACTGTATGGACAGGTGAAAAGAACATTTCTCAATATCTACAGAAACTGGCGCAGGTTTTATGTTCTATTTCACTACAGGTCTGAGACGCCTTGCCAGTTGCTCCTGACGTACCGCCCATCAACCAGCCAGGCCAGTGGGTCAGAGTTAAGGAGCTGTTCCCATCCTGCACAGATCCAAAGTGGTCCGAGCCAAAGCAAGTTCTTCTGAGCACCCCAACAGCTGTGAAAGTTGAAGGCATTAAGGCCTGGATACACGGCTCCAGAATCAAGCAGGTAGAGGAACCCTCAGAGACGTGGCAAGTTTCCTCGGTTGATGGACTTAAACTAAAATTGCAGCACTCTCCAGCTTCACCAGCAGATCTTTTCAAGGACTAATTAGGTCCACCGGTAGAGGCCTAATTCAGGAACAGAAGATTTGAAACCATAGACTTTCCCAGCCACACAAACCCCTACATGTGCTGGCTTGGTCACAACCCAAGTTGTGAAACTGACATTGTTTTCATTGTGTTGATTGTTTGTTTTGGAATACTTTTCACTTGTTGTTGGTTTCCCCGCACCTTTTGGGGAAGGGATCAAGATGGGTCTGATTACTATTTTCTGGAGGGCGGATGTCTTAATGCTTTGGATGCACAGGGACAGATCAAAGAGTGTGTGTCTGAAAAATCTGATCATAAGTCTATTGATAATTGAAGTGTTTATCTTGATTGACAATACTGATGCTTATATTGAAAGGTTTGGACTTCGAAGACCACCACCACCACCGGCACCTACTTATAAGGTAATACGCAGAAAAGATACAGAGGAGTTTGTATTCCATTTACAGTCTAATAAGACTTACATTTATGACACTGTGGCTTTGTCCCAAAATCTGCTGCAGGAAGGTAACCCCGAATTAGCAAAGGATTGTTGGATATGTTTACCTATAACCCCAGGGGTTCACCAAGCCCTTCCTGTCTCAGCAGAATGGTGGTACAAACTCAAGACTAAATTGGTTTTCACTGGAGAAAGACCCCCAAGTGGAATTGCTCAATCTTATTTTGATGCACTTAAGAGGATGATACTGAGAATGGGACTAAAGCAAGGCCCCCCCATAGATGGGCCTGTTGCAATTGGAGTAGAAATGCTAGATAAAACACCAATGTTTGTTCAGCGTCATGATCCCCATGAACCCAAGAGACGAGTGGAAGTGGGGAGAATTGATGTGAATGCTTGTGCCATGGTAGTTTCAATGGTTCGTGATCATACTTTCACAATGGTGAAAGCTATGCATGAAGCCACAAAACAGCTCAAAGATGTGTATTTAACCAAAGGATCCAGAATAACTATTCTGCAAGGAAAAATGAGAGAGAACTGGTGTCTGAATAATCTAATCCTGCTTATGACCAGTTTGATTTCCTCCCTTGGCTCTTAAAGGGCAAGAAGGGAAAGGATTGTTTCCCTATTCCCCAAAGGTCCCAAGAGGGACAATGGGAAGACTCCTCATATTTTGTGGACCCTTCCCTGCCAGGCGTGGCAGTAAACAAATCAATGGAAGCCCCTGTAAGCCCACAAAAAGGGGTTCAACCATTGGTTGGAATGTATGTGACTGAGACTTACACTGTGAAGTTCAGTGACAGTACCCAGGAAAAAGATTTTGAATTCACTTTGAGACCATGCCTGGAAGAGGGAGGAGTTTTCTTTCTCTGTGGGGACAAGGCATTCCAATGCCTGCCCCTTGACTGGGAAGGAATATGTACTTTAGCCTTCCTGTCTCCTGATATTGGAGTTATTGTAAATAAGCAAGACCCGCCAATCCCTTTGGTAGGACATATTCGGAGGAAGAGAATTCCACTTCTTCTTCCCCTGTTAATAGCTATTGGAGTAGCCAAGGGAACTGGGATTGCCGGAATAACCCACTCTGCTATCGCATTTCAACAACTGTCAAAAGATTTCCAAAGTAGCCTGAATCAAATTGCGCAAGGAGTACTTGAACTCCAGAACCAACTGGATTCATTAGCAGCTGTAGTCCTCCAAAACAGACGAGGTCTGGATCTTCTCACAGCTGAGAAAGGAGGCCTCTGTCTCTTTTTGGAAGAAGAGTGCTGTTTTTATACTAACAAATCCGGAGTAGTTCGACAGGTTGTTAAAGACCTGCAAGAAAAAGCTTCTGAAATAAGACAAAGACTTACAAATGCAGATCAATGGTTATCTTGGCTACCTGGAAGCGCCTGGATAAGGCAAGTATTATTTTTGCTCTTATGTTCATTTGCTGGATTAATATTCATTCCATGTATAGTTCCTTTAGTAAGAAAATTAGCATTAGAAAAGCACAGTGGAAAGTACACTGTGTGAACGCAACCACACAAGTGGTTCACCTGAAAGCAAAAAGATGACTGGCTGAATGAAGGGCAATCTCTTCATTCCTTTCAATGTAGGGAAAGGAAAGGAAAGGAAAGGAAAGGAAAGGAAAGGAAAGGAAAGGAAAGGAAAGGAAAGGAAAGGAAAGGAAAGGAAAGGAAAGGAAAGGAAAGGAAAGGAAAGGTTGTTGTTGTTTCCACAATTGATGGTTTAACTGTAATTGCAGCCCCCAGAAATCAAGCCCAAACATTTGCCAAACTTATGATCCTTCGCTTTCTTCCGAAAACATATAAGTGGAATCACATACATAAGAAGCATCTTATGTTCAAAAG
Organism: Python bivittatus; assembly: GCF_059951505.1. Taxonomy (NCBI): domain Eukaryota; kingdom Metazoa; phylum Chordata; class Lepidosauria; order Squamata; family Pythonidae; genus Python; species Python bivittatus. The sequence continues at coordinate 1,632,147 of NW_028277107.1, forward strand.
CAAAGGGAGGAAATGAAGGGCATTATTTTGATACACAATTTTATATTTTATATATATATATATGCTTCACATAATGTATAACCATACCTGTAACAGTGCACTCTATTTTATTTCTAAAGGGTTAACTTGCTTTTGTTTTGTAAAGACCACTGGGTTCTCCCCCCCCCCCTTATCTCTTTGCTGAATGCCCGATTGTCTTCGAATAAGCAATTAGCCAAGTACAAGCTCAATAAAAGTTGCCTTCTAAAGAGCCCAGCATCCCCCACCCAATCTCCCTTAGAACTAGGCAGATGCTGCAAGCCATAACTTAATTCGATACAAGGCTGGTGCTGGCAGGGTTTGTTGTTACCAAGCTTTTTGCAACAGTTGTGAGGCCCTACATTCTAGAGAAAGATAAGAAGAATCTGGTATGCCATTCCCTTGGTAACCAGAAGAAAAAGTTACAGTTAAGTTTACCTTCCTAAGAACCACCTTTCACTTGTTCAGACCGTCCCAAAAATCCCTTGTATGGGTATGAGGGGATGTACTATCTGATTACAGATTTAAATGTCTATAAAGCCTCTGATGTTTGTTTTGTGAGGGGTGATTCCATCAACATCTCTTGTTAATGTGTTGATTGGGGTCACCCAGCTGTGTCTTGATCAAAATACATCTGCTATTCATCAGAAGTCTCATCTCAAGTCTTCTTATTGGCTTTTTATTGAAACTTGGGAAATAAAAGTGCCATACAATGCCAAACCCCAAACAGGTTAACAAACCCCCAAAGTCCAGTTCAGATACAATGCAATGCCAGTGAAATGAGCCTGGCTTGGGATGTTCTAGTTCCCTTTCTTCGGGATTTGCTTTTAAGAGCCAAGTCACACCAGGACACCCAGGCGGGTTCAGACGACATGCCCTAAACCCAAACAGATGCCCCAAGCACAGGGGCCGAGTTCACACAAAGCACAGGGCTTGCAGGAATGAAGCTTAAGAGGATCTCCTGGTTCACTCACCCTCCTAAGACGCGTTGAACTACAGAGGATCCAGCCCTCTTTCCGCCTCATCAGCGCATGGTGAGAATGCAGGCACAATCTGGGGCACCTCCTTCCTTGCAGGGCTTTTCTTCTTCCCTGCTGCCGATTTGCAACAATGCAAACTCTCCTTCCTCCCCCAGGGCCTCCTCTGGATCTCTTCCCTGCAAGACTTTCCTGCAGCCTTTTACCTCCTGCAAAGCTCAAAGGGTTAAAGAGAGAGAGTGCAGCTTCCTAGAGAGGCAAGAGATAGTGATGTCACTCCTATTCCCACCCTCCCCTGAAAAGCCACCTGTGGCCGCTGCCCCCCAGTGGCCTATCGCTGAAGCGCATGGTGTTCCCTCTCTTTGCAGAGGGAGCCCCCTGGGGGATGCATTGTGCAATGCAGGACCCCATGCAAAGAGGGGAGAAAGGCTGTTATTATCCATGGGGTCAGGAGGAAGGGGGCTGTGGTGTCCCCCCAATCAGGAAGCCTTCTCCATCCAGCTGCTTTTGACAACTGTAGATCATCTCCAAGCTTCCATTTTAAAGAGAGGTTCTGGAGAAAGTTGCATCTTCATTTAGAGGGAGCAATTGTTGCAAAGGAGCAGACAGGAAATGGAATTCAGCACTTTTCCTCCTGTAGAGAGTAAAAATAATCCTGTCTTGATTCTGTGTCCCATAAAAGAGGTCAGTGGGAAACTCTGACAGGCTTTCAAGCTGCTGTCCTTGTGCCTCAGAATAACATCGCAGAGCTCCCAGAGGCTTTGTGGTCTCCAATTCCTGACCTGGCTTGCCTGAAAGGGCTGAAGCTCAGTTTCCGGCCGGGAGACAGGATGGGAATTGCATTGGTTGCAGTTCTGGATGACTTATGGAGAGACCAGGATTGGGGGAGTGCAGTCCTCTTGAAACCTTATGAAAAAGGGTTCTTAGTTTCCATCATATTCACGTCTTTACCTTTGAAAACCAAAGGGATAACACAGACACGGACGTTCATGGATCTTCACACATTTCTCTCATTCAGACATCCTGGGTAGAGGCCATAAAGAAAAGGGGGGGGGGTGCCCTGATCTCTGACTAGCATCCAATAGGTCATCAGGAAGATAAATTTCCCCGAATAATAATGAGGATCCAAAACTTATGCCAATTTCAACCAATCATTTGTACATGTATAAAATTGTCTTCTTTGGGCATGGGAGGGGTTCTCCTCTGCCTTAAGGGGGTGGCCCAGCTGACTCTATTGGCAAACTTTAAATAAAACTTTAAAATCTCAGCTGGTACTTTCGTGTCTGATCTTCTGCTGGACTGAATCCTAATTGGGGAGAGTCAGAAACTCTCAAATTTTGGTAACAGAAATGGGGACTCATCCGGGGTATTGTTCAGTGTCCGGGGGTCCTGAAAGGGCGGAGGCCCTTTGGGCCTGGTGACCCCTAAGGGACCCACAAAGGGAAGATTTGATGATTCCTGACTGGGAATTACCCTCGAGCTGCGCCAGAAAGGTGAGTACATTTGGGTACTCCGGGTGGTCCGGTTGAAAGGAATGGGGTGTGTGTCCATAATTTTGCCTCCCGGGGGCGACCAGGACTGTTCAGCAAACGGGGTATAGATGCCCCAATTTTGGCACAAGGTCTGAGACCAGCGACTGCCAGAGTTGAAAGCCGGTGTGCTCCATTCGCCAGGAGTGTGTCCAGCCTCGCTGCGAGTGACGGTGTGTGTGTGTGAGTGAAAGCAAGCCGGACCAGCAGAGAATAACCTAGTGCTAGGTGTACAAAAGACTTCTGGTATGGGTAGTTGTGCCAGTAAGCCACACCCTCACAGGGGGACACCCCTTGGGTGTGTAATTAAAAATTGGTGAGCTCTGGGAGATTCCCGGTCTGGGATGACGAAAGAAAAATTAATTAATCAAACAACAACAACAACAACAACAAAACAAAGATTGGCCATCTCAAAAGGAGATTTTCCCTCTGTGGCCAGAAGAGGGAAGTCTGGAGGCAGAGAACATTTGGGGGCTGATTGATTGGTGCAGAGTAACTTCAAGCAAAATGCTTTGCCTCAATAATGATGAATCCAGAACGCTACCCCAGTGATGGGACTGTGCTAATAGTTCAGCAGAAACCTCTGAAACTCCATAATCCATATGGGGATGCAAGCTCTGAGGAGCCAATAAGGATCCTTTATGGGTCTCTTGAAAGCATTTTGCCAGCATACCCCACAATCCCAACTGCACCCCCAGAAGCTCAGGCTTCTTTAACGGCCCAACATGTTGAGCAGAGTACAGCAGTGCTCCCAGAAACCCTTTGCCCAGGGAAAAAATACACACCAGCATGATAGGTTTGCAAACTGCAACGTCCATATCTTGTTCTCCAAAGAAACTCAGCCAGAATATATATACTATCTGGCTGTTTATTGATAAAAATGCAAAACTTCATAAAATACAAGTTGTATACAAAATATAGGAAAAAACACTTCTTCTCATAAATTCAGCATCCAAGACTTATCCACAAACATAAAGTCTCTAGCCAAAAACTCTCAGAGAAGAGGTACACTACTTAATTATTTGTTACAACTACATAACCCATAAAACTACATACTTACATAGTGGCTAACGCTCTACTGCAACTGCAACTAAAACTGTAGGGCTGGGCATACAATGCTCCAGTTATATTATCACTCCATACCCCCCCACTGGGTAACTAGCATACACACGCCTATAGGTGGCAGTAAATAGCAGTATACGTGCACAACACACAGTCACAAGTGGTGTTGTTTACATAAGCTGCATAAGCTAGACACAATATTGTTGCACAGATAACGGGATGAATTTCTTCCCATGAGAAAATCCTGACACAACAATGGGACAGAGGTGGGGCAAGAGTAGAGCCGAGTGCCTCAGACATGGGGGGTCAACAGTCCTCTCCTCCTCCTCCTCCTCCTCCTCCTCCTCCTCCTCCTCCTCCTCCTCCTCCTCCTCCCCAATGTGACACAGTTACCAGTCAGGGAGACCAGGAAGGGGGGGGGGGTTCTTCCAGTCGTATGGACAAGGAAGATTTTCCATCACCCCAGAAGATTTCGCTTTCTCCAGGGAGGAAATAGCTATGAAGGAGGGAGGAGAAGGAGAGCAAGGACCAGGGGCTAGTTCTCCGGCAGTCACCAGAAGTAAAACGGCGCTTAAGGAAAAGAAGGAGGAGGAGGGGGATGAAAGGGGGGCAAGGATGCTCCCTTTGAGAGAACAGGTGGTGGTGAGACCTAATGGTGAAACCACTAAAGCCTATGTATAGCTACCCTTTTCCACGGCAGACCTATTTAATTGGAAATCTCATACTCCCTCATACTCTAATGACCTGGAACGGATGACCCAATGCTTTGAGGGGATAATGCTCTCTCATCAACCCACTTGGGGCGATGTAATGCACCCATTCCATGTTCTCTTGACAGAGGCAGAGAGAACCTTAATTTGGCAGGCTGCCAAAATGTATGGGAAAGATAAACGGAAGGCTGAGGATAATCAAACTTATGTACCTGTAGAAGACATACTGAGAGACCCCAAGCCAGTTTGGGATCAGGGCCAGACTGGAGAACACCAAAGGTTTTTGTCCCACTTCCGTGAGTGCATTCTTGAGCAGCTCCGAAAGGGCTTCCCAAAACAGCTGGCTAGCCACAAGGTTGATGAGGTCTCTCAGAAAGCAGATGGAAATCCAGCTGATTATCTCGAACACATTATGCGAGCCTACCGGCAATATACAGATCTAGGCCCAGAGAGTGAAGGGGCAAAAGCCATGCTTAATTCTGTATTCATTCAAAATTCAACCCCTGATATTAACAGAAAACAGAATAAGATGGATGGGGCTCTAACTGCCCCTATGCATACTTTAGTAGAAGTAACCTTTAAAATCTTTAACCACAGACCTCAGGAGGAACAAAAGGAATGGGCAAAAGACAAGAGAGCCCTCCTCGCTGACTTGCAGGGCATTGACGTAGAGGCAGAAAGAGGGAGGGGGGAGGCAGGGGCCGAGGAGGAAGGCCCTCCCTAAGAAGAGATCAGTGTAGGATCTGCAAAAAGACGGGGCACTGGGGTAGAGACTGCCCAGAAAAAGGAAGAGGCGCCCAGCTAGCCCTTAGAACTGAGGACAGCACCTGACGCGGTCCCGGGGTCTTTGCTTTACCCCTTGGGGACCCCGTGGTGGAATTAATGGTGGGGGAAGAGCCAGCTCAAATGTTAATAGACACCGGTGCCACATAGTCTGTTTTGACTGAAATCCCCCAAACAAAACCCACTTTATCAACGGCAAAAGGGAAAACAGTAGTTGATGCCTCGGGGAAAACGGAAAGGGTGGCCTTGATGGAGTCTGTGCCCATAGAAGTAAATGGGAAAAGGCTGGAGCATCAGTTCCTTTATATGGACAAATGCCCGGCCAATCTTTTAGGGCGAGATTTATTGATGAAATTACAAGCAAAAATTGAGTTCTCTGATGATGGTTGTACTGTCCAATTTGGGAATCCAGAGGCACGCAATTTTACTTTAACACTTAAAAGCCAGCCGTGCTCAAATGGATTAGATGAAATCATAGATCAGGTTGTCCCCTGGGTGTGGGTAGAGGGGTTTCCAGGAAGGGCGAAGAGAGCCACCCCAGTAAAAGTACAGTTGAAACCTGGGAGAGGCCCTGTAAGAATAAAACAATATCCCTTGAAATTGGAAAGAAGGAAAGGTCTCCAGTAGGTATTGAAATCTCTTATTGCGACAAATTGAGTGGCACCCTATGAATCTGAATTTAATACACCGATCATGGGAATTCCTAAGAAGGAAGGAAAATACCGCTTGGTTCAGGACCTCAGGATCATTAATGAGTTAACACAAGACATCACCCCTGTAGTTCCTAATCCATACACTTTAGTGACCCTTATTCCTTGATGAGGCATCCTGGAAAATTTTTGCTTTTACGTGGGAAGCAGTTCCTGGCTGTAATGAAATCCCCTCTGGAAGGTATTCCTGGCGATGCCTTCCATGGGGGTGGAAGAATTCACCCACCCTCTTTGGAGAAGCTTTAAGCGCCATCCTTCGGGATTGGACTCCACCGACAGAGTGCTGAGTGATTCAGTAGGTTGATGTTGTTTTGATATCTACCTTGGACAGAGATTCGTGCAAACTGGCCACGGTAAGTCTCTTAAACTTCTTGGGGTATGAAGGATTCAACGTTTCAAAAAGCAAGGCACGGATTGCGCTGACTGAGATGGTTTATTTGGGATTTGCATTTTCCAAAGGACAGGGACAATTAAGCTGGGAACGAAAGGAAACCGTTTGCCGGGTGGGGCTACCAGACACAAAGAGGCAGTGGAGAACTTTCTTGGGAATGACGGGGTTTTGTAGACTCTGGATCCCAAATTATTCCATAATTGCAAAACCTCTATATGAGGCTTTGAAGGGACCTGGTGAACGGGTCGAGGCAACTCCTGAAATGAAACGGGCTTCCAAAGTACTGAAAGAAAAGCTTCTTTCGGCGCCTGCCTTAGGCTTACCCGACCCTGAAAACCACATGAACTGTTTGTGCTTGAGAGGGACGGAATGGCCCTGGGGGTCCTCACTCGGCGGATTGGGAGCTGGCGGAGGCCGGTTGCCTCTCTCTCGAAGCAGTTGGATCAGGTGGCGAAAGGCTGGCCGAGGTGCCTTCGAGCGGGGGCAGCCACCCTGTTACTTTCTAAGGAGGCGGGGAAATTTACCCTTGGGGCCCCAATTACACTTCATGTGCCTGACGCCATCACAACGGTGTTGGATCAGAAAGGGGGTCTGTGGATTTCAAATGCCCAGTTAGGGCAAGATCAGGCAGCCTTCCTGGATAGCCCAGAGTTACGATTGGTAACCAGTAATTGTCTTGAAACCTTATGAAAAAGGGCTCTGCGTTTCTCTCATCTTTTTCCTTACATTTGGGGAGTGAAGGGATGACAAGGAAACTAATGTTCATGAACCTTCACACATTCCTCTCATTTCTGTCATTGTTGAAAGACATTGGGCAGACATCCTGTCTCCTTAAGTGTTGAGGCCATAAAGATATGGGGGGAACTGACCCCAATTGATAGCCTACAGAATACCCTTCAGCTGCTCTGGGGATGCCTCTGGACTCCAGGAAACCATAAGTATCAGAAGACCAAAGGGGGTGTCCTGAACTTTGACTGGCAACCAATGGGTCATCGGGGAGATAAGTTTCCCCTAATAATAAGGAGGATCTCAAATTTATGCCAATTGTAGCCAATCAATTTTTTAATTGCTGTATCTCTGTGTAAGAAACATGTATGATATCTTCCTCTGAGTGTGATCGGGGTACTCCTCTGCCTTAAGGGGAGAGCCCAGCTGACTCTATTGGCTTACTTTCAATAAAACTTTAAAATCTCACCTGGTACTTTCGTGTCTGATCTTCTGCCGGACTGAATCCCAATAGGGAGAGTCAGAAACTCTCAGATTTCACTAACAGTCTCAACCCAGCTACCTTACTCCCTAAACCACAGCCAGACAGTGATCCAATTTGACACAGTTGCATTCAAACGATAGAACAGGAATTCTCCAGTAGACAGGACTTGAGAGATGTCCCCATTAGCCATGCTGACTGTGAGTTCTTCGTTGATGGGAGCAGCATAATTAAGGATGGGGTTAGGCAAGCCGGTTATGAAGCAGTAACAGAACGGGAGGTAGTGGAGGCTAAACCCCTCCCTCCCAGTACTTCTGCTCAGCAAGCCAAACCAATTGCCCTCGCGAGAGCTTTCCAATTGGGAAAAGGAAAGAGCAGAGGATTTAAAACAGTGGAAGGGGAGGAGATTAAAAACCTAAAGGAAGTTCAGGCCCTCTTAGAGGCTGTGCACCTGCCCCTCAAGGCAGCTGTGATGCAGGTGAAAGGACATGGAAAGGTGCTTCAGCAGACGGAAAGGAACGGGAACCAACTAGCCAATGAAGCCACTCGGAAAATGACAGAGCCTCAGGCAGAGGCGATCATGGTGGTTAATGGGGTGCCAGATCCATCTGCAGGGCTGCCTTCGAATCCTAGATATTCCAGGAAGGAAAAGCGAAGAGCTCTGGGGGCTGGGCAACTTGGGAGGACTCTGGCTGGCTCAAAACGAAGGATTGCCAGCTGGTAATATCACATGCCCTCTCCAGGTCGCTATTGCAGCAAATGCACCAGCGAACACAGGCCAGCCCATCGGCACTCTCTCGGCATGTGCAACTCTGGGCTTCCATTGAGGGAATCACTCAGGAGGGCTCAGGAGATTTGGGAATTGTGCTTGACCTGCTGCAAGAATAACCCAAATACGGGAATCAGAAAAGGGCCCATGGGCACTCAACCCAGGGAGCACCTTCCTGGTTCGAAATGGGAGCTGGACTTCACTGAATTGCCCAGAAATAAAGGATATCGGTATTGTCTGGTGTTTGCGGACTCTAACGGGGTGGCCTGAAGCGTTCCCTTGCAGGACCAACCAGGCCAAAGAGGTGGTAAAGACTCTTTTAAGGGAAATCATACCAGGACATGGGATCCCTTGGGAGGGGTTAAATTCAGATAATGGGCCACATTTTGTGGCTACAGGGATTCAGGAGGTGGCAAAATTTCTTGACATCCCCTGGAAGTTACGTCCCTCTCGTCAGCCAGAGGCATCGGGACAGGTTGAGAGACTGAACCAGACAATAAAGACACAGCTCAGGAAATTGTCACAAGAAACTAAACTAGGCTGGGTGGATTTGCTCCCACAGGCATTGCTACAAATTCGAATCCTGCCCAGAGAAAAATTGGCAATAAGCCCCTTTGAAGCCCTCCATGGACGTCCATATAGAGTCAGTTCCCTGCCAGGACACAAGGAGAAAGTAAGTCTCAAAAAGGGGGGAGCTGATTTGAAGGGGTATTTAATGGGGATCTCTGTTTTGTTGCAGGAAAATGAACGGGGGCTATTGGGGAAACAACTCCAATCCTTATCTGAGCCTCTGCATCCATTTCAGCCCGGAGATCGGGTATATGTGAAGGCGTGGTCTAAAGGCTCTGACCATCTGTCTGAAAAGTGGAAAGGGCCACTCCAGGTGCTCTTGACGACCCCATCCAGCCTGAAGGTTGAGGATATTCAGGCGTGGGTGCATTACCAGCGGGAGAAGGCTGCCTCCCCACCAGGTGACAGCGTTGTCCCATCACAACATCAGCAACGGAAACCAAAAGCCCAGTGGAAAGTTCAAGGAGTGGATGGCCTTAAGCTGGTTTTCTCAAAGGGACATTAAAGACACTGAATACGTTTGTGGGTAATAAAGGTTCAAAGCATATTTGACTTGTAAGGATTTGTAAGGACACTCCTTGCCCTTCCCGATTTCCGGAGGATCCGCTGGATGGAACAGAGAACAGAAGGGGAGGTATTGGGAAAATTCAGCATGTCGCTCTTTCTTTTCTGTTTGTCATTTCTTTTCTTCATCTCTCAGGTAGTAATCACTGACTGGTCACATAATACTTTGATACAACTTCATAATTTGGTTGTTAATGAAACCAACCCTCCTGCTTGCTGGATTTGCAGTTATTTCCCTACTCATAGCCAGCAAGGGTTAGTTGTTTTGCCAATACCCCTAGGCTTGGACAGAGGGTATAATTACTCAGTTCAGAGTTTTAACTCAGGCTATGCGGATCCCAAACCTTTCCAGTTTCTCCACCACATACTTGATGCCCCCTTTTGTTTCCAGAAGAGAGGGGGAAATGATTTTGTTGGGGACTGAGAGGGGTGTCTGTATAAATTTACATGGGATAGTCCTGGATGGTTGATGTTTAACAAGTCAGTTCCTATATTTGATGGTTCTTTTACTCAATGGCTAGAAAAACTTTTCCCCCGGTACTCCTTTAAATCAGGCACCTTTCTTCCTACTCTCAAGATTATTCTACAGGTTCTAACATCTAAAGGACCAATCTGTTTAGGTTCAAGAGTTTGGTGGTTATGTGGCAATGAGGGATTTAAGGAAATGCCACCTGCCTGGTCACGGACTTGCACTATAGGGTGGTTATGGCCCGGTGGCATTCATATGGTGCCACTAGAAGCTATTCGATACTCTACTAGGCATACTTTCCACCGGGAAAGGAGAGCAGAACACCTAGAATGGTCTACGGGAACCTTCACTGGCAGGAGTCTCTTCCCTGTGGTGGGAGTTGCTCAGAAATACAAAGATATACATAAACTTGCCTCCTTTCTTTACAACACTTCTATGGCATTGGAAAAATGGGAGAATATTACATTGAATCTGGAGGAACACTTACAAGATGAAGTCCTCTCCCTTAAGGATGTGGTCCTCCAGAATAGGACGGCCCTAGATATGATCTTGAAGAGTCAGGGGGGTGTTTGCGTGTATATTAATCAGTCATGTTGCATGTTCCATGACCAGACAAAAGGACTCCTGGTTGACCATAAACAGATTGCTCACATTGGGGCAGAAATACGAAAAGATAGAGAAGAGTATGTTGAAGATTGGAATAATTCTAGGTGGGACTGGTCTTGGTTAACCTCCTGGCTGCCTAATTTTTCATGGCTTAGTAGTTGTAATTGTTTGTGGTTTATTAATCTGCATATGTCTTTACTGATTCCCCATCTTTATTTCTACATGTAGTACCTGTACATGACCAAGTTATCTGTAGAAAAACAAGTACCTCATCTTGGTACAGAAAATCTTTCCTTACAAGGTTTAAATTCTTGGTTGAAATATTAAGAATTTAAAAAGGGGGGATTGAAACCTTATGAAAAAGGGCTCTTATTTTCCCTCATATTTACTTCCTTACCAAAGGGATAACACAGACACGGACATTGATGAATGTTCACACGTTTCTCTCTTTTAGACACCCTGTCTCCATAAGGGTCGGGGGCATAAAGACAAAGGGGAGGGGGTGCCCTGAACTCTGACTAGCATCCAATAGCTCATCAGGAAGATAAATTTCCCCCAATAATGAGGATCCAAAACTTATGCCAATTTCAACCAATCATTTGTTAATTGCTGTATCTCTTTGTAAGGAACATGTATAAAATTGTCTTCTTTGGGTGTGGGAGGGATCTTCTCTGCCTTAAGGGGGGGGGGCAGCTGACTCTATTGGCTTACTTTCAATAAAACTTTAAAATCTCAGCTGGTACTTTCGTGTCTGATCTTCTGCCAGACTGAATCCTAATAGGGGAGAGTCAGAAACTCTCATATTTTGGAAACAACATCACCCAGGTGGCACCGGATCATTTGTCCAGATGGTGCTGCCCAGGATTCTGCCCGCTTCGACACTGGTAGCAAAAGGAATTTGGCTTTTAAGCCAAACAGTTGCTTGAACCTGAGACTTCATAGTTGGTAATTGCCCTTTTCTGCGTTTTGCGCCCAGTGAATGTGTGTGTGTGAGATTCTCTCTTTATGTTTCAATCCATGCTGGTGACCAGGGCTGTGGGTCTAAAAATTCAGCTCCAGCCACCCCCAGACTTCCACGAGTCCTTCTTGGCAAAGGCTGGGAGGCCCTAGAAAGCAAGGGGGGCTGACAAGACCCACATGCCTTAACAGGTAGCACAAGGTCGTGCGCTGGACTCTATCTGGGCAAATACCGGCCTGCTTGCCTTGTCCCTCTCTCAGTCCAGAACCAGGGACTGAGGAGGAGGGCCAGGAGTTCACTGGGAAGTCTCCGGGTGTAAAGGATACGCCTAACACCTTGGGGGACACGCGTGTCATCGGTTGGGGAAGATGGGGAATGAGCAGCCAAAGGTCTCCTGACCTCCCTCCGGAAAGGGTGCTCCTCGCCTGGGACAAGGGTTATTTCCCGTACAGGCGGGGACGAGGAAGAGTTGTGCTCGAGGTTTGTGTCTGGAATGGGCTCGGGTGACCCACACAGCTGGTAGACCAATTTGGCCTGCAATGGGGACCTTCGACTGCACCATTTTAAAATCTTTGTGATCGAAACTAAGAGCTTCCCATCTCCCCTGTTGGTTCTGCTGGGTAGGACTTTCTATCCCGAGTGTAACTTTTAATTCCTCCACTAATTAGGTAAGTTCTTGTGTGTGCCTCCTGCTCATTTCTACTCCCAACTTTGTGTGTGTGTGTGTGTGTGTGTGTGTGTGTTCCCCTTTCCCTCAGCTCTCTGTAAGTAGGGAAATGGGATTTCTTTTCAAGGGATGTCCTTAGACCTTGGGACCTTCCACCCCAACCCTGGATTTCCCTAAGTCTCAGCCCGTATAGCGGTTAGAATGATTTCTTCCCAGTTCGTTTCTGAGCCGGGATCAAAGAGACAACAGGCAGTTGCACGAAATTCAGCTCTTTATTCTTCACCCCAAAGCCAGAGCGGTGACGGCAGGCTGATAGGTGGGCGGCCGTGCCTGACCTCCCTCCCCCTTGGCACAATGGAGGCTTTTCCTTCAGCTCCTGCTTCAGAATCCCACCCCTTCCTCAGCCCACCCCATGTCCCACCTCAGCACCATTCCATACTAGTACCTTCCTTCCTTCCTTCCTTCCTTGCTCTTTTCCTTAACTCTGCCCTTTTGATTTTTGTCTACCTCCCTGCCCCTGGTTGCTCCACAAATTACTACTGAACCAATGTAGGGGAAGAAAAAAAGGAAAGGAAAGGAAAGGAAAGGAAAGGAAAGGAAAGGAAAGGAAAGGAAAGGAAAGGAAAGGAAAGGAAAGGAAAGGAAAGGAAAGGAAAGGAAAGGAAAGGAAAGGAAAGGAGCCACCAAGTATTGCCAACGGGCAATAAAATCTGAATGATGACTGGAGTTCTATACTTGGTGGTGCACATTCCTGACATGCTACATATTTAATCTTTTTTAAAGTACTTTCATAGAGACTCCTCTTGTACTTTGATTTCTGTGTATTTGTCTTTTGGAACTGACCTTTTCTCCTTTTCATTTCTCTTCTTGAGGCATATGTGCTGGTGTATGGTTTGTAAAGCCAATTCACAACGTGAAGCAAAGCCATATATACTTGAGCCATTGGGGTAATGTGGGGGTAGGACACCTAACCCTAACCGTGTTCCCACCCTCCAACAGATCTGGGATTCTGGGCTTTTTCATAGAGCTCTGGGTCAGAGGAGAGGAAATCTCCTCTCCGTGGAAAGGCCCAGGATAGCTCCCGTGGTCAGGAAGTGGCAACCTTCAGTAGAGGAAGACGGAAGTCTGTGTGGACTGCTTTGAACTGCTGGGAGTGGGTCTCTGTGAAGGCGGAAGGGCTGGGCGAGGTTGCAGAAGAGGGAACGCGAACAGGCGAGGTGGTCTTTTGAAAGGCAGCAGACGATGCACATAGACAGAAGCAAAGACAAGAACACTGTATGTCGTAAGAGGGTGTGTGAGGGGTTAGTGTGTTGTGAACAGGGAAGATGAAGGTGGACGTCCGTTTACTGGCAACTCTGACTGAGGGGCTGATCTCAAGGTGGTGATATCAGCAAAAGGGGAGTTAATTAATAAAATGGGAGTCAGACTGGGGTCATAACCTATCAGGCTCGCACTCCCCACCAGAACATGTCAAGGATGCACCATTAGACTCACATTCCTTCACGGAACATGTCAGGGAGCTCTGCGACTAAGCATGCAGACTGCTTAAAGCAGGAAAAGGCAGATACAAGCCCAGGCAAGACTTAACACAGCAAAGGCCCCAAGGCCCCCAGGCGTCCCAGATGCAGAAAACCACAGGTCATCATGGACACCATCACATCTATAGGTTGACAATGTGTAATGTTATTACGGGATGTTAGTTATTAAGTGCATATGCTCAACTATGTAACCAACCTTGTAGTCTCTCATATTGATCCTGTTTTTCAAAAGATATATTTTCCTTCCAGTCTATCAGACCTGAAGCTGTGGGGGGGTGGAGGGGAGCTTGCTTCCCCTCTAAGGTAAAAAAGGTGATTCCAGGAAATGGACAATGTCAGTCTTTCTTTTTAGAATAAAGATCTGCATTTCAAATGTTTTCTTTTGCAAATTTTTCTTCCAGGAGCTACAGTTAGGAAAAAGTGATCAGTTTTCTCAGGAAGATCTGGCAACCTCAGAGGAGCAATAGCTCAGAGAAGGGGGAGGGAGGTCCATTTCTGCCCTATTTCTGAATTGCTGGGCTGCCCCAAGAGCGCTTTGCATTTCCACTTTGATCAGCAATCTCCTTCTCTGCTTTGCAACAAGAATCCAGCATTGGCCCTCAAGGGGGTCTTCCTGTGTTTTACTTTTAAACTAAATGGGTGATGGGTTTCATCTTTGTCCCTCAATATGGATATTATAGACAAAAGGGAAATGATGTTTAGGACAATATTTGGTAGAGCCTCCATGGACTGCTGTGGTCTATCTGAAAACAAAACAAAATCTTTTTAAGAACTTGGCTCTGGGAGCAATCGAGGCACTCTACAAATTCCTATTTCAGTGCAGATTCCTTCTCTCTAGGTTTTCAAGTTATCATTCTAGGAAATTATTAGGAATGAGAAGGTATTAAAGTCTTTAGCAGTTGAAGTATATAATGATCTTTTCATCGAAGTAGAAATGTGATGAGCAGTCCACGTTTTGTCTCAGGGCTGCTGGCATTCACCCACACCCGTTCACAGCAGGAGGGCCTGCAATCTGGGGGTGCATTTCTAGAGTTATGCTGACCTCCCATGATTTGTCCTCCCTGTGGCAGTAAGAATCAGCCTAGCAGCTTCATCTTACGCTGCATGATCAGGGAATTAACCCTAACAAGGCTGAAGGATCCCTACGAAGGTGATCCACTGGACATGGACTCGGCCACTCTCTGCCCTGAGAGGCAAAGCCAATCTTTGGAGATCTCTTGGGATATTGGCACTGGGCTTTCACAGAGAAGGCCTCCCAAAGCAGGCAGTCCACCTCCTCTCTGGCCACAAATGGTTGAAGGGGAGGAGACCACTATTGGGCCAAGCCATCCTGAAGCTCCATCAACGCTTTGTTGAGCCCCACCTAGTCTTGCCCAATATCAAAACCTCCCCCAGGGGAGAAGCTTCGCACGCTCCATGTGAGGACGTCAGACCCTGATGCTTCCTGCTGGTGGTGGTAATGAGGAAGGTGCAGGAGCACACGGAGAGTGCCCAGCGACATCAGTGGCAATACAACACAACAGACCTGGCCCTACTGGGCCTAGATGTAAGTGGGGGGGGGGGGATGCAATAGACCCTGGGCACCAAGGAGTGCTTCTCCAGCTAGGCCCAGAGAGACCTGAAGGGAGCCGCACAGCAGGAGAGAGAGCGGTGCAACTGATCCTGTACAATATCCCCTCCCCTCCTGTGACAAAGGAAACCCCCTGCCCAGAGGGGAGGAAAGGAAAGCGGGAAAGACAATTCGGGGCCACAGGAGCAAAAGTGTGGGTGATAGGAGGCACTGTGCGTTTGAAAGCAAGCAAAGTATTCTGCCCTGCAGGAAAAAAAATGCTTCACATCTACCAATAGAAGAAGACTCCACTATAAGAGCGGCGAAGGATTGTCCTTTTCTTCGGTGGACTTCAATAGGAACCCACAAGGAGGATTGCGGTCACCTCAGGAGGAGTCTTCCAAGCTCCTGACTTGGGGCGTGAATCTGCTTCAAGCAAAGGTGCTTGTGCTGGCTGAAAACGCCTGCCTCTTACCCTGCCCGCTGCATTCACTGACATTTCAACTGCCAGACTGCCATTGCTGAACAGCAGTATAAATATTGGGTCTTCACGTCTGTGCCTCATGACTGGCAAGGGACATTCCCTGTCGACACAAAGCTACTGAATGACTCTAAAATTGTTGACTATTTTGACTTTGTGAGAGGGTGAATGCGAACTCAGCACTCTCTAATAATCAACCACAACTCTACAAAGGCTTTTATTCTTCATAGGCCACGTCTACGGTACATACGATGGGCAGGTAAATCCCCTCAAGTGAAACTCAGGGCATCCTGCGGAGGGCTGGGCGCGCTGATCGTAAGAGAGAGCTTTCAGGGGTGGACTGACCAATAGGAGAGAATATGTGCGGCTCAGGGTCAAACTGTGGAGTCCTTGGGGCTCTCTGAGCTTGGTTGTCTTCTTGCAAACGTTTCGTTACCTGGCTGGGTTACATCTTCAGTGCTAGCAAGAAACGTTTGCAAGAAAACAACCAAGCTCAGAGAGCCCCAAGGACTCCCCAGGGGTGGACTGCCCTGTATTCACCCACCTGAGCCTTTTTGCTTCTCCCTCCTGGAGACATTTGCTCTTTTAATTCGGTTGATAATTCCAAGTTGATAGAGGGAAGCATAGAGGATTTCAAAACTTTGGTTGACAACATTGGCTACAGTCAGGGCTGCTTTGATTTTTCATGGCTTACCTCCTGGTTACCAAACATTGCTGGCCTTTTATGATTTATAAGGCACATATTATTAGAGAAACTCTTTCCACACTCCATGCACTTATATGGCTTCTCCAATGTGGATCCTTTTATGATGCAAAGTAAGATTACAGTTTTGACTAAAAGTCTTTCCACACTCCATACATTTATATGGCTTCTCCCCTGTGTGGATTCTTTTATGAGAAGTAAGTTTACTTCTAGTACAAAAGCTTTTTCCACACTCCATGCATTTAAATGGCTTCTCCCCTGTGTGGGTCCTTTTATGAATCATAAGGGATGCATTTTGAGTGAAGCTCTTTCCACACTCCAGGCACTTATATGGTTTCTCCCCTGTGTGGATCCTGTTATGGGAAGTAAGAGAACTGCTAGTAGTAAAGCTCTTTCCACACTTCATGCATTTATATGGCTTCTCCCCTGTGTGGATCCTGTTATGGGAAGTAAGATTACTTCTAATACGAAAGCTCTTTCCACACTCCATGCATTTATATGGCTTCTCCCCTGTGTGGATGCTGTTATGGGAAGTAAGATCACTGCTAGTAGTAAAGCTCTTTCCACACTCCATGCATTTATATGGCTTCTCCCCTATGTGGATCCTGTTATGGGAAGTAAGTTTACTTCTAATACGAAAGCTCTTTCCACACTCCATGCATTTATATGGCTTCTCCCCTGTGTGAATCCTGTTATGGGAAGTAAGAGAACTGCTAGTAGTAAAGCTCTTTCCACACTTCATGCATTTATATGGCTTCTCCCCTGTGTGGATGCTGTTATGGGAAGTAAGATCACTGCTAGTAGTAAAGCTCTTTCCACACTCCATGCATTTAAATGGTTTCTCCCCTGTGTGGATCCTGTTATGGTAAGTAAGAGAACTGCTAGTAGTAAAGCTCTTTCCACACTCCATGCATTTATATGGCTTCTCCCCTGTGTGGATCCTGTTATGGGAAGTAAGATCACTGCTAGTAGTAAAGCTCTTTCCACACTCCATGCATTTAAATGGTTTCTCCCCTGTGTGGATCCTGTTATGGTAAGTAAGAGAACTGCTAGTAGTAAAGCTCTTTCCACACTCCATGCATTTATATGGCTTCTCCCCTGTGTGGATCCTGTTATGGGAAGTAAGATCACTGCTAGTAGTAAAGCTCTTTCCACACTCCATGCATTTAAATGGTTTCTCCCCTCTGTGGATCCTGTTATGGTAAGTAAGAGAACTGCTAGTAGTAAAGCTCTTTCCACACTCCATGCATTTATATGGCTTCTCCCCCTTGTGGATCCTTTTATGATGGGAAGTAAGATTACAGTTTTTACTAAAAGCCTTTCCACACTCCATGCATTTAAATGGCTTCTCCCCTGTGTGGATCCTTTTATGAATCATAAGGGATACATTTTGAGTGAAGCTCTTTCCACACTCCAGGCACTTATATGGTTTCTCCCCTGTGTGGATCCTGTTATGGGAAGTAAGTTTACTTCTAATACGAAAGCTCTTTCCACACTCCAGGCACTTATATGGCTTCTCCCCTGTGTGGATCCTGTTATGGGAAGTAAGATGACTGCTAGAAGTAAAGCTCTTTCCACACTCCATGCATTTATATGGCTTCTCCCCTGTGTGAATCCTGTTATGGGAAGTAAGTTTACTTCTAATACGAAAGCTCTTTCCACACTCCATGCACTTATATGGCTTCTCCCCTGTGTGGATCCTGTTATGGGAAGTAAGTATATTTCTAATACGAAAGCTCTTTCCACACTCCATGCACTTATATGGCTTCTCCCCTGTGTGGATTCTTTTATGGGAGGTAAGTTTACTTCTAGTACAAAAGCTCTTTCCACACTCCATGCACTTATATGGTTTCTCCCTTTTGTGGATCCTTTTATGATGGGAAGTAAGATTACAGTTTTTACTAAAAGCCTTTCCACACTCCATACATTTATATCGCTTCTCCCCTGTGTGGATCCTGTTATGGGAAGTAAGTTCACTGCTAGTAGTAAAGCTCTTTCCACACTCCATGCATTTAAATGGCTTCTCCCCTGTGTGGATCCTGTTATGGTAAGTAAGAGAACTGCTAGTAGTAAAGCTCTTTCCACACTCCATGCATTTATATGGCTTCTCCCCTGTGTGAATCCTGTTATGGGAAGTAAGTTTACTTCCAATACAAAAGCTCTTTCCACACTCCAGGCACTTATATGGCTTCTCCCCTGTGTGGATCCTGTTATGGGAAGTAAGATGACTGCTAGAAGTAAAGCTCTTTCCACACTCCATGCATTTATATGGTTTTTCCCCTGTGTGAATCCTTTTATGACTCATAAGGGATGTATTTTGAGAGAAGCTCTTTCCACACTCCAGGCATTTATATGGCTTCTCCCCTGTGTGAATCCTGTTATGGGAAGTAAGAGAACTGCTAGAAGTAAAGCTCTTTCCACACTCCATGCATTTATATGGTTTTTCCCCTGTGTGAATCCTTTTATGACTCATAAGGGATGTATTTTGAGAGAAGCTCTTTCCACACTCCAGGCATTTATATGGCTTCTCCCCTGTGTGGATTTTTTTATGGGAAGTAAGTTCAGTCCTAGTACGAAAGCTCTTTCTACACTCTGTGCATTCATGTGGTTTCTCCTCTCTCTGGATCCTTTCATGTGAAGTAACTTGTCGACTTGTTCTGAAAATCTTTCCAGATTCCAAACATTTATATGGTTTTCCCCCTGTGTGGATCCTTTTATGAGAAGTAAGGGACCCATTTTCACAGGAAAGAGTGAAAGTCCAATTGTGATTTTTTCTATTGTCTCTGCAGATAGAATCTTCTCCTTTCGGTTGGGTTGGAGAGCGTTCATTTACAACTAATTTGTCTTTTAATACTCTTATACTTTTTCCCATATACCTTTCCTTTATTTTTCCTTGTTGGGCAAGAAAGCCTTGCGTCTCAGCATCCATGGAGCTTTCCTGTTTCCAACTATTTGACTGGCTTCCCTCATGACTTTCTAGTTGCATCTCCAGTTCCTTGTCCCTTCCGCCTCCATGCCTGATCACTTCGAATTTTTCACTGGGATCTTTGTTCTTATAGCCATGATCACCTTCAAAGGAAAAGAGAAATGAACATGATAGGAAGGATGGGGGAAAAGATCAGACTGTAGGAGATCATACTACAGTCACTCCCCGTGGTTTATGGAGGAGTTGAGGGTGCTGAAGAGGGTTAAGAGACGTCTAGAGCGCCGCTGGAGAAAGACAAAGACTGAATCCGACCAAACACAAGTTAGAGCTGCTGTTAAGGCCTACATTGTGGCAAAGCGCCAATACTTTTCCACCCTTATTGCGTCTGCAGCATGCCACCCAGCGGCCCTGTTTAGGATCACTAGTCCCTCCTTGGTAAGGAGGATGTGGGGGTTCATTTGCAGGGCCATGCGGAGGAATTTTCAGGGCATCTGCAGGACAAAGTCACTCGGATACATTCCAAGTTAGACTCCGAGCATGGGGCAGGGGCTGGGGAGATACCGGGGGACCATTCTTACCCAGTTATCTGGGAACAGTTTGATCCTGTTGCTCCTGAGGAAGTGGACAGGGTCCTGGGGACTGTGAAGGCCACCACTTGCCAACTTGACCCATGCCCTTCCTGGCTGGTGAAAGTAGCTCGGGAGGTGACATGTGGTTGGATCCAGGCAATGGTTACTACATCCTTGCAGGAGGGGGTGTTTCCGGCTGCCTTCAAGGAGGCGTTGGTGCACCCCCTCCTCAAGAAACCATCCCTGGATCCCACCGTACTGGACAATTTTCATCCAGTCCCCCACCTCCCCTTTTTGGGGAAGGTGGTTGAGAAAGTGGTGGCTTCACAGCTCCAAAGGGTCCTGGAGGAAGCAGATTATCTGGACCCTTTCCAGTCAGGTTTCAGGCCCGGTTATGGAATGGAAACAGCATTGGTCGCAATTATGGATGATCTCTGGCGGGAGCGGGATGGTGGAAGTGCGACCATCCTTGCTCTCCTTGATCTCTCAGCAGCTTTTGATACTGTCAACCACAGTATCCTTTTGGGATGGCTCAGGGAATTGGGGGTGGGCAGCACGGTTTTGTGCTGGTTCTCTTCCTTTCTCCAGGGCCGATCCCAATCGGTGGTGATAGGGAGCAAGAAGTCCCAACCTCGGCCCCCCCTGTGTGGGGTGCTACAGGGTTCGGTTCTCTCCCCGCTCCTTTTCAACATATACATGAAGCCACTGGGTGAGATCATCCGTCACCATGGGATGAGGTATCATCAGTATGCTGATGATACGCAGTTATACATCTCCATCCCGGGTGAAGTAAGTGATGCCATGGCCGCCCTTTCTCGGTGCCTGGAGGCTGTAAGGGTCTGGATGGGGAACAACAGGCTTCGGCTGAACCCTGGTAAGATGGATGGCTGTGGGTTAATGGCTCCTTTGTATCCGGGACTTTGTCATCCTTGGTGCTCGATGGGGTGGCACTACCCCAGACAGACCCAGTGCATAATCTGGGGATCCTCCTAGACTCATGACTCCTGCTTGAAGAGCAGGTGGCAGCCGTGGCAAGGAGGGCCTTTGCACAACTTCGGGTTGTGCATCAGTTACGCCCTTTCCTGAATCGGGAAACCCTTTGAACAGTCACTCACGCCCTTATTATCTCCCAGATAGACTATTGCAATGAGCTCTACACGGGGCTACCCTTGAAGAGTATCCGGAAGCTACAGCTGGTCCAGAATGCGGTCGCGCAGGCTATTTTTGGAGCCCTGAGAAGGGCCCATGTAACACCATTGCTCCGCAAGCTGCATTGGGTACCAGTTTGCTTCTGGGTCCAATTCAAGGTGTTGGTTATCACCTTTAAAGCCCTACATGGCATGGGACCAGGTTACCTAAGGGACCGCCTCTCCCCTATGACTTCAACCTGTCCTACCCAGTCACACAGAGAGGGCATGCTTCGGACCCCCTCAGTAAAAGAACTCCATCTAGCGGGGTCCAGAAGGCGGGCCTTCTTTGCGGTAGCCCCGCCCTTTGGAACATTCTGTCCCCGGAGGTGCGATTGGCCGCCTCACTCCTGGCCTTCCGAAGGACCTTGAAGACCTGGTTCTCCCACTTGGCCTGGGGTGGGGAGGGAACAGCACAAGCAGGGAGATGGCTAGCCCCATAGTGGCCAGCTGTCCCCGCCCTGATTTTCCATCTTCTTGGATTTTTTGTTTTTACTATAGTTTTAATTGTATATATGGGGCATATTTTATGTAAATTTCTAGTTTTATTCTCTCTGTAACCCGCCCAGAGTCCCCTATTGTAGGGGAGATGGGCGGGAGAGAAATCTAACAAACAAACAAAGAAACAAATAAATAAATAAATAAGATTTTCCTTCTGAATTTTTGCCAAATTCCAATATATTGCACATTTGTATCCTTACAATCACATGGTATAGAAATGATAATTTCTATACTCATGAGCCATAAAAGCTTTGAAAAAATCTACAGCATCTGGTTTGTTTAAAATCATCCTTCTATAGTCAAACCTTACCCAGAGTCAGCGCTGAGTTCAGGAAGAATCTGGGGAAACATCCAGGGAGGCATTAGGAGAAAACCTAACATTTATCGGAGGGCAGTCAATAACAGGAAAGACCAGTGACAACTAAATCAATTTTGAAATTTGTCCTTTTTTCCTACCCAAACTGCCTTCCATTTGCTCTTCATTTTTCTCTGGCCAAAATCAAAAGGTTGCAGAGAAAAAATTCTAGAGCTCTTCTATTAACCCTACACAGCATGTTTGGAATGGAAAAACAGCACCATTTTGCCCTTAACCCCAAGGCTCAGGATAGAAATGAAAACGAAGACAAGTCATTAACCCAACAGCCTGAATAAATGACAAGCCTTCAGGGGACAGATAGGGAAGCATCTGCGCCCAAAAGGATGAAATCTGTGTGATGGAGTTGACCATCTCCTCAAGCCAAGGAGTGAGTTTCTCACTGATACCTTTAAAAAGAAATGGAAAAATCCACCAGATGAGAAATGGCAGGGGATGCATCTAAGCAGAGAGCCAATGACGTCCTTCCTTCCTTCAAGCAGGAGAAGGCCAGATCTTTTCCTTCCCCCCGTCCAAGAGATGAGGTGATGGCATCTAACTAGAAAATGTCTTCCCAAACTCTCTCATGGGAGAGAAGCAAACCCTTACCCAGAGAGGCCACGTTCCTATAATTTTCCAGCATGACTTCCCAATGCAGCGCTTTTTGGTGAGGATCCAGCTGAGACCGCTCCTCCTCGGAGAAATACACAGCCACCTCCTCAAAGGACACAAGACCCTCCTGAACAAGGAAAAAAAGAACAGAACAGGCCCAGGAAGATTTGCAAGATCTGTCCTATTCCTCACAAATTCCCAAAGCAAAGATATGCACTAAGTTAAATGGCAACGCTTGGTGGGATTCCAAGGTTTAGGTGAGAAAATGGAAAGAGCCAAAAGCTTTTGACTGAAGAAATATTTCTGGCAGGCTTGATCAACTTGATTGCTTCTGCAGGCCTTTCAGTGCCATTCAGTGATAGCAACCCCAATTTCCTTCTGGATCGATCCATGCGGCCATCTTCAAAAGACTCTCAGTGTCTTCAGAGGACCAACTGGCAGATGGTCTTCAGAAACTCCACCTATCAGTGTCTCCAATCCTTCCTATGTTTGCAGAAGAAAATCGGGGGTGGGGGGGTGGGCGGAGAGATTCTTTCTAGCATTTCAGCAAAGGGCTTATGGTGTCCCCAGAAGGACCAATCGTGCCCACCTCAACAACTTCATGAAGTCCTGGGAGAGCACAGCCCAGGGATTTGGGTGGGTGGCCATGAATATCCAGAGGCACACAAGCCGGGTTCTTCCCTTCCTCAGATTGCAAGAAAGCTGCTAGTAGTCTGAGCCATTGGCTGAATGGGAGACAACAAAGTGGAGGCAATTTTCTGGGAAGGACATTTCTCAGCCTTTGCCCAGCTAGATTCTTTGACCTCCAAATCCAGGTAGAAAACAGGGGATTAGAAATTACTTTGCAAAGCAAAAGGACATTGATTATATGCTCTTTCAGAAAAATTTCTACTTAAAATCTTTTCTATCCGGCCATTTTCATTGGATGTTAATGGTCTGGCTCATGTCTTAATCTGATGTGATTGTATTTCTTATCACTGGTTGGAAAAAGGGGTTTTTAAAAATGGCAATATGCCAATCTGAGTATTTAGTTATTTTTGAGCAGCCTTGCACAATTCCAAGTGAAGCAATTAAAAAAAGAATGGGTCTCTGTTTAGCGGTTGCTATGACTGTAATAATATTATTCCTATCACTTGAGGAACTTAAAAAAAAAAACAGTTATTGTAAACAAATAATAGGAAGAGTAAGTAGTAGAAGGTGAGTTAAGTACTGGTCTTAAAAAAACATTTCCTAATAAGAATCTCAGGGGAGGAATTACAAACCCTTGTATCCAAACCACAGACTTCAGAGCAGGCTAAGGTGACTGAGGGCAACTTGAATCTTCCATTCCCCATTCAATGTTGCTCAAGGACAAGAAAACACCGAAGCCCAAAAGAGGGGGGAAAATGGAAGGAGAGAGTCCTACATACAACAGCTTGACTGCCTGAAGGAAAGGGAGAATACAAATTCAATAGATAAATTTCCTCCTCTTACTGGAGCTGGAGGTTCAGCCACTGTTTCAGCTCCACCAGAGAGAGCAGACAACTTCGTTCGAGTCTTCCCTGTGAGGAAGAGAGAATTTTAAAGTGCAGAATTAATAAAATAGGAGGAGGCATTCTATAGAAGAGAAGACATAGAGAAGATGAGACAGCTGGGATCCCTCTGGGGAATGGGAGGGCCTTCGATTACCTCCTGAGCTGTCCTGACTTGGATCTTCCTGAGAGATCCTCCTGGAAAACGGGTCCTGAGGGGGACTGGATGGATTCCTCCTTCCCTCAGGATCTCTGATGCCCATAGCGAAGGACTTGAAATAGGAGGCAGGAGAAAGGAAGAAGAATTAACAGACATCCCACAACATGAGGTGGATTCTTGTTCTCTGAAGACAACTTCAAAGCCCCCAGTGTCCATAAGCAAGGCTGGAAAGTGAGAAAGGAACGGCTGTCCCAAATCTATCTTCTAGAATGGATAACGCAACAATGTCCCACAAGAATTAGTGAAACATCTCCACATATTAGGAATGCCAGAAAACTCTCATCGGGAGGAGTTAAGAATTCAAGCAGATTGTTTATTCCCTTCAGACCCGTTCTGGGCTCCCAAAATGAAGGTCTCTCACCTGCAACTCGACCGGCTCATTTTGCTCTTCTGCCTGGCTCAAGAGGAAGCCTTCCGCCAGGGCCACCGCCTGGGAGCTGGTCTCTGCTCCGCACTCCCGCACCCAGCTCTCCATCTGCAGGGGCAGAAGGGCCAAGAATTGTTCCAGAACAACCAGGTCCAGCACCTGTGCCTTTGTGTGCTTTTCTGGTCTCAACCATTGATGACAAAAGTAGTGGAGACGCCTGCAAAGTCCTTGGGGACCTTCAGCCTCCTGGTATTGGACACTCCTGAAGTTCTGGGGCCGAACCTCTGAACGGATGGTTTCCTCCTCCAGGATCTTCTGCCCTGGTCTTTCCCAGATCTCTCCACAGCTCCCAGGCTGTACAGCAGAAGAGCCTTCTCCAGTTCCCTCACTTGCTAAGGGTTGTGTCTCCATTCTTTCTCTGTCCTGTAACCCAACTCCAAAGGGGTCCAAGGAATGTTGTGGCTCTCCAAATGTCTTTTCATTCATAGGACTGTTCCTGTAGCCCAGGAATGACCACAGCAGGCCAGTCAGCCCTCTTTGCCCAAGAGAGCATTTTGTCTGTATCTGAGGACCTACAAAAGGCTTCCAGGTTGTGTCTGGAATGGAAAAGAAAAGAAATTCCAGGAATTAGAAAGTGATGGATTTCACCACTGAACAACACTCATCCCCATGGAGGGCACCATTTTTCTGAGCTGGTATAGGATGGCAGTGGCATTGAGCAGATAGGAACTGAAGGCCGGGCAGCTGATTGGCATACCTGAATCTTACCTCTTCAGGGTTGCATACTACTAAGCTGCAAGAGGATGATATAAGTGTTCATTTGTGTGTTTCTCTGCGTGTGTTACAAAATCGGGGATTGACTTCCGTCAAGCACTTGGAATGCCCAATAAATGCATCTTGGAGCATTTTCCGTTTCTTTTTCTCAGAAGGAAGGGCTGGCTTTTTAAAAACCCGTATCTACATTTCCCTACAAGCAAGATTCACACAACATGCCAAACCCCAAACAGGTTAACAAACCCCCAAAGTCCAGTTCAGATACAATGAAATGAGCCTGGCTCGGGATGCTCCATTTCCCTTTCTTCAGCGTTGGCTTTTAAGAGCCAAGTCACACCAGGACACCCAGGCGGGTTCAGACAACATGCCCTAAGCCCAAACACATCCCCCAACCGCAGGGGCCGCGTTCACACAAAGCACAGGGCTTGCAGGAAGGAAGCTGAAGACGCTGTCCTGCTTCACTCACCCTCCTAAGACACGTTGAACTGCAGAGGATCCAGCCCTGTTTCAGCCTCATCAGCGCGTGGTGAGAAATCAGGCACAATCTCGGGCACCTCCTTCCTTGCAGGGCTTTTCTTCTTTCCTGCTTCAGATTTGCAATGCAAACTCTCCCTCCTCCCCCAGGGCCTCCTCTGGGTCTCTTCCCTGCAAGCTTTTCCTGCAGCCTTTTACCGCCTGCGAAGCTCAATGAGTTAAAGAGGGAGAGGACAGCTTCCTAGAGAGGCAGGAAGTAGATGATGTCACTCCCTTCCCACTGTCCTCTGAAAAGCCACCTGTGGCCATCGCCCTCCAGTGGCCGAACCATGAAGCACATGGTGTCCCCTCTCTTTGCAGAGGGAGCCCCCTGGTGGATGCTGTGTGCAAGGCAGCACCTCATGCAAAGAGGGGAGAAAGGGGGTTATTTCCATGTGGTCAGGAGATTGGGGGCTGTGGTGTCCCCCTGATCAGGAAGCCTTCTCCATCCAGCTGCTTTTGACAACTGTAGAACATCTCCAAGCTTCCATTTTTAACAGAGGTTCTGGAGTAAGTTGCATCCTCATTTGGAGAGAGATCGAAATGAAAAGAAATGAGGCGCGAAGGGCTCCCCCAGATCCCCTCCTCTGTCCTTGGCATCCTGGATTTGTTCCTGGGGGCAGCACAGCTGGTCTGGAGCTCTGCTTCCCCCTTGCCTGTTACGTGGATGGAAAAGGTTTGCAGGGGAACATGGGATTCAGGCTCTCCCATCCCCAGGACTCAGAAAATTGAACCCGCATGAGGACTTTGTCTGCCTCTCTCCCTTCTCCAGCCCAGGAACCTGGCAGATCCCCTTGCACGGGAAGAGGGTCCTGCTCACCCAGGGCCTCCTCTGGATCCCTTCCCTGCATGACTTTCCTGCAGCCTTTTTAACCTCCTGCGAAGTTCAAAGGGTTAGAGAGCACAGCTTCCTAGATAGGCAATAGGTAGTGATGTCACTCCTTTTCCCACCGTCCTCTGGAAAGCCACCTGTGGCCATCACCCTCCAGTGGCCGAACCATGAAGCACATGGTGTTCCTCTCTCTCCAGAGGGCTCCCCCAGGTGGATGCTTGTGCAATGCAGGTCCTCATGCAAAGAGGGGAGAAAGGGTGTTATTTCCATGGGGTCAGGAGGAAGGGGGCTGTGGTGTCCCCCTGATCTGGAAGCCTTCTCCATCCAGCTGCTTTCGACAACTTTAGAACATCTCCAAGCTTCCATTTTTAAGAGAGGTTCTGGAGAAAGTTGCGTCCCGGTATGGGGGAGCAGACAGGAAATGGAATTCAGCATTTTTCTTACTTAAGAGAGTAAAAATAATCCTGTCTTGATTCTGTATCTCATAAAAGTGGTCAGTGGGAAACTCTGACAGGCTTTCAAGATTCTGTTCTTGCCCCAGAACAACATCACAGAGCTCCCATAGGTTCTGTGGTGTCCAATTCCTGACCCGGTTCGCCTGAAAGGGCTGACGCTCAGTTTCCGGCTGGGATACAGGATGGGAATTGCATTGGTTGCACTGTTAGGCACTAGCCTTTGTTTATTCATTTACCCAAGTTCAGAGAACCAAATTGACTTGAGACGAGGCTTTTAGCTAACAGAAGTTTTATTGGCCAAGAAACATTCTGGATGGGTCATTCAACACCGTGGCAAGGTGTTGAGGAGAACCACACCTTGCAAAGCAAGCAACAAAGATTTTATAGGCATTTACAAATGTAATCAGATCATACATCCCCTCATGTCCATATAAGGAAATGCAGGGATGGTCTAAGGGGGAAAAAAGGTGGATCCCAGAAGGAGAAAGTGAGCTCAACTCTCTTCTCCTGTTACCAAGGGAATAGCACATGTTAGCACATCCTTATCTCTTGTAGAATTCAGGGCCTCTCTCTTTGCAACTTTTCTTTCCTGGCCCCAAGCTGATTTACAGCTTGCTTGGTTCAAAGACAGTCAGGCATCTAACGGCTAATTGCTTATTCGAAGACAATCAGGCATTCAACACATAGATAAGGGGGGGGGGGGAAGAAACGTTGTGCTCTTTACAAAGCAAGTTAACCCTTTATAAATAAGATAGAGTGCACCACTATATGTATGTTTAAAGAGTATAAAATTGTTTATCAAAACAATGCCCTTCAGCACTTCTGGATGACTTATGGAGAGACCAGGATTGGGGGAGTGCAGTCCTCCTAGGTCTCTCAGTGGCCTTCAGTACCCCTGACCATGGCCTTCTTCTGCAACGTGTCTGAGGGAATGCCCTGCTTTGTGGTGGGTCTCCTCCTTCCTGAGGTCCTGATGGTGGAAGTGTTGCACCACAAAACGGGCCTGAGCTTGGTGCCGAAGCCAAAAGACATCCAAACACGAGGGGCAGAATAAAGGGTTGCTTTTATTAAGGTACCGGAACAAAAGGACTCCAGCCTGTAAGGCGGCAGGAGCCCCGAACACAGTTTGCTTGCAATCTTTATACTTCCCAAATTCCCTCCCTGGTTCCTCATTGGTCAGGTACTATGGAGCTTACAACCTATCAGGCACGCCAAATACAACTTCCGGTTGTCCCGCCTTAGTTTACATCTCCCACTCCCCTACTCTAAAGCCCCTTGCCCTTATTTACAGCTATCCATATTTGGGGCTTAGGTGTCATTTTAAAGGCTATCTTGTCCTTGCAGGCTGCAGTCAAACTGACTGCACCCTGTTGCAATGACCTACATTCTTCTCCCCTCTCTATGGCGCAGGCTGCTTTAAGCCTATATCTTGTAAGGAATGGTTAGACTAACTGCCTATGTTTGCTTCTGTACCTCAAGCTTTTGCTAAAGGAACATTCTGCAGAGGTACAAAAGGAAACGGAAAGACGTGGTTAAGCTACTGTCTCGGTTTAGAGCTCCTGGACGCATTTCCTGAGCATGCATGAACTTTTGCACCTGCTCTTGCTTCTAACCACATCCTCTGAATGATTTGGGGCAAGCTAGATTGCAACGCCTTATATGAAGAACCTCTGCAAATGAGGGCTAGAAACTTGACTCTTAGTTTATACTGCTTAAGCTAATGTTTTGACAACCCTGGAAGGCGGGCACATGGTGTGTGTGTGTGTGTGTGTGTGTCCCTCCTCCTAGATGTTTCCTGATGACAAAAAGGTATAAAAGCTGTTGCAAACTGTTCTAGGTGTGGCTGTTCTCTGTCTTTTCTCTGCCAGCCAGCCAGAGAGTGGTCCACCCTGCTTTTCTCTTGGCCAACGATAAAAGCTGAACTTTCTTTGGAAAAACCTCGGTCTGGAGCCTCATTGGAAATCATGGAATCGAGGGTAGCGAACCTTACATTCTAAATTTTACACATCCTGTTTTCCAGGTTGTGGACCCTCTTGCAAGCATTCCAGTATGTTACCCCCCTCCCCTTTTCCCTTATCAGTTGCCCCAACGGTGGGTGGTTGGGCTTATTCCTCTTCAAATGGGCGTTGGGATGGCCTTAGTTCCACATATGAACCGGGGGAGGGAGGGGAGATTAACCCCCTTCTTCTGACACTTCAGAAGACTTCCTTCTCCAAGCAACCGCCTGTGTGTTTGTTCCCGGCTTGAAGAAGAAACTCCTAAGCTTTCTTTCTAACAATTTGGCGAGGCAGCCAGGAGCCCGAGACTAACCGGGTCAGTGGACCGAGCCCGGGGAACTTCACTCAGCCGGCACCGGATCATTTGTCCGGAGGGTGCTGTCCCTGACTCTGCCCGCTTCGACATTGGTAGCAATGGTGACCAGGACTGTGGGTCTAAAAATTCAGCTCCAGCCACCCCCAGAGTCCTTCTTGGCAAAGACTGGGAGGTCCTAGAAAGCAAGGGGGGCTGACAAGACCCACGTGCCTCAACAGGTAGCGCAAGGTCGTGCGCTGGACGCTATCTGGGCAAATACCGGCCTGCTTGCCTTGTCCCTCTCTCAGTCCAGAACCAGGGAGTGAGGAGGAGGGCCAGGAGTTCACTGGGAAGTCTCCGGGTGTAAAGGATACGCCTAACACCTTGGGGGACACGCGTGTCATCGGTTGGGGAAGATGGGGAATGAGCAGCCCAAGGTCTCCCGGCCTCCCCCCAGAAAGGATGCCCCTCGCCTGGGACAAGGGTTATTACCCGTACAGGCGCGGACGAGGAAGAGTTGTGCACGAGATTTGGGTCTGGGATGGGCTCGGGTGACCGACACAGCTGGTAGACCAATTTGGCCTGCAATGGGGACCTTCGACTGCGCCATTTTAAAATCTTTGTGATCGAAACTAAGAGCTTCCCATCTCCCCTGTTGGTTCTGCTGGGTAGGACTTTCTATCCCGAGTGTAACTTTTAATGCCTCCACTAATTAGGTAAGTTCTTGTGTGTGCCTCCTGCTCATTTCTACTCCCAACTTTGTGTGTGTGTGTGTGTGTGTTGTGTGTGTGTGTTCCCCTTTCCCTCAGCTCTCTGTAAGTAGGGAAATGGGATTTCTTTTCAAGGGATGTCCTTAGACCTTGGGACCTTCCACCCCTAACCCTGGATTTCCCAAAGTCTCAGTCCGTATAGCTGTTAGAATTATTTCTTCCCAGTTCGTTTCTGAGCCGGGATCAAAGAGACAACAGGCAGTTGCACGAAATTCAGCTCTTTATTCTTCACCCCAAAGCCAGAGCGGTGACAGCAGGCTGATAGGTGGGTGGCCGCACCTGACCCCCCCCCCTTGGCACAATGGATGCTTTTCCTTCGGCCCCTGCTTCAGAATCCCACCCCTTCCTCCGCCCCCTGTGTCCCCCTTCCTTCCTTCCTTCCTTCCTTCCTTCCTTCCTTCCTTCCTTCCTTCCTTCCTTCCTTCCTTCCTTCCTTCCTTCCTAGTCCGGCCCCTCGACCGTTAACTAAGCCCCTTTCTGAAGGGTCACGGTCAGGGGGTAACCCCAATGCAGCTTCTGTGTGGAGTTGTGACCACACCGACACCATTTGAAGAGGAAGGAGGGCCGTGCACATGTGAAGGCCACCGGGAGGAAATGGCACGTGAACAGCCATGAGCCGTTAGGGGCCCAGCATGAGGCTGGGACGGCTGGTAAGGATGTGGGTAAATGTGCTGAAACGCTTGCAAGGGGGCCCACAACCTGACAGACAGGATGGGTGAAGCTCGGCTCCGAGCTCAGAATAGTTGGCACCCCCAGAATGGGGGTCTAGCAACACAGAGCGCACTCCAGGCTATAGGGGCAGACCCCACAAAGAGCAGAATGCATAATTATGAAATCAGGTGCAAGCGTGCCCACCTTCCAAGGTTGGTGTGATATTTAGCTTTAGCAACGTATATTTTATTTATTTATTTTTATTTCATTGGATTTCTCCGCCGCCCATCTCCCCCATAATAGGGGACTCTGGGCAACTCACAAAAAACATTAGAACTATAAATACATCCAAAATTTAAAACAATACAGATAAAACATCCAGAATTTAAGACAATACTAAAGAAAGGAGGATCCAAGCAGATGGAAAATCAGGCTGTGGAGAGCTGGCCAGGAAGGCCAGGAGCGAGGCGGCCAATCGCACCTCCGGGGGCAGAATGTTCCAAAGGGCGGGGCTACCGCAGAGAAGGCCCGCCTTCTGGACCCCGCTAGGTGGAGTTCTTTTACTGAGGGGGTCCGAAGCATGCCCTCTCTGTGCGTTCGGGTAGGATGGGTATAGTCTCAAGTTCCTAGTCCTCACTTGCTCTGGGGGTCCTAACATGAGATCTCTTTGCCTAGCTCGCTTGAACTACGCAGAGGATGTGGTTACATAATGTGGTTGGAAGCAGCAGCAGGTGCTGAAAGCTTTTGCGTGCTCAGGAAGTGCGCTTGGGAGTCGGGAGGGGGAACTGGGGAAGTATTAAAATTGCAAGCAAACTGTGTTCGGGGCTCTGGCCGCCTTTCAGCTGGAGTCCCTTTGTTCTGGTACCTTAAGAAAAGCAACCCTTTATTCTGCCCCTCGTCTTTGGATGTCTTTTGGCTTCGACACCAAGCTCAGGCCCGTTTTGTGGCGTAACGTTTTCCCCAGGAAAACTGTCCTTGGATTGGAGACCTTACCTGGTGTCTCTGGGGAGATCTTCGGATCTCTCAAGGCCTCCAAGCTTACAAAATTAAGGGAGGAAACCGGACTCAGAAATCCTTAATGAAAGCCTAACTGCCTCAATACTAAAGATAAGTGTATATATATGTGTGTGTGTAAATACTGAATACGAAATATATGTGTATGCAATATATAAAAACTTCTATCATAGCTAATACTCTAGCTGAAAATGTAAGGCTGCTCTTTC
Organism: Python bivittatus; assembly: GCF_059951505.1. Taxonomy (NCBI): domain Eukaryota; kingdom Metazoa; phylum Chordata; class Lepidosauria; order Squamata; family Pythonidae; genus Python; species Python bivittatus. The sequence goes on from NW_028277107.1 coordinate 1,664,163, forward strand.
TCTTAACTCTGCCCTTTTGATTTTTGTCTTCCTACCGCTTTGGCTCGACACTGGAGGGCGGCTGTTCCTTAATTAGGACCCATTCTCCTGGTTTGGCAAGCAGTGGCTGTTTGGTAACAGGAGGTGATGCAGCCTTTTAAAATAGAAGACAACACCTGCGCCAGATTAAGCAAATACTGAGTGATGTTTCTCTCTCTCCTGTGTCACTATTCTTGAGGTCTTGGGACACAAAGGGTCTTCCATACGTCATTTCAAAGGGGGACAGGGCCAGTGTCCCCTTTGCAATATAACAGGCCTCAATGAGGGCCAGAGGTTCTGCAGCTTGGGCCAAATAGTGGCTAGGGAGGTTTTTTTTTTCTCTCCATATAGAGGGGGCCTGCCTCGGTAACAACAGCCAACCCAGTACAGCGGCGCCCCTCTTTCAAAAAGGAGGAACCATCAGTCCAAAGTTGGAATTCTGCATCGTGAAAGGGCTCGGATTTTAGGTCCGGGCGGGGCAGGATGTAGCCGTTCACATCGGTGGAGTTGAACATTGTCCTGTCCTAGAAAGATATGCAACAGGAACCCTCTCAGGGCTTATCTTCTGAAGTAGCACAGCAAGAGCACAGCCTCTTTGCTCTGTAACAAACAATTCAAAACCCTGGCTCTGATCTGGCAAGGCAAGGCTGGTGGCTTTCACCAGGGAGTCGTTGAAAGTTTTCCAAGCGTTGAAATGTTCTCCTGTCCAATCCCAGGCCACATCTTTTTGAGTCAGCTGATACAGCGGTTTGGCAATCAGCAAATACATTGGGATCCACAGTCTGGAATAACCTGTTATCCCTAAGAAAGTTCTGAGTTGTTTCTGGTTACATGGGATGGGCAGGGAGGAGATGGCTTCAATTCTGCTCGAATGCAGCAATCTTCATCCCTTGTCCAGGACATATCCCAAATACTGGACCGCTGGCTGAACCCATTGCACTTTCCTTTGAGACACTTTGTACCCTCTATGAGCTAGGTGGTTTAACAATTGCACAGAGGTTTCAGTCAATTCTTCCTCAGTTTCTGCTGCTAACAATAGATCATCCACATATTGTAGAAGAGTCGTGTTGTTTGTGTCAAAACTCCTCAAGTTTGCAAAAAAGAGGGCGGAGCTGGCGTCGCGGTGATACGGCGGGCGATCCTGGGCTCCCAGGATGGCAGCCGATATCTCCTCGCCCGGACGGTCCCGATGGACCTAAGCCGTCCCGTAGAGATGGCGAACGCAAAGGGCGCGTCCCGCGGATCTCAGGGACGCCGCAAGTCCCAGATCGATCCGGGGAGAAGCTCTTGAAGCCGGTGGAGGAGAGGCAGCCAAAAATGGCTGCGAAAGCCGGGACAGCTCCAAAGGAAGATGGAAGAGAAGGGTGTCAACTGGGTGAGATGGACTTTTACTATTCAACTATTCTTAGAGAACACCTTAAGTAACTTAAAGAGATTTTTAAAAGTGAAGAAAAGTGGATTAAGCGGCGAGATTGAACCCTATTAAAAAAAAGAAGGGGGAGAAAATTTTTCTTTTCAACTTTCCCTTTTTAGTGGAATTGACAAGATGTTTTTCTTTTAAAAAAATATATTTTTAACTGGATTGGCTTTCTCTTTTTAATACTCAATAACTTTTTATTTTAAGCCTTTTTTTTTACTAAGATTTTTTTATTGTTATAAGAAATTTATATCTTTTTGACTTTGAAATGGGGAAAGTGGAGTTAAGAGAAAGTAAATGAAAGAAAGTTGCACTGCCATTTAGAGGCGCGAATTAGTGCTTTTTTTTTTCATTGTGACGCACGCTCAAAGACCCTGTGCTTTCTAAAAAGATAGTGGGATGTGCATGTTTATACAGGTGCCATCCGTAACTATAAACAAGAAAGTGGAGTTGAAAGCGACTTTGAAAACATTAAGATGGAAAGTTTGAGCCAGTCACAAGAGCCTTGATTAGTGGCAGTAGCTCTTTTTTCTGCTAGAAGCTCTGCTTTGCTTTCTATTCCCCCCAGATGGATTTTTTTTTTTAAAGAGGCTTAGCCTTTTCCTTCTTTTCCTTTTCTTTTTATTTTTCCTTCTTTTTTTTTCTCTCCTTTTGCTTCTTTTTTTCTCTTATTTTTGGCAAGAACAAAGATAAAGAATCCTTTGACTCAATGAAGGTTTATCAAGATAATAGACTATACGAGAAACACAATGCAGAAAAAGATCTTTAAACTATTGAGGATGACTATAAAAATTGGAAGAAGAGCTGCAGAAATTCTCAAAAAAAAAAAAAAAGATATTAAAGCTAAAATGGACTTAATTAAACATAAAACGGGATCATTGGAAAAGGAAGAAATAGTACAAGAAATCAGAAACATTAAACGGAATTATTGTGAGGCCTATAAACTGAGAATTAAAAGGGTTAATCAACTGATAAATGAAGAGAGACAGATTTGTTCTTGGCACTGAGGGTGAGAAAAGATTATACAAGATTATAATGGAAAATCGTACTAAGAGAATGTACAAAAGAAGAAGTAAAACAATATTGAAAGAAACTATTGCAGATGTTTAAAGAGAAAATCAGGGGAATACAACAATGATGGAACTGACAGAAGCTTCCAAAAGCAGAATGTTCAAAAGGACACTTATTATTGCTTTCTCTTATCCAATAATATAGAAAAAGGAATGAACAGCCAGATATTTTGGGACATTGAATGAAAAGGGTGAACTCAAAATTATGCAAGCGCTGGAATAAAGTATAAATCTGAGATATATAGTTAAAAATTGTATAACATGTAGTGAAATCTGGTTAGAACTGTAACTTGGTTAGAATTGTAATTGATACTGTAACTGATATTGGTTAGAATTGTAACTCTTAAGAATTGGAAAAATTAAAAAGTACTTATGCAGGAGGAAGTTATTCAAAATTATGGAATGTGCAGAGATGAGTTAAATTGAGATTTGAAATTAGAGTAAGAAGATAAGCAATTTTATATGACACGGGATTTGTTTTTATTAATGATTAGATGAGAAAATATAGTAATGTAATAGATTAGGAAATTTTATAATAGAAATTTGATATTAATTATTATATATATACACATATAATAGATAGATGGAGATGTATTACTAATCCTATTGAAAGTTAAAATTTTTTGTAATATATGATTTTATAGATTAGCTATGAATGATTAATAATTGTTAATTGATAAGTATACAAGTATATTTTTGAATAGATGATATGAGAATTTAAGATTATGAAAGGGGCACCAACGAGTTTAACTGGTTGACACACGGTATAAAATGGAAGATGCTTTTTTATGCCTTTTTATGTTTTTGTTTGTTCATGTTTGTTTTGTGTTTGTTGTAAAAATAAAAAAAACATTATAAAAAAAAAAAAAAAAGTTTGCAAAAAAGGCGGCAGCAAAAACAGTAGGACTGTTCTTATAGCCTTGGGGAAGCCTGGTCCACGTGAGTTGGCATTTTTGGCCAGAATCGGGGACTTCCCACTCAAAGGCAAAGTAGGCTTGGCTTTCAAAAACAAGGGGAATATCTTTCAAGTCAACTACTGAATACCACTGCTGGCGATGGGAGAGGGTGGTCAGCAGGGTAGATGGACTGGCACGTTCAACTATATCCCTCAATGGCTGAGATGGCTGGGGGGGGGGGGCAAGTTCTCAAAAGGAGGTTGAAGAAAAAAAAAAAAAGCAGTGTAAAGTTCCTCTTCTGTCTTCCCCTCCGTGGCCAATAATTGGACAAATTAGTTAAAATTTCCGGATTCAGGGTCCTTCCAACTGGCTAGGGAAGTTGCCTGAATCCCAAGAAGTATGTTGGCCAAAGGGAGTTATAAAAGGTCTTCAATTTGTCTTTCTGAAAAGTGATTGTAACAGCTACTTGAGATTTTAGGATATCCCAGTGAGACAAGACATAATCTAAGGGGGTACATAAATTCTTAATTCCTACACTTGGGCCCTAACTTTTGGACAGGCAGGTAATTTTATTTCCCATCATGACTGTTACTATTGGCCACTGGGAGAGGAGTCATCTTTCACCCAGATCTGGTCTCTTCCTCAGCTGTGACAGCCTGCCAGCAGATGCTGGTCATTTAAAGGCACCACTCCAGGAATTAAAATACCCCAGTCTACCAGCAGGCACTGGCTGTTTGAAGACTGGCAAGATCCAGACTGAGTCAAAAACCTCCCCCTCTCTCAGGCCAAGAGTCCTCATGATCCCCAGGAGATTTCTACGCGTCACATCAGCTGCGTTCGAGGCATTCAAATGCCCTCCCTTTCCAGGGATTTCTCGGGCCAGGGCCTTTTCCCCCACTCGAGGCACCAACGCCCTCCCACCTGCGGTTTCTGACAGCCAAAAAGGGGGCTGGAGTCTCCCAGCAAGCGCTGGCCACTTTAAAGACCCGATCCCTGGACAGCCTCCCAGCAGGCGCTGGCAACTTTAAAGGCTGTCTTCTGGGTAACCACAACCCGCGGGGAGGATTTCTCCAACCAATCTGATGGACTCGGGACTGGCCAGGTCCTCTCCTATATGGGGATCCACATGGAGCTTTGGTTCCTCACCAGTCACTCAAATCTCTCTCGCTTTGGTCATCTCCGGCCATGTTAGCCTCACTTGGGTCCAACAGTGAAACCACGGATCAAACCTCCACATTCACGTCGCAGGCAGATCCCTAGTGGAAGTTTCCCGTGTCTCAGACACACGCACTCACTCAGCATTCCCCAATACTTCCCTCTGAAGTATTAACCAGCTCCCCAAAATACTTACAGTGTGGATGCCAAAACCTCTACTGCGTCAGTGAAGGGATTCTCACAGCCTGTCCAATGAAGATCAAGAAGTCCCTTAACATTCAGGTTCAGACTCGAATCAGGGTCTGCCGGCCCCACCCGGGGCGAGGTCGCTGGAAACAAAAGGGTCCAGGAGCACTCATGATCTCGTCACCGGTCCAGGTCGGTTTCCCCTGTGAGTCGTCACTGAAGGCAGAACCTCAATGGGGCTCTGAGGTGGGAGCCTGATGATCAGGCTGCCGCAAAGGAACGTTGCCTTCGTCAGCCCCACATTGGGCGCCAAAATGTAAGGTTCATGGCTACTCAGAAAACTTGAAATCAATCAGCAGCACAAAACAAGAGACTTCAAGCAGGGACTTTTCTAAGCAGCGTTTTATTTGGCCAAGCAAAAGTCTGGGTGCCCACACCATGCACCAAGAGAGAGCAGGGTGGCACCCCTTGGGGACAAAACCACAGCCTTTTATAGTATTTTTAAAAAGGCAGAACTTATTACCATTATAATGAAGATGGGTTTTACAGCCACTCAAAGAAACTGAAACAGAATACATTATTCCCCACCCTTGTTTGCTTACATTGATTGAAAGGAGTCCCCCCTAACTCTTATACCTTGTCAGTCCCTGCAGACCCTTGTTCTGGGTCCTCCCTGCTTATCAGGCCTCAGACTTAGTCTCTTCGGGAGGAGTTTTCCCTGTTATCTGAGCTAGCTCATCTGTGGTCAGTTGCTTCCTCTTGCAATTTCGCTAAGTGCTGTTAGTATTGAAGCTTGGCTATAGAGAACTCTGCGCATGCTCTAAAGCTATGAAGTTAACATTGCCACTTTAGATATTGATCCCTTCACTCCAAAGCCATAGGAAGGGTAGGAGACTTTTCATAACATTCTCCTGAAAAACATCGGGCTGGGGTATCCCCCCTGATGTTTCTCAAATAAAATATATGCGTGGAGCTGGGGTTATTTTGTAATGGCACGTGTAAACTACAAAATACTGGAGTGTGTTGCAAAGATGTCTGCCATTACAGTAGTATTTGAGCCTTCAGACTTTTACTCCTACCCTCACTTCTGGCCAGATGTTCTCCTGCGCCAGGAAGAAAAAGAAGGGAAACAGAGGAGCATGCACTCCTTCACTTCTTCCTGGGACAATTCTTGGTAGCGTTTCCGGTGGGCCGTTCAAAGAGCTTATAGCTGCGTTTTGCAACTCTGCATTTAGATCAACTGCCTTCCCACCTTGAGATCAGCCCCTCAGACAGAGTCATCTTCCAAAAGAGGTGAATATGTGTAGATCAGGGTTGAACTGTGGAACCCAATACAGAAACTAGAAGACCTGGCAGGAAGGGCCAACATTCCTAGAAGCCTTAATCAAATCATACAAAGATTTTTTCCCAAAGGGATCTACCTGCCAATTAGACCACACCAGGTAAGGGAACCACAGGAAACCCCTGCGCAGAAGGCGCCTGGCCTCGGAAGCTCCCTTCGAAAGATCCAACCAATTTCACCTCTCTTGGAATCCCGGCTAATCACCTTTCCCAAGAATTCCTCAAGGACGGGCATTACTTCACACCTCTCAAGGAACAACAGCATCTTCCCTATAAAGGAGCTCCTGGGGAAACCCTGAGACCAAATGAACTCTCCTCTCTCCTTCAAGCAACCGCCTGCATGTTTGTTCCCGGCTGGGAGACGAACCTTGTCAGGTTTCTTTCTAACACTGGGAGAAACATAAACTTAATAAAATGTTATTAAAATTTTATGCTTTTTGTATGTGTCCGCTGTGTACGTGCTTGTTGCGTGGAGGGACGCTCTGGACTGGCACTCACCTGTATGGAAGCTGCACAGCTCTGATCTGTTTGGACTTCTTCGTCTGGAGGATCACACGCGACGGCAGTGCTCGGTGTTTGCAGCGCCGGCCGGCCGTGCCTGCCGCCCCAGCTGCATTCGCCGCATTCGCCAACTTGGTGGCTCCTTGGAATTCGGGGGCGGCGTTTGTCGGGACTGGCTCAGCTGGTGCTGCCGGAGTTGCTTCGTTTGCAGCATTGGCCACATTTGCGACCTGGGCAGCTTTTTTGAACTTGGGAGCAGCGTTCTTGGACTGGCTTGGCTGGAGGAGTCTGCTGCTGACTTCTTTGTACTGCTTTGGAGAACTGCCCAAGCTGTTTCTTTGGAAAGTGGATTGAGGAGCTGCCCCAACTGTCTCTTGGAGCTCTGGGGCGCTGTAGCCTTTCACCATCTGGCTATCATTGGCCCGTCATCTGGATGCTGGACTCTGGCAGTGTGGGTGGAGGCTAGGCGGGGGGGGGGTGGCAGTGGAGTGGCAGACAGCTGTAGAACCCCCTCCCCTGTGGGCTGCAGTATAGGGATGGGGCTGCTGTTGGGGGGATGGGGCAAGCCAAAATATTATGGTGGTGACAGGCACAGGGAGATGTGGTGGGAGACGGGGAGACGGCCATTTCCGGGGACCGTGGGACCCTCCTTTGCTGCCGGTTTCATCTTCCAGCTCCTCAGTGTCAGCCTTGGATGAAGCGGATCATCTGGGTCCCTTTCAGTTGGGATTCAGGCCTGGGCATGGGACAGAAGCAGCATTGGTCGTGTGTTTGGATGATCTCTGGCGAGGGAGGGATGGGGGTTGTGCATCCATCCTTGCCCTACTTGACCTCTCAGTGGCTGTCAATACCATCGACCGTAGTATCCTTCTGGATCAGCTCAGGGGATTGGGGGTGGGCCCCATGGTGTTGTGATGGTTCACCTCCTTCCTCCAGGGCTGATTCCAATAGGTGGTGTTTGGGGAGGAGAAATCCCACCCTCAGCCCATTATGTGGGGTGCCACAGACTTCAGTGCTCTCTCCCCTCGTATTAGACACCTATATGAGGCCCCTGGCTGAGCTCATCCATTGCCATGGGGTGAGGTATCATCAGTATGCTGATGATACCCAATTATAGATCTCTGCCCCTGGTGAATTAAGCGATGCTGCGAACGTCCTATCCCAGTGCCTGGAGGCTGTGAGGGTCTGGATGGGGAACAACAGGCTTCATCTGAACCCTGGCAAGACTGAGAGGCTATGGGTTCTGGGGACTTCTGGTGCTGGAGCTATGCCACCTTTGGTACTGAATGGGGTTGCGCTGCCCCAGACAGACCCAGTGCGCAATCTGGGGGTCCTCCTGGACTCACGACTCCTGCTAGAAGAGCAGGTGGCAGTCGTGGCCAGGAGGGCCTTTGCACAGCTTCACGTTGTGTGCCAGTAGCACCCATTCCTAGATCAGAGGGACCTATCACTGTCACTCATGCCCTGGTCACCTCCCGTTTGGATTTCGGTAATGCACTCTACATGGGGCTGCCCTTGAAGAGTATCCAGAAGCTTCAGCTGGTGCAAAGTGCAGCGGCACGGGCAGTTATGTGCCCCCCCAGGGCTGTACACATTACACCACTGCTTCGCAAGCTGCACTGGTTACCAGTTTGGTTCTGGGTGCAATTCAAGCTGCTGGTTTTGACCTTTAAAGCCCTTCACGGCATGAGAGTGGGTTACCTGAAGCACCGCCTCTCCCTAATTACACCTGCACACCCCATCAGATCTGGCACAGAAGGCATGCTATTGATCCTGTCTGCTAGAGAATTACATGTGGCGGTTCCCAGGAGGGCCTCCTCTGCTGTGGCGCCCGCCTTGTGGAATCTTCTCCCCCCAGAAGTGAGATTAGCTCCATCCCTCTTAACATTCTCCAAGTCCCTCAAGACCTGGCTATGTGATCAGGCCTGGGGCTGCCAGGGGGCCGGGGAGATTTTATCATGGCTCGCTTATTAATTTTAGCCACTCTATTTTGTTTTTACACTTTTTATGTGTAATTGCTTTTATGTCTGTATTTTTTTAATTGCTGTACGCCGCCCAGAGTTACCTTGTGTGAGATGGGTGGCTATATACTTTATATATGATAAATAATAAAAAAAAAATTCTCTTATTGATATGCAATAGCATTGGCCACCTAAAATAACAGTACGTTCAAAAATACAGTTCATAATTAAAACAACCCTGTTATTTTCATTGGTAAATTAATTTTTCTTGGGCTGCCAGTTGTAAGGGTCAGATTCAAACAAATCTTTTCTCAGTTCAGTGTGCACAAATAGAAAATGTACAGATTTAAAAAACTAAATCTAGAATTTACATGGATTTTCACCCAAAGAGAAATGTGTTTGGGAAATTAGGTCATTCCTCCTCCTGAAGCTCTTTCCATGCTCCACACGTTTATGTGGTTTCTCCCCTGTATGGATCCTTTTATGGGAAGTAAGATCGCTTCTAGTACGAAAGGTCTTTCCACAATCCATGCATTTATGTGGTTTGTCCCCTGTGTGGATCTTGTTGTTGGAATTCAGATAAACCTTCCGAGTAAAGCTCTTTCCACAATCCATGCATTTATATGGCTTCTCCCCTGTGTGGATCCTTTTATGTCTCATAAGGGATGTATTTTTACATAAGCTCTTTCCACACTCCATGCATTCATGTTGTTTCTCCCCTGCGTGGATCATTTTATGTGAAGTAACTTGACAACTTGTTCTGAAAATCTTTCCAGATTCCAAACATTTATATGGCTTTCCCCCTGTGTGGATCCTTTTATGAGATGTAAGGGACTCATTTTCACAGGAAAGAGTGAAAGTCCAATTGTGATTGTTTCCATTGTCTCTGCAGATACAATCTTCTCGTTTGCTTTGGGTTGGAGATTGTTCATTTACACCTAATTGGTCTTTTAATAGTCTTACACTTTTCCCCATATACGTTTTCTTTATTTTTCCTTGTTGGGCAAGAAAGCCTTGTGTCTCAGCATCCATGGATGATGAGCTTTCCTGATTCCAACTATTTGACTGGCTTCTCTCATGACTTTCTAGGTGAATCTCCAGTTCCTTGTCCATTCCGCCTCCATGCCTGATCTTTTGGAATTTTTCACTGGGATCTTTATTCTCACAGCGATGACCACCTTCAAAGGAAAAGAGAAATGAACATGATAGCAAGGTTGGGGAAAAGATCAAACTGTAGGATTGTTGTGCAGAGTGCAGCAATACTCCCAGAAAATTGCCCAGGCAAAAAATACACATCAGCATGATAGATTTACAGAATGCAATGTCCATATTTTGTTTTCCAAAGAAATCCAGCCAGAAAATATATACTATCTGGTGTTTATTGATAAAAATGCAAAACTCCATAAAATACAAGTTGCATTCAAAATATAGGAAAAAACATTTTTTCTCATAAATTTAGCATTCAAGACTTAGCTACTACACAAGTGTCAGAACCTGCATCACCCAACTGTTGTTGTTTTCCATTGTATTGTATTGCATTCGTTGGGAGTTGGATTGATTTGTTTCTGCCACTTGTACCTTGGGGGGGGTGTGGCTGTTAATGGTTGTAATGGGACTTGGGAAGCAGCTTAACCATATAGGGGCAATTTAGGCTGGCTTGATTGCCTGCCAGGCAGCTGGGGCCCAAAGAGCCCGGAAGAAGCTTGGGGAGGAAGGAGAGAGGTCAACAACAGGTGAGTCACAATGCCAGACAATAAGGGGAGGGAGGATAAATAGAGGGAGGTTTACCCAAGGCGTTAGTTTTAGCAATGTTCTGTTTACAAGCTACATGTACCTCTTAATAAAGAAGTATTTATCTGACCCAAGCCTAGTTGTGTGAGGATGCTTCAGAACTGAGAGTTGGACATCATGGACTTGACATTTTGCTAAAACTCCCTGATACTGGATTTCACCCGAGAGGAAACTCTATGAGGAATTTCCAGCAACTTAGCATGGCCTCTGAGGAACTGCAGAAAAGTTCACCAGAGGCACCAGCAGAAGAGGAGGAAAGGCAAATCCCCCTCACTGAAGCTCTAGCGGGCGCCAGACCGAAGATCCCAACGAGGCGACTGGCCCACCGCTGGGACCCACCGAGAGACCGGAGCATCTGGGAAGACGCTGGAGGGTTCACCCCTGAGGTGCCAGCCTGCCCTCGATGGTCGAGGGCCATGGGGACCGCGACCAAAGTGGCAATGCCATGGGATGAGGGACAACAGGTAAGGGAGCTGGAAGGTGAAGTGCGCACACTGAGGAAGGAATTAGACAAGCTGAAGATTCTGGCGCAACCTTCCGTGCAACCGCCCAACCCCCTACAGGGGCCAGCGCCACTCAACCAGCCCTCCCCAATGGCTCCGCTGGAACCACCGACCCTTCCCCCTCATCGGGCCCCGGTCCAAACCCCCGCAGGACGCGGCGGGGGAGCGGACCAGGAGCAAGCCGCCCAACGACCTCAACAGGCGGAAGGGGACCTGTTGTGAAGATGGGGGCTGGTAGAGAAGGACGACGGAGACGCTGCCCAACTGCCCGCCTTCCTGAACCAGGTGAGAATCTGCATGGGCACGAGCGGGCGCCTGTTTGCCAGCGATGCCTGGAGGGTGCTGTATGTGTCCCGCTTCCTGGTGGGCGTGGCAGCTGAGTGGGTGAACGACTTGAATGAAGCAGAGGCCCCACAACTGGGGGACTTCGACCGCTTCATCACCGCCCTACGGGACTGGTTCGAGGACCAATGTGCCCTCTCGCATGCAGCGGAGGCAATCCGGGAGCTGAAGCAGGGGCCGCGCTTGGTGACAGAGTACGCGCTGGAGTTCAAGCGCTTGGTGGCGAAGCTGCCCGACTGGCCAGAAGCGTTCCTCGTGCGGCTGTTCCAGGAGGGGCTGGACCCATGGCTCTTCGAGAGGGCCGTGGTGCGAGGGTGCCCGGAGACCTTGGTGGGATGGATCACCCACGTCTCCGTGTTGGAGGCGCAACTGGCCAGAGTCAAACCGCACGGCGCGGAGGCGAGATGGCGGCCCCCTAGCGCAGCACGGCAAACGGGGAGGAAAGCGGCAAGGAAGGAGTTAACCCCCTCGGCAAGGCCGCAGGCCACGGGGAAAGCCTGCTTCATGTGCGGCGAGAATAGGCACTTCGTGGCGGCCTGCCCCCAGAACCCCAGGCTACAAACTGTGCCGAAAGGGAAAAAAGCCGAGAAACCTGCAAGAGCGATGAAAGCCCCACGAAAAGCACAGCGGCGAGAGGCGAAGAAGAGACGCTGAGAATGGCCTACCTCTCAGACAGCGAGGACGGACGGGAGAGCTCCGGCGGAAGGGAGGAGAGCCCAAGGCGCGACCAGCCGATCCCGAGGACATCCGGGTGAGTCCCATGAAGTATGAGGTAGTGATCCGTGCTCCGCGATCGACTCGTCGGGCCTGGCTCACAGCATTGCTTGATTCAGGTTGGTCCCGGAGTTTGATCAGCCCCGTGCTCGTCACCGGATTAAATTTGAAAGTGCACCGGCTGAAGACGCCCATAATCTTCAGGCAAGTGGATGGAACAGCGGTGGGGGGAGGTGCGGTCCGCTACTACACGGAGGCTTTTGAGTTAAGAGTCGGAACGCACCGGGAGGCGTTAAAGTGCCTGGTCGCGCCGCTGGCTAGTTACCCCCTCATTCTGGGAATGTCCTGGCTGGAACGGTGGGACCCCCGCATCAGCTGGTGGGAGAAGACTCTGGACTTTCCAGATGGCGGGCGTGGGACTGCGCAGGCGGAGCCCTATCCTCGAGGGGAGCTGGGGGCAGCAGCCCTGAAGGAGCAGCACCAAGGGGGGAAGCCCCACGCGGGGGGAGGGGAGGAAATCCCCTGGCAATATAGGGACTTGGCGAAAGTCTTTAGCGAAGAGGAATCCGACCAGCTACCACCACATCACCCCACAGACTGCGAAATTGAGATGGTGCCAGGAGCAAAGTACCCAACACCAAAGATGTACTCAATGACCCAAAAGGAAATGGGGGCGTTGAGGGAATTCATTGACAAAAACTTGAGCAGAGGCTTCATAGTGCCCGCCAAATCCCCCCTGGCAGCGCCAATACTTTTCAGAGAAAAGAAAGATGGGACTTTATGCTTATGCACGGACTATAGGGGGTTAAATGCAATATGGACAGAGAACAAATACCCTCTCCCATTAATAAAAGATTTGTTAGCCCATTTGGCAAAAGGAAAAATTTTTACTAAACTAGATTTGAGAGAGGCATATTTCAGGGTGCGTATAAAAGCTGGGCACGAATGGAGGACCGCATTCCGCTGCGCACTGGGACACTATATGTATCGAGTCCTCCCATTCGGATTAAAAGGCGCACCCAGGGTATTCATGCAGCTGATTAATGAGGTCTTGCACGAGTTCCTCTACAGAGGAGTGTTGGTGTACTTGGATGACATTTTAATCTACACCGAAACAATGGAGGAACACATGAAATTGGTCAGGAAAGTGCTGGAGAAACTGCTAAATGCCCAGTTGTATGCAAAATTATCCAAGTGTGAGTTCCATAAGGATTGGATTGACTATCTGGGCTACAGAATATCTAATAAAGGAGTGGAAATGGATCCCAATAAGGTGCGGGATGTTCTAGCTTGGGAGGCCCCCAAAACCAGGAGACAACTGCAAAGTTTCCTTGGCTTTGCCAACTTTTACAGACAGTTTATTCCTAATTTTGCACAAGTAGCCCTCCCTCTGACTGATCTTTTAAAAATGAAGGACAAACCCTTGGCAGCTGCAAAAGCCCCCAGTGCCTCTTTAAAATGGACAGCAGAAAGTCAGTAGGCTTTTGAAAATCTCAAGAAATTGTTCACTGCTGAACCCATCCTAAAACACCCAGACCCAACAAAGCCTTTTGTTATTCAGGCAGATGCCTCAGACATAGCAACTGGAGCAGTCCTCCTACAAAGGGACGAGGAAGGTGTGTTAAAACCATGTGCTTACTTATCTCGCAAGTTCACTGAACCTGAGTGGAGGTGGCAAGTATGGGAAAAGGAAGCTTTTGCAGTGAAATGGGCTTTAACGAATTGGAAACATTTGCTGGAGGGAGCGGAAGAAGTTTTTGAGGTTTGGACGGATCATAAAAACGTGGAGGCTTTGACATCGCCCAGAAAGTTGTCTCCTAAACAAATAAGATGGGCACAATTTTTCAGCAGATTTAATTTCACTTTAAAATACTTCCCGGGAGGGCGGAATTTCTTGGCTGATGCTCTCTCCAGGCTGCCCCAGCACAATAGCCAAAGGGAGAAGGTGGTGTCAGCTGTAATCCCAACCGGCAGGGGCCAGAAATGGTTGCTGCAGTCACTAGATCACAAAGTACTGCCACCAAAGCCCTCCTCAAGTCAGAGTTATTAACGGACTTAAATAGATTCCTGGAACAGGATGAGTGGTTCCAGGAGAATAAGGAGGAACTAACCCAGAGAGAGGGGGCATGGTGGAAAGCAGATAGACTGTATGTGCCCCAGGAGGCTCGCAAAATGGTACTACAAAGGTGCCATGATGATAAAACAGCAGGACACTTTGGCTTTGTCAAAACTTTACATCTACTCCGCAGGCAATTTTGGTGGCCTTCGCTCAGGAGAGATGTGGCAGAATATGTAACTACCTGTCCTGTATGCGCTATGGCCAAAAGGCAAGGAGGGAAACCCTGTGGGTTATTACAAACTGTGGCCTGCCCCGAAAAACCATGGAAAGAAATAAGCATAGATTTTATTGTAGGCCTGCCAGAGCAGGAGAATGACTGTAATTTGGACTGTTACTGATCTCTTCTCTAAACAAACTCACTTCATCCCATGCAAAGCCATCCCCGCAGCACCTGAACTAGCTGCCTTGTTTATCCAACACATATACAGATTACACGGTTGTCCTGAAAGAGTGATCAGCGACTGGGGGATCCAGTTCTCCTCTAAATTCTGGAAGGCATTTTTAACCCTTTTGGAGTCTAAGCAAGCAATGAGCTCTTCCTTTCATCCTCAGACGGACGAAGCGACAGAGAGGAGGCATGTGGGGTTGGAACAATATTTGCAATGTTTCATAAACCATCATCAGGACAATTGGGTGGAATTATTACCTTATGCTGAAGTGGCTTACAATAATGCTGTCCACAATAGTACTGGACTGTCACCTTTCCAAATTGTATCAGGGCAAGACTTTGTACCTATACCTGAACTTCCTCATGCTAAAACAGGGGTTAAAACAGTAGATGAATGGGGGGACAGGATAAGGAGATTGTGGCCTATTGCTGAAAAAGCGTTGCAAAAGCTAGAGAAAGTTATAAAGCACAAGCAGATAAGAAGAGAGCACCATATGAACCGTGGAAAGTGGGGGACAAAGTGTGGTTATCTACCAAGAATCTGAAATCTTCCAGGGCATGTAGAAAGCTTGATAACAAATACATAGGACCTTTCATGGTGGATAATTAACCCTGTGTCTGTACGCTTGAAACTCCCCAAAACCCTCAGGAAGATTAATCCTGTCTTCCACAGTGAACTATTGAAACCCTACAAGGAATTTGATAAATGGAGGCTGGTAGTGGCCCCTCCTGAACCTATTATGATCGAGGGGGAACAATACTTTGAGATCAGGGAAATATTGGACTCTAGAAAATTCAAAGGAGACATTCAGTATTTGGTACACTGGAAACATTTCCCTAAATCACTGGCTGAATGGGTCTCCAAAAGACATGTTAGAGCTCCTGACTTAATTTTGGACTTTTATAAGAATTATCCTAACAAACCCAGGTGAACGTGTTGAACTCTATGGGATGTATGTCTTCATAATTCCAGTTCCTCTTTTTCTTATTTCTAGGGCTCCTGGCCATCGTGGTGAAGAGGGTTTTTTGGGGGGGGGGGCAATATGTCAGAACCTGCATCACCCAACTGTTGTTGTTTTCCATTGTATTGTATTCGTTGGGAGTTGGATTGATTTGTTTCTGCCACTTGTACCTTGGGGGGTGGTGGTGGCTGTTAATGGTTGTAATGGGAGTTGGGAAGCAGCTTAACCATACATGGGCAATTTAGACTGGCTTGATTGCCGGCAAGGCAGCTGGGGCCCAAAGAGCCCGGAAGAAGCTCGGGGAGGAAGGAGAGAGGTCAACAACAGGTGAAGAGGAGTCACGACGCCAGACAATAAGGGGAGGGGGGATAAATAGAGGGAAGTTTACCCAAGGCGTTAGTTTTAGCAATGTTCTGTTTATAAGCTACATGTACCTCTTAATAAAGAAGTATTTATCTGACCCAAGCCTGGTTGCCTGAGAATGCTTCAGAACTGAGAGTTGGACATCGTGGACTTGACAACAAGCTTAACAAAGTCTCTAGCCAAAAACTCTCAGAAGAGGCACAGTACTTGGTTATTAGTTACAACTACATAACCCATAAAATCGACTACATGGTGGCTAAAACTCTATTGAGAGGCTGGGCATGTAATCCTCCCATTATATTACCACCTCTTGAGTAACTAGCATACACACGCCAATAGGTGGCAGTAAACAGCAGTATACGTGGACAATTACAATAACATTTTTTCACATGATCCACTTAGCCATAACAATACTGTTTTGAAGATAACGAGATGAATCCTTCCCATGAGAAAATCCTAACACCCCTCTCAGCTCATTTTCGAAAAAACAACAATACATGTTACAGGGTAGTACAGGCAAATGGTTACAACAATACAGGAACAATTACATTTGTTCAATTCCAAGTCGAGTTAACATTGCTTCATGTTCTACAATAGGTAATGGTTTAGTAAATATATCTGTGAGATTTGATTCAGATACACAATACACAAGATAAATGAAATCTTCTAACATAGCTTGTTTTACATTTTTGTACTTTACATCTACATACTTTGTACGAGCCCTTAGGTTTTCTGTTTTAGCTAACCCTATATAGGCTTGAGAATCTTCATACACTGTATAAGGCAATGACACATGTATGTCTAAGTTAGTGAATAATTAATGAAACCATCTTAACTCACAGGCTGTTTCTGACAAAGCTGCGAATTCAGCTTCTGCGGTTGACAAAGCAATTGAGGTGTCAGGATCTATGCAAGCTATACCCTTTGATTGCTTTTCATTTAGTCTTATTATGCCTAGTAAAGAGTTAATAGAAAGAATGTTAGCTTCAGGCCTCTTGCTTGACCTGCCATTGAAGGGGGGAGAGGAGGGCAGGTGCTGTTATCTTTATCTATACACAGGTATCTCCAAGGCCAAGCGTTGTGAGAACCGGAGCAAGGCGCGAAGAATTTCAAGCGGGAAAAGAAAGGAGCAAGGGGGGGACTTGGGGCTTAAAAAGGGAACAGTTTTGCTTGTAGAATTAGACTCAACAATCTATGATGCTGTGCACTTCTCCTAATAAAGAAATCTTTAATGGAACTGTTTAGTCTCCAGTGGATTTACTGAACTTTGGGAATGAGTGTGCAGACTCTGACATTTTGTTGAGTCTTATTATTTCTAACGAGGGGTTACCCGGGGAATAATTCCACCATGATACCCCTCCCAAAAACCCTCCCGCGGCTGCGGAGATGGAAGAAGAATGCCCTGTACTCAGGGCAGTAGAGGGGATCGAAGAGGAGGAAGAACCCCTAACAGCAACCTACGCCCGCCTCCCTCCACCCTGCAAACCCAATCGGTGCTTAACCAAGTTATGGAGCATGGACGAGCTGGCGGGGGGAATGTCGTTTATGGACATAGATCCTGAGCAGTGCTGGGCTGTGACTATGGGGAGAGTTGAATCCACCCTCATGGGAGCTCTAGAGAAGTGCGTGAGCATGCTTCAAGCTGAGAACAGCTGGATGCGGAGGGAGCTGGTCGGAATGAGTAATCTCATACGGCGTTCAGGTATGTACCAGGGCTCCGAGGAAGAGGGAGAGTGCGGAGAAGAGAAGTTGGGAGAGGCACTATTGGCCCTCCCTTCCACTCCCGTGACAGCAACTCCGGTCGCCCCGGCGGCACAGGGGCTTCCGCCCGCTCCAGCTGTGCCGCCCGTGCCCATCCTGGGGGCTCAGCAACGGGTCGCCCCAGCCCAGGCCAACCAAGAAGCCCTCCTAAAGCGCTGGGGTTTAACTGAGAAATTTAGCGGAGACCCGAGTGAATTGCCTAATTTCATGGCTCAAGTTACCATGTGCATGGAGCAAACGGGCCATCTATCCACCTCCAACCGAGAGCGCGTGCTCTACATTTGCAGGGCGCTTACCAGAAAGGCAGGGGAGTGGCTGATTCAACTGCGTGGGGCCCGAGCGCCGGAATTGCTCCACCTTGCGCCAACAGCCCTACGTAGAAGATTTGAGGACCCAGGAGAAGTTATGAGAGCCCACTCACAACTAGTTAAAGTGCGGCAGGGCTCTCGCAGCATTGGCGAGTATGGGTTAGAATTTCGGAGCATCACGGAGAAGCTGCCCGATTGGCCAGAGCAGTTTAAAATCGCCTGCTTCCAGGAAGGTATGCGGTGCGACCTATGGAAATTAACTTTCGTGCGAGGGAGCCCACGTACCCTTGACGGATGGATCGAGCATGCCGGCGAAGTTGAAGCCGAATGGAGAGCCGTGGATCCAGAATTTGACCAGAAGTCCAGCAATTCTGCGCAGGCGCCCTGGAAACTACCAACGAGAGGAGGAGAAGAGAAATTTCCCACAGCAGCAACCCAACGCGTCTGTTTTCACTGCGGAGAGCAGGGACATTTCGCACCCGCTTGCACCAAACCGCCGACTACATAGGGGAGGCGCGGAAAACCACCAGAGCCACTCAGAAACCCAGTGGCAGTAAAGGCAAAAAGGGAACCGCGGCTGCGGGGACGGAGTCGCTGTTTCCAGATCTCGTCATTTATGAGGAAGGCTCGGTGGGGAAGGAGCAGAGAACTACAGGCGATCCCAATCCCGACAACATGGCAGTGACGAAGGATGACGAGGACAGCGATTCCAATGATGACGAGGGGGTGAGTGTTACCACCATAAAAGTGACTATTTCAGCGCCCAGAACAGACTGCAAAGGTACACTAACTGCGTTAATAGATACAGGCTGCTCATGTTGCTTGATCAGTCCAATTCTGGTCAACGCGTTAGAGCTATGGGTGAAAAAAATAAGACTCCCATAATATTCACCCAGCTGGATGGATCCCAAGCAGGGGGAGGGACTGTGCTGTACCGCACTGAACCTTTTGAACTGCAAATAGGGACCCACCGAGAGACTCTTAAATGTTTAGTGGCTCCTTTGGGTAATTACACCCTAGTTCTGGGAGCGAACTGGATAAGAAGGTGGGACCCTCAAGTCTTTTGGAAGACAGGGCGAATGCAGTTCGCAGACGGAATCTATCTGGGATCTGAGCCAGAAAAAGGGAAGAGGGCAACGGCTGCAATCGCAAGCACTAGGAGTCAGCCTCAAAACCTGGACCCGGAGTCCATTGAGAACATTCCTAAACCTTACAGAGATTTGAAAGCTGTTTTCAGTAAAAAGGAAGCGGACACACTGCCTCCCCATAGAGACACTGACTGTGCTATTGAAATTGAACCAGGGGTTAAATTCCCAAAGAAAAAAACATATTCTATGACCCAAAAGGAACTGGCAGCTCCTTTATAGACACCAACCTGGCCAGAGGGTTTATAAAGCCTGCTAAATCACAGATGGCTGCACCGGTACTATTTCGGGAGAAAAAGGATGGAAGTTTGAGGCTTTGTACTGACTATAGGGGCCTCAATGCTATTTGTAAAGAAAATAAATATCCCCTCCCCTTGATGAAAGACTTGTTAGCTCAATTGTCCAAGGGGAAAATATTTACCAAACTGGATTTAAGGGACGCATATTTCCGGGTGCGAATTCGAGAAGGGGACGAATGGATGACCGCATTCTCCACTCCTTTGGCTGCTATGAGTACAAGGTCCTCCCCTTCGGGCTTTCTGGGGCCCTGGGGGTGTTTATGCAGCTAATTAATGAGGTGCTTCATGAACATTTATATCGGGGAGTATTGGTTTATTTGGATGACATCCTCAATTACTCTGATAACTTGAAGGATCATGTAAAGTTAGTCCGTGAAGTGTTAAAAAAACTACTGGACGCCCAGTTGTATGCCAAATTGTCAAAATGTGAATTTCATAAACAACAAGTGGACTATTTGGGATATCGCATATCGCATGCAGGAATTGAAATGGACCCCTCCAAAGTAAAAGATGTTTTGGGTTGGGAGGCTCCCAAAACCAGAAGGCAATTACAAAGTTTTTTGGGGTTTGCTAATTTCTATCGCCAGTTCATTCCAAACTTTGCCCAAGTGGCGTTGCCTTTAACTGACTTGTTAAAAACCAAGGGCAAAGGACTGGCAAAAGCTCAAAGGCCTGGAGCCCCATTAATTTGGACTGAGGAGTGCCAAAACGCCTTTGAAGCTTTAAAAGCGTTATTTACTGCAGAACCAATCTTGAAGCACCCGGACCCTAGTCAGCTGTTTGTAATTCAAGCTGATGCCTCTGATGTGGCAATTGGAGGGGTTTTACTCCAGAAGGATGAATGGGGATCGCTCAGGCCCTGTGCTTATATTTCTCACAAATTTAATGACACAGAAAGAAGATGGCTAATTTGGGAAAAAGAGGCTTTTGCTGTACGTTGGGCCCTGATGACCTGGAGGCACCTCCTGGAAGGTTCATCACATCCATTTGAAGTTTGGACAGATCATAAAAATTTAGAGGCCCTTACGACACCTAGAAAGTTATCTCCTAAACAGTTCCATTGGGCTCAATTTTTTAGCTGCTTTAAATTCACATTAAAGTTTATCCCTGGGGAAAAAAATTTCTTGGCTGATCCATTATCAAGATTGTCTCAGCACAACAGTCAGCGAGAGCAGGTAATAGCTCCAGTTATCCCTGAATCACAACCCGGCTCTGTAGCAGTTACCAGAGCTCGAGCCAAGATTTCTAAGCAACCTCCTACTAATGAATTGCTTCAGAAGTTAAATGCTGCAATGGACTCTGATGAATGGTTTCAAAACAATAAAAATACTTTAACCCATGAACAGCAAGCCTAGTGGATGGCAGACAAATTGTATGTTCCAGCTTCACTATGTAAACAGATTTTGGAAAGGGGCCACGTTGATAAAACCTCTGGTCATTTTGGATTTATAAAAACCTTGCATTTATTACGTCAACAATTTTGGTGGCCTACCATGAGAAAAGACATTTCTGAATATGTATCTACATGTCCTGTATGTGCCATGTCAAAAAAGAGGGGAGGAAAACCTTTGGGTCTCTACCAAGAACCTGAAATCTTCCCAACCTTGCAAAAAGCTCGCCCCAAAATTCGTTGGGCCTTTCCCCATTGAGAAGACTATTAATCCTGTTGCTTTTAAATTGACTTTACCAAAACATTATAGAAACATACATCCTGTTTTCCATGTCAATTTATTGAAATCTTTCAAACAATCAAGTACGTGGCATCCAACATTTGAACCTCCACCTCCCATCATGATTGAAGGACAAAGTCATTTTGAAGTTAAAGACATATTGGACTCTAGAAGATATAAAAACAAACTACAATATCTGGTTCAATGGAAACATTTTCCTAAAACACACCATGAATGGGTTGACAGCTCGAATGTTAAGGCTCCTAAACTCATTTCTTTGTTCCATTCAAAATACCCTGATAAACCTAAATGAAAACTTTTGTAATTTACTATCTGTATATATATTTTCTGTCTTTCAGATTATCTTTCGAATGTGAGAACATTCGTTCTGCTGGAGGGCGGCATGTCAGGATCTACGCAAGCTATAACCTTTGATTGCTTTTCATTTAGTCTTATTATGCCTAGTAAAGAGTTAATAGAAAGAATGTTAGTTTCAGGCCGCTTGCTTGACCTGCCATTGAAGAGGGGAGAGGAGGGCAGGTGCTGTTTTCTTTATCTCTATACAGGCATCTCCAAGGCCAAGCATTGTGAGAACTGGAGCAAGGCGCGAAGAATTTCAAGCGGGAAAAGAAAGGAGCAAGGGGGGGACTTGGGGCTTAAAAAGGGAACAGTTTTGCTTGTAGAATTAGACTCAACAATCTATGATGCTGTGCACTTCTCCTAATAAAGAAATCTTACATGGAACTGTTTAGTCTCCAGCGGATTTACTGAACTTTGGGAATGAGTGTGCAGACTCTGACACTTTGTTTCTTTGCTTTCCATGCAATTGTAGATTCACCAAATTTACAAATAAACCCAGTTATGGACTTTCTGTCACCTTCTTCTGCAAATGAGCTGTCAACAAAAATTACAGGCTTTCCAGGACCAATAGTTGACATTTTAAGATAAAGGTCTATTGTACCTTTTAAATATCTCATTAATCTTTTTAATCCTTGCCAATCATGCTCTGTTGGTTTAGCCACTTTACGACTCAAGATTCCAACAGCATGGGATAAATCAGGACGTGTCCATTGCGCTAGGTGAAGGACAGAACCTACCACAGAATGGTACACTTCAGGTTTTTCACACAACTTTTCACATGTTTCATTTTTCAGAAAATCACAAATCATTGGTGTTTTTACAGGTTTAGCTTCTGACATTCCCATTTGGGTTAACAACTGTTCTATCTTTTTCTTTTGACTTAGATAGATTTCTCCATTTTCAGCTCTGTGCACTTCACTACCAAGGTAGTATCTTAATATACCTAGATCCTTCAGTTTAAAATATTGCTCCATTTGCTTGGCAAATTCTTTTACCAAGTTTAAAGAACCAGTAGCAAGACAAAAATCATCAACATAAGTGAGAAGTACTGTATAATCTTCCCCTGTTCCTCTAATATACACACATGGGTCAGCTAATGATTTCTTGAATCCAATTTCCAACAAAGCTTTATCTAAACATTGATGCCAACATCTCCCAGCTTGTTTTAATCCATACAGTGCTTTACGCAATCTGTAGACTTTCTGGGAATCACCACATGTGTAACCTGGTGCTTGTTTCATGTACACAATTTCAGGAAGCTCAGCATTCATATAAGCTGTATCCACATCAGAATGATGAACAACCATGCTTCTTTGTGCAGCTAAGGCCAACATTACACGCAATGACTCAGGCCTAACTGTAGGTGCATATGTGAGGTTGTAATTCACAAATTGCTCTTGTGAATAACCTTGTGCCACCAATCTAGCTTTATACTGAACAGTATCATCAGGTAAAAGCTTCTTTCTAAACACCCATCTGGAACCTATGGCTTTTTGTGATGAAGGTAAATCAACAATTTCAAACGTATTTTGTTTTACTAATGCCTCAAATTCATTATCCATAGCAACATTCCATTTCTCTTGTTCATCTATAGGCAAACTTAATATTTCTTTAAAACTTTGCGGCTCACAAGTAATTTGACACACCCTTACTTGTTGAATAACAAATCTCTCAGGTGGAACTCCTTTTGTTGTATGGTCTGATCTACAAGGGATTTCAAAACTTTCCTCTTTTTCCTCTTTCTGTTCTAAAGCCGGTAAATCTTCCACTTGGCCTTGTTTTGAACTTTCTTCCTGTTTTATCTGCTCAGGTGCTCTGAGAACTTGTGGAGATGCAGGTGCAAAATGTGGTGTTTGTTCTCTAGCTAATTCTGTGCTTGAATGGAAAACAACCTGAATTTGCGTGCAGCCTTTTCCAGTCAGAAGGCTCTTCAAAATTAGCATTTCTAGAGATTACAACCTGACCATGACCCAACGAAAACCGATAGGCTTTAGATTCAGCTGAATAACCAACAAATCTTAAACGCTGTGCCTTTGGTTGGTTCTTCCTTCTTCGAGACTTAGGAATTTGTACATAAGCAAAAGTTCCAAACGTACGCAAGTGCTCTAAGGAAGGATATCTGTTATACAGCAAAAAATAAGGAATTTCATTCACAGCTGAATTCCAGTGTCTATTAGTGAGAAATACTGCTGTTAACATTGCCTCATCCCAAAAATGAGATGGTACTTGAGCATCCTGCAGTGAACTATCTTTTAACACTTTCAGAACACCAGTTTTGTGCTCAGCCACGCCATTTTCTGCAGATACACCCACATTTGTTAATCTGTGGAAAATGCCTTTTTTACGTAGCCAATTCTGAAACTCATTGCTCAGAAACCCGCCCCCTCTATCCGTTTGCAAACTGCCCACTTTATATCCATGTTTTCTCTCAACAAAAGCAACAAACTCTTTGAAACGAGAGAAAGCTTCAGACTTCTGTTTAAGCAAATAACAAAATGTAAAACGTGTCTTATCATCTACTAAAACAAACATAAATCTTGCTCCACCTTCACTTGGAGTAAAAGGGCCAGATAAATCAGCATGTACAAGTGCAAATGGTCTGGTGGAGACTCTTACACTTTTCCTAGCGATAGGGGCAGACTTTATCTTAGATTGCTTACACACAGTACAATCAAGAAACTTTACACACTTTTTAAATCTCAGTTCTGGATACACCTTGGCTATTTGTGACAAACATTTCCATCCAGGATGACCAAGCACTCTGTGATAATAATGAATACAATCATCATGTAAAGGCACATTATCAGCACAACTTCCAATCAACACATCTCGTTTAGGAAGCATTTCATACAACTGATTAACCAATTCCCCTCTAGCACACTCAGCCCCCTCTTTACTAACATAACATTCAGAACCTTGGAACATAACAGTATACCCAGTTCTAGTTAATGCAGGAACGCTGAGAAGGCAAAAATCAAGTGTAGGAACACGGAGTACATCAGAAACCACTTCTCCCAAACAAGGGATGAAGACTTTACCTTGCGTAGTTACTTTAGCTATAGAACCATCAGCCAAGTTAACTTGTTGAATTCTAGGCTTGCATTTAGTCAGTAATAACTGCTCATTATTTACAATGATTTCACTACAAGCAGAGTCCAGTAACCATGTATCAGAAGAACGTTTGTCTCTGTTAGAAATCAAAGCAGATACCAATCTAGTACTTGCTTACTGTTTGATAGGTGCCTTCCCATGACGGATGAACCTTCTGGAACTCTCAGTTGGCTGATTTTTCATAGGACAGTCTTTTAGAAGATGCTTGGTAGAATTACAGCGAAAGCATTTTCTCACCATGCACGCAGTCTCTATGCCAGCAGAAGGTCGCTGCTTCACGTTATCAAGCCTTTTCTTTGAACTTATCTGTAAATCATGGGAACACTGAATTTCCTGTAAGCGATTGGTAAGATAATCGACGGTCAGATTGGCAGGGGGTAAAGATTGAACCGCTTCAACCAGCATGTCAAAAGAATCATCCAGACTCGAAAGAATTATACATGCTTTCTGTTGCTCTGGAAGTGCCATATTACGATCTGCCAGTTCAGCAAAGTTTTCATCTTATGTAAATGCTCAGTTACATTAGCTCCTTGATCCAATTTAAGATTATATAACTGTTTTGACAAACTTACGATAGCAGCTGAGGTTTGTCTCGCATAGATATCACGCAAAGCCACCCAGCATGCGTTAGCAGTCTCCAAATTACAAACCTGCACTAATTCTGAAGACTCAAGTCCCAAGATCAAGTTACCATAAGCACAGTCCAGCATGACTTGCTCTGCATCCATAGGTGCTCCTGGCAGTGGATTGTTGACAAAACGCCAAAGACCCTCCTTCATGAAAAAAGATTTCATCTTTATACTCCATGTCTGGTAATTCTTCGAATTTAATCTCTCAAAGGGAAGGCTCACTGCCGTCGGTGTCGCTGCCATGTTTCACTTTTAACAGGCACACAAACACAGAGAAAAAATCCAAACCTCAAACGAGAAGTTTGTACCAGACGTTCACAAGCAGGGTAATAAATCCAGGCATAAATCTCCCTTCACTCAGGAATCGCAGTCCTGGGACAGCACTCCTGGAACATCCCTCCTGGCCTCAGTCCTGGGGCTCACACTCCTGGGACCAGTCCTGGGCCCATAACCTGTTGTGCAGAGTGCAGCAATACTCCCAGAAAATTGCCCAGGCAAAAAATACACATCAGCATGATAGATTTACAGAATGCAATGTCCATATTTCATTCTCCAAAGAAATCCAGCCAGAAAATATATACTATCTGGTGTTTATTGATAAAAATGCAAAACTCCATAAAATACAAGTTGCATACAAAATATAGGAAAAAACACTTCTTCTCATAAATTTAGCATTCAAGACTTATCTACTACACAAGCTTAACAAAGTCTCTAGCCAAAAACTCTCAGAGAAGAGGTACATTACTTGGTTATTAGTTACAACTACATAACCCATAACATTGACTACATGGTGGCTAAAACTCTACTGAGAGGCTGGGCATATAATCCTTCCGTTATATTGCCACCCCTTGAGTAACTAGCATACACACGCCAATAGGTGGCAGTAAATAGCAGTATACGTGCACAATTATAATAACACTTTTTCACATGATCCACTTAGCCATAACAATACTGTTTTGAAGATAACGAGATGAATCCTTCCCATGAGAAAATCCTAACAAGGATTTGCATGTTTGCATCTTTACTTTGGCATGGTATAGAAATGAAAATTTCTATGTTCATGAGCCATAATAGCTTTGAAAGCATCTACAGCATCTGGTTTGTTTAGAATTATCCTTCTATAGTCAAACCTTTCCTGGAGTCAGTGTTGAGTTCAGGAAGAATCAGGAGAAACATCCAAGGAGGCATTAGGAGAAAACCTAACATTTATTGGAGGGGGGTCAATAACAGGAAGAACCAATGAGAACTAAATCTATTTTGAAATTCATCCTTTTCTTCCTTCCCAAAATATGTTCTATTTGCTATTCATTTTTCTCTTGCCAAAATCACATGGTTGCAGAGATAAAAATTCTAGAGTTCTTCTATTAACCCTAAACAGCATGTTTGCAATGGAAAAACAGCACCATTTTGTCCTTAACCCCAAGGCTCAGGATGGAAATCAAAAGGAAGACAAGTCATTAACCCAACAGCCTGAATAAATGAGAATCCTTCATAGGACAGATAGGGAAGCATCTGGGCCCAAAAAGCTGAAATCAGTGTGATGGAGTTGAGCATCTCCTCAAGCCAAGGAGTGAGTTTCCTTCTCCCTCCCAAGAGATGACATATGCTTGGAGATTTTTAAAATAAGATATAGCTGATGGCATCTAACTACAAAGTGTCTTCCCGAACTCTCTGATGGGAGAGAAGCAAACCCTTATCCAGAGAGGCCACGTACCTATAATTTTCCAGGATGACTTCCCAATGCAGCACTTTTTGGTGAGGATCCAGCTGAGACCGCTCCTCCTCAGAGAAATACACAGTCACCTCCTCGAAGGACACAAGACCCTCCTGAACAAGGAAAAAAAGAAAAATAACAGAACAGGCCAGGAGGATTTACAAGATCTGTCCCATTCTTCACAAATTCCCAAGGCAAAGATACTGTATGCACTAAGTTAAATGGCTGTGCTTGGCGGGATTCCAAGGTTTAGGTGAGAAAATGGAAAGAGCCAAAACTTTTGACTGAAGAAATGTTCAACTCAATTGCTTCTACAGGCTGTTCAGTGCCATTCAGTGATAGCAACCCCTATTTCCTTCTGGCTCGATCCATCAGTTGATCCATCACCCATCTTCAAAAGATTCTCACCTTCTTGAGAGAAGGAACTGGAAGATGGGCTTCAGCAATCCCACGTATCAGTGTCTCCAATCCTTCCTATATTTGCAGAATGAAATGGGGGGGGGGGATTCTTTCTAGCATTTCAGCAAATGGCTTATGGTGTCCCCAGAAGGACCAATCATGCCCATGCTCAACAACTTCGTGAAAGTGCTGGGAGAGCATAGCCAGGGATTTGGGTGGGTGGCCATGAATATCCAGAGGCACACAAGCCGGGTTCTTCTCAGACTGGAAGGAAGGTGCTAGTAGTCTGAGCCATTGGCTGAATGGGAGACCAGAAAGCGGAGGCAATTTTCTGGGAAGGACATTTCGCAGCCTTTGCCAAGCTGGATTCCTTTGCCTCCAAATCAAGGCACAAATCAGAGGATTAGAAATTACTTTGCAAGTCAAAAGGGCCTTGATTATATGCTTTTTCAGAACATTTTTACTTATAGACTTCTCTCTGGCCACTTTCATTGCATTTTAATAGCCTGTCTTATGTCTTTGATGTGCTGATATTTCTTATCACTGGTTGGAAACAAGTCTTTTTAAAAATGGCACTGTGCCAGTCTGGGTATTTATTTTTAAGCAGCCTTTCACAATTCGAACTCAAAGAATGAAAAAACAAATGGGTCTCTGTTTAGCAGTTCCTAATAATATTATTCCTATCTCTTGAGAAAGTTTGAATAAATTAATTATTACGAACTAATAGTAGGAAGAGTAAGTAGCAAAAGGAGAGTTATGTACTGGTCTTCAAAAAAAAAAAGATATCCTAATTAGAATTTCAGGGAGAAAGTACAAACCAATTTGTATCCCAACCAAAGACTTCAGGGGAGGCTAAGCTGACTGAGGGCAACTTGAATCTTCCATTCCCAATTCCATGTTGCTCAAGGACAAGAAAGCACCCAGGCCCACAAAAGGGGGGAAAATGGAAGGAGAGAGTCCTATGTATACCAGCTTGACTGCCTGAAGGAAAGGGAGAATAGAAATCTAATAGATAAATTTCCTGCTCTCAGCCACTGTTTCGGCTCCAACAGAAAGAGCAGACAACTTCATTTGAGTCTTCCCTGTGAGGGAGAGAGAATTTTAAAGTGCAGAATTAATAAAATAGGAGGAGGCATTCTACAGAAGAGAAGACATAAAGAAGAAGATGAGACTCTCTGGGGAATGGGAGAGCCTTCGATTACCTCCTGAGGTGTCCTGACTTGGCTCTTCCTGAGAGATCCTCCTGAAAAACAGCTCCTGACTGGGACTGGATGGATTCCTCCTTCCCTCAGGATCTCTGATGCCCACAGTGTAGGACTTGAAATAGGAGGCACGAGAAAAGAAGAAGAATTAACAGATGTGACATAACATGAAGTGGATTCTTGTTCTCTGAACACAACTTCAAAGCCCCCAGTGTCCATCAGGGAGGCTGGAAAGTGAGAAAGGAACGGCTGCCCCAAATCTATCTTCTAGAATGGATAACAGAAGAATGTCCTACAAGAATCATTGAAACATATCCACATATTAGGAATGCTAGAGAACTCTGGTGGGGAGGGGTTAAGAATTCAAATGCATTGTTTATACCATTCAGATCCCTTCTGGGCTCCCAAAATAAAGGTCTCCCACCTGCAACTCGACCTGCTCCTTCTGCTCCTCTGCCTGACTCAGGAGGAAGCCTTCCTCCAGGGCCACCACCTGGGAGCTGGTCTCTGCTCCGCACTCCCGTACCCAGCTCTGCATCTGCAAGGGCAGAAGGGCCAGGAAGTGCTCCAGAACAACCAGGTCCACCATCTGCGCCTTTGTGTGCTTTTCGGGTCTCAACCACTGACTACAAAAGTAGTGGAGATGGCTGCAAAGCCCTTGGGGCCCTCAGCCTCCTGGTATTGGATGCTCCGGAAGTTCTGGGGCTGAACGTCTGAATGGGTGGTTTCCTCCTCCAGGACCTTTTGCCCAGTTCTTGCCCAGATCTCCCCACAGCTCCCAGGCTGAACAGCAGAAGGGCCTTCTCCACTTCCCTCACTTGCTAAGGGTTGTGTCTCCATTCTTTCTCTGTCCTGTAACGCAACTCCAAAGGGGTCCAAGGAATCTTGTGGCTCTCCAAATGCCTTTTCATTCATAGGACTGTTCCTGTAGCTGCAGGAATGACCACAGCAGGCCATTCAGCCCTCATTGCCCAAGAGAGAATTTTATCTGTACGTGAGGACCTACAAAAGGCTTCCGGTTTCTGTGTCTGAGATGGAAAAGAAACGACATTCCAAGAATTAGAAAGTGATGGATTTCACCATTGAACAACACTCATCCCCATGCTGTAAATCCCCATCTCATCTTCTGACCATGAGGTCTTATTGTTGCTCTCATATTTCACCAAGACACAGTCTCCGGGAGCAAAACTATGCACAGCTTGATCCAGTCCGGATAGATGCCACTGCTGCAGAAAATCAGAGAAGGAAGAATTTACAGCAGCAAGAGATGTAGGAAACTGGAGGCTTGACCAAGAGGCGACCGTCGCCTAATTAGCATAGCAAAACACACATACCCAAGGTGGGAATTTTAGAAAACATAGACCATGCTAAGCTTATTATGGGATGTTCATATGTAACATGGAATCAGGTGCATCTGTGCAACATTGTAACCAATTATACCTATTTTTTTATCTCAACGTAGCCAATTATGTTTATTCACCCTTTTTTTTCAAAAGTATAAAAATAGATGTAAAAGTTTGCTTGGGGCTCCTCTCCCTTTAGCGAGACGGAGTCCTTTTTCTTGAAGTGCTTCAATAAAAAGAGGAACAGCCAATTACCATCTTTGGGGTCTTATTGGGCAGAACCCGGGGGAAAGGGGTCCCGCACTTTGCGGCAAACAAAAGGAAAGGGGGAAAGACAGTTTGAGGCCACAGGGGCAAGAGTGTGGGTGAAGGGAGGCACCGGGGATTTGAAAGCAGGCAAAGTATTCTGCCCTGCAGGAAAAAAAACCTGCTTCACATCTCCCAATAGAAGAAGATTCCCCTACAAGAGTGGCGAAGGATTGTCCTTTTCTTCAGTGGACCTCAACAGGAACTCACCAGGATTCCGGTCACCTCAGGAGGAGTCTTCCAAGCTCTTGAGTTGGGCGTGGATCTGTTTCAAGCAAAGGTCCCTGTGCTGGGTAAAAATGCCTGCCTCTTCCCCTGCCCGCTGCATTCACTGACATTTCAAGTGCCAGACTGCCATCGCTGAATAGCAGTATAAATATTGGGTCTCCACGTCTGTGCCTCATGACTGGCAAGGCACATTCCCTGTCTACACAAAGCCACTGATGACTCTAAAATCTGTGACTATTTTGATTTTGTGAGAGTGGGTGTCTTTGCCCTATAGTCCCCTATATGGCAAAGACATATTGATGTTATAGGAAACTTGGACAGCTGATGATCTTCTACTTGATGGCTATTATTCCTTTCAACTGGGAGCAACCCCGGGAAGAGGCCCAGGAAGACAGAAGGGAGGATTGGGCACCCTTATTTCTACTTCCTGAAAAGCAGAACCTAAGCTTATATCTACACTGGACCAATTGGCCCTGACCATTTTACTAGATTTGGAAGCAGCCCCTCTGTTACTTATTAATGCTTACCTGGCCCCAACACGAAGAAGAGATGAGACCAGTGTGATCTGGACAAAATACAGAGGATCTCCTACTAATGCACCCCAATGCAATGGTAATGAGTTTCTCCTATGCCACCCCCCTCTGCAGGGAGGCAGGACCCATGTGATTGGTCCGCCCCCGGTGCCTGATGGACCCGTCAGGGTTTCAGAGGGAGCTGGGGGATATTCCCGTGGACCTGCTGCACGGTCCAGCGGAGGCCCTGGCTGCTGCCTGGAATAGAGAAGCAGTTGGGGCCTTGGACAGGATCGCTGTAACGAGCTGCCACCTGTTGATCCCAAATCCAGTAACTTTCCTTGCAACCAGTATTGATTCAAAAGAAAGTTCATTTATTGAGAATAAGTGTACAGATCCAAAGCATTGCTAAGACTGATCAAAAGCGCGCCAAAAGCTGTTTTTCTTACTTCCCCTCCCTACATCGCCCTTAGTTCTTGGTCCTCTGATTCTCTTGCTGGTATGACCTTGAGCCTGCCAGAGCTTGTGATAAGGAGCCATCTGCTTTTTAACGGTTTCTCATCCCTACTCCCCCCCCCCTTTTACAATGGCAGAACCGCAGCATGTAAAAAACCATTTTTTTTCTTTTTAAACTAGCCATCTAATAATCTATTATAAAATCTTGCGAGGATTCTGACATACTGCCCCTCCACAAAAGAGGATGTCAGTCGGATGATTCCTCTTCTTCACTCTAAAAAAGAAAAAGCAAAGAAAAACATAATACAATAACCCTTCTAATTGTTAAGGCTTTGTAGGATAAACATCATAATTTTTTTTAACTAAATGTGGAGCCTTTACATGTTTCTTGTCAACCCATTCAGCCATTGATTTGGGAAAATGTTTCCACTGAATTAAAAATTGAACGCCCCCCCCCCCCGCTTTCTACTGTCCAGTATCTCTTTAACTTCAAAATGTTGTTCTCCTTCAACCATCATCGGTTTAGGCGGTGCTGGGGAGGGATGCCATTGAGATGACTCTTTATAGGGTTTAAGCAGGTCGCAGTGGAACACTGGATGGATTCTTTTAAAGGTAGTAGGCATCTGTAATCATAGGGAAACTGGATTAATTACTTTATCTATAATAAAAGGCCCCACAAACTTTGGAGCGAGCTTTCTGGAAGGTTGTAATGATTTAAGATGCTTGGTAGATAAAAGAACCTTATCTCCCACTTTCCATTCTTTTTCTGGGGTTCTCTTAGCATCTTCAAATTTCTTGTATGTTGCTCTGGCCTCCTTCAACGATGCAGCAATCTGAGGCCACACTTGTGTCATTTGTTGGACCCATTCATCAACTGAAGTGACTTGAGTGGATTGGAGTGGATCTTTTTTTTTTTTTTTTTTGGGAGGGCGGAGCTGGCGTCGCGGCGATACGGTGGGCGATCCTGGGCTCCCAGGATCGCAGCCGATATCTCCTCCCCCGGACGGTCCCGATGGACCTAAGCCGTCCCGTAGAGATGGCGATCGCAAAGGGCGCGTCCCGCGGATCTCAGGGACGCCGCAAGTCCCAGATTGATCCCGGGAGAAGCTCTTGAAGCCGGCGGAGGAGAGCCAGCCAAAATGGCTGCGAAAGCCGGGACAGCTCCAAAGGAAGAAGGAAGAGAGGGGTGTCAACTGGGTGAGATGGACTTTTACTATTCAACTATTCTTAGAGAACACCTTAAGTAACTTAAAGAGATTTTTAAAAGTGAAGAAAAGTGGATTAAGCGGCGAGATTGAGCCTTATAAAAAAAGGGGGGGAAATTTTTTTTCTTTTCAACTTTCCCTTTTTAGTGGAATTGGCAAGATGTTTTTCTCTTAAAAAAATATATTTTTAACTGGATTGGCTTTTTCTTTTTAATACTCAATAACTCTTTATCTTAAGCCTTTTTTTTTGACTAAGATTTCTTTATTGTTATAAGAAATTTATACTTTTTGATTTTGAAATGGGGAAAGTGGAGTTAAGAGAAAGTAAATGAAAGAAAGTTGCACTGCCATCTAGAGGCTCGACATAGTGCTTTTTTTCTTCTATTGTGACGCATGCTCAAAGACCCTGTGCTTTCTAAAAAGATAGTGGGGTGTGCATGTTTATACAGGTGCCATCCGTAACTATAAACAAGAAAGTGGAGTTGAAAGCGATTTTGAAAATATCAAGATGGAAAGTTTGAGCTAGTCACAAGAGCCCTGATTAGTGGCAGTAGCTCTTCTTTCTGCTAGAAGCTCTGCTTTGCTCTCCATTCCCCCCTCAGTTGGATTTTTTTTAAAGAGACTTAGTCTTTTCCCTCCTCTTCTTTTTTTTTTTTCTCTCCTCTTGCTTTTTTTTTTTCTTTCTTCTTATTTTTGGCAAGAACAAAGATAAAGAATCCTTTGACTCAATGAAGGTTTATCAAGATAATAAATTATACGAGAAACACAATGCAGAAAAAGATCTTTAAACTATTGAGGATGACTATAAAAAACTGGAAGAAGAGCTGCAGAAATTCCCGCAAAAAAAAAGAAAAAAAGATATTAAAGCTAAAATGGACTTAATTAAACATAAAACGGGATCAATGGAAAAGGAAGAAATAGTACAAGAAATCAGAAACATTAAACAGAATTATTGTGAGGCCTATAAACTGAGAATTAAAAGGGTTAATCAATTGATAAATGAAGAGGGACAGACTTGTTCTTGGCACTGAGGGTGAGAAAAAGATTATACAAGATTATAATGGAAAATCGTACTAAGAGAATGCACAAAAAGAAGAAGTAAAACAATATTGAAAGAAACTACTTCAGATGTTTAAAGAAAAAACGAGGGGAATACAATAATGATGGAACTGACAGAAGCTTCAAAAAGCAGAATGTTTGAAAGGACATTTATTATTGCTTTCTTTTATCCAATAATATAGAAAAAGGAATAAACAGCTAGATATTTTGGGATATTGAATGAAAAGGGTGAACTCAAAATTATGCAAGCGCTGGAATAAAGTATAAATCCGAGATATATAGTTAAAAATTGTATTTGATTGTAAATGTTTCAAGAGATTAGACTAAAATTTATACATGGTTGAATATAGTAACATATAGATTTTAAACTAGAGACATTTTTGTTGAAACATGTAGTGAAGAATCTGGTTAGAACTGTAACCCGGTTAGAACTGTAACTGATATTGTAACTGATACTGGTTAGAACTGTAACTTTTAAGAATTGGAAAAATTAAAAAGTACTTATGCAGGAGGAAGTTATTGAAAATTATGGAATGTGCAGAGATGAGTTAAATTGAGATTTGAAATTAGAGTAAGAAGATAAGTAATTTTATATGACACTGAGAAAATATAGTAATGTAATGGATTAGGAAATTTTATAATAGAAATTTGATATTAATTATTATATATATACACATATAATCGATAGATGAAAATGTATTACTAATCCTATTGAAAGTTAAAATTTCTTGTAATAAATGATTCTATAGATTAGCTATGAATGATTAATAATTGTTAATTGATAAGTATACAAGTATATTTTGAAAAGATGATATGAGAATTTAAGATTATGAAAGGGGCACCAACAAGTTGGTAACTGGTTGACACACGGTATAAAATGGAAGATGCTTTTTTTATGCCTTTTTATGTTTTTGTTTGTTCATGTATGTTTTGTGTTTGTTGTAAAAATAAAAAAATATTTTTTTTAAAAAAAAACATCATAAATTTTTTTAACTAAATGTGGAGCCTTTACATGTTTCTTGTCAACCCATTCAGCCATTGATTTGGGAAAATGTTTCCACTGAATTAAAAATTGAACGCCCCCCCCCCCCGCTTTCTACTGTCCAGTATCTCTTTAACTTCAAAATGTTGTTCTCCTTCAACCATCATCGGTTTAGGCGGTGCTGGGGAGGGATGCCATTGAGATGACTCTTTATAGGGTTTAAGCAGGTCGCAGTGGAACACTGGATGGATTCTTTTAAAGGTAGTAGGCATCTGTAATCATAGGGAAACTGGATTAATTACTTTATCTATAATAAAAGGCCCCACAAACTTTGGAGCGAGCTTTCTGGAAGGTTGTAATGATTTAAGATGCTTGGTAGATAAAAGAACCTTATCTCCCACTTTCCATTCTTTTTCTGGGGTTCTCTTAGCATCTGCAAATTTCTTGTACGTTGCTCTGGCCTCCTTCAACGATGCAGCAATCTGAGGCCACACTTGTGTCATTTGTTGGACCCATTCATCAACTGAAGTGACTTGAGTGGATTGGTTAGGTAGTTCTGGGATTGGTACAAAGTCCTGTCCTGTAGCTATTTTAAAAGGGGTGAGGCCAGTGCTTTGGTGCACTGCATTATTATAAGCTACTTCAGCAAATGGTAACAGCTCACCCCAATTGTCTTGTTGGTAGTTAATGAAACATCTCAAATATTATTCTAACACTGAGTTCAGACGTTCACATGATCCCGCCGTCTGGGGGTGGTACCCTGAACTCAAGCCTTGTGATGCCCCCAGTAGTTTTAGGAATGCCCTCCAGAACTTGGCAGTAAACTGGACCCCGCGATCCGAAATTATTCGTTCTGGGACACCATGAGCTTGGTAGACGTGTTGTATAAATAACTTAGCCAGTTTGCGTGCTGATGGAAGGGATTGGCATGCCACAAAATGTGGTTGTTTGGAAAAAAGGTCTGTAACTACCCAAAGAACTGTCTTTTTGTTGCTTTCAGGCAGGTCTACAATAAAGTCCATGGAAACTTGCTTCCAAGGGGCCCCTGGATTTGCTACTGTCTGTAGAAGCCCCATTGGTTTGCCCCCTCTTTTTTTTTTTTTTTGCCATTGCACACGTGGGGCATGTAGCTACATATTCCCCTACATCTTTTCTCATTGTTGGCCACCAAAATTGTCGCCTGAGTAGATGTAATGTCTTCACAAAACCAAAGTGCCCAGCTGTTCTGCTGTCGTGACTTCTTTGCAAGACCCACTTTCTAGCGTCTGCAGGGACATACAGCTTATCTTGCCACCACCATGCCCCTTGTTTGTTCACTAGTAATTGGCTGTTGCTTTTAAACCAATCATCCTGAGCAATCTGGGCATTTAATTTTTTCAACAATTCTCCTTCTGGCTGTTCTTCACCCCTCTTTTTCTGAGCTCTAGTGACCACCCTTAGGGCTGTTTGGGTACATGGAATTACAGGAGTGACTACTTCCTCTCGCTTCCTTTTGTGTTGAGGCAATCGAGACAGGGCATCTACCAGAAAATATTTTCCCCCAGGAATGTACTTCAGGGAGAAGTTAAATTGATGGAAATATTGTGCCCATCTCATTTGCTTGGGTGACAGCTTCCTCGGTGCAGTCAAAGCTTCTAAATTCTTGTGATCAGTCCAAATTTCAAAGGGATGGGGTGATCCCTCTAACAAGTGTCTCTAGCAAACTAACACCCAGTGCACTGCGAACGCTTCCTTTTCCCACACCAACCAGCATCTCTCAGTTTCTGAAAATTTCCAGGATATGTATGTACATGGAAACAGCTCTCCCCCTGCCCCCTTCTGTAACAACACAGCTCCCACTGCCACATCCGAAGCGTCTGCCCGTATGACAAATGGCTGTTCTGGATCAGGGTGCTTTAAGATCGGTTCAGCTGTAAACAGACGCTTTAAACTTTGAAAAGCTTCCTGGCACTCCTTAGTCCAGGCCAGGGGGGCTCCAGGTTTTGATGCCTTCGCTTTGTCCTTGCCCTTGGTTTTCAACAAATCGGTGAGTGGGAGTGCTACTTGGGCAAAGTTGGGTATGAATTGCCGATAGAAGTTAGCAAAGCCCAGGAAACTTTGAAGCTGACGCCTGGTTTTGGGAGCCTCCCAACCTGTGATGTCCCTCACCTTGACCGGGTCCATTTCAATTCCCTGATGCGAAATTCTATACCCCAAATAGTCAATTTGCTGTTTATGAAATTCACATTTGGAGAGCTTGGCATACAATTGAGCCTCCAGTAGCTTTTTTAGTACCTTCCTGATCAATCGTACATGTTGCTCCATGGTCTCAGTGTAAATCAGGATATCGTCTAGATAAACCAACACCCCCTGGTATAAATGGTCTTCTAACACCTCATTTATAAGTTGCATAAACACCCCCGCCACTCCTTTTAATCCGAACGGCATTATTTCATAACGGAAACACCCCAGGGGTGTGTTAAAGGGAGATTTCCATTGATCTCCTTCCCAGATTCGCACCCTGAAGTACGCCTCCCTTAAATCCAGTTTTGTGAAAATTTTCCCTTTGGATAAATGGGCCAACAGATCTTTCATCAAAGGGAGTGGGTACCGGTTGTCATTTAGTTCCACCCAAATTTTAATGGGACTCACCCCCATCTCTTCTGAGTCCTCTCGTGAGCAGCTTTCTTTCTCTGGAAGAGCAGCCGCCTGTCGGAGAGAGAGCGGAGCTAACAACTTCCGGGTTTTTCTGCTGCCGCGTGTTGCCGCCCTAGCTCCCGTCTCGCTGCCTACCGCCGCTGACTCCTTCTTGCCGGGCTCCGAAGACTTCGGCCCCTTCTGCTCCGTCTTCTTTCCTCCTTGCTCCATCTTTGCTTTAGGGCACGCAGTGGCAAAGTGCCCCGGCTCCCCGCAGTTGAAACAGACACGCCGGCTCCTGCTACTTCCCGGCGCGCTGGTCTTCGCCTTGGCCGCTGCCTTCTTTGTGCCGGCTAATGGCGGAAGTCGGGTTCTTGCTTCTGTGGTGCGCCATTGCTCCTCCACTTCGCCGGCCATAGCGACCCATCCATTAAAGGTTTTGGGGAAACCCCGGCACACCACGCGCTGCAACAACTCGGAACAGACCCCCATAGCCTTCCATGTAGATCCGCACCTGGGTGATAAAGCAAGCAAGCTGCCCAGCATC
The DNA here is from genome assembly GCF_059951505.1 of Python bivittatus. Taxonomy (NCBI): domain Eukaryota; kingdom Metazoa; phylum Chordata; class Lepidosauria; order Squamata; family Pythonidae; genus Python; species Python bivittatus. The sequence continues at coordinate 1,701,742 of NW_028277107.1, forward strand.
TCCCCCAAATTTCATGGAGATGCCCCGCTGCTGCATCGGGTTCTTGGTTCTGCTAGGTGTGAGATCCTCCTCCTCCTCACTGGAGGTCTCACCTATGGCCGACTGCTCTGCCGCCTCCGTACCTCCAGGTGTGGATGCTGACTCTCGCATGGGAGGCGTAAATCCCCCTCTAAGCAGTTGATCCACCGCTGCTTTTAGCACTCGCACATCATTGGATATGGACCCCATCTGCCCTTCCAATTTCCCCATGCGATCTTTCATCAAAGGGCCTTGTCCCCTTGTCACCATTGCCTTCGCCCCCGCTCGGGCTTGGCGTGATGATTGCACCGGCTCCTCCTGGGTTAACACCTTCACTTCCAATGGAGGGGGGACCGATCTCTCTTCTTCTTCCTCAATTACATTGTCAGCCATCCCGCTGCTCAGTTGGTCCCGGTCGACGTGAGGCTTTGGACTCCCCGCAGGGCAATCTCCCTGGTGGAAGTCTACACTGGGAGTCTTAGCAAAATGTAACGAGCTGTCACCTGTTGATCCCAAATCCAGTAACTTTCCTTGCAACCAATACTGATTCAAAAGAAAGTTCATTTATTGAGAATAAGTGTACAGATCCAAAGCATTGCTAAGACTGATCAAAAGCGTGCCAAAAGCTGTTTTTCTTACTTCCCCCCCCTACATCGCCCTTAGTTCTTGGTCCTCTGATTCTCTTGCTGGTATGACCTTGAGCCTGCCAGAGCTTGTGATAAGGAGCCATCTGCTTTTTAACGGTTTCTCATTCCTACTCCCCCACCCCCCTTTTACAATGGCAGAACCGCAGCATGTAAAAAACCATTTTTTTTTAAACTAGCCATCTAATAATCTATTATAAAATCTTGCGAGGATTCTGACAATCGCACTTTGCGACCTCTCTTGCCACGTCGGCCCCGATACTCCCCGTGGTTTACGGAGGAGTTGAGGGTGCTGAAGAGGGTTAAGAGACGTCTAGAGCGCCGCTGAGGAAGACACGGACTGAATCCAACTGAACATATGTTAGAGCCGCTATTAAGGCCTACATTGTGGCGATAAGGGCGGCGAAGCGTCAATACTTCTCCGCCCTTATTGCATCTGCAGAGTGCCGCCCGGCGGTCCTGTTTGGGATCACCAGGTCCCTCCTTGGTAAGGGGGATGTGGTGGTTCATTTGCAGGGGTGCACGAAGGAATTTGCAGAGCACCTGCAGGATAAAATAGCTCGGATTCACTCCAAGTTGGACTCCGAGCGTGGTGCAGGGTCTAGGGAGATACCAGGGGATTGTTCTTGCCTAGTTAGCTGGAAACGGTTTGATCCTGTTGTTCCTGAGGAAGTGGACAGGATCCTCTGGACTGTGAGAGCCACCACTTGTCATCTGGACCCATGCCCCTCCTGGCTGGTGAAAGGAGCTCGGGAGGTGACATGTGGTTGGATCCAGGCGATGGTTAAGGCATCCTTGCAGGAGGGGGTGTTTCCAGCGCCCTTTAAAGAGGCGTTGGTGCACCCCCTCCTCAAGAAGCCCTCCCTGGATCCTACTGTACTGGACAACTTTCGTCCAGTCTCCCACCTTCCCTTCTTGGGGAAGGTGGTTGAGAAAGTGGTGGCTTTGGGGATGGGCAGCACAGTTTTGTGCTGGTTCACCTCCTTTCTCCAGGGCCGATCCCAATTGGTGGTGATAGGAAACGAGAGGTCCCACCCATCCTTGGCCCCTCCTTTGTGGGGTGCCGCAGGGTTTGGTTCTCTCTCCGCTCCTCTTCAACATCTATATGAAACCGCTGGGTGAGATCATCCATCATCATGGGATGAGGTATCATCAGTATGCTGATGATACTCAACTATACATCTCCATCCCTGGTGAGGTAAGTGATGCCGTGTCCACCCTCTCGCGATGCCTGGAGGCTGTGAGGGTCTGGATGGGGAGCAACAAGCTTTGACTGAACCCTGGTAAGACGGAGTGGCTGTGGGTTAATGGCTCCTCTGTATCCGGGATTTTGTCATCCTTGGTGCTGGATGGAGTGGCACTGCCCCAGACAGACCCAGTGTGTAATTTGGGGGTCCTCCTGGACTCACGGCTCCTGCTTGAAGAGCAAGTGGCAGCCGTGGCCAGGAGGGCTTTTGCACAGCTTCGGGTTGTGTGCCAGTTACGCCCTTTCCTGGATCGGGATGCCCTGCGAACAGTCACTCATGCCCTTGTTATCTCCCAGATAGACTAATGCAATGCGCTCTACATGGGGCTACCCTTGAAGAGTATCCGGAAGCTTCAGCTGGTCCAGAATGCGGCCGCGTGAGCAATTTTTGGGGCCCGAAGAAGGACCCATATAACACTTCTGCTCCGTGAGGTGTATTGGGTACCGGTTTGCTTCCGGGTCCAATTCAAGGTGTTGGTTATCACCTTTAAAGCCCTACATGGCATGGGGCCAGGTTACCTGAAGGACTGCCTCGCCCCCACGATCTCAACCCTTCCCACCTGATCTCACAGAGAGGGCATGCTCCGGATCCCTGCGGTAAAAGAACTTCGATTAGTGGGGTCCAGAAGGTGGGCCTTCTCTGCTGTGGCCCCCACCCTTTGGAACATCTTGCCCCTGGAGGTGAGACAGGCCCCCTCACTCCAGGCCTTTCGGAGGGATTTGAAGACATGGCTCTGCCATCTGGCCTGGGGTGGGGAGGGAGGATGTCAGAAATGGGGTTGGCTGGCCCCTTAGTGGCCTAGTGTGGCCCCTATTGGCCTCTTGGATTTTTTAGCTTTTTTATTTTTGTAATGTCGGGTTTTTATAACTTTTAATTGTATTTCTGTTTTTAGTCTGTTGTAAGCTGCCCAGAGTCCCCCGTTGTGGGGAGATGGGCGGGGACAAGTCAAATAAATAAAAAAAATAAAATAAAAAAATACTGGGAGGCGACTTTAATGCTAGGCTGGGTCCAGATGATCTTACATTATATACAAAATTCCACCGATACCCACCAGCACAAGAAAACAATTCAACCTGTACTCACTTCGTGCGGCTATCTAAAGTCAATAAGCCTAATTATGCAGGTTTATGCCTCACAAAAATGTTGAATAAATTTAATTTATTCACATTTAATGGATCCACTCAAGGGGACCATCCCGGTGAATTCACATTCGTGGTAGGTACAAAAACAAGTACCACAGATTATTTGTCACTCAACAGAACGCTATTACCTCTGGTGGAGAATTTAAAAGTCCTGCCCTATTTTGACAGTGATCACCTGCCACTTTGTCTAAACCTGAACTCTCCCAGTCAGGGGACACATCTTGAAACCCAGTGTACCCCTGATATTACTCTAGCTGGCCAAGCAAGATGCCGGGCCAAATGGACTCTACAACTTGACCAAAAGCTGAAAAAGATGCTTGCAGAGGAGAATATGCAGACTTGCCAAGCAGCTTTTATAACAGCTAAGTTCACCCAAGACCCTCTGAACTTATATAAAACGCTAACACAAAATTTACACTCTTTATTGGCTTATGACTATGCACCTCTATCTAAAAGGTGTATAAATGCATCAAAGCCTTGGTTTGACAAAGAATGTGTGGAGGCCAAGAAAGCTCTTACTTCTGCTTACCACCTGTATAAATCGCAGGTAGGAGATAAGGATAAAGATATGGAGACACTCAAATCTCTCCTCACCCTTAAGAAGCAGTACAAACAATTAGTGGCTGAGAAGAAAAAAAGAGACATAATAGCTACTTGGAAACGTCTAATTGATGCTGCCAAGTTAAGGAACTCGTCTCTCTTTTGGCAGATAATCTCTAACCAGATGTATAGGACCCCCACCTTAATAGGCTTCTATATACCCCCAGAAGTCTGGGAACTTCATTTCCAGAGGATGTACAATGATCCATTTAATCAACCGGCATTGCAAATGGAGGAAGATCTACCTGATTGGCCCCCAGTAACAGTGCATGAAATTAAGATGCTCATAGGTCAACTCAGAATGAGGAAAGCCCCGGGAGCTGATCTTATACCCCCAGAACTACTAAAGAACAATTTAGAGTGGTGGACACCAATCTTAGCATCACTCTTTACCTTCATTGATTCCACCGGATAGATATCTGAGGATTGGGGCGTGGCAATTATAGTCCCAATCTTTAAGAAGGGCAAGAGAGAAGACCCCACAAACTATAGGCCAATAAGCCTATTAAGCATAATCAGCAAGCTCTACGCTAAGCACCTGTATGAAAAACTGAAGGTCTGGATGGATCAGGGAAACCTGATAGCTGACGAACAGGCCGGGTTCAGAGAGGGTAGAGGCACCATTGAACAATTTGTGATCCTACAGCATTTAATCGAAAAATATTCCTCAAATAAAGTAAAAGCACTGTATGCCGCCTTCATAGATTTGAAGGCAGCCTTTGACTCAATATCCAGAGATAGATTCTGGGAGAAGCTGGAAGCGGCATCGATTGATCACAGGCTTCTCCATATGATTCGTGCCCTATATACCAACACAACCCTCAGGGTCAGGTGCAATAGACAAGGGGCTCTCTCAGAGCCGATAAGAGTTCAAAAGGGGGTGAAACAGGGGTGTATTTTGGCTCCCCTACTCTTCAATTTCTATATCAATAATCTGGTGAACTGTCTAGATAAGCCGGAATTTCATCTCCCCAAAGTAGGAGAACGCAGAATCGCTATGCTACTCTATGCTGATGACGCAGTTCTGTCTAGAACTCCAATAGGACTTAAAAGAGGTTTGACATCCTTGGTTCACTATTGTGATAGTGAAAAGCTCAAAATAAATTATCAGAAAACCAAGATAATGGTTTGCTCAGAAAGACCGAAAAGTATTCCGTGGAACATCCGGGAGCACAAAATAGAGCAAGTGGCTAGTTTTAAGTACTTAGGCATCTAGGTCCAGGGTATACTTTCTCAGTGGTGGGACATCCCGTCCACTTAACATCCTGCCTAACGGGCTTTCTGCAGGGATCTCTGGAACCTCACACTTAGTAGTTCCTTCTGACTTTTTTTGCTAGTGTTATTTCCCATCCCGACTGAATATTTAAAGGCTTTACTGAGACTTTCAATCACATACGTTTAACCAAACCAATCGCTTCCTCCGTCTCTGGCCAGGCTCCTCGCGGAGAACTGGACCCACAAATCGGGACTCTGCTCTCACTTTGACCTTTCAGGGACCTGTGTCCCCTAATGCGTCTCGCACCGCTCCGTCATTCAAGTCTCACACACACACCACTCCTACCAGACCTCCCAGGTAATGCTTTGCGAAAGCCTGCATTTCTTACCTGGTTTCGTGCACGATTTTCAGGTCTCGGCCGTTTTTGGTGGGAAAAATGCCGGTCAGGAATTCACTCTAGTCAGCTTGCCCTTCCGAACCACTATTTCCAATTCGGTCCTTTAATGGGTGATGGGATCCAAAAGTTACAGCTCCCCTTAGGCTACTGAAATCAGTAGGGCGCCCCCCAAGAGAGGGCTTGCAGCCCCGGACTTACCGAACGCCGCTTCAGGACCCCGGACGAGCCCCCAGTTGTGAGAAACAAAGCTGCACAAATAATCCTTCTTGGATTTGGAAAGGCAAAGTTTATTTCCAAGCGTTTGCAAAGGCCGACGCTTCTCAGCTCGCAGGCTGCAAGAAGCGCACCATTAGAAATTTCAGCAAGGTTTTTATGCATCCCTTCATGCGTCTCGTTGGTCCTGCCTCGTTTTTGCCCTGGGGTGGGGAAATCTGAGTTCACAACCTATCCAAGATTCCTAAAACGAATACATTATTCCCAGACCCCCTTTTCTTGTTCACAGTTTCTAATTTTCTTGAGATAAGTGTCAAGGCCCAGGACCATCCTGTCTCCACTAAATCACTGTCTTTTGTGTTGTTATCTTCCTTCCTTCCCTGATTCACACATTCTTACCAACAAAAGGCAACACTTGTTTCATTACCTTTCATTCCCAGGTCTCCCCTTGGTGTGACTCCTTCCTTTTTTGTAAACACATTCAAATTCCAAGCGTAACCACGTTAACCATTAAGTATCAGAAAGCCTTGTTACTAGGACGTTTTGTTAAAAGGTAATTTCTACTCCTTACACAATGGCTCCTCGCTGCAAATTAGGATATTTTTTCTGCAGCTGGCCAACCTTGGCTGAACCTGAAAAGCCAGTCAGGATCAAGCCTGGTTAGTCCTTAGATTGGAGGTCACTAAGAGATCCCAGGATTGTAGGGGAGACCTGGCAATCAGGAGGACATCCCTATTGAAGGCAGGGAGAATGGGGGGTTTCAGAAGGGGCTGTGATCAAGCAAGAAGGGACAGCGTGATATGGCCGCATGATGAATAAATGGTAATCAGATAAAAAACTACCAGCTGTGTGGGTCATCCGAGCCCATCCCAGACACAAACCTTGTGCACAACTCTTCCTCGTCCCCGCCTGTACGGGTAATAACCCCCGTCCCAGGCAATGGGCATCCTTTCCGGAGGGAGGTCGAGAGACCTTGGGGTGCTCATTCCCCATCTTCCCCAACCGATGACACACGTGTCCCCCAAGGTGTTAGGCGTATCCTTTACACCCGGAGACTTCCCAGTGAACTCCTGGCCCTCCTCCTCACTCCCTGGTTCTGGACTGAGAGAGGGACAAGACAAGCAGGCCGCTATTTGCCCAGATACAGTCCAGCGCACGGCCTTGCACTACCTGTTGAAGCACATGAGTCTTGTCAGCCCCCTTGCTTTCTAGGACCTCCCAGTCATTGCCAAGAAGGACTCTGGGGGTAGCTGGAGCTGAATTTTTAGACCCACAGCCCTGGTCAACAGTCTGGATTGAAACATAAAGAGAGAATCTCACACTCACACATTCACTGGGCGCAAAACGCAAAAAAGGGGAATTACCAACTATGAACTCTCAGGTTCAAGCAACTGTTGGGCTCAAAAACAAAACTCCTTCTACTATCAGTTTCAAAGTGGGCAGAGTCAGGGACAGCACCCTCCGGAGAAATGATCCGGTGCCATCCGTGTGAAGTTGCCCGGGCTCGGTCTGCTGACCCGGTTAGTCTCGGGCTCCTGGCTGCCTCGCCAAATTGTTAGAAAGAAAGCTTTGGAGCTTTACATCTTTTCATGAGAAGTCTCATGATTTGTGTGTATGCTAGTTACCCAGTGGGGGTGGCATGGAGCTATAAGATAATGGGAGGATCAAATGCTCAGCCTCTCAGTTTAGTGTGTGTTTAGTTTTAGCTCAGTATAGTACCATGTAGTCGTTTTTATGGGTTATGTAGTTGTAACTAATAACCAAGTAGTGTTCCTCTTCTCTGAGAGTTTGTAGCTAGAGATTTTGTTAAGCTTCTGTTGTTAATAAGTCTTGGATGCTACAATACATGAGAAGATGTGTTTTTTCCTTGTATTTTGTATGATATTTGCATTTTATGGAATTTTTGCATATTTATTTTATCAATAAACACCAGTTAGTATATATTTTCTGACTGGATTTCTTTGGGAAACAAGAAATGGACATTGCATTTTGCACAGCTGCCATGCTGATGTGTATCTTTCCTGGCCAGCTTTTCCTGGAGGTTTTGCTGCACCCTGCACGACATTACCAACTATGAAGTCTCAGGTTCAAGCAGCTGTTGGGCTCAAAACCAAAACTCCTTTTACTACCAGTGTCAAAGCGGGCAGAGTCGGGGACAGTATCATCTGGAGAAATGATCCGGTGCCAGCCGGGTGAAGTTTCCCGGGCTCGGTCCATTGACCCGGTTAGTCTCAGGCTCCTGGCTGCCTCGCCAAATTGTTAGAAAGAAAGCTTTGGAGGTTCGCCTCTGAGCCAGGAATAAACACGCAGGCGGTTGCTTGAAGTAGAGGGAAGACTTCCACCATCAGGACCTCAAAAAGGAGGAGAACCACTGCAAAGCAGTTCATTCCCTCAGACACGTTGCAGAAGAAGGCCATGGTCAGCGGTACTGAAGGCCACTGAGAGACCTAGGAGGACTGCACTCCCCCAATCCTGGTCTCTCCATAAGTCATCCAGAAGTGCAACCAATGCAATTCCCATCCTGTATCCCGGCCGGAAACTGAGCGTCAGCCCTTTCAGGCGAGCCAGGTCAGGAAGTGGACACCACAGAGCCTCTGGGAGCTCTGCAATGTTGTTCTGGGGCACAAGAACAGAATCTTGAAAGCCTGTCAGAGTTTCCCAGTGACCTCTTTTACAGGATACAGAAGTAAGACAGGATTATTTTTTCTCTCTTAAGTAAGAAAAATGCTGAATTCCATTTCCTGTCTGCTCCTTTGCAACAACTGCTCCCTCTAAATGAGGATGCAACTTTCTCCAGAACCTCTCTTAAAATGGAGATGTTCCACAGCTGTCGAAAGCAGCTGTATGGAGAAGGCTTCCTGATCAGGGGGACACCACAGCCCCCTTCCTCCTGATGCCATGGAAATAACCCCCTTTCTCCCCTCTTTGCATGAGGTGCTGCGTTGCACACAGCATCCACCAGGGGGCTCCTTCTGCAAAGAGAGGGGAAACCATGCGCTTCAGCGTTGGGCCACTGGAGGGCGATGGCCACAGGTGGCTTTTCAGGGGAGGGTGGGAATAGGAGTGACATCACTACCTCTTGCCTCTCTAGGAAGCTCCGCTCCCTCTCTTTAACCCTTTGAGCTTCACAGGAGGTAAAAGGCTGCAGGAAAGTCTTGCAGGGAAGAGACCCAGAGGAGGCCCTGGGGGAGGAAGGAGAGTTTGCATTGCAAATCTCCAGCAGGGAAGAAGAAAAGCCCTGCAAGGAAGGAGGTGCCAGAGATTGCGCCTGCATTCTCACCACGTGCTGATCAGGCGGAAATAGGGCTGGATCCTCTGCAGTTCAACAATCTTAGGAGGGTGAGTGAACCAGGAGATCCTCTTAAGCTGCGTTCCTTCAAGCCCTGTGCTTTGTGTGGACTCGGCCCCTGCGGTTGGGGGATCTGTTTGGGGTTCGGGCATCCTGTCTGAACCCGCCTGGGTGTTCTGGTGTGATTTGGCTCTTAAAAGCAAACCCTGAAGAAAGGGAACTAGAACATCCCAAGCCAGGCTCATTTCAATGGCATTGCATTTATCTGAACTGGACTTTGGCGGTTTGTTAACCTGTTTGGGGTTTAGCATGTTGTGTGAAACCCGCTTGTAGGGAAATATAGATATGGGTTTTTAAAAAGCCAGCCTTTCCTTCTGAGAAAAAGAAAAGGAAAATGCTCCAAGATGCATTTACTGGGTATTCCAAGTGCTTGACGGAAGTCAATCCCCTATTTTGCAACGCACACAGAGAAACACACAAATAAACACCCTGAAGAGGTAAGATTCAGGTATGCCAATCAGCTGCCCGGCCCTCAGTTCCTATCTGCTCAATGCCACCCCAGTCCTCTACCAGCTCAGGAAAGTGGTGCCCTCCATGGGGATGAGTGTTGTTCAATGGTGAAATCCATCACTTTCTAATTCCTGGAATTTCTTTTCTTTCCCATCTCAGACACACAACCTGGAAGCCTTTTGTAGGTCCTCGCGTAAAGACAAAATTCTCCCTTGGGCAAAGAGGGCTGAATGGCCTGCTGTGGTCATTCCTGCAGCTACAGGAAGAGTCCTATGAATGAAAAGGCATTTGGAGAGCCACAACATTCCTTGGACCCCTTTGGAGTTGCATTACAGGACAGGGAAAGAATGGCGACACAACCCTTAGCAAGTGAGGGAACTGGAGAAGAGCCTTCTGCTGTCCAGCCCGGGAGCTGTGGGGAGATCTGGGCAAGAACTGGGCAGAAGGTCCTGGAGGAGGAAACCACCCGTCCAGACGTTCAGCCCCAGAACTTCAGGAGTGTCCAGTACCAGGAGGCTGAGGGTCCCCGTGGACTTTGCAGCCGTCTCCACTACTTTTGTCGTCGATGGTTGAGACCAGAAAAGCACACAAAGGCGCAGGTGCTGGACCTGGTTGTTCTGGAGCAGTTCCTGGCCCTTCTGCCCCTGCAGATGGAGAGCTGGGTGCGGGAGTGTGGAGCAGAGACCAGCTCCCAGGCGGTGGCCCTGGCAGAAGGCTTCCTCCTGAGCCAGGCAGAGGAGCAGAAGGAGCCGGTCCAGTTGCAGGTGAGAGACCTTCATTTTGGGAGCCCAGAAGGGGTATGAACGGAATAAACAATGTGTTTGAATTCTTAACCCCTCCTGACGAGAGTTTTCTGGCATTTGTAATATGTGGAGATGTTTCACTAATTCTTGTAGGACATTGTTGCGTTATCCATTCTAGAAGATAGATTTGGGACAGCCGTTCCTTTCTAACTTTCCAGCCTCCCTGATGGACACTGGAGGCTTTAAAATTGTGTTCAGAGAACTACAATACACTTCATGTTGTGGGATGTCTATTAATTCTTTTTCTTTTCTCCTGCCTACTACTTCAAGTCCTTCGCTGTGGACATCAGAGATCCTGAGGGAAGGAGGAATCCATCCAGTCCCCCTCAGGAGCTGTTTTTCAGGAGCATCTCTCAGGAAGATCCAAGTCAGGACAGCTCAGGAGGTAAGCGAAGGCCCTCCCATTCCCCAGAGAGATCCCAGCTGTCTCATCTTCTCTATGTCTTCTCTTCTATAGAATGCCTCCTCCTATTTTATTAATTCTGCACTTTAAAATTCTCTCTCCCTCACAGGGAAGATTCGAATGAAGTTGTCTGCTCTTTCTGGTGGAGCTGAAACAGTGGCTGAACCTCCAGCTCCAGTAAGAGGAGGAAATTTATCTATTGAATTTGTATTCTCCCTTTCCTTCAGGCAGTCAAGCTGGTGTATCTAGGACTCTCTCCTTGCATTTTCCCCACTTTTTTGGGCCTGGGTGTTTTCTTGTCCTTGAGCAACATTGAATGGGGAATGGAAGATTCAAGTTGCCCTCAGTCAGCTTAGCCTCCTCTGAAGTCTGTGGTTTGGATACCATCGTTTGTAATTCCTCCCCTGAGATTCTTATTAGGAAATCTGTTTTTTTAAGACCAGTACTTAACTCCTTCTGCCAGTTACTCTTCCTACTATTTGTTTACAATTACTGATTTTTTAAAAAAAGTTCCTCAAATGATAGGAATAATATTATTACAGCCATAGCAACCGCTAAACACAGAGCCATTCTTTTTTTAATTCTTTGACTTGGAATGGTTCAAGCCTCTTCAAAAATAACTAAATACTCAGATTGGCACATTGCCATTTTTAAAAAGCCTTGTTTCCAACCAGTGATAAGAAATATAACCACATCAGATTAAGACATGAGCCAGGCTATTACATCCAATGAAAATGGCCGGATAGAAAAGATTTTAAGTAGAAATTGTTCTGAAAAGCATATAATCAAGGCCCTTTTACCTTGCAAAGTAATTTCTAATCCTCTGTTTTCTACCTGGATTTGGCGGCCAGAGAATCCAGCTTGGCAAAGGCTGAGAAATGTCCTTCCCAGAAAATTGCTTCCACTTTTTTGTCTCCCATTCAGCCAACGCCTCCGACTACTAGCAGCTTTCTTCCAATCTGAGGAAGGGAAGGACCCGGCTTGTCTGCCTCTGGATATTCATGGCCCCCCACCCAAATCCCTGGGCTGTGCTCTCCCAGCACCTCATGAAGTTGTTGACCATGGGCATGATTGGTCTTTCTGGGGACCCTGTAAGCCCTTTGCTAAAATGCTACAAAGAATCTCCCCGCCCCCCAATTTTCTTCTGCAAACACAGGAAGGATTGGAGACACTGATAGGTGGAGTTTCTGAAGCCCGTCTGCCAGTTGGTCCTCTCAAGATGCTGAGAGTCTTTTGAAGGTGGGCGTATGGATCGCTTGATGGATCGATCCAGAAGGAAATTAGGTTGCTTTCATTGAATGGCACTGAAAGGCCTGCAGAAGCAATCAAGTTGATCAAGCTGGCCAGAAATATTTCTTCAGTCAAAAGCTTTTGGCTCTTTCCATTTTCTCACCTAAACCTTGGAATCCGACCAAGAGTTGCCATTTAACTTAGTGCAAAGCTTTGCTTTGGGAATTTGTGAAGAATAGGAGAGATCTGGCAAATCCTCCTGGGCCTGTTCTTTTCTTTTTTTTCCTTGTTCAGGAGGGTCTTGTGTCCTTCGAGGAGGTGGCTGTGTATTTCACCGAGGAGGAGCGGTCTCAGCTGGATCCTCACCAAAAAGCGCTGCATTGGGAAGTCATGCTGGAAAATTATAGGAACGTGGCCTCTCTGGGTAAGGGTTTGCTTCTCTCCCATCAGAGAGTTTGGGAAGACATTTTCTAGTTAGATGCCATCAGCTCATGTCTTTGGAGGGGGGAAGGAGAAGATCTGCCCTTCTCCTGCTCAAAGGAAGGAAGGACATCAGTGGCTCTCTGCTTAAATGCATCCCCTGCCATTTCTAATCTGGTGGATTTTTCCATTTCTTTTTAAAGGTATCAGTGAGAAACTCACTCCTTGGCTTGAGGAAATGCTAAGGTCCATCACACTGATTTCATCCTTTTGGGCCCAGACGCTTCCCTGTCTCTCCTCTGAAGGATTCTCATTTATTCAGGCTGTTGGGTTAATGACTTTTCTTCCTTTTGATTTCTATCCTGAGCCTTGGGGTTAAGGGCAAAATGGTGCTCTTTTTCCATTGCAAACATGCTGTTTAGGGTTAATAGAAGAGCTCTAGAATTGTTTTCTCTGCAACCATTTGATTTTGGCCAGAGAAAAATGAAGAGCAAATGGAAGGCAGTTTGGGTAGGAAAAAAGGACAAATTTCAAAATTGATTTAGTTCTCACTGGTCTTTCCTGTTATTGACCACCCTCCGATAAATGTTAGGTTTTCTCCTAATGCCTCCTTGGATGTTTCCATGGATTCTTCCTGAACTCAACGCTGACTCTGGGTAAGGTTTGACTATATAAGGATGTTTCTAAACAAACCGGATGCTGTAGATGTTTTCAAAGCTTTTATGGCTCATGATTATAGAAATTATCATTTCTATATCATGTGATTGTAAGGATACAAATGTGCAATATATTGGAATTTGGCAAAAATTCAGAAGGAAGATCATATGACCTCCTACAGTCTGATCTTTTCCCCCACCCTTGCTATCATGTTCATTTCTCTTTTCCTTTGAAGGTGATCATGGCTATGAGCATAAAGATCCCAGTGAAAAATTCGAAGTGATCAGGCATGGAGGCGGGATGGACAAGGAACTGGAGATGCAACTAGAAAGTCATGAGAGAAGCCAGTCAAATAGTTGGAATCAGGAAAGCTCCATGGATGCTGAGACGCAAGGCTTTTTTGCCCAACAAGGAAAAATAAAGGAAAAGTATACTGGAAAAAGTATAAGACTATTAAAAGACCAATTAGTTGTAAATGAACACTCTCCAACCCAAACCAAAGGAGAAGATTCTGTCTGCAGAGACAATAGAAAAAATCACGATTGGACCTTCACTCTTTCCTGTGAAAATGGGTCCCTTATGTCTCATAAAAGGATCCACACAGGGGAAAAACCATATAAATATTTGGAATCTGGAAAGATTTTCAGAAGAAGCCGACAAGTTACTTCACATGAAAGGATCCAGACAGGGGAGAAACCACATGAATGCACAGAGTGTGGAAAGAGCTTTCGTACTAGGGGTGAAATTACTTCTCATAACAGGATCCACACAGGGGAGAGACCATATAAATGTATGGAGTGTGGAAAGACCTTTACTCAGAAGGTTCATCTTACTTCCCATAAAAGGATCCACACAGGGGAGAAACCTTATAAGTGCATGGAGTGTGGAAAAAGCTTCAGCACAAACAGTTCTCTTATTTCTCATAAAAGGACCCACACAGGCGAGAAACCATATGAATGCATGGAGTGTGGAAAGAGCTTCTCTAATAATAAATGCCTTATAAATCATAAAAGGATCCACACAGGGGAGAAACCATATAAATGCCTGGAGTGTGGAAAGACTTTTCGTCAAAAGAGTACTCTTACTTCCCATCATAAAAGAATCCACACAGGGGAGAAACCATATAAGTGCCTGGAGTGTGGAAAGAGCTTTACTACTAGGAGTGAACTTACTTCCCATAACAGGATCCACACAGGGGAGAAGCCATATGAATGCATGGAGTGTGGAAAGAGTTTCTCTAATAATACATGCCTTATAAATCATAAAAGGCCAGCAATGTTTGGTAACCAGGAGGTAAGCCGTGAGAAATCAAAGCAGCCCTGACTGTAGCCAATGTTGTCAAGCAAAGTTTAGAAATCCTGTATGCTTCCCTCTATCAATTTGGAATTATCAACCGAATTAAAAGAGAAAATTTCTCCAGGAGGGAGAAGGGAAACGGCTCAGGCAGGTGAATACAGGGCAGTCCACCCCTGCGAGCTCTCTTATGATCAGCCCGCCCAGCCCTCCGCAGGATGCCTTGAGTTTCACTTGAGGGGCTTTACCTGCCCATCGTATGTAGGGTAGACACATGGCCTATGAAGAATAAAAGCCTATTTAGAGTTGTGGTTGATTATTAGAGAGTGCTGAGTTCGCATCCGCTCTCTCACAAAGTCAAAATCGTCACCAATCTTAGAGTCATTCAGTAGCTTTATGTCGACAGGGAATGTCCCTTGCCAGTCATGAGGCACAGACGTGGAGACTGAATATTTACACTGCTGTTCAGCAATGGCAGTCTGGCAGTTGAAATGTCAGTGATTGCAGCGGGCAGGGTAAGAGGCAGGCGTTTTCAGCCAGCACAGGCACCTTTGCTTTAGGCAGATTCTCGCCCCAAGTCAGGAGCTCCTCCTGAGGTGACCGCAATCCTCCTTGTGAGTTCCTATTGAAGTCCACTGAAGAAAAGGACCATCCTTCGCCACTCTTGTGTTGGGGAATCTCCTTCTATTTCGAGATGCGAAGCATTTTTTTCTGGCAGGGCAGAATATATTGCCTGCTTTCAAATGCCCGGTGCCTCCCTTCACCCACACTTTTGCTCCTGTGGCCCCGAATTGTCTTTCCCACTTTCCTTTCCTCCCTTCTGGGCAGGGGGTTCCCTTTGTCACAGGAGGGGTGGGAATGTTGTGGAGGATCAGTTGTGCCGCTCGCTCTCCTGTTGTGCGGCTCCCTTCAGGTCTCTCTGGGCCTAGGTGGAGAAGCACTCCTTGGTGCCCAGGGTCTATTGCATCCTCCCCCCCCCACCACTTACATCTATGCCCAGTATTGCCAAGTCTGTTTATTTTTTATTGCCATTGATGTCGCTGGGCACTCTCCATGTGCTCCTGCACCTTCCTCATTGCAACCACCAGCAGGAAGCATCAGGGTCGGACTTCCTCACATGGAGCATGCGAAGCTTCTCTCCTGGGGGAGGTTTTGATATTGGACAAGACTAGGTGGGGGTCAACAAAGTGTTGATGGAGCTTCAGGATGGCTTGGTCCAATAGTGGTCTCCTCCCCTTCAACCATTTGTGGCCAGAGAGGAGGTGGACTGGCTGCTTTGGGAGGCCTTCCATGTGAAAGCCCAGTGCCAATATCCCAAGAGATCTCCAAAGATTGGTTTCCCTCACAGGGCAGAGAGTGGCCAAGTCCCAGATCCAGTTGATCACCTTCATAGGGATCCTTGAGCCTTGTTAGGGTTAATTCCCTGATCATGCACTGGAAGATGAAGCTGCTAGGCTGACTCTTACTGCCACAGTGAAGACAAATCATGGGAGGTCAGCATAACTCTAGAAATGCACCCCCAGATTGCAGGCCCTCCTGCTGTGAACGGGTGTGGGTGAATGCCAGCAGCCCTGAGACAAAACATGGACTGCTCATGACATTTCTTCTTTGATGAAAAGATCATTATATACTTCAACTGCTAAAGACTTTAATACCTTCTCATTCCTAATAATTTCCTAGAATGAGATCTTGAGAAGCTGGAGAGAAAGAATCTACATTGACATAGGATTCTCAGGCATCCAGGTGGAATTGTCTGGAGGTTGAGTCAGGGCAACTGGACTTCTTTTCTTATTCTCTCAACAAAAACTAAAGAAGTCCAGTTGCCGTGACTCAACCTCCAGACATTGACACAAGAATTGATAGAGTATCTGGATGGCCTCCAGAGCCAAAGGTTGTTAAAAAACATTTTTCTTCTTGTTTTCAGATAGAATGTGGAAAAAGCTTCAGCACAAACAGTTCTCTTATTTCTCATAAAAGGATCCACACAGGGGAGAAACCATATAAGTGCATGGAGTGTGGAAAGAGCTTTCGTAGTAGGAGTGAACTTATTTCCCATAAAAGGATCCACACAGGGGAGAAGCCATATAAGTGCCTGGAGTGTGAAAAGAGCTTTCGTACTAGGAGTAAACTTACGTCCCATAAAAGGATCCACACAGGTGAGAAACCGTATAAATGCATGGAGTGTGGAAAGTGCTTCAGAATGAGGAGTAACCTTATTAACCATAAAAGGATCCACACAGGGGAGAAGCCATATAAATGCATGGAGTGTGGAAAGACTTTTTGTCAAAATGGTAATCTTACTTCCCATCATAAAAGGATCCACACAGGGGAAAAACCATATAAGTGCCTGGAGTGTGGAAAGAGCTTCAGAATGAGGAGTAAGCTTATTCAGCATAAAAAGATCCACACAGGGGAGAAACCCTATAAATGCATGGAGTGTGGAAAGAGCTTCAGAATGAGGAGTAAGCTTATTCAGCATAAAAGGATCCACACAGGGGAGAAACCCTATAAATGCATGGAGTGTGGAAAGAGCTTCAGAATGAGGAGTCAGCTTATTCAGCATAAAAGAATCCACACAGGAGAGAAGCCATATAAGTGCCTGGAGTGTGGAAAGAGCTTTAGTCGGAAGAGTCAACTTACTTCCCATGAAAGGATCCATACAGGGGAGAAACCACATGAATGCACAGAGTGTGGAAAGAGCTTCAGAAGAAGCAGTCATCTTATTTCTCATAAAAGGACCCACAGAGGGGAAAAACCATATAAATGCATGGAGTGTGGAAAGAGCTTTACTACTAGCAGTAATCTTAGTTCCCATAAGAGGACCCACACGGGAAAAGTCATTAAAATGCATGAAGTGTGAAAAGAGCTTTCGTACTAGGAGTGAATGTACTTCCCATGAAAGGATCCATACAGGGGAGAAACCACATGAATGCTTGGAGTATGGAAAGAGCTTCAGAAGAAGCAGTCACCTTATTATCCATAGACCGATCCACACAGGGGAGAAGTCATATAAGTGCACGGAGTGTGGAAAGAGCTTCACCAGAAACTATTCTCTTATTTCTCATAAAAGGACCCACACGGGAAAAATCATATAAATGCATGGAGTGTGCAAAGAGCTTTACTCAAAACAGTAATCTTACTTCCCATAAGAGGATCCACACAGGGGAAAAGTCATAAAAATGCATGAAGTGTGGAAAGAGCTTTACTACTAGCAGAGATCTTACTTCCCGTAAAAGGTTCCACACAGGGGAGGAACCATATAACTGCACAGAGTGTGGAAAGTGTTTTACTCAGAAAGGTCATCTGAATTCCCATAAAGGGATCCACATGGGGGAGAAATCATATAAATGTGTGGAGCATGGAAGGAGCCTCAGGAGGAGGAATGACCTAATTTCACATAAGCATATCTGTTTCGGTGAGAATCCATGTAAATTCTAGATTTAGTTTATACATTTTCTATTTGTGTACACTCACCTGGGAAAAGAAGATTTCTTTGAGTCTGACCCTCACAACCGGCAGCCCAAGAGAAATTAATTTACCATTGAAAATAAAAGGGCCGTTTTAATTATGAACTGGATTTTTGAACGTACTGTTATTTTAGGTGACCAATGCTATTGCACACCAATAAGAGAAATTTATATTTTATTAAGTTTACGTTTAACCCAGTGCCAGAAGGCATGGTTTGTCTCCTATCCAGGAATAAACAAGCAGGCAGAGAGAGAAGAGTTGATTTTCTGAGAGCCAGATACACAAGAGGATCAGCTGTGGGGCAGCCATGCTCGGTTTCTCCAGGAGTTCCTTTTATAGGGCAGATCTGTCAGGTTCAGCCCAAAGAACTCCACGAGACAGTACAGATACAGTTGCACTTATTAGCTTCCACCTCCAGGACAGAATCTCTCCAGACTGAATCTAAACCTCCCAAGCCAGCAAGCCAAAACACCGTGAATTTCTTAGGGTGGTGCCAGTCTCATCTTCTTAACCATCCCACGCTCCTGCTGGGGGCTAAGGAAATGCTTATCTCTCTGAGCGTGGCCTTCATCAAACCATTCCATCACAAGATCCTCTTGTTCCTGGAAAGGTGAGAAGGAATGCCGGCCCTCGAGGAATTCTTGGAAAAGGTGATTCCCGGATTCCAACAGAGGTGAAATTGGTAGGATCTTCAGAAGGGAGCCTTCTCAAGTCAGGCGCCCTCCTGCGCTGGGGTTTCCTGTGGTTCCCTTACCTGGCATGGTCTAATTGGCATCTAGATCCCTTCAGAGAAGAAATCTTATGATCTGATTAAGGCTTCAATGAATGTTGGCCCTTCAAGCCAGGTCTTTAGTTATTTAATTCTGGGCTGGGGTGGAGGACTCTGAATTCTTCCTGCTACATGTTTAATCTTTTTAGGTGAGCCTGTTCTTACTATAATTTGATCATATGCCTTGATTGCTGTTCAGATAAACGATGATGGGGTGAGACAATCAGGAAGCTTTGACTTCCTGCTGACCTGGGGGGCGGGGGGAGATTTGATTTCCTTCTCACAATCCCTCCTTTTTCTTTTTGTGCAAAAACAGAATATTTTATGCACAATCAGTTAGGGAACCTTGTAGCTTTACATCATCCTGTGACTCAGATTCGTATTTTTGGCCATTCTGCATCAAGATTAGGGATCCCTGCCTTGGGGAAAGGTGTAGATCTTCCTCTGAGAACAGAAGAGCATCCCCTACAACACCCCAAGCAGGAGGGTAAACCCTGAACAAAATGGCAAACAAATATTCCTATTACCACCAAGCCCATAATTCCCAGGAATGTTGTCTTCAGCCAGGCAACGTTTGGTAACCAGGAGGTAAGCCGTGCGAAATCAGAGAAGCCCTGACTGTAGCCAATGTTGTCAACCAAAGTTTTTAAATCCTGTATATTTCCCTGTATCAATTTGGAATTATCAACCAAATTAAAACAGCACATGCCTTCAGGAAGGAGAAGGAAAGTTGAATGCAGGGTGGTCCACCCCTGTGGTGTCTTTGGGGCTCTCTGAGCTTGGTTGTTTTCTTGGAAACGTTTCTTGCTAGCACTGAAGATGTAACCCAGCCAGGTAACGAAACGTTTGCAAGGAGACAACCAAGCTCAGAGCGCCCCAAGGACTCCACAATTCGACCCTGAGCCACACATGTTCTCTTCTATTGGTCAGTCCACCCCTGCAAACTCTCTCTTGCAGTCTGCGCGCCCAGCCCTCCACAGGATCCCCCGAGTTTCACTTGAGGGGCTTTACCTGCCCATCGTATGTATTTTAGACAACAATAAAAGCACATTTAGAGTTTTGGTTGATCATTAGAGAGTGCTGAATTCGCATCCGCTCTCGTGCAAACTCAAAATAGTCACCAATCTTAGTCATTCAGTAGCTTTGTATTGACAGGGAATGTCCCTTGCCAGTCGTGGAGACCCAATATTTATACTGCTGTTCAGCGATGGCAGTCTGGCAGTTGAAATGTCAGTGAATGCAGCGGTCAGGGTAAGAGGCAGGCATTTTCAGCCAGCACAGGCACCTTTGCTTGAAGCAGATTCACGCCCCAAGTCAGGAGCTTGGAAGACTCCTCCTGAGGTGACCTCAATCCTCCTCGTGAGTTCCTACTGAAGTCCACTGAAGAAAAGAACAATCCTTCGCCACTCTTGTAGGGGAGTCTCCTTCTATTTGGAAACGTGAAGCATTTTTTCCTGCAGGGCAGAATACTTTGCCTGCTTTCAAATGCCCGGTGCCTCCCTTCACCCACACTTTTGCTCCTGTGGCCCAAACTTGTCTTTCCCACTTTCCTTTCCTCCCCTCTGGGCAGGGGGTTCCCTTTGTCACAGGAGGGGAGGGGATGTTGTGCAGGATCAGTTGCACTGTTCTCTCTCCTGCTGTGAGGCTCCCTTCAGGTCTCCCTGGGCCTAGGTAGAGAAGCACTCCTTGGTGCCCAGGGTCTATTGCATCCCCCCGCCCCACTTACATCTATGCCCAGTAGCACCAAGTTATTTATTTTTTATTGACATTGATGCCGCTGGGCACTCTGGGTCCTCCTGCACCTTCCTCATTGCAACCACCAGCCGGAAGCATCAGGGTCTGACGTCCACACATTGAGCATGTGAAGGTTCTCTCCTGGGGGAGGTTTTGGTATTGGGCAAGACTAGGTGGGGGTCAACAAAGCGTTGATGGAGCTTCAGGATGGCTTGGTCCAATAGTGGTCTCCTCCCCTTCAACCATTTGTGGCCAGAGAGGAGGTGGACTGGCTGCTTTGGGAGGCCTTCCGTGTGAAAGCCCAGTGCCAATATCCCAAGAGATCTCCAAAGATTGGCTTTGCCTCACAGGCCAGAGAGTGGCCAAGTCCCAGATCCAGTGGATCACCTTCGTAGGGATCCTTGAGCCTTGTTAGGGTTATTTCCCTGATCATGCAGTGGAAGATGAAGCTGCTAGGCTGACTCTTACTGCCACAGGGAGGACAAATCATGGGAGGTCAGCATAACTCTAGAAATGCACCCCCAGATTGCAGGCCCTCCTGCTGTGAACGGGTGTGGGTGAATGCTAGCAGCCCTGAGGCAGAACATGGCCTGCTTATCACATTTCTACTTCGATGAAAAGATCATTATATACTTCAGCTGCTAAAGACTTTAATACCTTCTCATTCCTAATAATTTCCAAGAATGAGATGTTGAGAAGCTGGAGAGAAGGAATCTACATTGACATAGGATTCTCAGGCATCCAGGTGGAATTGTCTGGAGGTTGAGTCCCGGCAACTGGACTTCTTTTCTTATTCTCTCAGCAAAAACTAAAGAAGTCCAGTTGCCGTGACTCAACCTCCAACTATTGACACAAGAATTTATAGAGTATCTGGATGGCCTGCAGAGCCAAAGTTTGTTAAAAAATATTTTTCTTGTTTTCAGATAAACCATACCAGTCCATGGAGGCTCTACCAAATATTGTCCTAAACATTGTTTCCCTTTTGTCCACAATATCCATATTGAGGGACAAAGATGAAACCTAGTAAATGTTTCCTCATCACCCCTTTGGTTTAAAGGGAAAACACAGGAAGACCCCCTTGAGGGCCAGTACTGGATTCTTGTTGCAAACCAGAGAAGGAGATTGCTGATCAAAGTGGAAATGCAAAGCGTTCTTGGGGCAGCCCAGCAATTCAGAAATAGGGCAGAAATGTACCTCCCTCCCCCTTCTCTAAGCTGTTGCTCCTCTGATGTTGCCTAGGTCTTCCTCAGAAAACTGATCACTATTTCCTAACTGTAGCTGCTGGAAGAAAATAAATTTGCAAAAGAAAACCTTTGAAACACAGATCTTTATTCTAAAAAGAAAAACTTTTCTTTCATCCATTTCCTGCAATCACCTTTTTTACCTTAGAGGGGAAGCAAGCTCCCCCCCCCCCCCCCAGCTTCAGGTCTGATGGACTGGAAGGAAAATATATCTTTTGAAAAACAGGATCAATATCGGAGATTAGAAGATTGGTTACACAGTTGAGCATGCGCACTTAATAAGTAACATCCCATAATAACATTACACGTTTTCAACCCATAGATGTGACGGTGTCCATGATGACCTGTGGTTTTCTGCATCTGGGACGCCTGGGGGGCTTGGGGCCTTTGCTATGTTCAGTCTTGCCTGGGCTTATCTCTGCCTTTTCCTGCTTTAAGCAGTCTGCATGCTTAATCCCAGAGCTCCTTGACATGTCCTGTGAGGGAATGCGAGTCTAATGGTGTATCCTTGACATGTTCTGGTGGGGAGTGCGAGCCTGATAGCTTATGACCCCAGTCTGACTCCCATTTCATTAATTAACTCCCCTTTTGCTGCTATCACCACCTTGATATCAGCCCCTCAGACAGAGTTGCCAGTAAACGGACGTCCACCTTCATCTTCCCTGTTCTCAACACACTAACCCCTCACACACCCTCTTACAACATAATGTACTTTAGAAACAGTGCACCAGCACACATGCCTCAAGAAGAGAAATGAAAAGGAGAAAAGGTCTGTTCCAAAAGAGAAATACACAGAAATCAAAGTACAAGAGGTCTCTACAAAAGTAATTTGAAAAAGATTAAAAATGTGGCATGTCAGAAATGCACACCACCAAGTATAGAATTCCAGTCATCATTCAGATTTTATTGCCCATTGCTATACTTGGTGGTGACTTTTCCCTCCCCTCCTCTCCTCTCTTTCCCTACATTGGTTCAGTAGGAATTTGTGGAGCAACCAGGGGCAGAGAGGAAGACAAAAATCAAAAAGGCAGAGTTAAGGAGAAGAGCAGCCTTACATTTTCAGCTAGAGTATTAGCTATGATGGAAGTTTTTATATATTGCATACACATATATTTCATATTTAGTATTTACACACATACATATACTGTATATAAACTTATATTTAGTGTTGAGGCATTTGGGCTTTCATTAAGGATTTCTGAATCCTGTTTCCTCCCTTAATTCTGAAAGCTTGGAGGCCTTTTTCACTAACTTTGAGACATCCGAATCTGTCCCCATAGAGACAAGGTAAGGTCTCCATTCCAAGGACCATTTTCCTGGGGGAAAGGTGCTTCGTTAAGGGTTGAGGGGCAGGGGAAGGAAGGAAGGAAGGAAGGAAGGAAGGAAGGAAGGAAGGAAGGAAGGAAGGAAGGAAGGAAGGAAGGAAGGAAGGAAGTTCCTAGTATGGAATGGTGCTGAGGTGGGACACGGGGGGCTGAGGACGGGG
Source organism: Python bivittatus (assembly GCF_059951505.1). Lineage (NCBI taxonomy): Eukaryota > Metazoa > Chordata > Lepidosauria > Squamata > Pythonidae > Python > Python bivittatus. The sequence goes on from NW_028277107.1 coordinate 1,724,522, forward strand.
AGGAATTCTGAAGCAGGGGCTGAAGGAAAAGCCTCCATTGTGCCAAGGGGGGGGGGTCAGGCGCAGCCGCCCACCTATCAGCCTGCCGCCCACCTATCAGCCTGCCGTCACTGCTCTGGCTTTTGGGTGAAGAATAAAAAGCTGAATTTCGTGCAACTGCCTGTTGTCTCTTTGATCCCGGCTCAGAAACGAACTGGGAAGAAATCATTCTAACCGCTATGTGGGCTGAGACTTAGGGAAATCCAGGGTTGGGGTGGAAGGTCCCAAGGTCTAAGGACATCCCTTGAAAAGAAATCCCATTTCCCTACTTACAGAGAGCTGAGGGAAAGGGGAACACACACACACACACACACACACACACACACACATATAAAAAGTTGGGAGTAGAAATGAGCAGGAGGCACACACAAGAACTTACCCAATTAGTGGAGGCATTAAAAGTTACACTCGGGATTAGGAAGTCCTGCCTAGCAGAACCAACAGGGCAGATGGGAAGCTCTTAGTTTCGATCGCAGAGATTTTAAAATGGCGCAGTCGAAGGTCCCCATTGCAGGCCAAATTGGTCTACCAGCTGTGTCGGTCACCCGAGCCCATCCCAGACACAAACCTCCGGCACAATTCTTCCTCGTCCCCGGCTGTACGGGTAATAACAGGGCGCGGTGGCATAAGGGCTTAATGATGCGGGAGTTGCCGGTCAGAAATGATTGGCTCTCCAGCGGTTTGAACCCAGCTCTGCGGGACAGGGTGAGCTATTCGAAAGCTATTTCATCTGTGAGTAGATAAATGGGTACTCCCGTTTAGATGGGAGGAACTGGCAGTGCTGCACAGGGGAGCAAAATACCGGTGCTGGCCGAACTCCGAATGCAGCTGGCATGAGCGGCGAGGAAGATCTACAGAGGAGGAAAAAGCCCAGATGACCCCCTAGCGACCCCTGCCGGTCACATAACGTAATTAATTGTATAATTGTAATTGTATGATATGTACTTTGTGAGCCGCCCAGAGTTCCCCAATGGGGGGAGATGGGCGGACAATAAATCGAATGTAATAAATAAATAAATAAATAAATAAATAAATAATAACCCCCGTCCCAGGCGAGGGGCATCCCTTCCGGGGGGAGATGGGAGACCTTGGGCTGCTCATTCCCCATCTTCCCTAACCGATGACATGCGTGACCCCCAAGGTGTTAGGCGTATCCTTTACACCCGGAGACTTCCCAGTGAACTCCTGGCCCTCCTCCTCACTCCCTGGTTCTGGACTAAGAGAAGAACAAGGCAAGCAGGCCGGTATTTGCCCAGATAGAGTCCAGCGCACACCTTGCGGTACCTGTTGAGGCACATGAGTCTTGTCAGCCCCCTTGCTTTCTAGGACCTCCCAGTCCTTGTCCAAGAAGGACTCTGGGGGTGGCTGGAGCTGAATTTTTAGACCCACAGCCCTGGTCAACAGCATAGATTAAAACATAAAGAGGGGATCTCACACTCACACATTCACTGGGCACAAGACACAAAAAAGGGCAACTACCAACGATGAAGTCTCAGGTTCAAGCAACTGTTTGGCTTAAAACCAAAGCTCCTTTTACTACCAAAGTCTAAGTGGGCAGAGTCCAGGGCAGCACCCTACCGGCTAATGGTCTGGTGTCAGCCGGGTGAAGTTGCCCTGGCTCGGTCCGCTGACCCGGTTAGTCTCGGGCTCCTGGCTGCCTCGCCAAATTGTTAGAAAGAAAGCTTATGAGGTTCGCCTCTGAGCCGGGAATAAACACACAGGCACTTGATTTAAGGAGAGGGAAGACTTCCACCATCAGGACTTCAGGAAGGAGGAGAACCATTGCAAAGCTGGGCATTCCCTCAGACACGTTGCAGAAGAAGGCCACAGTCAGCGGTACTGAAGGCCACTGAGAGACCCAGTAGGACTGCACTCCCCCAATCCTAGCCTCTCCATAAGTCATCCATAAGTGCAACCAATGCAATTCCTATCCTGTATCCTGGCCAGAATCTGAGCGTCAGCCCTTTCAGGCAAGCCAGGTCAGGAAGTGGACACCACAAAACCTACAGGAGCTATGTGATGTTGTTGGGCTCAAGAACAGAATCTTGAAAGTCTGTCAGAGTTTCCCAGTGACCTCTTTTACAGGATACAGAAGTAAGACAGGATTATTTTTTCTCTCTTAAGTAAGAAAAGTGCTGAATTCCATTTCCTGTGTGCTCCTTTGCTCCATCTGCTCCCTCTAAATGAGGATGCAACTTTCTCCAGAACCCTTCTTAAAAATGGAAGCTTGGAGATGTTCTACAGTTGTCCAAAGCAGCTGGATGGAGAAGGCTTCCTGATCAGGGGGACAGCACAGCCCCCTTCCTCCTGACCCCCTTTCTCCCCTCTTTGCATGAGGTCCCGTGTTGCACACAGCATCCGCCAAGGGGCTCCCTCTGCAAAGAGAGGGCAACACCATGCCCTCCAAGTTGGGTGGGAGGGGAGAGGGAGAGTTTGCATTGCAAATCTCCAGCAGGAAAGAAGAAAAGCCCTGCAAGGAAGGAGGTGCCCAAGATTGTGCCTGTATTCTCACCACGCGCTGATCAGGCTGAAATAGGGCTGGATCCTCTGCAGTTCAACATGTCTTAGGAGGGTGAGTGAACCAGGAGATCCTCTTAAGGTACGTTCTGTTGGATATTTGCAAGATCTACAGCTTTAGCAGTATTAATTATGGAGTTAACAAGAGATTGTTTTTGGCTGTGAACATAATTGAATCAGGTGGCAAACTCTGCATAAGAGAAGTTCTTCTTCTTACTTGTTCTTCTGCTTTTCTGCTGTATGGCACTTTTATTTCCCAAGTTTCAATAAAAAGCCAATAAGAAGACTTGAGATGAGACTTCTGATGAATAGCAGATGTATTTTGATCAAGACACAGCTGGGTGACCCCAATCAACACATTAACAAGAGATGTTGATGAAATCACCCCTCACAAAACAAACATCAGAGGCTTTATAGACATTTAAATCTGTAATCAGATAGTACATCCCCTCATACCCATACAAGGGATTTTTGGGATGGTCTGAGCAAGTGAAAGGTGGTTCTTAGGAAGGTAAACTTAACTGTAACTTTTTCTTCTGGTTACCAAGGAAATGGCATACCAGATTCTTCTTATCTTTCTCTAGAATGCAGGACCTCACAACTGTTGCAAAAAGCTTGGTACAACATTGAGCTTGTACTCGGCTAATTGCTTATTCGAAGACAATCGGGCATTCAACAAAGAGATGGGGGGGGGGGAAGAAACCAGTGCTCTTTACAAAACAAAAGCAAGTTAACCCTTTAGAAATAAAATAGAGTGCACTGTTACACTCTATTTTATTTCTAAAGGGTTAACTTGCTTTTGTTTTGTAAAGAGCACTGGTTTTATATATATATAAAAAATATAAAATTGTGTATCAAAATAATGCCCTTCACTGCTTTTACCTTTTTAGGCTCACTGCTTCTTCCCTGCTGTCTTGGTAGATTTGTATTATGTTATTTATATTCTTTGTTGTCACTTTTGTATTGTTGAAGATCTATTTTGTGCTCAAGGTTTCTCTTTTGTATAATTTAATAGAGATAAAGGTTGACCTTTATATTCCTTGTCTCCTCCTAATCTCATTTCCCAACAAATGGGTAGCAGAGGATGGTTGGGCTTGAGAAGCTGATCAACCTTTTTAAGAGAAGACGTTAAAAGTGATTATTAAGTTTAGTGTTTTTCCTTTTGATCCAGACAGCAAAGCAAAGAGGGCTTTTTCTTTTTTCTTTCTTTTTAATGGTAAGAAATTTTTGAAGAGATAAGGTGATTTATGTAAGTGAAATATTGATAGTAAATCTTTTAAACTAAAGGAGAATTTAGCAGAGGAGTTTGCATAGAGTGGCTTTAAAATGTCTGTAAAGAGATGGAGGTATTGCATCTACTCAAGGTTTCCAACAGGGGTAAGTAATAACAACAGCCTATTTGTAATTCCAAAGTTGAATAGGAATAACTTTCAAATGTGGGCTGCAAGGTTAAGAGTTTCCCCTCAAGTACAGGACTGTTTGGACATCATAGCTGAAGATATGCCTGAAAGCCAATGAGAGCAAAAGGAGTATAAAATGAAAGAAGCAAAAGTCTGAATGATATTTTATGCCTGTATAGAAGACCATGAAAGTCCACAGAAAATAAAGAACAGCTAAAGGTTTATATAATGCTCTTAAGGGAAAATTGTTTATTATGTATGGCACCTTTTATTTCCCAAGTTTCAAACAAAAACTTGAGATGAGACTTCTTAAAAATAGCAGATGTATTTTGATCAAGACACAGCTGGGTGACTCCAATCAACACCCGTTAGAAAGGAATGTTGAAGGAATCACACCTCACAAAGCAAACATCAGAGTTTTATGGGCATTCACAAATGTATTCAGATGGTACATTCCCCTATATCCATACAAGGAATTTTTGGGATGGTCTAAGGAGGGGTTAAGGTGGTCCCTAAAAAGGTGAATCTAAGTTTAACTTTTTTCTTCTTCTTATCTCTTCTTTGGAATTCAAAACTTCTTTCTCTGGACACCAGCCTAACACCAGCCTGGTACGGGATTAATTTATGGCTACAGGCATCTGTGCGAAGAGAGATCTCTTTGGAGAAGACCCTGATGCTGGGAAAGATTGAAGGCAAAAGGAGAAGAGGACGGCAGAGGATGAGATGGTTAGATAGCATCACTGAAGCAATGAGCATGAAACTGAGCAAACTCAGGGAGGCAGTGAAGGACAGGAAGGCCTGGCACAATATGGTTCATGGGGTCACGAAGAGTCGGACACGACTTAACGACTAAACAACAACAACAACAGGCATCTGGCTAATTGCTTCTAAGGGAGATGAGGTGGGGGAATGGTGTGCTCTTTATAAAGTAAGTTAACCCTTTAAAATAGAGTGCACTCTTACAGGTATGGTTATACATTATGTGAAACATATATATATCTCTATAAAATATATATAGAATATAAAATTGTGTACTAAAATAATGGCCTTCAATTAGATCAAATAAGAATGTGATATTTATGAAAGAAAGATTGCATAGTATGAGGCTGAAAGAAGGAACTAGTATTGATAAGCACTGAGAGGAAAGGTTAAAGCTTATTTCAGAGCTTCAGTCTGCAGGAGCAGAGATATCTGACTCTGAGTTTCACACCTGTATGTTACTTAGTCTACCCCAATCCTTTGCAAACCAAAAGACTATGCTTGAGTCTATTGCAAAAGTGGATTTAGATTATACAATTGCTTATTTGAGAGACTCTGGCCTTAAAAGGGTAATGGATACCACACCTGGGGAAAGGTCAGTATTAAGAACAAGACCTGATCTTAAGGAAAGGAGATGTTATGTGTGCTCAAGGATTGGGCATATTGCTAAGTATTGTAGATTTAAAGGGGTAGAAGGTCAAAAGTCCAGAGGAGTAAATGTTCCTACAGAAAGAATGTCTTTCAGTAAACAAGGACATTTTAATAGCCACAGAGACTTGAAACCATTAAATGGTAGACCAAATAAGAGATATAATCAAAGGTTTAATAATGGTATGAATGCTTGCAATGATAATCATTTCAAATATCTGATTATCAAGGTGTAAATGATAGAAAGCATTTTTTCCCTGATAGTAGTAGTTTTTTCCATATTTGTCGGTTTAGAGAAAATTTCAGTGAACTTGATACGGAAAATCAACAAAGGCTAAATGTTTTTGGAATTGGAACTGTACCTTTACGAGTTTTTCCTTCTACAGGTGAGGTAGTGAACCGGACATTAACAAATGTTGCTTTTGTTCCTGAAGCCTCAAATAACTTGCTTGGTACTAAAAGGGTCGTGAAGAATGGTTACACTGTAATACTTAAATCTAATAAGGAAAAATTATTAATGACAGAATTGGTCTGGTGCTTAAAGTTGATGAAAAAGATGGATTTCATTCTATCATTGATGTTAATGATAATATAACAAATTAGAGGAGGCCTATGTGTCAAACTAGGCAAGACATTTGTGATCATAAAACTTGTCTTTATTCATGGCCTGTGAAGTTTGCTCATAGGAACATGCAAAGTATTGAAAAATGATTGACTTGAAGTGGAATTAATCCTGTTAAATGTGAGAAAGCCAAAGAAAGGTGCAAAATCTGTATAAAAGCAAGGGGAATGGCTCCTAGTTATTCAGGACAATCCAATGTACAAGATAAGGATTTTTTGGAAGAGGTTCATTCAGATCTAGTGGATCCTATGCCATTATCTGCAGGTAAGAACAGATATTTTCTTACCTTTACTGAATTTAAGAGCAAATATAGTTATGTATAATACAGTGGAACCTCGAGTTATGAATTTAATCCGTTCCGTGACTCTGGTTGCAACTCAAATTGGTCGCAACACGAGGCAAATTTTCCCATAAGGTTCAATGTAATTACCGTTAATCCATTCTGGGATCCGCGGACCACGCAGCAGGGGTGGAAAAACAGCCACGGACCATGTGGCAGGGCGGAAAAATGGCCGCGGACCACGTGTCAGGCGGAAAAATTGCCGTGGACCACGTGTCAGAGGCGGAAAATGGCTGCGGACCATGCGGCAGGTTGGAAAAATGGCCACGGACCACGTGGAACGGGCGGAAAAATGGCCGCCGACCACGTGGAACAGGTGGAAAATGGCCATGGATCCGGTTCGTAAGTCAAGGTGAGTTCGCAAGTCAAGGTAAATTTTTGGGGCCGGAGCTGGTTGTATCTCGAAAAATTCGTAAGTAGGGGCGTTTGTAAGTAGAGGTACCACTGTACTTAAAAACCAGGATGAGACCCTTGAAAGGTTTAAGGACTACGTAGCCGCAATGAAGAATCGATTTGGGAAGGTAGCCTTAACGCTACGTACTGATGGAGGTGGAGAATATTGTCATGCGGATTTTAAGAGGTTTGTGGAACAGGAGGGCACAGAACATAAAGGAACCAGACCTTATTCTCCACCACAGAATGGAAGTTCTGAGAAACTGAATCGAACGTTGCAAGAGATGTCTAGATCTATGTTGATGCAAGCTGGACTACCTGACTCTTTATGGGCCGAAGCAGTAATTACAGCAGCTTATTTACATAACAGAATTCCTAGCCAAGTGACAGGTGAAATACCTTTTGAACTATGGTTTGGAAAGAAACCAAGTTTAAAGCATATAAAAAGCGCGGTCCGCTACTATACAGAGGCTTTTTACCTAAAGGTCGGGATGCACTGGGAGACTTTAAAATGCCTGGTGGTGCTGCTGGCTAATTACCCCCTCATTTTGGGAATGTCCTGGCTGGAGTTGTGGAACCCATGCATCAACTGGCGGGCAAAGACTCTAACCTTTCTGGATGCCGGGAATGAGGTTGAAAAGATGGAGCCCAACCAACGAGGGGAATTGGGGTTAGCAGCCCTGAATGAACAGCGCAAGGGAGGAAACCCCACGCGGGAGGGGCTGATGAAATCCCAAAGCAGTATAGAGACTTGGCAAAAGTTTTTAGCAAGGCTGAATCTGACCAATTGCTGCCACACTGCCCCACTGACTGCGAGATTGAGCTGGTCCCAGGAGTGAAGTACCCAACCCCAAAAATGTACTCAGTGATGTTATGCAGAGTGCAGCTATAACTACAGTTCTTGCCAAAAATACACACCAGCGTTAGAGAGATTTAAAGGATGCAATGTCCTTATCTTGTTCTCCAAAGAAATCCAGCCAGAAAGTATAAATCATATCTGGTGTTTGTTGAGAAAAAACCTCCTCTTGAGTAACTAACATACAAACGTCAAGAGGTGGCAGTAAATAGCAGTATACGTACAAACTAACAAAAATAAATGCAGATGGCCTGCTTTTGTAGTCTAAACAATGTTTGGAGATAGCGAGTTGCATTTCTTCCCATGAGAAAATCCTAACAAATGACTCAAAAGGAAATGGGGGCGTTGCGGGAATTCATTGACAAAAACTTGAGCCGGGCTTCAGAGTGCCCGCTAAATCCCTCTTAGCGGCGCCAGTATTGTTCAGAGGAAAAAAAGACAGAACTTTACGGTTATGCACAGACTATAGGGGGTTAGATGCAATATGTACAGAGAACAAGTACCCACTGTCATTAATGAAAGATTTGTTAGTTCATTTGGCAAAAAGAAAGAATTTTACCAAACTTGATTTGAGAGATGCATATTTTCGTGTGCGCATAAAAGCGGGGCAGGAATGCAAAACAGCACTCCGATGCCCGCTTGGCCGCTACATGTATCGAGTTCTCCCATTCGGATTAAAAGGCACACCCAGGATATTTATGCAACTGATTAATGAGGTGTTGCACGAGTTTCTCTACCAAGGAGTGTTGGTGTACTTGGATGATATTTTAATATACACCGAAACAATGGAGGAATATGTGGAATTAGTCAGGAAAGTGTTGGAAAAACTGCTAAAGGCACAGCTGTATGCAAAACTGTCCAAATGTGAATTCCATAAAGATTGCATTGACTATCTGGGCTACAGAATCTCTAATAAGGGAGGGAAATAGACCCCAGTAAAGTCCAGAATGTCATAGCCTGGGAGGCCCCGAAAACCAGGAGGCAACTGCAAAGTTTTCTTGGCTTTGCCAACTTTTATAGACAATTTATTCCTAATTTTGCACAAGTGGTCCTACCTTTAACAGATTTATTAAAAACTAAGGACAAGAACACTGTAGCAGAAAAAACCCCAGGTGCCTCTTTGAAGTGGACAATAGAATGTCAGGAGGCTTTTGAAAGCCTCGAAGCGTTATTCACGGCTGAACCCATTCTGAAGCACCCGGATCCTGCAATGCCTTTTGTAATTCAGGCAGATGCCTCAGATGTGGCCATTGGGGCAGTTCTCCTGCAAAAGGATGGGGAAGGAGTTTTAAGACCTTGTGCTTACTTATCCAGAAAGTTCTCTGAAACTGGAGAAGGTGGCTAGTGTGGGAAAAGAAGGCTTTCGCTGTGAAATGGGCTTTAGTGAATTGAAGACATTTGCTTGAAGGGGCAGAGAAGCCTTTTGAGGTTTGGACAGACCATAAGAACTTAGAGGCTTTAAAATCACCCAGAAAATTGTCTCCTAAACAAATAAGATGGGCGCAATTCTTCAGCCGATTTAATTTCACTTTAAAGTACATCCCAGGGGGAAGGAATTTTTTGGCAGATGCTCTTTCTAGACTGCCTCAGCACAATAGCCAGTGGGAGAAGGTGGTATCAGCTGTAATCCCCACCCAGAGGGAGCCAGTAATCACAGCTGCGGTCACCGGATCACGAAGTAAAGCCACCAAGCCTCTCCTTGAGTCAGAGTTATTAACAGACTTAAATTGATTCCTGGAAAAGGATGAATGGTTCCAGAAAAATAAGGAGGTACTAACCCAGAAGGAGGGAGCATGGTGGAAAGCAGATAGACTCTACGTACCCCAGGAGGCTCATAAGCAGGTACTGCAAAGAGGCCATGATGATAAAACAGCAGGACATTTTGGCTTTGTCAAAACGTTACATCTACTACGAAGGCAATTTTGGTGGCCCTCCATAAGAAAAGACGTAGCGGAATATGTAAATACCTGTCCTGTCTGTGCTATGGCAAAAAGGCAGGGAGGGAAGCCACGAGGATGGTTACAGCCAGTAGCAAGCCCTTCCAGACCCTGGAAGGAGATTGCAATGGACTTTATTGTGGATCTGCCAGAGAGCAGAAAAAAGACTAATTTGGACTGTTACTGATCTCTTCTCTAAGCAAACTCACTTCATCCCTTGTAAAGCCATCCCCTCAGCACCTGAACTGGCTGAATTGTTTATTCAACATATATACAAATTACACGGTTGTCCTGAAAGAGTGATCAGCGACAGGGGGATCCAGTTTGCCTCTAAATTCTGGAGGGCATTTTTAACCCTTTGGGGATCCAAGCAAGCTATGAGCTCTTCTTTTCATCCTCAGACGGACGGAGTGACAGAGAGAAGGCATGCAGGTTGGAACAATATTTGAGATGCGTTATAAACTATCAACAGGACAATTGGGTGGACTTATTACCTTATGCTGAAGTGGCTTACAATAATGCTGTCCACGATAGTACAGGTCTGTCCCCTTTCAAATTGTATCAGGACAAGACTCTGTACCTATACCTGAACTGCCTCATGTACAGACAGGTGTTAAATCAGTGGACGAATGGGGGGACAGAATAAGACAATTGTGGCCAATCACAGAACAAGCCATTGCAAAAGCAAGAGAAAGTTATAAAAAACAGGCAGATAAAAAGAGAGCCCCACATGAACCTTGGAAAGAGGGGGACAAAGTGTGGTTATCTACTAAGAATCTGAAATCATCTCGAGCATGTAAAAAACTTGGATACAAGTATGTAGGACCTTTCATAGTGGAAAAAGTAATTAACCCTGTTTCTGTGTGCTTGAAGCTCCCCAAAACCCCCAGGAAGATTAATCCTGTTTTCCACAGTGAACTGTTGAAACCCTACAAGGAATCTGATAAGTGGAGACCAGCAGTGCCCAATCCAGAACCTATTATGATTGAAGGGGAATGACACTTTGAGGTCCGGGAGATATTGGACTCTAGAAAACATAGAGGGGACGTTCAGTATTTGGTGCATTGGAAACATTTCCCTAAATCTTTTGCTGAATGGGTCTCAAAGAAACATGTTAAGGCACCTGACTTGCTCTTAGAATTTTATAAAAAATATCCAAACAAACCTAAGTAAAATTCTTGGAACAATGTAATGTATATATTAGTAATTAAAGAGCCTCAATTTATTATTTTCTAGGCTTCCCGACTGTCGAGGTGAAGAGGGGCCTTTTGAGGGGGCAGCATGTCAGAACCTGCATCAACCAACAACTGTTAATTTACAAAGCATAGCAGTCAATGGGAGTTTGATTGATTTGCTTCTGCCAATTGTGACTAGGGAGGGGGGTAGTAGTTAGTGGTTGTAATTGGAGTAGTACTGGGAGATGGTGAGGAGCTTAACCTTATATGGGCAATGAGGCCAGACTGGATTGCAGGCAAGGCCAGTGGGGGCCTGATGGCCAGAAAGGAGCTATGTATCAGTGGGAGGAAGGAAAGAGGTCACCACCAGGTGAAGAGGAATTGAGCTGCCAGGGCAACAAGGGGAGGTGGGATAAATAGAGGGAAGTTTACCTAGCCTTTAGCTTTACCAATGTTTTGTTTCAAGCTGCATGTACCACACAATAAAAGAGCATTTATCTGAACCAGGCCTGGTTTCATGAGAATTCTTCTGAATTGGAGTTTGGACTTTGTGGACTTGACAAGGAGCAATGACCTCATTTCCCATACATAGATCTCTTTGGGTGAGAATCCATGTAAATTCTAGAGTTAGTTGTTTAAATCTATACATTTTTTATTTGTGTACACTGACCTGGAAAAGAAGGTTTCTTTGAGTCTGACCCTCAAAACTGGCAGCCCAAGGGAAATTCATTTACCAATGAAAATAAAAGGGCCGTTTTAATTTTGAACTGGATTTTTGAACGTACTGTTATTGTAGGTAGCCAATGCTATTGCACACCAATAAGAGAAATTTATTTTTTATTAAGTTTACGTTTATCTCAGTGTCAGAAAGAAACTGACAAGGTTCGTCTCCCAGCTGGGAATAATCCCGCAGGCGGTTGCTTGAAGGAGAGAGAAGAGTTGATTTTCCAGAGCCAGGTACACAAGAGGATCAGCTGTGGGGCAGCCATGCTCGGGTTTCCCCAGGAGTTCCCTTATAGGGCAGATCCTCTTGTTCCTGGAAAGGTGCGAAAGAATGCCAGCCCTTGAGGAATTCTTGGAAAAGGTGATTCCCGGATTCCAAGAGGTGAAATTGGTTGGGTCTTTAGAAGGGAGCCTTCTCAAGTCAGGCGCCCTCCTGCGCTGGGGTTTCCTGTGGTTCCCTTACCTGGCATGGCCTAATTGGGATCTAGATCCCTTCAGAGAAGAAATCTTCTTATGATCTAATTAAGGCTTCAAGGAATGTTGGCCCTTCCAGACATGTCTTTGTTATTTAATTCTGGGCTGGGCTGGAGGACTCCCGATTCTTCCTGCTACGTTTTTAATCTTTTTAGGTGAGCCCCTTCTTACTATAATTTGATCATATGCCTTGATTGCTGTTCAGATAAACGATGGTAGGTGAGACAATCAGGAAGCTTTGACTTCCTGCTGACCGGGGCAGGGGGGGAGATTTGATTTCCTTCTCACAATCCCTCCTTTTTCTTTTTGGGCAAAAAGAGAATATGTTATGCACAATCAGTTAGGGAATCTTGTAGCTATACATCATCCTGTCACTCAGATTCATATTTTTGGCCATTCTGCATCAAGATTAGGGATCCCTGCCTTGGGGAAAGGTGCTGATCTTCCTCTCAGAACAGAAGAGCATCCCCAACAACGCCCCAAGCTGGAGGGTAAACCCTGAGCAAAATGGCAAACAAATATTCCTGTTACCACCAAGCCCATAATTCCCAGGAATGTTGTCTTCAGCCAGGCAAAGTTTGGTAACCAGGAAGTAAGCCATGAGAAATCAGAGAAGCCCTGACTGTGGCCAATGTTGTGAACCAAAGTTTTTAAATCCTGTATATTTCCCTGTATCAATTTGGAATTATCAATGAAATTAAAACAGCACATGCCTTCAGGAAGGAGAAGGAAAGTTGAATGCAGGGCAGTCCACTCCTGAGGCATTTTTGGGGTTCTCTGAGGTTGGTTGTTTTCTTGCAAACGTTTCCTGCTAGCACTGCAGATGTAACGTAGCCGGTAACTAAATGTTTGCAAGGAGACAACCAAGCTCAGAGAGCCCCAAGGACTCCACAGTTCGACCCTGAGCCACACATATTCTCCTCTATTGGTCAGTCCACCCCTGCGAGCTCTCTTACGATCAGCGCGCCCAGCCCTCCGCAGGATGCCCTGAGTTTCACTTGAGGGGCTTTACCTGCCTATCGTATGTACGGTAGACACGTGCCCTATCAACAATAAAAGCATATTTAGAGAGTGCTGAGTTCGTATCCGTTCTCCCACAAAGTCAAAATAGTCACAAGTGTTAGAGTCATCAGTGGCTTTGTGTAGACAGGCAATCTCCCTTGCCAGTGATGAGGCATAGATATGGAACTGTCTTTCCCCAGGGGATTTTGTTCAGGATCAGTTGTGCCACTCTTTCTCCTGCTGTGAGGTTCATTTCAGGTCTCTCTGGGCCTAGCTGGAGAAGCATTCCTTGGTGCCCAGGGTCTATTGCATCCCCCCCCCCACTTACATCTATGCCCAGTAGTGCCAAGTCTGTTGTGTTTTATTGCCACTGATGTCGCTGGGCACTCTCCGTGTACTCCTGCACCTTCCTCATTGCAACCACCAGCAGGAAGCATCAGGGTCTGATGTCCACACATGGAGCGTGCGAAGCTTCTCTCCTGGGGCAGGTTTTGATATTGGACAAGACTAGGTGGGGGTCAACAAAGTGTTGATGGAGCTTCAGGATGGCTTGGTCCAATAGTGGTCTCCTCCCCTTCAACCATTTGTGGCCAGAGAGGAGGTGGACTGGCTGCTTTGGGAGGCCTTCCATGTGAAAGCCCAGTGCCAATATCCCAAGAGATCTCCAAAGATTGGTTTCCCTCACAGGGCAGAGAGTGGCCAAGTCCCAGATCCAGTTGATCACCTTCATAGGGATCCTTGAGCCTTGTTAGGGTTAATTCCCTGATCATGCACTGGAAGATGAAGCTGCTAGGCTGACTCTTACTGCCACAGGGAAGACAAATCATGGGAGGTCAGCATAACTCTAGAAATGCACCCCCAGATTGCAGGCCCTCCTGCTGTGAACGGGTGTGGGTGAATGCCAGCAGCCCTGAGACAAAACATGGACTGCTCATGACATTTCTTCTTTGATGAAAAGATCATTATATACTTCAACTGCTAAAGACTTTAATACCTTCTCATTCCTAATAATTTCCTAGAATGAGATCTTGAGAAGCTGGAGAGAAAGAATCTACATTGACATAGGATTCTCAGGCATCCAGGTGGAATTGTCTGGAGGTTGAGTCAGGGCAACTGGACTTCTTTTCTTATTCTCTCAACAAAAACTAAAGAAGTCCAGTTGCCGTGACTCAACCTCCAGACATTGACACAAGAATTGATAGAGTATCTGGATGGCCTCCAGAGCCAAAGGTTGTTAAAAAACATTTTTCTTCTTGTTTTCAGATAGAATGTGGAAAAAGCTTCAGCACAAACAGTTCTCTTATTTCTCATAAAAGGATCCACACAGGGGAGAAACCATATAAGTGCATGGAGTGTGGAAAGAGCTTTCGTAGTAGGAGTGAACTTATTTCCCATAAAAGAATCCACACAGGGGAGAAGCCATATAAATGTGCTCCTGTGCCCTCAAACTGTCTTTCTCCCTTTCCTTTCCTCTGGGCAGGGGGTTCCCTTTGTCCCAGGAGGGGAGGGGATTTTGCGCAGGATCAGTTGTGCCACTCTCTCTCCTGCTGTGAGGCTCCCTTCAGGTCTCTCTGGGCCTAGCTGGAGAAGCATTCCTTGGTGCCCAGGGTCTATTGCATCCTCCCCCCCGCACATCTGTGCCCAGTAGCGCCAAGTCTGTTGTTTTTTATTGACATTGATGTCGCTGGGCACTCTCCGTGTGCTCCTGCACCTTCCTCATTGCAACCACCAGCAGGAAAGCATCAGGGTCTGACGTCCACACATGGAGAGTGCACACCTTCTCTCCTGGGGGAGGTTTTGGTATTGGGCAAGACTAGGTGGGGGTCAACAAAGCGTTGATGGAGCTTCAGGATGGCTTGGTCCAATAGTGGTCTCCTCCCCTTCAACCATTTGTGGCCAGAGAGGACGTGGACTGGCTGCCTTGGGAGGCCTTCCCTGTGAAAACCCAGTGCCAGTATCCGAAGAGATCTCCAAAGATTGGCTTTGCCTCTCAGGGCAGAGAGTGGCCGAGTTGATCCAGTTTCCCCCAGTGACTCTCAAATAAAACATATGCCATGGAGCTGGAGTTATTTTGTAATAGCATGCATTAACTACCAAATACTGCAGCGTGTTGCAAAGACGTTTGCCATTACAATACCATTTGAGCTTTCAGACCTTTGCTCCTACCCTCACTTCTGGCCAGATGTGTTTCTGCACCAGGAAGAAGTGTGAGAGATGGATAAAATATCTGTTATTATTGACAAAGAAATAGTAACTTGAGCGTGCTAAGAGTGCAGCTGCAATACTAAGTACCTAGCTGCCCAACGCTCTTGTTCCTGAAACTCCCTCAAACTAGGGAGAGATCAGGAGACATCGCCATGGTTACCAAGGAGCTCCAAGGGGCTCCAAGAAGCACAGGAAATGGGGAGGGGGAGATGTCTCTGGGATGAGGCAAGGTGAGATAAAACCAGTCTGGAGCAGTTTGGCCTGTCTAAGGTGACACTTGGCAGAGATCTTTTAGGAATGCATGAACTCTTCCCCCCCAACCCTTATTAGCCTAATAAAAACCAC
Source organism: Python bivittatus (assembly GCF_059951505.1). Taxonomy (NCBI): domain Eukaryota; kingdom Metazoa; phylum Chordata; class Lepidosauria; order Squamata; family Pythonidae; genus Python; species Python bivittatus. The sequence goes on from NW_028277107.1 coordinate 1,739,957, forward strand.
ACCCCGCATAGCTAATCACCTATTTACCATCAACATGTGATGTATGTAGCATGTAGTATGTAGGGGTCTGTAGAAGGGGGTAACAGGAAGTAGGCGGGCGGCTAAAGATTGTAACCTCAGAGTACCCCTCAGCCAATGGGGAAATGAAGAGGGATGGGTGTCGGCGTAGGATTGTATAAAGTATGCTGAAATTTGTAAGAAGGTAAGAAATCTTATTTGCAACGAAGCCCACCAGCCTTTGCAAAGGCTTCCAATAAAACTTGACTTCTGATGAACCCAGAGAGATTTGTGGTGCTTGTTTCACACAAAAGGAAAACAGAAGAACATGCACTCCTTCACTTGGGTCAATTCCTGGTAGCGTTTCCGGTGGGCCGTTCAAAGAGCTTATAGCTGCTTTTTGCAACTCTGCATGTAGATCAGCTGCCTTCCCACCTTGAGGTCAGCCCCTCAGACAGAGTTGCTGTGTGAAACAAACACCACAAATCTCTCTGGGTCAGTCAGAAGTAAAGTTTATTGGAAGCGTTTGCAAAGGCTGATGGGCTTCATTGCAAATAAGAAGCCACGCCCACATTCACACTCCGGCATAATTATTACATTCCCCATCGCAAGTCCCTCCCCTTTTCCCCATTGGCTAAGGTACTCTGGGTGTACAGTCTTTCCGGCCGCTCTAGGAATTCTCCCTGGTCCCTCCCACCTCATCTATGGTAATTGCTCAAGGTTTCAGCTAATTGCATTATACTGATAAAGATTGCTCCAAATTAATTTGTATTTACATTGCCCCACACAAAGAGACAACTTCCTCTCCATCTGCCACTATTTGATAACCATAACACTTAACACTACTTCCTTATCTCTCACATAGTTGCACTCAGCATACTCAAGCTACTATTTCTTTGTCAATAATAACATATTTTATCCATCTCTCACATTGCCAGTAAACAATTATCCACCTTCATCTTCCCCATTCCCAACACACTAACCCCTCACAAACCCTCTTACGACATACAGTGTCTTGTCTGAGCTTATATCTGCCTTTTCCTGCTTTAAGCAGTCTGCATGCTTAATTGGAGAGCTCCTTGACATGTTCCGTGAAGGAATGTGAGTCTAATGGTGTATCCTTGACATGTTCTGGTGGGGAGTACAAGCCTGATAGCTTATGACCCCAGTCTGACTCCCATTTTATTAATTACCTCCCCTTTTGCTGATAACACCACCTTGATATCAGCCCCTCAGACAGAGTTGCCAGTAAACGGACGTCCACCTTCATCTTCCCTGTTCACAACACACTAACCCCTCACACACCCTCTTACAACATACAGTGTTCTTTTTTTTGCTTTCATCCGTGTTCATCGTCTGATGCCTTTCAAAAGACCACCTCGCCCTTTCGCCCTCCCTCTTCTGCAGCCTCGCCAAGCCCTTCCACCTTCATGGAGACCCACTCCCAGCAGTTCAAAGCAGTCCACACAGACTTCCGTCTTCCTCTATTAAAGGTTGTCACTTCCTGACCACTGGAGCTCTCCTGGGCCTTTCCACGGAGAGGAGATTTCCTCTCCTCTGACCCAGAGCTCTATTAAAGGGCCCAGAATCCCAGATCTGTTGGAGGGCGGGAACACGGTTAGCTTTCCTACTCCCACACAACTCCAGTGGCTCAAGTATGTATGGATTTGCTTCACCCAGAAATGTTGTGAATTGGCTTTACAAACCGTACACCAGCAATCATGCCTCAAGAAGAGAAATGAAAAGGAGAAAAGGTCAGTTCCAAAAGAGAAATAAGACAGAAATCAAATACAAGAGGAGGTCTCTACAAAAGTAATTTAAAAAAGATTAAATATGTGGCATGTCAGGAATGCACACCAAGTATAGAATTCCAGTCATTATTCTGATTGTATTGCCCATTGCTATACTTGGTGGTTCCTTTTCCTTTTTTTGTTTGTTTGTTTGTTTGTTCCCCCATAGGAATTTGTGGAGCAGCCTGGGGCACAGAGTGGGGAATGGAGATGAGCTCATTCAAAAGTGGCAAAAGCTAGAGAGGTCCAGGAGAAAACTGGAGGGGTGGGTTGGGGTCTCCACCCAGAGCCTGAAAGAGCGGGTGGAGCAATCACAAAGAAATCAGCAAGGAAGGCATGAATCAGAAGAGGAAAGAGCAGCAGGAAGAGCAGCCCTGCATTTTCAGCTCGAGTATTAGCGAGAGGGGCTGAGACTTAAATGTAACGAAAGTCCAGTGACTTTCCTTGCAAGCAATATTGATTCAAAAGAAAGTTCATTTATTGAGAACCAAAGCATTGCTCAGACTAAGCCTGTGCACGCCAAAAGTTGTTTTTTTACTCTTTTCCCTCCTTCACCCCCTGCCTCCTTACTCTCCTGATTCTCCCACTGGTACGGCCTTGAGCATTCCCGCGCCTGTGATAAGGAGTGTTTCATCCATTCCCCCCATTCCCCCCACCTCTTACAATGGCAGAACCACAGCAAGCAAACAGCAACTACCAAACTAGCCAACACTAAAATCTAGTATTAAATCTTGCGAGGATTCTGACATTAAAGGAATCCAGGGTTTTGCGGTGGAGGGTCCCAAAGTCTCAAAATATCCTTTGGAAAGAAATCTCATTTCTCTGTTTGTATTCTGGAGAGTGGAGGGAAAGAGGAACACACACACACACACACACACATATAAACACACTTGGGAGCAGAGATGAACAGGAGTCCTCAAAGAATCCCCTGCCCAAAGCCCAGTTCTGTTGTTCTTTGATTGTTGTTAGCCACTGGCGTGGACATGTTCCTCGGGGTCCTTTCGGTTGCGCGCAAAGCCGGGGTTTTCTTGATCGTGCGGTGATTGCCTCTCCGCAGCCCGTGGCTTTGCCCCTTTGCTTGCAAGCGGGCGGTAGAATTGGCTCAGCGTGGCTGGCCGGGTTTCCTAGCAGTGCCGCACCGGCTGAACCTGACACACACGGCTGAGGAGAAGAACCTGGAACCGTTGAAAATCTTGGGTGCATAACTGGATGTGGAGGAAGACAGAGCCCGGGGAGGTTTTCAGCGCAGCCAGGGGTCCTTTTACCCCTCTCTCCTTCAGAAGCGAAGCCTTGGCCGGACTCTGTCTGAATCAAGGAAGCCTCTGAATCTTCTGTCTTGGAAGGTTTCTTCTCCCTCTCCTTGATCTTCATTCACAGCAGACACAGAGCTGGAGGCTCAGTCAGGAAAACGAATCCTGTTTTGGCTTGGGCTGCTTCTGTGGCCTCCAGGAGCCCATGGGATGCTCAGAGCTAAATGCCTCCTGATTCTGACCAAGGATGGATTAGACCCAGAGAAGGGACGCCGTGGCGCAGCAGCTTAATGACGCTGGGAGTTGCCGGCCAGAAATGGTCGACACTTCAGCGGTTCGAGCCCAGACGCCCAATAGTTTTCTCTGAACACTTAAAGACATGTCACCCAAAGGGTCAGGATTTGCTGCCTTTCCAACCAGAGGCACAAAACAAGAAAAAGATATTGATTTCTCAAGGAGGTTTTTATTGTCTTTTTCGCACTGGTTGGTAGGGGTGACATCTGATGGCCTGAACAGCCTCTTCCAGTTCTATGATTTGATTTGAAGAGTTAATTCTATTCACACACAGAGAAACACACATGCAAACTGCCAGTGTGGGCACATCTTTACCAGCATGACACTCTCTGCTGAATCTGTCATCTCTGGTCCTCCGTCACACCCGATGGATTTACTCCTTCATTCATCTGGATGTTCTGTTGCAAGAAATGTTTTTTTGAATCTGATATTTGTGTCAAAGTGTTGGGAACTCCCCTCCAGTTTTAGCATAAAAACAACAGCCCACCGCCTCACTTCCAAATGATTTTGAAAATGAGAAGAAGGAACATCATCTCTTTGGCCCATGAATCTCAGGATCACATGCAGCAGTCACAGACGGGCCTCCAGATTTCAGAATATCAACATTATCCAAAGATGACAGTTGAATATGCATCTGACTCAAGAGTCCGTCAACTTCATATTGTTCCCCTTTGTCATCCAAACTACATAATGACTTACAAAAAAGAGAAAAATGGTTATAATGGTTGCTTCAGAATGCAATAGAGTCTGACCTTCCTGAGTAACAATTTAAAAAAATAGGGTCCATCGATTTTCTTCCTCCAAACAATGTGCCAATGAGCTTTTTCTCCAGGCTTGCAATACTGTACCTATAACCTATTCAATGAAACTTCTACCTTGTCAGCATAAAAATCCCCCAACTGTATCTTTCTTAGTACCAATGCATTACAGGCCTGCCTGGTAGGATCCTTTGTGTAAGACAATGAGGTCTTTAACTCAAATTTCCAGCAGTTGATGCAGAAGATTCTTTTCTGCTTCCCTTTGGAATCAGAAGCAATAACTGTGTGAGAAATGCACTCACAAGTCTCTCTCTGGGTTAGTCAGAAGTAAAGTTTCTTGAAGCGTTTGCAAAGGCTGGTGGGCTTCATTGCAAATCAGAAGCCACACCTTATTACAGATTTCAGCACATTTTATCCAACTGAAGGGCATTATTTTAATACACAATTTTTTATACTCTCTATATATTTCACACAATGTATAAACATACATATAACAGTGCACTCTATCTTATAAAGGTTTAACTTGCAAGTTGCTTTTGCCTTCGAAAGAGCACAGTGTTTCCTCCCCCCAACCTCATCTCTTAGTTAAATGCCTGATTGTTTTCAAGGTTGAAAAGTTGCAAAGAGAGAGAGGCCCCTGAATTCCACAGAGATGAGGAGGTGCTAACACATGGTATTTCCTTGGTAACAAGAGAAGAAAGTTGAGCTGACCTTCTCCTCCTGGGATCCACCTTCCCTCTTCCCCGGACCATCCCTGTATTTCCTTGTATGGGTATGAGAGGATGTACTATCTGATTAGAAGTTTGATACATTTGTAAATGTCTATAAATTTCTGTGCGAAGAGAGATCTCTTTGGAGAAGACCCTGATGCTGGGAAAGATTGAAGGCAAAAGGAGAAGAGGACGGCAGAGGATGAGATGGTTAGATAGCATCACTGATGCAATGAGCATGAAACTGAGCAAACTCAGGGAGGCAGTGAAGGACAGGAAGGCCTGGCGCAATATGGTTCATGGGGTCACGAAGAGTCGGACACGACTTAACGACTAAACAACAACAACAAATAAATTTCTGATGTTTGTTTTGGAAGGGTGTGGTTCAATCGGCATTCATTGCCACGATGTTGATTGGGCTCATCCAGGTGTGTCTTGGCCAAAATATATCTGTTTACTTTCAAAGAAGTCTCGTCTCAAGTTTTTTTGTTTGGCTCTTTGAAACTTGGGTAGCAAAGAGTGCCTTACACAACCCTATGCTGACCCTCATTCCTCGCCATTTCCCCATTGGCTGAGGGGTACTCTTAGGTCACAATCTTTTCCGTCCGCCTATGGACCTACTTCCTGCTACCCTCTACAGAACACTACGTACTCTACATATGACTACTTCATACATCACATGTTCATGGTAAATAGGTGATTAGTTATGCAGGGTATGGTTTTTATTAGGCTAATAAGGGTTGGGGGGCAAGAGTTCATGCATTCCTAAAAGATCTCTGCTAGGTATCACTTTGGACAGGTCAAACCACTCCGAACTGGTTTTATCTCCCCCCCCCCGAGACATCTCTCCCTCCCCTTTTCTGGTTTCTTGTAGCCCCTTGAAGCCCCTTGGTGATGCCTCCTTATCTCTCACCAGTCTGAGGTACTTTCAGAAACAAGAGTATAGTGCAGTTAGGTATGCTCAGGAGCTATGGTCAGAAAAGGGAAGTTATGCCTAAGAGCAGAGTGGGGCAACCTCAAATCATTTTTAACTTCCAACAATAACTTTTGTATTCCTCCTTCCCTCTCAACAGGACCTCACATACGGGCCTTAGAAGGGTCTATACAGTGTGTAAAGTAGATGAATCATGATTGATTTCATAAAAATATAAGGTTAATTTTCCGATATAAATTAAAAGCTCTCCTTTCATGACAAGGAAGTATTAAAATACCACCTTCCAAAGATTGGCTTAAGTTGTTTAATTGTAGGGTTAATATGATAGGAGCATGATCAGATATAAAAATAGGATGAATAGAAAAATCTAAAATATATTTCAGTAGCATAGATGAATTTAAAAAAAAAATTCTAGCATAGGCCATATTCTATGAATGTAAGAAAAAAAGAATAGTTCCTAACCTGAGAATGAGGCTTACACCATACACCGATCGAGTTGAACTGTGTTGCTTAAGCCTGGAACACCTTTGAATTTGGATTATAAATTCTGCAGGCTATACTGTAGGCTGGTATCATTAATTGATTTGCGTATTATCATATCTATTTATTGGCTGGGTAGTTGCAAAAGGTTTTATAACATGATCCGCTTCTGCCAGTTAGGGTTTATCAAGAATAATTGAGGAGCATCAAACAATTTATGTTTAATAATTATTAGATTGGAAGTAGCTAAAGATGGAATGGACTTTGCTGCAATAGTAACTTTAGATGCAGAAGAAGCCTTAATTTGCATTATATTTTTAAAGCAAGCAATGGTAAGAGCCAAGGGATTATTTTCATGGGACTGAGATTTGTTATTTGCAGCCCTGCACCAGAGTCATAACAAACCAAATGATTTCAGAACTCAGCTGTGAGTATCCAATATATAAATAGAATACGATTGAAGCCATTTTTTTTAATGCACGTTCATATTTCCTCTTCATTCTTGCAGTTTTTATGTCCGGTCAGAGATGACCCTGATTGGGGGCTTCCCCTCCTTCTTTGCCCCTCCCTCCTTCATCTGGACAGCTATGAACAGTTGCTTCCCATTCCTTGGGCAATTTCTTCCGGTAGATGCAAGCATATATGGGGCCCAGAAAAACAGTGTCTCTTAATTGGACAAATCCTTCTTTCTAAGAGGTCATTACAAGCCCAACCAATCTCCTGCAAAAGAGAGATTTTGCTTGGGAGTTGATTGATCTCTGCTTTGGCTTCTGGTCCTTCAGATGCCACTGGGCTCTTCCTTTAACAAAGAGAAAAATATTTGTTTCAGTGTTGGTTGGTTAATTTACTTCCAAATGTTTGTACGCCACCTCCTCTTGTGATTCCAGGGGCTTATAATGAATGCAATGAAGACACAGCATGGAGAGACATCAGAATCCTCAGAGGACAGCTGTTCCTGGGCTGGTGCTGAGAACTTCCTCTCCCTCCTAGATTCTGTGGGGAAGGCAGATTCCACTATTCTTCTATCCTCCATAATCAGCAGCACCTTCAATTGTCCGAGAAGCCTCCTGGCAACCAACGCAGCTCTTGCAAAATTGATATCATCCTGGGCCAGTTGGCGAGTGGGATGCCGCATTCTGTGCCAGCTGTAGCTTCTGAGCGAAGTTCAAGGGCAGCTCCACATAAAGCAAATTAGAGTAGTCTGGCTGAGAGATGGCAAGATGTGAGCCTTCACTGTCTCGCATTCAGGAATGGGGCTAATTGGCAGACCTGCTGAAGCTCTCCTAACCACTGTTTTCACTAGGCTTCCGGTAGGAGCCATGAGTCCGAGAAAAGCTCCACCCCATGAAGCTCCACCCCAGATCAAACATCCACGATACCACAAAGTGTCTGGAGCAACATCAACTTTGCTTGCTGGGATTCAACCATAACTGTTTTGCTGGATCTAGTTCCTCCCGACCTCCAGGCACCAGGTCAGGATTTCCACCACATCTCCTGCTCATTGTAGGGTCAAGATGTCAAATTGCATTTCATTAGGATATTTAGTGGTGGATAAGACCACACTGTGCTGCTTGAGAAAAAGACAGTTCTTTGTTTGTGAAGCTGGAATTAACCCATAGGGGAAGTATTCCTTGTCTAAATAGAATATTTATTAGCCATGGTTCTGGAGCATGAATAAACCTCTAAGTTTTCTGACCCAATAGGTGAAATTTAAGGATTGTTGCAACATTCATTCATACCCAAAACTTTGTTACACACTTAACAGGAAGGAGAAAGGGGTAAATCATATGAATTAAAATGTGATAGACCACTTCTCCCATGATTTGAAACACCAGGACTTGGTGTTTGTCTTTTAAAAAAATCTTAACATTTCAAAACCTGTTAGGTGGAACCAGATATCTAAGAATCATTTTCTATTTTATTTTGACATCAAATGTTCTTTTGTATTCAGATCTGGTCTTAAAAAAATAATGTAGCATTTGGGGAAAAAGATGAAGCCCAGAAGGCCAGCACTGGAGGCCAAGATGGAGAAGATCTGCACAGCCACCATGTATTTCCCCTTGGTGCTCAGATAGGTGGGCACAAAAGACACCCAAACGCTGCAGAAGACCAGCATGCTGAAGGTGATCAGCTTGGCTTCATTGAAGGCCCCAGGGAGGTTCTTGGCCAGAAAAGCCACCAAGAAGCAGATGACAGACAGGAAGCCCATGTAGCTGAGGGCAACGTAAAAGAGGGGGACAGAACCTTCATTGCACTGCAGGATGATCTCTCCAGACTGTGAGTTCATGTCAGACTCAGGGAAGGGGGGAGACGTGCCCAGCCAGATGCTGCAGATAACCACTTGGACACCTGAGCAGAAAAGGACAGTGGAGTTGGCCAAGCTCTTCCCCAGCCATCTCTGCATGTTATTCCCTGGTTTTGTGGCCATGAACACTAACACTACTGTGACTGTTTTGGCCAAGACAGAAGAGACAGCGAGTGAGAAAATGATACTGAAGGCAGTTTGTCGGAGAAGACAGGTGGTTCTCCTTGGCCGGCCAATGAAGAGGAAGGAGGTCAAGAAGGAAAGCAGGAGGGAGACCAGGAGCATGTAAGAGAGGTCCTGATTGTTGGCTTTCACTAGAGGTGTTTCTTGGAATTTAATGAAGATTCCCAAGACAAAGCATGCGATTAAAGAAAGGAAGAACGTAATGGAAGTCAGGATGATCCCCAGATTTTCTTGATAGGATAGGAAGGTTATAATCTTGTGTGTACAGTGATCTTGATGGATGTTTGGATATTGATCTTCTGGGCATTTCTTGCATTTTTCTGCATCTGAAAAAGGCAAGGGTGAGATTTCTCATCAATCATATACTTTAAAGAAATGCATCAGGAAATTGGGATGTTGTGAATGACTGAATGTGAAGGAAATCAGTCTGCAGTAAGAAAGGGATGGGGTCTGTCCTCCCCTGTTCACAAAGAGGCTGGGCTTAATCTGCTGAGTATTTGGTTTCCACATATGATCAGTGAAAGAGAATTTTAGGGCCAAGCTAGAAACCTCTCATCAAAAGACATCTTCCCAGGGAAAACAAGGCACTGGCTCAGTTACATGGTGTCAAAGGAGGGACACCCCCCTCCCCAAATGCACTTCCCAAGGAAACCCAAACTGTCAGCTCAGCCCTGAAACCATTCCATGGCTTGGATGACAAAGATGAAATTGATGAAGGAGGCAAAATTGTCAGCTCAGCCATAAAAACTTTAGAAGACCAAGGAATGCTGAATAACACCCACCAGAGTGTTATGCTTCTTCCATTCCCTCCAGCTGGAAGGGGAAATGGTCTGAACTGTTCTTCCTTTGACTATGTGGATTTTTTTAACGTCAGTTTCATCAGGGAAGGAAGGAAGGAAGGAAGGAAGGAAGGAAGGAAGGAAGGAAGGAAGGAAGGAAGGAAGGAAGGAAGGAAGGAAGGAAGGAAGGAAGGATCTACTGTTTTACCATTCCAGTGTTGAACTTCTTAAGAACAAAACAAGTCTAGGTTTTCATCAGTGCATGAAGGGACCAAAATGCCCCCCACCCCACTCCCTGCAATGGAAAGAACTGCAGAAGGACCACATAGCACAGTTTATGTTAGCAGAAGTCAGAAAACACTTGACACAGAGCAAGAAAAGTCAGGTGGAGGTGACCTTAAGGGTGGTTTCAGGGTGAGTTGGGGCATTCTCATGCATCCCTGCTCTAAAGACTCAGTGACCACCTTCCTGCCAGAGCAAGAAGGAAGTCTGCCTCAGCCCCAACTCGTGACTTCTTTCTTCCCACCCCACTTAGACACCATCCAAGAGCTGGAAGGGCCATTGAGTCCACCATGTCTATGATCCCTGCTCAGTAGAAGACCCATGTTTTCTGGGTTTTGTGAATATAAGGAAAATGGAAGAGGCATAAAGAGAAGTGATTGGGTTTTGGAATCCTACACAGTTACTTTATTTTGGCTTCTCGGGGAATCTGAAGCTATAAACTTCAGATGCCACTAGAAATGTTCCATCCAGACAGGCACGATTGTGAGAAGATGTGATCAATCCTTTCCCAAAGACCCAACTGGTGTCATTATGCCCTGGAACTAAAGTCATACTCACTATTCAGAGAAACGGGGTGACTAGCAAAGTGAAACGTGAAAGGTATGTGGACAAGATAAAGTCCAGGAAATCCCATTTTCATGGTAATTCTAAGCCCTAGTTGGTCCAGTATCTTTTCATCTCATAACCCAGTTTACCCAACAAGCTAATTTCTTATTGCTCACCATGAAATAAATACAGAGATAAATGAGCAAGAATGGTGTCAAGCTGAAAAGTCCCTTTGAAAAAGCCTTTGCGTTGAAGAGATCAAGGAAAAGACACTTTGCTGAGGACTGTCCCTTTCCTTTGGTGTCACCCACCTTCAATGGTGGAGATGGTTCCTTCAGCGCAAGGAAGACAGTCGTAGCAGCAGATGGGCTTCCCTTCCTGAGCCACCTTCCTGGATCCAGAATGACAGCGTTCCACACACCTGGAAGGAGGCAAGGGCTGAGGACAGAGAGGAAGAACATTCAGAAAAAAGGAATTTGTTTTATGGAAGCAGGCTAAGGGAGAATGGCGTAGTGATCTGCAATAGAGTACAAATTTTGAAGTTTGTAAGAACATTGGAGTTCATCAAACAGATTGCTTCCCTGCATGTTGCTTCCCTGTTATCTTCTCTTCTAATTTTTCACAGACAATGATGTTTAGATTTAGAATTTAAATTTATATAGTAAATTACTCAAGGAAAGATTGGAGAGATATTTCACTTTGGCAAAATGAATCTTGTTGCTCAATGGCTCTGATCTACCTATATTTGCACACGACTAATGAATGATTTACTTAAATATTTAAGGGTTTATTTCTCGTAGACACCTTGACCTCTACCCAAGGAATATATTGCCTTGCTTAATGAACCTAGATGACATTCAAAACCACTTCCTGCCCAAAGAATGCAACCCTGGTGGTAAGAGGTTCAGAGGGAGTGAAATAAACATTCTCCAACCTTGTTCAGCCCTTCCATCTCTGCAGCCCCATTCGGGTTGATCATAAACATGACACCTTGGGATCCTTGTCTTTCTAGACTCCCAAACCTCACTTTGCTGACAGACATATTGGAGAAAATCACCCAGTTCACAAGGTCCAGGTCTGAGGCAAGGTCTCCCTTCTCATCCAAATAGACCCCTTCTATGGAGTTATTGTGAAACTGTGAATTTTGAAGGAAGGGATGAAGCTGCAATGGAAGAGAAAATTGGTATTTTTAGACAGGACATCCACAAATCTATGGTAAGACCCTTCATTTTTTCTGGGGTTGAATGAAGATTTTTCTCAGTATATACAAAATGAATGTGTCAGATTCATTTTCCAAATTGTTAAGAAGATAATTCATAAACAATGATTTTAAAACCTATTAACTTACACTTTAATTATATATGAACTGGACCAATACTGAGATGGGACAGAGAGGAACTTGGAAGCCTTTCAAGATTCTGTTATTATACCCAGTAACTATAAAGTAGCATTTCTGGAATCCCTGCAATGTCTGTTACTTGACCTGTCCTACCTGGAGGGACTGACATCAAACTTGAAAGCCTGCCCAAGTTTCTCTCTGTCCCAATTTACATGCAACAAAATCAGGCAAGGGTTATTCTGAGTTTCTTTCCCAAATCTCCTTCTGTCTCTGGGCTATGTAATCACCTACTCACTTCCTCTTTAATGGCTTGTTCCTTTCCTTCACTGCTTAGTAGCTCTAAATCACTTTACAGACTGCCTAGCCAAGTGACAACAGGAAGTAAAAATCATGTTAAAAAGATCCAAAGATGGTCTTTCTGAACAAAGATTGTGCACAAATCTCCTTCAACTCTACTCAATTACAATGCTTCTTGCTGCATTTGGTAAACCCATGTAGTTATGGCAAAGGGTATCTACATGAAGTCTAGAAACCAAGAAACCCACTGAGGGGACCCAGGGAAAGGGCACCAACATGAAGCTGCACATAGAGAAGCCCTCTCTTCGCTCCCCTGTGTGTTGGTGGAACCATCACTGACCCTTGAAGACCAGACTGGTGAGCAGAAGCAGCCTAGCCCTGCAAGGAAAGGTGACTCTTTTCTCCCTCTGTCCATCTCCAATCCAGAACCATTCCCTCTATTTCATTATTACTACCCAAAGAGCTTCCTTGTGTAAAAACTACTCCCTCTTAGCACATGTGTGAGAGTGTATTAATGTTAATGTATTGTGTGTTAATGTTAAGTCATAGAAATTTATCTCCCTCATTGATGTTGTAGAAAGCCTCCAATATTCTGCTCTGCTGCCCTGTGCCAAGAGCCTCTCTCTTCCTCTTTCTGCCTTCTCCTGTAGCTGACCATGGTGTCAAGGGATCATTCTGGAAAACTCCCATGTCCTCTGAACTCCTTGCCTTTCTCTCTTTGAATGGAATAATGGGTAAAATTTTAGAGATGCTTAACCAGTCTCTATCTGATTGCCTTATGCGTCAGCCTCAAATTTTCTTTATGGTAAAGTTCCAGAACTTCCAGTTATGTTACTATTTGCCCTCTATATCATTCGCTTCAAATAGTAATGAAGAAACACTGAGCACAGTGACAACATGGGACAAAATTTAAATATAAGAAGGCCAAACTAATGCAACAGGTAGAGGAACCAGCCTTAGAATTGACAATAAAGATATGAAAGTGGTGGACAGCTTCTGCCTTTTAGGATCAACCATCAACAGTAAAGCAACAAGCACTCAAGAAACACGCCACAGACTAGCACTTGGTAGAGCAGCCATGGAGGCCTTGGAAAAGATATTCAAATGCCATGCAAGGCATGGTATTCCCTGTGCCACTCTATGGAAGCGAAAGTTGGACTTTAAAGAAGCAGGATAGGAAGAGTCTTGACTCTTTTGAATGCTGGTGCTGGAGAAGACTCCTGAGAATACGATGCACGGCCAAGAAAACAAACTGGTGGATCAACTCAGAGTTCTCAGTCAAGGCACAAATTACCAAGCTCAAATGATCCTACTTCAGACCCATTATGTGAAGACCCAGCTTTCTGGAGGAGGCTGTAATCCTGGGAAAGGTGGAAGGAAAGAGAAGAAGAGGAAGACCAGCAGCAAGGTGGAGGGACTCAGTTACAGGGCAATGAGTGAACCATTGGAAGACTTGGAAGAACAGGTTAGGGATAGATTGTCTTGGAGAAAATCGATCTATGTGATCGCTAGGAGTCGAAAATGACTTGATGGCACATAATCAATCAATCAATTGGTTATTAATTATTATTTTGATTTTGGTCTTCTTCAAAGCACAGGTCCATATAATAACTTAGAAAATTATTTTCTGAAGAGAATTGGTATTCTTGGAGGCTCCAGTTCTTAATAACCAACATGAAAACACATTTCAGAAATGGTTCAAGTGAGCTCCATTGTTGAACAAAGCAAGAAGCTATTGGAGAATCTCTCTGATTGCATCTAATTTGCTATTTCTGAACTACAGTCTTTTTTCTAGGTGATCTTGATGATCTTACTCTGTATATTTCTGTAAGGAAGTGCACAATTACACACACACACAGAGTGACCCCTCTAACTTTTTTATGGGGGAGTCCCTCAGTTCCCCTTGCTGAACCTGTACAGAGCCTGTTTGGTCATGAGGATCTGCCTCTCGCTTGAAGAGAAATGCCCCCTGTCACTCAAGAGGGACTGCAAACACATCTTTCTCTCAGATTTTCTTCCTTTTTCTGTAGCTAGAAGAAGGTGTGGTAGGATAAATCTTCTCAGAATGGAACTATCTTCAGAAAAAGTTGCAAGTCATTTAATGTAGAAAAATAAATTTTAAGAGCTGAGAGCTGATGATAGTGGAGAAAGGGGAAATGAATGATCCTGGCATTTGCAGAATCTGTCTCAGCTGATAAACATCCAGGAATACAGATTCACACAGTACAGGTGAAGCAACTACTACAACATTGTGCTGAGTTTATGAAGCAAATTCTGAGATCAATGCTTAACATGCAGAAATCCAGCTGCTGAATGTACTACCAGGTTCCTTTCAAACCTTTGCCAAGGAGGTTTAGTGGCTCAGGGGTTGGATGAGGACTGTGGAGACAAGGGATTGAATGCCCCCCTCAGCAGAGTTCAGGCCAATTGCTTACTCTGAGTTAGCCCAATTTATCTGCAGTGTTGTTCTGGGAGAAGAATTGGAGAATGAAGTGCTATGGAGAAAAGTCAAAACTTAAGAACCCAAAGAAAAATGATGTTGTGCACAACCACACCAGAAGAATTCTGCCCAGTGATGTCAAAAGGGAACACAAAGCTCGTCATAGAGACACAACATTGTTCCATCTCTCTACAGGTGAATGGGAAGCTCACGAAGAGAAACATCTTTGCTCACCTTGAGCATTACTATGGATGCCTTTGCTCTACTGGTCTGTGCTGATAGAGGAACTCTGCCTGAGGCTGATAGATGGGTCACTTGACCAGGAGAAGAACCCCAACTCTCCAGCAGCTTCCTGCCAGTTAAGCTCAACTCCCAGAGAATGTCCATCTACTTTCCTTCCCTCTTTTCTTTTTCCAGATACTTTCCACTTTCCACTCTAACCATTAAAGTTCTCACTGGGCTTTATCCTACATCGTTTATCAGCCCAGAAAATGTTGGCCATGTTCTGCCACTTGCTGTGACCTTTTCCTTTCTCCAATTCTAGTGAAAATCTAAAGCAGCATCAAATGAATAAAACTGTTTTTAACCTAGAAATGGGACTCTGTCTGGGCCAAGGCAGTCCTCAAGCAGAGGAGCAGCCCAGCAGAGGAGGAGTCAGAAGGATGACACTGTCTAATACACCCCCCAGATCACTGGAATGGAGGGGACAGGATTGGGTGGGAGATGGTGGTGCTCCTGCTTGCCAGGAGAAAAGTCAGAGAAGGGAGACACACAAGCAAAACAATTGATTAACCAAGAAACCATTATTGCCAGGATATGAAATGACATTTGACTGAACGAGAGAAAGGATGCCTAAACACTGAAGATGTCCAAATTATTTCTTCCAAATGAAGTTTGAAAGGAGAATCTATTGACAAAGGAAGAAAAAAACTGAAGGGAATTCAAAAGAGGAATGGAAAGCTGGAATTCAGTATAATGTCTGTCTTTGAATTTAATTTTAATTTTATTTTATTTTGAGAATAGGAACCTAATTCTTACATTTGTAAAACTAATTCTTAGTTGCAGAAGAGAGTTGTACAGGAGAAAATAAATACCTGCCAAGCCTTCAGCCGTGGAGTCTCCAAGTTCTTCCCACTTTTGATTCTTGTCCTTTTAGATCTCGGGAAATAGGCTTCATGTAAGGCCCGTGCCACAGCCCAGATGGTGTTGTAAATGAAATAGTTGTCCTGAGACAGGACCCGATCCAATATCTCCTGAGGCAGAGCCTCCAACTCTTCTCTCTCTCTGCACCGTCTCCAGACTTTCACTGAAAAGGCATCCTTGGTGTAGGAGCATCTGAAAGATGTCTGTGCAAGATAATGCATGACAGGGGAAAAATGAATCAATCCATCATACTTACCCATGTGGTTTCTCTTCATCAGAAAGGAAAAAATGCTATGGATGAATTGATTGGGAAAGATAGTATTTTTCAAAAAAATGGTGAAGTCCCATCGGATTGTTGTGATCAGGACTTTTCCTGTAACTGGTTCCTTAAAAGTTGCAAAGACTTCTTGTAAAATGATTAGCCCTATATTGAATGAATAGGCTTCAGCGCCATAAAGAAAGACATTCACTTGTCTCCACTTTCGGTATGGACGATCACTTATAATAACACGATAGATCGTTTTAGAAAAGGTTTGTGAGAAAACCGGACAAATGCTGTTCCTTATCAGCATGGAGGTCATCGCCCTCAAGAACAATTGACCATTGTCAGTCTCTGGAGCAAGGAGACCCACCAAGGTCCACCTGAAATGGAGGAGCAGCTTGACCACCCCCGGATACTGGACTCCTTCAGGAGGGAGCATTGGGTAGAAG
Source organism: Python bivittatus (assembly GCF_059951505.1). Taxonomy (NCBI): domain Eukaryota; kingdom Metazoa; phylum Chordata; class Lepidosauria; order Squamata; family Pythonidae; genus Python; species Python bivittatus. The sequence goes on from NW_028277107.1 coordinate 1,756,195, forward strand.
AAAGGAGACTGAGTTTTAACAGTCAGAGTCTGGGAAACAAAATTGTAATTGATCTGAAAAGGAATGAGAGACAGTATTTTATTTGATACACATAATATCCAAAATGTAAAACAACAATTCTGGGTGAATGGAGGGATTGATTCAGGCATTGTGTCCCTTCCCATTTGCTCCTTCAGTGGAGAATTTTCTGAACTCTGGGAAGTAGAAGGTCCCCCAATCTGGACTTGGACCATTGTAGAGGGAATACATCTGCTCTAAATCTTCCCTTTCTTTGGATAACCTGAACTTTCATCCTCAATGCCTATCAGTCCCAGAATTAAACTCTTGTTTTCCTTTACAAGAGAGGAGCTCAGATTGAAAGCTGCATGACTAAAAAGTATCTTCCCAGGAAAGACACACCTGAGGCACTTTGTAGGTGCCCAACATGGTTGAAATGAGGATGGAGATGTCAGTTTCGGCCCCTTCAAGGACAGCCACTGTGTTTCTCTGCCTTCCACAGCTGTAGTTGGGGACATTGGCCTCCCCGTCCCCAAGCAGGTCCAGCAGAGCATCCAAAGTCTTTCCTGCACTGAAATAATTTTCATAGACATTGTAACCCAGGGTGATGTTGGGCAAGAGACGGGAATCCTGGTTGATCTCCTGGATGGCAAAAAGGAAGGAGAGCATTTTCCAATCTTCTGTTGATGCTATCCTGCAAATATCAATATACAGTATTAGAACTTAATCATTAAAAAGAGCATTTTATTTAACCGTTTTCTATGATGATATTTCTAATCTACCCAAGTCCAAGTCTCTCTCTGAATGGATTACACTATTCTGAAAAATATTGATTTAAAAATAATTAAAACATTACAGCATGTTAATAGATATTATGAGATTAAATTCAAAGGTATGATCCCAGTTTGTGACTGGAAAAGAACTTACCTTCTGCAAAACTTCATTGTTGGAAGTTTGACTTATCCTTCTATATAAAACAAAGAATCATTGAGTACAAAAGTTGAAAAGCCACTTAGACCAACATCTCCACACTCAGACACACACATCCAAACACACAAGGAGCAGCTGTGACTGTTAACAAAGCCAGCACGTTATCAACCTCTGGACAAGTTTTGATTTTGACGTCCTTGAGTGGAGACTGAACTTCCATTGAAATCATTACCTGATTACAACATCTGGCATTATTTCAAATGGCAGTCATACACATTTGGAAATTCAGTGACTAAATAAATTCCTGTCTGTGATTCCTTCATATTATCAGTGAGGTTTTGTTCATTAAAAAAAAAAAAAAAAAGTGGAGGTTATCTCATTTTCAAAGCAGGGAAAAAAAGTATTGCTGCATTTTTGTGTCTGTGTTGACAAGGGAGGGGTAGAAGGGAGCAACCCCCCTCTCCATCCACTGTCTAGCTCAGAGGATGTCGAGGAAAGTGAGATGAGAGATAACAAAAGCAGGAGATCAAGGCGACAAAGGCTCCTAAGGTTGGAGGGAGGCTGTCATGCAATGCAGGCATTCACTTACCACAATAATTCATTTGAAGGGGTTGCGTTAAAGCTTAATGGTTGAAACTTAGCTCTGCTTGCAGAGATTATGCCACCAATGAAAAGCTGTCCTGGTCTGTAACGATTGTGAGGGTCCACCCCATCCCTCTTCGGAGTCAGGAGGCATTTGGACTTGAGCTTCATACAGACTCCCTGGGGCCACAGAAGCAGCACAAGCAGCAACATGATTTATGTTCCTGACTGAGCCTCCAGCCCTTTTCTTGCTGTGAATAAAGAGCAAGAAGATGTAGAAGCCCTCTTCCAAGACAGAAGCTTCACCCTAATCCAGACTGGTTCCAGCCAAGACTTCAGATCTGGAGAGGAGAGTAATAAACACGGCCCCCGGCTGCCCTAAAAGGCTCCCCTTGCTCTTGCTTTCTGCAGAAGCATTTATTCACCCACAACTTTCCAATGCCATGACATCAGCCCACAAGGCTATAGTCTGGTATTGAAGTGAAAACCTGTTATTGACATCTGTTGTCAAATTTTCTCAAGATTTGCAGAAAAGTCTCTAGAGATTGAGCCCCAAGACAACAAGTAAATCACTGTGATTTGGATCATTGTCAGGAGAAGAAAGATCACCCCTCTTAAGTCTGAATGAGTCAACAGGCAGATATGGAAAGGGGAAGTCACAGATGGGCTCCCAACTTTGAAGATGAGCCAATGATGGGATGGGAGAATTTGGCCCCAAACCTCTGCAAGAGAATGTCCTTATACAATCAAGTATCAAGAAAAGTTTTTGGTAAGGGTGTGAACAGTCCCACCTAAGTACAAATGAAGTTGGTCTTGATTTGTGATGGACTTTGGCTCTAGTTGTCAAGTTAGCCAAGGGCCTGCTGAGATGGGTGGTTGCTCATTTATTGAATGCAGACACATGTTTATTTCTTTATTTCTTGTTTCAGTTTTAGGCTCTGGGTGGATAACAACATCATAACAGACATGACTATAAAAACAACACACATAATCAACAGCCAAGGTAAACAAAACAGAACCACCAACAAATTGATATAGCCATTGCACACACCTGGATGCCCAAGCCCAATGATAAAACCAGGTCTTGAAGGTCTTGAGAAAAGCCGGTGGGCTCAGGGCCAATCCATTCTCTGGGGATGATGTTCCAAAGGGTGGTGCAACAACAGAAAAACCTCTCTTTCTGGGCCCTCCCCTTTATTTATTTATTTAATAGACTTGTCCCTGCCCATCTCTCCACAATGGGACATTCCCTAATAGATGGGACCCAAATCAGCCCTTCCTTACCAGACTTAATGGGACATATTCAGGGAGAGGTGGTCCCTCGAATAACCTGGCCCCATGTCATGAAGGACTTGATGAGTCATTATTAGCACCTTGAACTGCATCTGGAAACAGACTGGCAACCAGTGCACCTGATCAGATGTGCAATATATGCTGATGTAGGAAGGCACATAAGTGCCCGCACCATTGCGTTCTGTACCAGCTGTAGTTTCTGGATGCTTTTCAAGGGTAGCCCCATGTAAAGCACATTGCAGTAGTCCATCTGAGAGGTGGCCAAACCATGATTTACTGTGAGCAGAGCTTTTGGCACATGACAGTTGGCGCATGACATAAAGTTGCACAAAGGCCTTCCTGGCAGCACTGCCATCTGTTCCTCAAGTAGGAGTGAGCGCAGGAGGACCTCCAAATTGCACCCAGGTTCTATTTGTTGTATAATCCCATCTAGAACATGAAATGGAAACTCCTCAGAACCAGGAGGCCCTAATATCCAAAGCCACTCAGTCTAGTTAGGGTCGAGCAGTGGGCTGTGTTTCCCATCCAACCGCACATAACATCCAGACACCAAAACAGGACCTCCATGGCATCACTTGGACAGCCGGGGGTGGAAATGTAAAGCTGGGTATCATCCACGTACTGATGGTGCCTCACTCCATGCCATTGAATATCCTCACCCAACAGTTTCATATAGATGTTAAACAGGATCAGAGAGGGAACTGAATCCCGTGGTACCCTGCACAGCAGAAGCTGAGGGCTGCAATTCTGCCCCTGATCAACACTGATTGGAACTGCCCTGGAGGAAATAAGACAGCCAACATAGCAAGATGCCAAACTGGAAAGGTACCATGATTGGTGGTATTGTAAACCTCTAAGAGTTCAAGAAAAGGAAGGATTGATTCCCTACCCCTATTCACAGAGCTCATTGACAGATGTAATCAATGCTGTTTCAGTTCCATACACAGGCTTGAAACCTGACTGAAAGGGGTCCAGATAATCCACTTGTGCTAGGATTCTCTGAAGCTGGTGTACAAGCACCTTCTCTACAGCCTTCCCTAAAAAGGGCAGGTTGGAAACTGGACAAAAATTGTCTAGTACATTTGCACCTAGTGATGGCTTCTTGAGGAGAGGGCAAATTGCCAGAACCTGACCACCTGTCACCACCCAAGGGGCCTTAGCCAACCAGGAGGAGCATGGATCTAATACACAGGTGGCTGAGCTCAGAACCTTGTCCACTTCATCAGGACCAACAGGACCAAAGTCCTCCCAGATAACTGAGCAAGACTGAGCCCCAGTCATCTCCATAGGACCTCCTCCAACTCCGGAGTCCATCTTGGAGTGAATCCGAGATACTTTGTCAGTGTTTTCCAAGTTCATTCATGCTCCAAAATGGTGGATGATAAACGTCATAACTCGGGAATAATTATATGCTATGATGATTACGTCCACCTTACAAGCGAAAGCACTTCCCTCGAAGAAAGATTAATCATTTCTTTAAAACTATTATTGCTTTTTTAAGAGGAATAACTGAGTTGCACTTGTAGAACTGTTTGTTTCGTGGTGCTTTTCCTGGCCAGGAAACTCCTTAAGGTCTTCAACGAAGCCAAACTGATCACCTTCAGCATATTGGATGTTAAAATAAAATATAAAGGATCTAAGGATATTAATCCTTTTTTCTTTCAACAGTAATAATTGCCAGAGCATAAAGGCATTTGTTGGGTCTTGCAGTGGCCTGTGTCTGGATGGAACCATTTCTATTGGCATCTGAAGTTCATGGTACCAGATTTCCTGAGAAACTAAGAGGCAGGGAACTGTCTAAGATCCTTCCAGAGCCCAATGACCCTCTTCCATTTTTTGCTTTTCTTTGCTATGTTCACAACATCCAGGTTATTACCCACAGTGTAGGGTTCTCAAAACATTGGTCAAGGATGGTGGACTCAATGACTAAATGGCTCTTCCATGTCCTGCATTCTCTTTTTATGGGGTGGGGGGTGAGAAGAGAGACATCATGTCGGGGCTGCACCACACTTACTTCCTGTCCAGGTGGGAAGATGGTCCACCTACAGGAATGCCTGATGATGCCCTCAACTCCTCCCCATTCCCTCCCTGAAGATCACCTCCACCTAATTTTTCTTGCTCCATGTCTGAAGTAGTGTTTTTCAACGTCTGCTGAAAGAAGCTGTGTTAAGTGATCTTTCTGCTGTCCTTTGTTCCATTGTAAGCAATGTTTCCCCTCCGGCTGATTTCTTTCAGTGTCTCAGGATTTCCCCCTTCCCTCCAGCCCTGGCAGCTGCCCTGCATGGCCCTTTCTTCCTGGGTTGCTGCGCTGCCTCCTAGGTGTGGTGGTGGACCTCTGCTCTTTTTTGCTTGCTCCACCCATGAAATGGGGAACATCTGGCTGTTTTATGTTCCTCTTTGTACCCGTGGTCCAGTGATGCACAGGTGAAAGTCTGAACTCTTTTTTTTTAACTAGTCCATCAGTGGATTGATAAAATGTAGCATCTAGTGAACAAATATATGCTATACTGATTACGTCCACCTTACAAGCCAAGGCCCTTCCCTTGAAGAAAGATTAATCATTTCTTTAAAACTATTATTGCTTTTTTAAGAGGAACTGAGTTGCACTTGTAGAACTGTTTGTTTCGTGGTGCCTTTCCTGGCCAGGAACCTCCCTGAGGCCTTCAACGAAGCCAGACTGCTCACTGCTGCTCTTCTGCAGTGTGTAGGACTAAAACTGATAATGAACAGACAAATATGTAGAAAAAAAGTGTCTCTAAGGAAATAGGCTTTCTGACCTACAATGAATATCTGAGGACCATCTTGGCTTCCCTTGCACTTTCCTTGTCCTTACCTACTGTATTTGTACTAGCAATCTTTGTGAAACACAGAGACACTCCCATCGTCAAAGCCAACAACCAGGACCTCTCTTACATCCTCCTTGTCCCCCTCCTGCTTTCCCTCTTGACCACCTTCCTCTTCATTGGCCGGCCAAGGAGAGCCACTTGCCTTCTCTGACAGACAGCCTTCAGCATCGTCTTCTCAGTTGCTGTATCTTCAGTCTTGACCAAAAGAATCACAGTGGGGCTGGCCTTCCTGGCCACAAAGCCAGGGAACAGAGTGAGGAGATGGCTGGGAATGGGTTTGGCAAATTCCATCATCCTTTGCTGTTCCTGTGTCCAGTTTATTATTTGCTCTGTCTGGGTGGGAGTCCCCATTTCCTGGTTCTGACATGCAATCTCAGCTGGGAGAAATTGTTCTGAAATGTAACGAAGGCTTTATTGGCGTGTTTCACTCTGCCCTTGGCTACATGGGCTTCCTGGCTGCCATCTGTTTCATGGTGGCTTTCTTGGCCAGGAACCTCCCTGGGGCCTTCAGTGAAGCCAAGCTGATCACCTTCAGCATGCTGGTCTCCTGCGGTGTCTAGGTGTCCTTTGTGCCCACCCACCTAAGCACCAAGGGGAAGAACATGGTGGCCGTGCAGATCATCTCAATCCTGGTTTCCAGTGCTGGACCTCTGGGCTGCATTTTCAACCCCAAGTGCTACATTATCATCCTGAGGCCTGGTCTGAATACAAAGGAGCATCCAACAAAAGTAAAAATGTAATCTATGTACGTAACTTTGTTTTCACTCCTATGCTCCAGCTTTTCGATCCAATAGGAATATTCCTGATGGGAAAATAACCTGATGTGATAGTTTTTCAAGGGAAGTCATTACAAAGTCATTGAATGATGTGGGATATGAACAGACAGATAAAAGAGATAGATAAAAGAGATAGAATGATAATGATTAATAATAGGAAGAGGAGTGGGGGTTCTTCTATATTCCAATGTCTGAGTATCATATTCTAAAAGTTTTGGAAATTAAGAAAGCAGTTATGGCTCCACCATTCCTTTCCTCAATCCTCAAACAAGATAGTTGTTCTTGGGGACACTCCACCACTTAGAAATGAGCCCCAGGAGGGAAAGTGAAGGACTCAAGTCTTCTGTTTGAGGTATTTCTTTATTCCTTGATTTCAAGCAATTTGAAGTTGCTTTAAGTGTATGTTTTTCAACCACTTATGTGGAATCAAAACACAGGACTCAAATGCAACATTATCAAAGCTTCCCTGCAGTGTTTATTAGATAGCATGCACTGGAGGGGATCTCATCAAGAGTTAGTGGGAGATACTCCCCTGCAGGCAAAATGGATGTCCTGATATTTATACATTTCTACAAGAAGGGGAAGGAAAAAGAATGCATACACATACATATTCATGTGATGATGCAGGCATACATCAGTAAGCAATAGATCCCAAGTTACTTTCTGCCCCCCTTCTTATCTCATCTTCCTTTGAGACAGATCCCTTGTGTATTTGCCCCTCTTCTTGTCTGCTATCTTCAAGGAAAACAACAGCCTTACTAAGAGGAAGACACCGGTTAGTTCCAGGTGCCAAATGCCAGGAAGAACTGCGAGACAGATGCCTTTTACACTGGGATGTTTGTGAGAAGGTGTTGAGATGAGGCTTTTTACAACCAGCTGAGTTGACACCAGTTGGATAAATTAATTACAAACAGTCAGCTTCAAGGGTGCTGCACATTCCATTATATTTCAGTTTTATTAAGGTGATCCCATTCATCTGAGGCCTCTAGAAACTTACTTCTACTTCCTTCACCCAAAGATGTATTTTCCTCATAATGCCTTAATTGCCATCAACATGTCTATGGGTAATCAGGACCTGGGCAAAGATAAGTGACTTTCTTGGCAAGGTACGATGGAAACTGATCACAGCAGGCAGGCATGGAATCTCTGTAATGACTAAAAGGGAGTTTGTCATCCAAACAAGGCAGATGGACAACAGCCCACCAAGGCAATAAGGAAGGAAAAGTGAACCCAATTCACTCCCTTATTGCCATAGTGTAAGCTTGAACATGAGCATGTCCCCATGCTACGTTGGATCCGCTTCTTGCCTTTCCCCACCAATTCTCCAGGCATCATTTCTGGTGCTTCATTTCCTGCAGGGCCTCAGTAAACCAAGCAGCCAACCAGAAAGGGTCCACATGTGGGCAATGGAGTCCAGTGCACTGCTTTCCTCCCGTTTACCAGGCACTGAACTGAACCACCTGCCAGAGAGTTTGGTTCCATTAGATGCTTGAGACAGACCTTCTGAATCCTTCCCACTGCCCCTTGGAGATTGTGAGTGGTGCCCAGTTGCAAGTGAATCAGGGTGTGATCTGACCATAGCAATGCAGTGGCTGAAATCCTCTCCATCTTCAGATCAGACCTCATTTACTCTGAGGCAAAGATGAGGTCTAATGTAGGACCACCTCCATTATCTGAGACCAGCTTATGGTTGCCATGAAGGCCATGATCTCCCAGCCCTTGGATGGAGGTTTGATAGTTTGATTCTCTCTCCATTCCTTTCTAACATAGATATGGAGTCACTGGGAGAAGTAATCCATCTGCATAGCATGTGAGACAATTAGCATGCTTGTGACACCCAGTAGTACATCTCCACCCTGGGCTATAGCAATGATGCCACAGAGTTGAATATTCAGTGCCTGGAGACTGTGAGGGTCTGGATGGAGATGGCAGGTTGCATCTCAACTCTAGCTAGAATTGAGTATCTCTGGGTTTGGGGGCAGCCTGGTTCTGGAGCCATTCCATCAATACCTCTGAATAGTGTAGTAGTCCCCCAGACCAAAATGGTATACAATTTGGGGGTCCTCCTGGACTCATGACTCCCAGTCCTAGAAGAGACATTGCAGAAATCCATCTTGTGTACTAGTTGTACCCCTTGCGACTCTCCCAACCCATGGACCTCAATGCCCTCCATGGTATATGGAGGAACTGAGAGGGATGAAATGGATTAAGCTGTGTGCTGAGGCTTTTGCTGATTTTCTGGAAGAAAAGTCACTCAGATTCATTCCAAGTTAGACGTCGGCGTGGCTGCTGGTCTAGTGGAGGTGCCTAGGGCAGTCTCTTGCCTGGTTATCTGGGAATGGTTTGATCCTGTTGCTCTCGAGGAAGTGGACAGGATCCCAGGGAGTGTGAGTGCAACCCCCTGTGTTTTAGACCCAGGCCCCTCCCGGCTGGTGAAAGCCTCCTGGGATGTGACACATGGGTGGGTTCTGGCAGTGATGAATGCTTCTCTGGGGGAGGGAGTGGTGCCCCAACCTTTTAAGGAGGCTGTGGTCTGCCCTCTTCTTAAGAGGCCATCACTAGATCCCACCCTGTTGGATAATGTTCGTCCAGTCTCCAATCTTCCCTCTTTGGGGAAGGTGGTTGAGAAGATGGTTGTGCTGCGGCTCCAGAGGTTCTTGGATGAAACCTATTATCTGGACCCTTTTCAGCTGGGGTTCAGGCCTGGATATGGGATGGAAATGGCATTGGTTGCACTTTTTGATGACCCCTGGCAGGGGCGAGATGGGAGTAGTGTGTCCATTCTCGCTCTATTTGGCCTCTCGGCAACCTTTGATACTATCGGCCATGATATCCTTCTGGAGCAGCTTCAGGGGTTGGGAGTGGGGGGCACTGTGTTGTCCTGGTTCACTTCCTTCCCCTGCGGCCATTCCCAGTCCGTGTTGATAGGGAGCGAGAGGTCCAGCCCATGGCTCCTGCTTTGTGGGGTTCCACAAGGTTCGTTACGTTCTCCATTCCTCTTTAACATCTACATGAAGCCGCTGGGTGAGATCATCTGCCATCATGGGGTGAGATATCATCAGTATGCTGATGCTACTCAGCTGCATATCTCAGCCCATGGTGAGTTAAGCGATGCCATGACCTCCCTCTCACAGCGCCTGGAGGCTGTTGAAGTCTGGATGGGGAGCAACAGGTTGAAACTGAACCCTGGCAAGACGGAATGGCTCTGGGTTTGGGGTTCTTTGGCCCATGGAGAATTTCCATCTTTGGCCTTGGATGGGGTTGCACTGCCCCAGACAGACCCAGTGCATAATCTGGGGTTCTCCTGGACTTGCGACTCCTCCTCGAGGATCAGGTGGCGGTCATGGCCAGGAAGGCCTTTGTACAACTGCAGGTTGTGTGCCAGTTACACCCTTTCCTGGACCAACAGGCCCTGCTCAGTCACCCATACCCTAGTCACCCCTGCATTGACACCCTGTAATGCACTCTACATGGAGCTGCTCCTGAAAAGGATCCGGAAGCTTCAGTTGGTTCAGAATGGGGCAGCCCGCATAGTTTTGTGCAAGCCTAGGTTTGCACACACGTTAACTCTCTTGCGGGAGCTGCATTGGCTGCGGATTTGCTTCTCAGTCCAATCCAAGGTGCTGGTTGTCACCTTTAAAGCCCTATATGGCTTGGGGCCAGGTTATCTGAAGGACCACCTTTTCCCAGTTTCATCTGCCTGACCCACCAGATCAGGGAGGCAGGGTATGTTACGGGTCCCCTCTATTAAGGAAGTCCATCTAGTGGGACCAAGAAGAAGGGCCTTCTCCGTGGTGGCTCCCTCCCTGTGGAACATCATCCCCACAGAGATAAGACTGGCCCCCACCTTGATGCTCTTCTGCAAGGCCTGGAAGACATGGTTGTGTCAACAGGCCTGGGGATCCCAGGTTGACCTGGAGCCCATCAAATGGCTAGTGTAAATGTATTGCTGTTGGCAGGGGAATTGGGGGGGGGGTAGAGTGGGCTCTGTATTGGGATTTTTATTTTTGTAAGCCACTTGGAGTCACTATGAGTGAGTTGGAGGCCCTATAAATGGAACAAACAAACAAATAAATAAATAAAGGAGCAGTCATCAATCTCAACAGATCCTGGCCTAATTTTTCAAATATAGTCAAAGTCCATTACAAATCAAGATCAACTAAATCCATATTGATGTGTGATTGTTGAAGCCTATGCAAAAATATTACTTTTGTACTAGATTGTATGAAGACCTTTTTGTGGAAATGTTTGGATCCAAGTTCTCCTGCCTCTCTCATTGGTTCATCTTCAAAGTTTGAACTCCATCTGTGACCTCTCCCTTTGTGCATCAGAGTTCAGAGAGGAGATGTCTCTCCTCCTTGCCAGCATCCAAATCATAGTGATTTATTTGTTGTCTTGCTGTTAAATCTCTAAAGTCTTTTCTGCAGACTTTCTGAAGATTTCACACAAATGACATCATCACATTTCTGTAAAAAGCTGTCAATAAATATAAGTAATAATTGAGTTGTTTTTTGGCTCCATATGTGTCTGCATCAATTCCAATCTTTATCTACCTCCAACAGGGTGTATAAAGCTATTTCTTGGAAAATTTGGGGGCCAAATTCTATTTTTTTACTAATTGGGCCATCTTCAAAGTTGTCTGGGAGTTCTCTTTCTGGTCACCCACAAGCTGATTCATTCAAAATTTGAGGAAGGGATGTTTCTACCTGCAATTATACAAAATTATAATGATTTGACTTGTGCTTAAGTCTCTAGAGACTTTTCTGCAATTGTGCAGATTTCACACAAATGTGTCAAAAACATGCTTTGATGTCAGGATCAGATTCAAGAGCGATATTGATGAAGTGTTACATCAGGCACCCTGGTGCATAAATGGGTCTGGAGAAAGAGGAAGCCTGGGGAGATAATTTAGGCAGGCAGGGCCCATCTTTTCTTCCTTCCTCTTCAAATGTGAAGCCTGGCCTGGAATCTCTCTGGATTAGGAAAGCCTCCAGAGAGTCTGTCTTGGAAGAGGGCTTTGGTTTTTTCTACCCCTCCTTCTCATTCTTTCTTCAAAGCAGACACAACGCAGGAGGTTGAATCAGGAGCACAAATTATCATGGTGCTGATACTTCTAGTAACATTGCTTCTGTGGCCCCAGGGAGTCTTTGGGATGCTCAAAGCCCAATGCCTCCTGACTCTGAAGAGGGACGAAGTAGAGCTGCAGAATCATTACAAGCCGGGAGAGTATTCCATTAGCGGCATGGTCTCTGCCTTCAAAGCGAGATTCCTGCCGTTCAGCTTCAATACAACTCCCTCGACTCAGTTTTCCTCGTAAGTCTCTCTTGCTGCACTGTGTTGCAGCCACTCTCTTGCTGACTGACTTCTAAACTGCCACTCCTCCTCTTTCACCAGACATTGTCCCCTTGATCTGGTAGTTTTACTATTTTGCAGTTTTCATCTTTGGGGACCCATTTTAGATACTGCAGGTGATGAGGCTCCCCTGAAATCATCAAGTACAGTGACCAAAGAGACCTTTTCTTTTTCTTCAGCATGCAGAATGAATGTCCACCTCTTTTGTCATCATCAGAACAGAGCTAGACTGTGGAGAGAGAAGATGGGACAGTCTCTCCCCTGTACCTCTTCCCTCTTCAGCCCCATAAAGGGCAGGAGCCCTCCAGCTGATCCTGGCCTGTGGGGTCGATGCAAGACTGAACGATGCTTCCTTGTAGACAAAAGAATCTCCACAGGAGAACGTCTGAGTTAAAATTGTATGTCTCACACTGTTTTTCTACACCAAAACACATTGATGTTAGGAAAGAGTCTGAGAGAGGCTTTTACTGATTCACTGATTTTGCAGATGTCTAAGATTTCCATTCGTGAATTTATGCTAGGTATCCAGCAAATTTATGCCTGGGAAGAAGTCAGGAATCCTTAAGAGAAATGGCTCAGAAGGTCCTTTGTGGTCCACTCTTTTCACCTTATCCTTCGATTAATATGTTAAACTGCTGATCTATTACTTGCATAGAAATGATGATAATGTTATGCTGTGCTTGAGTTTATGCAATATATGGTAATACCAAAAAAAAAAAAAAAAAAAGATTAGATCCTTAGTCCCAGAGACTGATCTAAATATAGATTTAGGTTCCACTATAGAAGTTTGGCAGTGGACTTAAAAATCTAAACGTGTCCAGAAACAGGTGATCTGATGGCTTAGTTAACATTCAGAGCTGATTCTGTGTAGAAGTGTGTCTGTTGCTTAAAAGACCCTTTCTAGCTTTATGATTCTGTGATTTTATAATTATTATGGAACACTAGGTCAAACGTCCAGGATGTATTGGAGAAGATCACTTGATTTAAAAAGAGGGACAATATTTTAAATCAATTAAGTTGTGGTTCATTTGCAAAGATATTTATGCTTGTTCAAGAATAATCAGGGGATAATAATAACCTGCGTTCAGAATCTTAAAATGTGATATCAATGGAAAGAATCCCAGAGTTGCACTGAAATATGGGATCTCTCTGAGCATATCACCCATCCCAATTAGGAGAGAAGAAACAATCTATCCAAATATTTTGTGAGGAAATTTTTTTTTTCAAAAAACCTACTCAAAATATTGAAGTTCTGTTCCTGTAGAGAACTGAGACAGCACCTATCCCATATGAGCCAGTCTTTGATCTAAGATGGTTTATTATTTTTCTACATTGATACTTTTAGGAATGTTGTAATCCACCCAGAGGAACTTTTCGTACTGGATGGATTAGAAATATTATTGTGAAAGAAAGCTAAATAAAATGTTATTTTCAATGTTTTATTGTGTGATATATAATACACATACACACACATGCAGGAAAGCATCCAAGCTCTTGCCATAGGTGGCTAAAAAGCTCAATAATGAACACTTTTTTAAAAAAAAAATTGATTTGGTGATATATTTATCCTGGCAGGAGAGCATCCAAACATTACTGGAAAATGCTGCCCCTCCTTTTGGCCATCCATGACATCAACCAGGATCCTCGTCTCTTACCCAATATCACCCTGGGCTACGCAGCTTATGAAAGCTATTTCCATGCAGGAAAGACTTCGGATGCTCTGCTGGACCTGCTTTCAGATGGGGAGGCCAACATTCCCAACTACAGCTGTGGAAGGCAGAGACACACAGTGGCTGTTCTTGATGGGGCTGAGACTGACCTCTCCATCCAGATTTCTACCTTGCTGGGCATCTACAAAATCCCACAGGTGTCTCTCCAAGGGGACACTTTGTTTGTGCGACTTATATATCTTTCAATTGCAAACATGGGTCTGAGCAGCTGATCAGCCATGAACATTTCAATCAATGTTGGCTTCCTTGACAATGATAAGAAGAGTTTATGGTGGAAATGATCAGCCTTGGGGATAAGAGATCAGGGAAAGAGAAGGCATATTTTTTATTACCATGGCTCCAATATGTACTGGAGGAGGAGAGTTGCATGCAAGCAGCAAGTTGTTGGACCACAGCCCCAGCAAAGGGTCTTCATTGGAAGAACTGGTCATTCCCTTTATTAGGGCCAGAATTCTCCCCTTAAACATTTGGTTTTATGGTTTTCAGAATAAATTACTGCCTTCTTTCCTTCTTTTTCAGATCAGCTATACTTTTGTTTCCCAGATTCTTAGTGATCAAACTCAATTTCCTTTCTTCTACCATATGGTTCCCATTGAAGGAGTCCAGTACCTGGGGATGGTCAAGCTGCTCCTCCATTTCAGATGGACCTTGGTTGGCCTGGTGGCTCCAGAGACAGACCAGGGGCAGAGGTTCATGAGGATGATGACTTCCATGCTGATAAGGAATGGACTTTGTCCTGTTTTGTCACAAAGCTTTTCAGTAATGACCACGAATGTGAAGGTAAAATCTGCTCCATACTTCAAGTGGAGACAAGTCAATGTCTTCCTATATGGTGCAGAGACAAGTTCATTCCAGATTGGACTCGTGATTGTGCAACGATTGCTTCAAGTCTTTAAGGAACCCGTTATAGGAAAAATCTGGATTATAACAACCTGGTGGGACCTCACTATAGAACTGATGTATCGTATGTTTTCCTTCCAATACATCCATGGCATTTTTTCTTTCCTCATGCAGACAAGTACCATGGTGACCTATGAAGCTTTTCAGCTCTTATCTGAATCCATGCATCAGTTTGTAGAGGAAACCTTCACATGTCTGTATACTAAGGATGCCTTTTCTGTGAAAGTCTGGAGTCGATGCAGGGAGAGAAAGAGCCCAGAGACTCTGTCCCGAGCACAGGTTGATCAGATCCTCTCTCTAGACAGCTATATCATTAATAACACCATCTGGGCTGTGGCACGGGCTTTAAATATGGCCTATCTATCCAGATCCAGGAGGACTGTGAGGAAAGGTGGTAGGAACTTCGAAGGTCCAAGGCTGAAGGCTTGGCAGGTATTTCTTCTCTTTTACTCACATCCCTCTGGCAGGTGGGAATCAATTGTACAAGTAGATATCCTGAATGATTATTCTGAAAAAATAATTTGTCCTGCAATGAATATTAAATCTGATTCCAACTTTCCATTCCCCTCCCTTTCCCATAAGACTCCCTCCTTTTTTCCTCTTTCTCCATTGTCTTCAACACTCCAATATCTCCTTAACTTATTCTGCATAGTAAACAGCTAGTAACTTCTTCTGAAATCAATGCTGGGAATTTAGCCCACTATCCATTCTGGCCCCTCTGCAGTAGTTCATCATAGGAGAGGGCAGAAAGAGGAAAATGAAGACTCTTGCCACAAGAAAGAAAGTCAGAGGTTTGGAGGCTTCCTGGCACAGCAGAGAGGGAGACATTTACAAGAGGTCACATGCACGCAGAACACACCACATATCCCTGGCACAATTCTTCTCATACACAAGGATGTCAGTTGGAGTGTGGATGAGAACTATGTCATGCGGTCAACATTTTTGACTTCTGCTTGATCAACGCGTGAAGGCTGGACAAACATTTAGTCAAATTGGGGGTAGAATTTAAGGAAGGGGGGGGAGATAATCAGGAACTCATAGAAATGAATGATATTTTCTCTCTCTCTCTTGGTAAAAAAGAGAGATGTGATAACTCACTAGAGTTCTTCTGGATCATAATTAAACACCCTGAGGAATTTAGGGAACAACAAAGAATCCTACCTCTATTGCTCTGGTCAAGCAGGAACATGAGCAGATGTTAAAGTCCTCTGCTTTACACTGTTTGTCTGGACTGTATGTATTTAAGCAGTAAGTCACTAGGTGTTATTCAGATGTTTATAAATTCTCTCCTTTTGAAGTTGGAAAGCAAATCTGGAACCCAGCCTTTATGCAGAGAATGAGGAATGTTCAGTTCACCCCCAGGAGAAACGAAGGGGTCTTGCCATCAAACATTGGAGGTCCTGCCTAAACATACTCATTTTCTCTTCCATTCCAGCTTCACTCCTTCCTTCAAAACTCTCTTTTGTACAATAACACCAGAGAGGGGGTTTATTTGGATGAGAAGAGAAACCTGGCAGCTGACTTACACATTGTGAACTGGATGGTTTTTACCAACAGGTCTGTCAAGAAAATAAAATCTGGGAGTCTAGAAAGACAAGGATTGTGGGATTTCAGATTTACAATGAACCAGAAGAGCATTGCAGAGGTGGAAATGCAGAACAAGGTGGGGGGGAAATTTGCATCACTCCTTCTGAAACTCTTACCAACGGCATTGCACTCTTGGGGCAAGGGGTGGCTGTGGATGTCTTCTCATAAGTTCTCTGAGAAGAATGTTTTGTTGTTGTTGGCTAGCCAGGAGTCAAGCTCAGATACTTTGGTCACCTAATGCGAGGAGAGGACTCTTTGGAAAAGATCCTGATGCTGGGAAAGATTGAAGGCAAAAGGAGAAGGGGACGGCAGAGGATGAGATGGTTAGATAGCATCACTGAAGCAATGAGCATGAAACTGAGCAAACTCAGGGAGGCAGTGAAGGACAGGAAGGCCTGGAGCAATATGGTTCATGGGGTCACGAAGAGTCAGACACGACTTAACGACTGAACAAGCCAGGAGTCCATGAGAAATGTACCTTTGACTATCTGAGTAAACAATTGATTGGCCCCGTGCAAGGGACAGAGGATTTGAGCCATGCAACACCGTGATTCACTTTGCCAAAGCAAAGAATGCATCCAAACGTTCCTTGATTTATTTATTTAGTCAGTCAGTCAGTCAGTCAGTGGTCTGATTTATAGTCTGTCCAAATCTGTATAACTCTGAGACTTTCTGGGGTGCCACAATAAAGAACAACAGAAACACAGAATATATACTCCAAATCAAAGCATATTTCTCCAAAAGAAATGCTGGAGAAACACAACAATCAATTAAACAAGTGAAACATCACAGAAGAGGCTTACCACCCATTCTAACCCAGGTCCTGAAGGTAGAGGCAGGTTCTAAGGGCTTGCTTAAATAGGGCTGGGGGCCTGGATATGAGTCTCAGGCAGAGTGGGGTTCCAGAGGGCAGGAGCCATGATGAAGAAGGGCTTTCTCCTGGATCTCACCATACGGCATTGTTGAATCCATGGGACCTGGAGCATGCCAATTCTGTCAGATTATATGGGATGGGAAGAGAGACATGGTAGCTGCTGAAATAGCCAAGCCCTAAGCCATGAAAGATCTTATAGGTCATAACCAGCACCTTGGATTGCACCTGGAAACCTACTGGCCACCAGTGCAGCTCACTGAGCAGAGATATTTCATGGGCCCAGAGTGGCTTGTGCATAACTCTCCATGCCACCACATGATGGCATGCTGAATGACTGGCTGAAGCTTCTGATTGGCCTTAAGAGGATCCCCAGATACAGCACATTGTAAAATACAATTGTAAGGTGACCAAAGCACAAGTGATAGTCCTAAGGGCCTGCTGATGTAGGTAGGAGCACAACTGGCCCACTAGAGGAATCTGTGCAAAGGCCCTCTTGGCTACTGCTACCACCTGCTGCTTGAGGAAGAGCTATGAAGAAGACCCTGAAGTTGCACTCCAGTCCTGAAGAGGGAAATGCAGCCCCATTCAGGACCAACGATGGAGATCCAGTCTTTGGAGATCCAAATATGCACAGCCACTCAGTCTTGCAGGGTTGAGCTAAGCCACTTCTGCCCCACCCAGAACCTATCCAGTCTCCAGAACAGGAGCTTGACAGCATCACCTGGCAGGCCCAGAGCTGAGATGTATAGCTGGATATGTAAATTTAGTATCAAGATCTAAAAAAAATAGTGAGTGGAATCATTAGAAGGAAAGATAAAAAAGGAAGCAACATGCAGCCAAATCAGTGTGATGAGCTCCAGGCTTTTTAGAGGCTTCAGCAGAAGCAGAGCTATGCCTTAACATGGAGATAGTTAACTCTTCCCTCCTTTGTCTTCTTTCTGGAAATGAAGTCATTTTCTGGATGTTCTTCCTCCCTCTGCTCAGCCCTTCCCTCCTTCCCGGTGTGTGGAAAGCTGCTGTCCTGGATTCATGAAGGTGACTCAGGAAGGGAGGCCCATCTGCTGCTACGACTGTCTTCCTTGTGCAGAAGGAACCATCTCCACCATGGAAGGTGGGTGACACCGGAGGAGGAAAGGGGCAGGCTAATAGGAACACTGTATAGCCCCCAATTGCCCAGGAAAAGGCACAAACATCGTTCCAATTGTAATTTACCCCTATTTTCTGAATACTGAGATTTTCCAGGATTATAGGGCATAAGAAGTTTGGGCATATCATTGGAGGGGCAAAAGAATGAGAGGACAGAAGACTTGTCCATCTCTCTGGCCAAAGTAGAGGGAGGGGTTGAAAAGTAGAAAGAGAGAAAAAGAGAATAACAGCTGGTTCATACTTGGGAGACAAGCAGCCCATCAGAGAGATATAATGGCCCTTTAGAAGAATCAGACCTGAAATGGGCCATTGAGGACATGAGTTAACCCCCCTGGTGATTTCAGCAATGCAATCGAAAGCATTTTCCACACATGACAATCTACCCTGTCATTGAAGAAGTCCAGGGAAAGGATTCCAGTGCTTCTCTGAGTGTTTGGTATTGGACTGCACAGTGCTGTGAATTTTGATCCCCAAAAGGTGCTTCAGGAATTGCAAATTGCAAATGTAGCATCTGTCTTCAAGCCTTTTTAATGCAGACACAACTTTTCCTAGGAATGTGAAGCAGAGATTCTCATTTTCCTTTGGCACTCGGCCTCTGAAAACACTCCTCTGGAGTTTGCTGAATGGGAAGTCTGTCTTCTCTCACTGAATATCTCCCTTTCCTGAACCTTCTTGCATATTAACTTCTTCCACAGACATTTCAGCCACACCATTACCAATTTCACCCAAAGTATGCGTTCAGATAAGCATTATGGTAGATTTTATGCTTGCTGTTTTCAGATGCAGAAAAATGCACCAGATGTCCAGAAGATCAACATCCAAACACCAATCGAGATCACTGTATCCCAAAGATTAAAACCTTCCTAGCCTATCAAGAAAAGTTGGGGATCATCCTGGCTTCCATGGCCTTGTTCTTGTCCTTCACCACAGGCTTTGTCTTGGGAATCTTCATTAGATTCCTAGAAACGCCCATAGTCAAAGCCAACAATCGGGATCTGTCCTTCATCCTCCTTGTCTCCCTCCTGCTTTCCTTCTTGACCTCCTTCCTCTTCATTGGTCAGCCAATCAAACCAACCTGCCTTCTCCGACAAACAGTCTTCAGCACCATCTTCTCAGCTGCCATTTCTTCAGTCTTAGCCAAAACAATCACAGTGGTGTTAGCCTTCTTGGCCACAAAACCAGGGAATAAAGTGCAGAGATGGTTGGGGAAGAGCTTGGCCAATTCCATCATCCTTTCTTGCTCTGGTGTCCAAGTTGCCCTCTGCACCATTTGGCTGGGAACCTCTCCCCCATTCCCTGAGTCTGACATGCATTCCCAGTCTGGAGAGATCATTCTGCAGTGCAATGAAGGCTCTGCTGCCCTGTTTTATGTTGCCCTTGGCTACTTGGGCTTAATGACTGCTGTCTGTTTCACCGTGGCTTTCCTGGCCAGGAACCTGCCTGGGGCCTTCAACGAAGCCAAGCTGATCACCTTCAGCATGCTGGTCTTCTGCAGCGTCTGGGTTTCCTTTGTGCCCACCTACCTGAGCACTAAAGGGAAGTACATGGTGGCCGTGCAGGTCTTCTCCATCTTGGCCTCCAGTGGTGGGCTGTTGGGCTGTATCTTCATCCCCAAGTGTTACATCATTCTGCTAAGGCCCCATCTGAATACAAAAGAACACTTGATGATAAAACAGAAAAGTGAGTTTTAGAATACCCCTTTCCATACCAATAATTGTGAAGAAATAAATCAACCAACAAATAATCAAAAATTATTCCTTTTGAAATGGAAACAGCCCAATTGCACCTGCAGAACGTGGTAATGATTCTACTCCCAAGCCAAATGAATCTTTTGCAGGAGTTTTGCTGGCCCTTTAATGACCATTTCCCCTCTCTTGAAGGCAGACAAAGGGGGTCCAGCAAAACCAGCTCCCATTGACTGGACACATCTTGTTTCCTCGAGGTCATTAATGGCACGATCAAATCCCTCATCCAACCATTTGCAGTAAATAGCAAAGGGTTGCATAGCCAAAACGTTGGAAGACGCATGGTGCAGCCGGAGCTGTGGAACCCAACAATTTGAAGCATTCCTGTTATTGTGGAGACATTCAGCTCTTACAGGGACTGACTCACATTGCCTTTTTCTCAAACATTCTTCAGCCCAACCCAGATGTTCATCTGACATGGACATGCATACATAGGCACACACAAACACCAGATGCAACCTGCACCTCATCCATTTCCCTCCACAAATATCCACACAAATGTACACAGACAAATATAAGTACAGTTACTTAGCAAACATTTTGGTTACATAAAGAAACCCCTCCCCAACCTGTCCGTTACTCACCCTATTGCAGGGTCAGGCGACAGGATCGGGCCCTGACTTGCCAATCACTCACCATTCTGCAGAGGCACCTCCACTTCAACCCACACTTCTCAACCTTGCTTCCTGCAGAGATCGTCTCAGATCCGCTTGTACCTTCAATGGTCTCGCATCCATAGAGAATCTCATTGTCAGGATCTGCGCAAGCTAGAACCTTCAATTGCTTTTAATTTAGTTTTCACAATGTATATTAAATGGTTAATAGTAAAATGCTAATTGCAAACTGCTTGCTTGACCTGCCATTGAAGTTAGCTGCTGTGCATTTGTCCCAATAAAGAAATCTTTGATGGAACTGCTTGGTCTCCAGAGGATTTACTGAACTTTGGGAATGAGTGTGCAGACTCTGACATTTTGCTGAATCTCACCATTTCGAGTGAGGGATTTACCCGGGGGAAAATCCCACTGTGGAAATCCCTCTCAACGTAAGCCCAGGATGGAGGAAGAGATTCTTGAACTTGGAGCAGAAGGGGGGTGCAAAGAGGAAGAAGAACCCCTAACAGCCACCTTCGCGCGCCTTACTATACCCCGTGACCCGAGCGGCGTATAACCAAGATATGGAGCCAGGAAGAGTTGTTCGGGGGATCATCGTTCCTGGACATGGGTCCCGAAGAGCATTGGGCTCTAACTACGGGGAGAGTAGAATCCACCCGCATGGGAGCCATAGAGGAGGCCATGAGCATGCTGCAAGCCGAGAACAGCATGATACGAAATGAATTGAGAGGGCTAAGTGAGATAATATGGCATTCAGGTATGTTCTGGGGCCCCGAGGCAGAGGGGGAGTGTGGAGAAGAGAGGGTGGAGGAGATGCAGCCAGCCATCTCCCCTCCTCCCACGACGATAGCTCCAACTGCTCCGGCAGCCCAGGGTCCTCCACCTGCTCAAGCCACGCGGGTTGTGTGCTTCCCAGCTGCCCGACAATGGCTCACCCCGCCTCAAGGCAACCAAGACGTCCTCCTAAAATGCTGGGGGTTAACCGAAAAATTTAACGGAGAACCGAGTGAATTGCCTAACTTCATGGCTCAAGTCACAATGTGCATGGAGCAAATGGGCCACCTATTCACCTCCGACCGAGAGCGCATGATCTACATTTGCAGGGTGCTTTCTGGGAAGGCAGGGGAGTAGCTGATCGAAATGGGTGAAGCCCAAGCACCCAAGCTGCACTACCTTGTCCGGTTTCTAACAGCCCTATGGAGGAGATTTGGGGACCTGGGAGCAGTCACGAAGGCTCGCTCCCAATTAGTTAAAGTGAAGCAAGAGTCTCGCAGTGTCAGAGAATACGTTTTAGAATTCCGGAGCATCGCGGGGAAGCTACCCGAATGGCCGGAACAGTTTAAAATCGCCTGCTTCCAGCAAGGTATGCGGCGTGACCTGTGGCAACTATGCTACACACGAGGAAGCCCACATACCCTTGACAGATGGATCGAGCATGCTGTGGAGATGGAAGCTGATTGGATGGCTGTGGATCCGGAGTTCAGGCGGAAGTTCAGCGGTTCTGCACAGGCGCCTCAAAAACCACCAACAAGAGGAGGAGACAAGAAATTTCCTAGAGCGGCAAAGCAACGCGTCTGTTTTTGTTGCAGAGAGCCAGGGCATTTTGCGCCAGCCTGCACCAAACCGATGCCTGCGTGTGCGCAGGAGCTGCGGAAAACCTCCAGAGCGGCTCCAAAACCTACCGGCAGTAAAGGGAAGAAGGGAACCGCAGCTGGGGGAACGGAGTCGCTGTTCCCAGATCTCATCCTTTATGAAGAAGGCTCGGTGGGGAAGGAGCAGAAAACCCCAAGCGGCAAGCCCGAAACGGCTCCTGACAAAATGGCGGGCGCGACAGACGATGAGGATGACGATTCCAATGAGGACAAGGGGGTGAGTGTTACCACCATAAAAGTGACTATATCAGCGCCCAGAACGGAGCGCAGAGCTACACTAACTGCATTAATGGATACTGGCTGCTCGCGCTGTCTGATCAGTCCAATTCTGGTCAATGCTTAAACTAAAAAAACCCATAGTATTTAACCAATTGGATGGATCTCAAGCAGGGGGAGGGGCTGTGCTGTACCGCACTGAGCCTTTTGAACTGCAAGTGGGGACCCACTGAGAGACTCTTAAATGTTTAGTAGCTCCCTTGGGTAGTTATGCCCTGATCCTGGGAGCAAACCAGGTGAGACGGTGGGACCCCCGAGTCTTTTGGAAAACAGGATGAATGCAATTTGCGGATGGTGTCTATCTGGAGTCTGAGCCGGGCAAGGGAAAAGGCGTGATGGCTGCAACCACAAGCAGTGGGAGTCCACCTCAAAACCTGGACCCAGAGTCAATTGAGAACATTTCTAAACCTTACAGGTATTTGAAAGCTGTTTTCAGCAAAAAAGAATCAGACACATTGCTTCCCCACAGAGACACTGACTGTGCTATTGAAATTGAACCAGGGGCTAAATTCCCAAAGAAGAAGACATATTCTATGACCCAAAAGGAACTGGCAGCATTAAGAGAATTTATAGATACCAATCTGGCCAGAGGATTTATACAACCTGCTAAGTCACAGATGGCTGCTCCTGTTTTGTTCCGGGAGAAAAAGGATGGAAGTTTAAGACTGTGTACTGACTATAGGGGCCTAAATGCTATTTGTAAAGAAAACAAATATTCCCTTCCCCTTATGAAGGACTTGTTAGCTCAATTATCTAATGGGAAAGTGTTTACCAAACTGGATTTAAGGGATGCATATTTCCGGGTGTGCATTAAAGAAGGGCACGAATGGATGACCTCATTCTCCACCCCTTTTGGCTGCTATGAGTACAAGGTCATGCCCTTCAGGCTTTCTGGAGCCCCTGGGGTGTTTATGCAACTAATTAATGAGGTGCTTCATGAATATTTGTATCGTGGAGTATTGGTTTATTTGGATGATATCCTCATTTACTCTGATAACTTGAAAGATCATGTAAAGTTGGTTCGTAATGTGTTAAAAAAGCTACTGGATGCCCAGTTATATGCCAAATTGTCAAAATGTGAATTTCATAAACAACAAGTGGACTATTTGGGGTATCGCATATCACATGCAGGAATTGAAATGGATCCCTCCAAAGTAAAAGATGTTTTGGGGTGAGAAGCTCCCAAAACCAGAAGGCAATTACAAAGTTTTTTGGGTTTTGCTAATTTCTACCGCCAGTTCATTCCAAACTTTGCACAAGTGGCGTTGCCTTTAAGTGACTTGTTAAAAACCAAAGGCAAAGGAACACCAAAAGCTCAAAGGCCTGGAGCCCCATTAATATGGACTGAGGAGTGCCAAAAAGCCTTTGAAGCCTTAAAAGCGTTATTTACTGCGGAACCAATTTTGAAGCACCCTGAGCCTAATCAACCGTTTGTAATTCAAGCTGACGCCTCTGATGTGGCCATTGGAGCAGTTTTGCTCCAAAAAGATGAAGGGGGATCACTCAAGCCTTGTGCTTACATCTCCTGCAAATTTACTGACACAGAAAGGAGATGGCTTGTTTGGGAAAAAGAGGCTTTTGCTGTCCGCTGGGCTTTGATGACATGTAGACACCTCTTAGAAGGATCACCACATCCGTTCGAAGTTTGGACAGACCATAAAAATTTAGAAGCCCTTACAACACCTAGAAAGCTCTCTCCTAAACAAGTGCACTGGGCTCAATTTTTTAGCCACTTTAACTTCACATTGAAGTTTATCCCTGGGGGAAAAAACTTTTTGGCTGATGCGTTATCCAGACTGCCTCAGCACAACAGCCAACAAGAGCAAATGGTCGCTCCTGTTATCCCTAAATCACAACCTGGCTCAGTAGCACTTACCAGAGCTCAAACTAAAACTCCTAAACAAGCACCTACTAATGAACTGCTTCAGAAATTAAATGCAGCAATGGACTCTGATGAATGATTTAAAAACAATAAAAATACCTTAACACATGAACGACAAGCCTGGTGGATGGGAGACAAATTGTATGTACCAGCTTCACTATGTAAGCACATTTTAGAAAAGGGCCATGATGACAAAACGTCTGGAGACTTTGGATTTATAAAGACTTTGGATTTATTACGTAGGCAATTTTGGTGGCCTACCATGAGAAAAGACATCTCTGAATATGTATCTACATGCCCTATATGTGCCATTTCAAAAAAGAGAGGAGGGAAACCTTTGGGACTTTTGCAACCTGTCGCATCTCCTCAACAACCATGGAAAGAAGTTTCTATGGACTTTATTGTTGATTTACCTGAAAGTAACCATAATACTGTTATTTGGGTTGTAACGGATCTTTTTTCTAAACAAGCGCATTTTGTTCCATGTACTTCAATTCCTAATGCTAAAAAACTTGCCAAATTGTTTATTCTCCATGTTTACCGCCTCCACGGCGCCCCCAAGAGGGTAATTTCAGATCGCGGCCCACAGTTCACTTCCAAGTTTTGGAGGGAATTTATTACATTAATTGGCTCCACTCAGGCCCTGAGTTCCAGTTTTCATCCGGAAACGGATGGATCGACTGAGGAAACTAACTCATTATTGGAACAATATTTAAGATGCTTTACTAATCACCAACAGGATGATTGGTCAGAACTTTTACCTTTTGCTGAAGTAGCTTATAACAACACGGTGTACCAAAGTACTGGATTTACACCTTATAAAATAGCTACTGGTCAAGACTTTCTACCTTTTCCAGAACTGCCATTAAAGAACTTTCCTGAACTTTCAGCTGATCAATGGATAACCAATATCACACAACGGTGGCCTCAAACTGTAAAATCGCTACAAAAGGCCAGAAACCAACATAAAAAGTTTGCTAATAGAAGACGTTCTGCAAAGCCTCCCTGGAAAGTAGGTGACATGGTCTGGCTGTCTACCAAGAACCTAAAATCCTCCCAGCCATGCAAAAAGCTTGCCCCAAAGTTCATTGGGCCTTTCCCCATTGAAAAAATTATTAATCCTGTAGCATTTAAACTAACTCTGCCAAAACATTACAGGAATATACATCCAGTTTTCCATGTTAATTTATTAAAATCCTTCGAACAATCAAATACTTGGCATCCAACAATACAACCTCCAAATCCCATCATGATTGAAGGAGAAAGCCATTTTGAAGTTAAAGACATATTGGACTCTAGGAAATTCAAAGGCAAACTACAATACTTGGTTCAATGGAAACATTTCCCAAAAACTCAACAGGAATGAGTTGACAGTTCAAATGTTAAAGCTCCTAAACTCATTTCTTTGTTCCATTCAAAATATCCTGATAAACCTAAATGAACTATATTATAATCACCAGTCTGTATATATGTTACTTCTGATTTTCAGGTTTTCTTCCGAATGTGAAACCATTCATTCTGTTAGAGGGCGGCATGTCAGGATCTGCGCAAGCTAGAACCTTCGATTGCTTTTAATTTAGTTTTCACAATGTATATTAAATGGTTAATAGTAAAATGCTAATTGCAAACCGCTTGCTTGACCTGCCATTGAAGTTAGAAGGAAGGGGGGGGAGAGAATGCCAGGTGCTGTTATCTTTACACAGGCATCTCCAAGGGCAAGCGCTGTGAGAACCGGAGCAAGGTGCGAAGAATTTCAAGTGGGAAAAGAGAAGAACAAGGGGGGGAGTTTGGGCTTAAAAAGAAAGGGTTTTGCTTTGTAGAATTAGACTCAACAAACTATAGCTGCTGTGCATATCTCCCAATAAAGAAATCTTTGATGGAACTGTTTGGTCTCCAGAGGATTTACTGAACTTTGGGAATAAGTGTGCAGACTCAGACACTCATGCCCGCACCCTCACAGCCTTGCCCAGTGCCTCTAATCACTGGAACCCTTACCTCGCAGGGTTCTCCCAAAATAAAAAATTCCCTGGCCAATTTATAATTCCCCTGAGTGTATCTCCAAACAGGTGCAGGATTGGAGAGGAAAAGGGAAGTGGCAGAAAGCACCAGCTTGCAGAGTGGCAGGAGTTGCTGCAAGTGATCGGCTGCCTCCCCTCTCATCCCTCCGATCCGAGTCATGGCACCAAACTGTTGTGGCATAATCTGGCTCACCTAAAGCAACCAAGTCACTTTGAAGATACAACATAATTTTATTAGCATGCAAACAAGAAAACAGTATATACCGGACCCCCAGCAAAGCTTTAATACTTTGCTGAGCAGCCCCGAGCAAAGGCAGAACCGGGGCTTATAGACTCTTGGCCTCCTACATCGCAAAGGCAAGATAAAGAAAAAGGCAGACGCAGAGGAAATTGCAGCATGAGGTTGGAATGTTATAGATAAACCATCTGAGTGACCTTCTTATTATTTCTCCCTTCCTACTAGGCCAGCATGCTCGCCACACCATCTTTGAGATATGGTCAGTGAATACAAACAATTCCATTTACTGGGTCACACTGGTTCCTGACTGGAGTTCCAGTTTGGTCTAGTGGTTATAGCTCCAGGCTAGAAAGCAGGAGACGGTGAGTTCTAGTCCCAACTTAGGCATGAAAGCCGGCTGGGTGACTTTGGGCCAGTCACTCTCTCTCAGCCCCTGACGTCAGGGTGACAAGCCAGTCAGCCAATTCCTATCACAACCCACGGATCAACATTCGGCCGATCTGAAAGAAGCTGACCATGTACATGCGGGAAAAACACTAGGAAGAAAAGAACCTGGTTCCTGACTGAGTCTTCTCCCTGTCACCCCTCAGGGTCAATTCAGCTTGCTGTGAATGTTTCCTTACAAGGGCACTTTCAGCAGTTCATAGGTACTGGGGGCATCCCAGAGGTTTGGTGCAGCTGTATGGGGAGGTACCTTTTACCACCATGCTATTCTCTCTCAATTCAGCCAAACACCCCTCTCTGACAACTCCAAGGGTGGAATCAGGAAAAGCTTCAAATCCCAGGCTGAATCTGGGGATCACCAACTACACCCCACCCCACCATCCCTCTCCAGGAGAGGCCGGGCAAGCATCATGTTGCTGCTGTCCCTTGCTTCATTCCTGTCATTGCCGCTGTGACAACAACCAGCACCTATGCATATCCACAAAACAGTCCCGGTAGGCAGAGGGCCGCTCTCACCAGCACCTCTACTCAGGCCTCCAGTTATGGTTTCCAGCATCACCATGGCATCTGCTTGACTGGATCTGCACTGATCTGGTAAGCCTCCTCATCTGCCTGAACTGCCCTAGCCAAACTCCTGTTACCGATGTAAGTCTGCAGGAGCAGCAGATGCACGCAACTCTGTTCCCTCACAACACACAGCCCGAGAAGAAGTACAAGACCTGAAGCCCAGCTGATCCAGCTTGGGAGCCAGTCCAGAAACCCACCAACTAGCCACATAATCCACTCTTCACCCATTATCACCTCACAAACCCTCTACAATACACAAAAACACCCTCTAAAACGTGCCAGTCCATCTAATACAAACTGAGCCCACAAGACACATCCACCACTCGCGCTGCCATCTTGGGGGGAAAAAAAAGCCTGAAAAAAGTTGGGCTGATTTAATGAACAGCAGAGAGGTGCTGAGTTCGCTCCTGGTCCAAATCCCTTCTTCTGAAGCATTCTCCAAGCATGCCACTTCTTCTCTCAAAAGCTCCTGACTATCTTGGCCACATCTCTATGAACTCCATGTGACCTGACACGCAGATGCACAAAGGGAAAGCTCACAGATGGGGGTCCAAACACTAAAGATGGGCCAGTGAGTGAGTCTGGAGATTTGTCCACAAAGCTTTCCAATAAAGTGCTTTTAGAGAGAAAAAAAAAAACCTAAATCAAGTGAGACTTTTGGCATGGACATGCAGAGTTGCAGATCAACCTGGATTTAGTTGGTCTTTCTTTCTAGGAGGATTTGCTTATAGGCCTCCAGGAAGCTGTGGATCCCTTTTTGACATGAGCAATTGATCCATGTTAGGACGCCCTGTTGGTTTTACTGATTTTCAGTTATACCTCCCCAAAAATCCACTAAAAGTCCTCAGGAGGAGACCTTTTGCTCAGAATCACATCACTGCTTTAACTTCAGTTCTGCAAGTGCAATTTTAAGCTATTTCTTTGAGAAAACGAATAGTTCACAATTTTTGAGCATGACTGAACATAGATATCTTTGGTATCATGATTTAAATATCAGAGTTTTTACAATCACTCATACACCCCTCCCCCACATACTCATATGTATTCTTTACACTCAAGAACAAAGGAAACACAGAGGAGTAAATCGTATTTATTTAAAAGTACCTTATTTCAATTGTAATTTGGGCTTTTTGTTCATTTCTTTATAAACATTAAATTGTCAAATACTGTTACTTGAACTTACTGAAATCATATTTTTGAGAAATAGCTTCCTAACATCTCATTTTTCTATTTATTTAATCATCAAATATTCTTTTGTATTTAGATCTGGCCTTAGCAGAATGATGTAGCACTTTGGGAAGAAAATGCAGGCCAACAGGCCAGCACTGGAGGCCAAGATGGAGAAGACCTGCACAGCCACCATATACTTTCCCTTGGTGCTCAGGTAGGTGGGCACAAAGGAGACCCAGATGCTGCAGAAGACCAGCATGCTGAAGGTGATCAGCTTGGCTTCGTTGAAGGCCCCAGGGAGGTTCCTGGCCAGGAAAGCCACCAAGAAGCAGATGGCAGTGAGGAAGCCCATGTAACCAAGGGCAGTGTAAAACATGCCACGACAGCCTTCATTGCATTGCAGAACAGTTTCTCCAGGTTGAGATTGCATATCAGAACTAGGAAATGGGGGAGAGACTCCCAACCAGATGGAACAAATGATAACTTGGACAGTGGAAGAACAAAGGATGATGGAGTTGGCCAAACTCTTTCCCAGCCATCTCCTCACTTTATTTCCAGGCTTTGTGGCCAGGAAGGCCAGCACCACTGTGACCGTTTTGGCCAAGAGAGAAGACACGGCAACTGAGAAGATGATACTGAAGGCTGTTTGTTGAAGAAGGCAGGTGACTCTCATTGGTTGGCCAATGAATAGGAAGGAGATCAAGAAGGAAAGCAGGAGAGAGACCAGGAGGATGAAGGAGAGGTCCCGGTTGTTGGCTTTGACAATGGGAGTTTCTAGGAATTTAATGAAGATTCCTAAAACAAAGCCTGTGGTTAAGGCCAAAAATATGGCAATGGAAGCCAAGATGATTCCCAAATAATCTTTGTAGTTGAGGAAATTGATCTTTTTAGGGATACACTGATCTCGATATTTGTTTGGGTACTGATCTTCAGGACATCTGGTGCATTGTTCTGCATCTGCAAAGTATAAGAGGAAGAACAGAAACATTTATCCTTACTGCTTGCTTGGCAATTTCCCATTGTATTTCTGAATTTGTGAAAAAATATTGATACCCCAAAACCAGAAAAACAAACTATGAAAGAATCTGTTTATGGTGATGAGTGGAGAAATTTCATTTAAAAAAGTGACATGGTTAGAAGTGAAGAAATTCATTGGAAGAAAACACGTTCCATCAATTGTCACCTGTAGCAGGTGTTGCTTCTCTTCAGACACAGTCAAACTAATTGCAGAACAACTGCTGCTTCTGAAAGTTGGGGAAATATGTTACTTTTGTTTCTCTCCACTTCCGATTTTCCCCTGATAAACTTGGTTCATCCTATGGCTGCATTAACTTGACCTTTTTGAAGGACATTTCACTACCTTGAAATATCCTTTAAAATATATATATATATATTTCTATATTTTTCATCACCTATTTTGTCTTTTTTCTTTGCAAGTCAATTTTTCATAACCTCTATACAGTAATACCTTGGTTCATGAACGCTTCTGTTCACGAACAACTCAGTTCGCAAACAGCAGCGTTTGCAAATTTTTGCTTTCGTTTGCGAACTCCACATCAGGTGATGAACACAACCCGCAGCCATCTTCCCTGCTCTAACACGTGGTCCTGGCTTCCTCTAGGCGAGATCGCGGTCGCAGACAGACACTTGCTGTGAAGCTTTTTGTTTTGTTTTTTTTAATAAATTTTTTTATTCTTTACAACAAACACAAAACATACATAAACAAACAAAAACATACAAAGGCATAAAAAAAAAACATCTTCCATTTTATACCATGTGTCAACCAGTTACCAACTCGTTGGTGCCCCTTTCATAATCTTAAATTCTCATGTCATCTATTCAAAATATACTTGTATACTTATCAGTTATCAATTATTAATCATTCATAGCTAGTCTATAGAATCATTTATTACAAGAAATTTTAGCTTTCAGTAGGATTAGTAATACATTTTTATCCATCGATTATATGTGTATATATATAATAATTAATATCAAATTTCTATTATCAAATTTCCTAATCCATTACATTACTATATTTTCTCATCCAATCATGAATAAAACAAATCCCGTGTCATATAAAATTGCTTATCTTCTTACTCTAATTTCAAATATCAGTTTAACTCATCTCTGCACATTCCATAATTTTCAATAACTTCCTCCTGCATAGGTACTTTTTCATTCTTCCAATTCTTAAAAGTTACAGTTCTAACCACTATCAAAACATACTTAATTCTTCACTACATGTTTCAACAAAAATATCTCTAGTTTAAAATCTATATGTTACTATATCCAACCATGTATGAATTTTAGTCTAATCTCTTAAAACATTTACAATCAAATACAATTCTTTACTATATATCTCAGTTTTATACCTTATTCAAACGCTTGCATAGTTTTAAGTTCACCCTTTTCATTCAATATCCCAAAATATCTGACTGTTTATTCCTTTTTCTATATTATTGGATAAGAGAAAGCAATAATAAATGTCCTTTCAAGCATTCTGCTTTTTGAAGCTTCTGTCAGTTCCATCATTGTTGTATTCCCCTCGTTTTTTCTTTAGACATCTGGAGTAGTTTCTTTCAATATTGTTTTACTTCTTCTTTTTATGCATTCTCTTAGTACGATTTTCCATTATAATCTTGTATAATCTTTTTCTCACCCTCAGTACCAAGAACAAGTCTGTCCCTCTTCATTTATCAATTGATTAACCCTTTTGATTCTCAGTTTATAAGCCTCAAAATAATTCTGTTTAGTGTTTCTGATTTCTTGTGCTATTTCTTCCTTTTCCATTGATCCCGTTTTATGTTTAATTAAGTCCATTTTAGCTTTAATATCTTTTTTTTTTTTTTGCGGGAATTTCTGCAGCTCTTCTTCCAGTTTTTTATAGTCATCCTCGATAGTTTAAAAATCTTTTTCTGCATTGTGTTTCTCGTATAGTCTATTATCTTGTATAAACCTTCATTAAGTCAAAGGATTCTTTATCTTTGTTCTTGCCAGGAGAAAGAAAGAAAAAAAAAAGAAAAAGAAAAAAAAAAGAAGAGGAGGGGAAAGGCTAGGTCTCTTTAAAAATCCAACTGGGGGGGGGGAATAGAGAGCAAAGCAGAGCTTCTAGCAGAAAGAAGAGCTACTGCCACTAATCAAGGCTCTTGTGACTAACTCAAACTTTCCATCTTGAATATTTTCAAAGTTGCTTTCAACTCCGCTTTCTTGTTTATAGTTATTCGGATGGCACCTGTATAAACATGCACATCCCACTATCTTTTTAGAAAGCCCAGGGTCCTTGAGCATACGTCACAATGAAAAAAAAGACACTATATCGAGCCTCTAGATGGCAGTGCAACTTTCTTTCATTTACTTTCTCTTAACTCCACTTTCCCCATTTCCAAATCAAAAAATATAAGTTTCTTATAACAATAGAAAAATCTTAATCAAAAAAGAAGCTTGAGATAAAAGATTATTGAGTATTGAAAAGAAAAAGCCAGTCCAGTTAAAAATATATATTTTTTAAAAGAAAAACATCTTGCCAATTCCACTAAAAAGGGAAAGTTAAAAAGAAAATATTTTTTTCCCCTTTTTTTTATAAGGCTCAATCTCGCCGCTTAATCCACTTTTCTTCACTTTTAAAAATCTCTTTAAGTTACTTAAGGTGTTCTCTAAGAATAGTTGAATAGTAAAGGTCCATCTCACCCGGTTGACACCCCTCTCTTTCTTCTTCCTTTGGAGCTGTCCCGGCTTTCGCAGTCATTAAATGGCTGCCTCTCCTCCGCCAGCTTCAAGAGCTTCTCCTGGGATCAATCTGGGATTTGCGGTGTCCCTGAGATCCACAGGACGCGCCCTTTGCGATCGCCATCTCTACGGGACGGCTTAGGTCCATCAGGACCATCCGGGGGGGGGAGATATTGGCTGCGATCCTGGGAGCCCAGGATTGCCCGCCGTATCGCTGCGACGCCAGCTCCGCCCTCCACTGTGAAGCTTTTTGGTGTCGCCTCAAGCAAGGTTAGTGTTGTCTCTCTTCATACTGTACTGTACTGTACTTTGTTTCATATTTTTGTGGTTAAAAAAAAATACATATGGTTCAGAATGGATTAACCTTATTTACACTGAACCTTATGGGAAAATTTGATTCGGTTGGCGACCACGTTCGTAGGGGTCAGAACGGATTAACCTTATTTACATTGAACCTTATGGGGAAATTTGATTCAGTTCACGACCAATTTGGCTTGCGACCAGAATTGTGGAACGAATTAAGTTTGTGAACTGAGGTACCACTTATTCTTTTCACCAGTACCAGCATTTCTTTGTAAACTGTGTTCACAACGACCATTCTGAGATTGAGGGTTGGGAGTAGAAACTGACCTTTTTCTTCTGTATTATCACAAAAGTGGGGAACTTGCTTAGGCAATGAAGAATTATTCATTTTGCTTCTCTTTGTGACACATACAGACATCTACACATATATACACACATATCAATATAGAACCCTTCGCGTTTTGAACCAAGACAAATGCTATAAAAAATAACTTTAATTTTTTTTTAACAAATTAGAACACAGGTAATAGATTTCATTGCATTTACATTTTTATTGAAAAGCGCCTATCTAAAAATAATTAAACTAAACAAGGCACATTAAAAAAGAAGGAAAAACAATCAAAAACAGAGAAAACATTGAAAAAGCAAAAAAAAAAAAAAACCCTCTAAAAATTATAAAAAGATTTTAAAAGAGAACAAAAGAAACTCCAGCCAATAGTACAATAATGCAATACAATGTTGAGATTTATTTTTTTAAAAAAACACTACTTCTGCACACATCTTTTTCAAACAGATGTATTAATGGGATCCAGTATCTCCATCCATTATTAAAAAAAATGTTACAATCAATTTTGCATTCCTATTTCTGCACACTTCCACTCCATGCATAAAATCCATAGCTTTTTTGCAAGGAATTTCCTCCACAATAACCCACTTATGTAATAAACATGCCCACATGTTCTTCAGAAAAATTTGATTTTTAACAATAACTTTTTGTTGAACCATTTAATTTGAAAGAACCAACTGCTAGTCATTGGCCAAAGAATTAAGGATCTAGCAGATTGTGGTGACTCTGAAGCAACTTTTATATGATGCCCCAACATAAGAAGGATGTCAGGTAAGTTGAATTCCAGATGGAGAAGACTAAAAAATGTGTATTAGTCTGAACCCAGTGCTTCTTCCTTGAATTAAGCCCATTTTATTCTCACAAGAACCCTGTGCAGTTGGCGAGAGGGACAAACTGTGGCTGACCCAACACAAACCAGCATGAAGCTCTTGGTTCTCTGTGATTCCCAAGGAGTGCAAATTAGCATGGATCACATGTGAAATACCATTGATAGGAATGTCTTCTTTAAAAGTATTAAATTCTTGGTGGCTACTAAACCAAGGAAAAAATAGAAAGGATTCAGGTTTTACAAATACATTTTGGGGGGAAAAAATGGGAAAGTGTTGAGGGAATTTTCTACAAAAGAACCTTGTGACTCACGTTTCCATCCACAGTATCACAAAACCTCAAACCCATTTATTCTCCCAGACTCTCCTTGTGGATTTGATTGTGGATATTGAACCAAGCAAGAGATGAAAGGATCCAGCTTTAGAAATACGTTTTCTTGGAAGCACCTACCTTCCACGGTGGAGATGGTTCCTTCCGCACAGGGTTGACAGTCATAGCAGCAGATGGGCTTCCCTTCCTGAGGCACCTTCATGAACCCAGGAGGACAGCTTTCCACACACCTGGAGAGAGGCAGGGCCTGAGCAGGAGAAGGAACATCAAGGCAAAGGACATGAAAGACAGAATGAAACCTTATCCTAGATTTAATTCTAAACCAGAGACAAGCTCTGTTGGTCCCTTTAATTAATTTGATTTGCACCAAATGACAAATATATTAATGCAAAAATACAAGTAGTCCTTGCCTACCAACACTTATTGGGATTGGGAACTCTGTTGGTAAGCGACATGGTTGTAAGGTGTAACATCACGTGAGTGCACTGACTTATGATGGGAATTCCAGCAGTCCCAGTTGTTGTTGTAAGGTGAATTCCATGCAATTGCAGCATCCTGCAGTGGTGTGATCACCATTTGTGACCTCCTGCTGGCTTCCCCACTGCTTTTGCTTGTCAGAAGCCGGCAGTGAAGGTTGCAAAAGGTGATCATGTGACCATGGGATGCTGCGACAGTCACAACTATGAGGACCTGCTGTAAGTACCCTTCATTCAGTGCCAGTGTAACTTTGAATGTTCACTGAATGAATGGACTTTAAATGTAATGCACTTGAATCAACCCAAAACCATCTCCCCCCCAGTCTGTGGAAAAATTGTCTTCCATGAAACCGGTCCCTGGCGCCATAAAGGTTGGGGACCGCTGCTCTAGAGAGATTTGAAGAACTTGCATGAGACAAATTGCTTAAAAGTTGTTACTGAAAATGAAATTTGAACATTAGTTCCTATAAACACAGCTGTGCATACATTTTTAATCTCTCTCTCTCTCTGCCTCTCTCTCTCAATAGCCTGCTCATCTTAATAATCATAAAAAAATCAAGAGCACAACTGACAGAACTCTTACGATTCAGAGATACCTCTTTCCTTTCCCTCCTCCATCATTTCCTTCTATCTAATATTTATTTATTTATTTATTAAATCAATTTATATAGCTGCCCATCTCACTACAGGTGACTCTGGGAGGTGTACAACAGATATAAACAAATGTTTATACTCTAGTATTAGAATATAAACACCTTGGGTGCAGGTACATTTATTTTTCTACTTGTCAGAATAGAAAAATAAATGTACCTGCACCCAAGGTAAACCAGTATCACAAGAAATGCTTGACTAGAAGAAGAATCGATTGAAATTATAATCACTAGGAGAAACATCAACCACCTTCAATCTGCTGCTGATACCAGTCAGATAGCTAGAAGCAATGAAAACTTAAGGTATATTTGGATGGTGAAAAATAATCAAAAAGCTGGTTTGCCACTTAATATTAAAAAAATCCTAGGATTATCCTGTTGCCAACCCAATGCAAATAAGGGGAGAAAAAGGTGAAAAGCAGATTTAATTTTCCTTGGCTGAAAAATTCACAGAGATGGTGATTGTAGCCCTGAAAGACAGAGATGTCTGCTGTTTGGGAGAAAGTCTATTAGAAATCTAGATGAAATCTTAAAATGCAGAGCCATCACACTGCCAACCAAGGTATCTATTGTCAAAGCCATGGTTTTCCAACAGTAATATGTGAAAGCAGGACCTTCAGAAAGGCTGATAAAAGAAAAATGGATGCCTTTGCATTATGATGCTGGAGAAAATGGTTGAAGACAGCTGGGGCTTCAAGAGGACAAAGCATTCAATAGGCGATGGAGTACATTTTTTTGGACACATAATATAAAAGGAAGAATTATTGGAAAAAGGGAAGACAATTGAAGAAAAGGCTGAGAGAAGACACAGTGGCTAGATACTGTGGCCGAGCATAGAAGAATGAGCTTAAGAGAACTCAAAGAACTAATTCCTGACAAACAATGTCAACAAAAGGATATCCTTTGGGCACAAGGGTTCAGATCATCCAAACATTAAGAATAATTCAAGTGACCTCAAGCCTGTAACTGAAGGCAGTGTGTCTCATGTCAATCTGGATTCTGCGGGAGGACAGATCTGTCTGAGAATTAAGACAGAATTTAGGAAATGGAGAAATACAGTCAGTGATCTCCTCTACCTGATTGAGCCATTTGGGCCACACAATGGCATTTTGGTTGATGCTGAGTTTGGGTTCCAGGGACTCCTGTCTGGAGAGAGTTCCAAATTTTACACTGACAACTGAATGATTAGGAAACTTCACCCAGTCCACAATGTCAAAATCAGCTGCCAGCTCTCCATTCTGATCCAAATATATGCTGTTCATGGAGGTGTTGTGAAACTGGGTGGTTTGGAGAAAAGGGTGAAGCTTGAATGAGAAAGAAAATGGAGAAAAGAGGAGAGTTATTTTGACAGGGAATAGCGTGGTTCATTCTCAGACTGATGAAGTTGCCACTCAAGCTTCTAGGTTAGAAGTGAAGAGACCCATCACTTTCCTGCTTCACAGAAGGGCAGTGAGGAAGAAGAGAAAGAAGGCTCAGCCATAACATAGCATCCTTCAGGAGCTACTAAATCATTCTGTTGCTAGAATTTATTTATTTATTTATTTATTTATTTATTTATTTATTTATTTATTTATTTAGCTAGGCTTAAAAACTGTTTTACTCATTGACCAACTTCAAGCATCATATAGTTCTACTCAAATAAACAGGATTAAAACAACTAAAAATAGGACCAGATAAAAACAGATATTACATCCACAAATTCGATACAATACTAGTAAAATGGTACCATGTTGAGAAACCATAAAACTTAAATAAACTCATTCCCAGGAAGAACCTCTCTCAATGCATCTCCCCCTCAAAGGTCTGCAGAAATAACCGAGTTTTGGTTGCTTTCCTACATCCTGGTAATATAAGGGCAGGATCAACCTCTGGTGAGATGCTGTTCCAAAGAGGGGGCTGTGGCTGAGAGGCATCACCTCTGAGAAGCAGATGAGTTACTTGAAGAGAGAGATCTGGAGCACCTAATTGGACAGGCAGAAATTATTAGGAACAGGCAGTCTCAAAGACTTCAGGAGCCATGAAGGGCTTTAAAAATGACAACCTTTGAATTGCATCCAAAATCCTACAGTAATCTGTGCAGCTCTCTGAGTAGCAGTGTTAAGTGGGGGAAGACAGGCAGAGTTGTCCATGTTTGGGAAAAAGAAATACCTGCCATGGCTGCAGCTTTTCACCTTCTAACCTCTTCTTATGCTTCGTCACCATTCTCTTGGATCTGGATGAATATGCAGCATTTATGGAGGTCACAACATCCCACACAGCACTGTAGATGTTGTAAGTGTCCACAGTCAAGATCCTTTCAACCACTCCTTGGGGCAGGATTTCCACTTTCTCCTTCTCTCGGCATCTGGTCCAGCCTTTCACAGCCAAGGGATGCTTTGCGTATGAACATAGAAAAGCATCATCTGCAAATCTCTTGATTAAAGTATAAAAATGTTGGAAATCATCATATTTTGTTCTTTTCTCAGATTGGATAAGAAAGGAAAAAATGCTATGGGTGTATCGGAAAGTTAGAGGAGAATATGTGATCTCAAAAGTGAGGTCCCACAAAACAGTTGTGACCCATACTTTCCCTACAGTGAGCTTTCTCAAGGATCCAAGGATATGTTGTATAATGAATATTCCCTCTATGAAGGAAAGAGATTCAGCATAATAAAGGTATACGTTGACTTGACTCCATTTAAGGAAACTTACAGCATCAAGCTTCAGTTTTTTAAAATCTAATGAGATTGTTTGGAAGAAAACGACACAAATACTATTTTGGATGAGCATGGGTGTAAATGTTCTGATGAACTGCTCTCCATTGTCGGTGTCAGCAACAACAAGACCAATCAATGTCCACTTAAAATACTGGAGCAATTTGATAATTCCTGGGTACTGGACCCCTTCTTTGGGGGCTGTCTGGTAGAAAAATGGGAATTTAGTCTTATCATTCAGAGATGGTGAAGCAAAAGCATAGCTGACCTGGAAAAAGAAAGAGGCTAGTTTTATTTTGTGTAAATTGACTGTCAAAAGTATTTACAACCCAAAAATGAAAGTAAAGATTCTAATGGTGGAAGATGTTCTATGTTCTGGTAGGAAAAAGTCAAAGGCACAAATATAGGATCTCCCCAAAGTTATCAGGGAATAATACATTTGACAAGGCTCTAACCCTAAGTAGAATTTTTCCCAATGAATGGGATTTTCCCATACATTTTTTTTCCAAGAGAAAGATGAGAGGCCCACCATCAATAAGGAGCCTCCCTGAATGTAACAATGGTTAGGAAAAAAACCTCTCCTTGAAATTCTGTGAAGAAATCTGAGTAGAAATCAGTCAGCAGCTAACTTCATAGAAACATACTTGTGGGATTTTGTAGGTGCCTGACATGGTTGAAATTTGAATCAAGCAGTCAGAGTCTGTCCCTTCAAGAACAGCCAATATGTTTTTCTTCTTTCCACAGCTGTAATTTGGAACATTGGCCTCCCCAACTGAAAGCAGGTCCAACAGAACATTTGAAGTCATTCTTGGGTCAAAATAATTGTCATGGATGGTGTAGCCCAGGGAGATATTAGGTAAGAACAGGGGACTCTGGTTGATCTCTTGGATGGCGATCTGGAAGGACAGGAGTTTCCAATACATCATGGATCCTTTCCTGCAAATATATCGTATTGTTAATTGATTTGAGGGAGGTGGCTTTGATTTATCTCTAGGGAGACAAAGGCAATATGATTCTCCCCATCGTGCTGAGAGGCAACACCGTTTTCCTCAATAACGCATTTGGCAGGACCTCATAGTCTCAACCGAGAGTTGCAAGATGAGAAGAGGCTTCCAGAAGCTGACTAAATAATGCTGTGCATGCAAAGTCCAGGTTCAGGAGCCTCTTTGAGGCATTACAGTTGGTAGATGAGTCTGTCGGACCAGGCAAAGGACAGCAAATGGGCTGTTTTGCTTCCCTCTTAGAAATAAGGAAGTCATGTTGCCATCATGGATCCTTTTCTGGAAATATATCGCCTTGTTAATGGATCTGGGGGAGGTTTGTAGAAAACAACTTTGATAAAAAGTTGCTTTTTAGTGAGATGGATGGTGACAAATTTGATATATAAAGAAATAAAAATAAACATAAAGATGACTGAATGACCTTAATTCAAGCCCAGGCAAACCACTGTATTCTAATCCAACCACAGATGAAGAAGAAGCAGAAGCTGATGAGTTCTATGATGATTTGGGACATTGCAGCCTCCCGAGTCCATAAGGGCAACTCACATATGCTAGTGGAGCTCTTTAAAAGCTTACAAGACTGTGTAAAATGCTACCTGCAGTTGTAAGGAAGTATGGAAAACGCAGGAATGGCCCAGATCAGTTTGTATCTTAATACCAAAAAGATCAGTTATAGGGAATACTGAAGTTACTGATTTATTTCACTTATCTCCTATGCTGGTAAAATGAAGCTCGGGATTTTGCAATCCAGATTTCCACACTACATGGAAGGAGTACTGCTTGATGTCCAAGTGGGATTCAGAAGAGGCAGGGGCTCCTGAGATCACATTGCTGACATCTGATGGATGATGTAAAAGGCAAAGGCATTCCAAGGAAATGTCCATTTCTTATTTATTGATTAAACAAAGGCTTTTGATTGTACAGACCACAACAATGACTAAGGGAAGAGGTGGACCTTGTTATGCTATGTTTCGGAGCTGCTAAACAAACAGCCCAACTTGGAAAATGGCCTTTTAGCCAACTGGGACCCAGTGCAGTGCCTTCAGCATGCCTTATCTCAGAATATAAAAATAAATCCGATCAAGATCCCTCAAGTGGAGTTTGACCCCTGGGGACTACATGACAACACCATGGAGCTTTCTTGAGACTAGTAGGGATGAGGTTCACTGTTGCCTCCTTTCAGGATGTTCTTTTGTCTTCCCAGTCTTGCCTGCACCCCTGGGAGTCTCTTGTGGTCTCCCATCTACCAGGACCAACTGTTCTTGGCTTCCATGTCGAAACAAGGATCCATGGCACAAATATATGTCCCCATCTTCTCAAGCCCATAGCATAACTTTAAGTCCTGTATCAATATTTTTCACCTTGGTCCAACACCATCTAAAGGTGGCCACAACTTTTGTCATACTTCTTAAGGTTTGTCACTGAATACCTTCACAGGAAGTCAGGGGAATGTAGTGATTGGGGCCAGAGACACCTATTGAGTTCATATATCTGAAAAACATTTTTATTGTTATTAGATCTAAATTGCTTACAGTATATAATACTGTAGCTATTTACATATTGTCCAGAAAGTGGGAAGTCAAAAGCTGAGATGGCAACACAGCCTCAGTGCAATGAAATCCACAGTTATGCTCACAAGCAGCCATTGAGATCACAAAAAGATTCACACCCCCACCTTCATTCTCTGTTCCACACTCCAGCAGAATTGTTCTTTCAAAGGTGGGCTTCTACAGTGGTCATATCTGTGCTACTGATGACCTGTAGATGGAGGCTGGGTGGGACGGGGCTCCTCTGACTCAGGAAAAGCCCCTGAGAAGGAGGAGAGAGAAGCAAAGGAGGACCCACAACCACCAGCATCCAAACAAGTGGGAAGAGCAATGAGGAAAGGAACTGAGGATCTTGGCAGAGGGTTTCCCAGGACTGGAGCATCTTCTAAATTGGTTAGGGTTAGGGTTAGGGTTAGGGTAAGGAATAAAATAAAATAAAATAAAATACATTTCATACTAATTAGTATTCTTTCATTGTTGGGTTGCTGAGTTGGGCTGGATTAGGTTGGGCTTAGGCAGTCTTTGGACAGCATGGATTCAGTCCCAGTTAGCATCACTCACTATTTTACAAAAATCACATTATTGTCAACTGTACAATTTAAAATTTAAAAGTTTAATTGATAATGACAGACTACCTTCAGATGCAAGCATGTCCTTCTTGGTGGAACCCAGATTCTTTGTCAGAGAGCTCACTGGAACTTAAGACATGAAAGATCAAGAACCACTGAAAGCTTGAATACTGTGAACAGTTTTTGAGAGGACCTGCTCCTCCTTTACTGAAAAATGCTGTCCCTCACACATTCGCACTAGTGCAGAATGTGAGACCTAGAAGGTGAAATGTACTGATCCAACTGATCGCATTCTCAAGGGAAGATCTAAAATGAGAAATAACAGTAACAGCCGATCGACAGATGGGAATCTTCTCTCTGCCTGAAGACTTGCATAGAGGGAGAGCTCATTTCTGCCCAGGGCTGGAGTTCAGTAGAACAATCCAGCAGAAGACCCTGCCATATTCTCCAGATGCAAGAAATCACTGTTTTTTCAACTGCTGTATCCCTGGACTCTTTGGAGTCAAACTAGGACAGAAATTTATAGAAAGTCCCAGAGAAAGGGGACAACCCCTTTAGGAATCAGTACAGAATTGTTGTGCTTATAACCTTCTCAGAGTGACTTACAAGGCAACTTCAGTAGTAGGAGCCGAGTTGAAACTATAGGTTCTAAATGGAGCATATGTTGCAGAAATGAATCCCCCAATGAGATGGTCTCCTGGCCTGTAATGATTCCATGGATCTGCTTCATCCTTTTTCAAAGTCAAGGGGCATTTGACTCTCAGCATCTCATAGGCTGCTAAGGGCAGCTGCATCAGGAAGAGAAGCAGGAGCACCATCCTTGCTAGACCTGGAAGGGTACCTGGTCCTGCTGTGTCAGAAACTCTAATCGACTCAATCAGTCGATGATAGAAGCCACAGACCTGTCCCAGCAGGACTGAGATTTTGATCGCTTGGCTAAGAGAGATGGGACCCACCCAAGACTTGTGTGAGGGTAAGATCACTGATGCAGCCCCTCCCCTCCCATAAAACTCATCCCAGAGCCTCAGGAGCACGCTGGAAGGATTTATGCTTCTGGCCTTTCTGTGCAAGCAATCTCTTTGTCTTGTTCCTTAGCTTGATGTTTAGGCTGAGAGTTGAAAAAGTCCACAGAGAGTAGATGGAAAAACAACTAAAAATCACTATCATTTTGTTAATTACAAAGAGAAGCCTCACTTTGTTGACCTCCTGAACTTTGGGATGAATCCATGTGCAGGTAAAACACTTGGAGAACGTCTGATGCAATTCTTAACTGTGACCTGGTGAGCAAAGCAGAGAGAATGGCTCCAGCCATTCCTAAAAGTTACCTTCACACCAGCTAGGATCAATAAATAAATCACTCCTTCCATCTTCTTTAAGGAAATGCATCTTCCTTAATTCATCGAATAATAGAGTTGGGAAGTTTAGAGGTCATCTAGCCTAACCCTCTGTGTATTGCAGGATCCACCAGAGCAGAGGCTTTCATAATTTTTCAGGCCATAGAACCTGTTTTGTTAAATCAATTTAACAAAAAATTGTTCAATCAATCAATCAAAATCCCAGAAGCTGTGTTGAAGTGCTTCTGAATGTCAGCTGAGAAGCTCTGGCCTTCCCACTGTATATTAGTAGTTAAGGGGGGGGGGCTCCCTCTGCAAGGGTCTAAGGGAAAACTCTCTTCCTGGCAGACAGTCCCCTCCTCAACCCATTTAGTCCCATGGATTCCATTCAAGTCCTTGTGGACCCTGAGGGTTCTGCAGAACTCAGTTTGAAAAACCCCACAGCAGAAGAGGTCATACAGTCTGGAAGTTTCTCCTGATGTCTATCCTGAACCAGTTCTTTGTAATTTTAACCCACTGGTTCTGATCCTGCCCTCTGGGTCAATAGAACATAAGTCCACTCCTTCTCCTGTGTAACTTTATCCTATCTCCCCTCAATCATCTCTTCTCCAGGCTAAACGTGCCCAGATCCTCTAACCGTTCTTTGTAGGGCTTGGTTTCCAGATCCTTCATTATCTTGGTAGCCCTCTCTGAGCTCACTCCAATTTTACATCATCCTTTTTAAACCCTGGTACCTAGAACTGTGCAGAGGATTCCCAATGGGATCTGACCATGGCAGAGTGGGGGAGGGCAATTACTGCCTGTGATCTGGACACTACGCTTCTGCTGAAGCACCCCAAGTTAGCATTTGCCTTCTTATCAGCTCCATCACACACATTACTTTTTCCTTTTCTTTTTCTTTGTCATTCTCCTTGGAAGCCAATTGATGCAATCCTTTAATACTTATTCCTCCATTGAGACAATTACAGTCTGCTTCTTCCTTCCAAATATTTTAACTTCATAAGAGTCCTCTAAAGTTTGGGTTACTGTCTCAAAAAGAATCTCCTCAGGTCTAAATCAAGATAATGTGTTGGTCCAGAACCATCCCATTCTGTTTCACAAGTGGAGGCAAATGAGATATATGACTTCTTTAATGGACTGATGATGATTCGACAGCTGATTTCTGGTTTGATAGAAGCCATAGTAGGCAGTGTGTGGATCACAACAGTTTTGTGAGATCCAACCTTGGACTTGACTCTTAGTACTTCTCTGCTTTTCCAACACATCCATGGTATTTTTTCCTTCTTCATCCAGACAAAGCAAAGGACAAAATGTGACATTTTTTTATCCTTCTATCAATCTTTCAACCAGTTTGCAGCTTCTGCATGCCATTGCTCATATACAAAGCCCCCTCTGTCTATGAAAGCTTACACAAAGTCACAGAGAAATAACTGGTGACCCTCCCTCAAGAAGAGATTGATAAAGTCCTCTTCTTAGATAGCAATCACATTTACAATGCCATCTGAATTATGGAACAGGCCTTCAATCCAGCCCTTCCCTCTCTCTGCAAGAGGATGGTCATAGAGAGTGGAGACAGGCAGAAAGTTCAAAGGATGCAGCTGTTTATGGTATTCTCCTTTTCAACACAGAAAACTTTAGTGAACAAAGAATCACATATAGGTAATCCTCAACTTATGACCATTCATTTAATGATTGTTCAAAGTTACAAT
The DNA here is from genome assembly GCF_059951505.1 of Python bivittatus. Taxonomy (NCBI): domain Eukaryota; kingdom Metazoa; phylum Chordata; class Lepidosauria; order Squamata; family Pythonidae; genus Python; species Python bivittatus. Next base: position 1,800,323 of record NW_028277107.1, read on the forward strand.
GGTGCTGAAAAAAGTGACTTACAACCCTCACATTTACAACCGTTGCAGCATCCCTACAGTCATGTGATCAAAATTCAGGTGCTTGGCAACTGGCATGTATTTACAACAGTTGCAGCATCCTGGGGTCACGTGATCACCATTTGGAACCTTCCCAGGGGCTTCTGACAAGCAAGGTCAGTGGGGGAAGCTGGATTCGCTTAACGACCACACGATCCACTTAATGACCACAATCATTCGCTTAATGACCTCAGCAAAAAAGGTCATAAAATTGGGCACTCAACTCACTTGACAACCACATTACTTAGCAATGGAAGTTCTGGTCCCATTGTGGCTGTAAGTCTAGGACTACCTGTAGATGATTCCAGAATTGTGGCCTCAAGAATCTAATTAAATGTAGTTGGCAGAACAGGCCCAATAGTGCTGGCCATCATTGGAAGAAGCAATTTATCAAAGCCCCTTCATATCCCTATTTCCCTCTACTCAGCACTGGTGAGACCACTCCTGGAGTATTGTGTAAAATTCTGGGCACCATATTTCCAGGGGATCTTGATAGGATAGAGAGGTTCAGAGGAGGGCAATGAAAATGATTCAGGGCCTTGAGGACATGTCTTGTGAGAAAATCCTGAAGGCAGTTGGGTTGTTCAGTCAGGAGAAAAGAAGACTGAAGGCAGATATGATAGCCATATTCAGGTACATGAAGGGAAGCTACAGGGAAGATGGTCAAGAACAATTTTTCATGGCCACAGAAACTAGAATCAGAAATAATGAGGAAACGTTGTAGGTCCCTATTTTTCCTTTACATATTAGGAAAATCTTCCTGAGTGTCACATCTGCACAGGAAGGGAAGAGTCTACTATGGAGGCTGTGTTTTCTCCAACTCTGGAAATTTTGAGGAAGAAGCTGAACAGCCACTTCTTATGGATGATTTAATTGCTGTGTGTTGTGTGTGTGTAGAAGGTTAATTTGTACAAGATTAATTTAAGTATGATTTTTATTGCCTGCTATCCAGTGAAGTAGTTCAATGGTCAAATGAGGTTGCATTTGATCCCTAAAAAAGGTGGATATAGCAGCACAGCAGAGGCTCCAGGCAACAGGATCAAATTCTCCATTACGTGATGGAGATCACACATCCCCAACATCTTACATTCCATGAAAACAAGGTTCAGATCAAAGTTCTTCTGTTAAATTCGCAGCCCTGGTGGTACCCGCTAATGGTGTCAATCCTGATGAGGATAAAGGGTTTTCCGCATGGCAGCCTTAAGCAGTTGTTTCCCATGCGTAAACCTGCTGGGAAAGCACTGGCTTCAGCAATCTCTTTCTGGATTTCAGCCCTTTCCTGGCTGGTCTTCTGCAGCATCTGGGTGTTCTTTATCCTCACCTACTGGAGATCCATCCGTCCGTCCGTCCGTCCATCCATCCATCCATCCTTCCATCCATCCTTCCATGTATTCTTTCAGATACAACTCAGAATACAAAACCTAAGTAGGGTAGCAATCAATGGTAATTATGAAACATAAAAATTCATAAAATGAATTAAAACTTTAAGAGCAGAATTAATACAATGAATGTGTCAATACACAAAAGTTAATAGCCAAAACTTTTGATAAAATCAAAAGTTCTCCAGTTAGCATCTGCTCAAAAAAAGCTCTACAGTGGTGCCTCCTTAGCTGCAATCCTTAGATATTCCAACTGATGCAGATGGAGGCTGAAGGATTGCCCTTACAAAGGCCACACATAAAGTTGCAAAGGTTGAGAAACACTGGTCTTCAGAATAGTGGGAGAATTTCTATAATAGATGAGTTGCTCTCCACTCCATTCCGTCCAATTTTCCTATCTGTCAAGAAGTTAGGGAGACTATATTAGCCCCCCCCCCCAATTTTAGCAACTGAATCTTTGATTCTGGCCCTCCCTTCAGATAAAGTACAAGAGTTTTATGAAAAGGGTAAGGGGGGGGCAAGGTAGAGGTCACCAGCACTAATCTACCTGGTCCAAGCTACCAGAGCAGAAAGTGGTGGGATTTGGTTTGGTAATACCGTTAAGGATTAGGTCACCTCACATTTATTTGGTCAGGAAGTGCTAGCTTAGAATTGTGACAGGAGATTGGGCGGTTCCCTAACCAGCTTCTTGAAGTCCACACATCATAAAGTTGCCAAGGTTGAGAAACACTGCTGTAGACTCTCTAAACATCAGACATTTATTTAAAGAGATCTAAAGATATCCATCAGAGTTTGGACCCCATCTGCAACTTTTCCCTTTGGGAGGTTTTCAAAGTTCAGAGGAAGTGATGCCTCTCTTCCTTGCCATTATCCAAATCATAATGATTTACTTGTTGTCTTGGTTCTAAATCAATTCTCTGCAAACTTTCAGAAGGCTTGACACAGATGCGTCAATAGCAGACGTTCACCTCATTATCACAGTAAAGCCTTGTTGGCTGATGTCATGGCATGGGAAATTCTTGGGTGCATAAACAGGTCTGGAGAAAGAGAGAGTGTGGGGAGGCTTTTCAGGCAGGAGGGTGCTGCGTTTACTCCCTTCCCGTTCAGCTGGGAAGCCTGGTCTGGACTCAGTCTGGATTAGGAAAGCCCCTGAAGCTTCTGTCTTGGAAGAGGGCTTCTATGTCTTGATCTTTATCCAGAGCAGACACAGAACTGGAGGCTCAGTCAGGAACACAAGTCATGTTGCTGCTTGTGCTGCTTCTGTGGCCCCAGGGAGTCTGTATGAAGCTCAAGGCCAGATGCCTCCTGACTCTGAAGAGGGATGGGGTGGACCCACAGAATCGTTACAGGCCAGGACGGCTTTTCATTGGTGGCATAATCTCTGCAACCAGGGCTAAGTTTCAACCATTAAGCTTCAACACAACTCCTTCTACTGAATTATTGTGGTAAGTGAATCTGCCTGCATTGCATGACAGCCCCCCTCCAGCCTTAGGAGCCTTTGTCACCTTGATCTCCTGCTTTTGGTATCTCTCACCTCACTTTCCTTGACATCCTCTGAGCAGAGCCAGACTGTGGATGGGGAGGGTGGTTACTCCCTTCTATCCCTCACTTGTCAACATGGACACAAAATTGCAGGAATGCTGTATTTTTTCCCTGCATTGAAAATGAGATAACCTCCACATTCTTTTTTTGGACAAAAATTCACTGATAATATGAAGAAATCACAGAAAGGAATTCATTTAGTCACTGAATTTTGAAATGTGTACGATATAAGGAATGCCCCGTTCGTCTAGAAAAACTCTCGTGACACGTGTGTTCAACAAAGAGGTTTACTCAAGCGTAACGCAGCAGTTACAAACAAAGCCAGGACTGGCTTGGCACACTTCATGGTACAGTTTATAGTTCTCCCCTTCCCGCACTTTGCCCCGTTCCTAGGTTACATATTGCAGGTTGCAGTTTACCAACTGCCCCGGTAATCTCCTCCCCCCCCCCCCGCTACTCCAATGGCAGGTTCAGCCAGTCCCCATTGTCCCTTAATCGCTCTGCCCCACCGGCGTGGTCGTGTTTCCTCTGGGTCCTTTCAGTTGCGCACAAAGCCGAGGTTTTCCCAATTGCGCAGTGACCGTCTTCCCACGGGCCGCGGCTTATTCCTTTGTCTCGGCGCTCACAGTTAATCAGAGCGGATACAAAACTTCCACTCTGCGGTTTTCCTGTTAAGTGGGCGCAGGTGGCTCGTAATCAGCCGTGGCTTTCACTTCCTCTTTTTCCCCTGGCTTGCGAGTGGGCGGTAGAACTGACTCAGCGCGGCTGGGCAAGTTGCTAGCGGTGCCACGCCATGCCGGCTGAACCTGACATATGATTGCCGTTTAAATAATGCCAGGTTTTGTAATTGTGTAATGATTTCAATGGAAGTTCAGTCTCCACTCAAGGACTTCAAAATCAAAACTTGTCCAGAGATTGATAACATGCTGGCTTTGTTAACAGTCACAGCCGCTCCTTGTATGTGTTTGGATATATGTGTCTGAGTGTACAAATGGTGGTCTAAGTGGCCTTTCCAACTTTTGGATTCAATGATTCTATGTTTTATATAGAAGGATAAGTCAAACTTCCAATGAAGTTTCACAGAAGGTAAGTTCTTTTCCAGACACCAACTCGGACCATGTCTTTGAAATCAAACTAATAATATCTATTAATATGGAGTAGATTAGAAACATTATCATTAAAAAAGGTTAAATAAAATGCTCTTTTTATTATGTTCAGGATATATATATGAGGAGATGTTCTGGTCTTTTGTTTTCCTTTCTATTGTCTCTTTTGAATAGTGTGTAGATGTTGTTGATCTCTATGTGCCTGTTGATGGCTGCCTTGTCTGAATACCAAGCTTTCAAGAATTCCCTCGCATTTTTGGATTTAGCTTGGTCTAAGATGCTGACAGTTTCCCAGTTGAAACTATGGTTAAGTCTATCCATGTGTTGTGAGATGAAGGAGTTTTCATCATGTCTTCTGACAGCTAGTTGGTGTTCATGGATGTGCTCTGCAAGCCTTCTCTCTGTCTGTCCTACACAGTGGTTGTTACAGCTCCTTACTAGCAGTCATCACCCAGATAAGCAGAGATTAACACCAAGATTACCACCAGACATACAATCAAGCAGTAAACAATAGCCTAATCAAGAAACTACCAGATGGAAAAAATAAAACAAAACCCCCACCCCCACCGACACTTGCAGGGCATGCCACAGTATATAAACAGAGGGCAAACTCCATTCCATTCTAGCGCTGAAGATTTTACCTAGCTGGGTAACAAAAGGTTTGCAAGAAAACAACCAAGCTCAGAGAACCCCAAGGACTCCCCAGTTAATCCTGAGCTACACATATTAGCTTCTATTGGTATGAAATATTTAATTCAGCTGTTAATCCATTTTTATCAAGACATGGAATTAAAAGAACTTGATGGACTTTTCAATTGTTTAGGAGTTTCAATTGTTAAATACTACTGTTTGGACTTACTAGGGAAACAACTAGCTAAAAGTAACTCTTCTATTTTATTGTAACATCAAATGTTCTTTGGTATCCACATCAGCCCTGAATGGGTGAAACGTGGGGAGGAAGATGCAGCTCAGCCACCCAGCCCCAGAGGCCAAGATGGAGAAAATCTGCACAGACACCAAGGGCTTCCCCTGTGTTAGCCCTCTGAGGTAGTCCAGGCAACAAGCACTACCTGTGATGGAATGGTTTGATGAAGGCTGTGCTCAGGGAGATAATTATTTCCTTAGCCCCCAGCAGGAGCGTGGGAAGGTTAAGAAGATGAGACTGGCATCACCCTAAGGAATTCACGGTGTTTGGGCTGGCTGGCTTGGGAAGTGTAGATTCAGTCTGGGAGAGATTTCTGTCTGAGAGGTTGAAGATAATAAATGCAACAGAACTGTATCTGTACTGTCTCGTGGAGTCCTTTGGGCTGAACCTGACACTACCAGGAGTATCAGCATGATCTCTATTGTAAGGTTCCCTTAAACAGAATCTTGCAAGACTGAAATTATTTCTCCCCTCTTCTCTTTTTAGACTCCCTAAACACAGGGAAGGTCTCTTCTGAAATCCTTTCCCCCCACCTGTGGACTGAGCTGCCTCTTCTCAGACCGATGTCTAGGCTGTGGGTCTTCCTCCTCTCTCCCACGGTCATTCCCACATACCCATGGTGCTCAGGTACATGGGCACAAAGGGAAACTTTTCGGTGCTCGGGGGACTTCATCTTCAAGTCTGGTAAGGAGCAGGAAATCGTGGTCTCCCTGACAGCCAGGAGTTTGTCTCAGGTAATCTCAGGCTGGACACATGGAGGCTGTCCTCATGAGACCTCTACTTTGTCTCAGACTGTCCAGATGTAGCATGATCTGGAGCATGTTGCTCTGGCCAGATCACACCTTGATCAAGTTGCAAGGGAGCACTCTGCAAGTACAGAGCACCCTGGATAAATGGGTTGTTGGGATCCTTTTCATCCTGGGTTTAGTTCTGGCTTTGGACTAGGGAGCTTTGATGTCTCTCACTGTCCCTTTTAGTCCTCCTTTTAGCTTCTTGATCCCGTCAACCATGGTATCTTGGTGGACCTCCTACAGTGGCTGGGGATAGGAGGCATTGTCTTACACTGGTGGCTTCTCCTCCTCCTCTTTGATAAAAGGTCACCCCAGTGGAACCTGATTTTCACAGAGCTCATGGGTTAGTCCTGGCTCACCTGCTTTTCAAGATCTACATGAATCCACTGGAAGGTTACCTAAGCATTTGGTGTGTGGTACCATCAATATGCTGATTATGCCAAATTATATCTGGCCACTCTGGGTCGTAGGGGATGCTGGAAATATTTTAACTCGGTGCCTGGAGGATGTAAGGGAAGAGAACAAGGTTGAAGCTGGTATTTTCCATGAACTACGTGGCCTGGCAACCTCCCCCAACCGCTGTATGGGTAAGAGAGCATTCCTACATTCTGGGCTACCTCCTTGGGGAAGAAAATTAGGGAGAAATATGGAGCAATTCTATTGCCATAATGCAACTGTGTGGCTTAAATGCATGTGTCTACTGGTTTCTGCCCTTCCCGAGAAACAGAGCAATATCACAAAAGAAAGACAAAATCAAACTTAATAACAAAAAGGATTATGAACCCTTTTTACTTTAAAAGAATTGTGCAGAAGTATACACAACATTTCAGGAAAACCAGAGAAGGAGGATGGTCTGCTATGAAGGAATGCTTGCCTTTCAAGATGGGAGATGTTGCAGTTTGATGTTACAGACTACCAGACATTTATAAGCAAAATTAACATTTTCCTGCCCACCTGCAAGATGACAATGCAAGGGTGAGGTACACATCCAATTATCCTAATTTCTACACAGAAATAAAGCATTAGACTTTACTTTACTGGATAAAAAGACAGACAAAATGAAATTTCCTAGCTGGACCTGTACCAATTTTCCAAAGCAAAATTTCCGCTCCTTCACTTCCCAGGACTTCCTTCAGCTGTCCAGGGAGACCCCACTTTGGAGACTGTGAAGAGATGGTGAGAGGAGGACAACTTCTAAGACCTCCTTTTCAAGTTGTGCAGCCTGAGAATTACTCAATGCTTGTAATATTGGCTTAACTCAATGAAACCACTTAGGAGTGGGTGCAAAGGGATGGGGAGAGGGAGCAGTATGGCCAGTTTGCTTTCAGCACAATAGGTGGTAGCAGTGGAACCGTGGCTGAACCATGGCAAGGCCATCCAGAGGTATTTAGAGGTTGACCCTAGGAAGCCTAGTGTATTACCAATCTTTTTAGAGATGGGAAACACATACAATGTACACAAAATTATGACTTTGAGAAAAAGATTGCAGAAGTAATCAGATATTGATTTATGCTTTCACAACTAGCTGCTCCTTGGTATTTAGATCTGGTCTTAGTAAAATAATGTAGCACTTAGGGAAGAAGATGAAACCTAGCAGGCCAGCACTGGAGGCCAAAATGGAGAAGATCTGCACGGCCACAATATACTTCCCTTTGGTGCTCAGGTAGGAGGGCACGAAGGACACCCAGACGCTGCAGAAGACCAGCATGCTGAAGGTGATCAGCTTGGCTTCATTGAAGGCCCCAGGGAGGTTCCTGGCCAGGAAAGCCACCATGAAGCAGATGGCAGCCAGGAAGCCCATGTAGCCAAGAGCAATATAAAACATGGCAAGAGACCCTTCATTGCATTGCAGGATGATCTCTCCTGGTTGGGTGTGCATGTCAGAATCAGGAAATGGCGGAGAGACCACCAGCCAGATGCTGCATGTGACCACCTGGATACCGGAAGAACAAAGGATGATGGAGTTGGCCAGACTCCTCCCCAGCCACCTCCTCACTCTGTTCCCTGGCTTTGTGGCCAGAAAGGCAAGGACCACCGTGACTGTTTTAGCCAAGACAGAAGAGACAGCAATCGAGAAGATGATGCTGAAGGCTGTCTGTCGGAGAAGGCAAGTGGCTCTCCTTGGCCGACCAATGAAGAGGAAGGTGGTCAAGATGGAAAGTAGGAGGGAGATGAGGAGGATGTAAGAGAGGTCCCGGTTGTTGGCTTTGACGATGGGAGTGTCTCTGTGTTTCACAAAGATTGCTAGTACAAATACAGTAGGTAAGGACAAGAAAAGTGCAAGGGAAGCCAAGATGGTTCCCAGATATTCATTGTACGTCAGAAAGCTTATTTCCTTAGGGACACATTTATCTCGCTTCTTATTTGGATGCTGGTCTTCAGGACATTTGGTGCAGTGATCTGCATCTGAAGAGAAGAAAAGTAACATTTCCCAGGTTCAGCCACTAATTTAGTTTTTTCTATGCCATCACCAAAGATGCTGCATGGTGTAAGAAATAGAAAAAACAAAAGAAAGTGAAATTTTAGGGACTGTGAGCAAGTTTACTAAACGCCAAGGGCAGTTTTCTGCTTTTTAACCTTGGTGGAGGATGCATGCGAATGAGTTAGCAGTTCATCTTTGATTCCTTGGCTTCCTGGTCTGTTTATTTTTTAATATGTTTCAGAAATAAACCAAGCAAGGTGGGTTCTTCATGGAGGGAGAAGTGCTAGCCTTCTTATTGAAGGGCTGCTGCCATTGGAGTCACCCACCTTCCTTTGAGGAGAAGGTCCCCTCCGCACAGAAAACACACTTGTAGCAGCAAATGGGCTCCCCTTCCTGACCCACCTTGAAAAATCCAGACTGACAACTTTCCACACATCTGGAGGGAAGCAGACTCTGAGCAGAAAAATGGGAACATAAAGGATGGTAAATTAGGGTTGACATCAAAGGAAAGAAATGGTAGACTAGGTCCATTTAACAGAAGCAGCTGTTTATCCTGGAATCTCCCTTCCGGGAGATCAAAGGATCTGAGTCTAGGAGGAGATGTTTCTTCTTTTTCACTTCCAGACTGTGGAATAGTTTACAGTGAGAGATGAGGTTTGCCTTGCCTCTGTTGGCCTTTGAGAGAAATGGCCAAATGGAGCTGTTCCAGGAGTCCTCTTAAAGGTCAACATAGCATTTTAGGAATGGCTATTGTACTAGTTTCAGTTTCATAAACCACCATAAGGCACATGATTATGTCAGTTGAAAATTGCATATACTGTATAAAAAAGAAACAAATAAATAAATAAACTCTGTCTTCCAGTGATTCTGCTGCCTCAGTTTTTGGTGTATTTGTCTACTGTTCCTCATCAGTTTTAGTCTGCAAGCATCTTGGGACTGGTGGCTCCCAAGTCCACATCTATAAAACATGACAACTATGGAAAGCATTATAAAAATAAAAGCAAAATGGCATTCAAAATTGGGAATCCAGACTCCCTTAATCAGGTGTAGCAGTGGACATGTAAGCCACAAAGGTCAAGAGAGGTTCTCTGCAACTCTTCTGAACCCTTGAAGGGCTTCAGAGACTTCACAGAAGCTCCACAGAGAATGTGTTGATCAATGACAATGCTCAAGAGCTCAAATAGCAATGAAATGGTTTTCCCCACCTTGTTAGACCTCTGGGGCCAGATAGCAGCATCTTGGTCAATGACAAACTTGGGTTCCTGGGATTTCTGTCTTGCAAAACTCCCAAATTTCACCCTGGTAACAGACTTGTTTGGAAACCATAACCAGTTCACAATCTCCAAGTCAGCTGCCAGCTCTCTGTTCTTGTCCAAATACACCCCATCCATGGAATGGTTGTAAAACTGGGGGGTTTTCAAGAAAGGATGGAGCTAGAAAGGGAAGAACATCGACAACAAAAACCTTGCAGCCTTTTACACAAGAACGAATGAGTCTCTTTTGTGCCATTCTCAAGCTAGGGTCTTCTGATTCACCAGGTAGATAAAGGCCTCCAGGACAAGGAAGAACATGGCTATCATCTGCCCTGGTTTTCTTGTAGTGTTTTTCAATTGCTCAGCCTAGCTTGCAGCCCTAGGACTTTCTGGTGGTGTCCCATCCCCATCCTCTCCAGGCCTGACCCTCCATGACTTCTAAGCCCAGACGTGAAGGGCCAGCTGCAGTCACCTCTTCAGTTCTGATTGATCGTGGTTCTCCACTTGAATGGCTATGAAACTAATTCATGTTTGAAGGACCCAAATTTTATTCATGAATACTTTTTTCTCTGTATTAGGAGACTTGGCATTTTTATCTCCAAATTGAATACTAATTTGAACTCTAAATCTAAATTGAGACCTACACCACACCTGTGTCTATATACATCTACATCTATCTTTCTCTTCCAGAAGAAGTGGACTGGACCTGTGCTTGCTACATCGGTAGAAGGAGTTTTTCAGAGCAAGAATACACAGAATGTCCATAATCAGCGGCCCCTTAAGAGGGAATGTGGGAAACATAAATTGGTTTTCCATGGAAAAGGTGGGAGGTGAAGTCCCTGGAACTCAACCTGCAGATGTCTGCCTTGAGGGAAGAGGAAATGAGCTGCTGGGAACGGGTTCAGTTGTGAAGTGACATTAAATATGAGTTGATAGACATTCTTTGTTGAATTTCTGGGAATCTTTGGCCCAGTTTGGGATGGATAGGAGGAGCCTGACCACGTTACTCTCAATTTAAGAAGCAGCTTGAGCCACAAACTTCACCCTTTCTTCAAATGTCTCTGTAAACACAGAGCTATAAACTTCTCTTTAGGAAAGGAGCAGCTCGGGAGTTCATGGCTACCATGGCAGCCATGGCCTGTCTCAAATTGTGCAGGACCCAACCCGAGATAGTGGCCACATGCCGGATTTAGTTTTCTTGTCTGAGCAATGGCAAAGTGATCTGAGGGGAGATGTACAGCTTTCCCCGCTTTCATGGTCAGATCATGTCCTGGTGACCCTGAGTTTCTCCTATGTCGCCCCCCTCTGCAGGGAGGCAGGACCCATGCGATTGGTCCACCCCCAGCACCTGATGGACCCGTCAGGGTTTCAGAGGGAGCTGGGGGATATTCCTGTGGACCTGCTGCACGGTCCGGTGGAGGCCCTGGCTGCTGCCTGGAATAGAGAAGCGGCCGGGGCCTTGGACAGGATTGCGCCTTTGCAGCCTTTCTTGCCACATCAGCCCCGACGCTCCCCATGGTTTACGGAGGAGTTGAGGGTGCTGAAGAGGGTCAAGAGCACTGCTGGAGGAAGACACCGACCGAATCCAACCGAACACATGTTAGAGTCGCTATTAAGCCTACATTGTGGCAATAACAGCAGCGAAGCATCAATACTTCTCCGCCCTTATTGCGTCTGCAGAGTGCCGCCCGGCGGTCCTGTTTGGGATCACCAGGTCCCTCCTTGGTAAGGGGGATGTGGTGGTTCATTTGCAGGGCCAGATGGAGGAATTTGCAGAGCACCTGCAGGATAAAATCGCTCGGATTCATTCCAAGTTGGATTCCGAGTGTGGTGCAGGGTCTGGGGAAATACCGGGGGATCGCTCTTGCCTAGTTATCTGGGAACAGTTTGATCCTGTTGTTCCTGAGGAAGTGGACAGGATCCTCCAGACTGTGAGGGCCACCACTTGTCATCTGGACCCATGCCCCTCCTGGCTGGTGAAAGCAGCTCGGGAAGTGACATGTGGTTGGATCCAGGTGATGGTTAATACATCCTTGCAGGAGGGAGTTTTTCCAGCGCCCTTCAAAGAGGCATTGGTGCACCCCCTCCTCAAGAAGCCCTCCCTGGATCTTACCGTACTGGACAACTTTCGTCCAGTCTCCCACCTCCCCTTCAAGGTGGTTGAGAAAGTGGTGGCTTCGCAGCTCCAAAGGGTCTTGGAGGAAACAAATTACCTGGACCCTTATCAGTCAGGTTTCAGGACCAGCTATGGAACTGAAATGGCATTGGTGACACTTATGGATGATCTCTGGCAGGAGCGGGATGGTGGAAGTGCGACCATCCTTGCTCTCCTTGATCTCTCAGCGGCATTCAATACCGTCGACCATAGTATCCTATTGGGACGGCTCAGGGATATAGGGGTGGGTGGCACAGTTTTTTGCTAGCTCACTTCCTTTCTCCGGGGCTGATCCCAATTGGTGGTGATAGGGAGCGAGAGGTCCCATCCTCGGCCGCTCCTTTGCGGGGTGCCGCAGGGTTTGGTTCTCTCTCCGCTCCTTTTCAACATCTACATGAAACCGCTGGGTGAGATCATCCATCATCATGGGATGAGGTATCATCAGTATGCTACTCCATCCCTGGTGAGGTAAGTGATGCCGTGACTGCCCTCTTGCGGTGCCTGGAGGCTGTGAGGGTCTGGATGGGGAACAACAGGCTCCAGCTGAACCCTGGCAAGATGGAGTGGCTGTGGGTTAATGGCTCCTCTGCATCCAGGACGTTGTCATCATTGGAGCTTGATGGGATAGCACTGCCCCAGACAGACCCAGTGCGTAATTTGGGGGTCCTCCTGGACTCACAGCTCCTGCTCGAAGAGCAGGTGGCAGCAGTGGCCAAGAGGGCTTTTGCACAGCTTCGGGTTGTGCACCAGTTATGCCCTTTCCTGGATTGGGATGCCCTTCGAATGGTCACTCATGCCCTTGTTATCTCCCAGATAGACTACTGCAATGCGCTCTACATGGGGCTACCCTTGAAAAGTATCCGGAAGCTTCAGCTGGTCCAGAATGCAGCCACGTGAGCAATTTTGGGGGCCTGAAGAAGGACCAATATAACACCTTTGCTCCGTGAGCTGCATTGGGTACCGGTTTGTTTCTGGGTCCAATTCAAGGTGTTGGTAATCACCTTTAAAGCCCTACATGGCATGGGGCCAGGTTACCTGAAGGACCGCCTCGCCCCCATGATTTCAAGCTGTCCCACCTGATCTCACAGAGAGGGCATGCTCCGGACCCCCTCGGTAAAATAACTCTGATTAGCGGGGTCCAGAAGATGGGCCTTCTCTGCTGTAGCCCCTGCCCTTTGGAACATCTTGCCTCCGGAGGTGAGACAGGCCCCCTCCGGAGGTGGGGCCTCCGCCCTTTGGAACATCTTGTAGCCCCTGCCCTTTGGAACATCTTGCCTCAGGAGGTGAGATCTTGCCTCTGGAGGTGAGACAGGGATTTGAAGACTCGGCTCTGCCATCTGGCCTGGGGTGGGGAGGGCGGATGTCAGAAATGGGGTTGGCTAGCCCCTTAGCGGCCTGGTGTGGCCTCTATCACCCTCTTGGATCTTTTAATCTCTTTTTTATCTCTGTAAGTGTGGTTCTTTTATAACTTTTAATCATGTATTTATGATTTTAATTTGATGTAAGCCGCCCAGAGTCCCCCATTGTGGGGAGATGGGCAGGGACAAGTCCAATAAATAAATAAATAAACCCACTTCATTGAGGCCATTTTGCTCCTCACACCCAAGTATTCTTTGTTGTACCAATCCTATTCTAAATCTAAATCACTGAACTTACTATTAGTTTAAAAGTTAAAGAAATAAGCAGTAGAAAGGATATATTGCTGATAGCCCCTAAAGAATGGAGATGCTTTGGACAGGGTCCCAGCACCATCCATTTTGGTAGCGAGGATGGGGGGAGAATGACAGAGGGAGGGAGACGTCACAGCAGAAACAAGCAAATGCACAGTTAGAAATGGGTTGTGCATTTATTCAATTTACAAGGCTGCCTAATTGGCAATGACTGGTTAGGAGGATGGAAGGCTCCAGGAGAGGCAGCCAGTTTAATTCTGTAGAAAAGACCCTCCCACCTGGATGGAAGGATGGTATCTTCCTGCAGAGAAGGAGCAGAGAAAACGCGATTCTCCTGAGACAGAGGGGTCTCACCAGATCTGGCAGGTGTTACCACATTGCCTGCTACAAGGGAGGCAAGATGAGGATGCAAAAAACAGGACCAAGATATAGAAGGATCCAGATGATAAAAATTTTCCAATTGCCCTTTGTTATCCTAGCCTTCTCCTCCCTCTCTTTATCTACCATACAAACATGATAGTTAATGTCAGCATGAGAGCGTCATTTGTTTGAAGGAGTGTGTTTGGGATTATCTCCTCAGAACAATCTGGCTTCCCCTCTTCATTTGCTAAATTCCTCCTGCTTAAGTAATTTTAAAAGTAATGGTTGTGTTCAGCTGAGATTCTTGGATGGAAAAGGAAATACCTGCCAAGGTTGTAGCTCTTCCAGTCCCAAGGTCTGTCCACCTTCCTTCAGCATCCTCCTCTTGGATCTGGAGACACAGGCAGCATTCAGGACTCGTGAGACAGCCCAGACGGAGTTGTAAACATGGTGGCTGTCGAGAGAAAGGGTGGCTTCAACCTCCTCCTGTCGTAGACTTTCCATTTCTTCATCCTCTTCGCATCTCAACCAGCCTTTAACAGAAAAGGGATGCTTTTGAAATGAACACAGAAAAACTTTGCTGCCAAACTCAAAGATTGAAGGGAAGAAGTGGTAAACAACATCACGTTTTATCCATTTCTTTGTCTGAATGGAAAAGGTGAAAATGCTGTGAACACGTTGGAAATCTTGATTCTGCAAATTCAAAGTGAGATCCCCCATGGCTGTTATGATCCAGATTTTTCCTACAGTAGGTTTTATCAAGAGCTGCAACATATGGTCAACGAATGCCATTCCATAGAAATACATAGTATGCAAAGTGAGCTCTGCATAGTAAATAAATACATTGACTTGTTTCCATTTGAGGTATAAATCACCATCCAAATTGTATACATTCCTATTATACCCAGATATACTTTGTGAGAAAACAGCACAAATGCCATTTTGGGTGAGTAAAGGTGTTAAAGTTTTGAAGAACCTTTCTCCATTATCAGTTTCTGGAGCAACGAGACCTACTGAGGTCTATCTGAAATACTGGATCATTTCAACCATCGCTGCGTATTGGATTCCTTCTTTTGGGAGCATCCGGTAGAAAAAAGGGAACTGAGTTTTATCATTCAGACCATCAGAAACAAAATCATAAGCAATCTGGAGAAAATGGAAGGAACTGGTCATGGCCCGTGAAATCCAATTCATATATTATTCATTCCAAATTGTAAGTAATTCCAAATTGTAATACGATTGCAGGATCAACAAACACACTCAAAATGGGGACTTGCTCAGTTCTTCGGGGCAACACAGGTAAGCCAAAGATTTTGCCATCATGCCAGTCAGCCTTTGGATGACAGTTCTGAGGGAAAGGATCTCAGATATTGACTACGTTAGCCAGACATGCAGACTGGCAGCAGTGCCCTTCTCTATCTTGGTAGCAAAAGCATCACTGAGATCAGCATCTGGTGACTTCATGGACACACCCCTACAGCTTTCTCATCAGGTGTATGGAAGTGGGTTGCCAATGCCTTGCTGTGGGATTTACTTTTTTACTTTTTTAACTTCCCAGTCTATCCTACAGCCTGATGGTCTCCCATCCAAGTCTCAATGAGGACCAAGATGCTTAGAAGGAAAGGTACAGAAATCACCATCCTCTTTCCTGCCACTGTTTTCTGAAAAAGCCCAGCCAGCTATTTATCCCTTCTTGCATGTATTTTAAATTAACTTATGTATGAAATAAATTGCCTCTATATATTATGTTTGATTTGCAGAAATGTCATAGGACTGCATTACTCATGAACAGCTGGAGCAGATGGCATCCTTACTCATTGAACTGAGATGGGTGCTTGTAGTACATTTTTTCATTTACCCAAATCAATTTTTGGTATTGTTTTGGAATTTTGAATTTTATTTCAATGGAGAGGAACAATGAAAGAGAGGTTTTCCTCCTAGAGAGGAAACCACTATAAAATTACTGATAGCACTCTTGATCAACTAGTTTTATGTCTCTACTACAGCATTAAAAATCTCTTGCATGTTTTTGGAATAGTCTTGGAGATTCCAGGACAGAAACTGACCACAACCCACACCTTTCCCTGCTAACCTGTGGGATTTTGTAGATGCTGAGCATGGTTGCAATATGTCGGGAGAGGTCAGAGTCCATCCCTTCAAGGACTGCCAGCAGGTTTTTCTCTCTTCCGCATTTGTAGTTTGGAACATTTGCCTCCCCAGCAGAAAGCAGGTCCAGCAAGGCTTCAGCATTCATCTCTGCATTGAAATGATTGTCATGGACGTTGTAGCCCAGAGTGATGTTGGGTAAGATCAGGGGATTCTGGTTGATCTCGCGGATGGCAATCAAGAAGGACAGGAGGTACCAGACATGCATGGTTTTATCCCTGAAAAAACAGAAGATGTACCATCGTCCCAAATTCAATTGTGGTATCCCTTTCACTTCTTGTTTCCTTACATATATCAAGAGGAAGAAGTAGTAATTTTAATTCAGGGAGGGAATATGATGGGATAGGCATGAGTGGAACTGGGTGGAATCACACTCATGATTGGGAGATGGGCTGCAGGCTTTGACCCAACATCTGAAGAAAAGGAAGCGCTCTGAAGTTTAATAAAAAGGAGAAAAAGACTGATGATGGTCTCTTCTAATACATTTGGATGTTAACTGAATATAAGAATAGTACATTCAACCTCTCAGCTTCGGAGTAAATGATGTAGAAACTTAAGAATTAAAAAGGATGCATCATTAAAGATCTTTAATGTTACTGAAAAGTTAAATTTACAATGAATGCTATAGAGAAAACTTAGATGGTTTACAAATGTAACTGCAGGAGTGATTTCTAAAATCACTGGAAATGTAACAATCAGATTGGTTCATTCTTCCACGTTTGGTTGCATTGTAAAGCTCAGCAAGTTCGGAAAATGAATAAAACTCTTTCCTTTCCAGCCTGCAATTTTTTTATTACAGATCACAAGCCCTACACTTCTACAAAGTGCACTGAATAAGCTTTCCATATGGTAAGAAATTCTAGAATACTTTGTCCTTTTTCCTGGAAAGCATGTATAATTCATTCTGCAAAATAAAATCTGTGGGACTGTGCCTTAACATCAACAATAAACTTGTATTTGTGGTGAAGGCAAAGGGAAACCATTTTTGGACCGGCTTCTACCACATCTGAAATTGGGGTTTCTCTCAGCTTGAACTTCTAACATATAAACCTTCTGTAAGTTGTTAAATCAGGAGAGATTTTGAATTCATGAGACTGGAATTACTATAATCTTTCGTATTATTCCACAACTGAATCTGGCTCATTACTGTTATTGCTGTATTAATCTTATTTTAATAGGATCTGTACTTTTTACATTCGCTATTAAATATATAGATTGAAATTGATGTATACCAAAAAATCTTTATTGAAGATGCAGACCCAAGAAGAAATCTTGTAGGTCTCCTCATGAAAGAAAATTTCAAGCTGTTTCTGCTGATGTTTAATCTTTTGGAAAGTTCTGTCAGGGGAAAACCCCCGTTAAACATGGGAGACAAACACACCAGAACACGAGCCACTTCAAAGTTCTAAAGGCTTTATTAAATGTTAGTTCAATAAGCAAATAAAAATCCATAAACAGCAAAAAATGTACTTACTTAGACTCCCATTGCAATGAGGACCAGCACGAGCAAGCGGTCAGGTAAGACAGCTTGGCCAAGTGGGCCTGACCCCCTTTTTGCAATCCTTTTTATCCTCAAAAACTGTAGACCACAGACATGACTCCCAGGATTTGCAGCTGAATCATAACGTCCTTGGTGATAATTTTACCACACTTCTCTGTTCCATTGCTCCTGTCACACTCCTTCTATCAGCACTTTACTTTGTCCATCTTTTTTACAACTTTCTGTCCATGACTGAAAGCTTTAGTCCACATAGCAATTTTATTTATTGCTCTATAAGCTTGTTTTATTTGTATGTTACAATTAACAAAGGCCTTCAGTATTAAGAAATCAGTTTTTTCCCCTCACCTTTCTGTCATGACAGGCTGTTGTTTTTAATATTATCCCCGCCAGATCCCAATATCATTATTGTCCCGTTCTTAGGAAAATTGCCCAGCATTTCAAAACCTTTACTTTTATTCAGGTTTTAAGTGGACCAACAGTATTTTTCCTTTTGTTGCTCATTTCTGAGATCTGGATCTGTTTTGCTTTGATTTTATCATTCAGGATTAATTTGAGGTGATGAATAAAAGAGGCCAGCTCACTGATCATTTCCAGCTCTAAATCATTATTGAAGGACAAAATCCAGGACCTCACAGATTCATTTTTGGTCTGTGTTGTTATGTGTAATTTACTTCTACTGCTGAAAATTTCAAGCAACCAGCCAGTATGAGCTGCAACAGACTGAAAGCAAGTTGGCTTCAGGGATGTTCCCTCCTTACCATGATCCCCAGGATCCATAGTTTCCCTCTCCTCCCCCTTTCTGCTGATTGACCCCAAAAATCCAACGTTAAGTGGGAAGAACAGTTGCATCTGGTCCTTGCCTGCCCTGCCTGGCCTTGAAGGCTCTTCTGCCCAGCCAGCTGCAGGGAGAAGGGGGGAAATTTGGCTGAGGGGCTTTGGGAACTTAGAAGATGTCCTCATTGTAACCACTTGCCAATTTCCCTCCACTTCATTTGTCCTGCAAGCCTCAGTGGCTGTGCTTTCTTGTGAAGAGACCAAAGGAAACATCTTCCTTCTTTTCAAAGTTAAGAACCTTAGGAGAAGGTCAAATTTCAAAATACATAAACTCCTTATGTAGCTACCTGAAGAAAAGATAGAGCTTTAGGGGCTGAAAATGCAAGGAAGAAGCGTTTGGGCCACAGAGCCCCTTGTCAGATGTTTTCCACAGCAGACATGATTCTTGCTGTACATCTGAAGGTCAGGCCAACATTGGTTTGCTCTTTAGGTCAAAAGGAGCTTCTCCGGCTGAAAAAGCAGGTCAGGCATTTGGCTTTGCCTCAGTGTTGATGCATCTCCAACCTTTCCTCACCTCCAACAGAAATTTAGGAGGGACGAGATAATGGGAAGGGACTAAAATAAGTTAGCCATAATTAGCAGCAAGTGAACTAGCAGCAACTCCATCCCCCCAAAATGACTCACCAGCTGAAAGGTTGGTTGGAGGGAATCTCGGTGAAAGTGTAAAGTGGATTTACACTTTTCTTTGCAGTAATGATTCCCCCAAAGATATAATTGCCTGGCCTGAAGTGATTTATCCAGTCAAACAGATCTCGTTGTGAAGTCAAGGGGCATTTTGCCTTCAGCATCTCACAGGATATCTGGGGAAGGAGAAGCAGAAAGAAGAGGAGAACCATTCCTCACATCACTGGCACAGCCACTTGCTCCTCTCAAGCAGTCAGCAGAAGGATTAGAAGCAGCCCAAATGTGAGAGAGTGGTGGCTTTCTTGTGCAAAAGCTTTGTGTCTGAAAGGATCTGAGGGAACAAATCCTCCTCAAGGGCCCTGGTGTTCCGCTCCAACTCTCAGCAGTCCAGGAGACTTTTATGCTGCTGTCCTTTCAGGCTCGGGGCAAGATGTCATCCTGTCTCCCTCTCTGCTCTGCTGCTTCTTTCAAAGGCGATCTTGAGGGAAATCCCAGGAGATTTGTTCAGAAGACAAACAAGACCATCCTCAGTTGTAAATTGCAAAGAGGGGAAAATCAGCTCTGCCACATCCTGAATTCATTGGGGTGTGTTGGGGGGGGGGAGATGGAGTCACAGAAAACATGTTTTCCAAATGGACCAGATGTGGTTCCCTCATCTCAGATGTTTTATGAGGGGACAAATTTAGCAGTTGCAAACACAGTTTCTATTTGAATGAATAAATCCATGTTCAGGGGACATAAGGATCCCAAATATTTTGAGAATTTCTTTTGACACACTCAGAGGAGAACAACCTGATACCAGGTCCAGCCTTTACCAAAACAAGGCAAGATGGATCAGGGCCTCCTGCCTGAAAAAGGAGGATAAGGAGACATTGATTGATTGATTGATTGATTGATTTTTTAATTTATTTATATTTCAAATTTGGTCACTGCCCATCTCACTAGGGAGTGACTCTGTGAGGTTTACAGTAAAAACAAGAATAAATATTAATTAAAATACAATAAAAATACAATAAAAACCATATTCATTGATAAATTATAATGTCTTCCAAGGGACTGCTGATAGATAAGGGTATTAACTTAAAGGAGCATCTTCAATTTGCTAGCCACCCCCAGGGTTGGTTGCCCCTCTTCTCACCCCACACAAGTTGGCAGAGCCAGGTTTTCACCCTTCTCTTGAAGGTTGAGAGAGTAGGGGCCTGTCTCACCTCTGGGGGAGGGTATTCTATAGGGTGGGGACAATTACAGAGAAGGCTCTCTATCAGGGCTCCACCAGTCAACATTCTTTCATCATCAGGTTCCGTAGCATGCGTTGATGGACACTGCCTATAAAAGAGGAGGGTGGTGTGAGAGATGAAGGCTATGAGGGAGGAGGGGGTGCATTCCAGGAGGGGAAAGGAGACAAAAGACAACACAGTCTGCAAGGGGAGTGTGGGAAGCGAAAAAGGTTCAGGATAGCCACTCCCTAGAATCTCCCAGGGTAGATCCACTAGTTGCTGTAATATGGCAAGATTCTGTCTAGAAGGTGTAAGCAAATAAAGAAACTTTACTCAACTGGACTGTTTCACCGTTGTTCTTGGGCTGGGCAGATTTTACATACAAAGAAGCCCTTTTCCTAAGTATTTATTTATTAGTTGGGGGTGTTGCCTCCCTGCTGTGTAGCAATCTCCCTGCCTGAGCTGCTGGAGGCCATATCAGGGTTGGCAGAGGAGTTCCCCAGGCTTATGGTCTCAGAGGCAGCTCAGGAAGTCATGGCTACCATGGCAGACATGGGCCTATCCCAGGTCATCCATGGCCCAACTCGGGACAGTAGTCGCACTCCAGACATGGTTTTCTTGTCAGGGCAGTGGCAGCGTGATCTGGTGGGGGATTTCATATTATCCCCTCTGTCATGGTCAGAACACTCCCTGGTGGCTGTGAGATTCTCCTATGCTGCCCCCCTCCACAGGGAGGCAGGACCTATTTGAACGGTCTGCCCCTGGCAACTGATGGACCTGCAAGGGTTCCAAAGGGAGCTGGGGGTTGTTCCTGAGGCCTTGGTGCATGGTCCAGCAGAGGCCCTGGCCATAGTCTGGAATAAGGAGAACTTGCTGAAATGGCCAGATTGACTTGTCTGATTAGGGAAAGAACAATAATTACCTTTATATAATACTAGAAACCCTTTATGGACTTTTTGCTGAAAATGGACAAAAATGAATTGATAATCTCAGGATTTACTGACCACTTCCAGGGAACCAATGGTGACTGAAGACTGTTCTGCAGATAGTGGAGCGATGACCACAGTGGAAAGGTGAGCTGGTGAATGGATTAGCTTCTCAGAGCTCTTCTCCGGATTGAGCAGAGGACCAGGATCACCCAAAATTTACTCCATGCAGAGTCTCCCTGTAAAGAGATTGTAGAATAGCAGTCTCTGGTGAGTTTCAGAGCTCTGCAAGAAGGTTCAGGAAAGGGAGACATTCATTGAGAGGCTAGTAGACAGATGCTACATTCGCTATCTTCCATTTCCTGAAGCACCTTTTGGAGATCAAAATTCAAAGCACTCTGTAGTCCCCCCACCAATCACTCAGAAAAGCAATGGGATCCTTTCCCTGCATTTGCTCAAGCAGAGGTTAGGCTGTCATGAGTGGTGAATGCTTTAAATCGCATTCCTGAAATGACCAGGGGGTTGGATTCATGCCCTCAATGGCCCATTTCAGGTCTGATTCTTCTAAAGGCCAGTATATTTCTCTGCTGCTGAGTTGGGATGGATTAAGTTGGGCTTAGGCAAAGTCTGTGGCCAACACGGCTTCAGTCCCAGTTAGCATCACTGACTATTTTACAGTAATTGCATTAATGTCACCTGTACAATTTAAACTTTAAAAATTTAATTGATAATGACAGACTACCTTCAAATGCATGCATGTCCTTTTTCAGTCTATCTTGGTGGAACCCAGATTCTTTGTCACAGAGCTCACTGGAATTTAAGACATGAAAGATCAAGAACCACTGTTTGAAAGCTTGAATACCATGAACAGTTTTTGAGAGGACCTGCTCCTCCTTTACTGAAAAATGCTGTGCCTCACACATTCGCACTAGTGCGGAACGTGAGACCTAGAAGGTGAAATGTACTGATCCAACTGATCCCATTCTCAAGGCAAGATCTAAAATGGGAAATGATAGTAACAGCTGATCAACAGATGGGCATCTTCTCTCTGCCTGAAGACTTGCATAGAGGGAGAGCTCATTTCTGCCCAAGGCTGGAGTTCAGTAGAACAATCCAGCAGAAGACCCTGCCATATTCTCCAGATGCAAGAATTCACTGTTTTTTCAACTGCTGTATCCCTGGACTCTTTGGAGTCAAACT
This sequence comes from Python bivittatus, assembly GCF_059951505.1. Taxonomy (NCBI): domain Eukaryota; kingdom Metazoa; phylum Chordata; class Lepidosauria; order Squamata; family Pythonidae; genus Python; species Python bivittatus. The sequence continues at coordinate 1,822,451 of NW_028277107.1, forward strand.
AGGACAGAAATTTATAGAAAGTCCCAGAGAAAGGGGAGACCCCTTTAGGAATCAGTACAGAATTGTTGTGCTTATAACCTTCTCAGAGTGACTTACAAGGCAACTTCAGTAGTAGGAGCCGAGTTGAAACTATAGGTTCTAAATGGAGCATATGCTGCAGAAATGAACCCCCCAATGAGATGGTCTCTTGGCCTATAATGATTCCATGGATCTGCTTCATCCCTTTTCAAAGTCAAGAGGCATTTGACTCTCAGCATCTCATAGGCTGCTAAGGGCAGCTGCATCAGGAAGAGAAGCAGGAGCACCATCCTTGCTAGACCTGGAAGGGTACCTGGTCCTGCTGTGTCAGAAACTCTAATCGACTCAATCAGTCAATGATGATAGAAGCCACAGACCTGTCCCAGCAGGACTGAGGTTTTGATCGCTTGGCTAAGAGAGATGGGACCCACCCAAGACTTGTGTGAGGGTAAGATCACTGATGCAGCCCCTCCCCTCCCATAAAACTCATCCCAGAGCCTCAGGGGCACACAGGAGGGATTTATGCTTCTGGCCTTTCTGTGCAAGCAATCTCTTTGTCTTGTCCCTTAGTTTGATGTTTAGGCTGAGAGTTGAAAAAGTCCCCAGAGAGTAGATGGAAAAATAACTAAAAATCACTATCATTTTGTTAATTACAAAGAGAAGCCTCACTTTGTTGACCTCCTGAACTTTGGGATGAATCCATGTGCAGGTAAAACACTTGGAGAACATCTGATGCAATTCTTAACTGTGACCTGGTGAGCAAAGCAGAGAGGATGGCTCCAGCCATTCCTAAAAGTTATCTTCACACCAGCTAGGATCAATAAATAAATCACTCCTTCCATCTTCTTTAAGGAAATGCATCTTCCTTAATTCATCGAATAATAGAGTTGGGAAGTTTAGAGGTCATCTAGCCTAACCCTCTGTGTATTGCAGGATCCACCAGAGCAGAGGCTTTCATAATTTTTTAGGCCATAGAACCTGTTTTGTTAAATCAATTTAACAAAAAATTGTTCAATCAATCAATCAAAATCCCAGAAGCTGTGTTGAAGTGCTTCTGAATGTCAGCTGAGAAGCTCTGGCCTTCCCACTGTATATTAGTAGTTAAGGGGGGGGGGCTCCCTCTGCAAGGGTCTAAGGGAAAACTCTCTTCCTGGCAGACAGTCCCCTCCTCAACCCATTTAGTCCCATGGATTCCATTCAAGTCCTTGTGGACCCTGAGGGTTCTGCAGAACTCAGTTTGAAAAACCCCACAGCAGAAGAGGTCATACAGTCTGGAAGTTTCTCCTGATGTCTATCCTGAACCAGTTCTTTGTAATTTTAACCCACTGGTTCTGATCCTGCCCTCTGGGTCAATAGAACATAAGTCCACTCCTTCTCCTGTGTAACTTTATCCTATCTCCCCTCAATCATCTCTTCTCCAGGCTAAACGTGCCCAGATCCTCTAACCGTTCTTTGTAGGGCTTGGTTTCCAGATCCTTCATTATCTTGGTAGCCCTCTCTGAGCTCACTCCAATTTTACATCATCCTTTTTAAACCCTGGTACCTAGAACTGTGCAGAGGATTCCCAATGGGATCTGACCATGGCAGAGTGGGGGAGGGCAATTACTGCCTGTGATCTGGACACTACGCTTCTGCTGAAGCACCCCAAGTTAGCATTTGCCTTCTTATCAGCTCCGTCACACACATTACTTTTTCCTTTTCTTTTTCTTTGTCATTCTCCTTGGAAGCCAATTGATGCAATCCTTTAATACTTATTCCTCCATTGAGACAATTACAGTCTGCTTCTTCCTTCCAAATATTTTAACTTCATAAGAGTCCTCTAAAGTTTGGGTTACTGTCTCAAAAAGAATCTCCTCAGGTCTAAATCAAGATAATGTGTTGGTCCAGAACCATCCCATTCTGTTTCACAAGTGGAGGCAAATGAGATATATGACTTCTTTAATGGACTGATGATGATTCGACAGCTGATTTCTGGTTTGATAGAAGCCATAGTAGGCAGTGTGTGGATCACAACAGTTTTGTGAGATCCAACCTTGGACTTGACTCTTAGTACTTCTCTGCTTTTCCAACACATCCATGGTATTTTTTCCTTCTTCATCCAGACAAAGCAAAGGACAAAATGTGACATTTTTTTATCCTTCTATCAATCTTTCAACCAGTTTGCAGCTTCTGCATGCCATTGCTCATATACAAAGCCCCCTCTGTCTATGAAAGCTCTGTCTATGAAAGTCACAGAGAAATAACTGGTGACCCTCCCTCAAGAAGAGATTGATAAAGTCCTCTTCTTAGATAGCAATCACATTTATAATGCCATCTGAATCATGGAACAGGCCTTCAATCCAGCCCTTCCCTCTCTCTGCAAGAGGATGGTCATAGAGAGTGGAGACAGGCAGAAAGTTCAAAGGATGCAGCTGTTTACGGTATTCTCCTTTTCAACACAGAAAACTTTAGTGAACAAAGAATCACATATAGGTAATCCTCAACTTATGACCATTCATTTAATGATTGTTCAAAGTTACAGTGGTGCTGAAAAAAGTGACTTACAACCCTCACATTTACAACCGTTGCAGCATCCCTACAGTCATGTGATCAAAATTCAGGTGCTTGGCAACTGGCATGTATTTACAACAGTTGCAGCATCCTGGGGTCACGTGATCACCATTTGGAACCTTCCCAGGGGCTTCTGACAAGCAAGGTCAGTGGGGGAAGCTGGATTCACTTAATGACCACACAATCCACTTAATGACCACAATCATTTGCTTAATGACCTCAGCAAAAAAGGTCATAAAATTGGGCACTCAACTCACTTGACAACCACATTATTTAGCAATGGAAGTTCTGGTCCCGTTGTGGCTGTACGTCTAGGACTACCTGTAGATGATTCCAGAATTGTGGCCTCAAGAATCTAATTAAATGTAGTTGGCAGAACAGGCCCAATAGTTGTTTCAAAGGTGATCTTGAGGGAAATCCCTGGAGATTTGTTCAGAAGGAAAACAAGACCATCCTCAGTTGTAAATTACAAAGAGGGGAAAATAAGCTCTGCCACATCCTGAATTCATTGGGGTATGTTGGGGGGGGGGGAGATGGAGTCACAGAAAACATGTTTTCCAAATGGACCAGATGTGGTCGCCTCATGTCAGATGTTTTATGAAGGGACAAATTTAGCAGTTTCAGACACAGTTTCTATTTGAATGAATAAATCCATGTTCAGGGCACATAAGGATCCCAAATATTTTGAGAGTTTCTTTTCAGATAGTCAGAGGAGAACAACCTGATATCAGGTCTAGCCATCACCAAAACAAGGGAAGATGGATCAGGGTCTCCTGCCTGAAAAAGTGGGATAAGGAGATATTTATTTATTTATTTATTTATTTATTTATTTATTTATCAATCAATCAATCAATCAATCAATCAATCAAATTTGGTTACCACCCATCTCACTAGGGAGTGACTCTAGTGGTACAGTTAAAACAAGTATGCATATTAATTAAAATGCAATAAAATTTCAATAAAAACCATATTCATACATAAATAACATCTTCCAAGGTACTGCTGGGACATAAAGATATTAACCTACAGGAGTATTTTCAATTTGCTAGCCACCCCCAGGGTTGGTTGCCCCTCTTCTCACCCCACACAAGTGGGCACAGCCAGGTCTTCACCCTTTTCTGTAGGGTCGAGAGAGCCGGGGCCTGCCTCACATCTGTGTTAGGGTATTCTATAGTGTGGGGGCAATGGCAGAGAAGGGTCTCCTTCTGGGCCCCACCAGTCAACAACATTCTTTCATCAACGGGGTCTGTAACATACCCCTCTGTCTGGAGGTCAATATAATGGGGTTGAGAGGGTCACTGAGGTAACCCAGTCCCATGCCATGCCATCATAACCAACACCTTGAATTGGACGTGGAAGCAAACTGGCACCCAATGCAATAATATGGAGGGCATGAGAAAGGTGCAAAACGGTTTGAATGTGGATTCTAGAAATAGGGTGGCCACAGAAATTCTGCAGTCACTGGAATTCTGGTGTCAGTATTCCATAAAGAATATATTTGAAAGTTTTTTGGATCTCTCTGAGCTTGCCAAATTGATTTCTGACCTGCTTGCAAGTTGAACCCTGGGACAGGGACCCACATGTGAGAACTTGCCCCCTCAGCTGGTGGGACTGTCCCATCAGTGCCTCCTGGTCTTCTGAGAGCTTCAAGTAAATAATTGCACACCAAGAACCGAAAGGAACTCCAGAAGCTTCTTCACCGAGTATGGTGGTCAGAGGCTGTTCTCACTCAAAAGCAGCAGATTTTACCTGCAAAGAAGCCCTTTGCCTAAGTTCACCTCTTTATTCATTTATTTAAAAAATGTATGTGGCTGCCCATCTTAAATACATAACTCAGACAGTTGACAATCTATACCCCCCCAAAAAACCCTAAACCAAATATTTCAATACACAAAAGAAAACCAATATACTGTATAGCAATTCCACAAAGACAGACCTACATATATGGGGTTCCCCTAACATCCTGTTCCATTTCCATGCATTTGTAGATTCAGATGGATTGTGTAAACATCGTTAGATTGTCACGTTGTCTTATAATTTAAAAGAGAATTTCTACAAAATGATGTACCTTTGGTATTTGTCGCCAGAGAAACTATCTAAGATGTATAAAAGTACTTCTAACTGTTGCTGGAAATGGGAAAAGCATGAAGGGACATTTAATCATGCATGCTGGACTTGCGAAAAAGCAAAAAAAAAAAAATTGGATATGATGATGCAGAGAATTTTAAAACTTAATTTTCAGTTGAAAGCAGAGCTTTTTTTACTAGGACTTATGGACAGCCAACTGGAAAAGCCTCATGGACAACTGGTTTTATATATGGTAACTGCAGGAAGTCCACTCTATGTACAGAGATGGAAAAATATAGAAATATCCACAATGGAGGAGTGGATTGTGAAGATGTCAGAACTTGCTGAAATGGCCAGATTGACTTCTCTGATTGGGGAAGGAATCATAATAACCTTTATATAAGACTGGAACTCCTTTATGGACTTTTTCGCAGAAAATGGACAAAAAAGAATTGATAATCTCAGGATTTACTGATCACTTCCAGGGAAGCAATGGCGGACTGAAGACGGCTCCGTGGAGAGTGGAGCCAACGGCTGCAGCGGAAGGAGGAGATGGTGAGTGGATCTGCTCCTCAGAACTCCTCTCCAGATTAAGGAGAGGACTAGGATCACCCACAATTTGCTCTATCAGAGGCTCCCTGTGAAGAGATTGTAGAATAGTGGTCTAAGGTAAGTTTCAGAGCACTGGGAGCCAGGGGGAAAGTCATCTTGCCTAAGCCACAGTTTGGCACCTTCCCACAGATGCTGGATTCACCCACTTCCTCTCTTAATTCAACTACCTGTTAGTTCTTGTTTCTTAAGTGTTTGCTATTTATTTATATATTTAAAAAGTTTTATATAGCTGCCCGTATTGTAACAACAACCCTGGGTGGTGCAGAAAACAGTCAAAATAACAGAAACCCCCAAACTATCAGAATAAAACTCAAGCACAACTCAAACAAAGATGCTATGTCATCTTTCCAAGATTATTCAGTAAATTTCAACGAAACAGTCCTTAAATACTGTACATGTTTTGCTTATGTTCAGTTCTACTAAGGCATTTGTGAGTGAGATGTTTTTCAGGAAATTAAGAAGTCCAAGGCTGTTTGTTGGAATGATTCACTGACAGGTTTGGAAAATACTTCACCCCAAACCCCCTTTACTCTGTGATTTTGACATCAAATGTTCTTTTGTATTCAGCTCTGACCTTAGCTGGGTAATGTAGCACTTGGGGATGAAGATGGATCCCAGCAGGCCAGCACTGGTGGCCAAGAGGGAGAAGACCTGCACAGCCACCATGTACTTCCCTTTGGTGCCCAGGTAGGTAGGAAACAGAGATACCCAGATGTTGCTGATATCAGCAAAAGTGGAGCTAATTAATAAAAATTGGAATTGAACTGAGGTCGTAAATTGTTAGACCTACACTCCTCAATTTGACATGCAGACTTGCATTCCACAACAGAGTGGTCTTCACTCTGACATGCAATTAATTATTAGACTTGCATTCCACAACAGAGTGGGTCATTAATCTCTGTTTTAAGTCTGCTAATTGACCAGAAGGGGAAGATGTTGATTAGATAGGTAAATAGCCGTAAATAGCTGTCGAGCCCAGGGGTAATTCCGAGGAGGAAAGACAGAAGAAAGAAAGCAGATGTGAAAGAGGAGACTTAGTGGGTCATGGACATTGGTGCCTATAGTTTAGAAAGGTGTCATGGTATTTTGGGATGAGTGCACATGCTCCACTGTGTGACCAATCATGTACTCTCTAGTGGTGATGCTGTCTTTGGAAAGTATAAAAGATACACGTTTCCTTTGTTTGGGGCTCTCTTCTTGGGAAGGAGTCCTCAATTACTAAGGTGCCTTAATAAATGAGTAAATGAGTTTCTTGAGTCCGGTCTTTCATTGGATTAAAGGACTGGGCTGAAACCCCGGTTTTGTGGACAACACTGCAGAAGACCAGCATGCTAAAGGTGACCAGCTTGGCTTCGTTGAAGGCCCCAGGCAGGTTCTTGGCCTGGAAAGCCATCACAAAGCAAATGAGCAGGTGAGTCAGGCTTTGGCCACAACTTTGATGTTCATTTCAAAGCCTGACAGTCTGACAGAATTGGCATGCTCCAGGTCCCATGGATTCAACAGTGCTGCATGGTGAGATCCAGGAAACAGCTTCTGCTCTCTAGAACCCCACTCTGCCTGAGACTCATTTCCAGCCCCCCAACCCTATATAAGCAAGCCCTTAAAACCTTCCTCTATCACCAGGACCTGGGTAAGAATGTGTGGTAGGCCTCTTCTGCAATGTTTCAGTTGTTTAATTCATTGCTGTGTTTCTCCAGCATTTCTTTGGGATTATATATTCTGCGTTTTTGTTGTTCTTCATTGTGACATCCCAGAAGGTCCCAGAGTCATACAGATTGGGACAGACTTTAAATCAGATCAATCAATCAATCAATCAATCAATCAATCAATCAATCAATCAATCAATGACAAAGTTGGATGGATTCTTTGCTTTGGCAAAGTGAATCATGTTGTTGCATGGCTCAGATCCTCCAGCCTTTGCACACGCCAACCAATTGTTTATTCAGATAGTTAAAGGTACATTTCTCATGGACTCCTGGCTAGCCAACAACAACAAAACATCCTTCTTGGAGAACTTAGGAGAAGACATCCACAGCCACCCCTTGCCCCAAGAGTGCAATCCCCAAAGAGTGCAAAGCCCCAAGAGTTTCAGAAGGAGTGATGCAAACTTCTTCCCCACTTTGTTCTGCATTTCCATCTCTGCAATACTCTTCTGCTTCACTGTGAATCTGAAATCCCACAATCCCTGTCTTTCTAGGCTCCCAGGTTTCACTTTCTTCACAGACTTGTTGGTAAAAACCACCCAATTCGCCAGGTTTCCCTTCTCATTCAGATAGACCCCATCTCTGCAGTTATTGTAAAACAGAGACTTTTGAAGGAAGGAGTGAAGCTAGAATGGGAGAGAAAATGGGTTTGTTTAAACAGGATCTCCAAACTTTGATGGCAAGACCCCTTCTTTTCTCCTGGGGGTGAACTGAACATTCCTCCCTCTCCACACAAAGCCTGGGTTCCAGATTTGCTTTCCAACTTCAAAAGGAGAGACTTTGTAAACATCTGAATAATAACACCTTACTTCTTAAATACATACAATCCAGACGAACAGTGTAAAGCACAGGACTTTAACATCTGCTCGTGTTCCTGCTTGGCCAGAGCAATAGAGGTAGGATTCTTCAATGTTCCCTAAATTCCTCAGGGACTTTAATTGTGATCCAGAGGAATACAAGTGAGTTATCACATCTCTTTTTTTTGCAGAGAGAGAGAGAGAACACCATTCATTTCTATGAGTCCCAGAATGCCCCTTAAATTCTACCTCCAATTTGACTGAATGTTTGTCCAACTGTCATGTGATGATCAAGAAGAAAAATGTTGACCGCAGGGGACGGTTCTCATCCATGCTCCAACTGACATCCTTGTGTATGAGAAGAACTTGCCAGGGATGTGTGGTGTGTTCTGCGTGCAGGTGACCTCTTGCAAATGACCTCTCCCTCTTTGCTGTGCCAGGAGGCCTCCAAACTTCTGACTTCCTTTCTCGTGGCAAGAGTCTTCATCCAAAGTCTTTCCTGCATTGAAGTAGCTTTCATCAGTTGTGCAGCCCAGGGTAATGTTAGATTCTTAAAGTGAGTATTCCAAAAAAAGCGGAATTGTTCCTATTGGTATTGATGATTGGAGAAACAACATGGAACTTTGCTTCTATACATGACCACAACTGCAAGACTGTTATACGTGCAAAGATAGAAGGACTCACAAATACCTACAGTGGAAGAATAGTTTATTAAATTAATGGACTTGGCTCAAATGGTGAAGTTAACAGTGTTAATAAGAGATAATACTGTTTCTAAATTTGTCTCCTCATGGCAACCCTTCTTAGATTATGTGCTTGGGTGGGAAAAAAATGAAACTTTGATTGGAGGATTTAATGATTAGATGGTTTGTGTTGATAGAAATAATGTGAATTTGGATTAATTACTGGTAAAAGAGTAATCCTTTTTTAATTTTGACTTATGTCTGTGTTGGAGATAGTCGGAAGTCATTTTCCATTTCATTTTTCTATCTGTTCTCACTATCTTAGTTTTTGTCTTTTTTTTAGTTCTATCTTTCTTTCCTATACTTTCTGATTTGTATTTGAACTGTGCTTTTTATATACAGTGGTACTTCGGGTTACGAACGCCTCTGTTAACGAACTTTTTGGGTTACGACCAGCTCCAGCTGCAAAAATTTACCTCAGTTTGCGAACTCCGCCTCGGGGTACGAACAGGATACACGGCCATTTTCCCTCCCGTGACACGGTCCGCGGCCATTTTTCTGCCCCTGACACGTGGTCCGTGGCCATTTTCCCACCCCTTACACGTGGTCCGTGGCCATTTTCCGCCCCTGACACGTGGTCCGTGGCCATTTTCTGCCCCTGACACGTGGTCTGCGGCCATTTTTCCGCCCCTAACACGTGGTCCGCGGCCATTTTTCCGCCCCTGACACGTGGTCCGCGGCCATTTTTCCGCCCCTGACACGTGGTCCACGGCCATTTTCCACCCCTGACACGTGGTCGTAGGGAGGGAGACTCTCCCTCCAAGCAATAGCCGCCTCCCTGTCCTCCACGCCAGAACGGATTAACGGTAATTACATTGAACCTTATGGGGAAATTTCCTTCGGGTTGCGACCAATTCGGGGTGCGACCAGAGTCACGGAACAAATTAAGTTCGTAAACTGAGCTTCCACTGTATTTTAACTTTAAAAAATCATTATAAAAAAAAAAGTCTGATCTTGAAATCAAAGCATGTTTTTGACATGTTTGTGTGAAATCTGCACAATGGCAGAAAGTGTCTAGAAACTTAAGAACAACAACAAGTAAAATCATCATATGATGTAGAATGGCCAGGAGGAGAAACATCCCTTCCACGAATTTTGAGCAAGTCAGTTTGTAAGTGACCAGAAAGAGGTCCCTGGACGACTTGGGAAAGGTCCACAGAAGGGATGGTTTCCATGAACTCCAGAGCTGCCTCCCACCCCACTCCCAGGGAAGGCAGGTTGAAGTCCCCCAGAAACATAAGACTGGGAAACTCCACCACCAACCCCACAGGGAGCTCCAGGAGCTCAGGCAGGGAGGCTGCTATGCAGCAGGCAGGCTGATATAGTAGCAGTACTCCCAACTGGTTCTTGGTCCCAGTTGGTTTTTTCTTCTGTTTTATTACAGAAATAAAGGCAAACACATGTTTTAAAAACTGGTGGTCCATCTCTTTCAAGACCTGGAAATAAAAGTACTTCATGGATTTTTGCTTGTTTCAGGAGCATTGAATCTATATATCAATTGAAATCCATCACTTTCTAATTCCTGGAATGTCTTTTCTTTTCCATCCCAGACACACAACCTGGAAGCCTTTTGTAGGTCCTCGCGTACAGACAAAATTCTCTCTTGGGCAACGAGGGCTGAATGGCCTGCTGTGGTCATTCCTCGGCTACAGGAAGAGTCCTATGAATAAAAAGGCATTTGGAGAGCCACAAGATTCCTCGGACCCTTTGGGGTTGTGGTACAGGACAGAGAAAGAATGGAGATACAACTCTTAGCAAGTGAGGGAACTGGAGAAGTCCCTTCTGCTGTACAGCCTGGGACCTGTGGGGAGATCTGGGAAAGACCAGGGCAGAAGATCCTGGAGGAGGAAACCATCCGTTCAGAGGTTCGGCCCCAGAACTTCAGGAGCATCCAATACCAGGAGGCTGAAGGTCCCCGAGGACTTTGCAGGCGTCTCCACTACTTTTGTCATCAATGGTTGAGACCAGAAAAGCACACAAAGGCGCAGGTGCTGGACCTGATTATTCTGGAGCAGTTCCTGGCCCTTCTGCCCCTGCAGATGGTGAGCTGGGTGCGGGAGTGTGAAGCAGAGACCAGCTCCCAGGCGGTGGCCCTGGCAGAAGGCTTCCTCTTGAGCCAGGCAGAAGAGCAAAATGAGCCGCTCGAGTTGCAGGTGAGAGACCTTCATTTTGGGGGCCCAGAAGGGGTCTGAACGGAATAAACAATGTGTTTGAATTCTTAACCCCTCCCAACGAGAGTTTTCTGGCATTCCTAATATGTAGAGATGTTTCACTAATTCTTGTGGGACATTGTTGCGTTATCCATTCTAGAAGATAGATTTGGGACAGCCGTTCCTTTCTCACTTTCCAGCCTCCCTGATGGACACTGGGGGCTTTGAAGTTGTCTTCAGAGAACAAGAATCCACCTCATGTTGTGTGATGTCTGTTAATTCCTCTTCTTTTCTCCTGCCTCTTATTTCAAGTCCTTCGCTGTGGGCATCAGAGATCCTGAGGGAAGGAGGAATCTATCCAGTCCCCCTCAGGAGCTGTTTTTCAGGAGCATCTCTCAGGAAGATCCAAGTCAGGACACCTCAGGAGGTAATCGAAGGCCCTCCAATTCCCCAGAGAGATCCCAGCTCTCACATCTTCTCTAGGTCTTCTCTTCTCTAGAATGCCTCCTCCTATTTTATTAATTGTGCACTTTAAAATTCTGTCTCCCTCACAGGGCAGACTCGAACAAAGTTGTCTGCTCTTTCTGGTGGAGCTGAAACAGTGGCTGAACCTCCAGCTCCAGTAAGAGGAGGAAATTTATCTATTGAATTTGTATTCTCCCTTTCCTTCAGGCAGTCAAGCTGTTGTATGTAGGACTCTCTCCTTCCATTTTCCCCCCTTTTTTGGGCCTGGGTGTTTTCTTGTCCTTGAGCAACATTGAATGGGGAATGGAAGATTCAAGTTGCCCTCAGTCAGCTTAGCCTCCTCTGAAGTCTGTGGTTCGGATACAAGGGTTTGTAATTACTCCCCTGAGAGTCTTATTAGAAAATGTTTTTTTAAGACCGGTACTTAACTCACCTTCTACTACTTACTCGTCCTACTATTTGTTTACAATAACTGATTTTTTAAAAAAGTTCCTCAAGTGATAGGAATAATATTATTACAGCCATAGCAACTGTTAAACAGAGACCCATTCTTTTTTTAATTGCTTGACTTGGAATTGTGCAAGGCTGCTCAAAAATACCTAAATACTCAGATTGGCACAGTGCCATTTTTAAAAAGCATTGTTTACAACCAGTGATATGAAATACAATCACATCAGATTAAGACATGAGCCAGGCTATTAACATCCAATGAAAATGGCCAGATAGAAAAGATTTTAAGTAGATTTTTTTCTGAAAGAGCATACAATCAAGGCCCTTTTGCCTTGCAAAGTAATTTCTAATCCTCTGTTTTCTACCTGGATTTGGAGGCCAAAGAATCCAGCTGGGCAAAGGCTGAGAAATGTCCTTCCCAGAAAATTGCCTCCATTTTGTTGTCTCCCATTCAGCCAACAGCTCAGACTACTAGCACCTTTCTTGCAGTCTGATGAGGAGGAGAACCCGGCTTGTGTGCCTTTGGATATTCATGGCCCCCCACCCAAATCCCTGGCTGTGCTCTCCCAGCACTATCATGGAGTTGTTGAGGTGGGCACGATTGGTCCTTCTGGGGCACCATAAGCCTTTTGCTAAAATGCTAGAAAGAATCCCCCCCGCCCCCCGATTTTCTTCTGCAAACACAGGAAGGGTTGGAGACACTGTTAGGTGGGGTTTCTGAAGACCATCTGCCAGTTGGTCCTCTCAAGACGCTGAGAGTCTTTTGAAGATGGTCGCATGGATCACTTGATGGATCGATCCATAAGGAAACTGGGGTTGCTATCACTGAATGGCACTGAAAGGCCTGCAGAAGCAATCAAGTTGATCAAGCCTGCCAGAAATACTTCTTCAGTCAAAAGCTTTTGGCTCTTTCCATTTTCTCACCTAAACCTTGGAATCCCACCAAGCGTTGCCATTTAACTTAGTGCATATCTTTGCTTTGGGAATTTGTAAAGAATAGGACAGATCTTGCAAATCCTCCTGGCCTCTTCTGTTCTTTCTTTCCTTGTTCAGGAGGGTCTTGTGTCCTTTGAGGAGGTGGCTGTGTATTTCTCCGAGGAGGAGTGGTCTCAGCTGGATCCTCACCAAAAAGCGCTGCATTGGGAAGTCATGCTGGAAAATTACAGGAACGTGGCCTCTCTGGGTAAGGGTTTGCTTCTCTCCCATGAGAGAGTTTGGGAAGACATTTTCTAGTTAGATGCCATCAGCTCATCTCTTGGACGGGGGGAAGGAAAAGATCTGGCCTTCTCCTGCTCGAAGGAAGGAAGGACGTCGATGGCTCTCTGCTTAGACGCATCCCCTACCATTTCTCATCTGGTGAATTTTTCCATTTCTTTTTAAAGGTATCAGTGAGAAACTCACTCCTTGGCTTGAGGAGATGCTCAGCTCCATCACACTGATTTCATCCTTTTGGGTCCAGATGCTTCCCTGTCTGTCCTCTGAAAGATTCTCATTTATTCAGGCTGTTGGGTTAATGACTTGTCTTCCTTTTGATTTCTATCCTGAGCCTTGGGGTTAAGGGCAAAATGGTGCTGTTTTTCCATTGCAAACATGCTGTTTAGGATTAATGGAAGAGCTCTAGAATATTTTTCTCTGCAAGCATTTGATTTTGGCCAGAGAAAAATGAAGAGCAAATGGAAGGCAGTTTGGGTAGGAAAAAAGGACAAATTCAAAATTGATTTAGTTCTCACTGGTCTTTCCTGTTATTGACTGCCCTCTGATAAATGTTCGGTTTTCTCCTAAGGTCTCCCTGGATGTTTCCCCGGATTCTTCCTGAACTCAACGCTGACTCTGGGTAAGGTTTGACTATATAAGGATGTTTCTAAACAAACCGGATGCTGTAGATGTTTTCAAAGCTTTTATGGCTCATGAGTATACAAATTATCATTTCTATACCATGTGATTGTAAGGATACAAATGTGCAATATATTGGAATTTGGCAAAAATTCAGAAGGAAGATCATATGACCTCCTACAGTCTGATCTTTTCCTCCACCCTTGCTATCATTTTCATTTCTCTTTTCCTTTGAAGGTGATCATGGCTATGAGAATAAAGATCCCAGTGAAAAATTCGAAGTGATCAGGCATGGAGGTGGAAGGGACAAGGAATTAGAGATTCAACTAGAAAGTCATGAGAGAAGCCAGTCAAATAGTTGGAATCAGGAAAGCTCCATGGATGCTGAGACGCAAGACTTTCTTGCCCAACAAGGAAAAATAAAGGAAAAGTATACTGGAAAAAGTGTAAGACTATTAAAAGACAAATTAGGTGTAAATGAGCACCATCCAACCCAAACCAAAGGAGAAGATTATATCTGCAGACACAATAGAAAAAATCACAATTGGACTTTCACTCTTTCCTGTGAAAATGGGTCTCTTACATCTCATAAAAGGATCCACACAGGGGAAAAATCATATAAATGCATGGAGTGTGGAAAGAGCTTTACTCAGAAGGGTAATATGAATTCCCATAATAGGATTCACACAGGGGAGAAACCATATAAATGCATGGAGTGTGGAAAGACTTTTACTCAAAACAGTAATCTTACTTCCCATCGTAAAATGATCCACACGGGGGAGAAACCATGTAAGTGCCTGGAGTGTGGAAAGAGCTTTACTACTAGGAGTGAGCTTACTTCTCATAAAAGGATCCATGCAGGGGAGAAACCATATAAGTGCCTGGAGTGTGGAAAGAGCTTTACTACTAGGAGTGAACTTATCTCCCATAAAAAGACCCACACAGGGGAGAAACCATATAAATGTACAGAGTGTGGAAAGAGCTTTACTTGAAACAGTCATCTTATTTCCCATAACAGTATCCACACAGGGGAGAAGCCATATAAGTGCATGGAGTGTGGAAAGAGCTTCAGGACAAGCAGTCATCTTATTGCCCATAAATGGATCCACACACTGGAGTAGCCATATAAGTGACTGGAGTGTGGAGAGAGCTCTCGTAGTAGGAGTGAACTTATTTCCCATAAAAGGAAATAAATAATAATAAAATAAAAGGGGAGAAGCCATATAAGTGCATGGAGTGTGGAAAGAGCTTTATTGCTAGCAGTCATCTTACTTCCCATAAAAGGATTCACACAGGGGAGGAACCATATAAATGTGTGGAGCATGGAAGGAGCTTCAGGAGGAGGAATGACCTAATTCACATACACAGATCTGTTTGGGTGAGAATCCATGTAAATTTTAGATTTAGTTGTTTAAATGTATACATTTTCTATTTGTATACACTGGCCTGGGAAAAGAAGATTTCTTTGAGTCTGACCCTCACAACCGGCAGCCCAAGAGAAATTAATTTACCATTGAAAATAAAAGGGTCGTTTTAATTATGAACTGGATTTTTGAACGTACTGTTATTTTAGGTGGCCAATGCTATTGCACACCAATAAGAGAAATTTATTGTTTATTAAGTTTACGTTTATCCCAGTGCCAGAAGGCATGGTTTGTCTCCTATCCAGGAATAAACACGCAGGGAGAGAGAGAAGAGTTGATTTTCTGAGAGCCAGATGTCAGGTTCGGCCAGCACGGGGCTTCAGGGAAGCTCGCAGCCAGACCACGCGGAATCCACCGGCGGTAGCTAGCGGGGAAAAGAGGAACTGAAAGCGCCGCTAGTTAACGGGCCACCTGCGCCCAGCCAAACAGGAAAACCGCAGCGGAAGCTTTTAACTATAAACTGATAACGGCGCGAGCCAGCAAGGAACGGGGCCGCAGGCAGCGAAACAAGATCGCAACGCAGCACAGAACCCGCGGGCTTGCACGTAACGGGGAGGAACCAACCCAGCCGGAGGGGGACTGGCAATCAAGGACAATGGACCCTGACCAAACCTGCCATCATGGACAATCAAGGGGGATTATTGGGGGCCGATAATCCGCAGCAGCAACATGATCGCGAGGCGGGAAAAAAGCGCGGGAAGGGGGGAATATAACAAGTAATGCAATTGTACCAAGCCAGTCCTGGCTTTGCTTGTGACTACTACGTTACGCATGAGTAAACCTTCTTTGTGAACCACACGTGTCACGAGAGTTTCTCTGTTGAACGGGGCAAACCTCACACCAGATACACAAGAGGATCAGCTGTGGGGCAGCCATGCTCGGTTTCTCCAGGAGTTCCGTTTATAGGGCAGATCTCTCAGGTTCAGCCCAAAGAACTCCATGAGACAGTACAGATACAGTTCTGTTGCACTTATTAGCTTCCACCTCCAGGACAGAATCTCTCCAGACTGAATCTAAACTTCCCAAGCCAGGAAGCCAAAACACCGTGAATTTCTTAGGGTGGTGCCAGTCTCATCTTCTTAATTTTTCCACGCTCCTGCTGGGGGCTAAGGAAATGCTTATCTCCCTGAGCGTGGCCTTCATCAAACCACTCCATCACAAGATCCACTTGTTCCTGGAAAGGTGCGAAGGAATGCCAGCCCTCGAGGAATTCTTGGAAAAGGTGATTCCCGGATTCCAAGAGAGGTGAAATTGGTAGGATCTTTAAAAGGGAGCCTTCTCAGGTCAGGCGCCCTCCTGCGCTGGGGTTTCCTGTGGTTCCCTTACCTGGCATGGTCTAATTGGCATCTAGATCAGAGAAGAAATCTTCTTATGATCTGATTAAGGCTTCAAAGAATGTTGGCCCTTCCTGCCAGGTCTTTGTTTTTTAATTCTGGGCTGGGGTTGAGGACTCCTGATTCTTCCTGTTACGTTTTTAATCTTTTTAGGGGAGCCTGTTCTTACTATAATTTGATCATATGCCTTGATTGCTGTTCAGATAAACGATGGTAGGGTGGGGCAAATAGGAAGTGTTGACTTCCTGCTGACATGGGGGGGGGAGGCTGAAGAATTGGATTTCCTTCTCACAATCCCTCCTTTTTCTTTTTGTGTTAAAACAGAATATTTTCTGTACAATCAGTTAGGGAATCTTGTAGCTATACATCATCCTGTGACTCAGATTCATATTTTTGGCCATTCTGCATCAAGATTATGGATCCCTGCCTTGGGGAAAGGGTGTTGATCTTGCTTTGAGAACAGAAGAGCATCCCCTGCAATACCCCAAGCAGGAGGGTAAACCCTGAGCAAAGCAGCAAACAAATTTTCCTATTACCACCAAGCCCATAATTCCCAGAAATGTTGTCTTCAGCCTGGCAATGTTTGGTAACCAGGAGGTCAGCCATGAGAAATCAAAGCAGCCCTGACTGTAGCTAATGTTGTCAACCAAAGTTCTGAAATCCTTTATGCTTCCCTCTATCAGTTTGGAATTATCAATCAAATTGTATGGCACCTTTTATTTCCCAAGTCTCAATAAAGCCAAATAAAAAGACTTGAGACGAGGCTTCTTTAAGATAACAGATGTATTTTGATCAAGACACAGCTGGGTGACCCCAATCAACACATTCACAAGAAATGTTGATGAAATCACACCTCACAACACAACATCAAAGGCTTTATAGACATGTAAATCTGTAATCAGATAGTACATCCCCTCACACCCATACAAGGGATTTTTGGGACGGTCTGAACAAGTGAAAGGTGGTTCTTAGGAAGGTGAACTTAAATGTAACTTTTTCTTCTGGTTACCAAGAGAATGGCATACAAGATTTTTCTTATCTCTCTCTCTGGAATGCAGGGCCCCACAACTGTTGCAAAAGCTTGGTACAACATTGAGCTTGTACTCGCTAATTGCTTATTCGAAGACAATCGGGCATTCAGCAAAGAGATAAGGGGGGGGGGGAAGAAGAAGAAGCCAGTGCTCTTTACAAAGCAAAAGCAAGTTAACCCTTTAAAAATAAAATAGAGTACACTGTTACAGGTATGGTTAAACATTATGTGAAGCATATATATATACTGTATATATATAGAATATAAAATTGTGTATCAAAATAATGCCCTTCAAAATTAAAAGAGCAAATGTCTCTAGGAGGGAGAAGGGAAATGGCTCAGGCGGGTGAATACAGGGCAGTCCACCCCTGGGGAGTCCTTGGGGCTCTCTGAGGTTGGTTGTTTTCTTGGAAATGTTTCTTGCTAGCACTGAAGAGGTTACCTAGCCGGGTAACGAAATGTTTGCAAGAAGACAACCAAGCTCAGAGAGCCCCAAGGACTCCACAGTTCAATCCTGAGCTGCACATATTCTCCTCTATTGGTCAGTCCACCCCTGCGAGCTCTCTCTTACGATCAGTGCACCCAGCCCTCCACAGGATGCCCTGAGTTTCACTTAAGGGGCTTTACCTGCCTGTTGTATCTACTGTAGACACATGGCCTATGAAGAATAAAAACCCATTTAGAGTTTTCGTTTTCCACCTAATTAGTGGAGGAATTAAAAGTTACACTCAGGATTAGGAAGTCCTCCCCAGCAGAACCAACAGGGCAGATGGGAAGCTCTTAGTTTTGATCACAAAGATTTTAATATGGCGCTGTCGAAGGTCCCCATTGCAGGCCAAATTGGTCTACCAGCTGTGTCGGTCATCTGAGCCCATCCCAGACACAAACCTCGGGCACAACTCTTCCTCATCCCCACCTGTACGGGTAATAACCACCGTCCCAGGCGAGGAGCATTCGTTCCGGGGGAGGTCGGGAGACCTTGGGCTGCTCATTCCCCATCTTCCCCAACCGATGACACGCGTGTCCCCCAAGGTGTTAGGCGTATCCTTTACACCCGGAGACTTCCCAGTGAACTCCTGGCCCTCCTCCTCACTCCCTGGTTCTGGACTGAGAGAGGGACAAGACAAGCAGGCCGGTATTTGCCAGATAGAGTCAAGCGCACGACCTTGTGCTACCTATTGAAGCACATGAGTCTTGTCAGCCCCCCTTGCTTTCTAGGACCTCCCAGTCTTTGCCAAGAAGGACTCTGGGGGTGGCTGGAACTGAATTTTTAGACCCACAGCCCTGGTCAACAGTGTGGATTGAAACATAAAGAGAGGATCTGACACAAACACATTCACTGGGCACAAGACACAAAAAAGGGGAATTACCATCTATGAAGTCTCAGGTTCAAGCAACTGTTGGGCTCAAAACCAAAACTCGTTTTACTACCAGTGTTGAAGTGGGCAGAGTCAGGGACAGCACCCTCTGGACAAATGGTCTGGTGCCGCCTGGGTGACGTTGTTACCAAAATTTGAGGGTTTCTGACTCTCCCCAATTAGGATTCAGTCCGGCAGAAGATCAAACACGAAAGTACCAGCTGAGATTTTAAAGTTTTATTGAAAGTTTGCCAATAGAGTCAGCTGCCCCCCCCCTTAAGGCAGAGGAGACCCCTCCCACACCCAAAGACAATTTTATACATGTTCCTTACAAAGAGATACAGCAATTAACAAATGATTGGTTGAAATTGGCATAAGTTTTGGATCCTCCTCATTATTGGGGGAAATTTATCTTCCTGATGACCTATTGGATGCTAGTCAGAGTTCAGGGCACCCCCTCCCCTTTGTCTTTATGCCCCTGACCCTTATGGAGACAGGGTGTCTGAATGAGAGAAACACGTGAAGATTCATGAATGTCTGTGTCTGTGTTATCTCTTTCGTAAAGAAGTAAATATGAGGGAAACTAAGAGCCCTTTTTCATAAGGTTTCAATCCCCCCTTTTCAAATTCTTAATATTTCAAACCAAGAATTTAAACCTTGAAAAATTCGGCAGCCAGGAGGTTAATCAAGTCCCACGTAGAATTATTCCAGTCTTCAACATACTCTTCTCTATCTTTTCGTATTTCTGCCACAATGTGAGCAATCTGTTTATGGTCAACCAGGAGTCCTTTTGTCTGGTCATGGAACATGCAACATGACTGATTAATATACACGCAAACACCACCCTGACTCTTCAAGATCATATCTAGGGCCGTCCTATTCTGGAGGACCACATCCTTAAGGGAGAGGACTTCATCTTGTAAGTGTTCCTCCAGATTCAATGTAATATTCTCCCATTTTTCCAATGCCATAGAAGTGTTGTAAAGAAAGGAGGCAAGTTTATGTATATCTTTGTAATTCTGAGCAACTCCCACCACAGGGAAGAGACTCCTGCCAATGAAGGTTCCCGTAGACCATTCTAGGTGTTCTGCTCTCCTTTCCCGGTGGAAAGTATGCCTAGTGGAGTATCGAATAGCTTCTACTGGCACCATATGAATGCCACCGGGCCATAACCACCCTATAGTGCAAGTCCCTGACCAGGCAGGTGGCATTTCCTTAAATCCCTCATTGCCACATAACCACCAAACTCTTGAACCTAAACAGATTGGTCCTTTAGATGTTAGAACCTGTAGAATAATCTTGAGAGTAGGAAGAAAGGTGCCTGATTTAAAGGAGTACCGGGGGAAAAGGGTTTCTAGCCATTGAGTAAAAGAACCATCAAATATAGGAACTGACTTGTTAAACAGCAACCATCCAGGACTATCCCATGTAAATTTATACACACACCCCTCCCAGTCCCCAACAAAATCATTTCCCCCCCTCTTCTGAAAACAAAAGGGGGCATCAGGTATGGGGTGAAGAAGCTGGAAAGGTTTGGGATCCGCATAGCCTGAGTTAAAACTCTGAACTGAGTTATTATACCCTCTATCCAAGCCTAGGGGTATTGGCAAAACAACTGCCCCTTGCTGGCTATGAGTAGGGAAATAACTGCAAATCTAGCAAGCAGGAGGGTTGGTTTCATTAACAACCAAATTATGAAGTTGTACAAAGTATTATGTGACCAGTCAGCAATTACTACCTGAGAAATGAAGAAAAGAAATGACAAACAGAAAAGAAAGAGCGACATGCTGAATTTTCCCAATACCTCCCCTTCTGTTCTCTGTTCCATCCACTGGATCCTCTGGAAATCGGGAAGGGCAAGGAGTGTCCTTACAAATCCTTACAAGTCAAATATGCTTTGAACCTTCATTGCCCACAAACGTATTCAGTGTCTTTAGTGTCCCTTTGAGAAAACCGGCTTGAGGCCGTCCAGTCCTTGAACTTTCCACTGGGCTTTTGGTTTCCGTTGCTGATGTTGTGATGGGACGATGCTGTCACCTGGCGGAGAGGCAGCCTTTGCGTGCTGCTAATGCAGCCATGCTTGAATCCCCTCAACCTTCAGGTTGGATGGGGTCATCAAGAGCACCTGGAGTGGCCCTTCTACTTTTGGGACAGATGGTCAGACCTTTAGACCATGCCTTCACATATACCCGATCTCCGGGCTGAAATGGATGCAGAGGCTCAGATAAGGATTGGAGTTGTTTCCCCAATAGCCCCCGTTCATTTTCCTGCAACAAAACAGAGATCCCCATTAAATACCCCTTCAAATCAGCTCCCCCCTTTTTGAGACTTACTTTCTCCTTGTGTCCTGGCAGGGAACTGACTCTATATGGACGTCCATGGAGGGCTTCAAAGGGGCTTATTGCCAATTTTTCTCTGGGCAGGATTCGAATTCGTAGCAATGCCTGTGGGAGCAAATCCACCCAGCCTAGTTTAATTTCTTGTGACAATTTCCTGAGGTGTGCTTTTATTGTCTGGTTCAGTCTCTCAACCTGCCCCGATGCCTCTGGCCGACGAGAGGCACGTAACTTCCAGGGGATGTCAAGAAAGGTTGCCACCTCCTGAACCCCTGTAGCCACAAAATGTGGCCCATTATCTGAATTTAACCCCTCCCAAGGGATCCCATGTCCTGGTATGATTTCCCTTAAAAGAGTCTTTACCACCTCTTTGGCCTGGTTGGTCCTGCAAGGGAACGCTTCAGGCCACCCCGTTAGAGTCCGCAAACACCAGACAATACCGATATCCTTTATGTCTGGGCAATTCAGTGAAGTCCACCTGCCATTTCGAACCAGGAAGGTGGCCCCTGGGTTGAGTGCCCATGGGTCGTTTTCTGATTCCTATATTTGGGTTATTCTTGCAGCAGGTCAAGCACACTTCCCAAATCTCCTGAGCCCTCCTGAGTGATTCCCTCAATGGAAGCCCAGGGTTGCACATGCCGAGAGAGTGCTGATGGGCTGGCCTGTGTTCGCTGGTGCATTTGCTGCAATAGCGACCTGGAGAGGGCATGTGATATTACCAGCTGGCCATCCTTCGTTTTGAGCCAGCCGGAGTCCTCCCAAGTTGCCCCAGCCCCCAGTGCTCTTCGCTTTTCCGTCTTGGAATATCTAGGATTTGAAGGCAGCCCCGCAGATGGATCTGGCACCCCATTAACCACCATGATCGCCTCTGCCTGAGGCTCTGTCATTTTCCGAGTGGCTTCATTGGCTAGTTGGTTCCCATTCCTTTCCGTCTGCTGAAGCGCCTTTCCACGTCCTTTCACCTGCATCACAGCCGCCTTGAGGGGTAGGTGCACAGCCTTGAAGAGGGCCTGAACTTCTTTTAGGTTTTTAATCTCCTCCCCTTCCACTGTTTTAAATCCTCTGCTCTTCCACATCCCTCCAAAGGCATGAAGTACTCCAAAGGCATACCTGGAGTCTGTAAAAAGATTCGTTTTCTTTCCTTTTCCCAATGGAAATGGGTTTGGTATATTGTGAAGTGATGGAGAAACTTGTTAAGAACTTGGAATTGCCTCTTGGTGACTTGCAGGAGAAAATAAAGTCAGTGTATTCAGGGAGGGATGTTAGGATAGAATTTGGAAAGCTGTACAAATTAAGAGGAGGGAAGAAGCAGGAAGATTTACCTGGAGTGTTGGCAGTAATATTGGGAGTTGGCTTGTCCCAGATGGACCAGCTCCTCACACAGTTGCGGTCAGAGAACTGCTCTTTAAAAGGAGACTTGGAACAACTCAAAAATACCCACCATGTTTTGCAGGCTGATTACCAGCTGCAAAAGAGCCAAATGGTGGAACTAGGAGAGACCTTGGCTCAACTGAAGGACAGTGTAGAAAGGGAAGAGGAATGGCAACAAAAGCATGCTGCGCAAGAACTAAAAACTGAAGCTTTAAAGGACCTTGTGCAGATCTCTGCTAAGAATAAGGGCAGAGCATGTGGAGAATGTGGTAAGGTAGAGGAACTACGCAGACAAATAAGGCAGCAATCTTACCAAATTGCCTGCTTAACAGGCGCAGACCTAGATGAAACCCCAGACTTTCCCTTTGATGGGAAGGAGCCTTTTGAGGAATTAAGCCACAACCTCCCTAAGGCTTCAATAGCAGTAGTGGAAACCCGAGCACAAACAAGGCGCAGAAATGCCCAAAACCAGCAATGGGAAGAGTGGGAAAAGTAGTCACTCATACCCCTTTATCGGGAGGAGAGCTGAAACAGATTGTTACAGATCTGGGGGCCTTGAGCCCTGGCCTCCTCAAATGGACCTGGAGGCTGCATCAACTCAGCCTCCAGTACAGTTTGTCTGACCAAGAGATTGAGCGGGTCATATTAACATACCCTGAAGATTGCACCAAGTGGCACACATACCAGCGACATCCTAATCCCCCCAATCCTGGTGACTGCCTTAGCATCTTACAGGGGCTCCAAAACATGGTGCGGGACTTAATGACTGGTACCCAATTACGGCTTAAAGCCATTGGGGATCGGCAGGGGAAAGAGGACCCTTTAGAATTTTGCCATCGCTATTTATGGTATCAATTCATAGCCAGAACAGAGCCACCTAATAACGGGGATGAAGGGCGAACGATGGGTGACATCATGCAGCGCCCTTGGAGAAATCCATCTTTAAAAGGCGTGCTGGGTGGGCTGCAGCACCCCGAGCGAGCTTGGATCGGGCGAGTGGATGCAGCTTACCATCTTGGCCACCTTGGAAACAGATCTGGGAGAAGCAAGGAAAGCTGTTGGAAATGTTGGAGAGGAAAGTAAAGTAAAGACTGTGGGGGAGGTGCGAATAATAAGAGATAGGTGGGAAAGAAGTGGGGGAGACAGCAGGAATAGGAATTTGTGGAGTAATCGGGGCAGAGAGTAGGGAATGGAGAGGAGCCTGTGCAAGTGTGGCGAAAGCTGAAAGACTTAGGAGAAAACATGGAGAGATGGGATGGGGCTCCTACTAGAAGCTTGAAGGAGTGGGTGAAGCAGTTACAGAGAAGTCAGGGAGGAAAGCATGGATCAGAAGAGGAAGATGAAGGGAAAGTTAAGGAGAAAGAGCAGCCTTTTTCGCTGCTCCGGCAGGAACTGAAACAATTAACAGAAGCTTTAAGAAAAGTTTCAGTCCTAGCTGTAAAGGGAGAAGAGGAAACTGCGATCTCAGACCCCTCCTTAGTAAACTTCTAGGGCTGCCCCGCTGCTGTGGTAGGTAAACACGTGGGTCTTGACTGGCAGTATCGGGGAAAGATTTTGAAAGACCCTAAAGGTGTGAGAAGTTACCTTTCTTTTTTAACCTGCAACGGTCCTAAACAGGCTCTATTAGACACTGGAGCTGAAACTTCTGTTATTAAACACTTTCCTTTAGGTGGCAAGAAGATTTCATCTTTATTGGTGACCTCCTACAATGGAGAGCGAAAGAATTTAGCTTGCTATAAATTGTGGATCAAAGTAGCTGGGGTTGAAGTCCCACTTAAAGCCATTTGGGACTTCTCTTGTATTGAGGACCTAATACTAGGACAAGATTGGCTAATAGAAAACAGATTTTGGTTTGACCCCTATTCTGGATCCCTATACCAGTTAGCCCCAGGAGTGATGGGGCATGCTCCTATCTCTCAGCAAATATCCATTGCAGCCCTATCTGCCTCACAGATCTCGGACTGGGAGGCTTTAGTTCCAGGGGTTAACCAAGCCCATCGCAGCCAATGTGGGAAACATGTTAGTGCACAGGTAGAGATCACTGGGCCCCCTGTACCCCCCAGAAACAGTACCCATTTCCAAAGGCTGCTGAAGCAGGGACCGCAGAGATTATTAGCGAATTAGAGAAGGAAGGCATTCTAAAAAAAACAAGTAAGCCCCTTCAATAGCCCCCTGTGGCCAGTTTTGAAATCAGATGGAAAAACTTATAGGATGGTGGTTGATTACAAAAAAATGAATGATCGGACCCCCCAGATGGCCCCCATAGTTGCCAGCATGCCCGATCTCCTCAGCAGAATTGGGCTCAAATTGAAATGGTTTAGTGTAATTGATCTAGCTAGCTGCTTCTTTGCCCTGCCCTTAACAGAAGAAAGCCAAGCACGATTTGCTTTCACTTTCCCAGGGCAACAGTATGTCCCAACCCGAGTACCTCAAGGATTTCATAATTCCCCAGCCATTGCTCACTATTATGTCACTCAGATGTTAGATGAGCTGTTGCCAGAAGATCAGGAACGGGTTCACTCTTATGTTGATGACATTTTAGTTGTAGGAGAGACAGAGGAAGAAGTGAAACATCGCACCCTTCGCATGCTGGAGAAGATCAGGGATACTGGATTTCAAGTTAACCAAAAGAAGGCACAATTAGTGCAACAGGAAGTAAAATACCTAGGTGTAAACATTGGACGGGAAGGGCGGAGGATTGATGTAGACCTCCGTGGCAGCTCCTAAGAATTTGAAATCCCTCAGAACAGTCTTGGGAGCTTTCAACTTTGTCCACCAGCACATCCCTAATTTTGCAGACTTGGCCAGACCCTTGTACAAATTGCTAAAGAAGGCACAACCGTGGGAGTGGGGAGAAGAGCAAGAAAATGCTTTTAAAACACTGAAACTTTGGGCGGGAAGGAATCCTGCCCTTCGCAACCCAGAGACTAATTCTCCCTTTTGGATCAGGCCCAATTTTTCTGATCGTGCCTTTGGAGTGGTACTACTTCAAAAGGGGGAGGATGGCCAGTTACTACCTGTTGCCTATGATTCACGCACTCTTACTGGCCCAGAACAAAAATACACACCATGCGAGAAGGCCTGTGCAGCTGCTGTGTGGGCATTGCAAACCTTTGAGCTTTTTACAGGCACGTCACCTATAATTTTGCAGGGATCCCATTCTCCTCTTAAATACATCTTACAAGCAAATCGGGTTAGATGCCCACAGCATCGAACCAAAAATTTGCTCAATGGACGGTTTATTTAACTCAGAGAGGGGTCTCTCTAGAGAATGTATCCAAGCCCGATTTGCTCTCTGTCTCCATTCTGGAACAAAGCACGCGGCATGACTGCTTGCTCAGAGATTGGGCTGACCAAAACCCTATCCCCCCCTTATCTTCTCTCACTCCAGACCAGGAAATCTGATTTACTGATGGGGCTTCATGGTGGGAGGAAGGGACCAGATATGCCTCTTGGGCAGCCATTTCTACCACAGGCTTAAAATTAGGGGCTCTTTTACCAAATTCTTACAGTGCACAAGAGGCAGAACTAGTGGCTGTTCAACAGGTACTGCAATATGTGATAGATAAAGAGAGGGAAAGTGTCTGCATAGTCACAGTTAGTGAGTATGTCATGAAAGGGATTACCCACTACATGCAATACTGGGCAAGGGATCAGTGGGTGTCAGCTTCTGGCAAATTGCTAAAACATTCAGAGATATGGCAAGATATATATAATAACTGGCAGCGCCTGAATGGCTCCATATATTGGATTAAGGCTCACACTGGTTTAGACACTTGGTTCTTCTCCAAAAATGCAGAAGCAGATGCCTCTACGAAAGAGGTTGCCCAATAAGTCCATGCCTTAGCAGTGATAAGTAAATTGGGGGAAAAGGAACAGATTATTTTGGACTTGCACAACATGGCCCATGAGGGTGTAGAAAAAACCTTGGCAAAGGTACGTCAAGTTGCAACGTGGCCCAATCAGCGACAAATGGTTCAGCACATTGTTGCTAATTGCCTGGAATGCCAAGTCCAGAAACGGGACGACTCTAAGTTGCAACTCCCCCTTCATGGCCAGAGACAGATTGGTCCATGGCATACAATTTTCCTGGACTACATTGAGGGATTACCAAGAACTAGAGAGGGTTGTACACATCTCTTAGTAGGAGTAGATGGATTTTCTGCCTGGGTGGAAGCCTTCCCCACACACAATAATACTGCAGACACCACTACAAGATTGTTGTACCAACAGGTCTTTTGTCGCTGGGGCCTGCCATTCCAGATTTCGACAGATAGGGACGCTTCTTTTGTTAGTCAACTCTTTGAAGCCTTCACCTCACAGTTAGGAATCCAGCACAAACTACATGTGGCTTATCGGCCCCAGAGTAGTGGGAAATGTGAACGCATGAATGGTGCCATTAAGACTGCATTAAGGAAACTCTGTCTCCAACACCCACAAGCATGGGCAGACTTTCTGCCAACTGTTCTAGCAGTCATCAGAAGCTCAACTGGATACAGCCCCGATGAAATCCTGTTTGGTTTCCCTATGCACCTTGGGGTACACTGGGAAACCAGGGGAGGATATGTGGATTGGAATCCTGAATGGCTTAAAAACCTAGCAGAAGTAAGAACTGACATGACTAAAGCCTTGGAACAAGCTGATGCTGCTTCCAGAGAATCCAAAATTATCCCAAGTGACATTAAACCAGGGGATCAAGTTATGGTGAAAAAAAAAAAGGAAAACCAGGAGGAGCCCTGGGAACACGATGGAAGGGACCACACACAGTCCTTGATGTAATTTCACCCCATCTAGTGTATCTGGACACAAACAGATGGTGGCACCGCTCCCAAGTCAAGCCTGTGTAACCTGTATAAATAGGCTAGACTGCTTTTGTCTTCCACTCCCTCTTTTGTCCTCCCCCCCCCCCGCCCTTTTGATTTTATCCACAGGATCCAAGCATGAAGATCTACATCCAAATTCTCCTGCTGGGACAATGCCTAGAAGCTCTGCAGCACAGTTCTAACAACAATTTTTTTGTAGTACTGGCACAAACTGCTATGAACAGCTCAGCTTTTTGCATAGGGCGACTTTTGACAGTGGGAGGGGTCACATCCACCTGTTTCTTTGGAATACCCTCAAGCCTAGAGACATTAAGAGATGCTACTGCTTTAAAGAATTTCACTAATGACTTGTGGGAGGGAATGTTCTTTCACTCTGGATCTTCTCCAGAACCTGAACCATGGACAGACCAGAGGAGAATGACCCTGAATCTTTTAGGTGTAACCAATGCAACTCACTGTGTATATTCACTAACCTTGGGAATCATAAACACCCACTGCCCTCCAATTCTCCTGTTTTTACTTGTGAAAAGGTCTACAATATCTCCTATGCCTCCACCCCTTTATTTTTACCTAAAGGTTTCTTTTTGTTATGTGGGCATGAAGCCTATACTCATGTCCCAGCCTACAGTTCAGGGGGGCCTTGTGCCATTGGGCGCTTGACCTCTCTATATGCCCTGCCTCCAATGCAAGTAAACCCATCAACCCGACTTAAAAGGGAACTATCATCTGATTGTGAGAGTGACATGACTCTCTTATCCAAAACAGAAGTCATGGCTCTGGCCCTCTCCTTAGTGGGGGTCCCTGCCCTAAGCAAAAGAACCTATATGGACCTCAGAAAAGTGGCCTGTATCCTAGCTAAAAGTGTCAACCTCACATCCTCCCTTATTGCAGCTCTAACTGAAGAAGTGACTGATATCAGGGCTGCAGTCCTCCAAAACCATGTGGCTATTGACTATCTACTATTAAGGGCAGGACAGGGCTGAGAATCCTTTCAAGGTCTTTGTTGTTTTAACCTAACCAACAACGAGAACTACACTGAGGCAAAACTAGCCAAGCTGAAAATTCTAGCCTCTCACATCTCCCAAGATCCATAGGGATGGAACTGGTCATGGCTCACATCTTGGTCACCAGACTTTGGATCCTGGGGAAGGAAAATTGTTCAAGCCTTGCTGTTTGTATTATTTGCCTTTATATTAATTTCCTCAATCTTTCAATGTGTTAAATCTGTTTTCCAGAAATGTTGTATTTCCATGTCAACTGGACAGCAAACCTGCAAGAAGACCTAAAAAACCTGTAATGCTCTGAGTGGGTGATGAGTGAGCCCCATTTTGTGGCATCCCCTGTTTAACTCGATGCCAAGGGGAGGAATAGGTTAGACTAGGCTGAAGCTGCCATAACCTAAAGATGAAGCAGGCACGTAAGCAGAGAGGACAAAAGCCAGGAATCTTGTCTATGAGATCCCTTCAGGGAGGTAGATAAGAAGGAAGCAAGTCTTTAAGGAAAAAACAAAGGACCTGAACCAGAAAGAGGAAGTTGGGCCTGAGCACATGGAAGCCCTCACCCCAATCCCACCAACTTGTAAATCAACCCAGCAAGGATTTTTGGGGATAAAAGGGGTCCCGAAGCCCGCCCACTCTGCGTCGTCTGAGTCGTGTGAGTTGTCTGAGCTGAGTCATCTTTGGACCCAGACTTGGCGGCTTCCATCCCTCTAGCTAGTGCCTGGCCGCCTAGTTGGGAAGGACATGGGTAAGTGTGGATGAGCGTGTGTGTGTGTATATGAGAAAGAGCAAATGTACCTTGCAACCAGTAAAGTTTTGCTGTTACTTTAAATTCACTGGGTCTCCACGTATTGCAAAGAACCTCTTGTGCCTCAGTGTTCGGTTGGAAGTGATTTGTGTGTATCCGTAATTATTTGCCCGCTGTTGACCAGGGCTGAGTGTCTGTCTGCTCCAGCCGCACCTATCTGAAAACCCAGGCAGAAAGCAAGGGGGGCTGACAAATCCGCGTGCCTCAACAGGCTGTGAATGTGTGAGTGAGTGACCATAGGCCGAACCTGGGAGCAGCGTGTATAACACTGGTGTTTGCGGACTCTCTAACGAGGTGGCCTGAAGCGTTCCCTTGCAGGACCAACCAGGCCAAAGAGGTGGTAAAGACTCTTTTAAGGGAAATCATACCAGGACATGGGATCCCTTGGGAGGGGTAAAATTCAGATAATGGGCCACATTGTGCGGCTACAGGGGTTCAGGAGGTGGCAAAATTTCTTGACACCCCCTGGAAATTACGTGCCTCTCATCGGCCAGAGGCATCAGGGCAGGTTGAGAGACTGAACCAGACAATAAAGACACAGCTCAGGAAATTGTCACAAGAAACTAAACTAAGCTGGGTGGATTTGCTCCCACAGGCATTGCTACGAATTCGAATCCTGCCCAGAGGAAAATTGGCAATAAGCCCCTTTGAAGCCCTCCATGGACGTCCATATAGAGTCAGTTCCCTGCCAGGACACAAGGAGAAAGTAAGTCTCAAAAAGGGGGGAGCTGATTTGAAGGGGTATTTAATGGGGATCTCTGTTTTGTTGCAGGAAAATGAACAGGGGCTATTGGGGAAACAACTCCAATCCTTATCTGAGCCTCTCCATCCATTTCAGCCCGGAGATCGGGTATATGTGAAGGCATGGTCTAAAGGTCTGACCATCTGTCCCAAAAGTAGAAGGGCCACTCCAGGTGCTCTTGACGACCCCATCCAACCTGAAGGTTGAGGGGGTTCAAGCATGGCTGCATTAGCAGCACACAAAGGCTGCCTCTCCGCCGGGTGACATCATCGTCCCATCACAACATCAGCAACGGAAACCAAAAGCCCAGTGGAAAGTTCAAGGACTGGACGGCCTCAAGCCGGTTTTCTCAAAGGGACACTAAAGACACTGAATACGTTTGTGGGCAATGAAGGTTCAAAGCATATTTGACTTGTAAGGATTTGTAAGGACACTCCTTGCCCTTCCCGATTTCCGGAGGATCCGGTGGATGGAACAGAGAACAGAAGGGGAGGTATTTGGAAAATTCAGCATGTCGCTCTTTCTTTTCTGTCATTTCTTTTCTTCATTTCTCAGGTAGTAATCGCTGACTGGTCACATAATACTTTGATACAACTTCATAATTTGGTTGTTAATGAAACCAACCCTCCTGCTTGCTGGATTTGCAGTTATTTCCCTACTCATAGCCAGCAAGGGGCAGTTGTTTTGCCAATACCCCTAGGCTTGGATAGAGGGTATAATAACTCAGTTCAGAGTTTTAACTCAAGCTATGCGGATCCCAAACCTTTCCAGCTTCTCCACCCCATACCTGATGCCCCCTTTTGTTTTCAGAAGAGGGGGGGAAATGATTTTGTTGGGGACTGAGAGGGGTGTGTGAATGAATTTACATGGGATAGTCCTGGATGGTTACTGTTTAACAAGTCAGTTCCTATATCTGTGGTTCTTTTACTCAATGGCTAGAAAAACTTTTCCCCAGGACTCCTTTAAATCAGCCACCTTTCTTCCTACTCTCAAGATTATTCTACAGGTTCTAACATCTAAACGACCGATCTGTTTAGGTTCAAGAGTCTGGTGGTTATGTGGCAATGAGGGATTTAAGGAAATGCCACCTGCCTGGTCATTGACTTGCACTATAGGGTGATTATGGCCCGGTGGCATTCATATGGTGCCACTAGAAGCTATTCGATACTCTACTAGGCATACCTTCCACCGGGAAAGGAGAGCAGAACACCTAGAATGGTCTACGGGAATCTTCACTGGCAGGAGTCTCTTCCCTGCGGTGGGAGTTGCTCAGAATTACAAAGATATACATAAACTTGCCTCCTTTCTTTACAACACTTCTATGGCATTGGAAAAATGGGAGAATATTACATTGAATCTGGAGGAACACTTACAAGATGAAGTCCTCTCCCTTAAGGATGTGGTCCTCCAGAATAGGACGGCCCTAGATATGATCTTGAAGAGTCAGGGTGGTGTTTGCGTGTATATTAATCAGTCATGCTGCATGTTCCATGACCAGACAAAAGGACTCCTGGTTGACCATAAACAGATTGCTCACATTGTGGCAGAAATAAGAAAAGATAGAGAAGAGTATGTTGAAGATTGGAATAATTCTTTTTATTGGCTTAGCAGTTGTAATTGTTAGGGTTAGGGTTAGTATTCTGCCCTGCCAGTAAAAAATGCTTCGCATCTTTGAATATAATATTGCCTACAAGAGTGGCGAAGGATTGTCCTTTTCTTCAGTGGACTTCAGTAGGAACTCACGAGGAGGATTGCGGTCACCTCAGGAGGAGTCTTCCAAGCTCCTGACTTGGGGCATGACTCTGCTTAAAGCAAAGGTTCCTGTGCTGGCTGAAAACGCCTACCTCTTACCCTGCCCGCTGCATTCACTGACATTTCAAGTGCCAGACTGCAATCGCTGAACAGCAGTATAAATATTGGGTCTCCACGTCTGTGCCTCATGACTGGCAAGGGACATTCCCTGTCGACACAAAGCTACTGAATGACTCTAAAATTGTTGACTATTTTGACTTTGTGAGAGGGTGAATGCGAACTCAGCACTCTCTAATAATCAACCACAACTCTAAATAGGCTTTTATTGTTGATAGGCCATGTGTCTACCGTAGATACAACAGGCAGGTAAAGCCCCTTAAGTGAAACTGGGGCATCCTGCGGAGGGCTGGGCGCGCTGATCGTAAGAGAGAGCTCGCAGGGGTGGACTGACCAATAGAAGAGAATATGTGTGGCTCAGGTTCGAGCTGTGGAGTCCTTGGGGCTCTCTGAGCTTGGTGGTCTTCTTGCAAACATTGCGTTACCTGGCTGGGTTACATCTTCAGTGCTAGCAAGAAACGTTTCCAAGAAAACAACCAAGCTCAGAGAGCCCCAAGGACCCCCTGGGGTGGACTGCCCTGTATTCACCCGCCTGAGCCATTTTCCTTCTCCCTCCTGGAGACATTTGCGGTCATTCCTCAGCTATAGGAACAGCCCAATGAATGAAAAGGCATTTGGAGAGCCACAAGATTCCTCAGACCCCTTTGGAGTTGCGTTACAGCACAGAAAAAGAATGGAGACACAACCCTTAGCAAGTGAAGTAATTGGAGAAGGCCTTTCTGCTGTTCAGCCTGGGAGTTGTTGGGAGATCTGGGGAAGAACTGGGCAGAAGATCCTGGAGGAAGAAACCACCCATTCAGACGTTCAGCCCCAGAACCTCAGAAGCGTCCAATACCAGGATCCCTGCTAGTAGAAAAACAATTTCCACGCTCCACACATTTATATGGTTTCTCCCCTGTGTGGATCCTGTTATGGGAGGTAAGATAATTGCTAGTAGTAAAGTTCTTTCCACACTCCACGCATTAATATGGTTTCTCCCTTGTGTGGATTCTTTTATGATGGGAACTAAGATTATTATTTCGACGAAAAGTCTTTCCACACTCCATGCATTTATATGGTTTCTCCCCTGTATGAATCCTGTTATGAGAATTAAGATCACTGCTAGTAGTAAAGCTCTTTCCACACTCCATGCATTTATGTCGCTTCTCCCCTGTGTGGATCTTGTTATGGGAAGTAAGATAACTGCTAGTAGTAAAGTTCTTTCCACACTTCATGCATTTATATGGCTTCTCCCCTGTGTGGATCCTGTTATGTGAATTCAGAGAATCCTTCCGAGTAAAGCTCTTTCCACAGTCAGTGCATTTATATGGTTCCTCCCCTGTGTGGAACCTTTTATGCGAAGTGAGATCACGGCTACTAGTAAAGCTCTTTCCACACTCCAGGCATTTATATGGCTTCTCCCCTGTGTGGATCCATTTATGGGAGGTAAGTTGACTGCTCTTAGTAAAGTTCTTTCCACACTCCATACATTTATGTCGCTTCTCCCCTGTGTGGATCCTGTTATGTGAATTCAGATGATCCGCCCGAGTAAAGCTCTTTCCACATTCCATGCATTTATATTGCTTCTCCCCTGTGTGGATCCTGTTATGGGAAGTAAGATAACTGCTTTTAGTAAAGTTCTTTCCACACTCCATACATTTATATGGTTTCTCTCCTGTGTGGTTCACGTTATGAGAATTAAGACCCGTACTAGTACGAAAGCTCTTTCCACACTCCATGCATTTATATGGCTTCTCCCCTGTGTGGATTCTTTTATGGGAAGTAAGTTCACTGTTTTGAGTAAAAGTCTTTCCACACTCCATGCATTTATATGGTTTCTCCCCTGTGTGGATACTATTATGGGAATTCAGATGACCCTTCTGAGTAAAGCTCTTTCCACACTCCATGCACTTATATGGTTTTTCCCCTGTGTGGGTCCTTTTATGAGTATTAAGAGAACTGTTTCTGGTGAAGCTTTTTCCACATTCCACACATTTATAAGGTTTCTCCCCCGTGTGGATCCTTTTATGGGAAGTAAGTTCATTCCTCCTATGAAAGCTCTTTTCACATTCAGTGCACTTATACAGCTTCTCCCCTGTGTGGATTCTTTTATGGGAAGTAAGTTTACCGCTTCGAGTAAAAGTTTTTCCACACTCGATGCATTTATATGGTTTTTCCCCTGTGTGGATCCTTTTATGTGAAGTAAGTTCACTTGTAGTAATAAAGCTCTTTCCACACTCCAGGCACTTATGTGGTTTCTCTCCTGTGTGGATCCTTTTATGATACATAAGGGATGTCTTTTGAGAGAAGCTCTTTCCACACTCCAGGCACTTATGTGGTTTCTCTCCTGTGTGGATCCTTTTATGATGGGAAGTAAGATGACTGTTTTCACTAAAAGCATTTCTAGACTCCACCCATTTATACGGCTTCTCCCCTGTGTGGATCCTGTCATGGGAAGTAACTTGACAACTTGTTCTGAAAATCTTTCCAGATTCCAAACATTTACATGGCTTCTCCCCTGTGGAGATTCTTTTATGAGACGTAAGGGACCCATTTTCACAAGAAAGAGTGAAAGTCCAATTGTGATTTTTTACATTGTCTCTGCAAATATAATCTTCTCGTTTGGTTTGGGTTGGAGAGTGTTCATTTACAACTAATTGGTCTTTTAATAGTCTTACACTTTTTCCAATATACTTTTCCTTTATTTTTCCTTGTTGGGCAAGAAAGCCTTGCGTCTCGGCATCCATGGAAGATAAGCTTTCCTGATTCCAACTATTTGACTGGCTTCTCTCATGACTTTCTAGTTGCATCTCCAGTTCCTTGTCCCTTCCGCCTCCATGCCTGATCACTTCGAATTTTTCACTGGGTTCTTTATTCTCATAGCCATGATCACCTTCAAAGGAAAAGAGAAATGAACATGATAGCAAGGGTGGGGGAAAAGATCAGACTGTAGGAGGTCATATGATTTTCCTTCTGAATTTTTGCCAACATTCCAATATATTGCCCATTTGTATCCTTACAATCACATGGTATAGAAATGATAATTTCTATAATCATGAGCCATAAAAGCTTTGAAAACATCTACAGCATCCGGTTTGTTTAGAATCATCCTTATATAGTCAAACCTTACCCAGAGTCAGCGCTGAGTTCAGGAAGAATCTGGGGAAACATCCAGGGAGGCCTTAGGAGAAAACCTAACATTTCTCGGAGGGTGGTCAATAACAGGAATAACCAGTGAGAACTACATCAATTTTGAAATTTGTCCTTTTTTCCTACCCAAACTACCTTCCATTTGCTTTTCATTTTTGAAATGACAAAATCACATAGTTGCAGAGAAAAAAATGCTAGTGTTCTTCTCTTAACCCTAAACAGCATGTTTGCAATGGAAAAACAGCACCATTTTGCCCTTAACCCCAAGGCTCAGGATAGAAATCAAAAGGAAGACAAGTCATTAACCCAACAGCCTGAATAAATGAGAAACCATCAGAGGACAGACAGGGAAGCATCTGGACCCAAAAGGATGAAATCAGTGTGATGGAATTGAGCATCTCCTCAAGCCAAGGAGTGAGTTTCTCACTGATACCTTTAAAAAGAAATGGAAAAATTCACCAGATGAGAAATGGCAGGGGATGCATCTAAGCAGAGAGCTATTGACATCCGTCCTTCCTTCGAGCAGGAGAAGGCCAGATCTTTTCCTTCCCCCCCCTCCAAGAGATGAGCTGATGGCATCTAACTACAAAATGTCTTTCCAAACCCTCCGAGGGGAGAGAAGCAAACCCTTACCCAGAGAGGCCACGTTCCTATAATTTTCCAGCATGACTTCCCAATGCAGCGCTTTTTGGTGAGGATCCAGCTGAGACCGCTCCTCCTCGGAGAAATACACAGCCACCTCCTCGAAGGACACAAGACCCTCCTGAACAAGGAAAAAAAGAACAGAACAGAACAGGCCAGGAGGATTTGCAAGATCTGTCCTATTCTTCACAAATTCCCAAAGCAAAGATATGCACTACGTTAAATGGCAATGCTTGGTGGGATTCCAAGGTTTAGGTGAGAAAATGGAAAGAGCCAAAAGCTTTTCACTGAAGAAGTATTTCTGGCAGGCTTGATCCACTTGATTGCTTCTGCAGGACTTTTAGTGCCATTCAGTGATAGCAACCCCAATTTCCTTCTGGATCGATCCATCAAGCGATCCATGCAGCCATCTTCAAAAGACTCTCAATGTCTTGAGAGAACCAACTGGCAGATGGGCTTCAGAAACTCCACCTATCAGTGTCTCCAACCCTTCCTGTGTTTGCAGAAGAAAATCGGGAGGCGGGGGGGATTCTTTCTAGCATTTCAGCAAGGGGCTTATGGTGCCCCAGAAGGACCAATTGTGCCTCCCTCAACAACTTCATGAAGTGCTGGGAGAGCACAGCCCAGGGATTTGGGTGGGGGGCCATGAATATCCAGAGGCACACAAGCTGGGTTCTTCTCCTCAGACTGCAAGGAAGCTGCTAGTAGTGTCAGCCATTGGCTGAATGGGAGACAAGAAAGCGGAGGCAATTTTCTGGGAAGGACATTTCTCAGCCTTTGCCAAGCTGGATTCCTTGGCCTCCAAATCCAGGCACAAATCAGAGGAATAGAAATTACTTTGCAAGGCAAAAGTTCCTTGATTATATGCTCTTTCAGAACAATTTCTACTTAAAAGCTTTTCTATCCGGCCACTTTCAT
This sequence comes from Python bivittatus, assembly GCF_059951505.1. Lineage (NCBI taxonomy): Eukaryota > Metazoa > Chordata > Lepidosauria > Squamata > Pythonidae > Python > Python bivittatus. The sequence continues at coordinate 1,858,621 of NW_028277107.1, forward strand.
TGGATGTTAATAGCCTGGCTCATGTCTTAATCTGATGTGCTTATACTTCTTATCACTGGTTGGAAAAAGGGCTTTTTAAAAATGGCACTGTGCCAATCTAAGTATTTAGGTATTTTTGAGCAGCCTTGCACAATTCCAAGTCAAGCAATTAAAAAAACAATGGGTCTCTGTTTAGCTGTTGCTATCACTGTAATAATATTATTCCTATTGCTTTAGCAACTTTTTTAAAAAAATAGTTATTGTAAACAAATAGTAGGAAGAGTAAGTAGCAGAAGGTGACTTACTGTAAGTACCAGTCTTAAAAAAACATTTCCTAATAAGAATCTCAGGGAGAAATTAGAAACAAATTTGTATCCCAACCAAAGATTTCAGGGGAGGCTAAGCTGACTGAGGGCAACTTGAATCTTCCATTCCTCATTCCATGTTTCTCAAGGACAAGAAAACACCCAGGCCCAAAAAAGGTGGAAAAATGGAAGGAGAGAGTCCTACATACACCAGCTTGACTGCCTGAAAAAAAGGGAGAATACAAATTCAATAGATAAATTTCCTTCTCTTACTTCAGCTGGAGGTTCAGCCACTGTTTCAGCTCCACCAGAAAGAGCAGACAACTTCGTTCGAGTCTTCCCTGTGAGGGAGACAGAATTTTAAAGTGCAGAATTATTAAAATAGGAGGAGGCATTCTAGAGAAGAGAAGACATAGAGAAGATGAGACAGCTGGGATCTCTCTGGGGAATGGGAGGGCCTTCAATTACCTCCTGAGGTGTCCTCACTTGGATCTTCCTGAGAGATCCTCGTGAAAAACGGGTCCTGAGGGGGACTGGAGGGATTCCTCCTTCCGTCAGGATCACTGATGTCCACAGCGAAGGACTTGAAATAAGAGGCAGGAGAAGAGAAGAAGAATTAATAGACATCACACAACATGAAGTGGATTCTAAACACTACTTTAAACCCCCCAGTGTCCAGAAGCGAGGCTGGAAAGTGAGAAAGGAATGGGTGTCCCAAATCTATCTTCTAGAATGGATAGTGCAACAATATCCCACAAGAATTAGTGAAACATCTCCACGTATTACAAATGCCAGAAAACTGTCATCGGGAGGGGTTAAGAATTCAAGCAGATTGTTTATTCCCTTCAGACCCCTTCTGGGATCCCAAAATGAAGATCTCCCACCTGCAACTTGACCTGATCCTTCTGCTCCTCCGCCTGGCTCAGGAGGAAGCCTTCCGCCAGGGCCACCGCCTGGGAGCTGGTCTCTGCTCCGGACTCCCGCACCCAGCTCTCCATCTGTGGGGGCAGAAAGGCCAGGAGGTACTCCAGAACAACCAGGTCCAGCAGCTGTGCTTTTGTGCACTTTTCTGGTCTCAACCAATGACGACAAAAGTAGTGGAGACGGCTGCAAAGTCCTCGGGGACCCTCAGCCTTCTGGTATTGGATGCTCCTGAAGTTCTGCGGCTGAACATCTGAATGGGTGGTTTTGTCCTCCAGGATCTTCTGCCCAGTTCTCACCCAGATCTCCCCACAGCTCCCAGGCTGAACAGCAGAAGGGCCTTCTCCAGTTCCCTCACTTGCTAAGAGTTGTGTCTCCATTCTTTCTCTGTCCTGTACCGCAACTCCAAAGGGGTCCGAGGAATCTTGTGGCTCTCCAAATGCCTTTTCATTCATAGGACTGTTCCTCTAGTTGCAGGAATGACCACAGCAGGCCATTAAGCCCTCTTTGCCCAAGAGAGAATTTTGTCTGTACACGAGGACCTACAAAAGGCTTCCAGGTTCTGTGTCTAAGATGGAAAAGAAAAGAAATTCCAAGAATTAGAAAGTGATGGATTTCACCATTGAACAACACTCATTCCCATGGAAGGCGCCATTTCTCTGAGCTGGTATGGGATGGCAGTGGCATTGAGCAGATAGGAACTGAGGGCCGGGCAGCTGATTGGCATACCTGAATCTTCCCTCTTGAGGGTTGCATACTTCTAAGCTGAAAGAGGATGATAACAAGTCAAATGTTTGGCTGTTGTGAGTACTTGGCAGGGAGGGTGCTCTGGGGAGGGGAAGATAAGGTTTTGAGATGTTCAAAAATCACAATTGTGAGTCCACCGGCTGACCTAGTTGTCACCTAAAAGTTAATTAGCGTAGTAAAACACCCCCCCCCCAAGGTAGAGATTTCAGAAAACATAGAACATGCTAAGCTCATTATGGGATGGTAGTATGTAACATGGAACCAAGTACGCTTGCCCGACAATGTGACAAAATGCAAGCGATTCAATTTTTCCTATAGCTACTTCCTCATCCGTGAAATGCAGAACATTTGACAGAAAGCTTCGCTCGAGGCTCTTCTCCTTGGAGAGACGGGACCTCTTTGCCGAAGCGCTTCAACGGAGTGACCAGGAGACCTCCTCTGACCAGCTGGTGTTGCCTGCCGGTAAACGAATCTGCCAGCCTTTGTGGCCAACAGTCCTGTGTTTATTTGCTTGTATGCATGTAGTGTATGTGTGTTTGTGTGTGGTGTAAAATAGGGGACTGACTTCCATCAAGGATTTGGAATACCTAATAAATGCTTATTGGAGCATTTTCTGTTTCTTTTTCTCAGAAGGAAGGGCTTGAAGGAACGAAGCTGAAGCGGATCTCCTGGTTCAATCACCCTCCTAAGACGCGTTGAACTACAGAGGATCCAGCCCAGTTTCACCCTCATCAGCGCGTGGTGAGAATGCAGGCAGAATCTCGGGCACCTCCCTCCTTCCAAGGGTTTTCTTTCCTGCTGGAGATTTGCAATGCAAACTCTCCCCCTCTCCAAGGTTTTTCTCAGGAAATGGGGCGTGAAGGGCTCCCCCAGATCCCACCCTCTTTCCTGGGGATCCTGGATTTGTTCCTGGGGGTAGGACAATTGATCTAGAGCTCTGCTTCCCCACTGCCTCTTACGTGCATCGAAAGGGGTTGTTGGGGAACATGGGATTCACGCTTACCCACCCCCAGGACCCAGAAGATTGAACTTGCATGCGCCTCTCCCTTCTCCAGCCCGGGAACCCTCTGCCTCCCTTTGCATGGGAATAGGGCCCTGCTCACCCAGGGCCTCCTCTGGATCCCTTCCCTGCAAGACTTTCATGCAGCCTTTTACCTCCTGTGAAGCTCAAAGGGTTAAAGACAGAGCGTGCACCTTCCTAGAGAGGCAAGAGGTAGTGATGTCACTCCTTTTCCCACCCTCCACTGGAAAGCCACTAGTGGCCGGTGCCCTCCAGTGGCCCAATGCTGAGGTGCACGGTGCTCTCCTCTCCTTGCAGAGGGAGCCCCCTGGTGGGTTCTGTGTGCAATGCAGTACCTCATGAAAAGAGGGGATAAAGGGTGTTATTTCCATGGGGCCAGGAGGAAAGGGGCTGTGGTGTCCCCCTGATTAGGAGGCCTTCTCCATCCAGCTGCTTTTGACAACTGTAGAACATCTCCAAGCTTCCATTTTTAAGAGAGGTTCTGGAGAAAGTTGCATCCTCATTTAGAGGGAGCAGATGGAGCAAAGGAGCAGACAGGAAATGGAATTCAGTATTTTTCTTACTTAAGAGAGTAAAAATAATCTTTTTTTGATTCTGTATCCCATAAAAGAGGTCAGTGGGAACTCTGACAGGCTTTCAAGATTCTTTTCTTGAGCCCCACAACAACATCACAGAGTTCCCATACGCTTTGTGGTATCCAATTCCTGACCTGGCTTGCCTGAATGGGCTGATGCTCAGTTTCCGGCCGGGATACAAGATGGAAATTGCATTGGTTGCACTTATGGATGACTTATGGAGAGGCTACTATTGGGGGAGTGCGACCCTCCCTGATCTTTCAGAGGCTTTCAGTACCCCTGACCATGGCCTTTTTCTGCAACAGGTCTAAGGGAATGCACTGTTTTGTAGTGGTTCTCTTCCTTCCTGAGGTCGTGATGGTGGAAGAGAGTTCTGTCCAGAGATATCTATTCTGTGCATGCTCCAGGGATCTCTCTGCTTACCGCTGCTTCTACATGGAAGTGCTGGGGGAGGTCATCTGTTGGCCTAGATTCTGGCATCCTAAATACGCTGGTGATACCCAGTTATTTTTCACATCCCCAGGCGAAACAGGTGATGTGGTGGAAGTGCTGACCTAATGGCTGTTGGAGTCTGAATGGGAGGGGAACAGATGGAGTGAATCTCTGCAAGATGGAGTCGTTTTAGGTTTGTGGACCTTGCAGTTCCAGGGAAATTCAATTTTTGACTTTAAACAGAGATGTACCGATGACTGATCCACAATTTGAGGTTTCTTCTAGACTCACTGAGAGGCCCTGCTCATAGTCACTCATTACCTAATCACAACAATGCAGTTCTCGATATAAGACAGTTTGTGGGAAGAAGGAGGAGGAAACCCCTCTGAAGTGTCTCATCTGTCTTTGGAGACACAGGCTAAAGAAAACTGGGAGACATATTGGTTGGAACTGGACTAAGCTTCTCAACATAATTGCAACCTTCAAGCTATTACTTTTATTTGGTTATTGTTTAATTAAATTGTAGCTCTCCCAGTGACCATCGTGTAATCTCCTTGATTCTCTCCATCCACTTGCACTCCTGCCTTCTCCTTCATCCCCTCCTTCATCCATGCTAGGCACAATTCTTTTTTTCTAGTTGATCCTTTACTCCCCTGACTTTCCTCAGACTGACCGTTGCTTCAGAACTGGAGACCATTCTTGGGCTTTCGAGGTTTAAGCCAACTTAGGGTCTTTGTCCCCAGGGGGCACAGCCACCACGGAAGGCAACCACAGAATGCATTTCAGCAGCGATTGCATAGGCTGAGGGAGTCCAAGTTCCAAGGCAGTGGCCCCTTTAGTGCACGTCTCATCTCCAGCATAAGCTACCTTTATTTTCTGCTCTGGCTCCTTCTGGGCCCTTAGGGTTGTTAATAATAATCATCGGCTGATTATTAATAAGGAGCCTCTGCATTGTTTCCTAAGGCCACTGAGTCTGTGTGTGCACCCATGGATTTTCTGAAACAAGCGGCAAGGATCTGTGTCCTGTGGCGGCTACTACAAAGGCATCTTGTTGCCCTCCTGTTTTAGGGAGGCTGTTTGCTGTCTGCTGTCTGCTGTTCACTTTTCATTGTTTGAAGTGTGTGTGAGTGTTGTTTTCATGCCATATCGAACAACCTCTCCTCTCTGCCACCCTAAGAAAGCTGCGTGAGGATAAGTGAGAAGCTCTCACCTCTGCTGGCCAGGGTTGTTTGTCTGAATCCCCAGCTGCAGGGGAGGAATTAAGACTGTCCATGCCTCAGCAGGCTGCGCTTGTTGGGACTTGGGTGAAAGAGTGTGTCTTCTCCTTAACCTGGGATTCTATCTTCTCCTTCTCCTTGTCCTTCTCCTCCCCTTTGTTATTGAATACATGAGGAAAACAACAGATAAACCATGTTGCTGTTGAATTGAAAGAAACTAATGAATGTCGTGGAAAATGTTCATGTGGTGCTTAGGAAAAGTTGTTCAGGAAAATGTGTGAACGCATTGGTTGCAGTTTTGAAAAGTGTGGGAAGTCCTATTACTCCATTAAGGTGTGTGGCTTGTGAGTAAGTGGCTAGGTGTGTGCTGTCTCTCCTAAACAGCTTCAGCACTCAGAAGGAGAAGAGATTTGTTGGTGGCATCTGGCTTTGTTCTCCATGTTTTCCTGCCTTAACTCCAAGCCGAGACGCTTTACTCCATCCGACGTCCCCACTTCAGCCTTTCCTGCTGTGTCTCCCATTTGCCTCAGCTTCTGCAGGACATGCTCTCATCTTGCCTGCTAGTTACATGGCTGGAGGTCAGGACCAATGGGGGGAAGCTGAATGACGGAGGGAGGATGCATGGCCTTCATATACAAACTCTGTCAGCTGACCTCCCGTCCCCCCTTCAGGACATTTGCACTATGTTTACAAACGGTGCTTTATAGCTTCCTGAGATATGCTCCTTGCTGTCCAGGCCTCCTAATCATCACAATCCAACCTTTGAGTTTGCCCCAAGCATTCAGTGGGCGTCTGTACCTGTGCAGAGTGCAAACCTTGTGCGGTTGAGGTTGACCTGATAGCAGAGCTGCCACTTCTTCCCTGGCTGTGCACCCAGGGGAAACTGACTGGGAATGACAAGGATTAAAGAGATAATTGGGCGGGGGGAGAAGGACTGGATGTTGAGGAAACCTGTATGTTGACAAGAACGACTGAAGCGTGCCTTCTTTTACCTCACAACTTTGAAAAATGAGAGGCACCATTGCACGCAAATAAGGAAAATATTCCAACAGGGGTAGAAGGAAAGGGCCCCTCTAAAGTACTGGCTGTCTAAGAAAGGGGGGGCATCTCCGGCACATCGCAGTTTGTAGATCTTCCTATGATTAATGTCTGGGAACCGCCTGTGATCTTGTAAAGATTGAGACACTCTCTGTGGAGGATCAAAACTCGCTTTCCTCAGCAACAGCCGCTCTGAGGGATCGCTAGAGATTTGAGGAGGCCTCGAAAACAAGCAAAATCCTGTCAGAAATGGCAGGGTGGTACGAAAAGAACAAGGATCGTCTCTTTGAAACACGGCTTGTGCCTTCCGGTTGTTTCCAGACTCAGGCCTGAAGCGTTGGAAGATGGAGGCCGGAAGGGACACAGGGAGGGAAGTGACAGGTTAGGAAAATCAAGGTTTGTACTGATTTTCATTTAGTATTTATGCAGCATTTATTGCATTATTATTTATTTATAGAGTATTTATTTATAGAGTATTTATTTATACTGTATTTATGCAATTTATAGAACGGGCCTTCTCAAATTCATGGCTCTGGGCGGCTAATAAACGTTTGAAACACCAAGTATCACCCCGTCACAACGAGACTAATCCTGAAGAAATGATGGTGAAGAAAAAGAAATATCAAAAGAAATCAAGTTCCAAATTGAAGAAAAAGCTCAAACTTATAGACTATTGTATGGCACCTTTTATTTCCCAAGTCTCAATAAAGCCAAATAAAAAGACTTGAGACGAGGCTTCTTTAAGATAACAGATGTATTTTGATCAAGACACAGCTGGGTGAGCCCAATCAACACATTCAGAAGAGATGTTGATGAAATCACACCTTACAACACAAACATCAGAGACTTTATAGACATGTAAATCTGTAATCAGATAGTACATCCCCTCACACCCATACAAGGGATTTTTGGGACGGTCTGAGCAAGTGAAAGGTGGTTCTTAGGAAGGTAAACTTAAATGTAACTTATTCTTCTGGTTACCAAGAGAATGGCATACAAGATTTTTCTTATCTCTCTCTCTGGAATGCAGGGTCCCACGACTGTTGCAAAAGCTTGGTAAAACAAACAACTTGTATTCATCTAATTGTTTCTTCGAAGACAATCTGGCATTCAGCAAAGAGATAAGGGGGGGGAAGAAGAAACCAGTGCTCTTTACAAAGCAAAAGCAAGTTAACCCTTTAGAAATAAAATAGAGTGCACTGTTACAGGTATGGTTAAACATTGTGTGAAGCATATATAAAATTGTGTATATATAAAATATAAAATTGTGTATCAAAATAATGCCCTTCATTTCCTCCCTTTGCTTTTGAACATAAGATGCTTCTTATGTAGTCAGTTAATTAAGCAAGATACATCATTAACAGATTCATTGGTTAGTAAGTCAGCAAAAACTTAAAGGAGCAAAGGTAAACAATCAGTTAATGTTTATGAGTTCTTCATCAATGGAACACAGTCCTTGGGAATAGGCTTAAGGACCAATATTGTCGCTGGTTTGTTAGCTGAGGGGGGGGAAGCCACCACAGTCATGTCAGCTACTGCAGACATCACTAATTTTCTCACTAAAGGAATTATACATGGAATGAATATTAATCCAGCAATTGAACATAATAGCAAAAATAATACCTGTTTTATCCAGGCGCTTCCAGGTAGCCAGGAAAACCATTGGTCTGTATTTGCAAGTCTTTGCCTTATCTCAGAAGCTTTTTCTTGCAGGTCTTTAACAACCTGTCGAACAACTCCTGATTTGTTAGTGTAAAAACAGCACTCTTCTTCCAAAAAGAGACAGAGACCCCCTTTCTCAGCTGTGAGAAGATCCAGGCCTCGTCTGTTTTGGAGAACCACTGCTGCTAATGAATCCAGTTGGTTCTGGAGTTCAAGTACTCCTTGTGCAATTTGATCCAGGCTACTTTGGAAATCTTTTGACAATTGTTGAAATGTGACAGCAGAATGGGTTATTCCAGCAATCCCAGTTCCTGTGGCGACTCCAATAGCTATTAACAGGGGAAGAAGAAGTGGAACTCTCTTCCTCCGAATATGTCCTACCAAAGGGATTGGTGGATCTTGCTTATTTACAATAACCCCAATATCAGGAGACAGGAAAACCAAAGTACATATTCCTTCCCAGTCAAGGGGCAGGCATCGGAACGCCCTGTCCCCACAGAGAAAGAAAACTCCTCCCTCTTCCAGGCATGGTCTCAAAGTGAATTCAAAATCTTTTTCCTGTGAACTGTCACTGAGCCTCACAGTGAAAGTTCCAGTCACATACATCCCAACCAATGATTGAACCCCTTCTTGTGGTTTTACAGGGGCTTCCATTGATTTATTTACTACCACGCCTGGTAGGGAAGGATCCACAAAATATGAGGAGTCTTCCCACTGTCCCTCTTGGGACCTTTGGGGAATAGGGAAACAATCCTTTCCCTTCTTGCCCTTTAAGAGCCAAGGGAGGAGATCGAACTGGTCATAGGCAGGTTTATTCAGACACCAGTTCTTTCTCACATTTCCTTTCAAAATAGTTACTCTAGATCCTTTGGTTAAATATACATCTTTAAACTGTTTTGTAACTTCATGCATAACTTTCATCATTGTGAAAGTATGATCACGAACCATTGAAACCATCATAGAGCAAGCATTCACATCAATTCTCCCCACATCCACTCGTCTCTTAGGTTCATGGGGATTATGTCGCTGAACACATATTGGTGTCTTATCCAGCATTTCCACTCCAATAGCAACAGGCCCATCTATGGGGGGGCCTTGCTTTAGTCCCATTCTTAGTATCATCCTCTTAAGTGTATCAAAATAAGATCGAGCAAGTCCACTTGGGGGTCTTTCTCCTGTGAAAACTAACTTAGTCTTGATTTTGTACCACCATTCTGCTGGGACAGGAAGGGCTTGGTGAACCCCTGGGGTTATAGGTAAACATATCCAACAATCCTTTGCTATTTCAGGGTTACCTTCCTGCAGCAGATTTTGGGACAAAACCACAGTATCATAAATGTAAGTCTTATTAGACTGTAAACGGGACACAAACTCCTCTGTATCCTTTCTGCGTATTACCTTGTAAGTAGGTGCCGGAGGTGGTGGTGGTCTTCGACCTCCATACCTTTGGATATAAGCATTAGTATTGTCAACCAAGAGAAACACTTCAATTATCAATAGGCTTATGATCAGATTTTTCAGACACACACTCTTTGATCTGTCCCTGTGCATCCAAAGCATTAAGACATCCGCCTTCCAAAAAATAGTAATCAGACCCATCTTTATCCCTTCCCCAAAAGGTGCGGGGAAACCAACAACAAGTGAAAAGTATTCCAAAACAAACAATCAATACAATGAAAACAATGTCAGTTTCACAACTTGGGTTGTGACCAAGCCAGCACATCTAGGGGTTTGTGTGGCTGGTAAAGTCTATGGTTTCAAATCTTCTGTTCCTGAATTAGGCCTCTACCGGTGGACCTAATTAGTCCTTGAAAAGATCTGCTGGTGAAGCTAGAGAGCGCTGCAATTTTAGTTTAAGTCCATCAACTGAGGAAACTTGCCAGATATCTGGGGGTTCCTTCACCTGCTTGATCCTGGATCCATGCACCCAAGCTTTGATGCCTTCAACTTTTACAGCAGTGGGCGTGCTCAGGAGTACTTGCTTCGGCTCGGACCACTTTGGATCAGTGCAAGATGGGAACAGCTCCTTCACTCTGACCCACTGGCCTGGCTGGGCGATGGGTGGTACATCAGGAGCAACTGGCAAGGCGTCTCGAACCTGTAGTGAAATAAAAGATAGGACGTGCGCCAGCTTCTGCAAATATTGAGAAATGTTCTTTTCACCTGTCCATGCAGTTAGCACTTCATGAGATACAAACGGTCTCCCATAAAGCATTTCAAAAGGTGACAACATCAGTGGCCCTCTGGGCATGGCCCTAATACGTGTTAAAGCAAGGGGCAGCATCTTTGGCCAGGGGAGCTGGGTTTCTTGACAGAGCTTTGCAAGCTGAGTCTTTAAAGAGCGGTTCATACGTTCCACTTTGGCTGAAGCCTGGGGCCGATAACTGGAATGTAGATGCCAAGGAATGTCCAAGAATTTGCTAACTTGTTGAGTGACATCAGAGGTAAAGTGTCTCCCATTATCTGACTCTAACCCTTTAGGGACCGAGAATCTTGGGATGATGTGTTCCACCAGGGCCTTGACCACTTCTCCTGCCCGTTGAGATGAGGCAGGAAAGGCTTCAGGCCATCCAGAGAACAAATCTACAAAGACCAAAAGATGATTTTTGGGTCCCTTTTTGGGAAGCTCAGTAAAATCCACTTGCCAGGCTTCTCCTGGGTATTGAGCAGTACGAAGGTGGCCTGAAGGAGTAGATTTACCACTCCTTGGATTATTTCTGTGGCAGATAGCACATTGAGCCACAGCTGTTTGGCAGAGGTGCCTCAGCTTCTTGTTACTGTATCTTTGAGAAAGCCACTTGAAAAGAGGTTTGGGGCCACAATGGGCCATAGCATGACTTCTTTTGACAACCATCCATAGGATTTGAAGAGGTAACTGAACACGATTGTTAACAATCCACCATCCATCCTTCCACTTTCCTTGTGGATCAAGATGATCTCTTTGATCATAAAGAGGGGGTAGTGGGTGATCAGGCTCTATAGGAATGAGGGGTAAAAGCTGGTGAGTTTCTGCAGGCATGACATCACCCTTACGAGCAGCTTGTTTGGCCCAATAATCAGCAGCACGATTGCCTTGGGAGATTTCACCTCGATCAGTCTGGTGACCTCTGCAATGAACTATGGCTAATTGAGTAGGCAAACGCACAGCCATAGCTAGTTCTTCAAGCAGTGGTTTCATCTTCAGAGCTTTTCCATCTGCCCCCACATAGCCCCGGGCTTTCCAGAGAGCTGCATGTGTGTGTGCAGCTAAAAAGGCGTATCTGCTGTCAGTGAAAATATTGGCTGTCTGCCCTTTGGCAAGATAACAGGCTTCTATAAGGGCTAACAGCTCAGCTGCCTGTGCTGACCAGTGAGAGGGCAGCTTACGTAACAAAATAGGTCCATCAGTGGTGACCACAGCCAAACCTGTCTGGCGGACCCCATTTTCAATAAAGGAAGAACCATCAGTCCAAAACTGACATTCTGCCAAGTTAAAAGGTTCAACTTGGAGGTCAGGGCGAATTCCAACAATAATCTCTAAAACCTGATGGCAGTCATGGGGGCCTTCCGATGAGCTAACCTCCTCTGATGGTCGAGGCAGGAGGGTGGCTGGGTTGAGCTGCTCACAGCGAAACAGTTTAACTGAATCATTTTCCAAAATTAAGCTGGCATATTTAGTCAATCGGGCTGAAGTGGCCCATGCAGGAAGTTTTTGTTCCAGTAATGTCTGTACAGAGTGGGGTGTATATACATCAACTGTTGCTCCTAAAGAAATCTTTTCTGTCTCTTGAATTAAAAGCGCTGTAGCTGCAATTGAGCGAAGGCAAGCAGGCCAACCTTTTACCACAGCATCCAGAGTTTTGGATAGATAAGCAACAGGAACCTTTTCCGGGCCTAATTTCTGGGTAAGGACTCCTAGTGCACATCCTTGCTTCTCAGTGACAAATAAATCAAAGCCTTTAGACTGATCAGGAAGAGCAAGGGCTGTAGCTCTAGCAAGAGAGTCCTTTAATTCCTGCCAAGCAGATTGATGTTCTCCAGTCCATTCCCAAGCCATATTTTTCTGTGTGAGTTGGTACAGAGGCTTGGCAAGGAGGGAATACCCAGGGATCCAAAGTCTTGCATATCCAGTTATGCCTAGAAATGTTTGGAGTTGTTTGATGTTTGTTGGCACACTTAGGGCTTCTATAGCACTCAGGCGACTCTGATGAAGCAGCCGAAGGCCCTTCTTGAGTACAAATGATGCGTTGAACAAGATCCACATATTGCTGTGGAGACTCACGATAAGGAGGCAATCCTTCTCTCCAGTTAAATAAATCACTGGTAGTGAAAGGAGTGTGAATAAAAGCCAATTGGTTGCCCATTGGTACTTGTCTAAGAGGGGCAAGGAGATTAGGGTCCTGCCCCCGTAGTGGAGCAACAAAAATATCAGGAGAGTCCGTGTTGTAAACAAGTCCTGTCCTGGTATGTGAAGGGCTACTCACAGCCGTTGGTGACTGTGAAGCTGCCACTAAAAATTCTTGAGAAGCTGGCTGAAAAGCAGCTGCAGAGGTTAAAGGCAGTGGGGGGGGCAGTCCCAGCTGCGGGGGTTGCTGCAGCAGCAGAGCCCGTGGGGGCTGGCAATGGAGATGCCTGAGGAGCTGATGCAGGAAGCGGAGGAGGGGCCATTGGAGTACAATAAGGGGGGGGAAATTCCTCCTCCTCCTCCTCCGTTTTGTGCTTTAGCTTTGTTTCTGTGTCCTGCTCAGCTCTCGGCTGCAGGGAAAAAAGTTTTACAGGGTTGGTTTTCAGCCCACATAGAACTTGAAGGTCTGGGCGAAGGAAGAGGTTAAAGAAAAATTTAGCATATATCTCTTCCTCAATTCTGCCACTTGAAGCCAAAAAGCAGGCAAAAATATTTATGAATTCTCCATCAACAGTACCTTCTGGTGGCCAAAATCCTACATTTGGGCCAATATAATAATGTGGCCAAACGAGTTCACAAAAAGGTTTTAGTTTATTCTTTTTAAAACTCAATTTCATTGCAACTCTGGGTTTTAAAATGTCCCAGTGCTTGATAACACACTGCAGCGGCGTAGGGCTTTTTGCCGGCATAAAGCTTTCTGCCGCGGTTTCCTTCCTTGCTGTTTCACTCAGGCGGCTGTTGCTGTTCCCCATAGTGCCACCTAGTGGATTTTCTTCTTTTTCTTTTCTTTTTCCTTTTTCCTCTTTTTTTTTCCTTTTTTCTTTTTAAGCCTTCTATTGCTGTGAGTTATGGTGCGTGCTGCCTAGAGGATTTCTCGGGTCTTTCCGTCAACTCGGGATTCTTTGAGAGGCACAGGAAAATTTCTCGGGCTGCCTGCTCCCTGTTCGTCTTTCCCTCGACGCAGGGCCTCAGCTCGGGATTTCTAGGAATTTCTCGGGCTGATTTTTCCTTCATTCAGCTCGGGGTCTGGCCAGAGTACCCTCCCTAATGTGAAATCCTTTTCCATGTAATAGTGCACCCTCCTACCTTGGAATCCTCCTCTAGGACAATATATTCCAACACACACACAAATCAACCACGCGGATCGTCGTGGCCTCTATCGCCTCACATGGGTAATCAGAGGAAACGCACTAAGATCCTCACACACTCACTTCATGGGCAGATCTCTAACAGAAGTTTCCCATGTCTCATTCACGCACTCACAAGGCACCACTCCCCACCTAATAAAAGCATACTCACCCTTCCCAATCCGTCTTTATACAACGGAAGGGAGAAGCCTCAATTTTGGAGCATTCAGGCCCAGCAGGAGCGGAGTCTGCCGACGGCGATCAGCACAAGGTCACTGGAAAACTTCCCAGGCGCGCGCTTGACATTGATGGATGGTCTCCGTCGATTTTCCCCGTCCGCTGTTGTGAAGGCAATGAGGGGGGCTTAAAGCAGCCTCCCCAAGGAATCCCTGCCTTCGGGACTCCTGGCTGGCTCGCCAAAAATGTATGGCACCTTTTATTTCCCAAGTCTCAATAAAGCCAAATAAAAAGACTTGAGACGAGGCTTCTTTAAGATAACAGATGTATTTTGATCAAGACACAGCTGGGTGACCCCAATCAACACATTCACAAGAAATGTTGATGAAATCACACCTTACAACACAAACATCAGAGACTTTATAGACATGTAAATCTGTAATCAGATAGTACATCCCCTCACACCCATACAAGGGATTTTTGGGACGGTCTGAGCAAGTGAAAGGTGGTTCTTAGGAAGGTAAACTTAAATGTAACTTATTCTTCTGGTTACCAAGAGAATGGCATACAAGATTTTTCTTATCTCTCTCTCTGGAATGCAGGGTCCCACGACTGTTGCAAAAGCTTGGTAAAACAAACAACTTGTATTCATCTAATTGTTTCTTCGAAGACAATCTGGCATTCAGCAAAGAGATAAGGGGGGGGAAGAAGAAACCAGTGCTCTTTACAAAGCAAAAGCAAGTTAACCCTTTAGAAATAAAATAGAGTGCACTGTTACAGGTATGGTTAAACATTGTGTGAAGCATATATAAAATTGTGTATATATAAAATATAAAATTGTGTATCAAAATAATGCCCTTCACTATCAAGAAATTTTACCTCAAAAGAAAGTGCCGAGGTGGAGAAATTAAGGGTGGGAGAATCTTGTCTGATATGTGAGTTGATAAAGTGGGAAGAGGGAAGGCAAATGAAGGAAGGCGAACAGTGAAAAGTGACTATGAAGCTCAAATACCATGAGGCAAAAGAAAAAAGACCTGTTTTACTTAGGGGGTCGATTAGGAAATAAACCTCAGGAAACATCAGTAGGAAGCTTAAGACCTTTGGAGAATTTAAGGCAGCCGGAATATCTTTAGATCATGGGCAAACAGAGAAGAAGGAAATATAAATTTTGCTCTAACCAAAAGAGCTGAAGACTGCACTGGTTTGAAGAGGTTTGAAGGTGACAATGCGAGGAAAAAAAGATTTAGCTGAGGGGAGAGAAACAAAGAATTTAAACGGGGGGGGGGGGGAGCAGCAGTTAAAAAGCAACGGAAATAGGCGGCCATTCACTGCTCACTCGTGCAGAAAGCCTGTTCTTTTCAGCCCATTTCTTTCCCTATCAAGGTTCCTTCAGTTGCGACCTTTCTAATTTTGTCAGTCTTCTGCAATGAAAAAATGGACGATGATGGACACAAGACCGAAATCGGTGCCCTTTCTGCAGTTTGACCCAGAACCACTGATCTGAACAAACAGCTTCAAAGCAGCCTGAGACTCGGAAACCCTGAAGTGTGGCCCTCCCCAAATCCTTGCAATTTTTTTCATGTGTTGGTCACTTTTATTACAACCAAGGAGAAAGAGAATGTACTGCATGTCTGATAAGTAAGCACACAATTGATGTTTAATTAATTTTATTTAAGTCAGATTTAGACTTTTTCCTAGCCCTTGTCACGCCACAGGAAGGCAAAAATTGCCCTAATGCTTTAAAAAAAAGTCTTTTGCACACGCATTTCAGAGGCTTCTAGTTATTCTGGCTCCTTTGTGAGAGAGGAGTTCTTCATCCTGAAGCTCTTTCCATACATCCTACATTGATATGTATGTGACGATTCTCTCACATAATGAGAGGCCTTGGATGGAACAAAGTCCCATGCTTCTGCATTTGTACTGGTTGACTCAGGTCTCAGTTCTACACCATAGAAGTAAGTCTGATTATTCTTTGGTATCTTCACATCACAGAGGTGGTTCCCTTTCTCATTTCTGTCTGTTTGGCCAGGAGGAACTGAACTCCTTTCCTGAAGTGGTTTTTCTTAATTTCATGTAATTTTATTTTGGTCCCCACTGATTTCCAAAGGTCTCCCTTCTGACTTGATCCTCTGTAATGTCACTTTGTAATGTTATTTTGATTGTCATTCTCCTGAGTATCCTTAACTTGGGATGAAGGAAGGAAGGAAGGAAGAGCACATATTCAATTAGATATCACTTTTAATTTAAT
This sequence comes from Python bivittatus, assembly GCF_059951505.1. NCBI lineage: Eukaryota > Metazoa > Chordata > Lepidosauria > Squamata > Pythonidae > Python > Python bivittatus. The sequence continues at coordinate 1,874,454 of NW_028277107.1, forward strand.
ATCACAATTAGTCAATGAGACAATTCAATATCACATTCCATCTTTCTCTGTATAGTTTGATCCAACTTGAGTTCCCTTTGGATTATAATACTGCTCCAGACCGCAGAATCTCTCTGCTGCACCATTTCCAACATTTTGGGAGTGCAGAGAAGTGCAGGGTCCTCTGATAAACTGTGAGTATATTGATAAATGAGATGGGGAGGCAGAAACAATTGTAAGAAGACCAGGCAAAAGGAGGAAAGCTTAAATTATGGGAAGTGAGTGTGGATCCGTTGAATGTCTATCTGTATGTCTGCTATAGCGAAAGAAACAGAAATAAAGCATTGTCTTGAAGACATGAAACAGGGAGGTGCAGCACATTCTATGGCCTGAGGAAGCAGCACCTGTTAAATGTCTGCCTGTTCACATCCCTCCCAGAACCAGGATCAACCGGAAACTGGTGTGAGAAGGAAATCAAATCTTCCCCCCATGTCAGCAGGAAGTCCAAGCTTCCCATTTGTCTCACCCTACCACTGTTTATCTGAACAGCAATCAAGGCATATGACTAAATTATAGTAAGAACGGGCTCACCTAAAGAGATTAAGAGGTAACAGGAGTCCTCCACCCCAGCCTAAAATTAAAGAACTAAAGACCTGGCAAGAAGGGCTAACATTCCTTGAAGCCTTAATCAAATCATAGACAGATTTTTTCCCAAAGGGATCTACCTGCCAATTTGACCATACCAGGTAAGGGAACCACAGGAAACGCCCGCGCAGAAGGCGCCTGGCCTCAGAAGCTCCCTTCGAAAGATCCAACTAATTTCACTGGAGAGCCTCTCCCTGAGACTCCCAGCTAATCACCTTTTCCAAGAATTCCTCAAAGACGGGCATTACTTCACACCTCTCAAGGAACAACAGCATCTTCCCTATAAAGGAGCTCCTGGGGAAACCCTGAGAGCAAATCAACTCTCCTCTCTCCTTCGAGCAACCGCCTGCATGTTTGTTCCCGGCTGGCAGATGAACCTTATCAGGTTCCTTTCTATCACTGGGGAAACATAAACTTAATAAAATGTTATTAAAATGTTATGATTTTTGTATGTGTCCGCTGTGTATGTGCTTTTTGCATGGAGGATGCCCTGGACTGGCCCTCACCCATATGGAAGCTGCACAGCTCGGGTCTATTTGGACTTCTTCGGCCGGAGGAGCGTGAGTGACAGCAGCACTCGGTGTTTGCAGCACCGGCCGCGCCTGCCACCCCAGTTGCGTTCGCCGCGTTCACAAACTTGGTGGCTCCTTGGAGTTCGGGGGCGGCGTTTGTCGGGACTGGCTCAGCTGCAGCTGCTGCAGGTGCTACCGGAGTTGCTACGTTTGCAGCGTTGGCCGCATTTGCGACCTGGGCGGCTTTTTTGAACTTGGGAGCAGCGTTCTTGGACTGGCTTGGCTGGCCTGGCTGGAGGAGTCTGCTGCTGCTGGGGGACTTCTTCGCGCTGCTTTGGAGAACTGCCCAAGCTGTTTCTGTGGACAGTGGACTGAGGAGCCGCCCCAACTGTCTCCTGGAGTGCTGGGGCGCTGTAGCCTTTCACCATCTGGCTATCATTGGCCCGTCATCTGGACGCTGGGCTCTGGCGGTGTGGGCGGGGGCTAGGCGGTGTGGGGGGGTGGCAGTGGAGGGTCAGAGAGCTGTAGACCCCCCCCCTCCCCTGCGGAGGCCCTTCTACTTTTCTCTGGTAGCCGGAGAAGAAGAAGGAAACAGCTCTGCTCCCATTTAATGCTGGAGTGCCTGGGAGTTGGACTGTGGGCTTCCCACTGGAAGTTGAACGCTATTCCCCTTTTGCCTTTCTCTGGGAGAGAGCCAGAGGTGGGCCTGGTGGGAGGGTGAATGGCTGGAGCCTCTGCCAGCTGGTGGGAGCAGCGGGGTAGGAAGGAGGTCCTGGATGCTGAGTGGGGTGTGTGTGAGTGCGAGTGGGTTTGAACGTGTTGACCCTCTCTCTGGGTGAGAGTTGGAGGAGGACATTGATGACGGCTGAATGGGGAGGGTCCCCACTGCCTACTGGTGGGAGCAGCAAGGGAGGGATCCCTGTGTATGTTTGTGTGTGAGGTGCGGCAATGAAGTGGGGGAGGCGGTTGCTGGCTCTGATGGCTCTGAGAGCTGGTGCCCAGCTCCCCTCCCAGGCATGGCTGGTAAGGAGAGCAGATGCTTCCTGGTTTTGGGAATTGAGGGGCTTTGATATTTGGGGTGGGCCTGCTGTTGGGGGGATGGGGGCTGGCCAAAATATTATGGTGGTGATGGGCACAGGGAGATATGGTGGGAGACGGGGAGCAGGCCATTTCCAGGGACCGTGGGACCCTTGTTTGCTGCCGGTTTTGTGTTCCAGGTCCTCAGTGTCACCTTGGATGGAGCGGACCATCTGGGTCCCTTTCAGTCGGGATTCAGGCCTGGGCATGGGACAGAAGCAGCATTGGTCGTGCGTTTGGAAGATCTCTGGTGAGGGAGGGGTGGGGGTTGTGCATCCATCCTTGCCCTACTTGACCTCTCGGCGGCTTTCGATACCATCAACCATGGTATCCTTCTGGATCGGCTCAGGGGATTGGGGGTGGGCCCCATGGTGTTGTGCTGGTTCACCTCCTCCCTCCAGGGCTAATTCCAGTAAGTGATGGTTGGAGAGGAGAAATCCCACCCTCGGCCCATTATGTGGGGTGCCACAGACTTCAGTGCTCTCCCCCCTCATATTTGACATCTACATGAGGCCCCTGGCTGAGCTCATCCATTGCCATGGGGTGAGGAATCATCAGTATGCTGATGAGACCCAATTACAGATCTCTGGCCCTGGTGAATTAAGCGATGCCCCGAATGACTTATCCCGGTGCCTGGAGGCTGTGAGGGTCTGGATGGGGAACAACAGGCTTCACCTGAACCCTGGCAAGACTGAGTGGCTGTGGGTTCTGGGGCCTTCTGGTGCTGGAGTTATGCCATCTTGGTACTGAATGGGGTTGCACTGCCCCAGACAGACCCTGTGCACAATCTGGGGGTCCTCCTGGACTCATGACTCCTGCTAGAAGAGCAGGTGGCAGTCATGGCCAGGAGGGCCTTTGCACAGCTTCACGTTGTGTGCCAGTTGCGCCCATTCCTAGATCAGAGGGACCTCATCACTGTCACTCATGCCCTGGTCACCTTCTGTTTGGATTTCTGTAATGCGCTCTACATGGGGCTGCCCTTGAAGAGTATCCAGAAGCTTCAGCTGGTGCAAAGTGCAGCGGCATGGGCAGTTATGTGCCCCCCCCCCAGGGCTGTACACGTTACACCACTGCTTCGTGAGCTGCATTGGTTGCCAGTTTGCTTCTGGGTGCAATTCAAGCTGCTGGTTTTGACCTTGAAAGCCCTTCACGGCATGGGGGTGGGTTACCTGAAGCACCGCCTCTCCCCGATTACACCTGCACACCCCGTCAGATCTGGCACAGAAGGCATGTTGTCGATCCTGTCTGCTAGAGAATTACACGTGTCAGTTCCCAGGAGGGCCTCCTCTGCCGTGGCGCCCGCCTTGTGGAATCTTCTCCCCCCAGAAGTGAGATTAGCTTGATACCTCTTAATGTTCTCCAAGTCCCTCAAGACCTGGCTATGTGATCAGGCCTGGGGCTGCCAGGGGGCCGGGGAGATTTTATGATGGCTCCCTCATTAATTTTAGCCCCTCCATTTTGTTTGTTTTTAGAGTTTTTTTAATGTGTCATTCTTTTTATGTCTGTATTTTTTAAATTGTTGTATGCCCAGAGTCACCTTGTGTGAGATGGGCGGCTACATAAATATGAAATATAAATAAGATAAATAAATAAATTCTCTTATGGATGTGCAATAGCATTGGGCATCTAAAATAACAGTACCCTCAAAAAATCCAGTTCATACTGTATTTTCCCGACTATAAGATGCCCCCATGTACAAGATGCCCCCCATTTTTCCAACCCAAAATTAAGAAATCAATATTTTGAAGATAAAGCAGAGCACATTTTTATTTAGTAATTAGGTAACATTTACCTGATACATTCAGTGGGAGGAGGTCCAAACTGTCTCTCTGCAGCTCTGTTTCCATGCTGTTTTGCAAAACTGATTACATTCAGTTTAAATTTTGCACAGTAAGACATTCTCTTATTTATATTTTTATTTTCTGACATCTTTATGGGCTCTCCACCTCCAATGGGATGCGTTCCAATTGGTTTGTTCAGCATCAGCTGACATCAATTACATAAGGCTCCTGATTGGAGGAAGCCCATTCGCATAGACAAAGTATAGGCAGTTTTGCCACCGCGCGGTTCTCTTTTCGGCTGACTTCCTTGAATAAGACGCCCTTCAATTTTGAGCATAAGGATTTTAGAAAAAAGTATCGTCTTATGGTCGGAAAAATATGGTAATTAAAAGAGCTGTGCCCATTCCTTTAATTTTCATTGGTAAATTAATTTCTCTTGGGCTGCCAGTTGTGAGGGTCAGAGTCAAAGAAATCTTCCTTTCCCAGTTCAGTTTACGCAAACAGAAAATGTATAGATTTAAACAACTAAATCTAGAATTTACACAGATTCTCACCAAAAGAGATCTGTGTATGGGGAATTAGGTCATTGCACCTCTTGAAGCTCTTTCCACGCTCCACATATTTATATAGCTTCTCCCCTGTGTGGATCCTTTTATGGGAAGTAAGATGACTGCCAGTAGTAAAGCTCTTTCCACACTCCATGCATTTATATGGTTTCTCCCCTGTGTGGATCCTTTTATGGGAAGTAAGATTACTGTTTTGAGTAAGGCTCTTTCCATACTCAATACATTTATATGTCTTCTCCCCTGTGTAGATCCTTTTATGGGAAATAAGATTACTCCTAGTATGAAAGCTCTTTACACACTACATGCAGTTATATGGCTTCTCCCCTGTGTGGATCCTTTATCCCACCTGATGCTAATACTAACGTAGCTTTGGGACTCTTGCACAACATTGTTGGAAACCAGCAGAATAAGCATCCTGACGCTGTGCATATTATAGCGGGGGACTTTAATCATGCGGATTTAAAAACAGTGCTCCCCAAATTTCATCAGCATGTTAAATGTGCCACCAGAAGAGCAAATACACTGGATAAAGTATATACCAACATTAAACATGCCTACAGGGTTATACAACTACCACACTTGGAGCACTCAGACCATATGTCACTGCTTTTAGCACCAGCATACACCCCTCTCAGGAGACAGGCTCTGCCTACAATAAAGACCGTGAAATCCTGGCCCGAAGATGCTTCTCAACAACTTCAGGACTGTTTTGAGAAGACAGATTGGGATATTTTTTACCATCCTGTGCTACATTAAATATTGCACAGACGCTGTCACTGTGAACAAATGCCTCTGGATCTATCCCAACCAGAAGCCCTGGATGACTAAGGGAGTCCAGCATCTCCTGCGTGACAGGAACAATGCCTTCAGGTCCGGTGATGGGGCAAAACACAGTGCTGCTAGAGCCAGTCTGAAGAGAGGCATTCGGCAGGCCAAGACAGATTATAAGAGGAAGATTGAGGATCATTTTCATAGCAACAACACGAGGTAGGTGTGGCAGGGGATTCAACAAATTACCAACTATAGACCGAATAATGTCATTTCTGCCGACGGGGATGCTTCATTGGGAGAGAAGCTGAATCACTTTTTTGCCCACTTTGAAATGGAGCCTCCAGAGGCAGCTAGAACACAGCCATTAATCCACTATAGCCCCTACCTCACCATGGAGGAGCATGAGGTGAGGAGTATTCTGAGGGCTGTGGACCCTAGAAAGGCTGCCGGACCTGATGGCATCTCTGGCCGGGTGCTTAAAGACTGTGCTGATGAGTTGGCTGGGGTTTTCACCAAGATCTTTAATCGGTCTCTATCCCAGTCCACTATTCCATCCTGTCTGAAGGCTTCCATCATTGTTCCGCTGCCAGAGAAGTTCCCTATTAACAACCTCAGCGACTACAGACCAGTGGCACTCACGCCTATCATCATGAAGTACTCTGAAAAATTGGTCTGCAGGCATGTCATTTCCTGCCTTCCGTGTACGTTTGATAAACATCAGTTTGCATACAGAACTAATAGATCCACAGAGGATGCTATAGCCATCACTCTCCACACTGCTCTGACTCATCTGGAACAGCGGGGGACCTATGCAAGGATGCTTTTTGTAGACTTTAGTTCTGCATTCAATACAATCCTTCCACAGAGACTGGTGTCTAAACTTATGGATCTTGAGCTTTCATATCCATTCTGCTCTTGGATTTTGGACTTCCTGCTGGCCACTCCCAGAGGGTTAGATTAGGCAACTATATCTCCTCAGCTCTTACTCTCAACATTGGCTCACCACAGGGCTGCGTGTTGAGTCCCTTACTTTACACTCTTTATACATATGACTGTACTCCCACTTACTCCAGCAATATTATCATTAAATTTGCAGATGATACAATAGTGGTGGGGCTTATCTCCGAAGGAGATGAGTCTGCCTACCGGGATGAGGTGGACCGGCTGCTTTCCTGGTGCGGAGACAATAATTTGGCCTTAATATCAATAAGACCAAGGAGCTTATAGTGGACTATAGAAGGAATAGATTAAATGTCCAGCCCCTGGTTATCAGTGGAGACCGAGTGGAGCGGGTGGCCAGTTTCAGGTTTCTGGGTGTCACCATAAAGGAGGACCTGACCTGGGGCGCTCATATTGCAGCCTTGGTTAAGAGGGCCCAGCAGAGATTATACTACCTGAGACTTCTCAGGAAGCAACAACTGAATGAAAAACTGCTGGTGACCTTCTACCGCTGTACTAGAGAGAGCATTTTGACCTACTGCACCTGTGTATGGTTTGCTAACTGCACAGTGGCAGATAGGAAAGCGCTCCAGAGCGTTACCGCCACTGCCCAGAGGATCATTGGTTGCCCTCTCCCCTCTTTGGAAGAACTTTATAGTTCCTGCTGCCTTAAGAAGGCTCAAAATATTCTTAAGGACCCATCCCACCCGGGACATTCTTTTCTTGAACTATGACCATCTGGCAGACCGTACAGGATAATGAAAACAAGGACGAATAGGCTGAAGAATAGCTTCTATCCTAGAGCTGCAACTATACTGAATTCTGTCGTTTAGTGCAGTATTGGTGTGGCATCAGGGGTTGTGCAGCGGTGAATGGAATGAAGGATGTGGTTTTTATGCTTGTTATATTTGTAAGTGCACTGGGGATGAGATGGCATTTAATCTCATTGTACGAGAAGTAAAATGACAATAAACATTACTTTGACTTTGACTTTTGCAAATTTATTTTCTTCCAGCAGTGACAGTTAGGAAAAAGAGATCAGTTTTCTGAGGAAGACCTCAGCAACCTCAGAGGAGCAGTAGCTTAGAGAAGGGGGAGGGAGGTCCATTTCTGCCCTATTTCTGAATTGCTGGGCTGCCCCAGAAGTGCTTTGCATTTCCACTTTGATCAGCAATCTCCTCCTCTGCTTTGCACCAAGAATCCAGCATTGGCCCTCAAGGGGGTCTTCCTGTGTTTTCCCTTTAAACTAAAGGGGTGATGAGGAAACGTTTACTGGGTTTCATCTTTGTACCTCAATATGGATATTACGGACAAAAGGGAAACGATGTTTAGGACAATATTTGGTAGAGCCTCCATGGACTGGTATGGTCTATCTGAAAACAAGAAAAATGTTTTTTAACAACCTTTGGCTCTGGAGGCCATCCAGATACTCTACCAATTCTTGTGTCAATGTCTGGAGGTTGAGTCACGGCAACTGGACTTCTTTAGCTTTTGTTGAGAGAAAAAGAAAAGAAGTCCAGTTGCCCTGACTCAACCTCCAGACAATTCCACCTGGATGCCTGAGAATCCTATGTCAATGTAGATTCCTTCTCTCCAGCTTCTCAGGATCTCATTCTAGGAAATAATTAGGAATGAGAAGGTATTAAAGTCTTTAGCAGTTGAAGTATATAATGATGTTTTCATTGAAGTAGAAATGTGATGAGCCGTCCATGTTTTGTCTCAGGGCTGCTGGCATTCACCCACACCCGTTCACAAAAGGAGGGCCTGCAATCTGGGGGTGCATTTCTAGAGTTATGCTGACCTCCCATGATTTGTCTTTCCTCTGGCAGTAAGAATCAGCCTAGCAGCTTCATCTTCCACTGCATGATCAGGTAATTAACCCTAACAAGGCTCAAGGATCCCTACGAAGGTGATCAATTGGACCTGGACTCGGCCGCTCTCTGCCCTGTGAGGCAAAGCCAATCTTTGGAGATCTCTTCGGATATTGGCACTGGGCTTTCACACAGAAGGCCTCCCAAAGCAGCCAATCCACCTCCTCTCTGGCCACAAATGGTTGAAGGGGAAGAGACCACTATTGGATCAAGCCATCCTGAAGCTCCATCAAGGCTTTGTTGACCCCCACCTAGTCTTGCCCAATATCAAAAGCTCCCCCAGGAGAGACGCTTCGCACAGTCCATGTGAGGAAGTCAGACCCTGATGCTTCCTGCTGGTGGTTGCAGTGAGGAAGGTGCAGGAACACACGGAGAGTGCCCAGCGACATCAGTGGCAATAAAACACAACAGACCTGGCACTACTGGGCATAGATGTAAGTGGGGGGGTGCAATAGACCCTGGGCACCAAGGAATGCTTCTCCAGCTAGGCCCAGAGAGACCTGAGGGGAGCCACACAGCAGGAGAGAGAGCGGCGCAACTGATCCTGCACAACATCCCCTCCCCTCCTGTGACAAAGGGAACCCCCTCCCCAGAGGAAAGGAAAGGGGGAAAGACAATTTGGGGCCACAGGAGCAAAAGTATGGGTGAAGGGAGGCACTGGGCGTTTGAAAGCAGGCAAAGTATTCTGCCCTGCCAGAAAAAAATGCTTCGCATCTCCAAATAGAAGAAGATTCCCCTACAAGAGTGGTGAAGGATTGTCTTTTTGTTCAGTGGACGTCAATAGGAACTCACAAGGAGGATTGCGGTCACCTCAGGAGGAGTCTTCCAAGCTCCTGACTTGGGGCGTGAATCTGCTTAAAGCAAAGGTGCCTGTGCTGGCTGCCTGCCAGCCTCTTACCCTGCCCGCTGCATTCACTGACATTTCAACTGCCAGACTGCCATTGCTGAACAGCAGTGTAAATATTCAGTCTCCACGTCTGTGCCTCATGACTGGCAAGGGACATTCCCTGTCGACACAAAGCTACTGAATGACTCTAAGATTGGTGACGATTTTGACTTTGTGAGAGAGCGGATGCGAACTCAGCACTCTCTAATAATCAACCAAAACTCTAAATAGGCTTTTATTCTTCATAGGCCATGTGTCTACCCTACATACGATGGGCAGGTAAAGCCCCTCAAGTGAAACTCAGGGCATCCTGCGGAGGGCTCGGCGTGCTGATCATGAGAGAGAGCTTGCAGGGGTGGACTGACCAATAAAAGAGAATATGTGTGGCTCAGGGTCGAACTGTGGAGTCCTTGGGGCTCTCTGAGCTTGGTCGTCTTCTTGCAAACGTTTCGTTACCTGGCTGGGTTACATCTTCAGTGCTAGCAAGAAATGTTTCCAAGAAAACCACCAACCTCAGAGAACCCCAAAGACTCCCCCAGGGTGGACTGCCCTGCATTCAACTTTCCTTTCCTTCCTGAAGGCATGTGCTGTTTTAATTTGGTTGATCATTCCAAACTGATACAGGGAAAAAAACGGGATTTCAAAACTTTGGTTCACAACATTGGCTACAGTCAGGGCTTCTCTGATTTCTCATGGCTTACCTCCTGGTTACCAAACTTTGCCTGGCTGAAGACAACATTCCTGGGAATTATGGGCTTGGTGGTAATAGGAATATTTGTTTCCTGTTTTGCTCAGGGTTTACCCTCCTCCTTGGAGTGTTGTAGGGAATGCTCTTCTGTTCCGAAAGCAAGATCAACACCCTTTCCCCAAGGCAGGGACCCCTAATCTTGATGCAGAATGGCCAAAAATATGAATCTGAGTCACAGGATGATGTATAGCTACAAGATTCCCTAACTGATTGTGCATAATATATTCCGTTTTGCACAACAAGAAAAAGGAGGGATTGTGAGAAGGAAATCAAATTCCCCCCCCCCCCATGTCAGCAGAAAGTCAACACTTCCCATTTGTCCCATCCTACCATTGTTTATCTGAACAGCAATCAAGGCATATGATCAAATTATAGTAAGAACGGGCTCACCTAAAAAGATTAAAAACGTAGCAGGAAGAATCAGGAGTCTTCCACCCCAGCCCAGAATTAAAGAACAAAGACCTGATAGGAAGGGCCAACTTTCCTTGAAGCCTTAATCAGATCATAAGAAGATTTCTTCTCTGAAGGGATCTAGATGCCAATTAGACCATGCCAGGTAAGGGAACCACAGGAAACCCCAGCGCAGGAGGGCACCTGACCTGAGAAGGCTCCCTTCTAAAGATCCTACCAATTTCACCTCTCTTGGAATCCGGGAATCACCTTTTCCAAGAATTCCTCGAGGGTGGGCATTCCTTCTCACCTTTCCAAGAACAATATGTGATGGAATGGTTTGATGAAGGGTGCGCTCAGGGAGATAAGCATTTCCTTAGCCCCCAGCAGGAGCGTGGGAAGGTTAAGAAGATGAGACTGGCACCAACCTAAGGAATTCACGGTGTTTTCGCTTCCTGGCTTGGGAAATTTAGATTCAATCTGGAGAGATTCTGTCCTGGAGGTGGAAGCTAATAAGTGCAACAGAACTGTATCTGTACTGTCTCGTGGAGTTCTTTGGGCTGAACCTGAGAGATCTGCCCTATAAACGGAACTCCTGGAGAAACCGAGCATGGCTGCCCCACAGCTGATCCTCTTGTGTATCTGGCTCTCAGTAAATCAACTCTTCTCTCTTTGCCTGCGTGCTTATTCCTGGATAGGAGACAAACCATGCCTTCTGGCACGGGGATGTAAACTTAATAAACAATAAATTTCTCTTATTGGTGTGCAATAGCATTGGTCACCTAAAATAACAGTACGTTCAAAAATCCAGTTCATAATTAAAATGGCCCTTTTATTTTCAGTGGTAAATTAATTTCTCTTGGGCTGCCGGTTGTGAGGGTCAGACTCAAAGAAATCTTCTTTTCCCAGGCCAGTGTATACAAATAGAAAATGTATAGATTTAAACAACTAAATCTAGAATTTACATGGATTCTCACCCAAACAGATCTGTGTATGGGAAACTAGGTCATTCCTCCTCCTGAAGCTCTTTCCACGCTCCACACATTTATATGATTCCTCCCCCATGTGGATCCCTTTATGGGAATTCAGATGACCCTTCTGAGTAAAACACTTTCCATACTCTGTGCATTTATATGGTTCCTCCCCTGTGTGGTTCCTTTTATGGGAAGTAAGATCCCTGCTAGTAGTAAAGCTCTTTCCACACTTCATGCATGTTTATGGCTTCTCCCCTGTGTGGATCCTCTATTTGGACAATAAGTTGACTGCTTGTGCTGAAGCTCTTTCCACACTCCAAGCATTTACATGGCTTCTCCCATGTGTGGCTCCCGTTATGAGAATTAAGACCCCATCTAGTACGAAAGCTCTTTCCACACTCAATGCACTTATATGGCTTCTCCCCTGTGTGCATACTTTTACGATGGGAAGTAAGATTACTGTTTTGAGTAAAAGTCTTTCCACACTCCATGCATTTATATGGTTTCTCCCCTGTGTGAATCCTATTATGGGAATTCAGATTACCCTTCTGAGTAAAGCTCTTTCCACACTCCATGCATTTATATGATTTTTCCCGTGTGGGTCCTTTTATGGGAAGTAAGATCCCTACTAGTAGTAAAGCTCTTTCCACACTTCATGCATTTTTATGGCTTCTCCCCTGTGTGGATCCTCTTATGGACAATAAGTTGACTGCTTGTGCTGAAGCTCTTTCCACACTCCAAGCATTTACATGGCTTCTCCCATGTGTGGCTCCCGTTATGAGAATTAAGACCCCATCTAGTACGAAAGCTCTTTCCACACTCAATGCACTTATATGGCTTCTCCCCTGTGTGCATACTTTTACGATGGGAAGTAAGATTACTGTTTTGAGTAAAAGTCTTTCCACACTCCATGCATTTATATGGTTTCTCCCCTGTGTGAATCCTATTATGGGAATTCAGATTACCCTTCTGAGTAAAGCTCTTTCCACACTCCATGCATTTATATGATTTTACCCCTGTGTGGGTCCTTTTATGGGAAGTAAGTTCACTTCCAGTAATAAAGCTCTTTCCACACTCCAGGCACTTACATGGCTTGTCCCCTGTGTGGATCCATTTATGGGAAGTAAGTTCAATCCTAGTAGTAAAGCTCTTTCCACACTCCAGGCACTTATATGGCTTCTCCCCTGTGTGGATCTTTTTATGTCTCATAAGGTATCTATTTTCACAGAAGCTCTTTCCACACTCCAGGCACTTATATGGCTTCTCCCCTGTGTGGGTCCTCTTATGGACAATAAGTTGACTGCTTGTGCTGAAGCTCTTTCCACACTCCAAGCATTTACATGGCTTCTCCCATGTGTGGCTCCCGTTATGAGAATTAAGACCCCATCTAGTACTAAAGCTCTTTCCACACTCAGTGCACTTATATGGCTTCTCACCTGTGTGGATACTTTTATGATGAGAAGTAAGAGTACTGTTTTGACGAAAACTCTTTCCACACTCCATGCATTTATATGGTTTCTCCCCTGTGTGGATCCTATTATGGGAATTCAGATTACCCTTCTGAGTAAAGCTCCTTCCACACTCCATGCATTTATATGGTTTTTCCCCTGTGTGGGTCCTTTTATGGGCAATAAGGTTACTGGTTATTCTAAAGCTCTTTCCACACTCCAAGCATTCATGTGGTTTCTCCCCTGTATGGATCCTTTTATGGGAAGTAAGTTCAATCCTACTAATAAAGGACTTTCCACACTCCATGCACTTATATGGCTTCTCCCCTGTGTGGATCCTTTTATGGGAAGTAAGTTCACTCCTACTATGAAAGCTCTTTCCACACTCCAGGCACCAACATGGCTTGTCCCCTGTGTGGATCCATTTATGGGCAATAAGGTAACTGCTTCTTCTAAAGCTCTTTCCACACTCCAGGCACTTATGTGGTTTCTCTCCTGTGTGGATCCTTTTATGGGAATTCAGATGAACCTTCTGAGTAAAGGTCTTTCCACACTCCATGCACTTATATGGCTTGTCCCCTGTGTGGATCCTATTATGGGAATTCAGATGAGCCTTCTGAGTAAAGCTCTTTCCACACTCCATGCATTTATATGGTTTTTCCCCTGTGTGGATTCTTTTATGGGCAGTAAGTTCACTTGTAGTAATAAAGCTCTTTCCACACTCCAGGCACTTATGTGGTTTCTCTCCTGTGTGGATCCTTTTATGGGAATTCAGATGAACCTTCTGAGTAAAGGTCTTTCCACACTCCATGCACTTATATGGCTTGTCCCCTGTGTGGATCCATTTATGGTCAATAAGGTTACTCCTCATTCTGAAGCTCTTTCCACACTCCAGGCATTTATATTGTTTCTCTCCTGTGTGGATCCTTTTATGATGGGAAGTAAGATGACTGTTTTCACTAAAAGCATTTCTAGACTCCACCCATTTATATGGCTTCTCCCCTGTGTGGATCCTGTCATGGGAAGTAACTTGACAACTTGTTCTGAAAATCTTTCCAGATTCCAAACATTTATATGGTTTTTCCCCTGTGTGGATCCTTTTATGAGACATAAGGGACCCATTTTCACAGGAAACAGTGAAAGTCCAATTGTGATTTTTTACATTGTCTCTGCAGATATAATCTTCTCGTTTGCTTTGGGTTGAAGAGTGTTCATTTACACCTAATTGGTCTTTTAATAGTCTTACACTTTTTCCAATATACTTTTCCTTTATTTTTCCTTCTTGGGCAAGAAAGCCTTGCATCTCAGCATCCATGGAAGATAAGCTTTCCTGATTCCAAGTCTTTGACTGGCTTCTCTCATGACTTTCTAGTTGCATCTCCAGTTCCTTGTCCCTTCCGCCTCCATGCCTGATCACTTCGAATTTTTCACTGGGATCTTTATTCTCATAGCCATGATCACCTTCAAAGGAAAAGAGAAATGAAAATGATAGCAACGGTGGGGGAAAAGATCAGACTGTAGGAGGTCATATGATTTTCCTTCTGAATTTTTCCCAAATCCCAATATATTGCACATTTGTATAGCTAGAATCACATGGTATAGATAATTGATATAATCATGAGCCATAAAAGCTTTGAAAACATCTACAGCATCCGGTTTGTTTATAATCATCCTTATATAGTCAAACCTTAGCCAGAGTAAGCGTTGAATTCAGGAAGAATCTGGGGAAACATCCAGGGAGGCATTAGGAGAAAACCTAACATTTATCGGAGGCGGTCAGTAACAGGAAAGACCAGTGAGAACTAAATCATTTTTGAAATTTGTCCTTTTTTCCTACCCAAACTGCCTTCCATTTGCTATTTATTTTTCTCTGGCCAAAATCAAATGGTTGCAGAGAAAACAATTCTAGAGCTCTTCTATTAACCCTAAACAGCATGTTTGCAATGGAAAAACAGCACCATTTTGCCCTTAACCCCAAGGCTCAGGATAGAAATCAAAAGGAAGACAAGCCATTAACCCAACAGCCTGAATAAATGAGAATCCTTCAGAGGACAGACAGGGAAGCATCTGGACCCAAAAGGATGAAATCAGTGTGATGGAATTGAGCATCTCCTCAAGCCAAGGAGTGAGTTTCTCACTGATACCTTTAAAAAGAAATGGAAAAATTCACCAGATGAGAAATGTCAGGGGATGCATCTAAGCAGAGAGCCACTGATGTCCTTCCTTCCTTTGAGCAGGAGAAGGCCAGATCTTTTCCTTCCCCCCCTCCAAAGAGATGAGCTGATGGCATCTAACTAGAAAATGTCTTTCCAAACTCTCTCATGGGAGAGAGGCAAACCCTTACCCAGAGAGGCCACGTTCCTATAATTTTCCAGCATGACTTCCCAATGCAGCGCTTTTTGGTGAGGATCCAGCTGAGACCGCTCCTCCTCGGAGAAATACACAGCCACCTCCTCGAAGGACACAAGACCCTCCTGAACAAGGAAAAAAAGAACAGAACAGAACAGAAGAGGCCAGGAGGACTTGCAAGATTTGTCCTATTCTTCACAAATTCCCAAAGCAAAGATACGCACTAAGTTAAATGGCAATGCTTGGTGGGATTCCAAGATTTAGGTGAGAAAATGGAAAGAGCCAAAAGCTTTTGATTGAAGAAGTATTTCTGGCAGGCTTGATCCACTTGATTGCTTCTGCAGGACTCTCAGTGCCATTCAATGATAGCAACCCCAATTTCCTTCTGGATCGATCCATCAAGCCATGCAGCCATCTTCAAAAGACTCTCAGTGTCTTGAGAGAACCAACTGGGAGATGGGCTTCAGAAACTCCACCTATCAGTGTCTCCAATCTTTCCTGTGTTTGCAGAAGAAAACCGGGCGGGGGGGGAGGGGAGATTCTTTCTAGCATTTCAGCAAGTGTCTTAGGCTGCCCCAGAAGGACCAACTGTGCCCAGCTCAACAACTTCATGAAAGTGCTGGGGGAGCACAGCCCAGGGATTTGGGTGGGGGGCCATGAATATCCAGAGGCACACAAGCCAGGTTCTTCTCCTCCTCAGACTGCAAGGACGTTGCTAGTAGTCTGAGCCGCTGGCTGAATGGGAGACAACAAAGTGGAGGCAATTTTCTGGGAAGGACATTTCTCAACCTTTGCCAAGCTGGATTCCTTGGCCTCGAAATCCAGGCACAAATCAGAGGAATAGAAATTACTTTGCAAGGCAAAAGTTCCTTGACTATATGCTCTTTCAGAACAATTTTTACTTAGAAACTTTGCTATCTGGCCACTTTCATTGTATGTAAATAGCCTGGCTTATGGCTTTAAATGATGTGCTTATACTTCTTATCACTGGTTGGAAAAAAGGCTTTTTAAAAATGGCAATGTGCCAATCTGAGTATTTAGGTATTTTTGAGCAGCCTTGCACAATTCCAAGTCAAGCAATTAAAAAAAGAATGGCTCTCTGTTTAGCTGTTGCTATCACTGTAATCATATTATTCCTATCGCTTTAGCAACTTTTTAAAAAAAATAGTTATTGTAAACAAATAGTAGGAAGAGTAAGTAGCAGAAGGTGAGTTAAGTACCAGTCTTAAAAAAACATTTGCTAATAAGAATCTCAGGGAGAAATTACAAACCAATTTGTATCACAACGAAAGTTTTCAGGGGAGGCTAAGCTGACTGAGGGCAACTTGAATCTTCCATTCCTCATTCCATGTTGCTCAAGGACAAGAAAACACCCAAGCCCAAAAAAGGTGGAAAAATGGAAGGAGAGAGTCCTACATACACCAGCTTGACTGCCTGAAGGAAAGGGAGAATACAAATTCAGTAGATAAATTTCCTCCTCTTACTTCAGCTGGAAGGTCAGCCACTGTTTCAGTTGCACCAGAAATAGCAGACAACTTCGTTCGAGTCTTCCCTGTGAGGAAGACAGAATTTTAAAGTGCAGAATTATTAAAATAGGAGGAGGCATTCTAGAGAAGAGAAGACATAGAGAAGATGAGACTGCTGGGATCTCTCTGGGGAATGGGAGGGCCTTCGATTACCTCCTGAGGTGTCCTCACTTGGATCTTCCTGAGAGATCCTCCTGAAAAACGGGTCCTGAGGGGGACTGGAGGGATTCCTCCTTCCGTCAGGATCACTGTTGTCCACAGCGAAGGACTTGAAATAAGAGGCAGGAGAAAAGAAGAAGAATTAACAAACATCACACAACATGAAGTGGATTCTAAACACAACTTTAAACCCCCCAGTGTCCAGAAGCGAGGCTGGAAAGTGAGAAAGGAACAGGTGTCCCAAATCTATCTTCTAGATAATGCAACAATATCACACAAGAATTAGTGAAACATCCCCATGTATTACAAATGCCAGAAAACTGTCATCGGGAGGGGTTAAGAATTCAAGCAGATTGTTTATTCCCTTCAGACCCCTTCTGGGGTCCCAAAATGAAGATCTCCCACCTGCAACTTGACCTGATCCTTCTGCTCCTCCGCCTGGCTCAGGAGGAAGCCTTCTGCCAGGGCCACCGCCTGGGAGCTGGTCTCTGCTCCACACTCCCGCACCCAGCTCTGCATCTGCAAGGGCAGAAGGGCCAGGAGGTGCTCCAGAACAACCAGGTCCAGCATCTGTGCTTTTGTGCACTTTTCTGGTCTCAACCATTGATGACAAAAGTAGTGGAGATGCCTGCAAAGTTCTCGGGGACCCTCAGCCTCCTGGTATTGGACACTCCTGAAGTTCTGGGGCTGAACTTCTGAATGGATGGTTTCTTCCTCCAGGATCTTTGGCCCAGTTCTTGCCCAGATCTCCCCACAGCTCCCAGGCTGAACAGCAGAAGGCCCTTCTCCAGTTCCCTCACTTGCTAAGGGTTGTGTCTCCATTCTTTCTCTGTGCTGTAACGCAACTCCAAAGGGGTCCGAGGAATCTTGTGGCTCTCCAAATGCCTTTTCATTGATTGGGCTGTTCCTGTAGCTAAGGAATGACCACAGCAGGCCATTCAGCCCTCTTTCCCCAAGAGAGAATTTTGTTTGTATGCGAGGACCTACAAAAGGCTTCCGGTTTCTGTGTGTGAGATGGAAAAGAAATTCCAAGAATTAGAAAGTGATGGATTTGACCATTGAACAACACTCATCCTCATGGAAGACACCATTTTTCTGAGCTGGTATAGGACTGGGGTGGCATTGAGCAGATAGGAACTGAGGGCCGGGCAGCTGATTGGCATACCTGAATCTTCCCTCTTGAGGGTTGCATCCTACTAAGCTGCAAGAGGATGATACCAGTGAAAGGTTTGGCTGCTGTGGGTACTTGGCAGGGAGGGTGGTCTGCGGAGGGGAAGATAAGATTTTGAGATGTTCAAAACCCACAATTGTGAGACCACTGGCTGACCTAGTTGTCACATAAAAGTTAATTAGCGTAGTAAAACACACACCCCTAAGGTGGAGGTTTCAGAAAACATAGAACATGCTAAGCTCATTATGGGATGGTAGTGTGTAACATGGAACCAAGTACGCTTGCCTGACAATGTGACAAAATGCAAGCGATTCAATTTTTCCTATAGCTACTTCCTCATCCGTGAAATGCAGAACATTTGACAGAAATCTTCGCTCGAGGCTCCTCTCCTTGGAGAGACGGGACCTCTTTGCCGAAGCGCTTCAACAGAGTGACCAGGAGACCTCCCCTGACTGGCTGCTGTTGCCTGCCGGTAAACGAATCTGCCAGCCTTTGTGGCCAACAATCCTTTGTTTATGTGCTTGTGTGTGTATAGTGTGTGTGTGTGTGTGGTGCAAAATAGGGAATTGGCTTCCATCAAGTACTTGGAATGCCCAATATATGCATTTTGGAGCTTTTCCTTTTCTTTTTCTCAGAAGGAAGGGCTGGCATTTTAAAACCCTTAATCTATGTTCCCCTACAAGCAGGATTCACACAACATGCCAAACCCCAAACAGGTTAACAAAACACCAAAGTTAAATTCAGGTAAAATGCAATTCTAGTGAAATGACACTGGCTTGGGATGCTCTAGTTCCCTTTCTTCAGGGTTTGCTTTTAAGAGCCAAGTCACACCAGGACACCCAGGCAGGTTCGGACAACATGCCCGAACCCCAAACAGATCCCCCAAGCACAGGGGCCGCGTTCACACAAAGCACAGGGCTTGCAGGAAGGAAGTTTAAGAGGCTGTCCTGGTTCACTCACCTCCAAGACATGTTGAACTGCAGAGGATCCAGCACTATTTCAGCCTCATCAGCGCGTGGTGAGAGTGGAGGCACAATCTCGGGCACCTCCTTCCTCGCAAGGCTTTTCTTCTTTCCTGCTGGAGATTTGCAATGCAAACTCTCCCCCTCTCCAAGGTTTTTCCCAGGAAATGGGGCGTGAAGGGCTCCTCCAGATCCCACCCTCTTTCCTGGGGATCCTGGATTTGTTCCTGGGGGCAGCACGGCTGATGTAGAGCTCTGCTTCCCCCCTGCCTGTTATGTGCATCGAAAGGGGTTGTTGAGGAACATGGGATTCAGGCTCACCCACCCCCAGGACCCAGAAGATTGAACCCTCTGCCTCCCTTTGCACGGGAAGAAGGCCCTGCTCACCCAGGGCTTCCTGTGGATCCCTTCCCTGCAAGACTTTCATGCAGCCTTTTACCTCCTGTGAAGCTCAAAGGGTTAAAGACAGAGCGTGCACCTTCCTAGAGAGGCAAGAGGTAGTGATGTCACTCCTTTTCTCACCCTCCACTGGAAAGCCACTTGTGGCCGTCGCCCTCCAGTGGCCCAACTCTGAGGCGCATGGTGCTCTCCTCTCTTTGCAGAGGGGGCCCCTGGTGGATGTGATGTGCAACGCAGTACCTCATGAAAAGAGGAGAGAAAGGGTGCTATTTCCATGGGGTTAGGAGGAAGGGGGCTGTGGTGTCCCCCCTGATTAGGAGGCCTTCTCCATCCAGCTGCTTTCGACAACTTTAGAACATCTCCACGCTTCCATTTTTAAGAAAGGTTCTGGAGAAAGTTGCGTCCTGCATAGAGGGAGTGTTGGGTCCAGCCAATCGACCCTAATTACCAGGTTCGGGACTTGGTGCGAGGTGAACAAAACACCAAGACGAAAATCAGACTTTTTATCCACTTTATTCCAGAGCTCTAAATAAGTTGGAGACTCCCAGCGAAAGGAGGGAGTCCCGATTACAGATTTTACATAGCTTATATACGTTTTTAATCTTGTTAGAAAGCTTGTATCATCTCTAATCATCATGAACGTGGCATGGCTTACACTGATGTTTTAATCTTGCACATCTAAGCCGCCATGATTGAATGCAGTGGGTGACACATGACTCCCATAAAGGGTGACTGTTGGATATTGGCAAGATCTGCCGCTTTCATAGAGTTAACTGTAGAGTTAACAAGAGATTGCTTTTTGGCTGTGAACAAAATCGAATCAGGTGGCGAACTCTGTATAAGAGAAGAATTATTCTTCTTACTTGTTCTGCGTTTCTGCTTTTCCCTTTTAGGCTCATTGCTTAATTCCCTGCTGTCTTCATATACTTGTATTATATTATTTGTTTGTTTGTTGTTACTTTTATGTATAGTTGAAGATGTGTGTGATGCCTAATTTTTCTCTTTTGTATCTTTTGAAATAGATGTAAAGGTTGATATTTATATTTCTTGTCATCTCTTAATCTTATTACACAACAGTAACAACAGTCACAATAGCAATTATGCCGTTGCCGGATGTCACTGATTCTCCTGGAGTGCAGTCTTGGTCACGGGAACACAAAGCATCTGGAATGCCCGGGTTCTGGCAGAGAAAGGAAGGACGGAGTCTTCTTCCCAGAAACCGAACTCAAGGCTGGAAGCCAACCGGCTTTCTTCCAGGAGAATCCTTAGACTGACCGAGATGCAAGGGAGAAGGCGGTCGAAGCATGACGCTCCATGTTGCCTTCTTCCCATGAAGAACCATTAAAGGAATGGGGCTTGTTTAGCCCAGTGTTTCTCAAGCTTGGCCACTGTAAGATGGGTGAACTTCAACTCCCAGAATTCCCCAGCCTGCATGCTTTAAAATAGGTGGAATTCTGGAACTTGAAGTTGTTACACACGCTGCTCCCAGGTTCGGCTTATGGTCACTCACTCACACACTCACAGCCTGTTGAGGCACGCGGATCTTGTCAGCCCCCCTTGCTTTCTACCTGGGTTTTCCAGATAGGTGCGGCTGGAGCAGACAGACACACAGCCCTGGTCAACAGCGGGGAAATAATTGGGGATACACACAAACCACTTCCAACCGAACACTGGGGCACGAGAGGTTCTTTGTAATACACGGAGACCCAGTGAATTTAAAGTAACAGCAAAACTTTACTGGTTGCAAGGTACATTTGCTCTTCCTCATACACACACACACACACTTACCCACGTCCTTCCCAACTAGGCTGCCAGGCACTAGCTAGAGGGACGGAAGCCGCCAAGTCTGGATGACTCAGATGACCAAGAAGACTCAGATGACTCAGACGACTCCGAGTGGGCGGGCTTTGGGACCCCTTTTATCCCCAAAAGTACAAGTTGATGGGATTGGGGCGAGGGCCTCCATGTGCTCAGGCCCAACCTCCTCTTTCTGGTTCAGGTCATGTGCTCAGGCTCAACTTCCTCTTTCTGGTTCAGGTCCTTTGTTTTTCCTTAACGACTTGCTTCCTTCTTATCTACCTCCCCGAGGGATCCCATACATAAGTTTCCTGGCTTTTGTCCTCCCTGCTTACGTGCCTACTTCATCTTTAGGTTATGGCAGCTTCAGCCTAGTCTCACATATTCCCACATCTTAGAGTCACTAAGGTTGAGAAACTCTGCACCAGAGTATCAGAATCTTCTTTACTGTATGCTCTGCGCTGCTTGCACACTCACTCCTTGTATGTGCACACACTCCTTACACACATGCCGCCCTTGTCAATTTTAATCCATCCTACCTCAGTGCAGCTATCTTGCTCCTGTTTGGGGGTGATGATCAAATTGATCATTACGAAAACAACACTTTCGCCCTAAGATGGGGGAAAGAATTAGAAAAAGACTGTTTTAGAATTTTGCTAGACAAAGCAGAAGGAAGGAAGGAGGGAAGGAGGGAAGGAGGGAAGGAAAGGAGATTATAGCTCTATTTAAACCATGGGCATAGTTTATCCCTCCACCCCTTTCTTTGAAATCACAATATTCCCAAATCTGATGTCCAGTGTGGGAGGGTGGGGGGATTTGAATAGGTATATAGCAGTTGGTTTTAATACATCCTGCCTAGTCATTGCTGATTCTGTAAAAGCTAAGCAGGGTTGATTTAGTGGGATGGGAGACCACCAGGGGATCCCAGGTTTGTAGGCTAGACTCAGAAGCTGACATTCCAAAAGAAGGTTACCGTAAACCAATTCTCTATCGCGACCAAGAAGTCCCCAGGAGTGGTTCTGAGGGCATCTCTGACATTTCATGAGAAGTCTGGAAATTGTTCTCTTTTACCTGAACTATCAGAGAACCTCTGCCAGTCCAAAGGACACCACCCTTCCCCAAACCTGGGCGTGTTAAATGGATTGGGCCACTACCCCCCCATCTCCAGCATTGAGTTACTGGCTGGGGATGATGGGCCCTGAAGCCCAAGCCTTCTAGGGCCTACCTGTTTGGGGAGGTTTGGAGGAGAAAACGCAGAGGAGGTGAACTGGGTTCTTGAAGCAAAAGGTTCGGAGCACCGGAAGTCCGAACCCGGTACCTGTGGGGGTATGATGTAGTCCACCACGTCCCAGATCCTCTTGCCCATCTCCGAGGTGTTGGTGAAGGCGACTCCATCCTGGCTGGGGAATTCTGGGAGTTGAAGTCCACGCATCTTCAACTTGCCAAGGTTGAGACACAAGGAGCTACAGAATAGTTCAGATAAGAAAACATAGTGCTAACACAGAAATAGAACGCAGATAGAAATGTATAGATTAAATAATAGACCTGGTTGTAAACTCATAGTATTAGCAAGATAGGAGAATAAGATAGGAGTTCAATTCTGCATGATAAAACAGTTTTGTGTAGGAAAAACAAGCGCAGTCTTTAGGTCCGTGTTCTGTTCCATATTAAAAAAAAGAAAAGCTAAGAAGGGTAAAATCTGAAATCTGACAGGCTGCCAGAGTTTCTCTGTGCCCTCTTGTAGCCAATAACATCAAGTCAGGGTTGTCCTGAGTTTCTTTCTCACTTCCTCTTCTTTCCCCGGCTAAGTTGTCAACTGTCCTGGCGTTCCTTCTTCAAAGCTGTCTCCATGTAGTTCTCCTTTACACAGTGGAGAATATTTGCACTGGGCAGTTATCTCCATGGTTCCTTCCAATCCAGCCTGTCTCAACCTTGAGAACTTTAAGACGTGTGGACTTCCACTCCCAGAATTCCCCAGCCAGCTGGGGCGGAATTCTGTGAGTTGAAGTCGACACGTCTTCAAGCTGCCAACGTTGAGAAACACTGTTCCAAACTTTACATCCTTTCTTTAAATTAAATTACACTACAAGGAAGCTGATTTCAGTAGGACTTCCGGAAGAATGTAAGATGTGTTCAACAAGGAAGTGACTTTATGTGTATTTATCTATGTATCGAACAAATACCAGCTAAAATTCTAGACAATATACAACATCCCAAATTATTAAACCATGATCAAGATACAATAATAGAGTATAATATGAATGCATACAGGTTTATAAATCCATTCTGGTTCATGTTTTCTAAATTACTTGTTCAATATTTCTACATAACTTTTTAGTACATACATATGTGGGAACCCTTTTCAACAGATGGCAAGACACTCACTCCTCTCCTTTTCCTTCCCTCTGATATCAGCCGGCTAGAAATAAGAAGCATTGCTATAAAAAAAAAAAGATTTAAGAGCACCGTGATTAAGGAATCATCCTTCTTTTCCTTTTTTAAATGAGCGAACCATGGACTTTGAAGGAAATTCTTATCTGGTTTAAATTCTGATTCTTCAAAGAATCCCAAACTGGCATCTTTATTAGGAACAATGACGGGGTGCCTCCCAAGTGAGCAAACCTTCCGGCTCAACTGCACTCTTCGTCAGGTTGGAGACAGAAAAATGGAAGATGTGCTGCTGTGCCTTGTGGCAGGGATGAAATGGAGAAGAGGACATGAGCATTTGGCATCATGACCGCCTCTCATTAATCCTTGATCTTAAGTGCTTGCATTATCTGGGACCCCAGCTTTTCTGTTTTGATCCTTCCCATCCCATTTATGTTTGCAGTTCATTGATCCGATGTTTTAATAATGCCGTTCTCTGTTCCAAGAACACGGGACCTAAAAGCCGGTAGCATCTCTCCACTCGTTTCCAGGACTCACTTTCCAGTTACACACAGGAGGAAGCTTACAAGTGAAAACAGCACACCCCAGAAATACGGAAGGCAACAACGAAAGCAAATGAATTAAAAAGCGATTTAAACCTTACTATCATTACGATTATCCCATAGAAGGCTAAGCAGTTTCCCTTTATTGTCAACCTCAAAGCGGTTTAAACCATTAAAATATAAGTATAGGAACAAATAAGCTAAAACTATATCAAAATATTTGTTGTTGTTGTTTAGTCGTTAAGTCGTGTCCGACTCTTCGTGACCCCATGAACCATATTGCGCCAGGCCTTCCTGTCCTTCACTGCCTCCCTGAGTTTGCTCAGTTTCATGCTCATTGCTTCAGTGATGCTATCTAACCATCTCATCCTCTGCCGTCCTCTTCTCCTTTTGCCTTCAATCTTTCCCAGCATCAGGGTCTTCTCCAAAGAGATCTCTCTTCGCATTAGGTGACCAAAATATCTGAGCTTGAGCTTCATTATCGATCCTTCCAATGAGCAGTCAGGGTTGATTTCCTTTAAGATTGACTGGTTTGACCTCCTAGCAGTCCAGGGGACTCTCAAGAGTCTTCTCCAGCACCACAGTTCAAAGGCATCAATTCTTCGGCGCTCGGCCTTTTTTATGGTCCAGCTCTCACAGCCATACATTACTACTGGAAAAACCATAGCTTTGACTATGCGGATCTTTGTCGGCAAGGTGACGTCTCTGCTTTTTAATATGCTATCTAGGCTTGCCATAGCTTTCCTCCCAAGGAGCAAGCGTCTTTTAATTTCATGGCTGCAGTCTCCATCTGCGGTGATCTGGGAGCCCAAATAAATGAAGTCTGTTACTGCTTCCATTTCTACTCCTTCTATTTGCCAGGAATTGATGGGTCCAGATGCCATGATCTTAGTTTTTTTAATGTTGAGTTTCAAGCCAGCTTTTGCACTCTCCTCTTTCACCCTCATCAAGAGGCTCTTTAGTTCTTCTTCACTTTCTGCTATTAGGGTGATATTGTCCGCATATCTGAGGTTGTTGATGATTCTCCCTGCAATCTTAATTCCGGCTTGTGATTCTTCCAGCCTGGCATTTCTCATGATGTACTCTGCATATAGGTTAAATAAGCAGGGTGACAGTATACAGCCTTGTCGTACACTTTTCCCTATTTTGAACCAATCGGTTGTTCCATGACTGGTTCTAACTGTTGCTTCTTGGCCCGCATACAGATTTCTCAGGAGACAGGTAAGGTGGTCTGGTACTCCCATCTCTTTAAGAATTTGCCACAGTTTGTTGTGATCCACACAATCAAAGGCTTTTGCATAGTCAATGAAGCAGAAGTAGATATTTTTTTGGAACTCTCGTGCTTTCTCCATGATCCAGCGAATGTTGGCGATTTGATCTCTAGTTCCTCTGCCTCTTCGAAACCCAGCTTTTATATCCGGTAGTTCTCAGTTCACATACTGCTGAAGCCTAGCTTGTAGGATTTTGAGCATAATCTTGCACATAGTTTGAGTTAGAGTTAACCCTAACCCTAACCCCACCCTCTATCCCAGTGTTTCTCAACCTTGAGCATTTTAAGATGGGTGGACTTCATGGCTGGCTGGGGAATTCTGGGAGTTGGACTCCACCCATCTTAAAATGCCCAAGGTTGAGAAACCCTGATCTATCCAGCCTCCTGTGCTGTTGCTTTTCTCGTCTCATTTCTTACTTTCTCATTCTCACACAGAGTCTGCCTCACCAAGAAAAAGGGTAGATAAAGCACCCATTTTGCACACAGAAGACACCCCGTGACAATCCCGGCATTTTCACGTAGGGTCGGAGGGTTTGGGGGCTGATGCAGGCGATGATCACCGATTATGCAGACAAGGGTCATTATGCAGACAAGGATATATTTTTCCAATCCAACCAGAGCTTTGTGAGTGGCCACTGTCTATAGATCAGGACAGACCATGATCCCTGTCTGCCTGATGATGTTCAGGGAAGGCTCTGTGAGTTGAACGAACTGGACCGTGGGCTATGCAAACGTGGGGCACGATTGAAAAGTTAGTCTTTCAAAAGCAAAACTCTGTCCTGTTTATAACAGAGGTCTCCCTCTCTGCTCCGTGGTAATGCCACTTGCTGCCTGATGGCTGCTGCCTCGCCATAGCAACCCAGGGCTGTCTGTCTGTCTGTCCCGGTTGCCGTGGTTTCTTCCGTGGCACAATGACACTGAGCCAAGGTGCTGGCAAGAAAAGCTGGGTGGGAGCCAGACCAGGCCTGGAGGTTGGAGTGGAGGGATCAGAGCTCTCCAGTTGCCATTCCCTCCCCCCCTTCCTGTCCCTCCATGTCTGGCCTTCCTTAACATCGGTCCCCATCCCCATCCTTCCCCAACCCCCTCCTTCCCTCCCCCACTTCCCCTCCCCTCCTTTCCTCCCCCTGCTTCCTTGTCTGTCTGTCTGTCCGTCCGTCCTTCCTTCCTTCCTATCCTCCCTCCTTCCTTCAGGTCTGTTCTTCCTTCTTTCTTGTACTTCCTTCCACTCTTCCTCCTCCTCTCCTTCCTGTCTCTGTCCCTCTTTCCCTCCTTCCCTTCTTTCCTGACCTTCCTTCCTCTCTCCCCTCCCTCCCTCCCTTTCCTTTCTTTCCTTTTTTCTTCCTCCCTCCCTCCTGTCTTTCCTCTCCTCTCCTTTCTAACCCTAATCCTGCCTGTCCTGACCTATCACTAACCATAAACCTAAGACGAACACGAACACTTACCCTTTCCTGGCCTTTCCTTTCCCTCCCCCTCCCCCTCTTCCTTCTCCCCTCCCCTGATCCCCTCCCCTCCCCAACCCCTTCCCTTCCCCCTTCCTCTCCCCCTCCCTCCCTCTCCCAAGGCAAGGAGAGCCTATATGCTCACAGCCTTTGGGAGAAATTGGGTGCCCCCAAACACCCTGGGGAGCCACCAGCATCCTTGCTGGCCGTCTCCTCCTTTTGTAAGTATCCTTTGCAAATGAAAGGGCGACCCCTCCCCAAGAAAACGACCTGGGCAGGGGAAAGAGACGGGGTGACAGGGAGTCGGCCCCTGAAAGCTGGGCCCGGTCAAAGAAGGGCATCTGGGTACCAGGGTCTAGGAACCAGGGCTTATTGCGTTTATTATAAACTGCTTTGATCTAAAAAAGGAAGAGGAAAAGGGGCAGCGAATAATAGATGCAGAGATAGTATGTGGATATATTTGTGTGGGTGTATAGACACACTATATCTGCAATAGACACACACTATAGTTTGCTTGCTCTCTCTACACCAGTGTTTCTCAACCTCTAACTTTAAGATGGCGAAAATTTCCCCATCTCAATGCTGGCTGGGGAATTCTGGGAGTTGAAGTCCACCCGTCTTAAAGTTGCCAAGGCTGAGAAACACTGGCCTAAGCCATAAATGTGATTGGTCTGGTTTTGGCTTAGTAGGTTACATGAGCTGTAAACTCCAGCCAATAATCTCCAGACAAACATAGCTTAGGAAAATGCACAAACCCAGGTGTGGTTGGCCAAGTTGTCTACTCGGCTCCATTTTGTGCCTTGCAATCGTAGGTCCCTTGTGCATACCCCAAAGACCTTTCACGGTGACCTCACAGTGTGAATAATACACATTTGTGTCCTTCCTGCGATGTCACGGCCCACATGAGGTCACTAGTGAGGTGGCTGTATTATTAACATCCCTTAGCCTGTTATTTCCTCCTTCTCCTTTAGTTCTCTTTTTATAGTTTTTCATGTTTTTAATAATTATTACATCTTGGCTTTATGTAATGACCGTGCTCCACTGAGAGTCACTTTTTGTGAGATGGGCGGCCGTAGAAATTTGATTAATAAATAGAGAAATAAATCCCTCCCCCCCACGCCTTTAGAGCTCATGGAAATCTTCAACAGGAAAGGGTTTCGTTGGCTATCTTGATTTTCCCCCCCTTCAAAAAAGAAAAAAACTCTGAGTCTGGGTATTTTTGCCCCAGAAGGCATCCTTCCTGCCTCTAAGTTCAGGGTTCTCCTCCATTTTCATGTGCACTGCAAAGCCCCTCTGACTTGAGACCAAGACACGTGCTTCTCTCCGTAGCTGGCCGAGTCGCTCAACGGTGGCTCGTTGCATTGGCTACCATGGCCGTGTTCACACATTCCTCTAAGCTGCCCATCGACCAGACCCCATGTGGTTTAATAGCACGCATGATCCCAACCCAGATGATCCCCTTCCTGCCTCCTTGTTCTCTATCTTGCTTTTGGAGTGTGTTGCCATTTTTTGTTATTCCAGTGTTCCAGCTGCACCGTTTGCCCTCAATGAGCCCGAATCAGACCCTAATAAATTAAGGTGATCTTAGGATCTGCAGGGCAACACTCAAAGCTTTTGCCAATTGTTGATTTCTCCCAACGGAGATGTATTGCACTGGGAATGTGAAATGGTATGTAGGAACGGCCCTGGGAGAAAGGAGGAAGAGCTGCAGATGCAGCGACCGGCACGTAAAAGATGCCTCAGCCCGCAGAAGGAGGGCGGGCGTGAGTCACGTTTCGGAAGGGACCCTCCCTAGTTTTCTGGAGAATAACAGGAGAGGAGGGGAGAAATACTTTCAGTGGTGCAAGATTCTGCGAATGGAGCCTTGCAATCAAGGTAATGAGACTCCCCTCTTGGAATTGTGGTGTAAACGCCAGGGAGTTTTGGAGGTTTCTGTTAGGTCTGCAGCACTACAATAGGAGCCCGCGGATCGGAGTTTGTTCTGATGGAGCCTCTGCGTTGCAGGCGCCCGGTCGAGCGGCTGGAGAACACGTGGAAGAATGTTGTGGGCAACTGTTTGTCTGAATGCTTCTCTGCGGGGAAGCCCTGGGGTTTCTGGGTAGCACTGCTGTGCTTTGCCAAGACTGCAAAAAGGTAAGCCCCCTTTTCCTCTGGCTTGAGCTGCGATACCAGGAAGCCGAGCCTTCACGTGGCTCTTTCGTGCTTTTGAAACGTCTTCTGGAGTTTTTTGCCATCAAAGCCACCCACTTCTCCAGCTCCTAGAATTCCTCTTTCCTCCCACCCTCGAACGTTGCGGATTTCTGTGTCCAGCTCCACACTTCTGATGTTGGCTTTGCCAGCCTGGAAGGACCTTTTGGCAGCTTCAGATTTGCCAATGGGCAGCCCCAAATTTGCCAATTCCACATTTCCCAGCTGCTTTGGGAAAACTTTGATGGATTGATTAAGTGCCATCCGGTCGTTTTCAACTCTTAGCCACCACATAGACAGACTTCTCTCCATGACAATCTATCCCTAGCCTGTTCTTTTGGTCCTTTCAGCTAGCCAAAGTTGGCATTGTTTTCTTGGCACAACTTAGCTGACCTGGAAAAAGCAAAGCAGAATCGAACCCGGTTAACTCTCTGATGGGAGATGGCGAGGAAACCCCAGGGTGGTAGACTGGATTGGAAAGTCGAGAAGACCTCCGAGAAGAAGGCAGGGGGCAAACCGTGGACGTCCCATGCAATCGCAAGCTTGACCGAAGGCCTGGTTACCTTAGAGAGACGCGGACAGGAAGCAAAGAGAGAGAGCTGCATGTTGGATCCATAGCCATCCAAGCTTCTGCCTGCAGGGAGCTGTCTTTCTATGGACTTGTCTCCTTTGGCGTTCAGAGCCTTGCAGACAGCACTGGAGGAACGGATGGTCACGGTGCATCTGCAGGAGTCTCCCCTTGAGTCTGGGAGCAATAAAACGGTTCTCAAGAAGCCTTGCTTTTATTTCACATAGCTGCTGATGGTTGGCCCTGCATGGTGAAGGGCCTGGGGAAACGTTTTCGTGCTCTCCGATTATCAAGAGCGTTGCCAACCCTAATGGCCAGCTCCGTACGGTTTTTCTGAGAATTTTTGCAGCTTCATTTCAGCAGGGAAGGAATGAGAGAGAGAGAGAGAGAGAATGAGGAAGGTTTTCATTTGTGGGATTCAAAGCCAGGGGACAAAAATCAGCTAAATTGATCAGATTGTCGTGGCTCCTTCTCTTATTTTAATTTGCTCCCTTAACATAAATAACTAAAGAAACCATGAATATGTAGAGGGACAGGAAAGAGAATAAGGGAGAAATATATCACATTGCCAACTTTCACATAACATTTTTGATCATAATTTATTCATTTATTCACTTATATGGCAGCCCCTTTTGTGATACACAACTCTGCGTGGCTAACAACAGGAATAAAAACAAACATGCCTTAAGATTGTGTGGAGTTCAGCTCCCAGAATTCCCCAGCCAGCATGGGGAGTTCAAGTCCACACATCTTAGAGCTGGGAATTCTGGGAGTTGAAGTCTGCGCATCTTAAAGCTGCCAAGTTTGAAAAACACTGATCTGAACCCAGCAATTCTGGCTCCTCAAGTGGTTTCTGGCTGACACGTACTCAAGCCCAGACGATTCTGAATTTTATTTATATACTGCTCTTGGTCCTAAAGAAACCTGGACACAAAGAATTAGGAAAAGCAACAGAACACTGAGCTGCAAATGGATAGACGCTCCTACGGATGACGCCATTCCTCTTTGGAGGAAGCAGCCTTATGCAGAGCGCAGGAGGGACTAAGAAATAGGAAGCCGAACGAACGAAAGGCACAAGATGAGAAAAAGTAACGGAAGTGCCGTTTTACGCCCAAATCATTCACTCTCCTGCTCCATACCTTTCTCTCCTTGCAATCCATCCCTGTTTCCACCAAATCAGTCCACCATTCCATACAATCCCTCTTGTTTTTGGAGTTCCTCCCCTCTCTTTTTTACACAATCTCATCCACCGGCAGCTTTTTTCATCTTCCTCTCCACCCATTCTCTCTTTCTTCATATCCTGGTTTTCTTTTGCACTGGTTACTCAGTTTTGTATCTGATTTCTGTTCATTCATCATGCGGCCATATCGAGCTGTCCGTTCTTGCTTGATCAGAGCCCCTTCTGAAACCCCCCATTCTCCCTGCCTTCAATAGGGATGTCCTCCTGATGTCGCCACCTCCCACTTCCATACCACAAGAAGGGCAGAAGCATGCTTTTACTCATGGGGGTTGCTGGTGTTTGCACCGTCATTATGTCCTTGCAACAGGTCGCATACAGTTAGCCCCACGAGGTAGTCGAGCAGAAGCACAACCAGGAGTATGAGCTCTGTCTTTATTGTAAGGTTACATTAACAGAATCTTGCAAGTCTGAAAGAACCTCTCTCCCCCCTCGCCTTTACAGCCCGGGAAACTAGGGAGGGTCCCTTCTGAGATGTCTCCCACGTCCCATTTCTGCTGTGGGCTCAGCTGCCACTTATCTGGCCATTGCCTAGTCTGCGCCTCTTCCTCCTGTCTCCCGAGGTTGTTCCCACAGACCATTACGCACACACCGGCACCACCTTTCTAACGCCCCAGGAAGCTTTCTCCACCTAATTTTCCATCTGCAGTGAGCATTCGTCCACTTGCTGTACTTACCATTTGTGTATAACTTGCAATCGTTCAGGCCATTTTCCCTGACAAGGGCAACCATCTTGGTCATGTTCAGAGCCATTCTCTTCCTTGCATCATGGGATCTCTCGCACATTTCCTGCAAATCATGCGGGGTCTCAGCCAACAACGTCACTCCTTCTACATGTATCCCTACTTGTGTTCAACAACCCAAGGGAATAATGCAACCTTGTCTTGTCATCTGCTTGGCTGACGACCGCTCTCTCAACCTTCCATGTTTTCTTCCAGCTGCGTGACCAATAAAACCTTGCTGTCAAGGTGAAATACACACATTAAATCGTGCCATTTCCACCTGCTCCAGAGTGTTTGGGGGCCTGGGACTACATCCTGCAAATGCCTGGCTCAACATACATGCCAATTGTGGTTTATTTAATTTATTTATTTATTTATTATCAAATTTGTATGCCGCCCATCTCCCCCAACGGGTGATTCTGGGTGGCTCACAATAATAAAAAAGGAAAAAAGCATGAGTCCCTCCAACCATGGGTAAAATTTATAAACAATTAAAAAACATATCTTAAAAATATCCTATGAACCTCCTATAATTTTTAGCCCTAAAAACCTGCAATATGCTGGGGGGGGGGGCAAACCCATCACCCCACCAGCTATCTCCACAGGTGTGGGCCCCCCTCCGGCCCCCAGGCCTTCTGGCAGAGCCAGGGTTTAATCCCTTTCCTGAAGGCCATGAGGGAGGGGGCACACCGGACCTCAGGAGGCAGGATGTTCCATAGGGCGGGAGCTGCAGCAGAAAAGGCTCTCTGCCTAGACCCCATCAATCAAAATTCCTTGACCGGTGGGGTCTGCAACCTGCCCCTTCTGCTGGACCGAGTGGGGTGGGCTGAAATGACCGGGGCGAGGCAGTTCCTCAGATAACCTGGTCCCGTGCCATGAAGGGCTTTAAAGGTGATGACCAACACCTTGAATTGGACCCAGAAACAAACTGGCAACCAATGCAGCTCACATAACAGCGGTGTTATATGTGCCCTCCTAGGGGCATTGAGAACTGTCCTCGCCACCGCATTCTGCACCAGCTGTAGCTTCCGGGTACTCTTCAAGGGTAGCCCCATGTAGAGTGCGTTACAGTAGTCCAACCCGGAGGTGACCAGGGCATGAGTGACTGTGCAGAGGTCCTCCTGATCCAGGAAGGGGCGTAACTGCCGCACAACACAAAGTCGTGCAAAGGCCCTCCTGGCCACGACTGCCACCTGCTCTTCGACCAGGAGTCATGAGTCCAGGAGAACGCCCAGATTACGCACCGGGTCTGTCTGGAGTAGTGCAACCCCGTCAAGAACCAAAGATGAGAAGCTCCTAGATCTTGGGGCTCCCCATATCCACAGCCACTCCGTCTTACCAGGGTTCAGTTGAAGCCTGTTGTCCCCCATCCAGGCCCCCACAGCCTCCAGGCACTGCGAGAGGACAGTCACAGCGTCACTTAAGGCACCTGGGATGGAGATGTATAATTGGGTATCATCAGCATACTGATGATACCTCACCCCATGGTGCCAGATGATGTCACCCAGCGGTTTCATGTAAATGTTAAATAGGAGCGGTGAAAGCACCGACCCCTGTGGCACCCCACAAAGTAGGGGCCGGGGCTGGACCTCTCGCTCCCTATCAACACCGATTGGGTTCGGCCTTGGAGAAGGGTGCTGAACCAGCACAACATTGTGCCACCCAGCCCCAACTCCTGCAGCCGACCCAAAAGGATACCATGGTCGATGGTATCGAAAGCCGCCGAGAGGTCAAGAAGAGCAAGGATGGATCCACTCGCCCCATCCCGCTCTCGCCAGAGATCATCTAAAAGTGCAACCAATGCTGTTTCTGCCCCATAACCGGGCCTGAATCCTGATTGATAGGGGTCCAGATAATCCGTTTCCTCCAGGATCCTCTGAAGCTGCCGCGCGACCACCTTTTCCACCACCTTCCCTAAAAAGGGGAGGTGGGAGACTGGACGAAAATTGTCCAGAAGGGTGGGGTCTAGCAACGGTTTCTTGAGGAGTGGGTGGACCAAAGTGCCTGGCTGAACAAACAGGCCAATTGTGGTTTATTTAATACCGTTAGTTAAGCAAGCGTGACTTTATATGATGGGTGAGAGGCCACTGGTTTAGGGCGGCTATTTGCCCAATCAACTGCAAAGAAAAAAACATTATCCATAGGTTGCCTTCAGGTGAAGACTGAGAGCAATGTCAGAGCGCACACCCATCTGTGCAATGTGCCAAGATGGACCCGGCTCTTAGAAGGGGCGTTTTCATGGCCGGTGATCCTGAAGTCAAGGTGGGCCAGTAAAAAGCTGAAGTCGCCCCTGAATTGTGCTTGGTTCTGTTGGCATAGATACAGATGCAATTTTCCTTGCTATATTACCTTTTCCTGAGATTTCTTTTTTCTTTTTTTTACTTTGGAGCCCTGGGGTTTCCTTGTGGTCTCCCATCCCCGGACTGACTGCTTTGCGGATCAAGATCAGCCAAAGTTGGCTGGGTGCTGCCAACTGGTTGAGCCATTTTGAAGTGTGCCGCTCCAGCAGGAAAATCCACAAATATCTTATGGAACCCGCTGAATTTTTAGAGCCACTTACGGCGGGGCGATCCAGGCCAGAGTCAAAGAGTAGGAAGGCAGCGATCCAGGAGGAAGAAGACAAAAGTGGGTCCAATCCTCGTTCACCCCAATCCTTGTTTGCTGGACAGAAAAGATTTGGGGGGGCATTGTAAGGGCAGGGCATGAGGGAAGGGAGACCCAGCTACTGCAACCTAAAATTTACCAATTCCGGCTTTTGGAAACTCATTACGGGCCCAGCCAAGTCCCCTCACGTAGTCCCCTGAAGCTTTCGAGTGATGGGATTTGTAGTCAAACAGGCGGGGGTAGTCTGGCCATTCACATGTGCCTGTTCCTGCTCCTTTCCTCCTGCCCCCAGACAGCTGATATCTATCAAAGCAGAAATGCTACAGTTAATTAGGCTGCAGATTAACGTGCTCCCAATCTTTCTTGGTCCTTCTTTGGAACTGTAAAAATTAACTTTTTGGAAGATCCCTGAGGCTTTTTGATAAAAAGAAATAACTGGTGTTCTAATGAACTGTAAATAATCTCTGCAGATGTTTGTGGTTTTTTTAAAAATTCTCTCTGCCTGGCCTCCCTGAACTGAAGGAAAATGTTTTCTGGGTGATATTGCAGTTTTCTAGTGTGTGTGTGTGTGTGTGTGTGTGTGTGTGTGTGTTGAAATTACAAAGGAAATGTACGTTAATGGATTTTCAGATTTTACAAGCCTCCACAAGAGGGAACACTTGATACCGAAATGCAATTTAGCAGTGACATATTTTACAAAGATTAGTCCAGGCTGATCCAACCAGACACAGGTAGTCCTCGGCTTACGACCACAATTGGGACAGGAACTTCAATCGCTAAGCGATGTTGTCATTAAGTGAGTCACCCCAAATCACATGGTCGTTAAGTGAATCCGCTTCCCCCATGGATTTTGCTTGTTGCCAATGGCGATCACGTGACCCTGGGAAGCTGCACCCGTGATCAATACATGCTGGTTGCCAAGCACCCACATTTTTATCTTCGGCTGCAGGGACACTGCAACAGTCATAAGTGCGGGAACCTGTAAGTCACTTTTTTTCAGTGCTGTCGTAACTTGGAATGATCACTAAATGAATGGTCATAAGTCGAAGACTGCCTGTGTACAAAGGCAGGAAATCTGGAATTTTGGGTTCAGAATAAGAGGACAAAATTACTTTCGAAGAGTGACTCAGCTTTTTTCAGTATACTCCAGCAGCATTCCCTATAATTTTGTAGATCATTTCTGAAGGTCCAATTTTTGTAAAAGGCAGAAATATTGGCTGCTCTTTTAACCTAAGTGTAAGCACGCCATCATGGGATTAGTTTTTCAGTTTCTGCATGACCCGGCCACTGTGACATATTAAGCAAAGCATAGTTAAACATCCTGGCTTAAACTAGACTGCAGTGTGGGCTGCCTGAGTCCCCCGAAAAATGTCTAGGCAGCTTACATTTAAAAGCGTACGAGTAGCATTCACCATGCTGGCTGGGGAATTCTGGGAGTTGAAGTCCACCCATCTTGAAGTCCTCAAGGTTGGGAAAAGCTGTTCTAGGGTGAATATTTATTTATTTATTTATTTATTTATTTATTTAATAGACTTGTCCCCGCCCATTTCCCCACAATGGGGGATCCTGGGCAGCTTACAACAAATTAAAATCAGAAATACATGATTAAAAGTTATAAAAAACCACTCTTACAGAGATAAAAAGGCTAAAAAATCCAAGAGGCCGGTAGAGGCCAAACCAGGCCACTAAGGGGCCAGCCAGCCCCATTTCTGACACCTTCCCTCCCCGCCCCAGGCCAGATGTTAGAACCAAGTCTTCAAATCCCTCCGAAAGGCCGGGAGTGAGGGGGCCTGTCTCACCTCCGGGGCAAAGATGTTCCAAAGGGCGGGGGCTACAGCAGAGAAGGCCCACCTTCTGGACCCCGCTAGTCGGAGTTCTTTTGCCGAGGGGGTCCGGAGCATGCCCTCTCTGTGAGATCGGGTGGGACGGGTTGAAATCATGGGGGCGAGGCGGTCCTTCAGGTAACCTGGCCCCATGCCACATAGGGCTTTAAAGGTGATAACCAACACCTTGAATTGGACCTGGAAGCAAACCGGTACCCAATGCAGCTTACAGAGCAAAGGTGTTATATGGGTCCTTCTTCGGGCCCCAAAAATTGCTCGCGCGGCTGCATTTTGGACCAGCTGAAGCTTCCGGATACTCTTCAAGGGTAGCCCCATGTAGAGTGCTACCCTTCATAATATCATAATATATGATCACACCAACAACATTTTAGCCCAGTTGTTCTGCAAAATCAGCCTCTCGGAGACATTTAGGGTTAGGTATGACACGGGGACCCCCCAAAACTGGGTTTCAATAAACCAGGATTAACACAGCATGGGAACGTGAACACTCAAGAAACTGAGTGAGCCACGGCTTTTAACCACGAAAGTGCTGTAAGGACATAGCAAGCTGTCTCCAAAAGTCTTCCTTGCAGAGGAGCATGAAACGCATGCCTGTGTGTACACACGCACGTAAGGTGGCTGCACACAGAGAAACCACATTTGCCCAACACCTTCTTCTCCTCATGTCCCTTCGCGAGGCAGATCGTTTTCCACCTTTGCACACCCTGTTATTCAACTGACCGCCTTGCTCGATTTCCACCACCCGCCGAGGCACAAACTGCCAACTGTCTGCCAGCCTAGCGGGTCGTGGGAGCGCAGCTTCGGTCGACGGTAGCAGCGTTCACACCTCAACAGCCAGCGCAATGCAGCTGAACCCACGTTTGCCCAACCTTGGACAGGTGCGGCCCATGCGAGGTGTGTCCCGGGTGGGCCTCGACAGCTGCGTCTGCCATGGAGGGCAGCGGGGCCGCGCAGGAAAGGCTGGACCGGGGGAGAAAGACTGGGGGGCGGGCGGCAGGTTGGGGCTACAAAGGTCAGATCAGGTAGATGGTGGGCGAGAGTGGGAGCTTCATGCGGCTCCTGCAGCCATCAGGCCATCATCCAAATCGTGGCGGTTCAGACGTGCAGCTCAGTGCGGGACTCCAGAGAGCACTGCGGAAGGAAGGAAGGAGGGAGGGGGGAAAGAAGGAGGGAAGGGAGGAAGGAGGGAGGGAGGAAGGGAGGGAGGAGGAAGGAGGGAAGGAAGGAGGGATGGAGGGAAGGAAGAGCTCCGCCGCCGTGGTGGAGGCAGCCGGCGTCTCCTGCCGCACTTCCTCACCACCCCCGCTCCCAGAAGCACCGAATGACGGGGTCCGGGAGGTCATCCAGCCCTCCCAGGGCAGTCCTGCAGCACCCCCGACGGATGCTTCCCTCCCCCGCCCCCCAGTTCTGTTTAATCCTGTCCAGTGAAGGAAACCCCCCAGCACCCGAGAAACATGCGTGGCGCTTCCCTCACACCGCCCTGGCCGCAATCTTGACTTTTTTGACCGTGCCCGTGGACATCCCTACACCCAAGTGCCACATTTCGGCATCAGTAGCTGGCGAAGGCAGGTCGCGAGAGGGAAGAGCCGGCTCCGCCTGTGCTGCTGTTGCTCAGGTGCCCGTTAGAGGGCGGCGGAGACCACGAATGGCCCAGCTTTGCTTCCCGCCAGCCTGTCTCAACCTGAACGACTCTAAGATGGGCGGATTTCGACTCCCAGAATTCCCCAGGCAGCATGCTGGAGAGCACCCCCACCCAATACAGTTTTGTAGGCCCTCGAGAGCCCCCGAAGAACGGTGCTGCTGGTCATAACAGTGCTGCGTTGTGTTGGTGTCACCTAGTGCAGAAAACGTTGGATGAGATCCAGGTTCGAGTCCTACATCAGGCATGGGAACTCCCTGGATGACTTTGGGCCAGTCACTTTCCCTTGGCCAGCCTACCTCACAGGGTTGTGGTGGGGCTCCGAGAAAGGGAAGCGAAGGGAAGAAAATCCTCCTGGCTCCTTGAATTTCACGGGCATGTCAATGTAATTCTCTGGGCAATTATGCAGCCACAATTTACTATTGCCTTTTGGAGTGAGGTTTTGATTTCCAGGTCTCCTCTGCAGACCTGGGATCTCTTAGTGGCCTCTCATCAAAGTACTAACCAGGCTTATCCCTGACTGGCTTTTCAGGTTCAGCCAAGGTTGGCCAGCTGCAGGTAAAATAAATTTGCAGCGAGGAGCCATTGTGTAAGGAGTAGAAATTAACTTTTAACAAAACTTCCTGGTAACAAGGCTTTCTGATACTTAATGGTCAAAGTGATTAGGCTTGGAATTTGAATGTGTTTACAAAAAAGGAAGGGGTCACACCAAGGGGAGACCTGGGAATGAAAGATAATGAAACAAGTGTTGCCTTTTGTTGGTAAGAATGTGTGAATCAGGGAAGGAAGGAAGATAACAACACAAAGGACAGAGATTTAGTGGAGACAGGATGGTCCTGGGCCTTGACACTTATCTCAAGAAAATTAGAAACTGTGAACAAGAAAAGGGGGTCTGGGAATAATGTATTCGTTTTAGGAATCTCGGATAGGTTGTGAACTCAGATTTCCCCACCCCAGGGCAAAAACGAGACAGGACCAATGCGACGCATGAAGGGATGCATAAAAACCTTGCTGAAATCTCTCATGGCCCGCTTCTTGCAGCCTGCGAGCTGAGAAGCGTCGGCCTTTGCAAACTCTTGGAAATAAACTTTGCCTTTCCAAATCCAAGAAGGATTATTTCTGCAGCTTTGTTTCTCACAGTTAGGGTTGATGACCACAAGTCCCCTCAACCCAACCCCATCTCTGCCATCTCAGCTCCCTCCAAGCCACGTCTGAAGGTCCCATTAAAGCTCCACAGTGGGGAGACAGTCCGTCCCAGAAAATGGAAGTCCATGAGGCTCCTCCCCTGGGAAGGGAGACCCTGCTGCACCTCTTCATCCTTGATCACTGTAGGAGGGACCACCACCTGAAGGAAGGAGTGGACCTCGTGCTTTCATACCTCTGATGCTATCTCCTGAAAGCTGCTCCCGGCCCAGCTGACCAGTTTCCCCAGCGAGAAGATGGGGCAGTAAGGTTGCTCTGCTCCATAGCGATACGTTTTCAGATAGGCATCGTCTACGGATTTTTTTTTTTTTAAATGCAGGGCAGGAGCCAACTCTGGTTTGTCTGTCTTCTCCACCAGACACCAAGCTAGTATTTCACACGTCCCACTGATGTTCCCGATTTTTATACACAGCCTGGTCTTGATCCCTGTAGGAGCAAACAAGATGATGAGAAAAATGTCAGCCAGCCTGTAATTTTGTGGCTCGCTGGAATCATTTGCAGGTGGGTTCGGGAAGGGTGATAATGACAGGCATGACTGTGGATGGGTGTTGGTCAAAAAAGTCAAGATGGCAGTCACTACCATACATGATGCACACAGTAAAGAGGTAGGCTTTCAATCACACAATTGTAACCTCCATTTTGATTTTTTTGACCCCCCCCTTCAGATGCCACTATGTAATATGCTATCATGAAAAGAGTAATTTAAAAATTATCCTGCATGGAATTTCTTGGCTGCACTCATTCAGGTTGATGAAGGCCCATTTCAAAGGAAAAGGAAAAATTGCCAACAACTTTGGTTGGGAGGTCCATAAAAGGAAAATAAACTCTAGAATGCCCACCCCCAGCATACAAATTCAAAATCAATTCCCTGAAAAGATTTACCCCCCCCCCCCAAAAAAAAAGAAAGAAAGAAAGCAGATACCCATGCTGGCTGGGGAATTCTGGGAGTTGAACTCCACCCATCTTAAAGTTGGTGAGGTTGGGAAATGCTGCACTGAACACTTAAATCTGCTGTCTTGGTACTGTTGGAAGAAAAAGTTATCTTACCAAGTCCGTTTCTGAGCCGGGAGTAAAGACACTGACGAATTGCATGAAGTTAGGAGATTTATTCTTCACCCAAGAGCAGAAGCAATGACAGCAAGCAGTTAGGTGGGTGGCCGCGCTGGACCCCCAGCCATACAGCATATTATATACCTTTCGTTACATTCAGACCTACATTAAGATGTCATGACCCTCTGATCCAATCAAAGCCAGTTACCTTGATCCATACTCCTCCCTTTACCCAGGACCCCTTTCTCTGGTCCTGATTAAGATCCTCCCTTCTTGTATGTAAACTAATTTCTATCACCTTGATTGTTTACAGCCATATGTAAAGTATCCTTTATCACTCTGCTTGTTCACCGGGCGCTGTCCTGATCTACATCCCTAAGAAACAAGGTCAGGACCGCTTATCTCTCTTTGTGAAGGGTCATCTGAACAGGAAAGAACTATCAAGTCAAGATAGTTTATCTGCTCACATGAAGTGTCTTCTTTCCAGTCAGGAAGAAACAAACCATGAGAGCAATTATCACATCCTTGAGATATTGAGAAGTGTTGAGGGTCACACCCTTAAAAATGCAACCTTTTGATAATTTAAATAAGGTCAATTACTGTGAGGTCAACCATACATACAGGAAAGGGAATATTGGCATATTGCTGGGCCTGCTTTTACTTCATGTTACACAAGCAGGTAAAGGCAAGTGTTTAAAACATCTAAATGTCCAAATATCCAAAATGTCTACAAATATCTAAAATGTATATATATAATCCCTATATGTCCCAACCTTCTAACAGTATATTTGTATTATATTATTTATTTGTTGTTACTTTTATGTATCAGTTGAAGATATGTTGTATGCCTAATTTTTCTCTTTTGTATATGTTGAAATACAGTGGTACCTCGGGATACGAACTTAATCCGTTCCGTGACTCTGGTTGCAACTCGAGTTGGTCTCAAGTCGAGGTAAAGTTTCCCATAGGGTTCAATGTAAATCTGGTTAATCCGTTCCGCCCTCCGAATTTGGTCGCAACCCGAGGCAAATTTCCCCATAGGGTTCAATGTAAATCCGGTTAATCCGTTCCACCCTCCGCCCGAATTTGGTCGCAACCCGAGGCAATTTCCTCTTCAGAGCCTGACTCCCGCCAAGCCTGCTCTGCATTTTCTTTGGAGCCATGCTAACACGCACACCAAAAACCTTCACAAAACACCGCAAAACACACCATGAGCCTCACCGAACATCTCCTTGCTACCGCGACCTCGGCCACAGGAAGCCGCGACTGCGTGACAGCAGGGAAAATGGCCGCGGATCCGGTTCGTAAGTAGAGGCAAGTTCATAACCCGAGGTAAAATTTTCCTGCCGAAGCTGGTCATAACCCGAAATGTTCGTTAGTAAAGGCGTTCGTATCCCGAGGTACCACTGTAGATATAAAGGTTGATATTTATATTTCTTGTCTTCTCTTAATCTTATTACCCAACAAATTGGTAGCAGAGGATGGTTGGGCTTGGGAAGCTGATAAGCTTTTTTTTAAGAGAAGACATTAAAAGTTATTCAGTTGGGGTTGGGTTTTTTTTTGATCCAGATGGCAAAGCAAAGAGCCTTCTCCCCTTTCTTTCTTCTTTTGGATGGGAAGAAATTTTTAAAGAGATAAAGTGATTTATGTAAGTGAAATATTAATAGTAAATCTTTTAAACTAAAGGAAGATTTAGCAGAGGAGCTTGGATGTCTGTAACCTTAGGCACTTTAACAGACGAAGCTATTATATCTACTCAAAGTTTCCAACAGGGTGTAAGTAATAACAACAGCCTATTTGTAATTCCAAAGTTGAATTGAAATAACTTTCAAATGTGGGCTGCAAGGTTAAGAGTTTCCCCTCAAGTACAGGACTGTTTGGACATCATAGATGAAGATATGCCTGAAAGCCAATTGGAGCAGAAGGAGTATAAAATGAAAGAAGCAAAAGTCTGAATGATATTTTATGCCTGTATAGAAGACCATGAAAGTCCACAGAAAATAAATAAAGAACAGCTAAAGGTTTATATAATGCTCTTAAGGGAAAATCTTTTATTAGATCAAATAAGAATGTGATATTTTTGAAAGAAAGATTGCATAGTATGAGGATGAAAGAAGGAACTAGTATTGATAAGCACTTAGATGAAATCTTAAAGCTCCTTTCAGAGCTTCAGTCTGCAGGAGCAGAGATATCTGGCTCTGAGTTTCACACCTGTATGTTACTTAGTCTACCCCAATCCTTTGCAAACCAAAAGACTATGCTTGAGTCTATTGCAAAAGTGGATTTAGATTATACAATTGCTCATTTGAGAGACTCTGGCCTTAAAAGGGTAATGGAAACCACACCTGGAGAAAGGTCAGTATTAAGAACAAGACCTGCTCTTAAGGAAAGGAGATGTTATGTGTGCTCGAAGATTGGGAATATTGCTAAGTATTGTAGATTTAAAGGGGTAGAAGGTCAAAAGTCCAGAGGAGTAAATGTTCCTACAGAAAGAATGTCTTTCAGTAAACAAGGACATTTTAATAGCCACAGAGACTTTAAACCATTAAATGTAGACCAAATAAGAGATATAATCAAAGGTTTAATAATGGTATGAATGCTTGCAATGATAATCGTTTCAAATATCTGATTATCAAGGTGTAAATGATAGAAGGCATTTTCTCCTTGATAGTGGCAGTTTTATCCATATTTGTCGGTTTAGAGAAAGTTTCAGTGAACTTGATACAGAAAATAGACCAGAGATATTGCAAGCAAATCAAGAAAGACTAAAAGTTGTTGGAACTGGAACTGCACCT
The DNA here is from genome assembly GCF_059951505.1 of Python bivittatus. Taxonomy (NCBI): domain Eukaryota; kingdom Metazoa; phylum Chordata; class Lepidosauria; order Squamata; family Pythonidae; genus Python; species Python bivittatus. The sequence goes on from NW_028277107.1 coordinate 1,916,892, forward strand.
TTAAGAGTTTTTACTTCTAGAGGTGAGGCAGTGAACCTAACATTAACACATGTTGCTTTTCTCCTGAAGCCTCAGATGATTTGCTCGGTACTAAAAGGATGGTGAAGAATGGTTATCCTGTAATCCTTAAATCTAATACAGGAAAAATGATCAATGATAGAACTGGTCTTGTGCTTAAAGTTGATGAAAAAGATAGATTTCATTATATCATTGATGTTAATGATAATATTACAATAAATGAGGGGAGGCCTATGTGTCAAACTAGGCAAGATACAGTGGTACCTCGGGTCACGAACGCTTCTGTTCATGACCAATTCGGGTCACGAACAGCTCCGGTCACAAAATTTTGCCTCTGTTCGCGAATGCTGGATCGGGTGACGAATAGGATCTGCGGCCATTTTCCGCCCCTGACACGTGGTCCGCGGCCATTTTCCGCCCCTGACACGTGGTCCGCGGCCATTTTCCGCCCCTGACACGTGGTCCGCGGCCATTTTCCGCCCCTGACACGTGGTCCGCGGCCATTTTTCCACCCCTGACACGTGGTCCGTGGCCATTTTTCCGCCCCTAACACGTGGTCGTAGGGAGGGGGACTCTCCCTCCAAGCAATAGCCGCCTCCCTGTCCTCCACACCAGAACGGATTAACGGTAATTACATTGAGCCTTATGGGAAAATTTGCTTCGGGTCGCGACCAGAGTCGTGGAACGAATTAAGTTTGTGAACCGAGGTTCCACTGTATTTGTGATTGTGAGAAATGCTAAAAAGTAATAGTTATTAGTGACAAAAAGGTAGCTTTTACTTGACCAACATTAACAAGGAAACTTCGATTGTTTCATAAAGAGGTCAGATAGAAAAAATTTTTAAAGGAGTAAAGGGGAGGGCTTTCTGGGAAGGAGCATAATGTAACCTAAACAGACAAAGAAATAATTTTCTTTTGTCCTGCTGTGTGAGCACATTTAAGATTGCTTGCAACAAAAGCAGGAGGTAGCTGGAACAGAAAGGTCTTCCTTCCGTAACAGAGAAGCCTCTTCTTTCTACGTGAGTTAACGTAGGTTGACGCTAGCTAGAGATAAGGGATGAATAGAACGCTGTATTAGAACTCACTAAAAGTATCTAAATGAAGTTTCTATCAACTAACCAAAGCCTTCAGCTGAAGAGTAGAACTGAGCATGAGCACTAAACTAATGAATATTAAATTACATGTCTTGCATGTGTAATACTGGACAAGAATGTAAGCCTGACCAATGACAAAACAGGATAGTGATTGAGTGACGGGATAGAAATGTGTAAATTATGCTGAGATCTGTAGGTGGGTGTGGCTTCCTACTTTGATGCTGAGGAGTCCACCAGCCTTTGCAAACGCTTGAAATAAAGTTTTACTGCTGATCAACCCAGAAAAAGTTTGGTACGCTTCGTTTCATACATGATCGTAAAACTTGTCTTTATTCATGGCATGTGAAGTTAGCCCATAGGAACATGCAAGGTATTGAAAAATTATTGACAGAAAATGGAATTAATGCTGTTAAATGTGAGAAAGCCAAAGAAAGGTGCGAAATCCAATGTACAAGATAAGGATCATTTGGAAGAGGCTTATTCAGATCTAGTGGGTCCTATGCCATTATCTGCAGGCAAGAACAGATATTTTCTTATTTTACTGAATTTAAGAGTAGATATAGTTATGTATATATACTTAAAAACCAGGATGAGACCCTTGAAGGTTTGAGTGCTATGTAGCCACAATTAAGAATTGATTTGGGAAGGTACCCTTAACGCTACGTACTGATGGAGGTGGAGAATATTCTCATGCAGATTTTAAGAGGTTTGTGGAACAGGAGGGCACAGAAGATAAAGGAACCAGACCTTATTCTCCACCACAGAATGGGTGTCCTGAGAAACTGAATCGAACGTTGCAGGAGATGTCTAGATCTATGCTGATGCAAGCTGGACTCCCTGACTCGTTATGGGCTGAAGCGGTAGTTACAGCAGCTTATTTGCAGAACAGAATTCCTAGTCAAGTGACAGGTGAAACCCCTTTTGAACTATGGTTTGGAAAGAAACCAAGTTTAAAATGTATAAAAACTTTTGGTAGTAAAGCATATTCTTATGTTCCAAAAGAAAAAAGGGGGAAGCTTGATCCACAAGCTGAAATTGGATTTATGGTTGGATATACCTCTGGGAGGAAAGGACATAGAGTCCTCGATCCTAAACCTCTTGAAGTTAAATGTTGCAATGTTGTATATGTGGATGAGAGAACTAGAATGCAAAAGACCGTTGAGGCTACGCTAACAACTGATTTACAGAGCAGAGATACCGTTCCACAAGAATTGGTCACCAGGTTACCTATAGAGATCATTGATCAATCAGTAGTCCATCTTTGGGAGATGTTGTTATAACAGAAGGAGAGAAAGAATTAAACCGTGTGAAACAGGAACAGAACAAACAACTAATGTAAGACGATCAGAGAGAAGTAATAAAGGTAAACCTCTGGAAAGATATGGATTTTGTGAAAATTTGCAAGAACCAGTAGATTGGGAAGAAATTAGTAAGTTATCTTAGAATGAGAAAAATGGATAGAAGCTATGGAGAAGGATCAGTCTTGACAACAAAATCATGTTTGGACTCTTACTGAATTACTTCCTAATAGACAGGCTATTGGAAGTAAATGGGTATATAAAATCAAATATAATTCAGATGGAAGTACAGATAAATATAAGGCACGTTGGGTTGCGAAAGGTTTTTCCCAGAGATATGGAGTTGACCATTTTGATACATTTGCACCAGTGATCAATGATACTGTGAGAAAAATGAATCTTTGGGTGAAAAAAACAAGTTTCTAGAGGCCTCAGATGAATGGGATTGCCTCAATAAGACTGAAACGTAAAGGCGCGTGGAAGCATCCTTGAAGCTGATGTGAACCAGGCCGGTTGTAAACTCCTTATCGCAAACATCCCCACAGCAACCTGGGCATCTGCCCTGAGGGAGGATGCCTTCTTCTGGCATTTGGCACCTTGAACTAAGTTGTGTCTTCTTCTCTGTGACACTATTGTTTTACTAGCAGTTAACAGATAACAGAGGGATAGAGAGTAACGTGAGAACTATTGCTTATTTAGGTATCCCTGCATCATCATATGAATATGTATGCGTATACATTTCTTTTCCCTTGCCCTTCTTGTAGAACTGTATAAATATCAGAGCATCCATTTTGCCTGTAGGGGAGGGCCTCCCACTAACCTCTGGTGGGGTCCCCCTCCAGTACGTACTGCTCAAGAAACACTGCAGTGAAGCCTCGATTATTCTGCATTTGTGTCCTGCGTTTTGATCCCACAGAAACCGGTGTCAGAAGTGGGATTCAGAGTTTTCGAGCTGCGACCGGAGACGACAGCAGGGCGCCCTTCAGGGTGGGTGTTGTTGCGAGCCTGATCCCATGTCCCTTTCCCGCTGCCCGATAAGGGCACCGTTTAGGTGTGTGTGTAAGGCAGCTGTCTGTGTCTAAAAGTCTATTTTGGGTAGGGAGGTTTGTCAGGAAATTTGGGCCAGGCCAAATCCTTAGCCGCCCCTGGCTTCCTGCGAGCTTAATTGCGATGACCGGGAGTCTCCAGAAAGCAAGGGAGAATTTGGTCTTGGCAGCGTGAGTGTGTTCCTGACCCCGGGGCTCTGCTCAAACTCCCTTTTCCTATTGTTTCTCTCTGAATGAAGTCGCTTTAAGCTGCTGATAGGTAAGGAGGGAAGTGTTAAGGTGTCCAGGCAGGCTGTGAGAGGTTTTTCAGTGAAAGTGTTAAGGATCACATAAAAGCTGATCCTCCCCGGTCGTAACAGCCCGTACACGTGAATCAAAGGACCGGAATAATCAACGCAGGAAGGGAAAAAAGCCAGCAAAAGAGGAACCTCCACATCCCGGACGTGGGCAGAGATTGAAAATTAAAGATAAGTAAATTTAAAGTTTGAAAAGGGTCTCTGGGAGGAAAGGGAAGAAAAGAAAAAAGAAAAGAAAAAAGAAAAAATGGGTAGTTTGCAAACAAAGCATGCTTTGAAGGAAGCTCCACAAGGAGCTCCTGTTAGATTCATGCAGCAAAAGTTTGGTTTAGAAATGATTAAATATATGGAACAATGGCATAATGGCACTAAGAGTTATAGCTGTGCTCAGTGGCCACTTTGGGGAAGTTGGGAGAGAAACAGACTCGATAAAGTTAACAGGTACATTTTGAGTCTCCCACCCAAAAAGAAAGAAAAACAATTAAAGCAATTTGCTATTTGGAGTACAGAAATTGATAGGCGAGAAGCAGAAAGCAGAGCCAGCAGCTGGAAAAATAACTTTCAAAAGCTGCAATCAGACACACAAGCAAACCGAGAAGAGAAAGTTAACAGGGAAAACAAAGAAGCTGCTAGCAAACCATCAACCGAGATGGAAAGATTTCAATCTTTAGCACGGCTTTATCCCCAACTTTCAAAATTAACTGAGGAGAGAGAGTTAACTTTACTACAATGGGAAGACCCTCCCCTGGAAAACATGCTAACGGCAAACAAGCAACTGTATAATTTAAATCCACTTTTGCAATAGACTCAAGCACAGCCTTTTGGTTTGCAAAGGATTGGGGTAGACTAAGTAATATGCAGGTGTGAAACTCAGAGCCAGATATCTCTGCTCCTGCAGACTGAAGCTCTGAAACGAGCTTTAACATTTCATCTAAGTGCTTATCAATACTAGTTCCTTCTTTCATCCTCATACTATACCTTTCTTTCAAAAATATCACATTCTTATTTGATCTAATAAAATATTTTCCCTTAAGAGCATTGTATAAACCTTTAGCTGTTCTATATTTAGTCACTAGTGGACTTTCTTGGTCTTCTATACAGGCATAAAATATCATTACGACTTTTGCTTCTTTCATTTTATACTCCTTCTGCTCTCATTGGCTTTCAGGGATATCTTCATCTGTGATGTCCAAACAGTCCTGTACTTGAGGGGAAACTCTTAACCTTGCAGCCCACATTTGAAAGTTATTTCAACTCAACTTTGGAATTACAAATAGGCGGTAGTTATTACTTACACCCTGTTGGAAACCTTGAGTAGATGCAATACCTCCATCTCTTTACAGACATTTTAAAGCCACTCTATGCAAACTCCTCTGCTAAATTCTCCTTTAGTTTAAAAGATTTACTATCAATATTTCACTTACATAAATCACCTTATCTCTTCAAAAATTTAATACCATTAAAAAGAAAAAAGAAAAAGGAAAAAGGCCTCTTTGCTTTGCTGTCTGGATCAAAAGGAAAAACACCAAACTTAATAATGACTTTTAATGTCTTCTCTTAAAAAGGCTTACCAGCTTCTCAAGCCCAACCATCCTCTGCTACCCATTTGTTGGGAAATGAGATTAGGAGGAGACAAGGAATATAAAGGTCAACCTTTATCTCTATTAAATTATACAAAAGAGAAACCTTGAGCACAAAATAGATCTTCAACAATACAACAGTGACAACAAAAAATATAAATAACATAATACAAATCTACCAAGACAGCAGGGAAAAAGCAGTGAGCCTAAAAAGGTAAAATCAGAAAAGCAGGAGAACAAGTAAGAAGAAAAACGCTTCTCTTATACAGAGTTTGCCACCTGATTCAATGATGTTCACAGCCAAAAACAATCTCTTGTTAACTCCATAGTTAATACTGCTAAAGCTGCAGATCTTGCAAATATCCAACAGAACGAAGCTTTCACTCACCCTCCTAAGACGTGTTGAACTGCAGAGGATCCAACCCTGTTTCAGCCTCATCAGCACGTGGTGAGAAATCAGGCACAATCTCGGGCACCTCCTTCCTTGCAGGGCTTTTCTTCTTCCCTGCTGGAGATTTGCAATGCAAACTCTCCCTCTCTCCCCCCCCCCCCAAAGTGCATGGTGTTCCCTCTCTTTGCAGAGGGAGCCCCCTGGCGGATGCTGTGTGCACCGCAGGACCTCATGCAAAGGGGAGCAAAGGGGTTATTTCCATGGGGTCAGGAGGAAGGGGGCTGTGCTGTCCCCCTGATCAGGAAGCCTTCTCCATCCAGCTGCTTTTGACAACTGTAGAACATCTCCAAGCTTCCATTTTTAAGAGAGGTTCTGGAGAAAGTTGCATCAACATTTAGAGGGAGCAGATGGAGCAAAGGAGCAGACAGAAAATGGAATCCAGCATTTTTCTTACTTAAGAGAGTAAAAATAATCCTGTCTTGATTCTGTATCCCAGAAAAGAGGTGAGTGGGAAACTCTGACAGGCTTTCAAGATTCTGTTCTTCAGTCCCACAACAACATCGCAGAGCCCCCAAAGGCTCTGTGGTGTCCAGTTCCCGACGTGGCTTGCCTGAAAGGGCTGACGCTCAGATTCTGGCCAGGATACAGGATGGGAATCGCATTGGTTGCACTTATGGATGACTTATGGAGAGACCAGGATTGGGGGAGTGCAGTCCTACTGGGTCTCTCAGAGGCCTTCAGTCCCCCTGACCATGGCCTTCTTCTGCAACGTGTCTGAGGGAACGCCCTGCTTTGCAGTGTTTCTCCTCCTTCCTGAGGTCCTGATGGTGGAAGTCTTCCCTCTCCTTCAAGCAAGCGCCTGCGTGTTTATTCACGGCTCAGAGGCAAACCTCATAGGCTTTCTTCCTAACAGTTTGGCGAGGCAGCCAGGAGCCCGAGACTAACCGGGTCAGCGGACCGAGCCAGGGCAACTTCACCCGGCTGACACCAGACCATTTATCCGGAGGGTGCTGTCCCTGACTCTGCCCGCTTTGAAACTGATAGTAGAAGGAGTTTTGGTTTTGAGCCCAACAGTTGCTTGAACCTGAGAGTTCATAGTTGGTAACTGCCCTTTTTTGCGCCTTCTGTGCAGTGAATGTGTGAGTGTGAGATTCTCTCTATGTTTCAATCCAGAGTGTTGACCAGGGCTGTGGGTCTAAAAATTCAGCTCCAGCCACCCCCAGAGTCCTTCTTCGCAAAGACTGGGAGGCCCTAGAAAGCAAGGGGGGCTGACAAGACTCATGTGCTTCAACAGGTAGTGCAAGGTCGTGTGCTTGACTCTATCTGGGCAAATACCAGCCTGCTTGTCTTGACCCTCTCTCAGTCCAGAACCAGGGAGTGAGAAGGAGGGCCAGGAGTTCACTGGGATGTCTCTGGGGGTAAAGGATACGCCTAACACCTTGGGGGACATGCGTGTCATCGGTTGGGGAGCAGCCCAAGGTCTCCCGACCTCCCCCCAGAAAGGATGCCCCTCACCTGGGACAAGGGTTATTACCCGTACAGGTGGGGATGAGGAAGAGTTGTGCACGAGATTTGGGTCTGGGATGGGCTCGGGTGACCGACACAGCTGGTAGACCAATTTGGCCTGCAATGGGAACCTTCAACGGCGCCATATTAAGGTCTTTGAGATTGAAACTAAGACCTTCCCATCTGCTCTGCTGGTTCTGCTGGGCAGGACTTTCTAATCCCGAGTGTAACTTTTAATTCCTCCACTAATTAGGTAAGTTCTTGTGTGTGCCTCCTGCTCATTTCTACTCCCAACGTTGTGTGTGTGTCTGTGTGTGTGTGTCTGTGTGTGTGTTCCCCTTTCCCTCAGCTCTCTGTAAGTAGGGAAATGGGATTTCTTTTCAAGGGATGTCCTTAGACCTTGGGACCTTCCACCCCTAACCCTGGATTGTAATCTCTGATATTGATCCTGTTTTTCAAAAGATATATTTTCCTTCCAGTCTATCAGACCTGAAGCTGAGGGGGGGTGGGGGGGAGCTTGCTTCCCCTCTAAGGTAAAAAGGTGATTGCAGGAAATGGGCAATTTAAGTGTTTCTTTTTAGAATAAAGATCTGCATTTCAAAGGTTTTCTTTTGCAAATTTATTTTCTTCCAGCAGCTACAGTTAGGACAAAGTGATCAGTTTTCTGAGGAAGACCTCGGCAACCTCAGAGGAGCAATAGCTCAGAGAAGGGGGAAGGAGGAACATTTTTGCCCTATTTCTGAATTGCTGGGCTGCCCCCAGGAGTGCTTTGCATTTCCACTTTGATCAGCAATCGCCTTCTCTGCTTTGCAACAAGAATCCAGCATTGGCCCTCAAGGGGGTCTTCATGTGTTTTCCCTTCAAACTAAAGGGGTGATGAGGAGGGTTTACTAGGTTTCATCTTTGTCCCTCAATATGGATATTATGGACAAAAGGGATACAATATTCAGGACAATATTTGGTAGAGCCTCTATGGACTGGTATGGTCTATCTGAAAAAAAGAAGAAAAATGTTTTTTAACAACCTTTGGCTCTGGAGGCCATCCAGATACTCTATCAATTCTTGTGTCAATGTCTGGAGGTTGAGTCACGACAACTGGACTTCTTTAGTTTTTGTTGAGAGAAAAAGAAAAGAAGTCCAGTTGCCCTGACTCAACCTCCAGACAATTCCACCTGGATGCCTGAGAATCCTTTGTCAATGTAGATCCCTTCTCTCCACCTTCTCAAGATCTCATTCTAGGAAATTATTAGGAATGAGAAGGTATTAAAGTCTTTAGCAGTTGAAGTATATAATGATCTTTTCATCGAAGTAGAAATCTGATGAGCCGTCCATGTTTTGTCTTCCTTCTGGCAGTAAGAGTCAGCCTACCAGCTTCACCTTCCACTGCATGATCAGGGAATTAACCCTAACAAGGCTGAAGGATCCCTATGGAGGTGATCAACTGAACATGGACTCGGCCACTCTCTGCCCTTTGAGGCAAAGCCAATCTTTGGAGATCTCTTGGGATATTGGCACTGGGCTTTCACACAGAAGGCCTCCTAAAGGAGCCAGTCCACCTCCTTTCTGGCCACAAATGGTTGAAGGGAGGAGACCACTATCGGATCAAGCCATCCTGAAGCTCCATCAAGGCTTTGTTGACCCCAACTAGTCTTGCCCAATATCAAAACCTCCCCCAGGAGAGAAGCTTCGCATGCTCCATGTGAGGAGGTCACACTCTGATGCTTTCATGCTGGTGGTCGCCATGAGGAAGGTGCAGGAACACACGGAGAGTGCCCAGCAACATCAGTGTCAATAAAACACAACAGACTTGGCACTACTGGGCATAGATGTACGGGGGGGGGGATACAATAGACCCTGGGCACCAAGGAATGCTTCTCCAGCTAGGCCCAGAGAGACCTGAAGGGAGCCGCCCAGCAGGAGAGAGAGCGGTGCAACTGATCCTGTACAATATCCCCTCCCCACCTGTGACAAAGGGAACCCCCTGCCCAGAGGAAAGGAAAGGGGGAAAGACAATTCGGGGCCACAGGAGCAAAAGTGTGGGTGAAGGGAGGCACCGGGTATTTGAAAGCCGGCAAAGTATTCTGCCCTGCAGGAAAAAATGCTTCGCATCTCCAAATATAATATTACCTACAAGAGTGGTGAAGGATTGTCCTTTTCTTCAGTGGACTTCAATAGGAACTCACGAGGATTGCGGTCACCTCAGGAGGAGTCTTCCAAGCTGCTGACTTGAGGCGTGAATCTGCCTAAAGCAAAGGTGCCTGTGCTGGCTGAAAAGGCCTGCCTCTTACCCTGCCCGCTGCATTCACTGACATTTCAACTGCCAGACTGCCATTGCTGAACAGCAGTATAAATATTGGGTCTCCACGTCTGTGCCTCATGACTGGCAAGGGACATTCCCTGTCGACACAAAGCCACAGATGACTCTAAAATTTGTGACTATTTTGATTTTGTGAGAGTGGGTGCGACTAAGATTAACTAACTAATCAACTAAGACTCTAAACATACTTTTACTGCTGATAGGCCATGTGTCTACCATACATACGATGGGCAGGTAAAGCCCCTTAAGTGAAACTGGGGCATCCTGCGGAGGGCTGGGCGCGCTGATCGTAAGAGAGAGCTCACAGGGGTGGACTGACCTATAGAAGAGAACATGTGTGGCTCAGGGTCGAACTGTGGAGTCCTTGGGGCTCTCTGAGCTTGGTCGTCTTCTTGCAAACGTTTCGTTACCTGGCTAGGTTACATCTTCAGTGCTAGCAAGAAACGTTTCCAAGAAAACAACCAACCTCAGAGAGCCCCAAAGACACCACAGGGGTGGACCGCCCTGCATTCAACTTTCCTTCTCCTTCCTGAAGGCATGTGCTGTTTTAATTTCGTTGATAATTCCAAATTGATACAGGGAAATATACGGGATTTAAAAACTTTGGTTCACAACATTGGCTACAGTCAGGGCTTCTCTGATTTCTCATGGCTTACCTCCTGGTAACCAAACTTTGCCTGGCTGAAGACAACATTCCTGGGAATTATGGGCTTGGTGGTAATAGAAATATTTGTTTGATGTTTTCCTCAGGGTTTACCCTGCTTGGGGCATTGTAGGGGATGCTCTTCTGTTCTCAAAGCAAGATCAATACCTTTCCCCAAGGCAGGGATCCCTAATCTTGATGCAGAATGGCCAAAAATATGAATCTGAGTCACAGGATGATGTAAAGCTACAAGATTCCCTAACGGATTGTGCATAACATATTCTGTTTTTGCAGAAAAAGAAAAAGGAGGGATTGTGAGAAGGAAATCAAATCTGCCCCCCTGCCCCGGTCAGCAGGAAGTCAAAGCTTCCTGATTGTCTCACCTACCATCATTTATCTGAACAGCAATCAAGGGATATGATCAAATTATAGTAAGAAGAGGCTCACCTAAAAAGATTAAAAACGTAGCAGGAAGAATCGGGAGTCCTCCACCCCAGCCCAGAATTAAAGAACAAAGACCTGGCAGGAAGGGCCAACATTCCTAGAAGCCTTAATCATCTCATAAGAAGATTTGTTCTCTGAAGGGATCTAGATGCCAATTAGACCATGCCAGGTAAGGGAACCACAGGAAACCCCAGCACATGAGGGCGCCTGTCCTTAAAACGCTCCCTTCTAATGATCCTACCAATTTCACCTCTCTTGGAATCCGGGAATCACCTTTTCCAAGAATTCCTAGAGGGCTGGCAGGAAGAAGAGGATCTGCCCTAGAAAGGAACTAGTCCACACAGCGGATCCTCTTGGGTATCTGGCTCTGGAAAATCAGCTCTTCTCTCTTCTTCAAGCAACCGCCTCCATGTTTATTCCCAGCTGAGAGAGGAACCTTCTAAGTGTTCTTTCTAACGCTGTGATAAATGTAAACATAATAAAATATAAATTTCTCTTATTGGTGTCCATAGCATTGGCCACTTAAAATAACAGTACATTCAATAATCCAGTCCAAAATTAAAATGGCCCTTTTATTTTCATTAGTACATTCATTTCCCTTGGGCTGCCTGTTGTGAGGGTCAGACTCAAAGAAACCTTCTTTTCCCAGGTCAGTGTACACAAATAGAAAATGTATAGATTTAAACAACTAAATGTAGAATTTATATGGATTCTCACCCAAACAGATCTGCGTATGTCAAATTAGGTCATTCCTCCTCTTGAAGCTCCTTCCATGCTCCACACATATGGTTTCTCCCGTGTGAATCCCGTTATGAAAAGTAAGATCACTACTAGTAGTAAAGCTCTTTCCACACTCCAGGCACTTATATGGCTTCTCCCCTGTGTGGATCCTTTTATGGGAAGTAAGTTCACTCTTACTACGAAAGCTCTTTTCACACTCAATGCACTTATATCGTTTCTCCCCTGTGTGGATGCACTTATGATTTATAAAGGATGTATTTTTAGAGAAGCTCTTTCCACACTCCATGCATTTATATGGCTTCTCCCCCGTGTGGGTCCATTTATGGGCAATAAGGTGACTGCTGGTCCTGAAGCTCTTTCCACACTCTGTGCATTTATACGGCTTCTCTCCTGTGTGGATCCTGTTATGGGAAGTAAGTTTACCACTTTGAGTAAAATTCTTTCCACACTCCATGCATTCATACGGTTTCTCCCCTGTGTGGATCCTTTTATGGGAAGTAAGTTCACCCCTACGATGAAAGGTCTTTCCACACTCCATGCACTTATATGGCTTGCCCCCTGTGTGGATCCATTGATGGTCTATAAGGTAACTGCTGGTCCTGAAGCTCTTTCCACACTCCATGCATTTGTATGGATTCTCCCCTGTGTGGATTCTTTTATGGGAAGTAAGTTTACCACTTTGAGTAAAAGTTTTTCCACACTCCATGCATTTATATGGTTTTTCCCCTGTGTGGATCCTTTTATGAATCATAAGGGATGCATTTTGAGTGAAGCTCTTTCTACACTCCATGCATTCATACGGTTTCTCCCCTGTGTGGATCCTTTTATGGGAAGTAAGTTCACCCCTACGATGAAAGGTCTTTCCACACTCCATGCACTTATATGACTTGTCCCCTGTGTGGATCCATTGATGGTCTATAAGGTAACTGCTGGTCCTGAAGCTCTTTCCACACTCCATGCATTTGTATGGATTCTCCCCTGTGTGGATTCTTTTATGGGAAGTAAGTTTACCACTTTGAGTAAAAGTTTTTCCACACTCCATGCATTTATATGGTTTTTCCCCTGTGTGGATCCTTTTATGAATCACAAGGGATGCATTTTGAGTGAAGCTCTTTCTACACTCCATGCATTCATATGGTTTCTCCCCTGTGTGGATCCTTTTATGGGAAGTAAGTTCACCCCTACGATGAAAGGTCTTTCCACACTCCATGCACTTATATGGCTTGTCCCCTGTGTGGATCCATTGATGGTCTATAAGGTAACTGCTGGTCCTGAAGCTCTTTTCACACTCCATGCATTTGTATGGATTCTCCCCTGTGTGGATTCTTTTATGGGAAGTAAGTTTACCACTTTGAGTAAAAGTTTTTCCACACTCCATGCATTTATATGGTTTTTCCCCTGTGTGGATCCTTTTATGGGAAGTAAGTTCACTCCTAGTAATAAAGCTCTTTTCACACTCCAGGCACTTATATGGCTTCTCCCCTGTGTGAATCCTTTTATGAATCATAAGGGATGCATTTTGAGTGAAGCTCTTTCCACACTCCATGCATTTATATGGCTTCTCCCCCGTGTGGGTCCGTTTATGGGCAATAAGGTGACTACTTTTCCTGAAGCTCTTTCCACACTCCGTGCACTTATATGGCTTCTCCCCTGTGTGGGTCCTTTTATGGACAATAAGGTGACTGCTTGTCCTGAAGCTCTTTCCACACTCCGTGCATGCATGTGGTTTCTCCCCTCTCTGGATCCTTTCATGTGAAGTAACTTGAAGGCGTGTTCTGAAAATCTTTCCAGATTCTAAACATTCATATGGTTTTCCCCCTGTGTGGATCCTTTTATGAGAAATAAGGGACCCATTTTCACAGGAAAGAGTGAAAGTCCAATTGTGGTTTTTTGTACTGTCTCTGAAGATAGAATCTTCTCCTTTGGGTTGGGTTGGAGACTGTTCATTTACCACTAATTGGTCTTTTAATAGTCTTACACTTTTTTCAGTATGTTTTTCCTTTATTTTTCCTTGTTGGGCAAGAAAGCCTTGCATCTCGGCATCCATGGAGGATGAACTTTCCTGATTCCAAGTCTTTGACTGGATTCTCTCATGACTTTCTAGTTGCATCTCCAGTTCCTTGTCCATTCCGCCTCCATGCCTGATCACTTCGAATTTTTCACTGGGATCTTTATTCTTATAGCCATGATCACCTTCAAAGGAAAAGAGAAATGAAAATGATAGCAAGGGTGGGGGAAAAGATCAGACTGTAGGAGGTCATATGATTTTCCTTCTGAATTTTTCCCAAATTCCAATATATTGCACATTTGTATCCTTACAATCACATGGTATAGAAATGATAATTTGTATACTCATGAGCCATAAAAGCTTTGAAAACATCGACAGCATCCAGTTTGTTTAGAAACATCCTTATATAGTCAAACCAAACCCAGAGTCATGGTTGAGTTCAGGAAGAATCTGGGGAAACATCCAGGGAGGCATTAGGAGAAAACCTAACATTTATCGGAGGGGGGTCAATAACAGGAAAGACCAGTGAGAACTAAATCAATTTTGAAATTTGTCCTTTTTTCCTACCCAAACTGCCTTCCATTGCCTCTTCATTTTTCTCTGGCCAAAATCAAATGGTTGCAGAGAAAACAATTCTACAGCTCTTCTATTAACCCTAAACAGCATGTTTGCAATGGAAAAACAGCATCATTTTGCCCTTAACCCCAAGGCTCAGGATAGAAATGAAAACGAAGACAAGTCATTAACCCAACAGCCTGAATAAATGAGAATCCTTCATAGGACAGACAGGGAAGCATCTGGGCCCAAAAGGATGAAATCAGTGTGATGGAGTTGAGTATCTCCTCAAGCCAAGGAGTGAGTTTCTCACTGATACCTTTAAAAAGAAATGGAAAAATTCACCAGATGAGAAATGGCAGGGGATGCATCTAAGCAGAGAGCCATTGATGTCCTTCCTTCCTTCGAGCAGGAGAAGGCCAGATCTTTTCCTTCTCCCCCTCCAAGAGATGAGCTGATGGCATCTAACTAGAAAATGTCTTTCCAAACTCTCTCATGGGAGAGAAGCAAACCCTTACCCAGAGAGGCCACATTCGTATAATTTTCCAGCATGACTTCCCAATGCAGCGCTTTTTGGTGAGGATCCAGCTGAGACCACTCCTCCTTGGAGAAATACACAGCCACCTCCTCAAAGGACACAAGACACTCCTGAACAAGGAAAAAAAGAACAGAAGAGGCCCAGGAAGATTTGTAAGATCTCTCCTATTCTTCACAAATTCCCAAAGCAAAGCATTGCACTAAGTTCAATGGCAACGCTTGGTGAGATTCCAAGGTTTAGGTGAGAAAATGGAAAGAGCCAAAAGCTTTTGACAGAAGAAATATTTCTGGCAGGCTTGATCAACTTGATTGCTTCTGCAGGCCTTTCAGTACCATTCAGTGAAAGCAACCCCAATTTCCTTCTGAATCGATTCATCAAGCGATCCATGCATCCACCTTCAAAAGACTCTCAGCGTCTTGAGAGGACCAACTGGCAGATGGTCTTCAGAAACTCCACCTATCAGGGTCTCCAATCCTTCCTGTGTTTGCAGAAGGAAATCGGGGGGCGGGGAGATTTTTTGTAGCATTTTAGCAAAGGGCTTACGGTGTCCCCAGAAGGACCAATCGTGCCCACCTCAACAACTTTATGAAAGTGCTGGGGGAGCACAGCCCAGGGATTTGGGTGGGGGGCCATCAATATCCAGAGGCACACAAGCCGGGTTCTTCTCCTCCTCAGACGGCAAGAAAGGTGCTAGTAGTCTGAGACAAGAAAGCGGAGGCAATTTTCTGGGAAGGACATTTCTCAGCCTTTGCGAAGCTGGATTCTTTGGCTTCCAAATCCAGGTAGAAAACAGAGGATTAGAAACTACTTTGCAAGGCAAAAGGGCCTTGATTATATGCTCTTTCAGAACAATTTCTACTTAAAATCTCTTCTATCTGGCCATTTTCATTGGATGTTAATAGCCTGGCTCATGTCTTAATCTGATGTGCGTATATTTCTTATCACTGGTTGGAAACAAGGCTTTTTAAAAATGGCACTGTGCCAATCTGAGTATTTAGTTATTTTTGAGCAGGCTTGCACCATTCCAAGTCAAAGAATTAAAAAAAGAATGGCTCTGTTTTGAACGGTTGCTATTGGTGTAATAATATTATTCCTATCACTTGAGGAACTTTTTTAAAAAATCAGTTATTGTAAACAAATAGTAGGAAGAGTAACTGGCAGAAGGAGTTATGTACTGGTCTTTAAAAAAACAGATTTCCTAATTAGAATTTCAGGGAACGAATTACAAACCCTTGTATCCGAACCACAGACTTCAGAGGAGGCTAAGCTGACTGAGGGCAACTTGAATCTTCCATTCCCCATTCAATGTTGCTCAAGGACAAGAAAACACCCAGGCCCAAAAAAGGGGGGAAAATGCAAGGAGAGAGTCCTAGATACACCAGCTTGACTGCCTGAAGGAAAGGGAGAATACAAATTCAATAGATAAATTTCCTCCTCTTACTGGAGCTGGAGGTTCAGCCACTGTTTCAGCTCCACCAGAAAGAGCAGACAACTTCGTTCGAGTCTTCCCTGTGAGGGAGAGAGAATTTTAAAGTGCAGAATTAATAAAATAGGAGGAGGCATTCTAGAGAAGAGAATACATAGAAAAGATGAGACAGCTGGGATCCCTCTGGGGAATGGGAGGGCCTTCGATTACCTCCTGAGGTGTCCTGACTTGGATCATCCTGAGAGATCCTCCTGAAAAACAGCTCTTGAGGGGGACTGGATGGATTCCTCCTTCCCTCAGGATCTCTGATCCCCACAGCGAAGGACTTGAAATAGGAGGCAGGAGAAAAGAAGAAGAATTAACAGACATCCCACAACATGAAGTGTATTGTAGTTCTCTGAACACACATTTAAAGCCTCCAGTGTCCATCAGGGAGGCTGGAAAGTGAGAAAGGAACAGCTGTCCCAAATCTATCTTCTAGAATGGATAACGCAACAATGTCCCAGAAGAATTAGTGAAACATCTCGACATATTACAAATGCCAGAAAACTCTCGTTGGGAGGGGTTAAGAATTCAAACACATTGTTTATTCCGTTCAGACCCCTTCTGGGCTCCCAAAATGAAGGTCTCCCACCTGCAACTTGACCTGCTCCTTCTGCTCCTCTGCCTGGCTCAGGAGGAAGCCTTCCACCAGGGCCACCGCCTGGGAGCTGGTTTCTGCTCCGCACTCCCGCACCCAGCTCTCCATCTGCAGGGGCAGAAGGGCCAGGAACTGCTCCAAAACAACCAGGTCCAGCACCTGCGCCTTTGTGTGCTTTTCTGGTCTCAACCATCGACGACAAAAGTAGTGGAGACAGCTGCAAAGCCCTTGGGGACCCTCAGCCTCCTGGTATTGGACGCTCCTGAAGTTCTGGGGCTGAATGTCTGGATGGGTGGTTTCCTCCTCTAGGATCTTCTGCCCAGTTCTTGCCCAGATCTCCCCACAGCTCCCAGGCTGAACAGCAGAAGGGCCTTCTCCACTTCCCTCACTTGCTAAGGGTTGTGTCTCCATTCTTTCTCTGTCCTGTAATGCAACTCCAAAGGGGTCTGAGGAATCTTGTGGCTCTCCAAATGCCTTTTCATTCATAGGACTGTTCCTGTAGCTGCAGGAATAACTGCAGCAGGCCATTCAGCCCTCCTTGCCCAAAAGAGAATTTGTCTGTATGCGAGGACCTACAAAAGGCTTCCAGTTTCTGTGTCTGAGATGGAAAAGAAAAGAAATTCCAGGAATTAGAAAGTGATGGATTTCACCATTGAACAACACTCATCCCCATGGAGGGCACCACTTTTCTGAGCTGGTAGAGGACTGGGGTGGCATTGAGCAGATAGGAACTGAGGGCCGGGCAGCTGATTGGCATACCTGAATCTTACCTGTTGAGGGTTGCATACTACTAAGCTGCAAGAGGATGATAACAAGTGTTTATTTGTGTGTTTCTGTGTGTGTTTTGCAAAATAGGGGACTGACTTCCGTCAAGCACTTGGAATACCCAGTAAATGTGTAAGGTTCACGGCTACCCAGAAAACTTGAAATCAATCAGCAGCACAAAACAAGAGACTTCAAGCAGGGACTTCTCTAAACAGCGTTTTATTTGGCCAAGCAAAAGTCTGGGTGCTCACACCATGCACCAAGAGAGAGCAGGGTGGCACCCCTTGGGGACAAAGATATTCTTACAAGGGCAGAACTAATTAACATTATAATGAAGATGAGGTTTTTCTTATGCCCTTATATGGTTTGGTTCCCTTTCTGGTCAGTCACCTACTAAACATTCCTGACATTCCTTCCCCCTGACCTCTCCTCAGCAGGTATCAGTTTACACAAAGCCCCCTTCTCAGCCCTCTGGCTATCATTTTACACAATGCCCCTTTTCTCAACATTTTACACATACACCTTTTTCTTAATAATCATGTAATCCTTCATTCAATAGTTATTCAGTTTACACATAACCCTTCAAATGCATCTTGGAGTATTTTCCGTTTCTTTTTCCCAGAAGGAAGGGCTGGCTTTTCAAAAACCCGTATCTACATTTCCAGGACAGGAAGGCCTGGCACAATATGGTTCATGGGGTCACGAAGAGTCGGACACGACTTAACGACTAAACAACAACAACAACAAATCTACATTTCCCTACAAGCAGGATTCACACAACATGCCAAACCCCAAACAGTCCAGTTCAGATACAATGAAATGCCAGTGAAATGAGCCTGGCTCGGGATGCTCCATTTCCCTTTCTTCAGGGTTGGCTTTTAAGAGCCAAGTCACACCAGGACACCCAGGCGGGTTCAGACAACCTGCCCGAAGCCCAAACAGACCCCCCAACCGCAGGGGCCGCGTTCACACAAAGCACAGGGCTTGCAGGAAGGAAGCTGAAGACGCTGTCCTGCTTCACTCACCCTCCTAAGACACGTTGAACTGCAGAGGATCCAGCCCTGTTTCAGCCTCATCAGCGCGTGGTGAGAATTCAGGCACAATCTCGGGCACCTCCTTCCTTGCAGGACTTTTCTTCTTCCCTGCTGGAGATTTGCAATGCAAACTCTCCCTCCTCCCCCAGGGCCTCCTCTGGGTCTCTTCCCTGCAAGACTTTCCTGCAGCCTTTTACCGCCTGCGAAGCTCAAAGGGTTAAAGAGAGAGAGTGCACCTTCCTAGAGAGGCAGGAAGTAGTGATGTCACTCCCTTCCCACCGTCCTCTGAAAAGCCACCTGTGGCCCTCGCCCTCCAGTGGCCCTCCGCTGAAGCGCATGGTGTCCCCTCTCTGCAGAGGGAGCCCCTGCAGCACGGCATGCAACGAGGGGAGAGGTCAGGAGGAAGGGGGCTGTCAAGTCCACAAAATCCAAACTCCAGTTTAGGAGAATTCTCGGGAAACCAGGCCAGGTTAAGATAAATGCTCCTTTATTGGTTGGTACATGTAGCTTGAAGCAAAGCATTGCTAAAACTAAAGCCTGTGTAAAGCTCCCTCTACTTATTCCCCCCCTTACTACATGGGCGCCAAAATCCTTTCTCACGGACCGGTGGCCTTGTGCATTCCTCCCATTGATAACACGGTTCTTCTCAGCCTTCAGACTACCCCTGTAATAGCAATGACCCAAACATAACTATTCCCCCCCCAGATACAATTGGCAGGATCAAATCAAGCAAATACCCATTGACTGCTATAACTTTTTTTAAAATAACATTTTGAAGGGCGTTATTTGAATACACAATTTTTTATACACTCTATATATTTCACATAATGTATTACATACATTTAATAGTGCACTCTATTTTACATTATGTTTAAAACTTTAACTTGCACCCTGCTTTTTGCTTTTTAAAGAGCACAGAAATCCCCCCACCCCGTCTTCCTTTGCCTTGAGGCAACCAGCCGTTAGATGCCTGACTGCCTTTGAATAAACAAGCTGTAAATTAGCTTGGTACCAGGCAAAGAAAGTTGCCAAGAGAGAGACCCTGAATTTCAAAGAGGAACAAAGAAGAGATAAGAAAGACTGACGGGATGTTTCCTTGGTAGCAAGAAACGAAAGATAAACTTAGATTCACCTCTTTAGGACCCACCTTTACCCCTCCCTTGGACCAACCCAAAAATCCCTTGCATGGACATGAGAGGATGCACTACACCTGTACCTTTCGATAAAGCCTTTGATGTTTGCCTTGCAAGGTGTGGCTCAATCAGCATTCATGGCCACGATGTTGATTGGGCTCACCTAGATGTGTCTTGGCCAAAATATACCTGTTTACTTTCAAAGAGGTCTCGTCTTAAGTTTTTTGTTTGGCTCTCTCTGAAACTTCGGTAGCAAAGAGTGCCTTACAATTTGATTGATGCAGGTTCTGACAGGGGCTGTGGTGTCTCCCCGATCAGGAAGCCTTCTCCATCCAGCTGCTTTCGACAACTGTAGAACATCTCCAAGCCTCCATTTTAAGAGAGGTTCTGGAGAAAGTTGCATCCTCATTTAGAGGGAGCAGATGGAGCAAAGGAGCAGACGGGAAATGGAATTCAGATGACTTCTGGATGACTTATGGAGAGACCAGGATTGGGGGAGTGCAGTCCTCCTAGGTTTCTCAGTGGCCTTCAGTACCCCTAACCGTGGCCTTCTTCTGCAACATGTCTGAGGGAACGCCCTGCTTTGCAGTGTTTCTCCTCCTTCCAGAGGTCCTGATGGTGGAAGTCTTCCCTCTCCTTCAAGCAAGCGCCTGCGTGTTTATTCCCGGCTCAGAGGCGAACCTCCAAAGCTTGCTTTCTAACAATTTGGTGAGGCAGCCAGGAGCCCGAGACTAACCGGGTCAGTGGACCGAGCCCGGGCAACTTCACACGGTTGGCACCGGATCATTTCTCCGGAGGGTGCTGCCCCAGACTCTGCCCGCTTCGAAACTGGTAGTAGAAGGAGTTTTGTTTTTGAGCCCAACAGTTGCTTGAACCTGAGACTTCATTGTTGGTAATTGCCCTTTTTTGCGTCTTGTCCCCAGTGAATGTGTGAGTGTGAGATTCTCTCTTTATGTTTCAATTCACGCTGGTGACCAGGGCTGTGGGTCTAAAAATTCAGTTCCAGCCACCCTATAGAGGAAACATTTCGGAAGACTTTTTTTATCAAGGAGACAGGACTGGTGTGTCACAATTATCTTTCAGACTCCTGGGTCTTTAGGCCCTCATAGATATTAAGCTGTATTAAGAGTTAAAATTTTTAGAACACAAGGTTAGTTTCCAGTTTTTCTGTATCAACCTTGAGATGTAAGGAGTAGAACAGGCATGATGAGATTGGCAGCTGTCCACCCGCTCCAAATTTGATTTTATCAAGAGGAGGAATTAGAAATATCGTAAGATGTGCAACACCAGGTGCAATTAATCATCAGGTTGCTATCCCTAGTTGCACGTACTGCTCTTCTCAGTTAAGCATAAAAAGCTTCAAAGTTTTGATCTGGGGAGCTTTGATGCAGACCTGGCCTGGAGTGGTGCTGCATGCTGGCCTTGTTGGGTATCGTTATCGTCCCGGGGCTCCCGATAGCAGATAGACAAATTGCTTGTTTGGTAATGTATGCCTGCTTCTACAATAAAGATCATTTACCTTCTTCACTTCACTTGTGGTTTTCCATTGCTTCTGAATCTTCTAAAAAAGAACCATCTGGAGGCGGCTGGAGCTGAATTTTTAGACCCACAGCCGTGGTCAACAGTCTGGATTGAAACGTAAAGAGAGAATCTCACACTCACACATTCACTGGGTGCAAGACGCAAAAAAGGGCAATTACCAGCAATGAAGTCTCTGGTACAAGCAGCTTTGGAGGTTTGCCTCTGAGCCGGGAATAAACACGCAGGCGCTTGCTTGAAGGAGAGGGAAGACTTCCACCATCAGGACCTCTGGAAGGAGGAGAAACACTGCAAAGCAGGGCGTTCCCTCAGACACGTTGCAGAAGAAGACCACGGTTAGGGGTACTGAAGGCCACTGAGAAACCTAGGAGGACTGCACTCCCCCAATCCTGGTCTCTCCATAAGTCATCCAGAAGTGCAACGAATGCAATTCCCATCCTGTATCCTAGCCAGAATCTGAGCGTCAGCCCTCTCAGGCAAGCCAGGTCAGGAACTGGACACCACAAAGCCTATGGGAGCTCTGCGATGTTGTGGGGCACAAGGACAGAATCTTGAAAGCCTGTCAGAGTTTCCCACTGACCTCTTTTACAGGAAACAGAATCAAGACAGGATTATTTTTACTCTGTTAAGTAAGAAAAATGCTGAATTCCATTTCCTGTCTGCTGCCCCGTACTCGGGACGCAACTTTTTCCAGAACCTCTCTTAAAAATGGAAGCTTGGAGATGTTCTAAAGTTGTCGAAAGCAGCTGGATGGAGAAGGCTTCCTGATCGGAGGGACACCACAGCCCCCTTCCTCCTGACCCCATGGAAATAACCCCCTTTCTCCCCTCGTTTCATGCCGTGCTGCATTGCACACAGCATCCACCAGGGGGCACCCTCTGCAAAGAGGGGGGAAACAATGCGCTTCAGCGTTGGGCCACTGGAGGGCGACGGCCACAGGTGGCTTTTCAGAGGAGGGTGGGAAGGGAGTGACATCACTACTTCCTACCTCTCTAGGAAGCTGCCCTCTCTCTCTTTAACCCATTGAGCTTTGCAGGAGGCAAAAGGTTGCAGGGAAGTCTTGCAGGGAAGAGACCCAGAGGAGGCCCTGGGGGAGGTAGAGTTTGCGTTGCAAATCTCCAGCAGGGAAGAAGAAAAGCTCTGCAAGGAAGGAGGTGCCCGAGATTGTGCCTGGATTCTCACCAGGTGCTGATCAGGCTGAATTAGAGTTGGATCCTCTGCAGTTTAGAGGAGAGTGCGAAAGCTGGCTTGAAACTCAACATTAAAAAAACTAAGATCATGGCATCTGGACCCATCAATTCCTGGCAAATAGAAGGGGTAGAAATGGAAGCAGTAACAGACTTCATTGCAATGTCGTGACCATTTTAACCGAGCTGTCAGGGGAGACAGCTTGATTAAAATGGTACCAGTTACATGATGCAATCCTTTTTATCCCTTTAAACCACAAACCACAATCATGACGATCAGATCATTCCCAGAACAAATTTCAACACGTGTCGGTGCCCTGTTCCTGGCACTTCTGTCCTCATCAACAAATTTGCAATTTCCTTCACTTTGCAAGTTCCTCTAATTTCCTGTCAGTGCCATACAGGTCACATTTCAGTTATCTTGGCCTTATTAAATGCATTTAAAACTTACATTAAAACATATAGAAGGCTACTAATAATTTTCCACTCACAACAGGGACAGGCTTCACATTCATAAATTGTCTTTCACTGAATCTGTGGAGGCACGAGAGGTCCATCAACTGCCCTTGCGTTCCAGACACCCTGGTCATCGACCACTGGCCATGCAGGGAGCTGGGTGCAGCTGCAATTGATTTCTCGCTCAGCCCTGGTTCACAGAGGGGATATATAAGGGAACTAACACACACACCCCTTTCTTTTTTTTCCCCTTGTTGTTGCGCAACCCCGGGTTTAGTAGAAACTAGCCCTTGTCCACAAGACAATCCTTATCTACGGAAAAGGGCCGGTCTCACTGTGCAAGCCAGCAATGGCAAGGGACACCACACCTCGGCAAGGTAGCCGACCCTTATCTACGAGAAAGGTGGGGGACCCTTATGTATGGGAAAGGCAGTGGAATCCTGAAAGGGCAAAATATAAACTGAAAGCTGTAAGGCTATGCCCCAATGTGAGATACAAAAGAGCAGCAAGACAAACAGCATAACAGACAAACATAAAACAGCAACAACTTTGAATACCCACAACAAAGACAAAACAAACAAGGACAAAAATAAATGAGTAACAAAAGAATCACCCAGTAACGAAAAACCCTATAACAAAACCCAAACAACCCCTTAATACTGAAATGAAAGTAATGAAATGTATAGTTTTCAATGAAATGAAAGTATAGTTATAGATCACTGAAACGAAAGGATAGTTAAAAGAAACCTCATCTGAATATTGAAATGAAAGGATAGTTAAAAGAAACCTCAGGGCGTGACTCTGGCCACAACTCAACTTCTTCGGAGCTGATCAGTTTCCTGACGAGCCGACTCAACAAGTTCCCAGCCACAGAAATACCTGGACTGTTTCGCTCTCGAGCGCAGCAACTCCACAGCCGGAATACTTCTTACATAGTAAAGTACATATTAGAAATTCCAAAGAAACCAAAAATCCCCAGTGGGACTTCCCAGAAAAAGAGTACCTTCTTACCTTAGAACTTTGAAGCAATGGTGTGGGTAATTCCAGGAAGGAGCAGCTGAGAGCAAATGTTCAGCTTGTCCCTTCCTGGCCAATGCACCAAAACTGTTAGGGAAAAAACCACGTTAAACACGGGAGGCAGACACACCATAAAACAAGTCACTTCAGAGTTTTAAAAGCTTTATTAAATGTTAGTTCAATAAGCAAGTAAAATTCAACCCATACAAGGTACTCACTTAGATTCACACTGCAATGCAGACCATCATGAGCAAGCGGTCAGGTAAGACAGCTTAGCCGTGTGGCACTGACCCCCTCAGATGCAATCCCTTTTATCCTCAAAAACCACAAACCATAGACATGACTCCTAGGTTTAGCAACTGAACCATAACTTCCTTGGTGCTAATTTTACCATACTTTCCTGTTCCCTTTGTCCCTGTCACATCTGTTCCCATCAACAAGTCTGCTTATTTAACAGTTTGCTCTGATTTTGCAAGTATTATTTCCTGTCAGTGCCCCACAGGTCATCTCTAAGCTAGCCCTTGCTTTTATCATTAAATGTGATTAAGCAACATATATCTATATCAAAATAAGTTTTAGGCTACTCGCATTTTTCCTCTCACACTTTCTTTCTTTCTTTCTTTCTTTCTTTCTTTCTTTCTTTCTTTCTTTCTTTCTTTCTTTCTTTCTTTCTTTCTTTCTTTCTTTCTTTCTTTCTTCCCTCCCTCCCTCCCTCCCTCCCTCCCTCCCTTCCTCTTCCTCTTCCTCTTCCTCTTCCTCTTCCTCTTCCTCTTCCTCTTAAATTTGTATGCCACCCATCTCCCCGAATGGGTGACTTTGGGCAGCTCACAATTAAAAATCAAAAGCCTATAAACAATTAAAATACCTCATAAATAATTAAAGACTGAATCCATTAAAATCCACTATAAAACAAACTCTATACATAAATATTAAAGACATTCAAGATGACGAAGGCGGGGGAGGTAAAATCAATTACCCCACAAGCCACTTCCACTGATGCGAGCCCCCATCCATCCCCCAGGCCCTCTGGCATAGCCAGGATTTCACACCTTTCCTGAAGGCCATGAGAGTGGGGGCACACCACACCTCGGGAGGTAGATTGTTCCATAGAGCAGGGGCCACAGGAGAAAAGGCCCTCTGCCTAGATCCCACCACTCAAAATTCCTTGACTGGTAGGGTCTGCAACATGCCCCTTCTGCTGGACCGAGTGGGGTGGGCTGAAATAACAGGAGCAAGATGGCTCCTCAGATACCCTGGTCCTGTGCCATGAAGGGGTTTAAAGGTGATGACCAACACCTTGAACTGGACCCAGAAGCAAACTGGCAACCAATGCACCTCGCGTTACAGCAGTGTTATATGTGCCCTCCAAGGGGCATTCAGAACTGTCCATGCTGCCACATTCTGTACCACCTGTAGCTTCCAGATACTCTTCAAGGGTAGCCCCATGTAGAGCACATTACAGTAATCCAACCGGGAGGTGACCAGGGCATGAGTGACCGTGTGGAGGGCCTCCTGATTGAGGAAGGGGTGTAACTGCCACACAACACAAAGTTGCGCAAAGGCCCTCCTAGCCACGATTGCCACCTGCTCTTGAAACAGGAACCGTGAGTCCAGGAGGACTCTCAGATTACGCACCAGGTCTGTCTGGGGTAGTGCAACCCTGTCAAGAACCAAAGATGATAAACTCCTAGATCTTGAGGCTCCCCATACCCACAGCCACTCTGTCTTACCAGGGGTCAGGAAGCCTGTTGTCCCCCATCCAGGCCCCCACAGCCTCCAGGCACTGTGAGAGGGTAGTCACAGCATCACTTAGGTCACCCGGGATGGAGATGTATAATTGGGTATCATCAGCATACTCGTGATACCTCATCCCATGGTGCTGGTTGATCTCACCCAACGGTTTCATGTATTTGTTAAATAGGAGGGGGGAGAGCACTGAACCCTGAGGCACACCACAGAGTAGGGGCCATGGGTTGGACCTCCCACTCCCTATCAACACCGATTGGGTTCGGCCTTGGAGAAAGGAGCTGAACCAGCACAACACTGTGCCACCCAGCCCCAACTCCTGCAGCCAACCCAAAAGGTTACCATGGTTGATGGTATTGAAAGCTGCCAAGAGGTCAAGAAGAGCAAGGATGGATGCACCACCCCCATCCCGCTCTCACCAGAGATCATCCAAAAGTGTGACTAATGCTGTTTCTATCCCATAACCAGGCCTGAACCCCAACTGACAGTGGTCCAGATAATCCATTTCCTCCAGGATCCTCTGAAACTGCTGTGTTTCCTTTTCCTTTTCCACCACCTTTCCTAGAAAGGGAAGGTGGGAGACTGGACAAAAATTGTCCAGAAGGGTGGGATCTAGGGATGGTTTCTTGAGGAGGTGGTGGAATAAAGCCTCCTTGAAAGGCTTCAGGAACACCCCCTCCTGCAAGGGTGAATTGACCACTGCCAGTACCCACCCTAAAGTCACCTCCTTGGTGGCTTTAACTAACCAGGAGGGACAAAGATCTAGAATACAGGTAGCTGCACTAACAGCCCCTAGGACCCTGTCCACTTCCTCAGGGCCAAAAGGTCAAACCATACCCAGATAACTAGGTAAGAATGTTCCCCGGGCAACTCCACTGGACCCGCCTCATGCTTGGCCTCCAACTGAGAGTAGATCTGAGAGGTTTTATCCATCAGGTGTTCAGCAAATTCCTCTGCACAGCCCTGTAGATAGTCCTTTGAGCCCTCCCTTCCCAGGAGGGACCGAGTGACTCTGAACAGGGCTGTGAGGTGACACTCTGAGGATGTACTGTAATAAGAGTGGAGAAATACTGACGTTTCACCACCCTTACCACCACTAGGTAGGCCTTAATAGCTGCTCTAATCCATCTTCAGTCGGACTCGTCCTTAGTTTTCCACCAGCGGCGCTCTAGACATCTCTTAGCCCTTTTCAGCTCCCTTAACTCCTCCATAAACCATGGGGAGTGCCGGGGGCAATGGGCCAAGAAAGGCCTCATAGGGGCGATCCTATCCAAGGCCCCATCCACCTCCTTATTCCAGGCTGTAGCCAGGACCTCTGCTGGACCATGCAGCAAGGCCTCAGGAACAACCCTCAGCTCCCTTTGCAGATCCATCAGTTGCCGAGGGCAGACTGTTTGAATAGGTCCTGCCTCCCTGTGGAGGGGGGCAGCATAGGAGAATCTCAGGGCCACCAGGGAGTGCTCTGACCATGGCAGAGGGGATAATATGAAATCCCTTACCAGATCACGCTGCTACTGCCCCGACAAGAAAACGATGTCTGGAGTGCGACCACTGTCCCGAGTTGGGCCGTGGATGACCTGGGATAGGCCCATGGCTGCCATGGTAGCCATGACCTTCTGAGCTGCCTCCAAGACCATAAGCCTGGGGAACTCCACTGCCAACCCCGATATGGCCTCCAGGAGCTCAGGCAGGGAGTTTGCTATGCAGCAGGGAGGCAACACCCCCAACTAATAAATAAATACTTAGGAAAAGGGCTTCTTTGCAGGTAAAATCTGCTCCTTCTGAGTGAGAACAGCCTCTGACCTTCATACTCGGTGAAGAAGCTTCTGGAGTTCCTTTCAGTCCTTGGTGTGCAATTATTTACTTCAAGCTCTCAGAAGACCAGGAAGCATTGATGAGCCAGTCCCACCAGCTGAGGGGGCAAGTTCTCACATGTGGGTCCCTGGTCCCAGGGTTCAACTTGCAAGCAGGTCTGAAATCAATCTGGCAAGCTCAGAAGAATCCAAAAACTTTCAAATATATTGTATTCACCAGAATTCCAGTGAGGGCGGAATTTCTATGGCCACCCTATTTCAGGAATCCACATTCAAACCCTTATGCACTTTTCTCATGCCCTCCATATTACTGCATTGGGTGCCAGTTTCCTTCTGTGTCCAATTCAAGGTGTTGGTTGTCACTACATGGCATGGGACCAGGTTACCACCCCCATTATTGTTAGGATTTTCTTTCCCACGGGAAGAATTTTCAGCCCGTTATCTCCACAAAATTGTTATGTCTAGAGAAATTGCATGACTTGTGTGTATACACGTATACTGTTATTTATTGCCACCTAATGGCGTGTGTATGCTAGTTACCCAGTGGGTGGGTATGGAGTGGTAATATAATGGGAGGATCATATGTTCAGCCTCTCAGTGTGTTTAGTTTAGTTTTAGCTCAGTATAGTACCATGTAGTTGTTTTTATGGGTTATGTAGTTGTAACTAATAACCACGTAGTGTTCCTCTTCTCTAAGAGTTTGTAGCTAGAGATTTTGTTAAGCTTGTGTTGTTAATAAGTCTTGGATGCTACAATACATGAGAAGATGTGTTTTTCCTTATATTTTGTATGATATCTGCATTTTATGGAATTTTGCATTTTTATCAATAAACACCAGTTAGTATATATTTTCTGACTGGATTTCTTTGGGAGACAAGAAATGGACATTGCATTTTGCACAGCTGCCATGCTGATGTGTATCTTTCCTGGGCAACGTTTCCTGGAAGTTTTGCTGCACCCTGCATAGCAGGAGTGTTGTGCTGCACTCTGCGCGACAATTATGTCAACCCATCCCACCCGGTCAAGCACAGAGGGCCCCAGAACAACGGTGAAACAGTCCAGTTGTCAGGTCCACGATGTTCAAACTCCAATACAGATAAATCTCTTGAACTCCAATGTGGATTCATAAAAGATTTCATTTATTGGAGGATACGTGCAGCTCTAAGCCAAGCATTGCTAAAACTAAAGCCCGCATAATTTTCCCTCTACTTTTCCCCCCTCGTCCCCCCTTCAATCTAGGCACCACTTTCAGTTCTCATAGAGGTGTGACTTTGTACATTCCAGCCCCGATAACACGTCTTCTTCCTGGCCTTCAATCTTGCTCCGGCTCTGTCTTCTTTCACTGAGCCCCCCCCCCATGAGAATGGCAGAATCAAAGCAAGCTACGAAAACATTCCCTATATACAAATGGCATTTACTATGCTAATAAAACAGTCCTCCAGTTGATATATATTTTGATTGCTGCAGATTCTGACACCAGCTGAGTAAAGATCCTTTATTTGCTTACACCTTATAGACAGAATCTTGCCAAACTAAATCTATACTACAGCAACTAGTTGTTCTACACTGGGAGATTCTAGGGAGTGGCTATTCTGAACCTCTTTCATTTCCCACACTCCCCTTGCAGACTGTGTTGTCTCTTTTCTCCTTTCCCCTCCTGGAATGCACCCCTCCTCCCTGATAGCCTTCATCTCTCACAGCACCCTCCTCTTCACAGGCACTGTCCATCAAGGCATGCTATGGCCCCGTTGATGAAAGAGTGTTGACTGGTGGGGCCCAGAAAGTGAGCCTTCTCTGCCATTGCCCCACCCTATTGAGTACCCTCCGGCAGAGGTGAGGCAGGCCCCTACTCTCTCAATCTTCCAGAAAGGGGTGAAGACCTGGCTCTGCCAATTCGTGTGGGGCAAGGAGAGGGGTGGCTAGCATCTTGAAGATGCTCCTGTAGGTTAATAGCCTTATCAACCAGCAGTACCAGAAGGTATTATTATTTATGTATGAATATGGTTTTTATTGTATTTTTTATTGTATTTTAAATAATATATATTCTTGATTTTACTGTAAACCACCCAGAATCACTGAGTGAGATGAGCAGTGACCACACACACACACACACACACACACACACACACATACAGAAGTCTCCTTATCCCCCTTTTTCAGGCAGGAGGCTCTGATCCATATTTCATTTTTTTGGTAATGACTAGACCTCATGAAAAGTTGATCTCTTCTGACTACGTGAAAAGAAACTCTCAAAATATTTGGGATCCTTATGTACCCTATTTATTCATTCAAATAGAAACTGTGTTTGAAATGCTAAATTTGTTCCCTCATAAAACATCTGAGATGAGGGAACCACATCTGGTCCATCTGGAAAACATGTTTTCTCTGGCTCCATCTCCCCCCCCCCCCAACATACCCCAATGAATTCAGGATGTGGCAGAGCTGATTTTCTCCTCTTTGTAATTTACAATTGAGGATGGTTTTGTTTGTCTTCTGAACAGATCTCCTGGGATTTCCCTCAAGATCACCTTTGAAACAAACAGCAGAGCAGAGAGGGAGACAGGATGATGTCTTGCCCTGAGCCCGAAAGGACAGCAGCATAAAAGTCTCCTGGACCACTGAGAGTTGGAGCTGAAGACCAGGGCACTTGAGGTGGATTCGTTCCCTCAGATTCTTTCAGACACAAAGCTTTTGCACAAGGAAGCCCCCAAACTCTCACATTTGGGCTGCTTCTAATCCTTCTGCTGACTGCTTATGAGGAGCAAGTGGCTGTGCCAGTGATGCGAGGAATGGTTCTCCTCTTCTTTCTGCTTCCCCAGATATCCTGTGAGATGCTGAAGGCAAAATGCCTCTTGACTTCACCACGAGGTCGGTTACACTGGGTAAATCACTTCAGGCCAGGCAATTATCTTTTTGGGGGAGTCATCACTGCAAGGAAAGGTCTAAATCCACTTGACACTTTCAGTGAGATTCCGTCCAGCCAACCTTTCCGCTGGTGAGTCATTTTGGGGGGATGCAGTTGCTGCTAGTTGATTTGCTGCTAATTATCTCCAATTTATTTCGCTCCCTTCCCATGATCTTGTCCCTCCTAAATTTTGGTTGGAAGTGAGGAAAGGTTTGGAGATGCATCAAGACTGAGGCAAAGCCAAATGCCTGACCTGCTCTGTCAGCTGGAGAAACCCCTTTTGACCTTCAAAATGTTGCCTGAACTTCAGATGCCCAGCAAGAATCATGTCTGCTGTGGAAAACATCAGGCAAGGGGCTCCATGGTCATAACGCTTCTTCTGTGCTTTTTCAGCCCCTAAAGCTCTATCTTTTCTTCAGGTAGCTCTTTAAGGAGTTTATCTATTTTGATGTTTGACCTTCTCCAAAGGTTCCTAACTTTGAGAAGAAGGCAGATGTTTCCTTTGGTTTCTTCACAACAAAGCACAGCCACTGGGGCTTGCAGGAGAAATGAAGTGGAGGGAAATTGGCAAGTGGTTACAGTGAGAAGGGAGGTTGAGGCCGAGGCTCTCACTTTCCCAGGAAAATTGAGGAGCTTAGACAGTTCTTTCCTGATATCTACAAGATTTCTTCTTAGGTCTGCATTTTAATAAAGATTTTTAATATACATCAATCTCAATCTATGTATCTAAATAGCTCACATAAAAAATACAGATCCTATTAAAATAAAATTAATACAGCAATGAGAGCAATGAGCAAGATTCAGTCGTGGGATAATATGAAAGATTACAGTAATTTCAGTCTCATGAATTAAAGATCTCTCCTGATTTAACAGCTCATAGAAGATCTATAAGTTACTTTTTAAAACATCTAAGTTTTCTCTATAGCATTCAGTGTAAATTTAGTTTTTCTGTAACATTGAAGAATCCATTCTTGCATATCAATTGTTATCTCTAAATTGTGCATCCATATAATAATTTAATTTAAGCTTAGACGTTGAATGTACTATTTTTATATTCAGTTAGCTTCCAAATTTATTAGAAGAGAACAGCATCAGTATTTTCCTCCTTTTTATTAAACTTCAGAGCGCTTCCTTTTCTTCAGATGTTGGGTCAAAGCCTGCAGCCCCTCCCCCAATCATAAGTATCATTCCACCCAGTTCCACTCATGCCTGTCCCACCATATTCCCTTCCTGAATTAAGATTGCTACTTCTTCCTCTTGATATCTGTAAGGAAACAAGAAGTGAAAGGGATGCTATAATTGAATTTGAGACAAGGCACATCATATCCTTTTTCAGGGATGAAAAGATTCATGTCTGGTACCTCCTGTCCTTCTTGATTGCCATCCGTGAGATCAACCAGAATCCCCTGATCTTACCCAACATCACTCTGGGCTACAACATCCACGACAATCATTTCAGTGCAGAGATGAATGCTGAAGCCTTGCTGGACCTGCTTTCTGCTGGGGAGGCAAATGTTCCAAACTACAAATGGGGAAGACAGGAAAATCTGCTGGCTGTCCTTGAAGGGACTGAATCTGACCTCTCCCAACATGTTGAAACCATGCTCAGCATCTACAAAATCCCTCAGGTTAGTGGGGAAAGGTGCAGAGTGTGGCCAGTTTCTGCCCTGGAATCTCCAAGGCTATTCCAAAAACATGCAAGAGATGTTTAATGTTGTAGTAGAGATGTAAAACTGGTTGATCAATTTTATAGAGGTTTCCTCTCTGAGAGCAAAACCTCTCATTCATTGTTCCTCTCCATTGAAATAAAATTCCAAATTCCAGAAGAATTCCAAACATTGATTTGGGTAAATGAAAGAATGTATTACAAGCACTCATCTTTTCTTTGAACTGCCTGCAGTTCAGGGAGAAAGGCTACCATCTGCTCCAGCTGTTGATGAGTACTGCAGTCCTATGAAATTTCTGCAAATCAAACATGTTATATAAGGGTAGTTATTTATCTAAATGTAAGATAATTTAAAATGCATACAAGAAGGGATAAATAGCTGGCTGGATTTTATGGAAAACAGTGGCAGAAAACAAGATGATAATTTCCGTACCTTTCCTTCTAAGCATCTTGGTCCTGGTTGAGACTTGGATGAGAGACCATCAGGCTGTAGGATAGACTGGAAAGTTAGTAGAAAATAATAAAACCCACAGCAAAGCTCTGGAAACCCACTTTCATACAGTAGACAAGAAAGCTGTAGGGGTGTGTCCATGAAATCACCAGACGCTGATCTCAGTGATGCTTTCCCACTCAGACAGAGGAGGGCACTGCTAACAGTCTGCATTTCTGGCCAAAATAGTCAATATTTGAGATCCTTTCCCTCAGAAATTTCAACCAAAGGCTGATTGGCATGATGGCAAACTCTTTGGCTTTCTTGTGTTGCCCCGAAGAACTGAGCAAGTCCCCATTTTGAGTGTGTTTGTTGGTGCTGCAATCCTATTAGAATTTAGAATTACTTACACTTTGGAATGAATAATATGTGAATGGGATTTCACGGGTCATGACCAATTCCTTCCATTTTCTCCAGATTTCTTATGCTTTTGTTTCTGATGACCTGAATGATAAAACCCAGTTCCCTTTTTTCTACCGGATGCTTCCAAAAGAAGGAATCCAATACGCAGGGATGGTTGAAATGATCCAGTATTTCAAATGGACCTCAGTGGCTCTCATTGCTCCAGAAAATGAAAATGGAGGGAAGTTCTTCAAAACTTTAACACCTTTACTCACCCAAAATGGCATTTGTGCTGTTTTCTCCCAAAGCATTTCAGGATACAATATGAATTTATACAGTTTGGACCCTGCTTTATACCTCAGATGGAATAAAGTCAATGTATTTACTTACTATGCAGAGCCCACTCTGCATACTATGTATTTCTACAGAATGGCATTCATTGACCATATGCTGCGGCTCTTGATAAAACCTACTGTAGGAAAAATCTGGATCGTAACAGCCATGGGGGATCTCACTTTGAATTTGTGCTAACAAAATTTCCATCACGTTCACAGCATTTTCACTTTTTCCATTCAGACAAAGAACTGGATAAAAGATGATGCTGACCAATTTTTCCCTTCAATCCTTGAGTTTGGCAACAAAGCTTTTCCTTGTTCATTTCAAAAGCATCCCTTCTCGGTTAAAGGCCAGTTGAGATGAAAAGAGAATGAAGAAATGGAAAGTCTACGGCAGGAGGAGGTTGAAGCCACCCTTTCTCTTGACAGCCACCACGTTCACAACTCCATCTGGGCTGTGGCATGAGCCCTGTATGCTGCCTGTGTCTCCAGATCCAAGAGGAGGATGCTGAAGGAAGGTGAACAGACCTTGGAACTGGAAGGGCTACAACCTTGGCAGGCATTTCCTTTCCATCAAAGAAATCTCAGCTGAACACAACCTCTACTTTTAAAATTACTTACACAGGACTGTAAGAAGAAATTTAGCAAATGGAGGGAAGAAGCCAGTTTCCTCTCATGAGGTACTCCAAGCATGATCCATCAAACAGATGACTCTCTCTTGCCGACATTAACTATCATGTTTGTATAGTAGATAAAGGGAGGGAGGAAAAGAGTAGGATAATAAAGAGCAAATGGAAAATTTTATCCTCTGGATCCTGCTACATGTTGGTCCCATTTGTTCCACATTCATCTGGCCTCCCTTCTTGCAGGCAACGTGGTAACAGCTGCCACATCTGGTGAGACTCCTCTGTCTCTGGAGAATGGCATTTTCTCTGCTTCTTCTCTGCAGGAAGCTGCCATCCTCCTATCCAGCTGGGAGGGTCTTTTCTACAGAATTAATCTGGCCGCCTCTCCTGGAGCCTTCCATCCTCCTAACCAGTCATTGCCAATTAGGCAGCCTTGTTAACTGGCATAAATGCAGAACCCGGTTTCTAATCGGGCATTTGCTTGTGTCTGCAGTGAGCCCTCCCTCCCTCTGTCATTCTCCCCCCCCCCGCTTGTGTCTACCAAAATGGATGGTGCTGGGATCCTGTCCAAAGTGTCTCCATTCTTGATTTACTACAATATGTCCTTTCTACTACTTATTTCTTTAACCTTTTAATTAATAGTGTGTTGAGTGATTTAGACTCAGACTGGGATTGGTACAACAAAGAATACTTGGGTATGAGTAGCAAAATGTGCCCAACGAAGTGGCCATAGTAGCGTTTCCTAAGGAGAAGTTTATACCTCCATGGCATTTGAAGAAAGGATAAAGTTTGCGGCTCAAGCTGCTTCTTAAATTGAGAGTAATGTGGTCAGGTTCCTCCTATCCATCCCGAACTGGGCCAAAGATTCCCAGAAATTCAACACAGAATGTCTGTCAACTCATCTTTACTGTCACTTCACAACTGAACCGGTTCCCAGCAGCTCATTTCCTCTTCCTTTAAGGCAGATGCCTCTGGGTTCAGTTCTAGGAACTTCACCTCCCACTTTTCCATGGAAAGCCAACTTTATGTTTCCCACGTTCCCTCTTAAGGGGCAGTTGATTATGGACATTCCCTGTATTCTTACTTTGGGGAACTCCTTCTACCGATGTAGCAAGCACAAGTCCAGTCCACCTCTTCTGGAAGAGAACTGGAGATGTAAATGCAGATACACATAGGTGTAGGTCTAGATTTAGATTTAGAGTCCAAATTAGTATTCAATTTAGAGATTTATTTATTAAAATTATCTCCGCCCATCTCCCCCTAATGGGGGACTCTGGGTGGCTAAATATATATATGACAGTGATAATGAAATATACAGTATATAAATATATATTTATTTACTTAAATATATATTTATATATATATAAGCGGCTGGATAGTGTAGTGGTTAGAACACCGCCTTTGATGCAGGAGACCGGGGTTCAAATCCCCTTACCAGTAGGGGTCCTTGGGCAAAGACCCCCTAATACTTCACCTGCCCACCTCAAATATACATGGACAAGAGAAGAGAACTTGGAATTGATGGAATGCTACTACAGGAAAGCCTACGACTCAATGCCACACTCATGGATCTGTGAATGCCTGGCGCTATACAAAGTCAACAGGACAACAAGGACCTTTCTCAAGAATTCAATGGGACTGTGGAAGGCAACACTGGAAGTCAACTCAGGGCAGCTTGCACAAGTGGCCATCAAGTGCGGCATATACCAAGGTGATGCACTGTCCCCACTGCTGTTCTGCATAGGCTTAAATGCCCCCAGCCAGATAATCAGAAGGACTGGATGCGGGTACAAGTTCAAGAGTGGAATCACCATCAGCCACCTCCTCTACATGGATGACATCAAGTTGTATGCTAAGAGTGAACAAGATATCGACTCACTGATCCACCTGACACGGTTCTTCAGTGAGGACCCTGGAATGTCATTTGGACTCGAGAAGTGTGGCCAGATGATAGTAAAGAGAGGGAAGGTAGTTAAGACCAATGGAGTGGAACTACCAGTGGGCCACACAGCAGACATAGAGACCAGCTATAAATACCCTGATGTCCCACAGTCACACGGGAACCATGAGGAGGAGGCAAGGAAGACAGCAACATCCAAGTACCACCAAAGGATAAGACAGGTCCTGAAGAGCCAGCTCAATGGGAAGAACAAGATCCATGCCATCAACATGTACACCCTGCCAGTCATCAGATACCCTGCCGGTTTAGTGAGCTGGCCAAAGGAAGACATGGAGGCTGCCGATGTGAAAACCCAGAAGCTCCTCACAATGTACGGAGGTTTCCACCCCAAGTCCAACACCCAGAGACTGTACACCAGCCGCAAAGAGGCCGGGCGGGGTCTGATGAGTGCCAAAGCCACTGTCCTGGATGAAACCCAGAGCATCCAGGAGCACATCAGTAAGATGGCACCCAAAGATGAGCTGCTACAAGAATGCGTGAGGCAGCAGGAGACATGGGAGGAAGTTCAAGTGGAGGAAGTCCCATGGCAAGACAAGCCCCTGCATGGGATGTACCATTGACAGATAGCTGAGGTGACTGACATTGGGAAATCCTATCAGTGGCTGGAAAGGGCTGGACTAAAGGACAGCACTGAGGCACTGATCATAGCAGCACAAAAACAGGAACTAAGCACCAGGTCCATAGAAGCAGGGGTCTACCACGCTAGACAGGACCAAGGTGCCGATTGTGCAAAGAAGCCTCAGTCCAACCCATAGTGGCAGGCTGGAAGTAGCTGGCATTGTGTACAGGAACATCTGCACAGTGTATGGGTTAGAACCCCCGCAAGCCCAGATGGGAGATTCCACAGAAGGTTGTGGAGAATCACAGGGCTAAGATCCTGTGGGACTTCCAGATCCAGATGGACAGGCAGGTACTGGCCAATCAACCAGACACCGTAGTAATAGACAAAGACCAGAAGACAGCAGTAGTGATAGATGTAGCAGTGCTAAGTGACAGCAACATTAGGAAGAAGGAGGATGAGAAGCTGGAGAAGTACCAGGGCCTGAAGGAGGAAATAGAGAGGATGTGGGAAGTCAAGGCCAAAGTGGTCCCAGTGGTGGTAGGAGCACTTGGGGCCGTGACTCCTAAGCTGGGAGAGGGGCGCCAACAGATCCCAGAAACAGCATCAGAGCTCTCTGTCCAGAAGAGTGCAGGGCTAGGAACAGCTAAGATATTGCGCTGAACCCTCAAACTCCCGGGCCTCTAGTAGAGGACCTGAGATTGAGGAAGACATGTACCACACATAGGGGTGAGAGGGGAATATTTTAAAAAAAATATAAATATAAAATATAAGATATAAGATAAATATATGACAGTGATAATGTCATCTAAATAATAATGTCCATCTAATATACTAATATAATATAATTATATAATAATATAATAAGATATATTATTGTCTAATAATAATGTCATCTAATAGTGATAATGTCCATCTAAAGGCTTCAATTGCCAAATCTCCTAACGAAGGGAAGAAAGTATCCATGAATAAAATTGGGGCCTTCAATCATGAATGAGTTTCATAGCCATTCAGGTAGGGAGCCACAATGAATCAGGATTGAAGAGGTGACTGCAGCTGGCCCTTCACGCCTGGGCTTAGAAGCTATGGAGAGTCAGGCCTGGGGAGGATGGGGATGGGACACCACCAGAAAGTCCTTGGGCTGTAAGCTAGGCTGAGAAATCTAAAAAGAAAAAAGAAAACTGTAGAAGAAAACCAGGCAGATGATACCCATGTTCCTCCTTGACCCAGAGGCTTTAGCTATCTAGTGAATCAGATAGCTGATTCGTGAGAATGGCACAAGAGTGACTCGTTCTTTCTTGTGTGAAAGCTGCAACATTTTTCTGGTTGATGTTCTTCCCTTTCTAGCTCCATCCTTTCCTGCAAACCCCCCAGTTTTACAACCATTCCATGGATGGGGTGTATTTGGACAAGAATGGAGAGCTAGCAGCTGACTTGGGGATGGTGAACTGGTCATGGTTTCCCAACAAGTCTGTTGTCAGAGTGAAATTTGGGAGTTTTGCAAGACAGAAATCCCAGGAACCCAAGTTTGTCATCAACCAGGATGGTGCTATCTGGCTCCAAAGGTTTAGCAAGGTGGGGGAAACCATTTCATTCCCATTTCTTCTCTTCAGCATTGTCTTAATTAAACACATTCTCTGTGGAGCTTCTTTGAAGTCTCTGAAGCCCTTCAAGGGATCAGAAGAGTTGCAGAGAATCTCTCCTAACCTTTGTGGCTTACATGTCCCACTGCTACATCAAACAAGGGAGTCATTGTTCAAACAATGCCATTTTGTTTTTATTTTTATAATGTTTTCCATAGTTGTCATGTTTTACAGATGTGGACTAAAACTGGCGATGAACAGTAGACAAACATGGAAAAAACTGAAGCAGCAGATTCACTGGAAATCTATCTATTTATTTATTTATTTATTTATTTATTTATTTATCCATCCATCCATCCATCCATCCATCCATCCATCCATCCATCCATCCATCCATCCATCTATTTCTTTATCTATTTATTTTGCAATTTTCAGCTGACATAATCATGTGCCTCATGGTGGTTTACAAAAATGAAACAC
Source organism: Python bivittatus (assembly GCF_059951505.1). Lineage (NCBI taxonomy): Eukaryota > Metazoa > Chordata > Lepidosauria > Squamata > Pythonidae > Python > Python bivittatus. The sequence continues at coordinate 1,955,069 of NW_028277107.1, forward strand.
AGATAATACAATAACCAATTCCTAAATACTATGCTGGCTCTTATAAAGGACTCCTGGAAGAGCTCCATTTGACCTTTTCTCTCAAAGGCCAACAGAGTCAAGGGAAACTTAATCTCTCATTGCAAATTATTCCACAGTCTGGAGGTGAAAAAGAAGAAACATCTCCTAGACTCAGATCCCTTGATCTCCCAGAAAGGAGATTCCAGGATAAACAGCTGCTTCCGTTACATGGACCTAGTCTACTATTTCTTTCCTTTGATATCAATCCTAATCTACTCTCCTTTATGTTCCCCTTTTTCTGCTCAGAGTCTGCCTCCCTCCAGGTGTGTGGAAAGTTGTCAGTCTGGATTTTTCAAGGTGGGTCAGGAAGGGGAGCCCATCTGCTGCTATGACTGTGTTTAATGTGCAGAGGGGACCTTCTCCTCAAAGGAAGGTGGGTGACTCCAAAGAGAAGCAGCCCTTCAGTAAGAAGGCTAACACTTCTCCCTGGGTGAAGATCCCACCTTGCTTGATTTATTTCTGAAACATATTTAAAAATAGACAAACTAGGAAGCCAAGATATGAAAGATGAACTGCTATTTCATTCACATGCATCCTCCACCAGGGTTAAAAAGCAGAAAAATGTCCTTGGTGTTTAGGAAACTTCATCACAGTCCCTAAAATTGCACCTTCTTTTGCCACCCCATGCAGCATCTTTGGTGGTGGCGTAGAAAAGACTAGATTAGCAGCTGAACCTGGTAAATGTTACTTTTCTTCTCTTCAGATGCAGATCATTGCACCCAATGTCCAGAAGACCAGCATCCAAAGAAGGAGTGAGATAAATGTGTCCCTAAGGAAATAAGCTTTCTGACCTAAAGTGAATATCTGGGGACCATCTTGGCTTCCCTTGCACTTTTCTTGTCCTTACCTACTGTGCTTGTACTAGCAATCTTTGTGAAACACAGAGACACTCCCATCATTAAAGCCAACAACCGGGACCTCTCTTACATACTCCTCATCTCCCTCCTGCTTTCTGTCTCGACCACCTTCCTCTTCATTGGCCGGCCAAGGAGAGCCACTTGCCTTCTCCGACAGACAGCCTTCAGCATCGTCTTCTCGATTGCTGTCTCTTCTGTCTTGGCTAAAACAGTCATGGTGGTCCTTGCCTTTCTGGCCACAAAGCCAGGGAACAGAGTGAGGAGGTGGCTGGGGAGGAGTCTGGCCAACTTCATCATCCTTTGTTCTTCCAGCATCATCTGCAGCATCTGGCTGGTGGTCTCTCCGCCTTTTACTGATTCTGACATGCACACCCAACCAGGAGAGATCATCCTGCAGTGCAATGAAGGGTCTCTTGCCATGTTTTATATTGCTCTTGGCTACATGGGCTTCCTGGCTGCCATCTGCTTCATGGTGGCTCTCCTGGCCAGGAACCTCCCTGGGGCCTTCAATGAAGCCAAGCTGATCACCTTCAGCATGCTGGTCTTCTGCAGCGTCTGGGTGTCCTTCATGTCCTCCTACCTAAGCACCAAAGGGAAGTACATGGTGGCCATGTAGATCGTCTCCATTTTGGCCTCCAGTGCTGGCCTCCTGGCTTTCATCTTTTTCCCTAAGTGCTACATTATTTTACTAAGACCAGATCTAAATACCAAGGAGCAGCTGGTTGTGAAAGCATAAATCAATATCTGATTACTTCTCCAGTCTTTTTCTCAAAGTCATAATTTTGTGTACATTCTATGTGTTTGCCATCTCTAAAAAGATTGGTAACCCACTAGGCTTCCTAGGTTCAACTTCCTTAATGCCCTCTGCATGTCCTTGCCATGGTTCTGACATGGTCCCACTGCTACCACCTATCCTGCTGAAAGTAAACTGGCCATAATGCCCTCTCCTCTCAGCTCCTTGCATCCACTCCCTAAGTGGTTTCAATGAGTTAAGCCAGTATTACAAGCATGGAGTAATTTCCAGGCTGCACAACTTGAAAAGGTGCTCTTAGAAGGTGTCCTCCTCTCACCATCTCTTCACAGTCTCTGAAGTGGGGTCTCCTTGGACAGCTGAAGGAAGTCCTGGGAAGTGAAGGAGAGGAAATTTTGCTTTGGCAAATTGGTAAAGGTCCAGCTAGGAAATTTCATTTTGCGTGTCTTCTTATCCAGTAAAGTAAACCCTTCAGCAGACCCTTAAGCAGAGGGCCCTCCTGTTGTTTCAGCATGATGGTGTCAAGAGGGCTATTCTTTGCAGTGGAACATGGTCGTTCTTGGGTCATGCAATGGCTTGGAGCTGATCCTGGTTTGCATGAGCAAAGAATGGCAGAAGGAAGTGGAGAAAAGAGATTTCAGGAGAGGCAAGTAGGGGGAGGCAGAAAGAGAAGCGGGGGAAGGAGGGAGTAAAGCTGCAGGAGAGGCAAGGGGGAGGGGGGAGAGTTTCCAGTTTATTTTATTATTTTTCCATCGCACCCTACAACCCAGAGTGGCCAGCATATTGATGTTACCAGAGACCAAATGCTTATTTTTATATTTATTTATTTATATTTCAAATTTAGACACCACCCATCTCACAAGGAAGTGACTCTGGGTGGTTTACAATAAAAACAACAAATAAATATTAGTTAAAGTACAATAAAAATAGTATAAAAACACAATAAAACCAAAGACTTACATAAATAATAATATCTTCCAAGGTGCTGGTGATCAAAAGATATTAACATATGGGAGCATCTTCAAGGTGCTAGCCACCCCCAGGGTTGGTTGTCCCTTTTCTCGCCTCATGCAAGTTGGCAGAGCCACATCTTGACCACTTTCTGGAAGGTCAAGAGAGTAGGGGCCTGCCTCACCTCTAAGTGAGGGGTATTCCATAGGGTGGGAGCCACAGCAGAGAAGGCTCTCCTTCTGGGTCCCACCAGTCAACTTTCCTTCATCGATGGGGTCTGCAGCGTATCCTCTCTGCTTGACCAGGTGGGACAGGTCGATACAATGGGGGTGAGACAGTCCCACAGATCACCCGGTCCCATGCCATGTAGGGCTTTAAAGGTGATAACCAACACCTTGAATTGGAACCGGAAGCAAACTGGGACCCAATGCAGCTCGCACAGCAAAGGTGTGACCTGTGCCATCTTTGGGGCACCCAAAATTGCCCACATGGCTGCATTTTGAACCAGCTTTAGCTTATGGATACCTTTCAAGGGTAGCCCCATGTACAGAGCATTGCAATAGTCTATACGGGAGATGACTAGGGCATGTGTGAGTGACTGGAGGGACTCCTGATCCAGGAAAGGGCGTAACTGGTGCACAACATGTAGTTGAGCAAAGGCCCTCCTGGCCATGACTGCAACCTGCTCTTTGAGCAGGAGTCGAGAGTCCAGGAGGACCCCCAGATTACAAACTGGGTCTGTCTGGGGTAGTGCCACCCCATCCAGAACCAAAGATGGTAAACTTTTGGATACAGAGGAGCCCCCAACCCACAGCCAGGTAATCTTACAATAGAGATCGTGCTGATACTCCTGGTAGTGCTTGTTGTCTGGACTACCTCAAAGGGCTACCACGGGGGAAGCCCTTGGTATCTGAGAAGGTTTTCTGCATCTTGGCCTCCGGGGCTGGGCTGCTGGGCTGCATCTTCCTCCCCATGTTGCACCAACTCAGGGCTGATGTGGATACCAAAAACATCCGATGTTAGAATAGATCAGAAAAGTTACTTTAGCCAGCTGTTTCCTCAGTAAGACCAAATAATAGTATTTAAGAATTGAAACTCCTAAACAAACAAACAAACAAACCGGCCATGAAGTTCTTTTAACTCTATGTCTTGATAAAAGTGGAGAAACACTGAAACAAATATTTTGACTTTCTTTATTTAACAGAAAAGGGACAGAGAGAGAGAGAGAGACAGAACGAAGCAATAATAAAAGAAAAAAGAAAGAAGAGACCAAATCTTTAATACAGATGTAGATACAGCTATGACAGGCAGTTTGGTCTAGTGGTTAAAGTGCTGGGCTAGTAACAAATCAAATCAAATCAAATCAAATCAAATCAAGTGTATATACTGATATGCAGAATGGTAGAATTCAAGATTTAGGAAATCGAACCCCCCATCCTTAACTGACAAGTGCATCTTTTTCAAAAATATCTTCAGAATGGAGAACTCTAGACAACCATATGGAACAGTACATTGATAAATATTTAATGTATAATGTATAAATAAATATATATTGAATGTACCTGTGTCTAGGAATTGCATGCATCATATCAAGTCATTTATCTTCCCATTGAAAGTGTTTAATTTATCCAAAAGGGAGAGGCAGAAACTCTCCCAAATCAACCTCCAATAAAACCTCTTTATATCCAACTTTCATGGAATTATCAGAGACAGATCAAAGAATAGCTAAACAGTTGTTAAATTCAGTACATGTAGAAAAATCATCATCACTTTCTCTACGAACACCCAGATCTTTGTCATCTGGCATCCGTTCTGACTTAGACCAGTAATCCTCCAATTGGCCTAACTGGGTTCATCAAGTGCACCAGAGCCTCTATGGAAAAATTGTCAGGATATAATACTGATTGATGGACTAATCAGTTAGGTAAAAAACCATGGCTAATAATAACCTAGCTATTGAATCCAAAGAAGTATCAAAAATCAAAGTGGAAAGTGGACATCCCTGTTAAGTCTTCACAGACAGAAGAAGTAGATGAAAAAGACCATTGACCTTCACCTTCAGTTTGGGGGCTGCATAGGGAATCCAGACCCATCTTACAGAGCCTTTGGGCCATCCACATATGGTGAAGCTCATATAAATCACAATGCCTGTTACCTTTATTAAGAACTTATTCCACATCACAAGATAGCACAGGGGTTTGTGTGTGTGTGTGTATGTGTGTGTGTGTGTGGACATATGATCTTTTTCTGTTTTTCTGCAGATCAATCAAATCTTCTACCAGCGGAATGTGGTCTGATCTGTGCTTAGTTCTCACAGATCTCACTTGATCATTTCTTAAAAGAAGTCCTGGTTTGTTTCAGGACAAAGGCTAAATGGATAACCACTTTTTAATAAACATGATTTCCCCTCTCTCTAAATAGGAAAACCTGAAGCCAAACTATTGATCAATATAATGAATGAAAGTTCTCAACGCTGAGGAGAAGGAGTGTTTATTGCAATGATTGTTGGGTGCCTGCTTTCAAGACAGAGGGACCCTGAACCCCCCTGAAGTCCACTTATAAACTTCTACCACTGTCCCTCTTGGCACAAGGTCAAATGCACGAGGCAGAGGTCCAGATACTGAAGTGGTGAGGCAGGATGAGCAGTTAGCTGAGTCAGGTCGGGATGTAAAACAAGAAGTACAGGTCTCTCCTTCTGGGGAGAGGCTTGGAAGAGCTGGTCCTTTGCTTGCACAGTTCAGCTCGAAAGGTGGTAGAAAGATCACGTCATGCCTTCAGGAGGGAGGAAGAAAGTGGATCAGGTGGTTGAATGCAGGGCCATCCCCCCCTAAGAGCTTTCTTTTGCTGTCTGCGCACCCATCCTTCCACAGGATGCCCCGAGTTTCACTTGAGGGGTTTTATCTGCCCATTGTATCTACCGTAGACACGTGGCCAATCAAGAATAAAAGCCTATTTAGAGTTGTGTTTGATCATTAGAGATTGCTGAGTTTGCACCCGCTCTCTTACAAAGTCAAAATAGTCACCAACTTTAGAGTCATTCAGTGGCTTTGTGTAGACAGGGAATGTCCATGGCCAGTACTGCTGTTCCGCGGTGGCAGTCTGGCAGTTGAAATGTCCATGTATGCAGCGGTCAGCGGGAGGAAGAGGCAGGCGTTTTCAGCCAGCGCAGGGACCTTTGCTTGAAACAGATCCATGCCCAAGATAAGAGATTGGAAGACGACTCCTGAGGTGACTGCAATCCTCATGAGTTCCTATTGACGTCCACTGAACAAAAAGACAATCCTTCACCACTCTTGTAGGGGAGTCTTCTTCTATTTTGAGATCTGAAGCATTTTTCCCTGCAGGGCAGAATACTTTGCCTGCTCTCAAACGCCTGGTGCCTCCCTTCACCCACACTTTTGCTCCTGTGGCCTCAAACTGTCTTTCTTCCTTTCCCTTCCTCTGGGCAGGGGGTTCCCTTTGTCACAGGAGGGGAGGGGATGTTGTGCAGGATCAGTTGCGCCGCTCTCTCTCCCGCTGGGAGGCTCCCTTTAGGTCTCTCAGGGCCTAGCTGGAGAAGCATTCCTTGGTGGCCAGGGTCTATTGCATCCTTCCCCCATACATCTATGCCCAGTAGCACCAAGTCTGCTGTTTTTTATTGACATTGATGTCACTGGGCACTCTCCGTGTGCTCCTGCACCTTCCTCAATGCAACCACCAGCAGGAAAGCATCAGGGTCTGACTTCCTCACATGGAACGTGCGAAGCTTCTCTCCTGGGGGAGGTTTTGATATTGGGCAAGACTAGGTGGGGGTCAACAAAGCGTTGATGGAACTTCAGTTTGGCTTGATCCAATAGTGGTCTACTCCCCTTCAACAATTTGTGGCCAGAGAGGAGGGTGGAAAGTTCCAAGTTCCTTGTACTACCTGTGAAGACACATGAGTCTTGTCAGCCCCCCTTGCTTTCTAGGACCTCCCAGTCTTTGCCAAGAAGGATTCGCGGAAGTCTGGGGGTGGCTGGAGCTGAATTTTTAGACCCACAGCCCTGGTCACCTGCGTGGATTGAAACATAAAGAGGGGATCTCGCACTCACACATTCACTGGGCACAAGATACAAAAACAGGCAATTACCAACTATGAAGTCTCAGGTTCAAGCAACTGTTGGGCTCAAAACCAAAACTCCTTTTACTACCAATGTCGAAGCGGGCAGTCAGGGACAGCATCGTCCGGACAAATGATCCGGTGCCAGTCAGGTGAAGTTGCCTGGTCTCGGTCTGTTGACCTGGTTAGTCTCAGGCTCCTGGCTGCCTCGCCAAACTGTTAGGAAGAAAGCCTATGAGGTTTGCCTCTGAGCCGGGAATAAACACACAGGTGGTTGCTTGAAGGAGAGGGAAGACTTCCACCATCAGGACCTCTGGAAGGAGGAGAACCACTGCAAAGCAGGGCATTCCCTCAGACACACTGCAGAAGAAGGCCATGGTCAGGGGTACTGAAGGCGACTGAGAGATCTAGGAGGACTGCATTCCTCCAATCCTGGTCTCTCCATAAGTCATCCAGAATTGCAACCAATGCAATTCCCATCATGTATCCTGGCCAGAATCTGAGCGTCAGCCCTTTCAGGCAAGCCAGGTCAGGAACTGGACACCACAAAGCCTATGGGAGCTCTGCGATGTTGTTGCGGGGCTCAAGAACAGAATCTTGAAAGCCCGTCAGAGTTTCCCACTGACCTCTTTTCTGGGATACAGAATCAAGACAGGATTATTTTTGCTCTCTTAAGTAAGAAAAATGCTGAATTCCATTTCCTGTCTGCTGCTTTGCTCCATCTGCTCCCTCTACTCGGGACAGAACTTCCTCTAGAACCTCTCTTAAAATGGAAGCTTGGAGATATTCTACAGTTGTCAAAAGCAGCTGGATGGAGAAGGCTTCCTGATCGGGGGGACACCACAGCCTGCTTCGTCCTGACCCCATGGAAATAACCCCCTTTCTCCCCTCTTTGCATGAGGTGCTGTGTTGCACACAGCAACCCCCAGAGGGCTCCCTCTGCAAAGAGAGGGGACACCATGTGCTTCAGCGTTGGGCCACTGGAGGGCGACGGCCACAGGTGGCTTTTCAGAGGAGGGTGGGAAGGGAGTGACATCACTACTTCTTGCCTCTCTAGGATGCTGCACTCTCTCTCTTTAATCCTTTGAGCTTTGCAGGAGGTAAAAGGCTGCAGGAAAGTCTTGCAGGGAAGAGACCCAGAGGAGGCCCTGGGGGAGGAAGGAGAGTTGGCATTGCAAATCTCCAGCAGGGAAGAAGAAAAGCTCTGCAAGGAAGGAGGTGCCCGAGATTGTGCCTGCATTCTCACCACTGGTGAGAATGTGCCTGCTGGTCAGGCTGAATTAGAGTGGGATCCTCTGCAGTTCAACAATCTTAGGAGGGTGAGTGAACCAGTGACTTGGCTCTCAAAAGCAAACCCTGGAGAAAGGGAAATGGAACATCCCAAGCCAGGCTCATTTCATTGGCAATTCATTGTATCTGAACTGGACTTTGGGGGTTTGTTAACCTGTTTGGGGTTTGGCATGTTGTGTGAATCCCGCTTGTAGGGACATGTAGATACGGGTTTTTGAAAAGCCAGCCCTTCCTTCTGAGAAAAAGAAACAGAAAATGCTCCAAGATGCATTTGAAGGGTTATGTGTAAACTGAATAACTATTGAATGAAGGATTACATGATTATTAAGAAAAAGGTGTATGTGTAAAATGTTGAGAAAAGGGGCATTGTGTAAAATGATAGCCAGAGGGCTGAGAAGGGGGCTTTGTGTAAACTGATACCTGCTGAGGAGAGGTCAGGGGGAAGGAATGTCAGGAATGTTTAGTAGGTGACTGACCAGAAAAGGGAACCAAACCATATAAGGGCATAAGAAAAACCTCATCTTCATTATAATGTTAATTAGTTCTGCCCTTGTAAGAATATCTTTGTCCCCAAGGGGTGCCACCCTGCTCTCTCTTGGTGCATGGTGTGAGCACCCAGACTTTTGCTTGGCCAAATAAAACGCTGTTTAGAGAAGTCCCTGCTTGAAGTCTCTTGTTTTGTGCTGCTGATTGATTTCAAGTTTTCTGGGTAGCCGTGAACCTTACACATTTACTGGGTATTCCAAGTGCTTGACGGAAGTCAGTCCCCTATTTTGCAACACACACACAGAAACACACAAATAAACACTTGTTATCATCCTCTTGCAGCTTACCTTGCAAGAGGTAAGGTTCAGGTTATGCCAATCAGCTGCCCGGCCCTCAGTTCCTATCTGCTCAATGCCACCCCAGTCCTATACCAGCTCAGAAAAATGGTGCCCTCCATGGGGATGAGTGTTGTTCAATGGTGAAATCCATCACTTTCTAATTCCTGGAATTTCTTTTCTTTTCCATCTCAGACACAGAAACTGGAAGCCTTTTGTAGGTCCTCACGTACAAACAAAATTCTCTCTTGGACAAAGAGGGCTGAATGGCCTGCTGTGGTCATTCCTGCAGCTAGAGCAACAGTCCTATGAATGAAAAGGCATTTGGAGAGCCACAACTTTCCCTGGACCCCTTTGGTGTTGCAGTACAGGACAGAGAAAGAATGGAGACACAACCCTTAGCAAGTGAGGGAACTGGAGAAGGCCCTTCTGCTGTTCAGCCTGGGAGGTGTGGGGAGATCTGGGAAAGACCAGGGCAGAAGATCCTGGAGGAGGAAACCATCCGTTTAGACGTTCAGCCCCAGAACTTCAGGAGCATCCAATACCAGGAGGCTGAAGGTCCCCGGGGATTTTGCAGCCGTCTCCACTACTTTTGTCATCAATGGTTGAGACCAGAAAAGCACACAAAAGCACAGCTGCTGGACCTGGTTGTTCTGGAGCAGTTCCTGGCCCTTCTGCCCCTGCAGATGGAGAGCTGGGTGCGGGAGTGCGGAGCAGAGACCAGCTCCCAGGCAGTGGCCCTGGCGGAAGGCTTCCTCCTGAGCCAGGCAGAAGAGCAAAACGAGCCGGTCAAATTGCAGGTGAGAGACCTTCATTTTGGGAGCCCAGAAGGGGTCTAAACCGAATAAACAATGCATTTGAATTCTTAACCCCTCCCGATGAGAGTTTTCTGGGATTCCTAATATGTGGAGATGTTTCACTAATTCTTGTGGGACACTGTTGCGTTATCCATTCTAGAAGATAGATTTGGGACAGCCGTTCCGTTCTCACTTTCCAGCCTTGCTTATGGACACTGGGGGCTTTGAAGTTGTCTTCAGAGAACAAGAATCCACCTCATGTTGTGTGATGTCTGTTAATTCCTCTTCTTTTCTCCTGCCTCCTATTTCAAGTCCTTCGCTGTGGGCATCAGAGATCCTGAGGGAAGGAGGAATCCATCCAGTCCCCCTCAGGACCCATTTTCCAGGAGGATCTCTCAGGAAGATCCAAGTCAGGACAGCTCAGGAGGTAATCGAAGGCCCTCCCATTCCCCAGAGGGATCCCAGCTGTCTCATCTTTTCTATGTATTCTCTTCTCTAGAATGCCTCCTCCTATTTTATTAATTCTGCACTTTAAAATTCTCTCTCCCTCACAGGGAAGACTCGAACGAAGTTGTCTGCTCTTTCTGGTGTAGCTGAAACAGTGGCTGAACCTCCAGCTCCAGTAAGAGGAAGAAATTTATCTATTGAATTTGTATTCTCCCTTTCTTTCAGGCAGTCAAGCTGGTTTATGTAGGACTCTCTCCTTCCATTTTTCCCCCTTTTTTGGGCCTGGGTGTTTTCTTGTCCTTGAGCAACATTGAATGGGGAATGGGAGATTCAAGTTGCCCTCAGTCACCTTAGCCTCCTCTGAAGTCTGTGGTTTGGATACCATCGTTTGTAATTCCTCCCCTGAGATTCTTATTAGGAAATGTTTTTTTTAAGACCGGTACTTAACTCACCTTCTGCTACTTAATCTTCCTACTATTTGTTTACAATAACTGATTTTGTAAAAAAAAGTTCCTCAAGTGACAGGAATAATATTACAGCCATAGCAACCGCTAAACAGAGACCCATTCTTTTTTTAATTGCTTGACTTGGAATTGTGCAAGCCTGTTCAAAAATAACTAAAACTCAGATTGGCACAGTGCCATTTTTAAAAGGCCTTGTTTCCAACCACTGATATGAAATACAAGCACATCAGATTAAGACATGAGCCAGGCTATTAACATCCAATGAAAATGGCCAGATAGAAAAGATTTTAAGTAGAAATTGTTCTGAAAGAGCATATAATCAAGGCCCTTTTGCCTTGCAAAGTAGTTTCTAATCCTCTCTTTTCTACCTGGATTTGGAAGCCAAAGAATCCAGCTTGGCAAAGGCTGAGAAATGTCCTTCCCAGAAAATTGCCTCCATTTTGTTGTCTCACATTCAGCCAACGGCTCAGACTACTAGCACCTTTCTGGCAGTCTGAGGAGGAGAAGAACCCGGCTTGTGTGCCTTTGGATATTTATGGTCCCCCACCCAAATCCCTGGGCTGTGCTCTCCCAGCACTTCATGAAGTTGTTGAGGTGGGCACAATAGTTCCTTCTGGGGACACCGTAAGCCCTTTGCTAAAATGCTAGAAAGAATCTCTCCGCCCCCCGATTTTCTTCTGCAAACCCAGGAAGGATTGGAGACCTGATAGGTCGAGTTTCTGAAGCCCATCTGCCAGTTGGTCCTCTCAAGGCGCTGAGAGTCTTTTGAAGGTGGGCGCATGGATCGCTTGATGGATTGATCCAGGAAATTGGGGTTGGTTTCACTGAATGGCACTGAAAGGCCTGCAGAAGCAATCAAGTTGATCAAGCCTGCCAGAAATATTTCTTCTGTCAAAAGCTTTTGGCTCTTTCCATTTTCTCACCTAAACCTTGGAATCTCACCAAGCGTTGCCATTGAACTTAGTGCAATGCTTTGCTTTGGGAATTTGTGAAGAATAGGACAGATCTTGGAAATCCTCCTGGGCCTGTTTTTTTCATTTTTCCTTGTTCAGGAGTGTCTTGTGTCCTTCGAGGATGTGGCTGTGTATTTCACCGAGGAGGAGCGGTCTCAGCTGGATCCTCACCAAAAAGCGCTGCATTGGGAAGTCATGCTGGAAAATTATAGGAACGTGGCCTCTCTGGGTAAGGGTTTGCTTCTCTCCCATGAGAGAGTTTGGAAAAAGATTTTCTAATTAGTTGCCATCAGCTCATCTCTTTGGAGGGGGGGAAGGAAAAGATCTGGCCTTTTCCTGCTCGAAGGAAGGAAGGACGTCATTGGCTCTCTGCTTAGATGCATCCCCTGCCATTTCTCATCTGGTGAATTTTTCCATTTATTTTTAAAGGTAACAGTGAGAAACTCACTCCTTGGCTTGAGGAGATGCTCAGCTCCATCACACTGATTTCATCCTTTTGGGCGCAGATGCTTCCCTGTCTGTCCTCTGAAGGGTTCTCATTTATTCAGGCTGTTGGGTTAATGACTTGTCTTCCTTTTGATTTCTACCCTGAGCCTTGGGGTTAAGGGAAAATGGTGCTGTTTTTCCATTGCAAACATGCTGTTTAGGGTTAATAGAAAAGCTCTAGAATTTTTTCTCTGCAACCATTTGATTTTGGCCAGAGAAAAATGAATAGCAAATGGAAGGCAGTTTGGGTAGGAAAAAAGGACAAATTTTAAAATTGATTTAGTTGTCACTGGTCTTTCCTGTTATTGACCACCCTCCGATAAATGTTAGGTTTTCTCTCTCAACGCTGACTCTGGGTAAGGTTTGACTATATAAGGATGATTCTAAACAAACCGGATGCTGTAGATGTTTTCAAAGCTTTCATGGCTCATGACAATAGAAATTATCATTTCTATACCATGTGATTGTAAGGATACAAATGGGCAATATATTGAAATTTGGGGAAAATTCAGAAGGAAAATCATATGACCTCCTACAGTCTGATCTTTTCCCCCACCCTTGCTATCATGTTCATTTCTCTTTTCCTTTGAAGGTGATCATGGCTATGAGAATAAAGATCCCAGTGAAAAATTCAAAGTGATCAGGCATGGAGGTGGAATGGACAAGGAACTGGAGATGCAACTAGAGAAGCATGAAAGAAACAAGTCAAAGATTTGGAATCAGGAAACCTCATTTTCCATGGATGCTGAGACGCAGGGCTTTCTTGCCCAACAAGGAAAAATAAAGGAAAAGTATACTGGAAAAAGTATAAGACTATTAAAAGACCAATTAGTTGTAAATGAACACTCTCCACCCCAAACCAAAGGAGAAGATTCTATCTGCAGAGACGGTAGAAAAAATCACAATTGGACTTTCACTCTTTACTATGCAAATGGGTCCCTTATTTCTCATAAAAGGATCCACACAGGGGAGAAGTCATATAAGTGCATGGAGTGTGGAAAGAGCTTCTCTCAAAATAAATACCTTATGTATCATAACAGAATCCACACAGGGGAGAAACCATATAAGTGCTTGGAGTGTGGAAAGAGCTTCTCTCAAAATACATTGCTTATGAGACATAAAAGGACCCACACAGGGGAGAAGGCATATAAGTGCCTGGAGTGTGGAAAGAGGTTTCGTACTAGGAGTGAACTTACTTCCCATAAAAGGATCCACACAGGGGAGAAACCCTATAAATGCATGGAGTGTGGAAAGACTTTTAGTGAAAACACTCATCTAACTTCCCATCATAAAAGGATTCACACAGGGGAGAAGTCATATAAGTGCATGGAGTGTGGAAAGAGCTTTACTACTAGGAGTGAACTTATTTGTCATAAAAGGACCCATACAGGGGAGAAGCCATATAAGTGCATGGAGTGTGGAAAGAGCTTCTCTCAAAATACATCCCTTATATGTCATAACAGGATCCACACAGGGGAGAAACCATATAAGTGCCTGGAGTGTGGAAAGAGCTTCAGGACAAGCAATCAACTTACTTCCCATAAAAGAATCCACACAGAGGAGAAACCATATAAGTGCCTGGAGTGTGGAAAGACTTTTCGTCAAAGCAGTTCTCTTACGTCCCATCATAAAAGAATCCACACAGGGGAGAAACCATATAAGTGCCTAGAGTGTGGAAAGAGCTTTACTTCTAGGAGTGAACTTACTTCCCATAAAGGGATCCACACGGGGGAGAAACCGTATAAATGCATGGAGTGTGGAAAGAGCTTCAGAAGCAGCAGTCACCTTATTGGCCATAAAAGGATCCATACAGGGGAGAAGCCATATAAGTGCATGGAGTGTGGAAAGAGCTTTACTACTAGGAGTGCTCTTACTTACCATAAAAGGATCCACACAGGGGAGAAGCCATGTAAGTGCATGGAGTGTGGAAAGAGCTTTACTACTAGCAGTGGTCTTACTTACCATAAAAGGATCCACACAGGGGAGAAGCCATATAAGTGCATGGAGTGTGGAAAGAGCTTCTCACAAAATACATCCCTTATGTATCATAAAAGGATCCACACAGGGGAGAAACCGTATAAATGCATGGAGTGAGGAAAAAGCTTCAGAATAAGGAATCACCTTATTCTCCATAAAAGGATTCACACAGGGGAGAAGCCATATAAGTACATGTAGTGTGGAAAGAGCTTTTCTCGAAATACCTCCGTTATGAGTCATAAAAGGATCCACACGGGGGAGAAACCTTATGAATGCATGGAGTGTGGAAAAAGCTTTACTGAAAGCAGTAATCTTCCCATAAAAATATCAACACGGTTGAAGCCATATAAATGCCTGGAGTGTGAAAAAAGCTTCAGGGAAAGGAATGACCCAATTTCACATACGCAGATCTGTTTGGCTGAGAATCCATGTAAATTCTAGATTTAGTTGTTTAAATCTATACTTTCTCTATTTGTATACACTGAACTAGGAAAAGAAGATTTCTTTGAGTCTGACCCTCACAACCAGCAGCCCAAGAGAAATTAATTTGCCATTGGAAATAAAAGGGCCGTTTTAATTATGAACTGGATTTTTGAATGTACTGTTATTTTAGGTGGCCAATGCTATTGCACACCAATAAGAGAAATTTATTGTTTATTAAATTTACGTTTATCCCAGTGCCAGAAGGCATTGTTTGTCTCCTGTCCAGGAATAAACATGCAGGCAGAGAGAGAAGAGCTGATTTTCCAGAGCCAGATACATAAGAGGATCAGCTGTGGGGCAGCCATGCTCGGTTTCTCCAGGAGTTCCCTTATAGGGCAGAGCCTCTTGTTCCTGGAAAGGTGAGAAGGAATGCCGGCCCTCGAGGAATGCTTGGAGAAGGTGATTCCCAGATTCCAAGAGAGCTGAAATTGGTAGGATCTTTAGAAGGGAGCCTTCTCAAGTCAGGCGCCCTCCTGCGCTGGGGTTTCCTGTGGTTCCCTTACCTGGCATGGTCTAATTGGCATCTAGATCCCTTCAGAGAACAAATCTTCTTATGATCTGATTAAGGCTTCAAGGAATGTTGGCCCTTCCTACCAGGTCTTTGTTCTTTAATTCTGGGCTGGGCTGGAGGACTCCCGATTCTTCCTGCTACGTTTTTAATCTTTTTAGGTGAGCCTCTTCTTACTATAATTTGATCATATCCCTTGATTGCTGTTCAGATAAATGATGGTAGGTGAGACAATCAGGAAGCTTTGACTTCCTGCTGACCGGGGCAGGGGGGGAGATTTGATTTCCTTCTCACAATCCCTCCTTTTTCTTTTTCTGCAAAAACAAAATATGTTATGCACAGTCAGTAAGGGAATCTTGTAGCTATACATCATTCTGTGAATCAGATTCATATTTTTGGCCATTCTGCATCAAGATTAGGGGTCCCTGCCTTGGGGAAAGGTGTTGATCTTGCTTTGAGAACAGAAGAGCATCCCCTACAATGCCCCAAGCAGGAGGGTAAACCCTGAGCAAAACAGCAAACAAATATTCCTGTTACCACCAAGCCCATAATTCCCAGAAATGTTGTCTTCATCCAGGCAAAGTTCAGTAACCAGGAGGCAAGCCGTGAGAAATCAGAGAAGCCATGACTGTAGCCAATGTTGTGAACCAAAGTTTTTAACTCCTGTATATTTCCCTGTATCAATTTGGAATTACCAACCAAATTAAAACAGCACATGCCTTCAGGAAGGAGAAGGAAAGTTGAATGCAGGGTGGTCCACCCCTGTGGTGTCCTTGGGGCTCTCTGAGCTTGGTTGTTTTCTTGGAAACGTTTCTTGCTAGCACTGAAGATGTAACCCAGCCAGGTAACGAAACGTTTGCAAGGAGACAACCAAGCTCAGAGAGCCCCAAGGACTCCACAATTCGACCCTGAGCCACACATGTTCTCTTCTATTGGTCAGTCCACCCCTGCAAACTCACTCTTGCAGTCTGCGCGCCCAGCCCTCCGCAGGATGCCCTGAGTTTCACTTGAGGGGCTTTACCTGCCCATCGTATGTATTGTAGACAACAATAAAAGCCTATTTAGAGTTTTGGATGATTATTAGAGAGTGCTGAGTTCGCATCTGCTCTCTCACAAAGTTAAAATAGTCATCAATCTTAGAGTCATTCAGTACCTCTGTTTCGACAGGGAATGTCCCTTGCAAGTCGTGGAGTCCCTTGTGAGTTCCTATTGAAGTCCACTGAAGAAAAGGACAATCCTTCGCCACTCTTGTAGGGGAATCTTCTTCTATTTGGAGATGCGAAACCGTGAGAAATCAGAGAAGCCCTGACTATAGCCAATGTTGTGAACCAAAGTTTTTAAATCCCGTATATTTCCCTGTATCAATTTGGAATTATCAACAAAATTAAAACAGCACATGCCTTCAGGAAGGAGAAGGAAAGTTGAATGCAGGGCGGTCCACCCCTGTGGTGTCCTTGGGGCTCTCTGAGCTTGGTGGTTTTCTTGGAAACATTTCTTGCTAGCACTGAAGATGTAACCTAGCCAGGAAACGAAACGTTTGCAAGAAGATGACCAAGCTCAGAGAGCCCCAAGGACTCCACAGTTCGACCCTGAGCCACACATGTTCTCTTCTATAGGTCAGTCCACCCCTGTGAGCTCTCTCTTACGATCAGCGCGCCCAGCCCTCCGCAGGATGCCCCAGTTTCACTTAAGGGGCTTTACCTGCCCATCGTATGTATGGTAGACACATGGCCTATCAGCAGTAAAAGTATGTTTAGAGTCTTAGTTGATTAGTTAGTTAATCTTAGTCGCACCCACTCTCACAAAATCAAAATAGTCACAAATTTTAGAGTCATCTGTGGCTTTGTGTCGACAGGGAATGTCCCTTGCCAGTCATGAGGCACAGACGTGGAGACCCAATATTTATACTGCTGGTCAGTGATGGCAGTCTGGCACTTGAAATGTCAGTGAATGCGGCGGGCAGGGTAAGAGGTAGGCATTTTCAGCCAGCACAGGCACCTTTGCTTTAAGCAGATTCACGCTCCAAGTCAGGAGTTTGGAAGAC
Source organism: Python bivittatus (assembly GCF_059951505.1). Classification (NCBI taxonomy): domain Eukaryota; kingdom Metazoa; phylum Chordata; class Lepidosauria; order Squamata; family Pythonidae; genus Python; species Python bivittatus. The sequence goes on from NW_028277107.1 coordinate 1,972,036, forward strand.
TCCTCCTGAGGTGACCGCAATCCTCCTTGTGAGTTCCTACTGAAGTCCACTGAAGAAAAGGACAATCCTTCGCCACTCTTGTAGGTAATATTATATTTGGAGATGCGAAGCATTTTTTCCTGCAGGGCAGAATACTTTGCCGGCTTTCAAATACCCGGTGCCTCCCTTCACCCACACTTTTGCTCCTGTGGCCCCGAATTGTCTTTCCCCCTTTCCTTTCCTCTGGGCAGGGGGTTCCCTTTGTCACAGGTGGGGAGGGGATATTGTACAGGATCAGTTGCACCGCTCTCTCTCCTGCTGTGCAGCTCCCTTCAGGTCTCTCTGGGCCTAGCTGGAGAAGCATTCCTTGGTGCCCAGGGTCTATTGTATCCCCCCCCCCGTACATCTATGCCCAGTAGTGCCAAGTCTGTTGTGTTTTATTGACACTGATGTTGCTGGGCACTCTCCGTGTGTTCCTGCACCTTCCTCATGGCGACCACCAGCATGAAAGCATCAGGGTTGGACTTCCTCACATGGAGCATGCGAAGCTTCTCTCCTGGGGGAGGTTTTGATATTGGGCAAGACTAGGTGGGGGTCAACAAAGCCTTGATGGAGCTTCAGGATGGCTTGATCCGATAGTGGTCTCCTCCCCTTCAAGCATTTGTGGCCAGAGAGGAAGTGGACTGGCTGCTTTGGGAGGCCTTCTGTGTGAAAGCCCAGTGCCAATATCCCAAGAGATCTCCAAAGATTGGCTTTGCCTCTCAGGGCAGAGAGTGGCCGAGTCCATGTCCAGTGGATCACCTTCGTAGGGATCCTTGAGCCTTGTTAGGGTTAATTCCCTGATCATGCAGTGGAAGATGAAGCTGCTAGGCTGACTCTTACTGCCACAGGGAGGACAAATCTTGGGAGGTCAGCATAACTCTAGAATTGCACCCCCAGATTGCAGGCCTTCCTGCTGTGAATGGGTGTGGGTGAATGCCAACAGCCCTGAGACAAAACATGGACTGCTCATGACATTTTTACTTCAATGAAAACGATATAGATGTCAAGTGCTAAGGACTTTAATATCTTCTCATTCCTAATAATTTCCTAGAATGACAACTTGAAAACCTGGAGAGAAAGAATCTGCACTGACAGGAATTTATAGAGTGCCTCGATTGCTTCCAGAGCCAAAAAGTTCTTAAAAAGATTTTGTTTTGTTTTCAGATAGACCATACCAGTCCATGGAGGCTCGACCAAATATTGTCCTAAACATCGTTTCCCTTTTGTCCATAATATCCATATTGAGGGACAAAGATGAAAACCATCTCCCATTTCGTTTAAAAGTAAAACTCAGGAAGACCCCCTTGAGGGCCAATGCTGGATTCTTGTTGCAAAGCAGAGAAGGAGATTGCTGATCAAAGTGGAAATGCAAAGCAGTCCTGGGGGCAGCCCAGCAATTCAGAAATAGGGCAAAAATGGACCTCCCTCCCCCTTCTCTGAGCTGTTGCTCCTCTGAGGTTGCCTAGGTCTTCCTCAGAAAACTGATTACTTTTTCCTAACTGTAGCTGCTGGAAGAAAATAAATTTGAAAAAGAAAACATTTGAAATGCAGATCTTTATTCTAAAAAGAAAGACTGACATTGTCCATTTCCTGCAATCACCTTTTTTACAAGCAAGCTCCCCCCCTCCCCCCCGCTTCAGGTCTGATGGACTGGAAGGAAAATATATCTTTTGAAAAACAGGATCAATATCAGAGATTACATGATTGGTTATGTTTGGCATTCTTTGCTACCCAAGTTTCAAAGAGCCAAATAAAACTTGAGACGAGACTTTTTTGAAAGTTAACAGATGGATTTTGATGAAGACACAGCTGGGTGAGCCCAATCAGTAATGGCTGAACCACACCTTCCAAAGCAAACATCAGAGGCTTTATAGATATTTACAAATGTAATCAGATAGTACATCCCCTGATGCCCATACAAGGGATTTTTGGGATGGTCTAGGGGAGGGGTAAAGGTGGGTCCTAAAGAGGCGAATCTAAGTTTAACTTTTTCTTCTGGTTACCAAGGAAACCCTCCATGTCGGTCCTTTTCTCTTCCTTGGAATTCGGGGTCTCTACTGGCAACTTTCTCTTCCTGGTACCAGGCTAATTTACAGCTTGCTTGTTCAAGGACAGTCAGGCATCTCACGGCTAATTGTTTCTAAAGGAAATGGGGTGGGGGAATGCTGTGCTCTTTAGGAGGCAAAAGCAAGTTGCAAGTTAAAGTTTTTAAAAACATAATATAAAATAGAGTGCCCTGTTACATGTATGTTTAGACATTACGTGAAATATATATAGAGAAAGAGTATAAAATTGTGTATTAAAATAATGCCCTTCCTTTCCTACCTTTGCTTTTGAACATAAGATGCTTCTTATGTATTCAATTAATTAAGCAAGATACATCATTAACACTTTCATTGGTTAGTATGTCAGCAAAAGCTTAATGGTCCAAAGGCAAACAAGCAGTTAATTTTTATGAGTTCTTCATCAATGGAACACAGTCCTTAGGGATGGTTTAAGGAACAGTATCGCCACTGGTCTGTTAGCCAAAGGTTGCCTTGTTGGGGACATCTTTTCCGTCTCTTGAATTAAAAGCGCTGTAGCTGCAATTGAGCGAAGGCAGGAAGGCCAGCCTTTCACCACGGCATCCCTGGTTTTGGGTAGATAAGCAACAGGAATCCTTTTCAGGGCCTAATTTCTGGGTAAGGACTGCTAGTGCGCATCCTTGTTTTTCAGTAACAAACAAATCAAAGCCTTTAGACTGATCAGGAAGGGCAAATTAAGAGCTACCATTCAATTCAATGATCAAGGCTTGAGTCTTCACATTCCCCCAGAACAGGCTTATCTTTGTTTTTATCCAAGCCAACTGAAGCCAGCCCACTTGATGTAACTTCCTATGGATACCCAAAGCCTCTGTCATTTTTTCTATTACTTCCGACACAAAGGCTGACCCTCTGTCGCTGCTCAAGACCCTTGGGGTACCGAACCTACAAAACATCTCTTGATATAATTTCTTAGCTGTAATTACTGCTCCATTATTCTTAGTAGGGAAAGCCTTTGGCCATCCATTAAATCCATCGATTACTACTAACAAATATTTATTCCCTCTTTGCATTACTGGAAGTTTGTCAATATAATCAATGTATAACACTGCCCATGGTTCGAATTGCCTTTGGTGTAAAATGGGAATTTGTGGCTGTGAATAGTCCTGTTTTTCAAATAGACAAATTGGACAATTATTAACAACATGAGAAATAAGTGGGCGATGTTGGTTTGTTAATCCCCATCATTTTCCTCTATGGAGAATTTTCTCTACACCTTCATGTCCTATGGCATGTAAGTCAAAAACAAGGTCTTCTATATCAGATTTCATCATACTAACAACAGCAGAGGAAGCAGAGTGTACTAAAGCATCAACAGCTCTATTTAAATCAACTGCCCATGAAGTCCCAGATTTTTGATGTGCCTTAATCCAGTAAACAGTAGCCTGTATGTTAAGTATTAAGTTATAAATTCGCTGCCACTCTTCAGATTGTTTCAATGGTCCGCCCAAACTATTAGTCCACCCATCTTTGACTCAAAAAGGCAGAAATTCTGTTAAAGCTTGGTAAATATACCAACTGTCTGATAAGACATGTACGAATTTCAGACCTGAAGCATCCACTTTTTCTAAAAGTATCCGCAGAGCAGTAACTTCTGCCTCTTGAGCACTTTTATTTTGTAATTCATGTCGAAAACCCTGACCGGAAGTAGAAACCCCTGCAGCTGCAGTCAATCCCCCATCAATAGCCCAGAAATCAAAATCAGGCTGAGTAGGAGGAAGAACACCACATTGAACTAATGGTGTTACTTCTTCCCCCGGACAAAAGCAAAAAGAATCACCTGTTCCCATTAGCCTAATTAAAGGGTCCGGTGAAGAAAGAGATTCAAAATCATAGCCTTTAAGGCGCAAATACAAAAGCCATTGAGCAAGCTTGGTATTGCTAACATGAGGAAAATGCTTGCCCTGTAAAATATACTTCAAAGAACCATGAGTAGATTGAACAACGACATTCCCAAGACACATTCTTTTTCAATAGATGATAAAAAGGAGCAGTCAAATCAGCATAATTCGGAATATGATCACGAACAAAACCAAAAGGTCCTAAGAGAGTCCTATAGAACTCTCAAAATATTGTAATGCCCAAAGAACACAAGCTGCACTAGACTCACATTCATTATATCGTCTTTCAGGACCTCCACGCTTTCGGGATGCTCAGCCTACAAGTACATATTTATTGTTGGCATCTTTTGGAAACAGAGAGGCAGAGAATGCCTCGGGTGACCATGAAGGTCTCAAGAAGAAAGGACGACTAGGGTCTGGAGGGTGTAGCTTAATAGACTGTCGGACCCATAGTTTTAACTTATCCAAGCGGTTTGTAAGATCTTCAGACCATTCCCAAGACACATTCTTTTTCAATAGATGATAAAAAGGAGCAGTCAAATCAGCATAATTCGGAATATGATCACGAACAAAACCAAAAGGTCCTAAGAGAGTCCTTAAGGAATTAACATCAGTAGGTATAGGCATAGAACAGAGGGCCTGTGCTCTTTGTTCATCTATTTCACAAAGACCCTGGTCAGTTGTCAATCCCAAAAACTGCACTCGAGGTCTTACTAACTGAGCCTTTTCAAGATTTACTTTGAAACCTGTGTCACAAATCATGCACAAAACACGTCAAGTACGCTCCCGTACTTCCTTTTCATCTTCCCCTTGGATTAAAATATCATCCACATAAGAATAGACATGAGCATGGTCAGTTTCTGGCAACATTTGCAACATTTCTCTCACATATTGGTGTGCTACTGCAGGCGAATTATGAAAACCTTGAGGAACACGACAGAAGGTGTATTGTTTTTCCCCATAGGTGAAAGCAAAACGCGGTTTGCTTTCTTCAGTCAAAGGTAAAGCAAAGAAACAATTAGCTAAATCAATCACACTGAAATATTTAGAATTAGGCAAAATCTGTGTCTTTAGATCTGTAATGCTAACCACAATAGGAGCCATAAGGGGAGTTACTTTATAAATTCTCCTAAAATCAACTACCATCCGGTATGTTTTACCATCTTTCAAAACTGGCCATATAGGACTATTAAAAGGGCTTCTTGTTTCTTCTATAATACCTTCTCTTAGAAGTCCCTCTACAACTGGTTTAAGACCTTGGATGGCAGCAGGATTTAAAGCATACTGCCTTTGAGGGGGCACAGCAGGACCTGTTATTTCTACCATTGCGGAAACATGTCTTCCTGCCTCATATTTGTTACTTTGTTGAATTCCAGGGACCTGATCCTTCCACCATTCTAAGGTGGAATATTCCTCATCCATTTTTCCTTTAACAGAATGGATTTTTCCAGTCAAGGGAACTGATCGAAAAAGATACCCTTTTGGGGTAAACCAAAACCCTTTATTAAAGAAAGACATTCCTAAAATAAGGTTTTCATTGCTCTCTTTAGCCCACAACCCTCTAATCAAAATTCTATCCCCTTGAACAATCAAGTAAAAAGATAAAATCGGAATAAGTCTGGGCTTTCCCCAATAACCTGTTACAGTCATGTGCCCCACCCGTCTGGCCCCTGGTGGCCAGAATTTAACTATACAATCAGTAGCACCAGGATCCAGAAGGGCACGATGTTCCCTAAAAGAGTCATCTTGTATAAAATAAAAAGATCTATTATCATCTGGGACCCCTGTAACTTTTCCCAGTGGCTTGAAATAACTAAGGGGCCCTATACCCGCCGGGCATCCCTAATCAGAAGGTCCCTGAAGAGTTGATTTCAATTCCCTAATTTCTTGTAAAAGTTCCTCATAAGGAGGGGCAGAAGGGGAGCTATGGCAGTCGATTTTAGCCTCCGCCGTGGTATCTGACCTTAACTTTAAGCCTGGCTCTCCCTTCTCACCCTGTGGTCGATCATTCAGTAATTTAGAGTCACAGGATGCCAACATCTGAATAAGCTCCTCTGTAGGTTTCCCATCCATTCTATTAAGGGGAACTCCTTTTTGCCTAAGCGGTTTCCACACTGTCATTCTTATGTTATTAGATTGTGTGGATTTTTGACCCCCTACTCCTTTATTGGAAAATTGGGTTCCATTATAAGTATTAAATCTCCCACCAACTCTCATGGGTAACTTTCCTGTGGCCTCATTAATTTGGACTTTCCTTCCTTTATCTTTTTCCTCAAACTCTTTTCTGCTAGTAAGGTTAGCCTGTTTTTTGGCTAATTTTAAGGTATACAAAAGCTCTCTAGAAGTCCCTGGCCACTCTACTGGTTGGATTCCGATGATTTGTCTTAGTTGAGGGATAAGTCCATCAACCATCATTCTCAATGTGCTATTGTCATGTATGGTTTCTACTAAGGTCCTACAATTAATATCTTCCTCTGGCAAATCATCAGGGGGCAGATATAATCCTGCCAAATACAATCTTGTAACAAATCTTTTAACATAATGTTCAGGACTTTCCCCTGATTGTTGTGTCCAGTTCATCACTATTCTTCGAGCTCCTGTTAAATCTGTTTCTTCAATAAAATTCCTCAAAACTATGAAACAAGGCTCATCATCTAATTTTTGGCTAAAATCTACTGTCTCAGCATACATCCTAAAAAGCCTTTGGACTTCTGAAATTATTAAATTTTCTTTGTCCATTTCGAGAACCACATTAGTGGCCCATACAATTGGTTCTTTTATAGGTCCTAATCTTCCTTTTAAATCTCTTAATTCCCCTGCAGAAAGTGGCTCATAAGAAACTTGATGTTTAAATCCCCTACTGGTATCTGCACTGATTGAAACCTTTTTTACAGCAGATACGTGGGACCCAAAAGGGCTACAACAAGGGTTATTATAATATTCGGGTTCATCACAATAAGACATGTCAAACCCTTCACATGGGTCATGTGTATTCATGCATGAAACCCGTCCCTGTTTATTTTTAACAGCCGCAATCTTACTTGTCAGCTGTGTTAAGTTTTGTATTTTTGTTTTCATTTCCTGTATTTGTCTAGTTTGTTCTTCCATAGTTTGTTTCATCCCTCTAGCTATTTCAGTTTTTCAAGCACTTGTTCTAAAGCTTGTCTATATTGTACACCCTTTTTCTCTAATTCCTCATTTCTCCTATTAACCTCCTCCTGCACCATCATCAAAACATGTCTGGTTGCCTCAACATCCTCTAAAGCCGCTTTCATAACATAATCTAGAAAGACCATAGTCACTGGCTCAACTTTGTCCTCATTCTCTTCTTTACTGACAATAGGTTGTACAAGCTTGTATACTGTAGACTTTATTTTTCCTAATGGACTTTTTTCTCCTTTTACTATTCCTAATAATTCTTTTTTTCCTCTTTCTAATAATTCTGTTACTTCTCGAGTTCCAGTTATTTCTTGTTGAACATTATGTACCATATCATCATAACAATCAGCTTGTCCTTCACTATCAGGAGGTAAGATCCAAATGGTCTGCCTCCTATCCTTCTTTTCCTTTTCTTTCTCTTTCTTTTTTCCCAAGAAAAATCCACTTGCCATTATGTTCTGTCCAAATGCAAACCAAGAATCCTGCCGACTACACCAAGTATGTTATAAAAATGATTGATTGAATCCACTCCAAGTTGAAGTTAAAAATTAGTTCTTTTATTCTTGTGTTATTTGGACAGAAAACAAAGCAAGTGTTTAATCAGTGTTTAACCAAAGTTGATTAATACATACAATTTCTCTAATTTCCTGTAATATTTATTACAGTAAAATATATGCTCATTAAGGCTATCAATAAATGTAAGTGCCCACCTAGGCTAACAATAGCATATCAATAAACAATTCTGCCCTACTAGGCTACCCAAGTTGCTATAAATATTCCTGCCCAACAAGGCTACTCATTCACACAAAATACTTACATACACTCTCAACACAGTTGATCAGGCTGTGCTAGAGTGGGCTGGGAATCAGACTCAGGGCGTCCCCTGCTCCAACAAGAGTCGTCTCGCACTTCCAGGTGGGTATGGTTTCCATCCTTTCTTTTATACCCAACTTGTTTACTTAGAATTCATCCAGGTCATCTCCATCCAGGTCATCCAGGTACGGTACATACCAGGAACATTTCACAGCTGGGTAACTTGTTACAATGGTACCTCTCGTCACGTTATTTTATAAATTTATGATATGTCACTTTATTCCTTACACCCACCAGCATTCCAGCCTTATCAGTGTTGAGAACTCATTCGTACAAGGTATCTAGCGTACATTCCAACAATCCTTCATGCCAGCAATGTGAGTTTCCTAGTAAAGTTCATGAATAGGATAAAGATGGCTGTTCTATGGCTATATGATTATATATAGAAGACTTATATTCATTACATGGGGGGATTTGAATAGGTATATAGCAGTTGTTTTTAATACATCCTGGCTAGTCATTGCTGATTCCATAAAAGCTAAGCAGGGTTGGATTTAGCAGGAGGAGAGACCACCGGGGATCCCAGGGTTGTAGGCTAGACTCAGAAGCTGACATTCCAGAAGAAGGTTACTGCAAACCAATTCTCTATCGTGGCCAAGAAGTCACCAGGAGTGGTTTTGAGGGCATCTCTGAGATTACATGAGAAGTCTGGAAATTGTTCTCCTCTACCTGAACTATCAGAGAACCTCTGCCAGTCCAAAGGACACCACCCTTCCCAAACCTGGGCCTTCTAAATGGATTGGGCCACTACCCCCCATCTCCAGCATTGAGTTACTGGCTGGGGATGATGGGCCCTGAAGCCCAAGCCTTCTAGGGACTATCTGTTTGGGGAGGTTTGGAGGAGACAACACAGAGGAGGTGAACCGGGTTCTTGAAGCAAAAGGTTCGGACCACGGGAAGTCCGAACCCAGTACCTGTGGGGGTATGATGTAGTCCACCACATCCCAGATCCTCTTGCACATCTCCGAGGTGTTGGTGAAGGCGACTCCATGCTGGCTGGGGAATTCTGGGAGTTGAAGTCCACGCAACTTCAACTTGCCAAGGTTGAGACACACGGAGCTACGGAATAGGCCAGATAAGAAAACATAGTGCTAACATAGAAATAGAACCCAGATAGAAATGTATAGATCAAATAATAGACCTGGTTTTAAACTCATAGTATTAGCAAGATAGGAGAATAAGATAGGAGTTCAATTTTGCATGATAAAACAGTTTTGTGTAGGAAAAACAAGCGCAGTCTTTGGGTCTGTGTTCTGTTCCATATTAAAAAAAAGAAAAACTAAGAAGGGTAAAATCTGAAATCTGACAGCCTGCTAGAGTTTCTCTGTGCCCTCTTTGTAGCCAATAACATCAAGTCAGGGTTGTCCTGAGTTTCTTTCTCACTTCCTCTTCTTTCCCCAGCTAAGTTGATAGTTACTCAACTGTCCTGGCGTTCCTTCTTCAAAGTTGTCTCCATGTAGTTCTCCTTTACACAGTGGAGAATATTTGCACTGGGCAGTTATCTCCATGGTTCCTTCCAATCCAGCCTTTCTCAACCTTGAGAACTTTAAGACATGTGGACTTCCACTCCCAGAATTCCCCGCCCAAGCTGGCTGGGGAATTCTGGGAGTTGATGTCCAGATGTCTTCAAGCTGCAAGGTTGAGAAACACTGTTCCAAACTTTACATCCTTTCATTAAATTAAATTACACTACAAGGAAGCTGATTTCAGTAGGACTTCTGGAAGAATGTAAGATCTGTTCAACAAGGAAGTGACTTTATGTGTATTTATGTATCAAACAAATATCAGCTAAAATTCTAGACAATATACAACATCCCAAATTATTAAACCATGATCAAGATACAATGATAGAGTATAATATGAATGCATACAGGTTTATAAATCCATTCTGGTTCCTGTTTTCTAAATTACTTGTTCAATATTTCTACATAACTTTTTAGTACATACATACGTGGGAACCCTTTTCAACAGATGGCAAGACACTCACTCCTCTCCTTTTCCTTCCCTCTGACCTCAGCCGGCTAGAAATAAGAAGCATTGCTATAAAAAAAAAAAGATTTAAGAGCACCGTGATTAAGGAATCATCCTTCTTTTCCTTTTTTAAATGAGCGAACCATGGACTTTAAAGGAAATTCTTATCTGGTTTAAATTCCGATTCTTCGAAGAATCCCAAACTGGCATCTTTATTAGGAACAATGACGGGGTGCCTCCCAAGTGAGCAAACCTTCCGGCTCAACTGCACTCTTCGTCACGTTGGAGACAGAGAAAGGGAAGATGTGCTGCTGTGCCTTGTGGCAGGGATGAAATGGAGAAGAGGACATGAGCATTTGGCATCATGACCGCCTCTCATTAATCCTTGATCTTAAGTGCTCGCATTATCTGGGACCCCAGCTTTTCTGTTTTGATCCTTCCCATCCCATTTATGTTTGCAGTTCATTGATCCGATGTTTTAATAATGCCGTTCTCTGTTCCAAGAACACGGGACCTAAAAGCCGGTAGCATCTCTCCACTCGTTTCCAGGACTCACTTTCCAGTTACACACAGGAGGCAGCTTACAAGTGAAAACAGCACATCCCAGAAATACGGAAGGCAACAACGAAAGCAAATGAATTAAAAAGCGAATTAAATGTTATTACCATTACGATTATCCCATAGAAGGCTAAGCAGTTTCCCTTTATTGTCAACCTCAAAGCGGTTTAAACCATTAAAATATAAGTATAGGAACAAATAAGCTAAAACTATATCAAAATATACATTTGTTAAAAATGCAGGTGAGGAAGAAAAAATCTAATGATGATGAAGATGATGTAATGCAGAGCTGAGCAATTCTTATCAGAGGAGGTGAGTGAATAAGCAGGTGGAAGATATCCTGGGGGTGTCCCTGGGGGCAAGGGGAGGAAAGCGGTGGGATGACAGCATGATGCACCAGGTCACACATGGTGCGTTGCACAAATATATGAAACTTTGCATTCCCACAGCACAACACTGCTTTTGTCATTTTGTCACACGCCTTCAGCCTTACAGACGATTCTGAGATCTCCAAAGGGAATTCTTCCTTTTCGGTTGCAAAAGGGGCAAAAAAGGTCTTTTCCCCCCCAGATGTTTGAGGAGGTCACCCGAGGAGGACGAGAGGAGTCAGCGGCCTCCGTGTCCATCGCTCTGGCTAGCGGGGGAAGGGGACCGCGTGAGGGAGGACAGTTGCCATGGCAACTGGCAGGGTTAGGCCTGGCTGAGCACAACAGGCCGGAAGCCTCAACCTTGGGTTGTTGATGAAGTAACCGGGTTGGGGACAAGAACTGGCTTGCGGAGAGGATATTTAGCCACAAAATCCCAGAGGGGAAAGGGGCATTTACAGGGAGTCCCCTGGCTAATAACCGGACCAGCCGTAGAGAAGAACAGAGCCTATGGTAGCAAAATTTAAGTTAAATGCACAATGGTTTGAGTTCATGACACAATACTATTGATACAGTATTATACAATAATCCTGTTCCGGCTTCCTTCCACATTCGACTTGAGGACAGACCGTGGAAATGGAACTTGGTCTTAACCTGAGGACTACCTGTAGGTCATTCTGCACTGAGTCCTGGCCTGTGCTCTGTACAGAATAATAACAACAATTATTATTATTATTATTGCTATTTTCACACATCTACCAGATGTTTCTCATTGAATTTGGATCCTTCCCAAAGATCTAGGATACCTATTTATTTATTTATCCATCCAATTTAGATACCCCCATCTCACTTTTACAAGTGACTGTGGGCGGTTTACATCAAAGTTAAAACAGCACTAAATACCGAAAAACCACTCTAATTATTAACAATTAAAAAGCTATAAAAAATGAGGTACAAGCAAGGTAAATGAAGGGATGCTAATAACAACTGAGCCTCCTCGCCAGCTCGCTAGCTCCTTAAAGACATGGTTGGAGTAGATGCGCTATTTGCAATAGATGTGAGCTGAGACCTGAGTTCCTTTCTAGATCCTTCAGGGAGGCACTAAGCGCATGATTCTGGTCATCATGTGCACTTCCCAAAGACGCCCAGAGTGGTAGACAAAACGGAGAGCACAAACAATCTTCGGCAAAAGCAGTTAGGTCCAGCGTTCAAGAATAAACCATCCGCTATGAAACGGAACAACCTGATGCAGCAATTAAAACAATGTTTGTCTGAAAGACAATTAGATGAGCCTCTCGATGCAGCTTTTGGGTTGAAATGGAAAAAATGGGTGGATAGGTGATGACCAAAGAAGGCAAGGTTTTCCCCCACCCTCTATCCCAGTGTTTCTCAACCTTGAGCATTTTAAGATGGGTGGACTTCATGGCTGGCTGGGGAATTCTGGGAGTTGGACTCCACCCATCTTAAAATGCTCAAGGTTGAGAAACCCTGCTCTATCCAGCCTCCTGTGCTGTTGCTTTTCTCGTCTCATTTCTTACTTTCTCATTCTCACACAGAGTCTGCTTCACTAAGAAAAAGGGTAGGTAAAGCACCCATTTTGCACACAGAAGACACCCCGTGACAATCCCGGCATTTTCACGTAGGGTTGGAGGGTTGGGGTCTTATGCAGGCGACGATCACTGATTATGCAGACAAGGGTCGTTATGCAGACAAGGATATATTTTTCCAATCCAACCAGAGCTTTGTGAATGGCCACTGCCTATAGATCATGATAGATAATGATCACTGTCTGCCTGATGATGTTCAGGGAAGGCTCCATGAGTTTAAGGAACTGGACCGTGGGCTGTGCAAACGTAGGGCATGATTGAAAAGTTAGTCTTTTAAAAGCACAACTCTGTCCTGTTCATAACAGATGTCTCCCTCTCTGCTCCGATTTAATGCAACTTCCTGCCCGATGGTTGCTGTCTCGCCATAGCAACCCAGGGGCTCTGTCTGTCTGTCCCAGTTGCCATGGTTTCCTCCGTGCACAATCACACTGAGCCAAGGCGATGGCAAGAAAAGCTGAGTGGGAGCCAGACCAGGCCTGGAGGTTGGACTGGAGGCATCAAAGCTCTCCAGTTGCCATTTCCTCCCCTCCTTCCTGTCCCTCCATGTCTGGCCTTCCTTAACATCGTTCCCCATCTCCATCCTTCCCCAACCCCCTCCTTCCCTCCCCCACTTCCTTTCCTCCCCCTCCTTCCTTCTTTCCTGTCCTTCCTGTCTGTCCTTCCTTCCGTCCTTTCCTGTCCTTCCTTCCTTCCTTCCTTCCTTCCTTCCTTCCTTCCTTCCTGTCTGTTCTTCCTTCTTTCTTGTACTTTTCCACTCTTCCTCGTCCTCCTTTTCTTCCTTTCCTTCTTTCCTTCCTTTTTTCTTTCTCCCTCCCTCCTGTCTTTCCTCTCCTTTCCTTTCCAACCCTAACCGTGTCCTCTCCTGTCCTTCCTAATCTAACACTAACATTAACCCTTTCCTGTTCTGTCCTTTCCTTTCCCTCCCCCTCCTCCCCTCCCCTCCCCCTCCTCCCCTCCCGCTCCTTCCCATCCCTTCCCTTCCCTTCCCTTCCCTTCCCTTCCCAACCCCATCCCCATCCCCACCCCTTCCCTCCCTCCCTCTCCCAAGGCAAGGAGACCCTCTACACTCACAGCCTTTGGGAGAAATTGGGTGCCCCCAAACACCCTGGGGAGCCACCAGCATCCTTGCTGGCTGTCTCTGCCTTTCCTCCTTTTGTAAGTATCCTTTGGAAATGAAAGGGCAATCCTCCCCAAGAAAATGACCTGGGCAGAGGAAAGAGACAGGGGCGACAGGGAGTCGGCCCCTCAAGGCTGGGCCCAGTCAAGGAAGGGCATCTGGGGACCAGGGTCTAGGAGCCAGTGGCTTATGGCGTTTATTATAAACCACTTTGATCTAGAAAAGGAAGAGGAAAAGGGGCAGCAAATAATAGATGCAGAGATAGTACAGTGGTACCTCGGTTCACGAACTTAATTCATTCCGCGACTCTGGTCGCGACCCAAATTGGTTGTGACCCAAAGCAAATTTTCCCATAAGGTTCAATGTAATTACGGTTAATCCGTTCTGGCGTGGAGGACAGGGAGGCGGTTATTGCTTGGAGGGAGAGTCCCCCTCCCTACAACCACGTGTAACGGGTAGAAAAATGGACACGGACCACGTGTAACGGGCGGAAAATGGACGCGGACCATGTCACGGGAGGGAAAATGGCCTCGGATCCTGTTTGTCACCCGATCCGGCGTTCGCGAACGGAGGCAAAATTTTGTGACCGGAGCTGTTCATGAACCGAATTGTTCGTGAACAGAAGCGTTCGTGACCCGAGGCACCACAGTATGTGGATATATTTGTGTGTGTGTATAGACACACTATATCTGTAATAGACACACACTATAGTTTGCTTGCTCTCTCTACACCAGTGTTTCTCAACCTCTAACTTTAAGGTGGGCGGACTTCAACTCCCAAAATTTCCCCATCTCAATGCTGGCTGGGGAATTCTGGGAGTTGAAGTCCACCCATCTAAAAGTTGCCAAGGCTGAGAAACACTGGCCTAGGCCATAAATGTGATTGGTCTGGTTTTGGCTTAGTAGGTTACATGAGCTGTAAACTCCAGCCAATAAACTCCAGCGAAACATAGCTTAGGATAATGCACAAACCCAGGTGTGGTTGGCCAAGTTGTCTACTCGGCTCCATTTTGTGCCTTGCAATCGTAGGTCCCTTGTGCACACCCCAAAGACCTTTCACGGTGACCTCACAGTGCGAATAATACACATTTGTGTCCTTCCTGCAATGTCACGGCCCACATGAGGTCACTACTGAGGTGACTGTATTATTAACATCCCTTAGCCTGTTATTTCCTCCTTCTCCTTTAGTTCTCTTTTTATAGTTTTTCATGTTTTGAATAATTATTACATCTTGGCTTTATGTAATGACCGTGCTCCACTGAGAGTCACTTTTTGTGAGATGGGCGGCCGTAGAAATTTGATTAATAGAGAAATAAATCCCTCCCCCCCAGGCCTTTAGAGCTCATGGAAATCTTCAACAGGAAAGGGTTTCGTTGGCTATCTTGATTTTCCCCCCCTTCAAAAAAGAAAAAAACTCTGAATCCAGGTATTTTTGCCCCAGAAGGCATCCTTCCTACCTCTACGTTCAGGGTTCTCCTCCATTTTCATGTGCACTGCAAAGCCCCTCTGACTTGAGACCAAGACACGTGCTTCTCTCCGTAGCTGGCCGAGTCGCTCAACGGTGGCTCGTTGCATTGGCTACCATGGCTGTGTTCACACATTCCTCTAAGCTGCCCATCGACCAGACCCCATGTGGTTTAATAGCACGCATGATCCCAACCCAGATGATCCCCTTCCTGCCTCCTTGTTCTCTACCTTGCTTTTGGAGTGTGTTGCCATTTTTTGTTATTCCAATGTTCCAGCTGCACCGTTTGCCCTCAGTGAGCCCAAATCAGACCCTAATAAATTAAGATGATCTTAGGATCTGCAGGACAACACTCAAAGCTTTTGCCAATTGTTGATTTCTCCCAACGGAGATGTATTGCATTGGGAATGTGTAATGGTATGTGGGAACGGCCTTGGGAGACAGGAGGAAGAGCCGCAGATGCAGCGACAGGCACATAAAAGATGCCTCAGCCCGCAGAAAGAGGGAGGGTGTGAGCCCTGTTTCGGAAGGGACCCTCCCTAGTTTTCTGGAGAATAACAGGAGAGGAGGGGAGAAATACTTTCAGTCATGCAAGATTCTGCGAATGGAAGCTGGCAATCAAGGCAGAGCGAGTCCTCGTGGCTGTGATTCTTGTCTGGAATTCCTCACAGGGCTAACAGAATGAGACTCCCCTCTTCCAATCCTGGCGTAAATGCCAGGGAGGTTTGGAGGTTTCTGTTAGGTCAGGGGTGTCAAACTCAATTGCATAGGGGGCCAAAATCCAAAACACACTTTAGGTCGTGGGCCGAACAGGATAAACATTTATTGAACACATTAAAACTAAACTTTTAAAACTTTAAAACTTTTAAAACTTAACTTCTTTTAACATAAATATGAATAAAAACAGACAGGCATATTATTCCGGAATAAATCAACTCAAACCTTAAATAACTTATATTTTGCTCTCCAAAATATATCCTCTCTAAATTATACAAGTTAGAAATAAAGTAAACGTTAAAAGAACAAACGTTCAAATTTCTTTACTCTTATGTCATTTTATATAAAAAATAAACTTAAATTTTAAATATCCCAAAAGATTTTGCTCTCCATAAAAATATATCCTGTTAAAATTATACAAACTCAAAATATGAACATGCTGCATAACAAAACCTGGAAATATAAATAAAATTTGTGCTTTTCAGCAATAACAAATCAAATCATTCAGTTGCCTTTGCTCTTATGTCATTTTATCAGAGCTGGACGCCTGGCATCTTTTTTTGGCAACAAGTTCGTTTATATTTGGTGTGAGGTTCTGGGTTGTGGACCTTGAGCCAGACATCCTAGAGAGTGAAGTCAAGTGGGCCTTAGGAAGCATTGCTAACAACAAAGCTAGTGGAGATGACAGTATTCCAGCTGAGTTATTTAAAATACTAAAAGATGATGGTGTTAAAGTGCTGCACTCAATATGCCAGCAAGTTTGGAAAACGCAACAGTGGCCACGGGATTGGAAAAGGTCAGTTTATGTTCCAATTCCAAAGAAGGGCAACGCCAAAGAATGCTCAAACTATCGCACAATTGCACTCATTTCACATGCTAGCAAGGTTATGCTCAAAATCCTACAAGCTAGGCTTCAGCAATACATGAACCGAGAACTACCGGATGTACAAGCTGGGTTTCGAAGAGGCAGAGGAACTAGAGATCAAATCGCCAACATTCGCTGGATCATGGAGAAAGCACGAGAGTTCCAGAAAAATATCTACTTCTGCTTCATTGACTATGCAAAAGCCTTTGATTGTGTCGATCACAACAAACTGTGGCAAATTCTTAAAGAGATGGGAGTACCAGACCACCTTACCTGTCTCCTGAGAAATCTGTATGCGGGCCAAGAAGCTACAGTTAGAACCGGTCATGGAACAACCAATTGGTTCAAAATAAGGAAAGGTGTACGACAAGGCTGTATACTGTCACCCTGCTTATTTAACCTATATGCAGAGTACATCATGAGAAATGCCAGGCTGGAAGAATCACAAGCCGGAATTAAGATTGCAGGGAGAATCATCAACAACCTCAGATATGCGGACGATACCACCCTAATGGCAGAAAGTGAAGAAGAACTAAAGAGCCTCTTGATGAGGGTGAAAGAGGAGAGTGCAAAAGCTGGCTTGAAACTCAACATTAAAAAAACTAAGATCATGGCATCTGGACCCATCAATTCCTGGCAAATAGAAGGGGTAGAAATGGAAGCAGTAACAGACTTCATTTATTTGGGCTCCAAGATCACCGCAGATGGAGACCTCAGCCATGAAATTAAAAGACGCTTGCTCCTTGGGAGGAAAGCTATGGCAAGCCTAGATAGCATAGTAAAAAGCAGAGACGTCACCTTGCCGACAAAGATCCACATAGTCAAAACTATGGTTTTTCCAGTAGTAATGTATGGCTGTGAGAGCTGGACCATAAAGGCCGAGCGCTGAAGAATTGATGCCTTTGAACTGTGGTGCTGGAGAAGACTCTTGAGAGTCCCCTGGACTGCTAGGAGGTCAAACCAGTCAATCTTAAAGGAAATCAACCCTGATTGCTCATTGGAAGGATCGATAATGAAGCTCAAGCTCAGATACTTTGGTCACCTAATGCGAAGAGAGATCTCTTTGGAGAAGACCCTGATGCTGGGAAAGATTGAAGGCAAAAGGAGAAGAGGACGGCAGAGGATGAGATGGTTAGATAGCATCACTGAAGCAATGAGCATGAAACTGAGCAAACTCAGGGAGGCAGTGAAGGACAGGAAGGCCTGGCGCAATATGGTTCATGGGGTCACGAAGAGTCGGACACGACTTAACGACTAAACAACATTCTGCGTTGTGGAGATTCTCAGGATGGACTGCAGGTGCTCATCAGTGAGACGACTCCTGTGTGCTGTTTTGTTAGTCTTCATCACTGAGAAGAGCTTCTCACACAGATGTGTGCTACCAAACATGCACAAGGTTCGAGCCGCATGTAGACGGAGCTGGGGCATTTCTGCGGGAATGGAGTGAATAAACTGTGCGAGCCATGCAGTGTCGTACTTTGCCTTCAGTGTACCATTACACTGCAGCTCAATCAGCTCCATCTGAATCTGCACAGGTGCGGTTTCCACATCGATGGCAAATGGGTTGCGAAGCAACTCAAAATTCTTTTTTTGTTCTTCAAAGTCACCAAAGCGCCGTGCTAACTCAATGCGCAGTGCGCTCAGTTTATCAGCAAAGTGCGTATTTGGGAACACCGTTGTGCCGACTTGGTTCAACATTACTTGGCAACAGGGAAAGTGGGGCAAGTTGCACTGGTGCATTTGTGTCTCCCATAAAAGCAGCTTCACTTGAAATGCCTTCACTGCGTCATACATGTCAGTGATCATGCGGTCACGTCCCTGGAGCTGGAGGTTTAAGGCGTTGAGATGAGCTGTTATGTCAACCAGAAATGCCAACTCGCATTTCCACTTTTCATTCCTAAAATTAGTGGAGTCTTTTCCTTTACTGTCCATGAACTAACAGATCTCGTTGCTGAGCTCAAAAACTCTGTTGAGAACTTCTCCCCGACTTAGCCAACGCACCTCTGTATGATAAGGAATGTCAGCAAACTCTGAATCTATCTCCCGCATAAAGGACTGAAATTGCCGATGATTTAAACCTTTAGCTCGGATAAAGTTTACGGTTTGTGTTACAGTGCTCATTACATTGTCCATCTTCAGGACTTTGCCACATAGTGCTTCCTGGTGTATGATGCAGTGATATGCCGTTAACTCACCACTACAGTTCTCCTCCTGCATCTTTACTCGCATCCTTCCCACTAGTCCACTTTTTTCACCACACATAGATGGTGCTCCATCAGTTGTAAGTGCAATAAGTTTGTCCCAGGGCAGTTTCATGTTGGTTATACTTTGACATACATTTTCAAAAATGTCTTTTCCAGTCGTTGTCCCGTGCATCGATTTAATGTCCATTATTTCCTCTGTAACGCGCAAATTGGAGTCCACTCCACGGATGAAGATGGCCAGCTGTGCAGTATCAGTCATGTCAGTACTTTCATCCACAGCAAGAGAGTATGCAATAAAGTCTTTGCTTCTTTCACTCAACTGTGTTCTTAAATCAGTGGCCATCTCACAAACTCGATCAGCAATCGTATTTCTACTCAGGCTTACATTTGCCAGCATCTGCTTTTTGTCTGGACATAAGACGTCAAACACCTTGATCATGCAGCTCTTCAGAAATTCTCCCTCGGTAAATGGCCTGGCTGATTTGGCGATCTCCTCTGCCACGATAAAACTTGCTTTCACAGCAGCTTCACTTTGTGATTTTGCACGGGTAAAAAACGTCTGCTGAAGTGTCAGATTCTTCTTTAACTCTTCTGCTTTCTGTATCTTCTGCTCTGCATTCAGGTCTTTCAGGTTATCCTGATGTTTTGTCTCATAGTGCCGTCTTAGATTAAATTCTTTAATTACAGCCACATTAGCTCCACAAATGAGACACATGGGTTTACCGGCAATGTCAGTAAACATATACTCAGCCTCCCATCGGTTTTTAAAGGCTCTGTTTTCAGAATCAACTTTTCTCTTCGGCATCGTGAGGGCTAGCTTCAGAATAACTTGCAGCATCATAAGTTAGACTTGATTAACGCAGGAAGCGTTCGGCAAGGCAGCTGAAGCGCTGCAATATGGGATCTGTAGTTTATTGTGTTACCAGCGCTTCATATCGCTGGGCCATTAATAACAATATATAAAATGATCTCGTGGGCCGGATATAATTACACGCCGGGCCTGATGTGGCCCGCGGGCCTTGAGTTTGACACATATGTGTTAGGTCCTCAGCACTACGATAGGAGCCTGCGGATCAGAGTCTGTTCTGATGGAGCCTCTGTGTTGCAGGCGCCCGGTCGAGAGGCTGTAGAACATGCGGAAGAATGTTGTGGGCAGCGGTTTGTCTGAATGCCTTCTCTGTGGGGAAGCCCTGGGGTTTCTGGGTAGCACTGCTGTACTTTGCCAAGACTGCAAAAAGGTAAGCCCCCTTTTCCTCTGGCTTGAGGTGCGATCCCGGGAAGCCAAGCCTTTACGTGGCCCTTTCATGCTTTTGAAACCTCTTCTGAGGTTTTTGCCATCAAAGCCACCCACTTCTCCAGCTCCTGCAATTCCTCTTTCCTCCCACCCTCGAACGTTGCGGATTTCTGTGTCCAGCTCCACACTTCTGATGTTGGCTTTGCCAGCCCGGAAGCACCTTTTGGCCACCCCAGATTTGCCAATTGCACATTTCCCAGCTGCTTTGGGAAAATTTTGATGGATTGATTAAGTGCCATCCAGTCGTTTTCGACTCTTAGCCACCCCATAGACAGACTTTTCTCCATGACAATCTAGCCCTAACCTGTTCTTTCGGTCCTCTCTGTGAGATTTGCCCCGTTCGACAGAGAAACTCTCGTGACACGTGTGGTTCACAAAGAAGGTTTACTCATGCGTAACGTAGTAGTCACAAGCAAAGCCAGGACTGGCTTGGTACAATTGCATCACTTGTTATATTCCCCCCTTCCCGCGCTTTTTCCCGCCTCGTGATCGCGTTGCGGCTGTGGGCTATTAGGCCCCCCAATGTCCCCCCTGATCGTTCATGATGGCAGGGTCGGTCAGAGTCCATTGTCCTTGATTGCCAGTCCCCCTCCGGCTGGGTTGGTCCCTCCCTGCTACGTGCAGACCCGCGGGTTCTGTGCTGCGTTGCGATCTTGTTTCGCTGCCCTGCGGCCCCGTTCCTTGCTTGCTCGCACCGTTATCAGTTCATAATTAAAAGCTTCCGCTGCGGTTTTCCTGTTTAGCTGGCCGCAGGTGGCTCGTTAATTAGCGGCGCTTTCGGTTCCTCTTTTCCCCGCTAGCTACCGCCGGTGGATTCCGCGTGGTCTGGTTGCGAGCTTCCCTGCAACCCCGTGCTTCCCTGAAGCCTCGTGCTGACCGAACCTGACACTCTCAGCTAGCCAAAGTTGGCATTGTTTTCTTGGCACAACTTAACTGATCTGGAAAAAGCAAAGCAGAATCTAACCCGGTTAACTATCTGATGGGCGATCACGAGGAAACCCCAGGGTGTCAGACTGGATTGGAAAATCGAGAAGACCTCTGAGAAGAAGGCAGGGGGCAAACCATGGACGTCCCATGCAATCGCAAGCTTGACCAAAGGCCTGGTTCTCTTAGAGAGACGTGAAGAGCAAGCAAAGAGAGAGAGCTGCATGTTGGATCCGTAGCTATCCAAGCTTCTGCCTGCAGGGAGCTGTCTTTCAATGGACTTGTCTCCTTTTGCATTCAGAGTCTTGCAGACAGCACTGAAGGAACAGATGGTCGTGGCGGGTCTGCAGGAGTATCCCCTTGAGTCTTGGAGTAATAAAACTCAAAAAGCCAAACTGGTCAGATTGTTGTGGCTCCTCCTCTCATTCATTCATTCATTCATTCATTCATTCATTCATTCATTCATTCATTCATTCAATTCCTCCCCCGCCAGTCTCCCCCCGATGGGGGACTCTGGGCGATTTACACAAAACATTAAAACCATAAATACCGATAAATACATAAACTTAAATTTTTTTTAAAGATTAATTAAAAAAGAGGAAGAGAGTCCAAGGAGATGAATTTGCTTGTTTAAAAAAAATAACCAAAGAAACTGTGAATATGTAGAGGGACAGGAAAGAGAATAAGGGAGAAATGTATCATATTGCCAACTTTCACATAACATTTTTAATCATAATTTATTCAGTTATTTTCTTATATGTCTGCGCCTTTTGTGACACACAACTCTGAGCGTCTAACAACAGTAATAAAAACAATACAAGAAAGATCAGGTGTCTGTTCCAACAATTGCACCCATTCATCCATGCCAGCGTTCCTCAACCTTGACGACTTCAAGATCATGTGGACTTCAGCTCCCAGAATTCCCCACCTAGCATGGAGAACTGAAGTCCACACATCTTAAAGCACGTTGGCTGGGAATTCCGGGAGTTGAAGTCCACGCATCTTCAATCTGCCAAGTTTGAAAAACATTGATCTAAACCCAGCAATTTTGACTCCTCAAGTGGTTTCTGGCTGACACGTACTCAAGCCCAGACGATTCTGAATTTTATTCATATCCTGCTCTTGGTCCTAAAGAAACCTGGAGACAAAGAATCAGGAACAGCAGCAGAACATTGAGCTGGGAATGGATAGACGCTCCTACGGATGACACTATTCCTCTCTGGAAGAAGCAGCCTTACGCAGAGCGAGGAGGGACTAAGAAATCGGAAGCCGAATGAAGGAAAGGCACCAGATGAGCAAAAGTAAAGGATGTGCCGTTTTACGCCCAAATCATTCACTCTCCTGCTCCGTACCTTTCTGTCCTTCCAATCCATCCCTGTTTCCACCACAGCCGTCCACCTTTCCATGCAACCCCTCTTGTTTTTGGAGCTCCTCCCCTCTCTTTTTCACACAGTCTCATCCACCGGCAGCTTTTTCTGTCTTCCTCTCCACCCGTTCGCTCTTTCTTCATATCCTGGTTTTCTTTTGTACCAGTTACTCAGTTTTGTATCTGATTACCATTCATTCATCATGCAGCCATATCGAGCTGTCTGTTCTTGCTTGATCAGAGCCCCTTCTGAAACCCCCATTCTCCCTGCCTTCAATAGGGATGTCCTCCCGATGTCGCCAACTCCCACTTCCATACCACAAGATGGGCAGAAGCATGCTCTTACTCATGGGGATTGCTGCTGTTTGCACCATCATTATGTCCTTGCAACAGGTTGCATACGGTTAGGCCCACGAGGTAGTCGACCAGAAGCACAACCAGGAGTACGAGCTTGGTCTTTATTGTAAGGTTACATTAACAGAATCTTGCAAGTCTGAAAGAACCTCTTTCCCCCCTCGCCTTTACAGCCCTGGAAACTAGGGAGGGTCCCTTCTGAGATGCCTCCCACGTCCCATTCCTGCTGTGGGCTCAGCTGCCACTTATCTGGCCATTGCCTAGTCTGCGCCTCTTCCTCCTGTCTCCTGAGGTTGTTCCCACAGACCATTACGCACACACCGCCACCACCTTTCTAACGCCCCAGGCAGCTTTCTCCACCCAATTTTCCATCTGCAGTGAGCATTCGTCCACTTGCTGTACTTACCATTTGTGTATAACTTGCAATAGTTCAGGCCATTTTCCCTGACAAGGGTAACCGTCTTGGTCATGTTCAGAGCCATTCTCTTCCTTGCATCACGGGATCTCTCGCACATTTCCTGCAAATCATGCGGGGTCTCAGCCAACAACGTCACTCCTTCTACATGTATCCCTACTTGTGTTCAACAACCCAAGGGAATCATGCAACCTTGTCTTGTCATCTGCTCATCTGAGGACCGCTCTCTCAGCCTTCCATGTTTTCTTCCAGCTGTGTGACCATTAAAACCTCACTGTCAATGTGAAATACACACATTAAATCGTGCCATTTTCACCTGCTCCAGAGCGTTTGGGGGCCTGGGGCTGCATCCTGCAAATGCCTGGCTGAACAAACATGCCAATTGTGGTTTATTTAATTTATTTATTTATTATCAAATTTGTATGCCGCCCATCTCCCCCAATGGGTGACTCTGGGTGGCTCACAATAATAAAAAAAGAAAAAAGCACGAGTCCCTCCAACCATGGGTAAAATCTATACATTATTAAAAAATATATCTTAAAACTATCCTACGAACCTCCTATAATTTTTACCCTAAAAACCTGCAAGATGATGGGGGGAGGGGGCAAACCCATCACCCCACCAGCCATCTCCACAGGTGCGGGATGCCCTTCGGGCCCCAGGCCTTCTGGCAGAGCCAGGATTTCATCCCTTTCCTGAAGGCCATGAGGGAGGGGGCACACCGGACCTCAGGAGGCAGGAGGTTCCATAGGGCGGGAGCTGCAGCAGAAAAGGCTCTCTGCCTAGACCCTACCAATCAAAATTCCTTGACTGGTGGGGTCTGCAACCTGCCCGTCTGCTGGACCGAGTGGGGCGGGCTGAAATGACCGGGGCAACGCGGTTCCTCAGATAACCTGGTCCTGTGCAATGAAGGGCTTTAAAGGTGATGACCAACACCTTGAAATGGACCTGGAAACAAACTGGTAACCAATGCAGCTCACGCAACAGTGGTGTTATACGTGCCCTCCCAGGGGCATTGAGAACTGTCCGTGCCGCTGCATTCTGCACCAGCTGTAGCTTCCGGGTACTCTTCAAGGGTAGCCCCATGTAGAGTGCGTTACAGTAGTCCAACCCGGAGGTGACCAGGGCATGAGTGACTGTGCAGAGGTCCTCCTGATCCAGGAAGGGGCGTAACTGCCGCACAACACAAAGTCGTGCAAAGGCCCTCCTGGCCACGACTGCCACCTGCTCTTCGACCAGGAGTCGTGAGTCCAGGAGAACCCCCAGATTACGCACCGGGTCTGTCTGGAGTAGTGCAACCCCGTCAAGAACCAAAGATGAGAAGCTCCTAGATCTTGGGGCTCCCCATATCCACAGCCACTCCGTCTTACCAGGGTTCAGTTGAAGCCTGTTGTCCCCCATCCAGGCCCCCACAGCCTCCAGGCACCGTGAGAGAGCAGTCACAGCATCACTTAAGGCACCTGGGATGGAAATGTATAATTGGGTATCATCAGCATACTGATGATACCTCATCCCATGGTGCCGGATGATCTCACCCAGCGGTTTCATGTAGATGTTAAATAGGAGCGGTGAAAGCACCGACCCCTGTGGCACCCCACAAAGTAGGGGCCGGGGCTGGACCTCTCGCTCCCTATCAACACCGATTGGGTTCGGCCTTGGAGAAAGGAGCTGAACCAGCACAACATTGTGCCACCCAGCCCCAACTCCTGCAGCCGACCCAAAAGGATACCATGGTTGATGGTATCGAAAGCCGCCAAGAGGTCAAGAAGAGCAAGGATGGATCCACTCGCCCCATCCCGCTCTCGCCAGAGATCATCTAAAAGTGCGACCAATGCGGTTTCTGTCCCATAACCAGGCCTGAATCCTGACTGATAGGGGTCCAGATAATCCGTTTCCTCCAGGATCCTCTGAAGCTGCCACGCGACCACCTTTTCCACCACCTTCCCTAAAAAGGGGAGGTGGGAGACTGGACGAAAATTGTCCAGAAGGGTGGGGTCTAGCAACGGTTTCTTGAGGAGTGGGTGGACCAAAGTGCCTGGCTGAACAAACAGGCCAATTGTGGTTTATTTAATACCGTTAGTTAAGCAAGCTTGACTTTATATGATGGGTGAGAGGCCACTGGTTTAGGGCGGCTATTTGCCCAAACAACTGCAAAGAAAAAAACATTATCCATAGGTTGCCTTCAGGTGAAGACTGAGAGCAACGTCAGAGCGCACACCCATTTGTGCAATGTGCCAAGATGGACCCGGCTCTTAGAAGGGGCGTTTTCATGGCCGGTGGTCCCGAAGTCAAGGTGGGCTAGTAGAAAACTGAAGTCGCCCCTGAATTGTGCTTGGCTCTGTTGGCAGAAATACAGATGCAATTTGCCTTGCTGTATTACCTTTTCCTGAGATTTCTTTTTTCTTTTTTTTTACTTTGGAGTCCTAGGGTTTCCTTGTGGTCTCCCATCCCCGGACTGACTGCTGTGCAGATCAACATCAGCCAAGGTTGGCTGGGTGCTGCCACCTGGTTGAGCCATTTTGAAGTCTGCCGCTCCAGCAGGAAAATCCACAAATATCTCTTCCTGCTCCTTTCCTCCTGCCCCCAGATAGCTGATATCTATCAAAGCAGAAATGCTACAGTTAATTAGGCTGCAGATTAACGTGCTCCCAATCTTTCTTGGTCCTCCTTTGGAACTGTAAAAATTAACTTTTTGGAAGATCCCTGAGGCTTTTTGATAAAAAGAAATAACTGGTGTTCTAATGAACTGTAAATAATCTCTGCAGATGTTTGTGATTTTTTAAAAAATTCTCTCTGCCTGGCCTCTCTGAACTGAAGGAAAATCTGTTTTCTGGGTGATATTGCAGTTTTCTAGTCTGTGTGTATGTGTGTGTGTGTGTGTTGAAATTACAAAGGAAATGTACGTTAATGGATTTTCAGATTTTACAAGCCTCCACAAGAGGGAACACTTGATACCGAAATGCAATTTAGCAGTGACATATTTTACAAAGATTAGTCCAGGCTGATCCAACCAGACACAGGTAGTCCTCGGCTTACGACCACAATTGGGACAGGAACTTCAATCGCTAAGCGATGTTGTCATTAGGTGAGTCACCCCGAATCACATGGTCGTTAAGTGAATCCACTTCCCCCATGGATTTTGCTTGTTGCCAATGGCGATCACGTGACCCTGGGAAGCTGCACCCGTGATCAATACATGCTGGTTGCCAAGCACCCACATTTTTATCTTCGGCTGCAGGGACACTGCAACAGTCATAAGTGCGGGAACCTGTAAGTCACTTTTTTTCAGTGCTGTGGTAACTTGGAATGATCACTAAATGAATGGTCATAAGTCGAAGACTGCCTGTGTACAAAGGCAGGAAATCTGGAATTTTGGGTTCAGAATAAGAGGACAAAATTACTTTCGAAGAGTGACTCAGCTTTTTTCAGTATACTCCAGCAGCATTCCCTATAATTTTGTAGATCATTTCTGAAGGTCCAATTTTTGTAAAAGGCAGAAATATTGGCTGCTCTTTTAACCTAAGTGTAAGCACGCCATCATGGGATTAGTTTTTCAGTTTCTGCATGACCCGGCCACTGTGACATATTAAGCAAAGCATAGTTAAACATCCTGGCTTAAACTAGACTGCAGTGTGGGCTGCCTGAGTCCCCCGAAAAATGTCTGGGCAGCTTACATTTAAAAGCGTACAAGTATCATTCACCATGCTGGCTGGGGAATTCTGAGAGTTGAAGTCCACCCATCTTGAAGTCCTCAAGTTTGGGAAAAGCTGTTCTAGGGTGAATATTTATTTATTTATTTATTTAATAGACTTGTCCCCGCCCATCTCCCCACAATGGGGGACTCTGGGCGGCTTATAACAAATTAAAATCAGAAATACATGATTAAAAGTTATAAAAAACCATGCTTACAGAGATAAAAAAGCTAAAAAGTCCAAGAGGCTGATAGAGGCCACACCAGGCCGCTAAGGGGCCAGCCAACCCCATTTCTGACATCCTCCCTCCCCGCCCCAGGCCAGATGGCAGAGCCAAGTCTTCAAATCCCTCCGAAAGGCCGGGAGTGAGGGGGCCTGTCTCACCTCCAGGGGCAAGAAGTTCCAAAGGGCGGGGGCTACAGCAGAGAAGGCCCGGCCTCTGGACCCCGCTAGTCGGAGTTCTTTTGCCGAGGGGGTCCGGAGCATGCCCTCTCTGTGAGATCAGGTGGGACGGGTTGAAATCGTGGGGGCGAGGCGGTCCTTCAGGTAACCTGGCCCCATGCCACGTAGGGCTTTAAAGGTGATAACCAACACCTTGAATTGGACCCGGAAGCAAACTGCCACCCAATGCAGCTCGCGGAGCAAAGGTGTTATATGGGTTCTTCTTCGGGCCTCAAAAATTGCTTGTGCGGCTGCATTCTGGACCAGCTGAAGCTTCCGGATACTCTTCAAGGGTAGCCCCATGTAGAGCGCTACCCTTCATAATATCATAATATATGATCATACCAACAACGTTTTAGCCCAGTTGTTCTGCAAAGTCAGCCTCTCGGAGACATTTAGGGTTAAGTATGACACGGTGACCCCCAAAACTGGGTTTCAATAAACCAGGATTAACGCAGCATGGGAACGTGAACACTCAAGAAACTGAGTGAGCCATGGCTTTAAACCACGAAAGTGCTGTAAGGACATAGCAAGCAGTTTGGGTAGTCTGTTTCCTAGCCATGGGTCTAGCTGATTAACAAAGTGCTGACGAACAGCATTCAGCATTTCTGTTTCAGGGTCCTGAGTTCCCCCATATTTCGGAAAGGCAGCTATCAGTCTCTCATAAAATTCACCGGGATTTTCATCTTTTTTTTTGTTTTACATCAGTAATTTTAGTCCAATCCATTACCGTTGGATAAATAACTGCAATAGCAACAGCAGAAGAATGTGCGTTTGCAAATGATTGTTGGAGATTCTCTACTCCATTAGCAAGTTTTGGAGCTTCTGCTGGCCAGTTGGATTCTCGGGGATTCCAAGGAACGTGTACTTCTGTGACTTACCCTGTGCCACTTGCTATACAATTTCATAGGATATAATTGAGTGTGAGATCTAGTGTGACTTGCCACGGGGCTGCTAATGGTGGAATCTGCTGGTCCAGGTGGGGAAAGGGGGCAGTGGCAGCTCTTTCCCCTTCACTTGCTTCGACAGCTGGTTGAACAAACTGCCTCTCCTGCAAAGTTTCTGTTTGCTGATCAAAAGGAGGGGCCGTTAGCATGCTTTCCAGGGGAGGGTCTTCCCATTGTAGTAAAGTTAACTCTCTCTCCTCAATTAATTTTGACAAGTGGGGATAAAGTTGCGCAAAAAATTGAAACCTTTCCGTCTCTGTTGATGGTTTTCTAGCAGCTTCTTTGTTTTCCCTGTTAACTTTTTCCTCTCAGTCTGGTTGTGTTTCTGACTGCAGCTTTTGAAAGTTGTTTTTCCAGCTGCTGGCTCTGCTTTCTGCTTCTCGCCTATCAATTTCTGTACTCCAAATAGCTTCAATTGTTTTTCTTTGTCTTTGGGTCGGAGACTCAAAACGTCTGTTTTTCTCCCAAATTCCCAAAGTGGCCACTGAGCACAGCTATAATTCTTAGTGCCATTATGCCATTGTTCCATATATTTAATCATTTCTAAACCAAACTTTTGCTGCATGAATCTAACAGGAGCTCCTTGTGGAGCTTCCTTCAAAGCATGCTTTGTTTGCAAATTACCCATTTTTTCTTTTTTCTTTTCTCTTTTCTTTTTTCTTTTCTTCCCTTTCCTCCCAGAGACCCTTTTCAAACTTTAAATTTACTTATCTTTAATTTTCAATCTCTGCCCACGTCCGGGATGTGGAGGTTCCTCTTTTGCTGGCTTTTTTCCCTTCCTGCGTTGATTATTCCGGTCCTTTGATTCACGTGTACGAGCTGTTACGACCGGGGAGGATCAGCTTTTATGTGATCCTTAACACTTTCACTGAAAAACCTCTCACAGCCTGCCTGGACACCTTAACACTTCCCTCCTTACCTATCAGCAGCTTAAAGCGACTTCATTCAGAGAGGAACAATAGGAAAAGAGAGTTTGAGCAGAGCCTCGGGGTCAGCCTCTGCTCAACACAAAAGAAACACACCCACTCTGCCAAGACCAAATTCTCCCTTGCTTTCTGGAGACTCCCAGTCATCGCAATTAAGCTCGCAGGAAGCCAGGGGCGGCTAAGGATTTGGCCTGGCCCAAATTTCCTGACAAACCTCCCTACCCAAAATAGACTTTTAGACACAGACAGCTGCCTTACACACACACCTAAACGGTGCCCTTATCGGGCAGTGGGAAAGGGACATGGGATCGGGCTCGCAACAACACTCACCCTGAAGGGCGCCCTGCTGTCGTCTCCGGTCGCAGCTCGAAAACTCTGAATCCCACTTCTGACACCGGTTTCTGTGGGATCAAAACGCAGGACACAAATGCAGAATAATCAAGGCTTCACTGCAGTGTTTCTTGAGCAGTACGTACTGGAGGGGGACCCCACCAGAAGTTAGTGGGAGGCCCTCCCCTACAGGCAAAATGGATGCTCTGATATTTATACAGTTCTACAAGAAGGGCAAGGGAAAAGAAATGTATACGCATACATATTCCTATGATGATGCAGCCACACCTAAATAAGCAATAGTTCTCAAGTTACTCTCTATCCCTCTGTTATCTGTTAACTGCTAGTAAAACAATAGTGTCACAGAGAAGAAGACACAAATTAGTTCAAGGTGCCAAATGCCAGAAGAAGGCATCCTCCCTCAGGGCAGATGCCCAGGTTGCTGTGGGGATGTTTGCGATAAGGAGTTTACAACCGGCCTGGTTCACATCAGCTTCAAAGATGCTTCCACGTGCCTTTATGTTTCAGTCTTATTGAGGTGATCCCATTCATCTGAGGCATCTAAAAACTTCTTTTTTTCACCCAAAGATTCATTTTTCTCACAGTATCATTGATCACTGGTGCAAATGTATCAAAATGGTCAACTCCATATCTCTGGGAAAAACCTTTCGCAATCAAACATGCCTTATATTTATCTATACTTCCATCTGAATTATATTTGATTTTATATACGCATTTATTTCCAATGGCCTGTCTATTAGGAGTTAACTCAGTAAGAGTCCAAACATGATTTTGTTGTAAAGACTGATCCTCCTCCATAGCTTCTATCCATTTTTCTCATTCTAAGATAACTTACTAATTTCTTCCCAATCTACTGGTTCTTGCAAATTTTCACAAAATCCATATCTTTCCAGAGGTTTACCTTTATTACTTCTCTCTGATCGTCTTACATTAGTTGTTTGTTCTGTTCCTGTTTCACACGGTTTAATTCTTCCTTCCCCTTCTGTTATAACAACATCTCCCAAAGATGGACCTACCAATTGATCAATGATCCCTATAGGTAACCTAGTGACCAATTCTTCTGGAACGGTATCTCTGCTCTGTAAATCAGTTGTTAGCGTAGCCTCAACGGTCTTTTGCATTCTAGT
Organism: Python bivittatus; assembly: GCF_059951505.1. NCBI lineage: Eukaryota > Metazoa > Chordata > Lepidosauria > Squamata > Pythonidae > Python > Python bivittatus. Next base: position 2,002,716 of record NW_028277107.1, read on the forward strand.
TCTCTCATCCACATATACAGCATTGCAACATTTAACTTCAAGAGGTTTAGGATCGAGGACTCTATGTCCTTTCCTCCCAGAGGTATATCCAACCATAAATCCAATTTCAGCTCGTGGATCAAGCTTCCCCCTTTTTTCTTTTGGAACATAAGAATATGCTTTACCACCAAAAGTTTTTATACATTTTAAACTTGGTTTCTTTCCAAACCATAGTTCAAAAGGGGTTTCACCTGTCACTTGACTAGGAATTCTGTTCTGCATATAAGCTGCTGTAACTACCGCTTCAGCCCATAACGAGTCAGGGAGTCCAGCTTGCATCAGCATAGATCTAGACATCTCTTGCAACGTTCGATTCAGTTTCTCAGGACACCCATTCTGTGGTGGAGAATAAGGTCTGGTTCCTTTATCTTCTGTGCCCTCCTGTTCCACAAACCTCTTAAAATCTGCATGACAATATTCTCCACCTCCATCAGTACGTAGCATTAAGGGTACCTTCCCAAATTGATTTTTTTTTTAATAAAATTTTTTATTTTTTACAACAAACACAAAACATACATAAACAAGAACATAGAAAAGCATAAAAAAACATCTTCCATTTTATACCGTGTGTCAACCAGTTACCAACTCGGTGCCCCTTTCATAATCTTAAATTCTCATGTCATCTATTCAAAATATACTTGCGTACTTATCAATTAATTATTAATCATTCATAGCTAGTCTATAGAATCATTTATTACAAGGAATTTTAACTTTCAATAGGATTAGTAGTACATTTTCATCTATCAATTATATGTGTATATATATAATAATTAATATCAAATTTCTATTGTAAAATTTCCTAATCCATTACATTACTATATTTTCTCATCCAATCATTAATAAAACAAATCCCGTGTCATATAAAATTACTTATCTTCTTACTCTAATTTCAAATCTCAGTTTAACTCATCTCTGCACATTCCATAATTTTCAATAACTTCCTCCTGCATAGGTACTTTTTCATTCTTCCAATTCTTAAAAGTTACAGTTCTAACCACTATCAATACATACTTAATTCTTCACTACATGTTTCAACAAAAATATCTCTAGTTTAAAATCTATATGTTACTATATCCAACCATGTATAAATTTTAGTCTAATCTCTTAAAACATTTACAAATACAATTTTTAACTATATATCTCAGTTTTATACTTTATTCCGGTGCTTGCATAATTTTAAGTTCACCCTTTTCATTCAATATCCCAAAACATCTAACTGTTTATTCCTTTTTCTATATTATTGGATAAGAGAAAGCAATAATAAATGTCCTTTCAAACATTCTGCTTTTTGAAGCTTCTGTCAGTTCCATCATTGTTGTATTCCCCTCATTTTTTCTTTAGGCATCTGGAGTAGTTTCTTTCAATATTGTTTTACTTCTTCTTTTTATGCATTCTCTTAGTACAATTTTCCATTATAATCTTGTATAATCTTTTTCTCACCCTCAGTGCCAAGAACAAGTCTGTCCCTCTTCATTTATCAATTGATTAACCCTTTTGATTATCAGTTTATAAGCCTCAAAATAATTCTGTTTAATGTTTCTGATTTCTTGTGCTATTTCTTCCTTTTCCATTGATCCCGTTTTATGTTTAATTAAGTCCATTTTAGCTTTAATATCTTTTTTTCTTTTTTTTGCAGGAATTTCTGCAGCTCTTCTTCCAGTTTTTTATAGTCATCCTCGATAGTTTAAAGATCTTTTTCTGCATTGTGTTTCTCGTATAGTCTATTATCTTGTATAAACCTTCATTGAGTCAAAGGATTCTTTATCTTTGTTCTTGCCAAAAGAAAGAGAAAAAAAAGCAAAAGGAAAAAAAAAAGGAGGAGGGAAAAGGCTAGGTCTCTTTAAAAATCCAACTGGGGGGGGAATAGAGAGCAAAGCAGAGCTTCTAGCAGAAAGAAGAGCTACTGCCACTAATCAAGGCTTTTGTGACTAGCTCAAACTTTCCATCTTGATATTTTCAAAGTCGCTTTCAACTCCACTTGTTTATAGTTATTCGGATGGCACCTGTATAAACATGCACATCCCACTATCTTTTTAGAAAGCCCAGGGTCCTTGAGCATGCATCACAATGGGAGAAAAAAGGCACTATGTCGAGCCTCTAGATGGCAGTGCAACTTTCTTTCATTTACTTTCTCTTAACTCCACTTTCCCCATTTCAAAATCAAAAAGTATAAATTTCTTATAACAATAAAGAAATCTTAGTCAAAAAAGAGGCTTAAGATAAAGAGTTATTGAGTGTTGAAAAGAAAAAGCCAGTCCAGTTAAAAATATATTTTTTTAAAAGAAAAACATCTTGCCAATTCCACTAAAAAGGTAAAGTTAAAAAGAAAAGATTTCCCCCCCTTTTTTTTTTTTTTATAAGGCTCAATCTCGCCGCTTGATCCACTTTTCTTCACTTTTAAAAATCTCTTTAAATTACTTAAGGTGTTCTCTAAAAATAGTTAAATAGTAAATCCATCTCACCCGGTTGACACCCCTCTCTTTCTTCTTCCTTTGGAGCTGTCCCGGCTTTCGCAGCCATTTTTGGCTGCCTCTCCTCCGCCAGCTTCAAGAGCTTCTCCCGGGATCGATCTGGGACTTGCGGCATCCCTGAGATCCGCGGGACACGCCCTTTGCGATCGCCATCTCTACGGGACGGCTTAGGTCCATCGGGACCGTCTGGGGAGGGAGATATCGGCTGCAATCCTGGGAGCCCAGGATCGCCCGCCGTATCGCCGCGACGCCTGCTCCGCCCTCCTCCCAAATCGATTCTTAATTGCGGCTACATAGCACTTAAACTTTTTAAGGGTCTCATCCTGGTTTTTAAGTATATATACATAACTACATCTACTCTTAAATTCAGTAATATAGGAAAATATCTGTTCTTGCCTGCAGATAATGGCATAGAACCCACTAGATCTGAATAAACCACTTCCAAATGATCCTTATCTTGTACATTGGATTGTCCTGAATAACTAGGAGCCGTTCCCCTTGCTTTTATACATATTTCGCACCTTTCTTTGGCTTTCTCACATTTGACACCATTAACTCCACTTTCTATCAATAATTTTTCAATACCTTGCATGTTCCTATGAGCAAACTTCACAGGCCATGAATAAAGACAAGTTTTATGATCACAAATATCTTGCCTAGTTTGACACATAGGCCTCCTCTAATTTGTTATATTATCATTAAGATCAATGATATAAATGAAATCCATCTTTTTCATCAACTTTAAGCACAAGACCAGTTCTATCATTGATCATTTTTCCTGTATTAGATTTAAGGATTACAGGATAACCATTCTTCAACATCCTTTTAGTACCGAGCAAATCATCTGAGGCTTCAGGAGAAAAGCAACATATGTTAATGTTAGGTTCACTGCCTCACCTCTAGAAGCAAAAACTCTTAAAGGTGCAGTTCCAGTTCCAACAACTTTTAGTCTTTCTTGATTTGCTTGCAATATCTCTGGTCTATTTTCTGTATCAGGTTCACTGAAACTTTCTCTAAACCGACAAATATGGATAAAACTGCCACTATCAAGGAGAAAATGCCTTCTATCATTTACACCTTGATAATCAGATATTTGAAACGATTATCATTGTAAGCATTCATACCATTATTAAACCTTTGATTATATCTCTTATTTGGTCTACCATTTAATGGTTTCAAGTCTGTGGCTATTAAAATGTCCTTGTTTACTAAAAGACATTCTTTCTGTAGGAACATTTACTCCTCTGGACTTTTGACCTTCTACCCCTTTAAATCTACAATACTTAGCAATATTCCCAATCTTCGAGCACACATAACATCTACATTCCTTAGGAGCAGGTCTTGTTCCTAATACTGACCTTTCTCCAGGTGTGGTATCCATTACCCTTTTAAGGCCAGAGTCTCTCAAATGAGCAATTGCATAATCTAAATCCACTTTTGCAATAGACTCAAGCATAGTCTTTTGGTTTGCAAAGGATTGGGGTAGACTAAGTAACATACAGGTGTGAAACTCAGAGCCAGATATCTCTGCTCCTGCAGACTGAAGGTCTGAAACGAGCTTTAACCTTTCCTCTCAGTGCTTATCAATACTAGTTCCTTCTTTCATCCTCATACTATGCAATCTTTCTTTCAAAAATATCACATTCTTATTTGATCTAATAAAAGATTTTCCCTTAAGAGCATTATATAAACCTTTAGCTGTTCTATATTTAGTCACTAGTGGACTTTCATGGTCTTCTATACAGGCAAAGAATATCATTACGACTTTTGCTTCTTTCATTTTATACTCCTTCTGCTCTCATTGGCTTTCAGGCATATCTTTATGATATCTAAACAGTCCTGTACTTGAGGGGAAACTCTTAATCTTGCACCCCGCATTTGAAAGTTATTCCTCTTTAACTTTGGAATTACAAATACACTGTTGTTATTACTTACACCCTGTTGGAAACTTTGAGTAGATATAATAGCTTCGTCTGTTAAAGTGCCTAAGGTTACAGACATCCAAGCTCCTCTGCTAAATCCTCCTTTAGTTTAAAAGACTTACTATTAATATTTCACTTACATAAATCACTTTATCTCTTTAAAAATTTCTTCCCATCCAAAAGAAGAAAGAAAGGGGAAAAGGCTCTTTGCTTTGCCATCTGGATCAAAAAAAACCCCAACCCCAACTTAATAACTTTTAATGTCTTCTCTTAAAAAAAAGCTTATCAGCTTCTCAAGCCCAACCATCCTCTGCTACCAATTTGTTGGGAAATGAGTTTAAGAGACAAGGAATATAAATGTCAACCTTTATCTCTGTTTAAATTATACAAAAAAGAAAACTTGAGCATAAAATAGATCTTCAACAATACAAAAGTGACAACAAAGAATATAAATAATATAATACAAATAGACCAAGACAGCAGGGAATAAGCAGTGAGCCTAAAAAGGTAAAATCAGAATAGCAGGAGAACAAGTAAGAAGAAGACTTCTCTTATACAGAGTTTGCCACCTGATTCAATGATGTTCACAGCCAAAAACAATCTCTTGTTAACTCCATAGTTAATTCTGTTAAAGCTGTAGATCTTGCAAATATCCAACAGAACGAAGCTTAAGAGGATCTCCTGGTTCACTCACCCTCCTAAGACGCGTTGAACTGCAGAGGACCCAACCCTGTTTCAGCCTCATCAGCGCGTGGTGAGAATGCAGGCACAATCTCGGGCACCTCCTTCCTTGCAGGGCTTTTCTTCTTCCCTGCTGGAGATTTGCAATGCAAACTCTACCTCCCCCCCCCCAAGTGCATGGTGTTGCCCTCTCTTTGCAGAGGGAGCCCCCTGGGGGATGCTGTGTGCAATGCAGCACCTCATGGAAAGAGGGGAGCAAAGGGGTTATTTCCATGGGGTCAGGAGGAAGGGGGCTGTGGTGTCCCCCTGATCAGGAAGCCTTCTCCATCCAGCTGCTTTTGACAACTGTAGAACATCTCCAAGCTTCCATTTTAAGAGAGGTTCTAGAGGAAGTTCTGTCCCGAGTAGAGGGAGCAGATGGAGCAAAGCAGCAGACAGGAAATGGAATTCAGCATTTTTCTTACTTAAGAGAGTAAAAATAATCCTGTCTTGATTCTGTATCCCAGAAAAGAGGTCAGTGGGACACTCTGACAGGCTTTCAAGATTCTGTTCTTGAGTCCCAAAACAACATCACAGAGCTCCCATAGGCTTTGTGGTGTCCAGTTCCTGACCTGGCTTGCCTGAAAGGGCTGACGCTCAGATTCTGGCCAGGACACAGGATGGGAATCGCATTGGTTGCACTTATGGATGACTTATGGAGAGACCAGGATTGGGGGAGTGCAGTCCTACTAGGTCTCTCAGTGCCCTTCAGTACCCCTGACCGTGGCCTTCTTCTGCATCATATCTGAGGGAATGCGCTGCTTTGCAGGGGGTCTCCTCCTTCCTGAGGTCCTGATGGTGGAAGTCTTCCCTCTCCTTCAAGCAACCACCTGCGTGTTTATTCCCGGCTCAGAGGCGAACCTCATAAGCTTTCTTTCTAACAATTTGGCGAGGCAGCCAGGAGCCCGAGACTAACCGGGTCAACGGACCGAGCCCGGGGAACTTCACCCGGCTGACACCGGATCATTTCTCCAGATGATACTGTCCCCGACTCTGCCCGCTTTGACACTGGTAGTAAAAGGAGTTTTGGTTTTGAGCCCAACAGCTGCTTGAACCTGAGATTTCATAGTTGGTAATTGCCCTTTTTTGCATCTTGTGCCCAGTGAATGTGTGAGTGTGAGATTTGCTCCCACAGGCATTGCTACGAATTTGAATCCTGCCCAGAGGAAAATCGGCAATAAGCCCCTTTGAAGCCCTCCATGGATGTCCATATAGAGTCAGTTCCCTGCCAGGACACAAGGAGAAAGTAAGTCTCAAAAAGGGGGAAGCTGATTTGAAGGGGTATTTAATGGGATCTCTGTTTTGTTGCAGGAAAATGAACGGGGGCTATTGGGGAAACAACTCCAATTCTTATCTGAGCCTCTCCATCCATTTCAGCCCGGAGATCGGGTATATGTGAAGGCATGGTCTAAAGGTCTGACCATCTGTCCCAAAAGTGGAAGGGCCACTCCAGGTGCTCTTGACGACCCCATCCAGCCTGAAGGTTGAGGGGATTCAAGCATGGCTGCATTAGCAGCACGCAAAGGCTGCCTCTCCGCCGGGTGACAGCATCGTCCCATCACAACATCAGCAACGGAAACCAAAAGCCCAGTGGAAAGTTCAAGGACTGGACGGCCTCAAGCCGGTTTTCTCAAAGGGACACTAAAGACACTGAATACGTTTGTGGGTAATGAAGGTTCAAAGCATATTTGACTTGTAAGGATTTGTAAGGACACTCCTTGCCCTTCCCGATTTCCGGAGGATCCGGTGGATGGAACAGAGAACAGAAGGGGAGGTATTTGGAAAATTCAGCATGTCGCTCTTTCTTTTCTGTTTGTCACGTCTTTTCTTCATTTCTCAGGTAGTAATCGCTGACTGGTCACATAATACTTTGATACAACTTCATAATTTGGTTGTTAATGAAACCAACCCTCCTGCTTGTTGGATTTGCAGTTATTTCCCTACTCATAGCCAGCAAGGGTTAGTTGTTTTGCCAATACCTCTAGGCTTGGACAGAGGGTATAACAACTCAGTTCAGAGTTTTAACTCAGGCTATGCGGATCCCAAACCTTTCTAGTTTCTCCACCCCATACCTGATGCCCCCTTTTGTTTTCAGAAGAGGGGGGGAAATGATTTTGTTGGGGACTGGGAGGGGTGTGTGTATAAGTTTACATGGGATAGTCCTGGATGGTTGATGTTTAACAAGTCAGTTCCTATATTTGATGGTTCTTTTACTCAATGGCTAGAAAACCTTTTCCCCCAGGATTCCTTTAAATCAGGCACCTTTCTTCCTACTCTAAAGATTATTCTACAGGTTCTAACATCTAAACGACCGATCCGTTTAGGTTCAAGAGTCTGGTGGTTATGTGGCAATGAGGGATTTAAGGAAATGCCACCTGCCTGGTCAGGAACTTGCACTATAGGGTGGTTATGGCCCGGTGGCATTCATATGGTGCCAGTAGAAGCTATTCGATACTCCACTAGGCATACTTTCCACCGGGAAAGGAGAGCAGAACACCTAGAATGGTCTACGGGAACCTTCATTGGCAGGAGTCTCTTCCCTGTGGTGGGAGTTGCTCAGAATTACAAAGATATACATAAACTTGCCTCCTTTCTTTACAACACTTCTATGGCATTGGAAAAATGGGAGAATATTACATTGAATCTGGAGGAACACTTACAAGATGAAGTCCTCTCCCTTAAGGATGTGGTCCTCCAGAATAGGACGGCCCTAGGTATGATCTTGAAGAGTCAGGGTGGTGTTTGCGTTTATATTAATCAGTTATGCTGCATGTTCCATGGCCAGACAAAAGGACTCCTGGTTGACCATAAACAGATTGCTCACATTGTGGCAGAAATACGAAAAGATAGAGAAGAGTATGTTGAAGATTGGAATAATTCTAGGGGGGACTGGTCTTGGTTAACCTTCTGGCTGCCTAATTTCTCATGGCTTAGTAGTTGTAATTGTTTGTGGTTTATTAATCTGCACATGTCTTTACTGATTCCCCATCTTTATTTCTACATGTAGCACATGTACATGACCAAGTTCTCTGCAGAAAAACAAGTACCTCGTCTTGGTACAGAAAATCTTTCCTTACAAGGTTTAAATTCTTGGTTGAAATATTAAGAATTTAAAAAAGGGGGACTGAAACTTTATGAAAAAGGGCTCTTAGGTTCCCTCATATTTACTTCTTTACCAAAGGGATAACACAGACATAAACATTCATGAATCTTCACACGTTTCTCTCTTTTAGACACCCTGTCTCCATAAGGGTCGGGGGCATAAAGACAAAGGGGAGGGGGTGCCCTGAACTCTGACTAGCATCCAATAGGTCATCAGGAAGATAAATTTCCCCCAATAATAAGGAGGATCCAAAACTTATGCCAATTTCAACCAATCATTTGTTAATTGCTGTATCTCTTTGTAAGGAACATGTATAAAATTGTCTTCTTTGGGCGTGGGAGGGGTCTCCTCTGCCTTAAGGGGGGGGCCCAGCTGGCTCTATTGGCAAACTTTCAATAAAACTTTAAAATCTCAGCTGGTACTTTCGTGTCTGATCTTCTGCCGGACTGAATCCTAATTGGGGAGAGTCAGAAACTCTCAAATTTTGGTAACAACGTCACCCAGGCGGCACCGGATCATTTGCCGGAGGATGCTGCCCCAGACTCTGCCTGCTTCAACATTGGTAGTAAAAGGAGTTTTGGTTTTGAGCCCAACAGTTGCTTGAACCTGAGACTTCAGAGATGGTAATTGCCCTTTTTTGTGTCTTGTGCCCAGTGAATGTGTGTGTGTGAGATCCCCTCTTTATGTTTCAATCCATGCAGGTGACTAGGGCTGTGGGTCTAAAAATTCAGCTCCAGCCGCCCCCAGAGTCATTCTTGGCAAAGACTGGGAGGTCCTAGAAAGCAAGGGGGGCTGACAAGACTCATGTGCTTCAACAGGTAGTGCAAGGTCGTGTGCTTGACTCTATCTGGGCAAATACCAGCCTGCTTGTCTTGACCCTCTCTCAGTCCAGAACCAGGAAGGGAGGAGGAGGGCCAGGAGTTCACTGGGAAGTCTCCGGGTATAAAGGATACACCTAAAACCTTGGGGGACACACGTGTCATCGGTTGGGGAAGATGGGGAACGAGCAACCCAAGGTCTCCCGACCTCCCCCTGGAAAGGATGCCCCTCACCTGGGACAAGGGTTATTACCCGTACAGGTGGGGATGAGGAAGAGTTGGAGGCCCAGGAGAGCTCCAGTGGTCAGGAAGTGGCAACCTTCAGTAGAGGAAGACGGAAGTCTGTGTGGACTGCTTTGAACTGCTGGGAGTGGGTCTCCGTGAAGGTGGAAGGGCTGGGCGAGGTTGCAGAAGATGGAGCACGAAGGGGCGAGGTGGTCTTTTGAAGGGCATCAGACAATGCACATAGACGGAAGCAAAGAAAAGAACACAGTATGTCGTAAGAGGGTGTGTGAGGGGTTAGTGTGTTGTGAACAGGGAAATGAAGGTGGACGTCCGTTTACTGGCAATTCTGTCTGAGGGGCTGATCTCAAGGTGGTGATATCAGCAAAAGGGGAGTTAATTAATAAAATGGGAGTCAGACTGGGCTCATAAGCTATCAGGCTTGCACTCCCCACCAGAACATGTCAGGGATACACTATTAGACTCGCATTCCTTCACAGGACATGTCAAGTGGCTCTGTGATTAAGCATGCAGACTGCTTAAAGGAGGAAAAGGCAGATATAAGCCCAGACAAGACTTAAGATAGCAAAGGCTCCAAGGCCACCAGGCATCCCAGATGCAGAAAACCACAGGTCATCATGGACATCGTCACATCTATGGGTTGAAAACCTGTAATGTTATTACGGGATGTTACTTGTTAAGTGCACATGCTGAACTATGTAACCAATCATGTAATCTCTGATATTGATCCTGTTTGTTAAAAAGATGCACTTTCCTTCCAGTCTATCAGACTTAAAGGTGTGGGGGAGCTTGGTTCCCCTCTAAGGTAAAAAAGGTGATTTCAGGAAATGGGCAATTTAAGTGTTTCTTTTTAGAATAAAGATTTGCATTTCAAAGGTTTTCTTTTGCAAATTTATTTTCTTCCAGCAGCTACAGTTAGGAAAAAGTGATCAGTTTTCTCAGAAAGACCTCGGCAACCTCAGAGGAGCAACAGTTCAGAGAAGGGGGAAGGAGGAACATTTTTGCCCTATTTCTGAATTGCTGGGCTGCCCCCAGGAGTGCTTTGCATTTCCACTTTGATCAGCAATCTCCTTCCCTGCTTTGCAACAAGAATCCAGCATTGGCCCTCAAGGGGGTCTTCATGTGTTTTCCCTTCAAACTAAAGGGGTGATGAGGAAATGTTTACTAGGTTTCATCTTTGTCCCTCAATATGGATATTATGGACAAAAGGGAAACGATGTTTAGGACAATATTTGGTAGAGCCTCCATGGACTGGTATGGTGTCAGAACCTGAATCACCCAAATGTTGTTGTTTTCCATTGTATTGCATTCGTTCGGAGTTGGATTGATTTGTTTCTGCCACTTGTAACTAAGGAAGGGGGTGGTGGCTGTTAATGGTTGTAAGGGGAGTTGGGAAGCAGTTTAACCATATATGGGCAATTTGCCGGCAAGCTACATGTACACTCCCTGATATTGTACATGTACAAGCTACATGTACACTCCCTGATACTGGATTTCACCCGAGAGGAAACTCTATGAGGAATTTCCAGCAACTTAGCATGGCCTCTGAGGAACTGCAGAAAAGTTCACCGGAGGCACCAGCAGAAGAGGAGGAATGGCAAATCCCCCTCACTGAAGCTCTAGCGGAAGCCAGACCGAAGACCCCAACGAGGCGACTGGGCCACTGCTGGGACCCACTGAGAGACCTGAGCTTCTGGGAAACCGCTGGAGGGTTCACCCCAGAGGTGCCAGCCCGCCCTAGATGGTCGAAGGCCATGGAGACCGTGGCCAAAGTAGCAACGCCATGGGATGAGGGACAATGGGTGAGGGAGCTGGAAGGCCAAGTGCGCGCACTGAGGAAGGAGTTGAACAAGCTGAGGGGTCGGGCGCAACCTTCCGTGCCACATCCCAACCCCCTACAGGGGCCGGCACCGTTCGACCAGCCCTCCCCAATGGCTCCGCTGGAACCACCAACCCTTCCCCCTCATCAGGACGCGGCGGGGGAGCAGACCAGGAGCAAGCTGCCCAACAACCTCAACAGGCAGAAGGGGACCTGTTGCGAAGATGGGGACTGATATAAAAGTACAATGGAGACGCTGCCCAACTGCCCTTCCTGAACCAGGTGAGAATCTGCAGGGGCATGTGCGGGCGCCTGTTTGCCAGCGATGCCTGGAGGGTGCTGTATGTGTCCCGCTTCCTGGTAGGCGTGGCAGCTGAGTGGGTGAACGACTTGAATGAAGCGGAGGCCCCAGAACCGGGGGACTTTGACCGCTTCCTCACCGCACTACGGGACCAATTTGAGGACCAATGTGCCCGCTCACATGGTGCGGAGACAATCCGGGAGCTGAAGCAGGGGCCGCGCTCGGTGACCGAGTATGCGCTGGAGTTCAAGCGCTTGGTGGCAAAGCTGCCAGACTGGCCAGAAGCATTCCTTGTGTGGCTATTCCAGGAGGGGGTGGACCCACAGCTCTTCGAGAGGGCCGTGGTGCGGGGGTGCCCGGAGACTTGGCAGGATGGATCACCCACGTCTCCGTGTTGGAGGTGCAACTGGCCAGAGTCAAACCACATGGCGCGGAGGCGAGATGGCGGCCCCCTCGTGCCACCCGGCAAACGGGGCGGAAACCACCAAGGAAGGAGTTAACCCTCTCGGCAAGGCCAGCGGCCGCGGGGAAAGCCTGCTTCATGTGCGGCGAGAAGAGGCACTTCGTGGCGGCCTGCCCCCAGAACCCCAGGCTACAAACCGCGCAGAAAGGGAAAAAAGCCGAGAAACCTGCAAGAGCGATGAAAGCCCCACGAAAAGCACAGCGGCGAGAGGCGAAGAAGAGAGGCTGAGAATGGCCTACCTCTCCGACAGCGAGGATGGACAGGAGAGCTCCGGCGAAAGGGAGGAGAGCCCAAGGCGCGACCAGCCGATCCCGAGCAAATCGATCGAGGACATCCGGGTGAGTCCCATGACGTATGAGGTAGTGATCTGTGCTCCGCGATCGACTCATCGGGCCCGGCTCACAGCATTGCTTGATTCAGACTGCGAGATTGAGATGGTGCCAGGAGCGAAGTACCCAACCCCAAAGATGTACTCAATGACCCAAAAGGAAATGGGGGCGTTGAAGGAATTTATTGACAAAAACCTGAGCTAGGGCTTCATAGTGCCCGCCAAATCCCCCCTGGCAGTGCCAGTACTTTTCAGAGAAAAGAAAGATGGGACTTTACGCTTATGCACGGACTATAGGGGGTTAAATGCAATATGCGCAGAGAACAAATACCCTCTCACATTAATAAAAAACTTGTTAGCCCATTTGGCAAAAGGAAAATTTTTTACCAAACTAGATTTGAGAGAGGCATATTTCAGGGTGCGTATAAAAGCTGGGCATGAATGGCGCACCGCATTCCGCTGCGCACTGGGACACTACATGTATCGAGTCCTCCCATTCGGATTAAAAGGCGCCCCCGGGGTATTCATGCAACTGATTAATGAGGTCTTGCACGAGTTCCTCTACCAAGGAGTGTTGGTGTACTTGGATGACATTTTAATCTACACCAGAACAATGGAGGAACATGTGAAATTGGTCAGGAAAGTGCTGGAGAAACTGCTAAATGCGCAGTTGTATGCTAAATTATCCAAGTGTGAGTTCCATAAGGATTGCATTGACTATCTGGGCTACAGAATATCTAATAAAGGAGTGGAAATGGATCCCAATAAGGTGCGGGATGTCCTAGCCTGGGAGGCCCCAAAAACCAGGAGACAACTGCAAAGTTTCCTTGGCCTTGCCAACTTTTACAGACAATTTATTCCTAATTTTGCACAAGTAGCCCTCCCATTGACTGATGTTTTAAAAACGAAGGACAAACCCTCGGCAGCTGAAAAAGCCCCCAGCGCCTCTTTAAAATGAACAGCAGAATGTCAGGAGGCTTTTGAAACACTCAAGAAATTATTCACTGTTGAACCCATCCTAAAACACCCAGACCCAGCAAAGCCTTTTGTTATTCAGGCAGATGCCTCTGACGTAGCAACTGGAGCAGTCCTCTAACAGAGGGATGAGAAAGGTGTGTTAAAACCATGTGCTTACTTATCTCACAAGTTCACTGAACCTGAGCGGAGGTGGCCAGTATGGGAAAAGGAAGCTTTCGCAGTGAAATGGGCTTTAACAAATTGGAGACATTTGCTGGAAGGTGCGGAGGAAACTTTTGATGTTGGAAGGACCATAAGAACTTAGAAGTGTTGACATCACCCCGAAAGTTGTCTCCTAAACAAATAAGATGGGCGTAATTCTTCAGCAGATTTAATTTCACTTTAAAATACTTCCCGGGAGGGCGGAATTTCTTGGCAGATGCTCTCTCCAGGCTGCCCCAGCACAATAGCCAAAGGGAGAAGGTGGTGTCAGCTGTAATCCCCAACTGGCAGGGGCCAGAACTGGCCGCTGCAGTCACCAGATCATAAAGTAATGCCACCAAATCCCTCAAGTCAGGGACTTAAATAGATTCCTGCAACAGGATGAGTGGTTCCAAGAGATAAGGAGGAACTAACCCAGAGAGAGGGGGCATGGTGGAAAGCAGATAGATTGTACGTGCCCCAGGAGGCTCGCAAAATGTACTACAAAGGTGCCATAATGATAAAACAGCAGGACTCTTTGGCTTTGTCAAAACTTTACATCTACTCCGCAGGCAATTTTGGTGGCCTTCGCTCAGGAGAGATGTGGCAGAATATGTAACTACCTGTCCTGTATGCGCTATGGCCAAAAGGCAAGGGGGGAAACCCCGTGGGTTATTACAAACTGTGGCCTACCCCGACAAACTATGGAAAGAAATAAGCATAGATTTTATTGTAGGCCTGCCAGAGAGCAGGAAAATGACTGTAATTTGGACTGTTACTGATCTCTTCTCTAAACAAACTCACTTCATCCCATGCAAGGCCATCCCCTCAGAGCCTGAACTAGCTGCCTTATTTATCAAACACATATACAGATTACATGGTTGTCCTGAAAGAGTGATCAGCGATTGGGGGGGTCCAGTTCTCCTCTAAATTCTGGAGGGCATTTTTAACCCTTTTGGGGTCTAAGCAAGCAATGAGCTCTTCCTTTCATCCTCAGACGGACGAAGCGACAGAGGGGAGGGATGCGGGGTTGGAACAATATTTGCGATGTTTCATAAACCATCAACAGGACAATTGGGTGGAATTATTACCTTATGCTGAAGTGGCTTACAATAATGCTGTCCACGATAGTACTGGGCTGTCACCTTTCCAAATTGTATCACGGCAAGACTTTGTACCTATACCTGAACTTCCTCACGCTCAAACAGGGGTTAAAACAGTAGATGAATGGGAGGACAGGATAAGGAGATTGTGGCCTATTGCTGAAAAAGTGATTGCAAAAGCTAGAGAAAGTTATAAAGCACAAGCAGATAAGAAGAGAGCACCACATGAACCGTGGAAAGTGGGGGACAAAGTGTGGTTATCTACCAAGAATCTGAAATCTTCCAGGGCATGTAGAAAGCTTGATAACAAATACATAGGACCTTTCATGGTGGATAATTAACCCTGTGTCTGTACGCTTGAAACTCCCCAAAACCCTCAGGAAGAGTAAGCCTGTCTTCCACAGTGAACTATTGAAACCCTACAAGGAATCTGATAAATGGAGGCCGGCAGTGGCCCCTCCTGAACCTATTATGATCGAGGGGGAACAAAACTTTGAGATCAGGGAAATATTGGACTCTAGAAAATTCAAAGGAGACATTCAGTATTTGATGCATTGGAAACATTTCCCTAAATCTCTGGCTGAATGGGTCTCCAAAAGACATGTTAGAGCTCCTGACTTAATTTTGGACTTTTATAAGAATTATCCTAACAAACCCAGGTGAACGTGTTGAACTCTATAGGATGTATGTTTTCATAATTCCAGTTCCTCTTTTTCTTATTTCTAGGGCTCATGACCAGCGTGGTGAAGAGGGTTTTTTGGGGGGGGCAGTATGTCAGAACCTGCATCACCCAACTGTTGTTGTTTTCCATTGTACTGCATTGATTGGGAGTTGATTTGTTTCTGCCACGTGTAACTAAGGAAGGGGGGGGGTGGCTGTTAATGGTTATAAGGGGAGTTGGGAAGCAGCTTAACCATATATGGGCAATTTAGACTGGCTTGATTGCCGACAAGGCAGCTGGGGCCCAAAGAGCCCGGAAGAAGCTTGGGGAGGAAGGAGAGAGGTCAACAACAGGTGAAGAGGAGTCACGATGCCAGGCAATAAGGGGAGGGGGGATAAATAGAGGGAGGTTTACCCAAGGCATTAGGTTTAGCAATGTTCTGTTTACAAGCTACATGTACCTCTTAATAAAGAAGTATTTATCTGACCCAAGCCTGGTTGCATGAGAATGCTTCAGAACTGAGAGTTAGACATCGTGGACTTGACATATGGTCTATCTGAAAACAACAAGAAAAATATTTTTTAACAACCTTTGGCTCTGCAGGCCATCCATACTCTATCAATTCTTGTGTCAATGTCTGGAGGTTGGGTCATGGCAGTTGGACTTCTTTAGCTTTTGTTGAGAGAAAAAGAAAAGAAGTCCAGTTGCCGTGACTCAACCTCCAGACAATTCCACCTGGATGCTTGAGAATCCTATCTCAGTGTAGATTCCTTCTCTCCAGCTTCTCAAGGTCTCATTCTAGGAAATTATTAGGAATGAGAAGGTATTAAAGTCTTTAGCAGTTGAAGTATATAATGATCTTTTCATCGAAGTAGAAATGTGATGAGCAATCCATGTTCTGTCTCAGGGCTGCTGGCATTCACCCACACCAGTTCACAGCAGGAGGGCCTGCAATCTGGGGGTGCATTTCTAGAGTTATCCTGACCTCCCATGATTTGTCCTCCCTGTGCCAGTAAGAATCAGCCTAGCAGCTTCATCTTACGCTGAATGATCAGGGAATTAACCCTAACAAGGCTGAAGGATCCCTGCGAAGGTGATCCACTGGATCTGGGACTCAGCCACTCTCTCCCCTGTGAGGCAAGGCCAATCTTTGGAGATCTCTTGGGATATTGGCACTGGGCTTTCACACGGAAGGCCTCCCAAAGCAGCCAGTCCACCTCCTCTCTGGCCACAAATGGTTGAAGGGGAGGAGACCACTATTGGAACAAGCCATCCTGAAGCTCCATCAACGCTTTGTTGACCCCCACCTAGTCTTGCCCAATATCAAAACCTCTCCCAGGAGAGAAGCTTCGCACACTCCATGTGAGGAGGTCAGACCCTGATGCTTTCATGCTGGTGGTTGCAATGAGGAAGGTGCAGGAATACACGGAGAGTGCCCAGCGACATCAATGGCAATAAAACACAACAGACCTGGCGCTACTGGGCCTAGATGTAAGTGTGGGGGGGGATGCAATAGACCCTGGGCACCAAGGAGTGCTTCTCCAGCTAGGCCGAGAGAGACCTGAAGGGAGCCTCACACCAGGAGAGAGAACGGCGCAACTGATCCTGCACAACATCCCCTCCCCTCCTGTGACAAAGGGAACCCCCTGCCCAGAGGGGAGGAAAGGGGAAAAGACAAGTTGGGGCCACAGGAGCAAAAGTGTGGGTGAAGGGAGGCACTGGGCATTTGAAAGCAGGCAAAGTATTCTGCCCTGCAGGAAAAAATGCTTCACATCTCCGAATATAATATTGCCTACAAGAGTGGCGAAGGATTGTCCTTTTCTTCAGTGGACTTCAATAGGAACTCACAAGAGACTCCACGACTTGCAAGGGACATTCCCTGTCGACACAAAGCTACTGAATGACTCTAAGATTGGTGACTATTTTGACTTTGTGAGAGAGCGGATGCGAACTCAGCACTCTCTAATAATCAACCAAAACTCTAAATAGGCTTTTATTGTTGTCTACAACATATACGATGGGCAGGTGAAACCCCTCAAGTGAAACTCAGGGCATCCTGTGGAGGGCTGGGCGTGCTGATCATAAGAGAGAGCTTGCAGGGGTGGACTGACCAATAGAAGAGAATATCTGTGGCTCAGGGTTCAACTGTGGAGTCCTTGGGGCTCTCTGAGCTTGCTTGTCTTCTTGCAAACGTTTCGTTACCTGGCTGGGTTACATCTTCAGTCATAGCAAGAAACGTTTCCAAGAAAACAACCAAGCTCAGAGAGCCCCAAGGACTCCCCAGGGGTGGACTGCCCTGTATTCAACCGCCTGAGCCACTTCCCTTCTCCCTCCTGGAGACATTTGCTCTTTTAATTTGATTGATAATTCTAAATTGATAGAGGGAAGCATAAAGGATTTCAAAACTTTGGTTGACAACATTGGCTACAGTCAGGGCTACTTTGATTTCTCATGGCTTACCTCCTGGTTACCAAACATTGCCGGGCTGAAGACAACATTTCTGGGAATTATGGGCTTGGTGGTAATAGAAATATTTGTTTGCCGTTTTGCTCAGGGCTTACCCTCCTGCTTGGGGTGTTGTAGGGGATGCTCTTCTGTTCTCAAAGCAAGATCAACACCCTTTCCCCAAGGCAGGGATCCCTAATCTTGATGCAGAATGGCCAAAAATATGAATCTGAGTCACAGGATGATGTAAGGCTACTAGATTCCCTAACTGATTGTGCATAAAATATTCTGTTTTTGCACAAAAAGAAAAAGGAGGGATTGTGAGAAGGAAATCAAATCTCCCCCCCCCCCCGCCCCAGTCAGCAGGAAGTCAAAGCTTCCCATTTGTCTCACCCCACCATCGTTTATCTGAACAGCAATCAAGGCATATGATCAAATTATAGTAAGAACGGGCTCACCTAAAAAGATTAAAAATGTAGCAGGAAGAATTGGGAGTCTTCCACCTCAGCCCAGAATTAAATAACTAAAGACCTGGCTTGAAGGGCCAACATTCATTGAAGCCTTAATCAGATCATAAGAAGATTTCTTGTCTGAATTGATCTAGATGCCAATTAGACCATGCCAGGTAAGGGAACTACAGGAAACCCCAGCGCAGGAGGGCGCCTGACCTGAGAAGGCTCCCTTCTAAGGATCCTACCAATTTCACCTCTCTTGGAATCCGGGAATCACCTTTTCCAAGAATATCTCGAGGGCCGGCATTCCTTCTCATCTTTCCAGGAACAAGAGGATCTTGAGATGCAATGGTTTGATGAAGGCTGCGCTCAGGGAGATAAGCATTTCCTTAGCCCCCAGCAGGAGCGTGGGAAGGTTAAGAAAATGAGACTGGCACTACCCTAAGGAATTCATGGTGTTTTGGCTTCCTGGCGTGGGAAGTTTAGATTCCGTGTGGAGAGATTGTATCTTGGAGATGGAAGCTAATAAGTGCAACAGAACAGTATCTGTACTGTCTCGTGGAGTTCTTTGGGCTGAATCTGACAGATCTGCCCTATAAAAGGAATTCCAGCAGAAACTGAGCATGGCTGCCCCACAGCTGATCCTCTTGTGTATCTGGCTCTCAGAATATCAACTCTTCTCTCTCTGCCTGCGTGTTTATTCCTGGATAGGACACAAACCATGCCTTCTGGCACTGGGATAAACGTAAATTTAATAAAAAATAAATTTCTCTTATTGGTGGGCAATAGCATTGGCCACCTAAAATAACAGTATGTTCAAAAATCCAGTTCATAATTAAAACGGCCCTTTTATATTCAATGGTAAATTAATTTCTCTTGGGCTGCCGGTTCTGAGGGTCAGACTCAAAGAAATCTTCTTTTCCCAGGTCAGTGTATACAAATAGAAAATGTATAGATTTAAACAACTAAATCTAGAATTTACATGGATTCTCACCCAAACAGATCTGTGTATGGGAAACTAGGTCATTCCTCCTCCTGAAGCTCTTTCCATGCTCCACACATTTATATGATTTCTCCCCCATGTGGATCCCTTTATGGGAATTCAGATGACCCTTCTGAGTAAAACACTTTCCACACTCTGTGCAGTTATATGGTTCCTCCCCTGTGTGGATCCTTTTACGGGAGGTAAGATCCCTGCTAGCAGTAAAGCTCTTTCCACACTTCATGCATTTTTATGACTTTTCCCCTGTGTGGATCCTCTTATGGGAACTAAGATTACTGCTTTGAGTAAAGCTCTTTCCACACTCCTTGCATTTATATGGTTTTTCCCCTGTGTGGGTCCTTTTATGAGAAATAAGAGAACTGTTTCTGGTGAAGCTCTTTCCACACTCGGTGCACTTATGTGGCTTCTCCCCTCTATGGATCCTTTCATGGGAAGTAAGATTACCATTTTGACGAAAAGTCTTTCCACACTCCATGCATTTATAAGGTTTCTCCCCTGTGTGGATCTTTTTATGGGAAGTAAGATGACTCTTAGTACTAAAGCTCTTTCCACACTCCATGCATTTAAATGGCTTCTCCCCTGTGTGGATCCTGTTATGGGAAGTAAGTTCACTCCTACTACGAAAGCTCTTTTCACACTCCATGCACTTATAAGGCTTGTCCCCTGTGTGGATCCTTTTATGATTTATAAGGCATGTATTATTAGAGAAACTCTTTCCACACTCCATGCATTCATATGGTTTCTCCCCTGTGTGGATCCTTTTATGATGGGAAGTAAGATTACTGTTTTCACTAAAAGCCTTTCCACACTCCATGCATTTATATGGTTTTTCCCCTGTGTGGGTCCTTTTATGAGAAATAAGAGAACTGTTTCTGGTGAAGCTCTTTCCACACTCCATGCACTTATATCGCTTCTCCCCTGTGGAGATCCTTTTATGAGAAGTAAGGGACCCATTTTCACAGGAAAGAGTGAAAGTCCAATTGTGATTTTTTCTATTGTCTCTGCAGATATAATCTTCTCCTTTGGTTTGGGTTGGAGAGTGTTCATTTACAACTAATTTGTCTTTAAATAGTCTTATACTTTTTCCAGTATACTTTTCCTTTATTTTTCCTTGTTGGGCAAGAAAGCCTTGCGTCTCGGCATCCATGGAAGATAAGCTTTCCTGATTCCACCTATTTGACTGGCTTCTCTCATGACTTTCTAGTTGCATCTCTAGTTCCTTGTCCATCCCGCCTCCATGCCTGATCACTTCGAATTTTTCACTGGGATCCTTATTCTTATAGCCATGATCACCTTCAAAGGAAAAGAGAAATGAAAATGATAGCAAGGGTGGAGGAAAAGATCAGACTGCAGGAGGTCATATGATCTTCCTGAATTTTTGCCAAATTCCAATATATTGCCCATTTGTATCCTTACAATCACATGGTATAAAAATGATAATTTGTATACTCATGAGCCATAAAAGCTTTGAAAACATCTACAGCATCCGGTTTGTTTAGAATCATCCTTATATAGTCAAACCTTACCCAGAGTCAGCGTTGTGTTCAGGAAGGATCTGGGGAAACATCCAGGGAGGCCTTAGGAGAAAACCGAACATTTATCGGAGGGCAGTCAATAACAGGAAAGACCAGTGAGAACTAAATCAATTTTGAACTTTGTCCTTTTTTTCTACCCAAACTGCCTTCCATTGGCTCTTCATTTTTCTCTGGCCAAAATCAAATGGTTGCAGAGAAAACAATTCTACAGCTCTTCTATTAACCCTAAACAGCATGTTTGCAATGGAAAAACAGCACCATTTTGCCCTTAACCCCAAGGCTCAGGATAGAAATGAAAACGAAGACAAGTCATTAACCCAACAGCCTGAATAAATGAGAATCCTTCATAGGACAGACAGGGAAGCATCTGGGCCCAAAAGGATGAAATCAGTGTGATGGAGTTGAGTATCTCCTCAAGCCAAGGAGTGAGTTTCTCACTGATACCTTTAAAAAGAAATGGAAAAATTCACCAGATGAGAAATGGCAGGGGATGCATCTAAGCAGAGAGCCATTGATGTCTTTCCTTCCTTCGAGCAGGAGAAGGCCAGATCTTTTCCTTCTCCCCCTCCAAGAGATGAGCTGATGGCATCTAACTAGAAAATGTCTTTCCAAACTCTCTCATGGGAGAGAAGCAAACCCTTACCCAGAGAGGCCACATTCGTATAATTTTCCAGCATGACTTCCCAATGCAGCGCTTTTTGGTGAGGATCCAGCTGAGACCACTCCTCCTTGGAGAAATACACAGCCACCTCCTCAAAGGACACAAGACACTCCTGAACAAGGAAAAAAAGAACAGAAGAGACCCAGGAAGATTTGTAAGATCTCTCCTATTCTTCACAAATTCCCAAAGCAAAGCATTGCACTAAGTTCAATGGCAACGCTTGGTGAGATTCCAAGGTTTAGGTGAGAAAATGGAAAGAGCCAAAAGCTTTTGACAGAAGAAATATTTCTGGCAGACTTGATCAACTTGATTGCTTCTGCAGGCCTTTCAGTGCCATTCAGTGAAACCAACCCCAATTTCCTTCTGGATCGATCCATCAAGCGATCCATGCGCCCACCTTCAAAAGACTCTCAGCATCTTGAGAGAACCAACTGGCAGATGGTCTTCAGAAACTCCACCTATCAGTGTCTCCAATCCTTCCTGTGTTTGCAGAAGAAAATCGGGGGGCGGGGGGGGATTCTTTCAAGCATTTCAGCAAGGGGCTTATGGTGTCCCCAGAAGGATCAATCGTGCCCATCTCAACAACTTCATGAAGTGCTGGGAGAGGACAGACCAGGGATTTGGGTGGGGGGGCCATGAATATCCAGAGGCAGACAAGCCGGGTCCTTCCCTTCCTCAGATTGCAAGAAAGCTGGTAGTAGTCTGAGCCGTTGGCTGAATGGGAGACAACAAAATGAAGGCAATTTTCTGGGAAGGACATTTCTCAGCCTTTGCCAAGCTGGATTCTTTGGCCGCCAAATCCAGGTAGAAAACAGAGGATTAGAAATTACTTTGCAAGGTAAAAGGGCCTTGATTATATGCTCTTTCAGAACAATTTCTACTTAAAATCGTTTCTATCCGGCCATTTTCATTGGATGTTAATAGCCTGGCTCATGTCTTAATCTGATGTGCTTGTATTTCATATCAGTGGTTGGAAACAAGGCCTTTTAAAAATGGCACTGTGCCAATCTGAGTATTTAGTTATTTTTGAACAGGCTTGCACAATTCCAAGTCAAAGAATTAAAAAAAGAATGGGTCTCTGTTTAGCGGTTGCTATGACTGTAATAATATTATTCATATCACTTGAGGAACTTTTTAAAAAAAATCAGTTTTGTAAACAAATAGTAGGAAGAGTAACTGGCAGAAGGAGTTAAGTACTGGTCTTTAAATAAACAGATTTCCTAATAAGAATCTCAGGGGAGGAATTACAAACGATGGTATCCAAACCACAGACTTCAGAGGAGGCTAAGCTGACTGAGGGCAACTTGAATCTCCCATTCCCCATTCAATGTTGCTCAAGGACAAGAAAACACCCAGGCCCAAAAAAGGGGGGAAAATGCAAGGAGAGAGTCCTAGATACACCAGCTTGACTGCCTGAAGGAAACGGAGAATGCAAATTCAATGGATAAATTTCCTCCTCTTACTGGAGCTGGAGGTTCAGCCACTGTTTCAGCTCCACCAGAAAGAGCAGACAACTTCGTTCGAGTCTTCCCTGTGAGGGAGAGAGAATTTTAAAGTGCAGAATTAATAAAATAGGAGGAGGCATTCTAGAGAAGAGAAGACATAGAGAAGATGAGACAGCTGGGATCTCTCTGGGGAATGGGAGGGCCTTCAATTACCTCCTGAGCTGTCCTCACTTGGATCTTCCTGAGAGATCTTCCTGAAAAACAGCTCCTGAGGGGGACTGGAGGGATTCCTCATTCTGTCAGGATCTCTGATGCCCACAGCGAAGGACTTGAAACAGGAGGCAGGAGAAAAGAAGAATTAAGAGACATTACACAACATGAGGTGGGTTCTTCTTCTCTGAACACAACTTCAAAGCCCCCAGTGTCCATAAGCAAGGCTGGAAAGTGAGAAAGGAATGGCTGTCCCAAATCTATCTTCTAGAATGGATAACCCAACAATGTCCCACAAGAATTCGTGAAACATCTCCACATATTAAAAATGCCAGAAAACTCTGGTTGGGAGGGGTTAAGAATTCAAACACATTGTTTATTCCCTTCAGACCCCTTCTGGGCTCCCAAAATGAAGGTCTCTCACCTGCAACCTGACCTGCTCCTTCTGCTCCTCTGCCTGGCTCAGGAGGAAGCCTTCCGCCAGGGCCACTGCCTGGGAGCTGGTCTCTGCTCCGCACTCCCGCACCCAGCTCTCCATCTGCAGGGGCAGAAGGGCCAGGAACTGCTCCAGAACAACCAGGTCCAGCACCTGCGCCTTTGTGTGCTTTTCTGGTCTCAACCATTGATGACAAAAGTAGTGGAGTCGGCTGCAAAGCCCTCGGGGACCCTCAGCCTCCTGGTATTGGACGCTCCTGAAGTTCTGGGGCTGAACGTCTGGACGGGTGGTTTCCTCCTCCAGGACCTTCGGCCCAGTTCTTGCCCAGATCTCCCCACAGCTCCCAGGCTGAAGAGCAGAAGGGCCTTCTCCACTTCCCTCACTTGCTAAGGCTTGTGTCTCCATTCTTTCTCTGTCCTGTAACGCAACTCCAAAGGGGTCTGAGGAATCTTGTGGCTCTCCAAATGCCTTTTCATTCATAGGACTCTTCCTGTAGCCGAGGGATGACCACAGCAGGCCATTCAGCCCGCTTTGCGCAAGGGAGAATTTTGTCTTTACGTGAGGACCTACAAAAGCCTTCCTGTTTCTGTGTCTGAGATGGAAAAGAAAAGAAACTCCAAGAATTAGAAAGTGATGGATTTCACCATTGAGCAACACTCATCCCCATGGAAGGCACCATTTTTCTGAGCTGGTAGAGGACTGGGGTGGCATTGAGCAGATAGGAACTGAGGGCCGGGCAGCTGATTGGCATACCTGAATCTTACCTCTTGAGGGTTCCATACTACCAAGCTGCAAGAGGATGATAACAAGTGTTCATCTGTGTGTTTCTGTGTGTGTGTTGCAAAATAGAGGATTGACTTCCGTCAAGCACTTGGAATGCATCTTGGAGCATTTTCCTTTTCTTTTTCTCAGAAGGAAGGGCTGGCTTTTTAAAAACCCGTATCTACATTTCCCTACAAGCAAGATTCACACAACATGCCAAACCCCAAACAGGTTAACAAACCCCCAAAGTCCAGTTCAGATACAATGAAATGCCAGTGAAATGAGCCTGGCTTGGGATGTTCCATTTCCCTTTCTCCAGGGTTTGCTTTTAAGAGCCAAGTCACACCAGGACACCCAGGCAGGTTCAGACAACATGCCCTAAACCCAAAGAGATCCCCCAAGCACAGGGGCCGAGTTCACACAAAGCACAGGGCTTGCAGGAAGTTAGCTGAAGAGGATGTCCTGATTCACTCACCCTCCTAAGATGCGTTGAACTGCAGAGGATCCAGCCCTATTTCAGCCTGATCAGCACATGGTGAGAATGCAGGCACAATCTCAGGCACCTCCTTCCTTGCAGGGCTTTTCTTCTTCCCTGCTGGAGATTTGCAGTGCAAACTCTCCTTCCTCCCCCAGGGCCTCCTCTGGTCTCTTCCCTGCAAGGCTTCCCTGCAGCCTTTTACCTCCTGCAAAGCTCAGAGGGTTAAAGAGAGAGAGTGCAGCGTCCTAGAGAGGCAAGAAGTAGTGATGTCACTCCCTTCCCACCCTCCTCTGAAAAGCCACCTGTGGCCGTCGCCCTCCAGTGGCCCAACGCTGAAGCACGTGGTGTCCCCTCTCTTTGCAGAAGGAGCCCCCTGGTGGATGCTCTGTGCAACTCAGCAACTTGTGCAAATAGGGGAGAAAGAGGTTTATTTCAATAGGGTCAGGAGGAAGGGGGCTGTGGTGTCCCCCCAATCAGGAAGCCTTCTCCATCCAGCTGCTTTCGGCAACTGTAGAACATCTCCAAGCTTCCATTTTTAAGAAAGTTTCTGGAGAAAGTTGCATCCCCATTTAGAGGGAGTAGATGTAGCAAAGGAACAGAGAGGAAATGGAATTCAGCATTTTTCTTACTTAAGAGAGCAAAAATAATCCTGTCTTGATTCTGTATCTCAGAAAAGAGGTCAGTGGGAAACTTTGACAGGCTTTCAAGATTCTGTTCTTGAGTCCCAAAACAACATCACAGAGCTCCCATAGGCTTTGTGGTGTCCAGTGTCAGGTTCGGTCAGCACGGGGCTTCGGGGAAGCTCGCAGCCACACCACGCGAACTCCACCGGCGGCAGCTAGCGAGGAAAAGAGGAACTGAAAGTGCCGCTAATTAACGGGCCACCTGCGCCCAGCCCAACAGGAAAACCGCAGCGGAAGTTTTAACTCCACACTGATAACGGCGCGAGCCAACAATGAACGAGGCCGCAGGCAGCGAAACAAGATCGCCATGCAACACAGAACCATCGGGCTTGCACGTAACGGGGGGGGACCAACCCAAGCCGGAGGGGGACTGCCAATCAAGGACAATGGTCCCTGACCAAAACTGCCATCATGGACAATCAAGAGGGATTATTGGGGGGCCGATAATCCGCAGCGGTAATGCGATCGCGGGGCGAAAAAAGCACGGGAAGGGGGGAATATAACGAGTGATGCAAATGTACCAAGCCAGTCCTGGCTTTGCTTGTGACTGCTACGTTACGCATGAGTAAACCTCTTTTGTGAACCACACGTGTCACGGGAGTTTCTCTGTCGAACGGGGCAAACCTTACATCCAGTTCCTGACCTGGCTTGCCTGAAAGGGCTGACACTCAGATTCTGGCCAGGATACATGATGGGAATTGCATTGGTTGCAATTCTGGATGACTTATGGAGAGACCAGGATTGGGGGAGTGCAGTCCTCCTAGGTCTCTCAGTGGCCTTCAGTCCCCCTGACCGTGGCCTTCTTCTGCAACGTGTCTGAGGGAATGCCCTGCTTTGCAGTGTTTCTCCTCCTCCCAGAGGGCCTAATGGTGGAAATCTTCGCTCTCCTTCAAGCAACCGCCTGCGTGTTTATTCCCGGCTCAGAGGCGAACCTCCAAAGCTTTCTTTCTAACAATTTGGTGAGGCAGCCAGGAGCCCGAGTCTAACCGGGTCAGCGGACCGAGCCCGGGCAACTTCACACGGATGGCACCGGATCATTTCTCCGGAGGGTGCTGTCCATGACTCTGCCCACTTTGAAACTGATAGTAGAAGGAGTTTTGGTTTTGAGCCCAACAGTTGCTTGAACCTGAGAGTTCATAGTTGGTAACTGCCCTTTTTTGCGCCTTCTGTGCAGTGAATGTGTGAGTGTGAGATTCTCTCTATGTTTCAATCCAGAGTGTTGACCAGGGCTGTGGGTCTAAAAATTCAGCTCCAGCCACCCCCAGAGTCCTTCCTGGCAAAGACTGGGAGGTCCTAGAAAGCAAGGGGGGCTGACAAGACCCATGTGCCTCAACAGGTAGCGCAAGGTCGTGCGCTGGACTCTATCTGGGCAAATACCGGCCTGCTTGTCTTGTCCCTCTCTCAGTCCAGAACCAGGGAGGGAGGAGGAGGGCCAGGAGTTCACTGGGAAGTCTCCGGGTGTAAAGGATACGCCTAACACCTTGGGGGACACGTGTGTCATCGGTTGGGGAAGATGGGGAATGAGCAGCCCAAGGTCTCCTGACCTCCCCCCGGAAAGGATGCCCCTCGCCTGGGACGGGGGTTATTACCCGTACAGGCGGGAACGAGGAAGAGTTGTGCCCGAGGTTTGTGTCTGGGATGGGCTCGGATAAACCACACAGCTGGTAGACCAATTTGGCCTGCAATGGGGACCTTCAACTGCGCCATATTAAAATCTCTGCGATCGAAACTAAGAGCTTCCCATCTCCCCTGTTGGTTCTGCTGGGTAGGACTTTCTATCCTGAGTGTAACTTTTAATTCCTCCACTAATTAGGTAAGTTCTTGTGTGTGCCTCCTGCTCATTTCTACTCCCAACGTTGTGTGTGTGTGTATGTGTGTGTTCCCTTTTCCCTCAGCTCTCTGTAAGTAGGGAAATGGGATTTCTTTTCAAGGGATGTCCTTAGACCTTGGGACCTTCCACCCCTAACCCTGGATTTCCCAAAGTCTCAGTCCGTATAGCTGTTAGAATTATTTCTTCCCAGTTCGTTTCTGAGCCAGGATCAAAGAGACAACAGGCAGTTGCACGAAATTCAGCTCTTTATTCTTCACCCCAAAGCCAGAGCGGTGACAGCAGGCTGATAGGTGGGCGGCCGTGCCTGACCCCCCCCCTTGGCACAATGGATGCTTTTCGGTCAGCCCCTCCTTCAGAATCCCACCCCTTCCTTAGCCCCCCATGTCCCACCTCAGCCCCATTCCGTACTAGGGACTTCCTTCCTTCCTTCCTTCCTTCCTTCCTTCCTTCCTTCCTTCCTTCCTTCCTTCCTTCCTTCCTTCCTTCCTTCCTTCCTTCCTTCCTTCCTCCCTTCCTCCCTCCCTCCCTATTCTGGCCCCTCGACCGTTAACTAAGCACCTTTCTGAAGGGTCAGGAAAGGAGGGGGGTAACCCCAATTCAGGCTTCTATGTGGAGTTGAGACCACACCGACACCATTTTGAAGAGGAAGGAGGGCCATGCACATGTGAAGGCAACCGGGAGGAAATGGCACGTGAACACCCATGAGCCGTTATGGGCATAGCACGAAGCCAAACACCCGTGGCTGGGACGGCTGGTAAGGATGTGGGAAAATGTGCTGAAACGCTTGCAAGGGGGCTGACAACCTGGAAAACAGGATGTGTGAAGCTTGGCTACAAGCTCAAAATAGTTTGCACCCACATAATGGGGGTCTAGCAACACACAGTGCACTCCAGGCTATAGGGGCAGCCAGCAGCAGACCCCACAAAGAGCAGAATGCATAATTATAAAATCAGGTGCAAGTGTGCCCACCTTCCAAGGTTGGTGTGATATTTAGCTTTAGCAACATATAGTCTCAAGTTCCTAGTCCTCACTTGCTCTGGGGGTCCTAACATGAGATCTCTTTGCCTAGCTCGCTTGAACTACGCAGAGGATGTGGTTACATAATGTGGTTGGAAGCAGCAGCAGGTGCTGAAAGCTTTTGCGTGCTCAGGAAGTGCGCTTGGGAG
The DNA here is from genome assembly GCF_059951505.1 of Python bivittatus. Classification (NCBI taxonomy): domain Eukaryota; kingdom Metazoa; phylum Chordata; class Lepidosauria; order Squamata; family Pythonidae; genus Python; species Python bivittatus. Next base: position 2,030,972 of record NW_028277107.1, read on the forward strand.
TCGGGAGGGGGAACTGGGGAAGTATTAAAATTGGAAGCAAACTGACCTTTTGATTTTTGTCTTCCTCTCTGCCCCTGGTTGCTCCACAAATTCCTACTGAACCAATTTAGGGAAAGAAGAGAAGAGAAGAGAAGAGAAGAGAAGAGAAGAGAAGAGAAGAGAAGAGAAGAGAAGAGAAGAGAAGAGAAAAAGAAAAAGAAAAAGAAAAAGAAAAAGAAAAAAAAAGACACCACCAAGTATAGCAATGGGCAATGAAATCCGAATGATGACTGGAATTCAGTTGATAATTCCAAATTGATACAGGGAAAAAAACGGGATTTCAAAACTTTGGTTCACAACATTGGCTACAGTCAGGGCTGCTTTGATTTCTCATGGCTTACCTCCTGGTTACCAAACTTTGCCTGGCTGAAGACAACATTCCTGGGAATTATGGGCTTGGTGGTAATAGGAATATTTGTTTGCCGTTTTGCTCAGGGCTTACCCTCCTGCTTGGGGTATTGCAGGGGATGCTCTTCTGTTCTCAAAGCAAGATCAACACCTTTCCCCAAGGCAGGGACCCCTAATCTTGATGCAGAATGGCCAAAAATACGAATCTGAGTCACAGGATGATGTATAGCTACAAGATTCCCTAACTGATTGTGCATAACATATTCTGTTTTTGCACAACAAGAAAAAGGAGGGATTGTGAGAGGGAAATCAAATCTCCCCCCCCCCCCATGTCAGCAGAAAGTCAACACTTCCCATTTGTCTCACCCTACCATCGTTTATCTGAACAGCAGTTGAGGCATATGATCAAATTATAGTAAGAACGGGCTCACCTGAAAAGATTAAAAACTAGCAGGAAGAATCGGGAGTCCTCCACCCCAGCCCAGAATTAAAGAACAAAGACCTGGCAGGAAGGGGCAACATTCCTTGAAGCCTTAATCAGATTATATGAAGATTTCTTCTCTGAAGGGATCTAGATGCCAATTAGACCGTGCCTGGTAAGGGAACCACAGGAAACCCCAGCGCAGGAGGGCGCCTGGCCTCAAAAAGCTCCCTTCTAAAGACCCAACCCATTTCACCTCTCTTGGAATCCGGGAATCACCTTCTCCAAGCATTCCTCGAGGGCCGGCATTCCTTCGCACCTTTCCAGGAACAAGAGGATCTGCCCTATAAGGGAACTCCTGGGGAAACCCGAGCATGGCTGCCCCACAGCTGATCCTCTTCTGTATCTGGTTCTGGAAAATCAGCTCTTATTTCTCCTTCAAGCAACTGCCTGCGGGTTTATTCCGAGCTGGGAGACGAACCTTGTAAGGTTTCTGTCTAACACTGGAATAAACGTAAACTTAATAAACAATAAATTTTTCTTAATGGTGTGCAATAGAATTGGCCACCTACAGTGGGACAAAAAAGTATTTAGTCAGCCACCAATTGTGCAAGTTCTCCCACTTAAAAACATGAGAGAGGCCTGTAATTTTCATCATAGGTATACCTCAACTATGAGAGACAAAATGAGAAAAAAAAATCCAGAAAATCACATTGTCTGATTTTTAAAGAATTTATTTGCAAATCATGGTGGAAAATAAGTATTTGGTCACCTACAAACAAGCAAGATGTCTGGCTCTCACAGACCTGTAACTACTTCTTTAAGAGGCTCCTTTGTCCTCCACTCATTACCTGTAGTAATGGCACCTGTTTGACCTTGTTATCAGTATAAAAGACACCTGTCCACAACATCAAACAGTCACACTCCAAACTCCACTATGGCCAAGACCAAAGAGCTGTTGAAGGACACCAGAAACAACATTGTAGACCTGCACCAGGCTGGGAAGACTGAATCTGCAATAGGCAAGCAGCTTGGTGTGAAGAAATCAACTGTGGGAGTAATAATTAGAAAATGGAAGACATACAAGACCACTGATAATCTCCCTCGATCTGGGGCTCCATGCAAGATCTCACCCCATGAGGTCAAAATGATCACAAGAACGGTGATCTGCAGGAATGACCTGCAGAGAGCTGGGACCAAAGTAACAAAGGCTACTATCACTAACACACTATGCTGCCAAGGACTCAAATCCTGCAGTGCTAGACGTGTCCCCCTGCTTAAGCCAGTACATGTCCGGGCCCGTCTGAAGTTTGCTAGAGAGCATTTGGATGATCCAGAAGAGGATTGGGAGAATGTCATATGGTCAGATGAAACCAAAGTAGAACGTTTTGGTCTAAACTCAGCTCATTGTGTTTGGAGGAGAGAGAATGCTGAGTTGCATCCAAAGAACACCATACCTACTGTGAAGCATGGGGGTGGAAACATCATGCTTTGGGGCTGTTTTTCTGCAAAGGGACCAGGATGACTGATCCGTGTAAAGGAAAGAATGAATGGGGCCATGTATTGTGAGATTTTGAGTGAACACCTCCTTCCATCAGCAAGGGCATTGAAGATGAAATGTGGCTGGGTCTTTCAGCATGACAATGATCCCAAACACACCGCCCGGGCAACGAAGGAGTGGCTTTGTAAGAAGCATTTCAAGGTCCTGGAGTGGCCTAGCCAGTCTCCAGATCTCAACCCCATGGAAAACCTTTGGAGGGAGTTGAAAGTTCATTTTGCCCAGCAACAGCCCCAAAACATCACTGCTCTAGAAGAGATCTGCGTGGAGGAATGGGCCAAAATACCAGCAACAGTGTGTGAAAACCTTGTGAAGACTTACAGAAAACGTTTGACCTCTGTCATTGCCAACAAAGGATATATAACAAAGTATTGAGATGAACTTTTGATATTGACCAAATACTTATTTTCCACCATGATTTGCAAATAAATTCTTTAAAAATCAGACAATTGGATTTTTTCCCCATTTTGTCTCTCATAGTTCATCATATGCCTATGATGAAAATTACAGGCCTCTCTCATCTTTTTAAGTGGGAGAACTTGCACAATTGGTGGCTGACTAAATACTTTTTTGCCCCACTGTATAATAAGCGTACGTTCGAAAATCCAGTTCATAATTAAAACAGCCCTTTTATTTTCAATAGTAAATTAATTTCCCTTGGGCTGCCGGTTGTGAGGGCCAGACTCAAAGAAATCTTTTCCCAGGTCAGTGTAAACAAATAGAAAATGTATAGATTTAAACAACTGAATCTAAAATTTGCATGGATTCTGAAACAAACAGATCTGTGTATATGAAATTAGGTCATTCCTCCTCCTGAAGTTCTTTCCACACTCCAGGCACTTATATGGCTTCTCCCCGGTTTGGATAACTTTATGGGAAGATTACTGCTTTCAGGAACCATATGGTTTTTCCCGTGTGGATCCTTTTATGAGAAATAAGAGAACTGTTTCTGGTGAAGCTCTTTTCACACTCCAAGCACTTATATGGTTTCTCCCCTGTGTGGATCCTTTTATGGGAAGTAAGATCACTCCTAGTAGTAAAGCTCTTTCCGCACTCCATGCATTTATACGGTTTTTCCCCTGTGTGGATCCTTTTATGACAAATAAGAGAACTGTTTCTGGTGAAGCTTTTTTCACAGTCCATGCATTTATAAAGTTTCTCCCCTGTGTGGATCCTTTTATGGGAAGTAAGATGACCGTTTTGACTAAAAGTCTTTCCACACTCCAGGCATTTATATGGTTTCTCTCCTGTGTGGATCCTTTTATGATACATAAGGGATGTATTTTGAGAGAAGCTCTTTCCACACTCCATGCACTTATATGGCTTCTCCCCTGTGTGGATCCTTTTATGGATAATAAGGTGACTGCTTGTCCAGAAGCTCTTTCCACACTCTGTGCATTCATGTGGTTTCTCCCCAGTCTGGATCCTTTCATGTGAAGTAACTTGACAACTTGTTCTGAAAATCTTTCCAGATTCCAAACATTTACATGGCTTCTCCCCTGTGGAGATCCTTTTATGAGAAGTAAGGGATCCATTTTCACAGGATAAAGTGAAAGTCCAATTGTGATTTTTTCTACCGTCTCTGCAGATAGAATCTTCTCCTTTGGTTTGGGTTGGAGAGTGTTCATTTACAACTAATTGGTCTTTTAATAGTCTTACACTTTTTCCAGTATACTTTTCCTTTATTTTTCCTTGTTGCGCAAGAAAGCCTTGCGTCTCAGCATCCATGGAGCTTTCCTGATTCCAACTATTTGACTGGCTTCTCTCATGACTTTCTAGTTGCATCTCCAGTTCCTTGTCCATTCCGCCTCCATGCCTGATCACTTCGAATTTTTCACTGGGATCTTTATTCTCATAGCCATGATCACCTTCAAAGGAAAAGAGAAATGAATGTGATAGCAAGGGTGGGGGAAAAGATCAATGTAGGAGGTTATATGATTTTCCTTCTGAATTTTTGCCAAATTCCAATATATTGCATATTTGTATACTAACAATCACATGGTATAGAAATGATAATTTCTATAATCATGAGCCATATAAGCTTTGAAAACATCTACAGCATCCGGTTTGTTTAGAATCATCCTTATATAGTCAAACCTTACCCAGAGTCAGCGTTGAGCTGAGGAAGAATCCGGGGAAACATCCAGGGAGGCCTTAGGAGAAAACCTAACATTTATTGGAGGGGGGTCAATAACAGGAAAGACCAGTGACAACTAAATCAATTTTGAACTTTGTCCTTTTTTCCTACCCAAACTGCCTTCCATTTGCTCTTCATTTTTCTCTGGCCAAAATCAAATGGTTGCAGAGAAACAATTCTAGAGCTCTTCTATTAACCCTAAACAGCGTGTTTGCAATGGAAAAACAGCACCATTTTGCCCTTAACCCCAAGGCTCAGGATAGAAATGAAAAGGAAGACATTAACCCAACAGCCTGAATAAATGAGAATCCTTCAGAGGACAGACAGGGAAGCATCTGGGCCCAAAAGGATGAAATCAGTGTGATGGAGCTGAGCATCTCCTCAAGCCAAGGAGTGAGCTTCTCACTGATACCTTTAAAAAGAAATGGAAAAATTCACCAGATGAGAAATGGCAGGGGATGCATCTAAGCAGAGAGCCACTGATGTCCTTCCTTCCTTCGAGCAGGAGAAGGCCAGATCTTTTCCTTCCCTCCCTCAAATAGATGAGCTGATGGCATCTAACTAGAAAATGTCTTTCCAAACTCTCTGATGGGAGAGAAGCAAACCCTTACCCAGAGAGGCCACGTTCCTGTAATTTTCCAGCATGACTTCCCAATGCAGAGCTTTCTGGTGAGGATCCAGCTGACACCGCTCCTCCTCGGAGAAATACACAGCCACCTCCTCGAAGGACACAAGACCCTCCTGAACAAGGAAAAAAAGTAAAGAACAGAGCAGAACAGAATAGGCCAGGCCAGGAGGATTTGCAAGATTTGTCCTATTCTTCACAAATTCCCAAAGCAAAATATGCACTAACTTAAATGGCAACGCTTGTGGGATTTCAAGGTTTAGGTGAGAAAATGGAAAGAGCCAAAAGCTTTTGACTGAAGAAATATTTCTGGTAGGCTTGATCAACTTGATTGCTTCTGCAGGCCTTTCAGTGCCATTCAGTGATAGCAACCCCAATTTCCTTCTGGATAGATCCATCAAGTGATCCATGCGCCCACCTTCAAAAGACTCTCAGTGTTTTGAGAGGACCAACTGGCAGATGGGCTTCAGAAACTCCACCTATCAATGTCTCCAATCCTTCCTGTGTTTGCAGAAGAAAATTGGGGGGCTGGGAGATTCTTCCTAGCATTTTAGCAAAGGGCTTACGGTGTCCCCAGAATGACTAATTGTGCCCACCTCAACAACTTCATGAAGTGCTGGGAGAGGACAGACCAGGGATTTGGGTGGGGGGGCCATGAATATCCAGAGGCAGGCAAGCCGGGTCCTTCCCTTCCTCAGATTGCAAGAAAGCTGGTAGTAGTCTGAGCCATTGGCTGAATGGGAGACAACAAAATGGAGGCAATTTTCTGGGAAGGACATTTCTCAGCCTTTGCGAAGCTGGATTCTTTGGCCTCCAAATCCAGGTAGAAAACAGAGGATTAGAAATTACTTTGCAAGGCAAAAAGGCCTTGACTATATGCTCTTTCAGAACAATTTGTACTTAAAATCTTTTCTATCCGGCCATTTTCATTGGATGTTAATAGCATGTCTTAATCTGATGTGCCAATCTGAGTATTTAGTTATTTTTGAGCAGGCTTGCACTATTCCAAGTCAAAGAATTAAAAAAAAGAATGGGTCTCTGTTTAGCGGTTCCTATGGCTGTAATAATATTATTCCTATCACTTGAGGAACTTTTTTAAAAAATCAGTTATTGTAAACAAATAGTAGGAAGAGTAACTGGTAGAAGGAGTTAAGTACTGGTCTTTAAAAAAACAGATTTCCTAATAAGAATCTCAGGGAGCGAATTACAAACCCTTGTATCCAAACCACAGACTTCAGAGGAGGCTAAGCTGACTGAGGGCAACTTGAATCTTCCATTCCCCATTCAATGTTGCTCAAGGACAAGAAAACACCCAGGCCCAAAAAAGGGGGAAAAATGCAAGGAGAGAGTCCTAGATACACCAGCTTGACTGCCTGAAGGAAACGGAGAATGCAAATTCAATAGATAAATTTCCTCCTCTTACTGGAGCTGGAGGTTCAGCCACTGTTTCAGCTCCACCAGAAAGAGCAGACAACTTCGTTCGAGTCTTCCCTGTGAGGGAGAGAGAATTTTAAAGTGCAGAATTAATAAAATAGGAGGAGGCATTCTAGAGAAGAGAATACATAGAAAAGATGAGACAGCTGGGATCCCTCTGGGGAATGGGAGGGCCTTCGATTACCTCCTGAGCTGTCCTGACTTGGATCATCCTGAGAGATCCTCCTGAAAAACAGCTCTTGAGGGGGACTGGATGGATTCCTCCTTCCCTCAGGATCTCTCATGTCCACTGCGAAGGACTTGAAATAGGAGGCAGGAGAAAAGAAGAAGAATTAACAGACATCCCACAACATGAAGTGTATTGTAGTTCTCTGAACACACATTCAAAGCCTCCAGTGTCCATCAGGAAGGCTGGAAAGTGAGAAAGGAATGGCTGTCCCAAATCTATCTTCTAGAATGGATAACGCAACAATGTCCCTCAAGAATAAGTGAAACATCTCCACATATTAAAAATGCCAGAAAACTCTCGTTGGGAGGGGTTAAGAATTCAAACACATTGTTTATTCCCTTCAGACCCCTTCTGGGCTCCCAAAATGAAGGTCTCTCACCTGCAACTTGACCTGCTCCTTCTGCTCCTCTGCCTGGCTCAGGAGGAAGCCTTCCGCCAGGGCCACTGCCTGGGAGCTGGTCTCTGCTCCGCACTCCCGCACCCAGCTCTCCATCTGCAGGGGCAGAAGGGCCAGGAACTGCTCCAGAACAACCAGGTCCAGCACCTGCGCCTTTGTGTGCTTTTCTGGTCTCAACCATCGATGACAAAAGTAGTGGAGTCGGCTGCAAAGCCCTCGGGGACCCTCAGCCTCCTGGTATTGGATGCTCCTGAAGTTCTGGGGCTGAACGTCTGGACGGGTGGTTTCCTCCTCCAGGACCTTCGGCCCAGTTCTTGCCCAGATCTCCCCACAGCTCCCAGGCTGAAGAGCAGAAGGGCTTTCTCCATTTCCCTCACTTGCTAAGGCTTGTGTCTCCATTCTTTCTCTGTCCTGTAACGCAACTCCAAAGGGGTCTGAGGAATCTTGTGGCTCTCCAAATGCCTTTTCATTCATAGGACTGTTCTTCTAAGTGCAGGAATGACCACAGCAGGCCACTCAGCCCTCTTTGCCCAAGGGAGAATTTTGTCTGTACCCAAGGACCTACAAAAGGCTTCCAGGTTCTGTATCTGAGATGGAAAAGAAAAGAAGTTCGAAGAATTAGAAAGTGATGGATTTGACCATTGAACACCACTCATCCCCATGGAGGGCACCACTTTTCTGAGCTGGTCAAGGACTGGGGTGGCATTGAGCAGATAGGAACTGAGGGCCGGGCAGCTGATTGGCATACCTGAATCTTATCTCTTGAGGGTTCCATACTACTAAGCTGCAAGAGGATGATAAGAAGTGTTTATTTGTGTGTTTCTCTGTGTGTGTTGCAAAACCGGGGATTGACTTCTGTCAAGCACTTGGAATGCCCAATAAATGCATCTTGGAGCATTTTCCGTTTCTTTTTCCCAGAAAGAAGGGCTGGCTTTTTAAAAACCCGTATCTACATTTCCCTACAAGCAGGATTCACACAACATGCCAAACCCCAAACAGGTTAACAAACCCCCAAAGTCCAGTTCAGATACAATGAAATGCCAGTGAAATGAGCCTGGCTTGGGATGTTCCATTTCCCTTTCTCCAGGGTTTGCTTTTAAGAGCCAAGTCACACCAGGACACCCAGGCAGGTTCAGACAACATGCCCTAAACCCAAACAGATCCCCCAACCGCAGGGGCTGAGTTCGCACAAAGCAGAGGGCTTGAAGGAACAAAGCTTAAGAGGATCTCCTGCTTCACTCACCCTCCTAAGACATGTTGAACTGCAGAGGATCCAGCCCTGTTTCAGCCTGATCAGCACGTGGTGAGAATGCAGGCACAATCTCGGGCACCTCCTTCCTTGCAGGGCTTTTCTTCTTCCCTGCTGGAGATTTGCAGTGCAAATTCTCCCTCTCCCAGGGACTCCTCTGGGTCTCTTCCCTGCAAGACTTCCCTGCAGCCTTTTACCTCCTGCAAAGCTCAGAGGGTTAAAGAGAGAGAGTGCAGCGTCCTAGAGAGGCAAGAAGTAGTGATGTCACTCCCTTCCCACCCTCCTCTGAAAAGCCATCTGTGGCCGTCGCCCTCCAGTGGCCCAAAGCTGAAGCACGTGGTGTCCCCTCTCTTTGCAGAGGGAGCCCCCTGGTGGATGCTCTGTGCAACTCAGCAACTTGTGCAAATAGGGGAGAAAGAGGTTTATTTCAATAGGGTCAGGAGGAAGGGGGCTGTGGTGTCCCCCCAATCTGGAAGCTTTCTCCATCCAGCTGCTTTCGGCAACTGTAGAACATCTCCAAGCTTCCATTTTTAAGAAAGTTTCTGGAGAAAGTTGCATCACCATTTAGAGGGAGCAGATGGAGGAAAGGAGCAGACAGGAAATGGAATTCAGCATTTTTCTTACTTAAGAGAGCAAAAATAATCCTGTCTTGATTCTGTATCTCAGAAAAGAGGTCAGTGGGAAACTCTGACAGGCTTTCAAGATTCTGTCCTTGTGCCCCACAACAACATCACAGAGCTCCCGTAGGCTCAAGATGAATACCCCTCTCCTATTTTTCCCACAACAACCACCCTGTGAAGTAGGTTGGCTGAGAGAGAATGATTGCAGAAGGTTCTCCTCCTTCCTGAGGTCCTGATGGTGGAAGTCTTCCCTCTCCTTCAAGGAAGCACCTGCGTGTTTATTCCCGCCTCAGAGGCGAACCTCACAAGCTTTCTTTCTAACAATTTGGCAAGGCAGCCAGGAGCCCGAGACTAACCGGGTCAGCGGACCGTGCCCGGGCAACTTCACACGGATGGCACCGGATCATTTCTCCGGAGGGCGCTGTCCCTGAATCTGCCCGATTCGACATTGGAAATAAAAGTATTTTTGGTTTTGAGCCAAACAGTTGCTTGAACCTGAGACTTCATAGTTGGTAATTGCCCTTTTTTGCATCTTGTCCCCAGTGAATGTGTGAGTGTGAGATCCCCTCTTTACGTTTCAATCCACGCTGTTGACCAGGGCTGTGGGTCTAAAAATTCAGTTCCAGCCACCTCCAGACTTCCGCGCGTCCTTCTTGGCAAAGGCTGGGAGGCCCTAGAAAGCAAGGGGGGCTGACAAGACCCACATGCCTCAACAGGTAGCGCAAGTACCTTGGGACCTTCCACCCTCCTCTCTGGCCACAAATTGTTGAAGGGGAGGAGACCACTAATGGATCAAGCTAACCTGAAGCTCCATCAACGACGTGCTGACCCCCACCTAGTCTTGCCCAATATCAAACCCCCCCCCAGGAGAGAAGCTTTGCATGCTTATGTGTGGAAGTCAGACCCTGATGCTTTCCTGCTGTTGGTTGCAACCGAGGAAGCTGCAGGAGCAGACCCGAGAGTGCCCAGTGACAGCAATGTAAATAATAATAATAATAATAATAATAATAATAATAATAATAATAAAAAACAGACTTGGCACTACTGGGCATAGATGTACAGGGGGAGGATGCAATAGACCCTGGGCACCAAGGAGTGCTTCTCCAGCTAGGCCCAGAGAGACCTGAAGGGAGCCTCACAGCAGGAGAGAGAGCAGCGCAACTGATCCTGCACAAGATCCCATCCCCTCCTGTGACAAAGGGAACCCCCGTGCCCAGAGGAAGGGAAAGGGGGAAAGACAACCTGGGGCCACAGGAGCAAAAGTGTGGATGAAGGGAGGCACCGGGCATTCGAAAGCAGGCAAAGTATTCTGCCCTGCAGGAAAAAAACCTGCTTCACATCTCCCAATAGAAGGAGACTCCCCTACAAGAGTGGCGAAGGATTGTCCTTTTCTTCAGTTGACTTCAATAGGAACTCACGAGGAGGATTGCAGTCACCTCAGGAGGAGTCTTCCAAGCTCTTGAGTTGGGCGTGGATCTGTTTCAAGCAAACGTTCCTGCGCTGGCTGAAAACGCCTGCCTCTTACCCTGCCCGCTGCATTCACTGACATTTCAACTGCCAGACTGCCATCGCTGAACAGCAGTGTAAATATTGGGTCTCCATGTCTGTGCCTCATGACTGGCAAAGGACATTCCCTGTCTACACAAAGCCACTGAATGACTCTAAAGTTTGTGACTATTTTGACTTTGTAAGAGAGCGAGTGCAAACTCAGCACTCTCTAATTATCAAATACAACTCTAAATTCACTTTTATTGTTGATGGGCCACATGTCTGCAGTACATACAATGGACAGGTAAAGCCCCTCAAGTGAAACTCGGGGAGTCCAGCAGAAGGCTGGGTGTGCAGATGGCAAGAGAGAGCTCTCGGGGGGGATGGCCCTGCATTCAACTGCCTGAGCCACTTTCTTCCTCCCTCCTGAAGGCATGACTTGATCTTTCTACCACCTTTCGAGCTGAACATTGCAAGCGAAGGATCAGCTGTTCCAAGCCTCTCCCCAGAAAGAGAGACCTGTACTTCTTGTTTCACATCCTGACCTGCCTCAGCTGACCGCTCATCCTGCCTCACCACTTCAGTATCTGGACCTCTGCCTCGCACATTTGACCTTGTGCCAGGAGGGGCAGTGGTAGAAGTTTACAAGTGGACTTCAGGGGGGTTCAGGGTCCCTCTGTCTTGAAAGCAGGCACCCAACGATCATTGCAATGAACTTGGTTCTTCTCCTCAGCGTTGAGAACTTTCATTCATTATATTGATCAATTTATCTTCCCATTGAAAGTGTTTAATTTATCCAAAAGGGAGAGGCAGAAACTCTCCCAAATCAATCTCCAATAAAACCTCTTTTATATCCAACTTTCATGGAATTATCAGAGACAGATCAAAGAATAGCTAAAGAGTTGTTAAATTCAGTACACGTAGAAAAATCATCACTTTCTCTACGAACACCCAGATCTTTGTCATCTGGCATTCGTTCTGACTTAGACCAGTAATCCTCCAATTGGCCTAACGGGGTTCATCAAGTGCACCAGAGCCTCTATGGAAAGATCGTCAGGATATAATACTGATTGATGGACTAATCAGTTAGGTCAAAAACCATGGCTAATAATAACCTTGGCTATTGGATCTAAAGAAGTATAAAAAATCAGGTGGAAAGTGGACATTCCTGTTAAGCCTTCACAGACAGAAGAAGTAGATGATAAAGACCACTGACCTTCATCTTCACTTTGGGGGCTGCATAGGGAATTCAGACCCATCTTACAGAGTCTTTGGGCCATCCACATATGGTGAAGCTCATATAAATCACAATGCCTCTTCTAATAAATTTGGATGTTAACTGAATATAAAAATAGTACATTTAATTTCTAAGCTTAGGCGTAAATGATGTAGAAAGTTAAAAAGATGCATCATTAAATATCTTCAACGTTACAGAAAAATTAAACTTACAGCGAATTCTATAGAGAAAACTTAGATGGTTTACAAATGTAACTGCAGGAGTGATTTCTAAAATCACTGGAAATGTAACAATCAGATTGGTTCATTCTTCCACGTTTGGTTGCATTGTAAAGCTCAGCAAGTTCGGAAAATGAATAAAACTCTTTCCTTTCCAGCCTGCAATTTTTTTATTACAGATCACAAGCCCTACACTTCTACAAAGTGCACTGAATAAGCTTTCCATATGGTAAGAAATTCAAGAATACTTTATGCTTCTTCCTGAAAAGCACGTATAATTCATTTTGCAAAATAACATCTGTGGGACTGTGTCTCAACATCAACAATAATCTTGTATTTGTGGTTAAGGCAAAGGGAAACCATTTTTGGACCAGCTTCTCCCACATCTGAAATTCGGGTTTCTCTTGGCTTAAATTTCTGAAATATGAATTTTCTATGATCTGTTAAATGAGGAGAGATCTTGAATTCATGAAATTGAAATTACTGTAATCTTTTATATTATTCCAGTACTGAATCTTGCTCACTGCTGTCATTGCTGTATTAATTTTATTTTACTAAGATCTGTACTTTTTATGTGAGCTATTTAGATACATAGATTGAAATTGATGTATATGAAAAATCTTTATTAAAGATGCAGACCTAAGAAGAAATCTTGCAGGTCTCCTCATGAAAGAAAATTTCAAGCCATTTTGGCTGATGTTTAATGTTTTGGAAAGTACTGTCATGACAGGCTGTTGTTTTTAATATTTTCCCCAACAGATCCCTGTAACATGATTGTCCCCTTCATAGTAACATTGCCCAGCATTTCAAAACCTTTATTTTTATTCACGTTTTATGTGAATTAACACTGTTTCTCCTTTTGTTGCTCATTTCTGAGATCTGGATCTGTTTTGCTTTGATTTTATCATCCAGGATTAATTTGAGGTGATGAATAAAAGAGGCCAGCTCACTGCTCATTTCTAACTCTAAATCATTATTGAAGGACAAAATCCATGACCTCACAGATTCATTTTTGGTCTGTGTTGTTATGTGTAACTTATTCCCATTGTTTAAAGTTTCAAGCAACCAACCGGTATGAGCTGCAAGAAACTAAAAGCATGTTGGCCTCAGGGAGGTTACCTCCTTGCCATGATCCCCAGGATCCATATTTTCCCTGTCCTCCCCTTTTCTGCTGATCGACCCCAAAAATCAGATGTTAAGCGGGAAGTGCAGATGCAGCTGGTCCTTTCTGCCCTGCCTGGCCTTGAAGGCTCTTCTGCCCAGCCAGCTGCAGGGAGAAGGGAAATTTGGCTGAGGGACTTTGGGGACTTAGAAGATGTCCTGCGTTTCGTCCATTGTGTCACTTACCAGGAATAATGGCTCTGAGTTCTTTCTCTTCTGAAGCCCAGTTTTTAATATCAGGAGAGAAACTATCTCAGCTCTCCAATTTTCCTCAGAAAGTGAGAGCCTCGGCCTCAACCCCCCTTTTCACTGTAACCACTTGCCAATTGCCCTCCACTTCATTTCTCCTGCAAGCCTCAGTGGCTGTGCTTTGTTGTGAAGAAACCAAAGGAAACATCTGCCTTCTTCTCAAAGTTAGGAAGCTTCGGAGAGGGTCAAACTTCAAAATACATCAACTCCTTACGGAGCTACCTGAAGAAAAGATAGAGCTTTAGGGGCTGAAACGGCAATGAAGAAACATTTTGGCTACAGAGCCCCTTGTCAGATGTTTTCCACCGCAGACATGATTCTTGCTGTGCATCTGAAGGTCAGGCCAACATTGGTTTGCTCTTTAGGTCAAAAGGAGCTTCTCCAGCTGAAAGAGCAGCTCAGGCATTTGGTTATGTCTCAGTCTTGATGAATCCCCAAACCTTTCCTTACCTCCAATAGAAATTTAGGAAGGATAAGATAATGGGAAGGGAGTGAAATAAATTAGAGATAATTAGCAGCAAATCAACCAGCAGCAACTCCACCCCCCAAAAATGACTCACCAGCGGAAAGGCTGGCTGGAGGGAATCTCAGCGAAAGTGTAAAGTGGATTTAGACCTTTCTTGACAGTGATGATTCCACCAGAGAGATAATCGCCTGGCCTGAAGTGATTTTTCCAGTCTAATGGATCTCATTGTGACTTCAAGGGGCATTTTGCCTTCATCATCTCACAGGATATCTGGGGATGGAGAAGCAGAAAGAAGAGGAGAACCATTCCTCACATAGCCACTTGCTCGACTCAAGCAGTCAGCAAAAGGATTAGAAGCAGCCCAAATGTGAGAGTTTGGTGGCTTCCTTGATGCAAAAGCTTTGTGTCTGAAAGGAAGTTAGAGAAATAATCCTTCTCAAGTGGCCTGGTCTTCAGCTCCAATTCTCAGTGGTCCAGGATGTCAGGTTCGGTCAGCACGGGGCTTCAGGGAAGCTCGCAGCCAGACCACACGGAATCCACCGGCGGTAGCTAGCGGGGAAAAGAGGAACTGAAAGCGCCGCTAATTAACGGGCCACCTGCGCCCAGCCAAACAGGAAAACCGCAGCGGAAGCTTTTAACTATAAACTGATAACGGCGCAAGCCAGCAAGGAACGGGGCCGCAGGCAGCGAAACAAGATCGCAACGCAGCACAGAACCTGCGGGTTTGCACGTAACGGGGAGGAACCAACCCAGCCGGAGGGGGACTGGCAATCAAGGACAATGGACCCTGACCGATCCTGCCATCATGAACAATCAAGGGGGATTATTGGGGGCCAATAATCTGCAGCTGCAACGTGATCGCGGGGCGGGAAAAAAGCGCGGGAAGGGGGGAATATAACAAGTGATGCAATTGTACCAAGCCAGTCCTGGCTTTGCTTGTGACTACTACGTTACGCATGAGTAAACCTTCTTTGTGAACCACACGTGTCACGAGAGTTTCTCTGTCGAACGGGGCAAACCTTACATAAAGCCAGGACTCACCGTTAGCGCTACCCGGTACCACCGAGGAGCGTTTCCTTTTCCAATACAGGCATGACCAGTGACGAGGAATCCGTGGGTCAGCTGGAGCACGAGGAACCCAGGCTCGAGGAGGGACGGTCAGAGCCACCCGGGAGCGACGGGACAGCGGCCAGGACCGGGCGCCCTCCAGCTGAGCGGTGGTTGATGGGCGTGAACCAAGGGCCAGACGGTTCAGGTGTCACGATGACCCGAGGTTCAGGGTCCCGGAACTGCGAGTGGGACGAGAAGTTTGCCCGACTAGAGGAGAGAGTCGAGCGGCGCCTAGACGCCATGGAGGTGATGCTCCAGACCCTGCTACAGAGAGTGGGACCACCTGCGGTGAGCGAGGGGGCGAGCAACAGGGGTGGCGGTCCGGCACCTCAGCCGGCACCGCCCACGATGCCCCGGTCGGTGGACCGACGGGCGGCAGACGCCCTGAGACTTCGAGGTATCACTGGGAAGTTCTCAGGGGACCCTGAACAGCTGCTGCACTTTTTGACGCACGTTAGGGGGTTCATGCAGAGGGGTGGTCACCTATTCGCTAGGGACGAGGATAGAGTATCCTACGTGGCCGAGCTGCTAGATGGTCAAGCAGCTAGCTGGGTGATCGGACTATACGATGCCAACGTGGCGGAACTACGGAGTTTCCCGGACTTCATGCAGGCGCTCCGGGACAGATTCGAGGACACATTGAGCGCCAAGCGGGTGGAGGACGACATCCTGCAGTTCAGACAGCGGGGCAAGTCGGTATCAGAGTACGCCCTGGAGTTCCGGAGGTTGGCAGAGAAGCTCACGGACTGGCCGGAGTCCCTGAGGGTGAAGTATTTTAAGAGGGGGCTCAATCCAGAGATCCTGGAGCGGGCACTGGGGCGGGACGACCCGTCCACAGTGAAAGATTGGATCTGGCTGGCCGGAACGGCGGAATCGGCATGGCGGCAGATCCAACAGAGTGCGAGGCGACGGGACCAGCCGAGGGACCAGCCGAGGGAGAGAACCGCTGAGGAAAGCCGGAGCAGTCGGTGGCAGTCCACCAGGGTGCGAGAGGCGACCAGAGCCCCGAACCTGTGCTTCCGGTGTGGAGGCAGAGGCCACCGAGCGGTGCAGTGCCCGACGGAGCGGGAAGGAGCCTCACCACGGCCTGAAGTCAAGCCCCCACGTGCGACCGGGAAAAGGGCCGGCGACCGACCGCGGAAGGGGGCAGTGGCGGCGGTGACCGAGAAAGGACGCGGGGGGTGGTCGACCCCGGAGACGGCGTCCTCCGGAGAGGACTCGGAGCCGGCGGGAAACGAGGCGCGCTCGCACTGAACGGCATCCCAGTGCGAGCAGGGGAGTCGAGGCGCGCGGACCCAATAGGAGATGAGGACTGCCCTCTGTTCCGGGTGAGAATACACATCCGGGGGGTGAGATCCGGAGGGGAGGCACAGCTGCGGGCGCTACTGGATTCAGGCTGCACCCACTGCTTGATGCACCCAGCTGTGGTCTCGGGGCTCGGAATACAGCTGAGGCGCCTCCGGGAGCCCATTGCATTCAGCCAGCTAGACGGCACGCTGGCAGGGGGGGGGCCAGCTCAGTATTACACCGAGCCGGTCCAGATGACGATCGGGAGTCACCGGGAAGAACTGAGATTTGTGGTGGTCCCGGTGGCCGACTACGCGGTGGTACTCGGCTTGGCGTGGCTGCGGCGACGGAACCCACGGGTCGACTGGACGGCGGAGGCAGTGCGGTTCGGGGTCGACAGACCGGCGAAGGGCGAGAGCAGAGGGGACCGAGCCGTGGAGACGGGTGCGACCGCAACCACAGACGGGCAAGTGGAGGGTCCGGGACACTGGGAGATGGGGCGAGAGCAGACGGAGCCTGAGACCCGGCCGGCAACAGCAGCAGCAGCAGCGCCGGGACCCCGGAGACCCGCAACGATCCCGAGGCGTGGGGAGGCAGCGGCAACTGGCGAGACAACCACAAAGAGAGAGGCCGGGCCCGGGGAACCCACGACGGGCGGCGGAATCCCGAGGCAGTATCGAGACCTGGCGGCAGCGTTCAGGGAGAAGGAGTCCGACCGGCTCCCACCACACCGGCCCAGTGATTGCGCCATCGAGTTAGAGCCAGGGGTGACCCTGCCTAAGCCGAAAATGTACTCCCTGTCAAGGAGAGAGATGGGGGCTCTGCGGGAGTTCATAGACAAGAACCTAGCGCGGGGATTCATCCAACCCGCGAAGTCACCATTAGTGGCCCCGGTACTATTCCGGGAGAAGAAGGATGGCTCGCTCCGAATGTGCATGGACTACCGGGGGCTGAATGCAATCAGCACGGAGTACAAATACCCCCTCCCCCTGATGAAGGACTTGATGTCGCATCTGTCTAAGGGGAGGGTGTTCACAAAACTGCACTTGCGCGAAGCTTACTTCAGAGTCAGGATCTGCACAAAAGATGAGCGGAAGACGGCGTTCAACACGCCGCTCGGAAGCTACCAGTTTTCCGTGATGCCGTTCGGATTAAAAGGGGCCCCGGGGGTATTTATGCAGCTAATAAATGAGGTGCTGCACGACCTACTCTACCGGGGCGTCCTGGTCTACCTGGACGACATCCTCATCTACACCGAAACCCTGGGGGAGCACGTGAGCCTGGTGCGCACGGTGCTCCAGAGACTGCTGAAGGCACAGCTGTACGCGAAGCTATCGAAATGCGAGTTCCATCGAGAGCAACTAGACTACCTCGGCTACCGAATATCCAGCCGGGGAATTGAGATGGACCCGGCGAAAGTAAAGGATGTCCTGGGCTGGGAAGCGCCGCGAACCCGGAGGCAACTCCAAAGCTTCCTAGGGTTTGCAAACTTCTATAGACAGTTTATCCCGTACTTCGCCCAAATCGCCCTTCCCCTAACCGACCTGCTAAAGACCAAGGGCACTGGGAAACCCCCCAAGCCCAGCATGGCACTTGCGTGGACTGCAGAATGCCAGGGGGCGTTTGAGGAGCTAAAACGGCGGTTCACAGCGGAGCCGATCCTGCGCCATCCCGACCCAGATTGGCGGTTTATAATCCAAGTAGATGCGTCAGACGTGGCAACGGGGGCAGTCCTGCTCCAGCCCAGCCCGGAGGGGGCCATCCACCCATGCGCCTACGCCTCCCACAAATTCACCGAGACGGAGAGGAGGTGGATGGTGTGGGAGAAAGAGGCGTACGCGGTCAAGTGGGCGCTGGCCACATGGAGGCATCTACTGGAGGGGGCAGCTGAACCGTTCGAGGTGTGGACGGACCATAAGAACCTCGAGGCCCTGAAGACCCCGCGTAAGCTATCCCCCAAACAGGCGCGGTGGTCCCAATACTTCGGGAGGTTCAGGTTCACACTAAAACACATCCCCGGGAAGTGCAACTTCCTAGCAGATGGACTGTCTCGCATGCCCCAGCACGCCAGCCTACGGGAGGAGATCGTGGACTCCATCATCCCTGCCAGCAGACTGGCTGCAAAGGCGGTGACCCGAAGCCAGACCAAGGGGGAGCGACGGGACGCGGCGCCTGAAGTAAGGCAAGGGTTCGCGGAGGCGGCGGAGCGGGACGCTTGGCTCAAGCAGAACCGAGAGGCGCTAACCAGCCAAGAGGGGTTGTGGTGGCACGAAGGAAAGCTGTACATGCCCGAGGGTTGCCGACGGGAGGTCATGGAAAGAGCCCACGACAGCCGGAGCGCGGGGCATTACGGCTTCGTAAAGACGCTCCACTTAATCCGGCGGCAGTTTTGGTGGCCCACGCTCTGTAAGGACGTGGAGGCGTACTCGGGGGGTTGCCCAGTGTGCGCGACGGCGAAAGGGGCCAAAGGCAAACCTAGAGGGCTACTCCAGTCGGTAGCAGAACCCGACGGCCCATGGCAAGAGGTCGCCATGGACTTCATAGTAGAGCTCCCGGAGAGTAAGGGGAAGACCGCCATTTGGGTGGTTACGGACTTATTCTCTAAACAAGCGCACTTTGTAGCGTGCCGGCGAGTCCCCACGGCAGAGGGGTTGGCGAGACTGTTCGTGCAACATGTTTACCGGCTCCACGGCGCGCCCCGACGGGTCGTCAGCGATCGGGGCGGCAACTTCATCGCGCGGTTCTGGAGGGAGTTCCTGAAGCGGGTGGGGACAAAACAAGCCCTTTCTTCCGCGGCGCATCCGCAGACGGACGGAGCCACGGAACACCTGAACGGGGGGCTCGAACAGTACCTGCGCTGCTATGTGGGGCACCAACAGGACGATTGGGCGGAGCTACTACCATTCGCGGAAGTGGCATACAACAACGCCGTCCACAAGAGTACCGGGTTCTCTCTGTTCAAAGTAGCCACCGGGAGAGACTTCGTCCCCATGCCGGAGTTGCCTCAGCCGGAATCCCAGATCAACTCCCTGGACGCCTGGTTCGCCCAAATCGACGCGACCCGGCGAGCGGCGCACGCGGCATTGCAAGGAGCCAAAGCCGACTACAAGAAACACGCGGACCGCAAGAGGCTCCCCGAGGAGCAGTGGAAAGTGGGGGACCAGGTGTATCTGTCAACCAAAAACCTAAAGACGCACCAGGCATCGAAAAAACTCAGCCCGAGGTTTGTGGGGCCGTTCCCCATTGCAGAGGTCATCAATCCAGTAACCGTCAGGCTGACGCTCCCGAAAAGCCTCGGGAAGATCCACCCGGTGTTCCATTGCAGCCTGCTAAAGCTGCACCAGCCGGGGAACGCCTGGCACAAGACAGAGGGAGTGCCACCACCCATCATGGTCGGGGGGGAGCAGCATTTCGAGATCAACCAGATACTGGACGCCCGGAGGCACAAGGGGCAGACCCAGCTCCTAGTGCAATGGAAACATTTCCCCAAGTCCCACAGCGAATGGGTGAGTAAAACCCACATAAGGGCACCGGACCTAGTGCGGGACTTTTACAAAAAATACCCGAAATAGAGGAAAGATAAGAAATAGAGGGAAGCCGAAATAGAGCCGGGGGGGGGGAATTGTCTTCAGGGGGGCGGTATGTCATGTTCGGTCAGCACGGGGCTTCAGGGAAGCATGGGGCTTCAGGGAAGCTCGCAGCCAGACCACGCGAAATCCACCGGCGGTAACTAGCGGGGAAAAGAGGAACTGAAAGCGTCGCTAATTAACGGGCCACCTGCGCCCAGCCAAACAGGAAAACCGCAGCGGAAGCTTTTAACTATAAACTGATAACGGCGCGAGCAAGCAAGGAACGGGGCCACAGCAGCGAAACAAGATCGCAACGCAGCACAGAACCCGCGGGCTTGCACGTAACGGGGAGGAACCAACCCAGCCGGAGGGGGACTGGCAATCAAGGACAATGGACCCTGACCGATCCTGCCATCATGAACAATCAAGGGGGATTATTGGGGGCCAATAATCCGCAGCTGCAACGTGATCGCGGGGCGGGAAAAAAGCGCGGGAAGGGGGGAATATAACAAGTGATGCAATTGTACCAAGCCAGTCCTGGCTTTGTTTGTGACTACTACGTTACGCATGAGTAAACCTTCTTTGTGAACCACACGTGTCACGAGAGTTTCTCTGTCGAACGGGGCAAACCTTACACAGGAGACCTTTATGCTGCTGTCCTTTCAGGCTCAGGGCAAGATGTCATCTTGTGTCTCTCTCTGCTCTGCTGTTTGTTTCAAAGGTGATCTTGAGGGAAATCCCTGGAGATTTGTTCAGAAGACAAACAAGACCAACTCATTTGAAAATTACAAAGAGGAGAAAATCAGCTCTGCCACATCCTGAATTCAGTTGGGGTGTGCTTGTGGGGTGGGTGTGGGTGAGGGGTTGATGGAGCCACAGAAAACATGTTTTCCAGATGGACCAGATGTGATTCCCTCATCTCAGATGTTTTCTGAGGGGACAAATTTAGCAGTTTCAAACACAGTTTCTATTTGAATAAGTAAATCCATGTTCAGGGCACATAAGGGTCCCAAATATTTTGACAGTTCCTTTTGATATAGTCAGAGGAGAACAAAGTGGTATCAAGTCTAGCCATTACCAAAAGAAGGAAGATGGATCAGGGCCTCCTGTCTGAAAAAGTGGGATCGGGAGACATTTATTTATTTATTTATTTATTTATTTATTTATTTATTTATTTATTTATTTCTATTTCACCACCCATCTCACTAGGGAGTGACTCTGGTGGTTTACAGTAAAAACAAGTATAAATATAAATTAAAATACAATAAAAGTAAAATAAAAACCATATTCATTGATAAATAATAGTATCTTCCAAGGTACTGCTGGTACATAAAGATATTAACCTACAGGACCATCTTCAATTTGCTAGCCACACCCAGAGTTGGTTTCCCCTCTTCTCACCCCACACAAGTGGGCAGAGCCAGGTCTTCACCCTTTTCTGGAGGGTCGAGAGAGTTAGGGCCTGCCTCACTTCTGGGGCAGGGTTCTATAGGGTGGGGAGAATGGCAGAGAAGGGTCACCTTCTGGCCCCCACTAGTCAAAATTCTTTCATCGACGGGGTCCATAGTATACCCCTCCCAGGAAATTCTCTTTTAAATTATAAGACAATATGACAGTCTAACGAAGTTTACACAATCCATCTGAATCTACAGATGCATGGAAATGGAACAGGACGTTGGGGAGCCCCATATATGTGGGTCTGTTTTTGTGGAATTGCTATATGGGATGGGTCACTATAATGGGGGTGAGACAGTCACTCAGGTAACCCAGTTCCATGCCATGTAGGTCTTTAAAGTGATAACCAACACCTTGAATTGGACCCAGAAGCAAACTGGCACCCAATGCAATAATATGGAGGGCATGAGAAAGGTGCAAAAGGGTTTGAATGTGGATTCTAGAAATAGGGTGGCCACAGAAATTCTGCAGTCACTGGAATTCTGGTGTCGGTATTCCATAAAGAATATATTTGAAAGTTTTTTGGATCTCTCTGAGCTTGCCAAATTGATTTCTGACCTGCTTGCAAGTTGAACCCTGGGACAGGGACCCACATGTGAGAACTTGCCCCCTCAGCTGGTGGGACTGTCCCATCAGTGCCTCCTGGTCTTCTGAGAGCTTCAAGTAAATAATTGCACACCAAGAACCGAAAGGAACTCCAGAAGCTTCTTCACCGAGTATGGTGGTCAGAGGCTGTTCTCACTCAAAAGGAGCAGATTTTATGTACAAAGGAACCCTTTTCCTAAGTATGTATGTATGTATGTATTTATTTATTTATTTAAAAAATGTATGTCCCTGCCTGTCTTAAACACATAACTCAGACAATTAACAATCTATACCAAAATAAATAATTTTTTTTTAAAAAAAGCCCTAAACCAAATATTTCAATACACAAAAGAAAATCAATATACTGTATAGCAATTCACAAAAAGAGACCCACATATCTGGGGCTCCCTTAACATCCTGTTCCATTTCCATGCATCTGTAGATTCAGATGGATTGTATGAACTTAATTTGATTGTCAGATTGCCTTCTAATTTAAAAGAGAATTTCTATAAAATTACGTTCTTTCAGTATTTGTCTCCAGAGAGACCATCTAAGATGTATAAAAGTACTTCTAACTGTTGCTGGAAATGTGAAAAGCGTGAAGGGACATTTTACCACGCATGGTGGACTTGCGAAAAAGCAAAAAAATATATTGGATATGATGAGGCAGAGTGGACTGGGAAGATGTCAGAACTTGCTGAAATGGCCACATTGACTTCTCTGATTAGGGAAGGAACAATAATAACCTTTATATAAGACTGGAAACCCTTTATGGACTTTTTGCTGAAAATGGACAAAAAACAATTGATAATCTCAGGATTTACTGATCACCTCTGGGGAAGCAATGGTAGACTAAAGATGGCTCTGTGGAGAGTGGAGCCAACAGCTGCAGTGGAAAGAGGAGCTGGTGAGTGGATCCGCTCCTCAGAACTCCTCTCCAGATCAAGGAGAGGACTAGGATCACCCACAATTTGCTCTATCAGAGGCTCCCTGTGAAGAGATCATAGAATAGTGGTCTCCAGAGAGTTTCACCCAAGGGGAAAATCATTTTGCCTAAGCCACAGTTTGGCACCTTCAAACAGACACTGGATTCCCCCACTTCCTCTCTTAATTCAAGAACCTGTTAGTTCTTGTTACTTATGAGCTTGCTATCTATCATCTATCTATCTATCTATCTATCTATCTATCTATCTATCTATCTATCTATCTATCTATCTATCTATCTATCTATCTAGTTTTATATAGCTGCCCATATTGTCACAACAATCCTGGGTGATGCAGAGAACAGTCAAAATAACAGAAACCCCCAAATTATCAGAATAAAACTCAAGCACGACTCTATTGAAGGTGCTATGTCTTTGTCAAGAGCTCCATAAAACATGGTGACAGAGCCTTCTTTGCCTTGCAGGGTGATCTCTCCAGGCTGGGAGTGCAGGTCAGAGTCACGGAATGGGTGCGAAGTGCACAACCAGAAGCTGTGGAGGACAACTTGGAGACTTAGGAATCATAGGAATCTCATCTACCCATCCCATCAGATCTGGCAGGAAAGGCATGTTCCGGGCCCCATCCACAAAGGAATGCCATATGACAGGACTCAGGAGGAGAAACTTTTCTGACATGGCACCTGCCCTGTGGAACAACATTCCCACTGAGATCAGATTGTCCCCAACCCTTTGGCCTTCTGGAAGGGCCTGAAGACAGAGTTTTGCCATCTGGCCTGGGGATCTGGCTGTGCTGTTTGTGAGATTGATTGTGCTCTCCTGCAGATGCTTTTAATGGTTTTTAATTTTTTTTAGTGTTTTAGTGTTTTTTTAAAAATGATCCTTGCTGCTATTTTTTAGTTATTTTGTTGTATTGAAAATAATGTATAGCTATATTTGAGATTAAACAGGAACTCTAGAACCCCATTTTTGGATGTTGCACAATTCCATGTATAGAATTGAAGTCCAAAAATGGTTACCAAATCAAAATGAATTGTACATCAGAATTATTTTTTTAGATATGAATCTATTCTAGAAGCATATTCCCACAGTTTAATTAAACATTTTTCTATACAGGGGATCAGAGATCTTTTTCCAATCACAAGTGTGTGAAATCCTTATACCTGTTATCATATACAAGGCCACTTCAGTTATTACAAAGAAATAAGTTATTTGGTGAAGTTTAGTAAATATGTCTCAGCTTGAAATGGAATTATAATTCTCAGAATGTGCACCATTCTATGAAAAATTAGTTTCCAATATTGTTGTCAAATATAGAAGAAAAGTCCAATTTGTTTATTGTGCTTTGGAGAAAAGGAACTACTTATTTTAGCAATCATAACTGGAATAATGTACCAGGGATAAATCATGATCATGGTCATCGTCATCAGCGTCATCTTTTAAATGTTTATGCTGCCTGACTCCCAGTGACTATGGGATATTTGTTCTCTCTAAGTATTATGTTCAAACTGAATCAGTTTTTCTTTAAGGCACATTAAATAGTGAAAGGCTGTTTGTTTGAATTATTAACTGACAATTTTGGAAAGCATCTACCCAAACAGACATTTTTATATTTTATTTTAACATCAAATATTCTTTTGTATTGTGATCTGGCCTTTGCAGAATGATGTAGCACTTGGGGATGAAGATGCATCCCAGCAGGCCAGCACTGGAGGCCAAGATGGAGAAGACCTGCACGGCCACCATGTACTTCCCTTTGGTGCTCAAGTAGGTGGGAAAAAAGGAGACCCAGACACTGCAGAAGACCAGCATGCTGAAGGAGATCAGCTTGGCTTTGTTGAAGACCCCAGGGAGGTTCCTGGCCAGAAAAGCCACCAAGAAACAAATGGCAGCGAGGAAACCCATGTAGTTGAGGGCAACGTAAAACATGGGGACAGAACCTTCATTGCACTGCAGGATGATCTCTCCAGACTGCGAGTTCATGTCAGACTCAGGGAAGGGGGGAGAAGTGCCCAGCCAGATGCTGCAGATAACAACTTGGATACCTGAGCAAAAAAGGACAATGGAGTTGGCCAAGCTCTTCTCCAGCCATCGCTGTACTATATTCCCTGGTTTTGTGGCCAAGAAGGCTAACACCACTGTGACTGTTTTGGCCAAGACAGAAGAGACAGTGACTGAGAAAATGATGCTGAAGGCAGTTTGTTTGAGAAGGCAGGTGGCTCTCCTTGGTCAGCCAATGAAGAGGAAAGAAGTCAAGAAGGAAAGCAGGAGGTAGATGAGAAGAATGTAGGAGAGATCCCGATTGTTGGCTTTGACAGTTGGAGTTTCCTGGGATTGAATGACAAAGCCAGACATTAAAGAGAGGAACAAGGCAATGGAAGCCAGGATGATCACCAAATTTTCTTGATAGGAAAGGAAAGTTTGAATCCTAGGGGTACAGTGATCTTGATGGATGTTTGGATGTTGATCTTCTGAACATTTGATGCATTTTTCTGCATCTGAAAAGAGCAAGAGTAAGATCTCCCATAAATCGTGAACTTCTATCAAATGCCTCGTTTGGGTGAAACTGAGCCTTGTGTGAATGACTGTATGTGGAAGAAGTCAGTATGCAATAAGATGGAGGACTCTGAGAGATGGGGATGCCCTCCACAATTGAAATGGACCCAGTAGTGCCATCTCTTAAGGATGCTTTTGTTGGGATTCTTGAAATCAGCAAGTGATTGGACTCAGGTGTTCGATGGTCTAGCTCTGGGTCTTCTGAAAAGGCATCTATTTCTCTAATGAACTCAGCCACGTGTCTCCCATGTATAAAATGCAGATTGCTGAAGCCAGTTTTTACAGATACCTTTCCAGGTACAGTCCTGGGGTTGGGCAGGGCTTCGGTCTGATCAGTGGTGATCCCAATTGGTAGAGTCCTCTCCTTCTTTGCCTCCCCCCATCCATGCCTGTTCCACTTCCTGGGGTTCATTGTTGTCATATGATTCCTGTCACTTTGGCTAGAAGAGGGGGAGGGAGGGAAGGGGGGAGGGAGGGAGGGAGGGAGGGAGGGAGGAAGGGAGACCCACCCCATCACCATTCTAATGTTGAACCTGTTAAAAAAGTGCCCAGCCATCCAGTGACCAGTGACACATTTTGTACAATGGAAAGTAGTTCAGGGAAAGGACTACTAAGCACAGTTTATTTCAGCAGAACCCACTTTTTAACTTTTGACAAGAAGCAAGAAAAGTTAAGTACTGTACATGTTTTACTTATGTTCGGTTCTGGATCTGAAACTTCAGTCTTGGAAGAGGGTTGGGTTTCTTCTACCTCCTCATCTCATTCCTTGTTAAAAAGCAGGTGCCACAGAGAAGGCTCAGTTGGGAACACAAGTCATGTTGCTGCTGCTTTACTTGTGCTGCTTCTGTGGCCACGGGGAGCCTATATGAGCTGTCAAGTATAAGAACTCAATCAAGACATTTGGGGGGGTTCACACCCACTTTCCTTTATGTCCTATGAGCAAGCTAGTGTGGACAGACAGGCATCGAATGAGCACTCCCTTCCACCTCGCCCCTGAGCTCAGCTGGACTCTGGGGGACACCCTGGTTCAAGCACAGAGGGAAAGTGGATATTCCCTCTGCTTTGGAGATGAGATGATTCCACCATTGTTTTTCCACACCAAAATTTACTGCTGGGATGAAAGAGTCCCAGTTGAGAACATTTGCATTCGTGGAGTTTGCAAATCTTTCTGATTCTCATTCACAAGTTCATTCCAGGGACCTAACAATCTTTTTAAAAATGAAAATATTATCTCTATTATATTGGTTGGTTGGTTGATTTGTTTATTTATTTATAGGATTCATAGGCTGTGTGACTCTGGGTGGCTTACCATTAAAAGTAATAAAATAGAAAACAGGAAAAGAATCATAAACAGCCCCAGAAGCAACAACAAACCCATGAAAGTCCATCTAACAGGAGCTCAACCTTCACTTGTTCTGTTTCAGCGTTAGCAAAATTTGAGAGTTTCTGACTCTCCCCAATTAGGATTCAGTCCGGCAGAAGATCAGACACAAAAGTACCAGCTGAAGTTTTAAAATTTTATTGAAAGTAAGCCAATAGAGTCAGCTGGGGTCTCCCCTTAAGGCAGAGGAGTACCCCGATCACACTCAAAGAAGATTTTATACACGTCTCTTATACAGAGATACAGCAATTAACAAATTGATTGGCTACAATTGGCATATATTTGGGATCCTCCTTATTATTGGGGGAAACTTATCTCCCTGATGACCCATTGGTTGCCAGTCAGTTTTGGGGCACCCCTTTGGTCTTCTGATACTTATTGTTTCCTGGAATGCAGAGGCATCTCCAGAGCAGGTGAAGGGTGTTCTGGAGGCTATCAATTGGGGTCAGTTCCCCCCATATCTTTACGGCCTGGACACTTAAGGAGACAGGATGTCTGCCCTATGTCTTTCAACAATAACAGAAATGAGAGGAATGTGTGGAGGTCCATGAAGATTAGTTTCCTTGTCATCCCTTGACTCCCCACAGGTAAGGAAAAGGATGAGAGACACTGAGAACCCTTTTTCATAAGGTTTCAGCAGGCTGGTAAAAGCAGATACAATTGCTAAGGAGCAGAAGCAGATAACAGCAGACAGAATGTAAATCAAAGACTTAGCAAAGCACGTTTGCCTGAAACGTGCAGTCTGGGTAGCAAAAGGGTGGCCTAGTTATGTTGCCAAAAGTCATGAAGCCAGATCAGGAAGTCAGCTAGTGCAGAAGTCAAGAATAGGATACATAAGAGCACAAGTCAAGAGCTAGAATTCCAACAGTTTTTACCAACAGAGACTGAAAGCAAAGCAGCCATATAAATCTCTCTGCTGGCAGATGGCTGCAATTGTTCAGGCCTTGCCCTATGCCTTGTGAGGAATCTCATTGATTGACACTGCTCTGCTCGCCACTGCACGGGTCTGGATCTGGGGCTTGGGGGTCGTGCCTCATCATCTGACTGCACCAGCGGATCAGGAGATGCCTGTGGCTAATTAGCCCCAGCTGTATCTTGCCTTAACGATTCCTGAGGCTGACATTCCACCGGCTCAGCTGGAGCAACATCATCCGAGTCAGACTCTCAATCATGGCTCATGAGACTATCCCCCCGCCCAGGGCGCCCCTCCACCCCAACAACGAGGCAAGGTTTCTGAGGATACCGTTAATGGAAACATTGGACTTAAAGTGGGGCTTGTACATGTGATGCGTCCTCCCATGAACGTTCCTCAGGTCCATAGCCTTTGCAGTCAGTAAGGTACTAGAGGTGACTGTGGTGCAACTGAGAGTCCAGGATGCGGGCAACTTCATATTGCAGCTAGCCATCAACTGAAATGGGAGGCAGAGGTGGAATGGAAGGATGAAGAGAGCTTGCTGGAGCATCAGAAACCAGAAAAGATGAAATACGGGTTGCATTCTGATCAAGGGAGGGAGTTTGACATGGTACACAAGTGGGTTAAAGATAGCTTCGATGGGGAAGGGACCAATAAACTTGTGATCTAATTACATGGATGTGGCATGGTTAAATGTTGAGTAGGAATCCATACATCATCTCCCACTTTTAAACAGAGCCCAGGTTGCTGATGTCTTTCTGCAAATTCCTTGTAAATCTCTTAAGCCGTTTTAAGTTGATCTTGCAAGACTTAATGAATTGCCATTAATTCCTGATGAAAGCTCCCCTGCTGGAAGTGAAGAGGTTTGCAGGAATGGAAGGAACTGAAGATGGACACCATAGCTGACAAAGAACGGAGACATCTGAATTGTCTGATGGGCATTGTTACAGTACTAAACACTATCTCCTACCACCGATGTAAAGGTATAGTAGGGCCCATTGCTTGTAGTCTTGGATCCATGGCAAAGTGAGAGAAAAAGGATGACAAATGAGCAGCCAAAATGGCTGCAGCCCCACATAGATGGACACACAGCAGAGGAGGACACAGGTTGATTCTCTCCTGAGACCATCAGTCTCCTCCTTCTCCTGATATGGCCTGAAACCTGGAAGCCCAGAAACTTCCAAGACAATGAGGTTGGCTGCTCCTAGGCTGTCAGCACCCCAGGAGCACACTGAAACTTGGATGGACTCCACCACCAAGGTGTCACTAGAATTGTAGCCAACATGAAGAACATAGCCAGCTTCATCTTCAGAAACATGACTGATTTGTGAGCCTCCCCAGCCATCCAACTGTACTTGACCTACCCAACAGGACATTCCAGGGGATCTGCTATCTGCCAGCTGCCCAAGCTGCCACCACTGCCATTTCTCTCACCATCTCAGACTGAGAATGTTTGTGCAAATCTCCAAGCACCTTGAAGACTCCAGGCTCTCAACCCACCTCTGAATCTTCCACCAACCTACCTCTCCAACCACAATCCACAACCTAGCATCAACAAACATCTGGATCTCCAGTGACAAACAACTGGCCTTGATGTCAGTTGTTTTTTTTTTTTCTTCCTAGCATTTTCCCTCAGGTGCAGGGTCTGCTTGATGTCCTTTTTTAAAAAAAAAAAAGAAGAAAAGAAAGATACAGTCCTCTTAAGACCAAATTTTATTTATTTTATAAATAAATAAAATGGCACTTGGACTATCGTGACATGGAAGGGCACATAGAGTTTGACCAAACTAACAGCATCCAAGTTTCCAACTTCTGTGAATATACTTAATGATTGTTCACTACATGAATAATGTGTTCTGTTCATTTCAAACATGGCTAATGCTAGAAATCATGGCTAACCAGACAAATATAGACAAAGTCAACCACAAAGCATGGCCACCTAAATCCATGTTCATTTGTTTACTTCCATGTTAAAAGTCTTGATTCTGTATTAGATTGCATAAAGATCTTTAATAAAAGTGTTTGCAGACAATTCTTCTGCTTCACTCCCTGGTCTGACTTCGGAGACATATCTATGAATTCTCTTTTTGTGTACTGTACCTGCATATTGACTCATTCTGAGTTCAGAGAGGTTTCCTCCTTGCAATCATTGAAATCATAGAGATTTATCTGTTGTCTTGGGGCTAAGTCTCTAGAGACATTTTGCAAACCTTCAGAGGATTTGACACAAACACATCAAAAACATGTGTTTGACTTCAAGCTCAGAGTAAAGCCATGTTGGCAAATGTCTTTGCATTGGAGAATCTTGGGTGCATAAATGGGTCTGGAGAAAGAGGGAGCCTGGGGAGGCAGTTAGGCCTGGGAGGGCTGTGTTTCTCCTCACCCCTTCAGATGTGAAGCCTTGGCTGGATTCTCTCAGGATTAGGAAAGCCCCTGAACCTGTCTGCCTCAGAAGAGGGCTTTGCTCTCTTCTACCTCTTCTCATTATTTGTTCAAAGAAGAGACAATGCTGGAGGCTCAATCAGAAACACGCATCATGTTGCTACTTGGGCTGCTGCTTGTGCTCCTTCTGTGGCCCCAGGGAGTCTGTGGGATGCTCAAAGCCAAATGCCTCCTGACCCTGAGGAGGGATGAGGTGGACCCACAGAACCATTACAAGCCAGGAGAGCTTTTCATGAGCGGCATCATTTCTGCAGTGCAGGCTAGGTTTCAACCATTCAGCTTCGCCACAACTCCCTCAACTCAGTTTTCCATGTAAGTCTATCTCTTTGCACTGTGTTACAGCCCCTCTATTTCTAGATGGTTTCTAAAGTTACAGCCCTCCCACCTGACCAGGCATTGTCCCTTTAACCATCTAGCTTTGCTCTTTCTGTCCCACTGGGGATCCATTTCAGACACTGCAGCTGATGAGGGACCTTTGGAATGGTCAAGTAGACCAGGACCAATAGATGCCTTTTGTCCTCCTTGAATTTGCGGAATAGATACCCAACTTCTTTGTCATCATCCAAGTAGAGCTAGACTGTGGATAGAAGGGCGGGATCATCCATCTCTTCTCCCTCACCATCTTCTGCCCCATAAAAGGAAACAACCCTTCAGCTCAGGCTAACTCTTATGGTCAACATGGACACAAGGATGCAAGAATGGTGTCATGTAGATAAGATGATCTTCACAATCTATACAATATTTATGATTTTTAAAAAATAAATAGATCCTTTTTCACAGAGAATGGTTTAAATGTAAATTAACTCTCCATTCCAGAGAGTTGGACAATGGACTTCAAAAATCTAAATGTGTCCAGAAAATGATTAATGGTTTCATTAAGTCAGAAGCATTTGTCTTAGCTTATTGTTTCTGTTTGTCTGGATGTGTGTGTGTGTATGCATTGCACTATACGGAATGAACCTGATAGTGTAAATGGCTCTTTCCAATTTTCTGATTTTATAACCTATATAGAAGAATAGATCAAATTTTCAACTATTAACTTCTGGAAAAGGTAACTTCTTGGAACCGAAGAGTGAGATGGAGAGTGTATTTTAAGTCAGTCTGAAGTCTCAGGTCAAGAGCAAAGATGCTTAAAACAGCAAGATTAAAGAAGAGTTAATAATGAATGGAATATTTTCAACATAAGATCCATTGAGTGACTTATCAAGCAATATAAATGGAAAGAATTCCAGAATTGCATGAAATAGATGAACTGTCCCCCCTGCCCCTTCTGAGGAGAGAGGACACCATCTGAAAACTTGGCAAAATTATAAGGCTTGTAGAGTTTCTGTTCCTGAAACATACAGGGATAGTGACTTTGAAATATGACCCAATCTCCTTTCATACAATGGTTTCTAGGTTAATATTTTTTGGAATGTATAATCCAGTCAGATAATCTCTTAAGATTAGGTAGTTTAGAACTGTTACTGTGAAAACAAGTTAAATAAAATATTATTTTTGCAGATCATGGCTTAATGCACTTCTACTTGCAGGAGGGTATACAAATATTATTGGAAAATGCTGCCCTTCCTTTTTGCTATCCAGGAGATCAACCAAGATCCACATCTCTTGCCCAACATCACCCTGGGTTACAATGTCTATGAAAACTATTTCAGTGCACAAACGACTTCAGAGGCTTTGCTGGACCTGCTTTCAGATGGGGAGGCCAATGTCCCAAACTACAGCTGTGGAAGGCCGAGAAACACAGTGGCTCTTCTCGAAGGGGCTGACACTGATATCTCCATTCAGATTTCAACCATGTTGGGCACCTACAAAATCCCACAGGTATGTCTTTGTTAGGAACATAGTTTTGGTCATGGAAGTTTCAATCAGAGGTTCTCAGTTATAAATGAAGAATAGTGTTTTATTATGGAAAAGATAGGCATTAAGGGTGATGGTTCAGATTATGCAGTGAGAGTAAAGGATTTGAGAAGAAATATATCCTCCCTCCATGCACCCAATCCTGACTGCAGAGCCTTCTAGTTCCTGGGGATAGGAAAATTATCCTCTGAAGGAGCAAAGGGGAAGGGAGGTCATGCATGAAACAATGGATGAGTAGAGACATCTTTATTGCAAAGAATAGAACTATCACTTCGTTAAGGTCAGAACTGTTATTCCAAATGTTGAGTGTCATAGGTGTCAAATAAAATAGCATCTTCCTTATTTCCTTTTCAGGTCAGTTACAGTTTTGTTTCTCAGATCCTGAGTGATAAAAGTCAGTTTCCTTTCTTCTACCCAGTGCTCCCTGCTGAAGGAGTCCAGTATCCAGGGATGGTCAAGTTGCTCCTTCATTTCAGGTGGACCTTGGTGGGTCTGCTGGCTCCAGACACTGACCAGGGGGAGAGGTTCATGAGGACAATGACTTCCATGCTGATAAGGAATGGCATTTGTCCAGTTTTATCACAAGCCTTTTCCACAGTTGTGAAGACACTGATGATAGATTTTGATCCATACCAAAATTGGAGACAAGTGAATGTCTTTCTTTATGGTGCAGAGGCTAATTCAGTCCAGATAGGGAAAGCCATTCTGGAGTTAGTGCTTAAAACCATTAAGGAACCTGTTAGAGGAAAAGTCCTGATCACAACAACCCGCTGGGATCTCACCATTGATTTGATGGAAGATGAAGCTACCATTCAATACATCCATAGCATTTTTTCTTTTCTTATGAAGACAAATAAAATGGCAAACTATGATGCTTTTCTGCATTTTTACAATTCCATGGAACACTTTGCAGAGAAATCCTTTATGTGCTCGTACACCAAGGATGCCTTTTCTGTGAAAGTCTGGAGACGGTGCAAGGAAAGAGAAGAATTGGAGGCTCTGCTCCAGGAGGAGATCGATCGGATCCTGTCTTGGGACAATTACTTTACTTACAACTCCATCTGGGCTGTGGCACGAGCCTTACATGCAGCCTATTTATCCAGATCCAAGAGGACAAGGATGAAAGGTGGGAAGAATCTGGAAACTGCAAGGCTTAAGACATGGCAGGTATTTCTTCTCTGTGGCACATCTCTCTCCTGCATCTGAGAATCAATTTTACAAGAGTGAGGACTGGGCAATTATTTTGAAATATTCCTTTATTCTGAATACAAGTGAGCTTTCCTGGTTGAGGTGGGAAGTAATCCTTGGTCTCCCCTGTCCTAATCCAACAACTTAACCATTACACCGCCTGGGCTGAGGAACCCAGTAATGCATTCAGCAGTTGGGCTTCTGCATATTAAGAGTTGATCTGAATTGTCTTTTTATAAACTTAGTCCTGTTTTTTCTCTCGTAGTGTGAGTTTGTCTGAATCTGTATTGCTGCTTGGAAGATTATCAGCTGAGATAAAGTCTGAAGGAGTCATGATCATTCCTCTTCCTCTTTCTCTATTGTTTCCATCTCTCAATTAGCTCTTGAAGGTTATTTTGCATGTTAGATGATTTGCAACTTCTTCTGAAGAGCAGTTGTGCTCTGAGAGGAAATTTAGCCTCCCGCACCTTTTTCTAGCTACAGAAAAGGCAAAAAAGTAGAGGGTAGGTGATCTTTGCACTCTTTTTCTCCTGAGTGAAGGTGCAACAAGGACCTTCCTCTGCAAAATACAGAAGAATGGTTAGTATTGAAAATGAAATAGAATAATTCTGGATTGGAGAAGGAGAGAGAGAGGCCAAGAGGGAGAAAAAGAAGCACCTTTTCTTGACAGCACTGAGCTGCTTCTCTTCACATTTCTGTCCCTCAAGGATGGGTGTTAGATGGATCCTCCAACATCTGAAGAGGAGAGAACACAGGGCATCTCTATCTGTAGATTCTCATCAGTAGAATCTCATCAGTGCTTTCTGAGTGTTTCTCCTTAGTATATTCCCTGGCTTCTTGAAACCCCAGTTCTTGAGCAGTTGTAGACTCACAACAGTTTAAACAGTAGGTATTTATATTCTGGGTCTTTCCTTTGACTAATCAAGGAAATGGCCCAGATAGCATTCGTGGTATCTTGCATTGGTCTACCCAACTCAGCAATGAACAATGTAAATGAGAAGAGTGGAAGGAGATATCTGCACCATCCTTGTTTGGAAAGGTCATCCTTGGATCTTTCCAAAACGACTTTTATTCCCTGATCAACAATTGTAGTAGACATATTGTAAAATAACTTAGACGTAACCTTTGGAAGTCTTGAGAGATCTATTAAGGGGTGAAGGAAGGAACAAGCCATTAAGGAGAGATCAGATAATCCAGAGATAGGTGTGAAAAGAAACTCACTTTATTTTGTTCAGTATAAGATGGGACAGAGAAAAACTTGGACAGCCTTTCAAAATTAAAGTCAGGTTGGCCAGGTTGAGAAGAAGACACTGCAGGGATTCCAGAAAAATTGTCCAAAATTCTGTCCCACATTACAGTGTTTGTCCATATCATATAGAATTAAGATATAAGTTAGAAGATGCTACAACTCAGATCTGAAAATGAATCTGAAACATGGATTTTTTGTGGACAGAGAGAGACAGAGAAATATTCAGTTCTTTCATGAAACATGTGAAAGGGTCTTGACATAGAACTTTGTAAGTCCTGTCTAAACAAACCAATTTTGTGTTCCATTCCAGCTTCATTCCTTCCTTCAAAATTCTCAGTTTTACAATAATTCCATAGAAGGGGTGTATTTGGATGAAAATGGAGAGTTGGCATCAGACCTGGACATTGTGAACTGGGTGATTTTTTCCGAAATGTCTGTTACCAAGGTGAAGTTTGGGAGTCTAGAACGACAGGGATCCCAGGATTTCACATTTATGATCAACCCGAATGTGACTGCAGAGATGGAAGGGCTGAATAAGGTGGGGAAAAGTTTATTTCATTCTCACTGAAGCTTTTACCACCAGGTTGCATTCTTTGGGCAGGAAGTGGTTTTGAATGTCATCTACATTCTGCAAAAGAGGCAACATATCATTTGATTAGATATCCAGGAATCTATGAGAAATAAAGCCTTAATAATTCAAGTAAAATTTTTATTAATCCTTAGTTATGAGACAACAGAATTGATTTCTCCAAAGCAAAGAATCCATCCAACCTGCTCTTCAGTTACCTAATATGTACATTTAGAATCCAAATTAAAATTGTAATGTGCAAAAAATTAGAAGAGAATATAAACAGGGAAGCAATATGCAGCCAATCAGTTTGATGAGCTCTACGTTTTTTATCGACCTGAAATTCAGCAAAGCTAAGCCTTGATCTAGAGATCATGAACCTCATCCTCCTTTGCTGCCTTTTGGAAAATTAAATATTTAATCATTTTTTGGATTTTCTTCCTCTCTCTGTTCAGCCCCTTCCCTCTTCCAGGTGTGTGGAAAGCTGTCATCCTGGATACATGAAGGTGGCTCAGGAAGGGAAGCCCGTCTGCTGCTATCATTGTCGTCCTTGTGCAGAAGGAACCATCTCCACCATGGAAAGTGGGTGATAGTGGACAAAAGGGGCAGGAAGACCATATGTCCTAACATTTTCCATGAAAGGGGGTTTTGATAGACATTTCTAAGCTTTGCTTTTTAAAAACTACCAGGGAGATGGCATTCCTGGCTGTTCATCTTTACAAACATCTTTCATTCTTCAAATTGCTAATCACCCTATTTCAACAAATAGTGAGAATTTCCAGGATTCCAGGCATAATGACCTTGGGTGGGTCTTTGGAAGACGATTGATCTGGTCTTCTTGCAAGGGTCCCTGTCTGGATGGAACTAATTCTGTGGGAAGCCAAAGTTCATGGCTCCAGATTTCCTGAGAAGTCAAGAGGCAGACAACCGTCTAGGATGCTTCCAGAGTCCAAAGACTTCTCTCTCTGCCTCTTTGTTTTCTACTCTTCATTACCATGTTCACAAAATCCAGATTATAGCACTCCCAAAACTGAGTCCCTACACTGAATCAGAATCACAGACCAGATGGACTGATGGTCCTTCCAGTCTCTGGATT
The DNA here is from genome assembly GCF_059951505.1 of Python bivittatus. NCBI lineage: Eukaryota > Metazoa > Chordata > Lepidosauria > Squamata > Pythonidae > Python > Python bivittatus. The sequence goes on from NW_028277107.1 coordinate 2,067,048, forward strand.
ACCTCCAGAAGGGGGCTGAGACAGGAGAAATCATGACCCAGGGCTGAGCCACACTTTCTTCTTCTCGTGATGGGAAGTGATGGTCCACTAACTGCTGAGAAGAGAAATGTATGATCACATCCTCAACCCACTCCAGCCCAGCCACCACTGAAATGGGGAACATCTGGCCCTCTTACTGTTTCCCTTTGTTCCCTGGTCCGCTCAGACATAGGTGGAAGGCTCAAGGTGATTGTTTTTCCAAATAGGTTCAGCAGTGGAATGGTAGAGGCGAGATCTTTCTTTCACTGATGAACCAGTGACGTTGACAACAACAACAACACAGTCAAATGAAGGAGAGTCCTCCCAGTTTTCCCTTCTAGCTGGAATAAAAGTAAAAAGCGTGAGATTCAGGTGGGGTTTTTTCATCAGCCACCAAAAAATGTGATCAAGGAAAAGGAAGAGGATAGTCCTTGCTGTCCAGGCATGGGTGGGAGGGGAAGAGAGGGAGGGGGAGCTACCAACCAGGGTAACAACTGACCAGACAGAAAAACTGCCCTTTTAAAGGACTAAATCTGGAAATGTGTTTTGTAAAACTGGCTTCAATCATTCCCTCTCTGTAATGGGAGACAAGGAGCTGAGGTCATTGGAGAACAAAATGCCCCTTTACAAGGATCAGAGCTGGAAGAGGCCATGAGGGCCATGAGTCCAATCGTCTGCTGATTTCAGGAACACAAATTAAAGCATCCTCAAGGGATGGCAGCCCAGTCTCCCTTGGAACAGGGGAGGGGAGACCCCATTTTACACCATCTCCAGATTCACCCAAATTATGCATTTGATTGAAGGGCATGATTAATGGGAGAACTTACTCTTGTTCTTTTCAGATGCAGAAAAATGCACCACATGTCCAGAAGATCAACATCCAAACATCTATCGAGATCACTGTATCCCCAAGATTAAAACCTTCCTTTCTTATCAAGAAAACCCGGGGATCATCCTGGCTTCCATTTCCTTGTTACTGTCTTTAAGCACAAGTTTTGTCTTAGAAATCTTCATTAAATTCCAAGACACTCCAATCATCAAAGCCAACAATCGGGATCTCTCCTACATTCTCCTCGTCACCCTCCTGCTTTCCTTCTTGACCTCATTCCTCTTCATTGGCCAGCCAAGGAGAGCCACCTGCCTTCTCCAACAAACAGCCTTCAGCATCATCTTCTCAGTTGCCATTTCTTCTGTCTTGGCCAAAACAATCATGGTGGTGCTGGTCTTCTTGGCCACAAAACCAGGGAATAAAGTGCAGAGATGGTTGAGGAAGAGCTTGGCCAACTCCATTGTCCTTTCTTGCTCTGGTGTCCAATTTGTCATTTGTAGCATCTGGTTGGGAACTTCTCCCCCGTTCCCTGACTCCAACATGCATTCCCAGTCTGGAGAGATCATCCTGCAGTGCAATGAAGGATCTGTTGCCATGTTTTATATTGCTCTTGGCTACATGGGCTTCCTGTCCACCATCTGCTTCACACTGGCTTTCCTAGCCAGGAATCTACCTGGGGCCTTCAATGAAGCCAAGCTGATCACCTTCAGTATGCTGGTCTTCTGCAGTGTTTGGATCTCCTTTGTACCCACCTATCTCAGCACGAAGGGGAAATACATGGTGGCTGTTCAGGTCTTCTCCATCTTGGCCTCCAGTGCTGGCCTACTGGTCTTCATATTTTTCCCCAAATGCTACATTATTTTCCTAAGACCAGATCTGAATACAAAAGAATGTTTGATGTCAAAATAAAATAGTAGAGTGTATTTTGGGTAGGTAGTTCCCAGAAATGCCAGTTAATAATTCTAACAGCATTTGACACTTTCAAGGTTTTTTTTAAAAAATGAAAACAAAAAAAGACCAAGTTCCATTTTTTCAACTCTATCATTTCAACTCTGCCAGAGCTGTAAACAAGGTAATTGAAGAAGTTTCTTTTCTTCATTGCAGAGTTCCCTTTCACTGTCTCCCATTCAGAAAAACTGTACACTGCAATTTTCACTTTTGGTCACTAGAGTGAGCATAACTAACTGACTTACTGACTGAATCTATTGACTGATTTACTGATCATGGCAGCCAAAGGTTTATACAGGAGGGGGTCTGGAGAATATAAAGTATTGAAATCCATGTTTGAAGAGTTGTCTGGCAAGGTAACACAAACTATAGAAGCTAAATTTGAAATGGCTGGTGTGGGCCTTCCGGGCTGTGTGGCCGTGTTCTGGAAGTTTTGTTTCCTCACGTTTTGCCAGCACCTGTGACCGGCATCTTCAGAGAGCAGGAGCACAGACAGGAGCAGTTCTCTCTGTGCCCAGGATGAGGCGACCCTTTTGTGGGTATTTATAGAGATCTGAGGGGGGGAAAGGGGGGGGATTGGGGGGTGGGGGGGTTGGGTTACTGAGTGGCTGCTTGTTTTGGTGTCAGAATATGTGTGTATCTTCCTGGGGATTAGGCAGGGTTTTTTCTTCTATTGAGTTGTTAACAAGTGGCTGCTGGGGGTGATTAGTATGTTCATTGTGTGAGCTGCTCACATGTTCTGGTGGTTGAGCAGAGCTTGTTGATCTTTTGCAGGCTGTATTTTTCAGGATTGGTAGCCAGGTTTTGTTGATTTTTAGACTCTCCTCTTTTTTACTGAAACTGTGCTGGTGTTTGTGAATCTCAGTGGCTTCCTGGTATAGCCTGGTATAGTGGCTGTTGGTATTGTCCAGTATCTCTGTGTTTTCAAATAGGATTTTGTGTCCAGTGTGCTTGACAGCATGTTCAGCTACTGCAGATTTTTCTGGTTGCTGTAGTCTGCAGTGTCTTTCGTGTTCTTTTATCCTGGTCTGGATGCTACGTTTTGTGGTCCCGATGTATACTTGCCTGCAGCTGCATGGTATGCGGTATACTCCTGCGGCGGTGAGGGGATCCCTTTTGTCTTTTGCTGATTTTAGCACTTGTTGTATTTTTCTGGTGGGTCTGAAGATTGTTTGGAAATTGTGTTTTTCCATCAGTTTTCCCATGCGGTCTGTGACCCCTTTGATGTAGGGCAGAAATACTTTGTTGGTGGGTGGCTGTTTTTCTTCTTCAGTCGCATGTTGTTTTCTTGGTTTGATGGCTCTTTTTATTTCATTCTTGGAGTAGCCATTTGCTTGTAGGACCCAATTAAGGTGGTTAAGTTCAGAGTTTAGGAATTGGGTTTCGCAGATCCGATTGGCCCAATCCATCAGGGTTTTGATGATGCCTCTTTTCTGACGTGGGTGGTGGTTGGAGTTTTTGTATAGGTACCAGTCTGTGTGGGGTTTTCTGTAAACTTTGTGTCCTAATTTGAGGTCTGGTTTGCGTATGACTGTGTCTAGAAATGTTTGTCGTCCATTTCTTTTTCCATGGTGAATTGTATATTGGGGTGGATGCTGTTTAGGTGATTCAGGAACTTCTCTAGTTCTTCTTCATCCTGACTCCAAATTGTGAAGGTGTCATCTACAAACCGGAACCAGACTGTTGGGGTAATGGGTGCAGTTTCTAAAGCCCGTTTTTCAAAGTGTTCCATGTAAAAATTTGCTACGACTGGGTTCAGGGAGCTTCCCATGGCGATGCCGTCTATCTGTTCATAGAACTCATTATCCCATTGGAAGTAACTGGTTGTTAGGCAGTGCTGAAATAAAGCTGTGATGTCTTCTGGGAAGATCTGTTTGATGAGTGCCAGGGTGTCCCTCACTGGTACCTTGGTGAACAGGGAGATCATGTCAAAGCTGACCAGTTTGTCCGTGGGGTTGAGTTTCAGGGTGCTGATTTTGTTGATGAAATGTTCTGAGTCTCTGATGTGGGCTGGAGTCTGTCCAACGTGGGTCTGTAGAAGGGTGGCCAGATGTTTGGATAATTGATATGTCGGGGAGCCAATGACACTTACGATGGGTCTGAGTGGGATCGAGTCTTTGTGGATTTTGGGGAGTCCGTATAGTCTGGGTGTAAGGGCTTCTGTCTTGCATATGTGTTGAAGTACGTTGGGGTGAAGGGAGGAGCTCCTCGTCAGGGTGTTGGTTTGTTTCATGATTTTGCTGGTCAGATCCCGTTTTAGTTTTCTGTATGTGGTGGGGTCTAGTAGTTCTCTAACTTTGTCTTTGTATTCATCTGTTTTCATAATTACCGTGGCGTTGCCTTTGTCAGCTGGCAGGATGATGATGTCAGGGTCCGAATTGAGGGTTTCTATGGCATTTCTCTCTTTCTTCGTTATGTTGCTGGTGGGGGGCTTTGCTCTTCATAGGATCCTTGCTATTTCACCCCTTATTTCCTCTGCTTCCTCTTCAGGATGGTGACGGATGGCTGATTCCACATTGGCGATGATATCTTCCACAGGAATTCTTGGGGGTGTGATTGCGAAGTTTCCTCCCTTGGCTAGGATGGCGGTTTCTTCTGGCGTGAGCTGGCGTTCCGTCAAATTGATGACAATGCAGGAGGGATCCAACGCCGGTTTTGGTTGATTGTTTTGGCATTTGTTAAATTTTTGCTTTTGCCTGGTTATGGGGTCAATGATATCCTTTTCCATTTTCTTGTAGGTTAGGGTGTCAATCTTGTCCCAGTCCTGGCTTCTCATTTTCTGACTGATGCTGATGTGTATGTCAAATAGTTATTTGTCTGTGATGGCAAGTTTTCTGCGGGTTGTGTGTATTCTCTCATGCAAGAGGGCTTGTTCGAGTCGGTCGTAAATGCGGTTAGCTTGTCACAGATACTGGCGAAACTTTAGGAAACAAAACTTCCAGAACACAGCCACACAGCCCGGAAGACCCACACTAGCCATCATATTCCGGCCATGAAAGCCTTCGACAATACATTAAATTTGAAATGTTAGAACAAAAATTGGACTAAAAAACTGGACAGGATGGTTGCTGATTTTAAAAAAGTTAATGACAGACTGGATGTATTGGGAAATAGAATGGAGACTAAAGGTGCTGAAATGGAAAGAGGCTTAGATAATCTTGCTTTACTTGAACTTAAAGAAAACAAATTCTGTTTAAAATTAAGAGCCATTCCAGAATATCCTCAGAGAATATTAGGCAAGTAGTTGTGAGTGCTTTGTCTAATTTATTAAGCTGGGAGGAAGACAGGATGGGAGGAGGAAGTGGTCAAGGTGTATCATATGCAAACTTGCTGATTTTCTTTGAAGGAGCACCTAAATTGAGGTTGAGGAAAGAACTGGAAACCTGCTGATGGTATACTTATGCCCAGTTCTTAGAAAGATTCAAAGTGGACAAGAAGAGTTATGATTTTACTTATGAGAAAACTGACTTTTGTTACACATGCTGCTCCCAGGTTCAGCTTACGGTCACTCACTCACACACTCACAGCCTGTTGAGGCACATGGATCTTGTCAGCCCCCCTTGCTTTCTACCTGGGTTTTCCAGATAGGTGAGGCTTGAGCAGACAAGACACACAGCCCTGGTCAGCAGCCGGGAAATAATTAGGGACACACACAAATCACTTTCAACTGAACACTGAGGGACAAAAGGTTCTTTGTAATACACGGAGACCCAGAGAATTTAAAGTAAGAGCAAAACTTTACTGGTTGCAAGGTACATTTGTTCTTTCTCACATACACACACACATGTGCACAACCCACGTCCTTCCCAACTAGGCTGCCAGGCACTAGCTAGAGAGACGGAAGCTGCCAAGTCTGGATCTAAAGATGACTCAGACGACTCAGATGACTGTTTTTTGTGGGCGGGCTTTGGGACCCCTTTTATCCCCAAAAAGTCCTTGCTTTGTTCAACTGTTGATGGGATTGGGGTGAAGGTTTCCATGTGCTCAGGCCCAACTTCTTTTGTCTGGTGCAGGTCACATTTTTCCTTTGTGTCCTTAACAACTTGCTTCCTTCTTGTCTACCTCCCCGAAGGGATCTCATAGACAAGATTCCTGGCTTTTATCCTCTCTGCTGACATGCCTGCTTCATCTTTAGGCTATGGCAGTTTCAGCCTGGTCACACACTTTGAGTTGGCTTTGTATACTAATGATGAACATCTTATTGGCAAATGTATAAACATTTGCTGAAAATAAATATGGAAGATGAATATGTTAAAGACTATGCTTAAATGGGCAAAAAAAAAAAATGGATAGAAAATAAAGTTGGATCAGTCGAAGAAAATGTGGAATAAAGGCTTGAAGTTTACACTTACTGACAATTTGAAAGAAAATGTGTATAAGATGATGTATCATTGGTTTTTAACTCTTGATAAACTATCTAAGATGTATAAAGGAATGTCAAATATATGTTGGAAATGTAATCAGTGTGAAGGTACTTTTTATCAACTTCGGTGGACTTGTAAGAAGGCTAAGAAATATTGGGGTATGGTATGTATTTTGATTCAGAGACTTTTAAAAATGGAGGTACAGTTGAAACCAGAGGTCATCCTTAAGGTATGGTGGATGAACAGATGGAAAGAAAACATGGGACTTTATTTCTTTATATGATAACAACAGTAAGAGTTTTATGTGTGCAGAAATGGAAGGACTTACAAATAGCTACAACTGAAGAATGGATAGTGAAGTTAATGGAATTGGCAGAAATGGGGAAACTGACTACTTTGATTAAAGAAAAGATTTTGTTTCTACTTGGAAACCGTTTTTGGACTTTTCGCTTGAAATTGAAAGAAATGAAACTTTAACATTAGGGTTTGATGACTGATATTTCTATGGATATAAAAATACTTTTTATTCGTTTCAAAATTACAGTAAAAGATGAATGTAATATATAATTGTGCCTGTACCAAAGAAAGTTGGGAGTTATCTTGTTTGGCAGCAAGGGAGAAAGCTCAGAGACATCCCAGCATCAGTAACTGAGATTAGTGTCACATTCAGCTGGCATGGCACGGCCAACACCACTGTTCAGTTTCACCGACCCTAGTCAATTTCACCACCTCAGGCGCAGGCAGTTGAAAAGAGGAAGAAGGGCAAACCGCAAGTTAATTGCCGGCAGGTGGCAGAAATTGATTCGGGACAGAAACGGATACTTTGTAACAAAGCCGGCTTCCCTTGAATGCCCCAGGCACCCCCAACCACAACTGCTTGGAAGCATAGCAATTCTGCAGCAGTCGGCAAGCAATCAAGGAGCCCTGGCTTGGTCCGCAGAAGAAAAGCCCAACGAATGCAATGATCACACAAACAAAGGGCAGCAATCAGGGAGACAAAGAAACCTGGCTGAATCTGCCATTAAGGCGAGGGGAAGGACACCGCTGACGAACTGAGTAACCCAGGGAACTGGGGTAAAAGGCGGGAACGAGGGGTAACTCCTGGTCAAGGGGGGGAACCCTATAAAAACACTGTATGTAACCGCACCAAGCCAATCCTGGCTTTGTCTCTAACCGCTATGCATTACAGCAGAGTAAACTGCTTTTGTACGAGCCTGTGTCTCACGGAGTCTTTTATTCAGTGCTAAATGCAGCAATCATTACAATTAGGAGGGGGAGAAGCAGCAGTAATAAATTACAAGTGGAAAGTGAGAGAAAGAGTCATAAGAGGGAAAAGATTCAGTAGGTCAAGACTTGATTACTTTTATTATTCTTCACATGCATAGAAAACCATATGGGTTTTGTAAATCATACGATTGGTTGCACATACTACTAGATCACATTACTTCATTAGGAGAGTCAACATAGTGGCCAGAACAAAACCACTCATCTGACTCTGTGTGGGTGTCTGTATCAGCTTCTATCCTGAGTCACCTTCAACAGCCTCATTTTGGCAACAGGGCAACCAGGCAGTTGGAGAAGCCCAATGTTTCTTTAGCTACTGAGAAGAAAGGGATGGAATTGCACAAAAATACAACAAGGCAGGTGACAGGAGACTGGATCAAGGTGATAGTAGATACTTCCTTGAGTGAAGGGGTGTTGCTGTTGGCCTTGAAGAAGGTAGTGGTCCACTCCTTCCTCAAGTAACCATTGCTTGACTTGGCAAATTTTGAGAACTTTCATCCAGCTTCCAACCTTTCCTTTCTGAAAATGTGGTAGAACTGCAATTACGGGAGGAAATAGATTTTTTTCCCAGTCTGTTAAGGTAATGTTTAAGGTATACTGCTACCTGTGATTGGTCAAGGCACCCTAAGTACATGGTCTTTTATGCTGACTCTGGCTTGGGATTGGCCAGTTCCTCAAAGACCATCTGTGCTTTTCTAGGAATCCTTTCTTGTTCCTCCTGAGAAGGCCTTTAGGTACACCTTCTGGAGACCTGAGTCCTCCTCCCAGTCTCTCTTTGTCCAGTCAATTTTTCTTGGCTTCCCTGCTGGGTCAGATAAATACTTGCTTGTGACATCGCTTCCAATCTTAGAAGTTGTCTTTCACCTTAATTCCTAAATTTAGATACATCCAAGTCGTTCCTGCTAAGCTAATGGAATCATTTTATGTGCTGCCTGGGTTCTCGTTGGATAGATGGATGGCCACATAAATTTGATAAATGAATAAACAAATACAATATCTTCCTGTCTACATTAAGACAGAGATTTTCCAATTTTCTTTCTAATAGGTGGTGATCTGGTGAGGAAGCGGGATTTTTCACTAGTAATGGGAATCCTGAATCTTTGCTATGCTTTTGACTTATTCTCTACTGCAGGACCAGAACAAGCGGATCAAAACTACAAAGAAGCAGGTTCAGGCTAGACATCAGAAGGAACTTCCTCACTATCAGACTGCACAGCAACTCTGCCTGGGGGAGTGTAACCCCATTCAAAGTTAACAATGGAAAATCCCTAGAGATGGGGGCTCTAAAACCCATAGCTACTAGGGCTTGTTGGAGTTGAGCCAAAGCTAGTTCTTCCCCATCCAGGCCCTTTCAGCTTCCAGGCACTGGGAAAGCACCTCAACAGCATTGCTTGGACAGTCCAGGGCAGAGATGGACAACTGAGTATTTGCCTTCCCCTGAGTGCAGTCTGTGAGCGAGGGTATGCAGAGGCTCTCAGAGGTCAAGAAGGACTTCTTGCATTGCACCATCTCAATGGCTGCTCCCATACTTTGCAACACCTTCATTTCTGAGATAAGGAATACACCCATCTTCCCAGATTTCAAGAAGGCATTGAAAACCCAACTGTCCTCAATGGCTGCCTAGCGTGAATTAGATTATATTAGGTGGGGTCTTGATTATGTCAGCATGGTTGGTACTTTTTTATGGGAAACCACCATGGGTCCATGGAAGTGGATGGTCTATAAAAGATCACTCAATCAATATCTGTCAGGTTCAGCCCAAGAAACTCAGCAGGACAATTCAGGAACAGTTCAGTTACTTTATTATCTTACACCTACTAGACAGAATCTTGCCAGACTAACTCTAACCCTCAACAACAGCAGCTAAACACTCTGAATTCCTTAGGGTGGTGCCAATCTCATCCTCATAGTTTTCACACTCTCAAGCTGCAGGCTGAGGAGATGCTTAAGATTCTTCTCCCCCTCCCTATGACTTTGGACCTCCTCACTCAAATCTTTCATCACAATACCCAGCCATTATCAAGAGTGTGATCTAAGTTTAGACTATTTTTTTTTCTGCTCCCTTTGGCAGCGTTCACATGACACCTTAAACCAGGACAATTTAGAGACTTTGCAGTATGTTCATGCTAAGCTTGCTTGATTGGTATCATGGCACCTTTCTGGCCAGCTGAGGGGGTTAGGAGTGGGAGGCTCCATTCTTCAATGGTCCTCCTCCTTCCTCCAATGCTGCTTCCAGTTCCTGTTGATGCAGGAAGAGGTCCAGCCCTAAGCCTCTGCTTTGGGGGCTGCCATAGGGCTCAACTTTCTCCCAGCTCCTCTTTAACAGCTCCATGAAACCACTGGGTGAGCTTATCCATCAGCATACGGTCATCACTATGCTGGTGGCTGTCAGAAAAAGTCAGTCCTGAAATTCCTGGGCTCCAGGCTATATATCATACTAAGGATTAGTTTGTAAAACCATGTTTGTTGACTAGGCAACAGTGGACCTGGTTGAGATATCTGATTGAGCCATAAGCCATGGCTGAGTTCAAATAGTGCTTTCAACCAAAACCACATTATTTTTACAAAACATGGTGGTTAGTAAACTTTGATTTCTTACTTATTGTGTTGTACAAACCCAGATCATTGTTTTCATTCAATAAATCATGGTAAAATAACCCTGTTTTAATATGATGTGTCAAGCAAGTCACAGAAGTGGGGCTGGATCCAATGCTTGGGCTTCTCCTAGAGATTGTCTCAGTGGGTCATTTCAAGTGACACCAAATTTGAGTGGAATACACTGGCCCTGTTCCACATCTTCCAGGATCATAAAGATCTCTCTGGGTGAGTCAAGAAAGACCATCTGAAGCTGCCGATGCCCATATCTGGGAAACAACATCTGGCTGCCAATCTGCCATTGGGGAGATTGGGGAAATCCCTAGACTATTGTGGAAAGCCATGACTGAGCATCAGGGTCAGATGTCTGAAGGCCCCAGGGCTGACTAGCAATGTCTTTTGACTTGTGGATACTGTCCTTCTGAAAGATACAGAACTGTCTTTAGGGAAGACTCAAAAAGGAAGCAGTGACCAGTTAGAGGATCCTATCCTTTTCTTTGATGGACATGCTGAAACCATAACCATGTCCTCCCAAGCTAATCACTTAAAAGATCAAAGCAGTGATGCAGCTGCGCTTGGAGCCACCTGAAGACCAGGAGATGCTCTTTGGCCCTGTCATTATCCCAGCCACAGCAGCTGATTTCTCTTCCTGCTGATGCTTGACTCCTTTTGACTAAGATTATCTTTGAGCCCTCCAAAAACATGATCATTTAATTCAACAACTGCATGAAAAATAACTTTTTCTGGGATGTTTTTTTTTGACTTCTCAGTCTGGGGCTGAGAGAGAACAAGTGACAATAATGCATAGATTGTCTGGAGTGTTTCTGTTTTGGCCTTCAATCGGTATAAGCAGAGAAGAGGAACTTTGGGGACAGGGACTTGTGCAGTCACCACAGCATGCAGAAAATGCATTATTTTTGCTGAACGTAATGTCATGACATATTGCACATATCTTTTCAGGAAAGGAGATGTGATGTACTGGAAAATTCTGTCCTTCCTTTTTGCCATTCAGGAGATCAACAAAGATCCCCATCTCTTATTCAGCATCACCCTGGGCTACAACCTCCACGACAACTTTTGTAGCAGAAGAATGACTGTTGGATTTGCTTTCGCCTGGAGAGGTTAATGTTCCAAACTACGGCTGTGGAAGGAAGAAAAACATGCTCGTTCTCCTGGAAGAGGGCAACGCTGACAGATGCATCCTCATTGCTGCCGTGTTGGGCATCTACAAAATCCCACAGGTAAATAACAAGTAAATGGCTCCAAGTTTACTCCAAAGAGCATCCAGGATTTTTCATCCTAGAAATGTTGATCACAGGTAAAGATTAACAAGCCATCTTTATTTTATCATTTAGTCTCCCAAAGAGACAAGGACAAACAGTGGTACAACTATAGTTCAAAGTCATGAGAGAGTGAAAATTGTAATTCAGGACGTATACCTGCTCAGAGCACAAACTATTCAGGGTCTCTGGAAGTGTGGACTTTCCAGAAGAGGAGATCTGGATTGCCTCTATCGTTAGCCATCCATTGCTTGTTTACATTCTCTGCATTTCTGCTCTCCCATTAAGTCCACCAAGTTAGGCTGGAATATTCCAACCACTACCTAACCTCTGACTCTATCTTTTCAGGATCTAATAGCTGGGGTTTTCACGGACACAAAATAACACACAAACCTCCTTTTTTTTCTTTTCAGATCAGCTACACTTTTATTTCACCATTCCTAAGTGATAAAACTCAGTTACCCTTTTTCTACCGGACCATCCCCAAAGAAGGTGCTCAGAACTTGGGGATTGTTAAATTGCTTCTGTATTTTAGGTGGACGTTCATTGGAGTCTTTGCTGCCACCACTGATAATGGGGAGCGTCTCATTAAGACTTTCCCTCCTGTGCTGACTCAGAACGGCATTTGTGTTGTTTTTGCACAAATCACATCGCTGAATATTAAGAACATCAACTATCTGATTTCTATTTTCTACAAGTGGAGCCAAACCAATGTATTCATTTACTATGCAGTGTTTACATCTTTCTTAGAGGGAGAATATATTCTAGAAAGGGTGTTTAGGTTCCTGGCCTTTATACATCAGTTGATTGTGAAAATGCTCTTTAATGTAATTTTTGGGGGGCTTCCGCTTCAAATGTACCCTTGGCAAAATTCTCCTACATTCACCAAAAGCATGCAGACACCAACCACAGTTTCCTACATGCTTAAAAGCAAAGAAAAAAGGGGAAATATATTTATTCAAAGTGGCAGTTTATTTCTATTGTGACAAAAAAACAAAAACAGGTTTCTCTCTCTCTCTCTCTCTCTCTCTCTCTCTCTTTCTCTCAATCTCTCTCTCTCCTTTTTTAGGATCATTACAGTAGCAATATTTTTGGAATAATTAACTGGCATTTGAGGGAAACATGTACCAAAAATTACTTTCGATTTTATTTTGACAACAAATGTTCTTTTGTATTCAGATCTGGTCTTAGGAAAATAATGTAACATTTGGGAATGAAAATGAATCCCAACAGGCCAGCACTGGAGGCCAAGATGGAGAAGACCTGCACGGCCACCATATACTTCCCCTTGGTGCTCAGGTAGGTAGGTACAAAGGACACCCAGACGCTGCAGAAGACCAGGATGCTGAAGGTGATCAGCTTGGCTTCGTTGAAGCCCCCAGGTAGATTCCTGGCCAGGAAAGCCACCATGAAGGAGATGATAGCCAGGAAGCCCATGTAGCCAAGGTCAAGGTAGAAGATGACAACAGAGCCTTCATTACATTGCAGGATGATCTCCCCAGTTTGTGAGAACATGTCAGATTCTGGGAATGGGGGAGAAATTCCCAACCAGATGCTGCAGAGGACAACTTGGACACCAGAGCAAGAAAGGATGATAGAATTGGCCAGGCTCTTCCCCAGCCATCTCTGCGCTTTATTCCCTGGTTTTGTGGCCAAGAAGGCTAACACCACTGTGACTGTTTTGGCCAAGACAGTAGAAATGGCAACTGAGAAGATGTTGCTGAATGCTGGTTGTTGGAGAAGGCAGGTGGCTATCCTTGGGCGGCCAATGAAGAGGAATGAGGTCAAGAAGGAAAGCAGGAGGGAGACAAGGAGGATGTAGGAGAGGTCTCGATTGTTGGCTTTGACTATGGGAGTTTCTTGGAACTTAATGAAGATTCCCAAGATTAAGCCTGTAACCAAAGACAAGAACAAGGCAAGGGAAGCTAGGATCATCCCCAAATTTTCTTGATAGGATAGGAAAGTTTCAATCTTCGGTATACAGTCATCTCGGTTGATGTTTGGATGCTGATCTGCTGGACATTTGGTGCATTTTTCAGCATCTGAAAATAACAAGATCTACCATAAAGCACGTTCTTCCATCATATGCATAGTTGGAGTGAAACCTGTGATTGTGCACATGAATGTGCGTGGAAAAAGGTAGTATTGAGCAATGGTTAGGAATTTTAAGTTGTTATTGCAGGAAGACAAATGCCAGAGGCAAATGAGAATCTCTGCCACACTTTTCCAGGAAGAGCTGTGTCTCCTTTTAGAGGTTGCATCGTTTGCATCCCATATTCCCTGAATCACCTTTTAGAGATGAAATCCAAAGCACTCCATAGCTCTTCACCAATGACCCCTGGAGAGATGGTCATTGGGACCTCCTATACCGGACTAATTCAAGCACAAGAAGGGGTAGAAGGTTGGACTCAGTGGCCCCTTCCAGCTCTGACTCTTTTAAGAGGGAATGCATTTCTCTAACAAACATAGGTCTTCATGTGTAAACTGGCTGTTAAGGAAGCTGTTTATTAAATTCCCCTTTGCAAATGTCAATGCCTTCTCCCCTTTGATCAAGGAGATGGCCAGGTCTTCTGTCTGGACAGCAGTTCCCTGGCTGGTGGATTCCCCTGTCTCTTTATTCTCTGATCCATTCCAGAAAAGGAAGCACCAATGGCTTCCCTCTCCTTGGGCATCTTTCTTGAGGGCTGATGAAGAAAAGCCAGCCTCAGTTTTACTGTTCTTCCTGTGACTCCAGCTAGAAGGGGAAACTCTTATCAGTTTCACCCACTTAAAAAAGAGAAAGTCCCTCATTTCTCATCAGGAAACTTGTTGGAAGGAAGGAAGGAAGGAAGGAAGGAAGGAAGGAAGGAAGGAAGGAAGGAAGGGAGGGAGGGAGGGAGGGAGGGAGGGTTCAGTGTTGGACCTCTTGCTGGACCTGTGAAACAAACAAGTCCAACTTTTTACTCATGCATTAGTGGATCAAAAAGGAAAGGAAAGGAAAGGAAAGGAAAGGAAAGGAAAGGAAAGGAAAGGAAAGGAAAGGAAAGGAAAGGAAAGGAAAGGAAAGGAAAGGAAAGGAAAGGATCAGAACTTCTCCATTTCTCTAGAGACATCAAGAAAAGATGGCAGAGGTTCACCAGTATACATGATGAACAGCAAGAAATGCCATTTCCCTTCTAATGCCAAGTCCTCATTGATCCCCTTCATTTTAGTAACCTGCTCCCAATTTAAAGTCCAAGATCATTCCTTAACACTCACTATGAAATAAACAATACATATTCTAAAGAAATGAAGAACAAAATAGCCAAATTTTAGATATGCCTATCAAAACACCCTTTCATCAAAAAGGTCAGAATATTTGGTCTTCCAAAAGTGTGCCCCTTTCCTCCGGTCTCACCCACCTTCCATGGTGGAGATGGTTCCTTCTGGACAAGGAAGACAATCATAGCAGCAGATGGGCCTCCCTTCCTGAGCCACCTTCCGGAATCCAGGATGACAACGTTCCACACAGTGGGAAGGAGGAAGGGGCTGAGCAGAGAGATGAAAAATGTGCAGAAAATTAACTGATTTTCAGAAAAATGGCAAAGGAGGAAAAGTTGGTGATCTCCAGTTCAAGGTTTAACTTTGGCACATTAGAAGTCAATAAGAGATGTGATGTGCAGACAGATTGAACTGCATATTCCTTCTTGGTTTCTCTTCCTTTCTGATGTTTGATACACACTACAAGTTTTAGACTTTCATCTTAAATTAAGATATTAAATTCTTCAGAGAAATGTTGACGGATTCTTTGCTTTGGCTATGTAAACCACGTTATTTGCATGACTGGGCCAGGCTACCTCCCTTTCCATAGACTCAATGAATCGTTTCTATGAAAACTGAAGACTCTATTTTTGAAGGGCTCCTGAATAGCCGATAAAGGAGAAGTTCCCAGTCTTGAGAAAATGATCATCTGACATGACAACTCAGAGGCATTGAAAGCAAACTCCCATCCTACACCAAAAGTGCCATCCTCTTGTTGCCACTTTTAGTGGATTGAAACCAATATTATTCCTACCTTGGTCAGCATTTCCACCTGGGCGATACTCTCCTGGTCGATGGTTAATTTAAAATCCTGAGATGCCTGTTTTTCTAGACTCCCAGATTTCACTCTCTTGACCGATTTGTTGGGGAAAACTATCCAGTTCACAATGTCCAGGTCAGCTGTCAGATCTCCTTTCTCATCCAGGTACACCCCACCCATGGAATGATTGTGAAGTGGAGAGTTTTGAAGGAAGGAGTGGAGCTGGAAAGGAAAGGAAGAGACATCAGAAGTTTGGCAAACAACCAATTCTTTTTTCATTGATGTTTTATCAACCTCAAAAAGAAAAGAAAAGAAAAGAAAAGAAAAGAAAAGAAAAGAAAAGAAAAGAAACCTGAAGAAGCCAATTTCAGCCACTCAGATTTTCCTTTAACTTGAGGATTGTTGTGTGTCTCTATTTTTTTCTTTCATTAATTCCACACTTAAGGTGGGTAGCTTCACATTTCCTCCCTCCTGTGTTGTTCTCCTGGGTCTTCAGCAATGAAGACCAGTGACTTAACATGGGAAGTACCACTGATGATCCAAAGATATTGGTCCACAACATCTCTCTTCTTGCTATCAAATATTCCTTTCTGTGACTGGAGAGTATTAGCTGATACTCTCTCACAGTTTAAAGTGTTACCCCAAGTTGGCTCCTTGTCAGCACAACCTTAGTCCTGTGGTCAAGCCAACAGGTCAAAATTGCTGATGGCAGAGAAGAGGTCTCCTCTACAGTCACACCAACACCCTCATGCACTAGAAGGAGCATGACAGGGATGTGTTCTGTGTGTTGTGTTGTATGTCAATGCTGCTTCTTGTAAATTTCTCTCCCTCCTTGCTTTGATATGAAGCCTCAAAAATTTTGGCTGTCTTTCTTGGGGCCCAAGTCTTGTTTCTTCTCTTCCTGTCCTTTGCTACAACACACCACTACATAAAGCGAATCACTTCTTTAAACTGTCCCCATTTCCTCTGAACACTTTGCCTTCCTCCTGTGCAACTGAGAAATGGATTAAATTCTTGTGGACAATGAACTGATTTCTTTCTTCCTTTGGATTGCCCAGCATAGCAGCAACGAATATTCTTTGTGCTGAATTCCCTCCAAATTGCCAGCTCCTCAGTATTTGATCACTGAGCTTATCCTTAGCATCCAATTTTCATTAACAACGGTTAAAAAACAAACTCCATCCTGCTTAGCTTCTCAGCCCAGAGAAGGTTGGCCCTGTGAAGGCACCTTCGGAGACCCTCCATCATTTGGTCTCTCCAACCCTACTGAGACATAACAGCCTTGGCAAAAGAGTGGAGCTGGCTGTAGCCAAGGAATAGAGATAGAGGCCCTGGGCAAAAGGAGGCCTTGAGCTGAAGGGCAGATCATCAGGAGAGGGGGCAGAGGAGTCAGGCTGTCCTGTGATCAGAAGGGAAGGAATGGGGTTCTCTGGGACCCAGCAGGACTCCTGATTGCAGAGAGAAAGGTCAAAGAAAAGAGACATGGACACAGTATAATACATGGGGCAGGAAGCTAGATATTTGATGGAAGAAGAGAAAAGGATGGCTGAACAACCGAGATATCAAAGTATTCTCTTAAAAAAAAAAGGGAGGGGGAGGAATATTGGAAAAACAAGGATCAGAGGGAATGGAAAGGAAAAGGAAGGGAATGGAAACCCTTCGACAATACACAAGGGAATCGAAAGTTGGAATCAGGCTGGATTTTAGTTTCAGGATAATTTAAATGTTCAGAATAAGTAACCAAGGCATTGACTGACAAAACTGATTCCCATTTGCAGGGGAAGCATGTCTAAAGGAAAAGAAATACCTGCCAAGTCTCCAGCCTTGGAGCTTCCACCATCATGCCCCTGTTCCTCACTGATCTCTTGGACCTGGATACAGACGCTGAATGTAAGGCCCATCCAACAGCCCAGATCGTGTTGTGAATGAGAAAGCTGTCCAGAGCCTGGATCCGATCAGTCTCCTCTTGGGGCAGAGGCTCCAGTTCTTCTCTCTGTCTGCACTGACTCCAGACTTTCACCGAAAAGGTATTCTTAGTGGATGAACATGTAAAGGTTTTCTTTACAAAGCCATGCATCAATTCATAAAGGAGATGAAAAGCATCATAGTTTGCCCATTTCGTTTTCTGTATCAGAAAGGAAAAAGTGGCACCTACATATTTAAAGGACAAGGTACTGAGCATTAACTCGAGACTGAGATCCCAATGAGCTGCCGTGATCCAGACTTTTTCTACAGCATCTTCCTGAAAGTCTTGAAGTAGTCTATGTACAATCTTTAGTCCCATTTGGAATGAATTAGTCTCTGCACCATAAACAATGACATTCACTTCTCTCCACTTGAAACATTCTTTAAATATTACATCCATCTGAACCTCAGTTAGTGCAAAGCTTTGGTACATAGCTGTACAAATGCCATTCCTGATCAGCAGGGAAGTCAGCAATGTCATGAATTTGTGCCTCTGGTCAGTGTCTGGAGCCATCAGACCCACCAAGGTCCACCTGAAATGGAGGAGCAGCTTGACCATCCCCGAATACTGGACTCCTTCAGCAGGGAGCATTGGGTAGAAGAAAGGGAACTGTGTTTTATCCCTCAGAATCTGGGAAACAAAACTGTAAGTGATCTGAAAGGAATGGAAGATGGTCGTATTTAAAATTTTACAAACAAATTTTAATTCCTATCATTTCCATAATAAAACTCTGCTGTTTGTTAAACAGAGGACCTCTGATTCATAGTTGTATGAATGAAAACTGTCTCCCCAAGAAAGAGACACCTGAGGGATTTTTTTAATAATAGCTTTATTAAATTTTAAAAACAGATAAAAACTAGCAGTAACTGATAATCAAGAAAAAGAATAGAAGAAAAAGAATAAAGAGAAAGAAGGAAAGCATAGGTGAAGAAAAAGAAAGAAATAGAAACACACACACACAAAAACGATTTCCAATTTCTTTTACAGCATATATAAGTAAAACATACATAAGAAAAACTCTTACTCTAGGATTACAACTTCACATCCATTTTTTCTACAATCTATTAATTTACACCTGAGGGATCTTGTAGGTGCCCAACATGGTCGAAATCTGGATGGAGATGCCAGTCTCAGCCCCTTCCAGAACAGCCACCGTGTGTCTCCTCCTTCCACACCTGTAGTTGGGGACGTTAGCCTCCCTGTCTGAAAGCAGGTCCAGCAAAGCTTCTGAAGTCATTTCTACCTTGTAGAAATTCTCATAGATTTCATACCCCAGTCTGAGGTTGGTTAAGAGATGGCCATTCTGGTTGATGGCCTCGAAGGTGAAAAGGAAGGGCAGAAATTTCCAATAAAGTTTGGATGCTTTCCTGCAGATATGAACATTGTGATGAAAATAGCATTTAAATTTTCTTCCACAATAATACTTTTAATCAACACAATCACTTCTTCTCTGAAACAGTTTGCAACATTCCAAAGGATTACCATAGAAAAAGAATAAAAACAATAGAAAATTTTGGACCACACAGTACTTCAAAGACACTCTCCCAGGTGGTTACACAAACACCATTTCAGTTTCATGCATTGGTTTTCAAGCATTTTATCCTGTATTTGATGGACTCTCTCAATAAGGGGGGGGGGGTAGGAGGTGATATACCCAGAGAGCTTCCATATTTCAGTGCACCATTAGGATTCTTTCAAAAGATATTACATTTTAAGATACTGAATGGCTAAAAGAAACTATGTAATAATAGCTCTTGTACAGTATATTCTTGATATTATAAGCATTTTTGGAGTTTGTTCCAGAGTTTAGACTGACTGAAAAAGGATCCTGCCCAGATGACATTCAGAAGCTGTTAAAGACGACGTTCTTCTCCCTACCCCTGGGGTAGGGAAGGTACAGCTGCTGCTGCTGCTGCTGTTACTGTTGTTTCTGGGGCTGTTCATGATTCTTTTCCTGTATTCTATTCTATTACTTTTAATTGTAAGCCACCCAGAGTCACAAAGCATAAATAAACAAATAAACAAACCAACCAATATGATAGATATACTATTTTCATTTTTAAAAAGATTGTTAGGTACCTGGCATGAACCTGTGATTGAGAATTAGAAACATTTGCAAACTCCACGAATGCAAATGTTCTCAACTGGGACTTTTTCATCCCAGCAGTAAATTTTGGTATGGAAAAACAATGGTGGAGTCATCTCATCTCAAAGGCAGAGAGAACATCCAGTATCCCTCTGTGCTTGGACCAGGGCATCCCCCAGAGTTCACCTCAGCCCAGGGATGAGATTGAAGGGAGAGATCATTTGGTGCCTGTCTGTCCACGGTCGAGCACTGCTCGTAGGACGCAAAGGAAAGTGGGTGAGGGCAAATATCGGGTTCTTATACTTGACAGCTCAAAATGAGCTTCGTCACCTGTAGTATGTAAAAGGGACCCCAAGACAGAATCAGAATGTAAGTTAGCAAGAGAAGCAGATCATGGGGAGAGAAGCTTGTGTTTTTGCAGGGCTGGAACTGTAGAAATTCACTGGAAATGCTCTAATGTGGTGCAGGAAGATTGACTTACATGGTGAATTCTTTTGAAGGACTTCTATTGAAGCTTAATGACTGAAACCTAACCTTCATTGCAGAGACTATGCCACTAATGTAATAATCTCCTGGCTTGTAGTGATTCTGCGGGTCCACCTCGCCCTGCTCCAGAGTCAGGAGGCATTTGGCTTTGAGCATCCGAAAGGCTTCCTGGGGCCACAGAAGCAGCACAAGTAAAAGCAGCAGCAACATGACTTGTGTTACTGGCTGAGCCTTCTCTGTGGCACCTGCTTTTTAACCAGGAATGAGATGAAGAGGTGGAAGAAACCCAACCCTCTTCCAAGAATGAAGCTTCAGATACAGACTGAGTCCAGCCAAGGGACACAAACAGCCCCTGCTTTTCCTGAAACTACCCCCAGATTCTCTGTCTCCAGAGACATTTATGCAGCCAGCATTTCTGACGAAGGCCCCACCCAACTTTGCCTTTCAGTTTGATACAGACATCAAAACATTTTCTGACATGTTTGTGTAAAATCTTCTGAAAGTTTGCAGAAACGTCTCTAGGGACTTCACATAAATCACTATGATTTGGATAATTGCAAGGAAGAGAACTGTCACCCCTCTGAACCGAGACAAAGTCAACAGGCAGGTACCCAAAGGGAGAACTCACAGATGTGGCTCCAAACTTTGAAGATGGGCCAGTGAGGGAGGCTGGAGAATTTGGCCCCAAAGCTTTCCAACAGAATCCTTTTAGAAAACCCAGGATCAAGAGAGACTTTTAGCAGGGCCATCAAGATCTGGATATTAAGATGGATTTCGTTGGGCTTTCTTTCTAGGTTAATTTGCCTTTCAGTCTCTAGCTAGATATGGATCCCATTTACGTGACAGACAAATTTGAGGATCAGCAAAATAATTTCCTGTTGATCTTACTAATCTTTATACTTCCCATAAAGTCCAGCAAAATCCTGACAAGGAGGAATTTTCATCAGAATTAGCTTGCATCAGTACTTTGGCTTCAGTTCTGCAAGTGCAATTCAACAGTTACTCTTCTCTTTCTTTTCTTTACTCATAAAATTGAACTATCCAGATTTATTTCTGTATTTCTTTTGTCAATAAACCACTTGTGTTCCAGAAATTATGATTATTAATTATGACACAATGATTTAGGGTCATTCAGAAATACACGCAGATTTATTTTCCACACTCAGGAACAAGTGATAGTTCCAGAAAAAAGGACTGGGTGCTTTTTTTCTCTTTTATTAATGAACATTAAAGTTTTAAACCATGTTTGTTGGAATTCCTAACTGATATTTTGGGGAACCTACTACCCAAATTCACTTTACTCTTTTACTTTGACATCAAATATTCTTTTGTGTTCAGATCTGGTCTTGGTTATAGAATGTAGCACTTGGGAATGAAGATGTAGCCCAGCAGGCCAGCACTGGCAGCTAAGATGGAGAAGACCTGCACGGCCACCATATACTTCCCCTTGGTTCCTCGGTAGGTGGGCATGAAAGACACTAAGATGCTACAGAAGTCTAGCATGCTGAAGGTGATCAGCTTGGCTTCGGTGAAGACCCCAGTGTTAAATGACTATACTGTTTGTGAGATCGGTTGTGCTCTCCAGTAGATTATGGTTTTAATGGTTTTTAATCATGTTTCAGTGTTTCAATTTTTTTAAAAATGATTCTTGTTATTACTTTGGTTATTTTATTCTTTTGTTGTATTCATTTGTGTTTTTAACTTTGTATGCTGCTCAGAGTCACATTTCTTTATATGTTGTGATGGTATAGAATATTCATCCTAAAGTTATCGCTGTAGGTACAACAGCAGCCTTTACCGGTATGTAACCTGCGGCCTTAGACCAGAGACAGTTAACATAAACCAGACAATCCTTCTTTAGAGAGGAATGGGCTGTGATATCAACATTGGGGTTGATGGGACATGTTGAGAACCTCAGGAAGGATCCTGCGAGTATGAAAAGTAAGAGGGGGGCTATCTAAATGACTAATCAAAGCATTCCAGAGGAAAGGAAACAGTGTAATTGTAGTACCCCTTTCACTGATTGCTTTCAAACATAATTGGCTAAACATATGTCATCTGAGGAGTTGTTTTGCTTGGGGGTTTCTCCTGCAGCCGGCTACCTGGGAGCCCAGTCATCCCTGTCAGTCTGTCCAAAAAAGTCTACTTCATTGCTTCAATCGCTTAAACACCTTGGTCTATGGTTTAAGCGAGACATTCTCTCACTACAATGGCAACTTGCTTTATTATTTTATTTACTCTTATAATTTCAAGAAATCAGGAAAATAAGTGATGTAATAGAAATTCAGGTTTCAAAGAATGTGGAAAATATGTTGAGAAAGAAGAAACCAATACTAGCCATATAATACAGGTAGATCCCCAACAAATCTCACACAAGAGCAGATCCAAGATATCAAATGGCTAATATATTCTCATATGTCATGGACAGTTTAGCGGACGACAAGACGTTTCATTCCAACTTCAGCTAAGGCATCTCTCTCTTGAACTGTAAAAATCTTTGTTTAGCAAAAAGGAAATGAGAAAGTGGAAAAAGAAAATCTACCAATCAATCAGAAGCAAAACATTGAAAAAGTAAGGTAAATTTAATGTAATTGGAGAGTAAAATAGGAACTCTAGAACTGGTCTGTGCAGCAGATCCTGAGGTATAACCCCAGCTCCCTTTGGAACCCCTTTGGGTCCATCAGTCGCCCGGGCAGACCAGTCAAATGGGTCCCACCTCCCTGCAGATGGGTTTCTAAAGTTAGAGCTGTACCCTTGTGCGTGCCTTTGCAATAGATAGAGATGGAGATATGTCTCTTGGGGATTCCGGCCACTTTTCCGGGGTTCTCTAGACTCAGGAAGGTCTGCAGCAGAGTGTAGTCCCAGAGTGTTGCAGACAGTTAGTTCTGTGACTCACAAGCCCCACTCCAAAGAAAGGAATATGCAGGGAACCTGGGCTCCTACTCTTCCAGGAGACTGACCTAGATTGCCTCCAAGTCAGACTTCACTCCTGCTGACATCATGCACAATCCAGGGATTGTTCTGGTAACCGTTTTAGCATGGATTGCTGTGGCCTTCTTCCTAAAGGGTCTGGTCCCAGGTCACCGTCTGCTTTCCATACATAAAGCTGTAGTAGACCTCAAGTTTCCCTGCTTTTCTCCAATGCCTTCACCGCTGGATCAAACTTGTTTTGTATCTTTCTATCTCCACCTCAGTCCTTTACTCTTTGTTTTTCTCTCTTTTCCAACATTATAAATGCATTTTTTGTTTTGTTTTATTACATGGATAAAGGAAGAAGTATTTGTTAAATGCTTCTTTACCAAGACTTGGAAATAAAAATAATTTATGAATTTTTTGTTCATTTGCTTCAGGAGTCTTGAATTGTCAAATACTGTTCCTTGGACTTACTAAGTGACATTTTGGGAAACAGCTATCTAAACTTTTCTGTTTTATTTTACTATTCAGTATTCTTGGAAATTGACATTAGGCTTGACCAAGTAGCCCTTGGGGATAAAGATGCAGCTCAGGAGGCCAGTACTGGAGGCCAAGATGGAGAAGAGCTCCTTGGCCAACATGGGCTTCTCTTTCATGCTCAGGTAATTGGATCCCTGAGAGTCGGGCTTATAAAATCTAATTGACAGGATTCATATTACTTATTTATTTACTTATTTATGAAACAAATTTATATGACTGCCCATCTACAAGAGGACCTGTGGGTAGCAAATTATGAGCTGTCCCACCAGGGCAATCACATCCCATCGATTCTCATTTAGGGGGATTTTCCTGGTGTGCTAAACAAGTAGAGGAATCCAGAGGCCATTCAGATAAACCTGGACTCTGATCCCTCCAGGATGATAATGAGGTTCAGGAAAAGGAATGAGCCTGACCTAATAATGGCAAATGTTTGCATCCCACCTGGAAGCATCAATCCCCAAACACAGGACAGAGGGACAGTCTTGGGAAATGCCATCAATATATTAGAAGAAAAAGGCTCATGGCTTGAGAGAGAGAGAGAGTGTGTGTGTGTGTGTGTGTGTGTGTGCGAAGACAATATCTTGCAGAGACCAGAAGAGAACAAAATGAAATGGGAGATAAAAGGAAGTTGGGAAAATAGATCTGAGTGGGTATGCGGGCTACTCTGGGCCCTAGTGGTTAAGGTAGTATCTAATATTGAGAATTACCATCTTTACTTTGTTGGCACTTCTGTTTATTTCCACCTTTCCGACTAGAGACAACCATTTTTCTAGGATGCAATAAATTTGGGATATTGAATTTTGGGTACCTCGTAGTTGCTGTAGTACTTGCTCGATGTATCCTTAAGTGCATGATTCCTTCACAAAAGATTAATACACAGGAAGAAATAAATACCATACATACATACAGTATATAAAAATATGATTCAGTGCAAATGCCAGATGCCTGGAGAAGGGAACCGTGAGCATTTTTACTTTCTAAACTTTACACAAGAGTTCCCACAGTGACTACATCTCCATGCACCCAATGTCACACTCAGGGCCACCTCAGGCCACACTTTCATATGCAACACATCCTTTAGCACAGACATGAGAAGGCACAGAAGCTGATGGGTTATAGGACTGACTGACGTCCCCTCTAGAATACCCACCCTTCTGAATGGAGATGGTCCCGTCTGCACAAGGAACACATTCAGAGCAGCCAACTGGATCTCCTTCCTGAATCAGTTTGATCGATCCAGGGTGACAGCTTTCCATGCCCCTGGAAAGGGGAGTGGATTAAGTATATAAAAAGGGATATTAATGGACATGTCTTAGGGGTCATGTATTGAAGGAAAGGTGACTAAACTTGCTTTAATTGAAAATCTGTATTCAGCACTGACCCTCTTCAACAGGAATCATTGCAGATGCTTTCCCCATTCATCTCCTCCCTCCAATATCCGCTGTTTTCTGTTTAGGCTGTAAGCATCTTAGGGCAAGCAACAGAAGAAGTTTCTCTAAAGGGTCAACTGAACAATGTCAGCAAATCTGGAGAACGACACAGTGACCGTTAGATTGGAAGGGGTCAGTCTACATACCAGTGCCAAGTTATTGCATGATATGCTCAATTTCACATCTTAGCATCATAATGCTTAAGGACATCCAAGGCTGATTAGAGCCCTACATAGAAAGATGCTCAGAACCTGGGACTATAAAACTGCTTTGTACTTTAGCTGGACGTTTATTGGAGCCTTTGCTCCCCATGGATGATGGGGAGCGTTTCATTAGGACCTTCACTCCCGTACTGACTAAGAACGGCATTTGTGTTGTTTCTGCACAAATCACATTACTCAGTATCAAGAACATCAGTTGTCTGATTGCTGTTTTTGAAAGGGGAGCCAAATCAATGTACTTGTTTACAATGTAAGACGTCTGAATCCTTCTTAGAGGGAGAATTTATTCTAGAAAGAGTATTCGGGTTTTCCAGAAAACCTGTTGTAGGGAAAGTTTGGATCACAACAGCTTGGTGGGACTTCACCATGGAGTTATCATACAGTGATCTTCCTTTCAGATAAACCCCTCAGATTTTTCTTTTGTTATCCAGACAAACAAAAGGACCAAATATGATGATTTTAATTCTTTCTTCTTTTTACGGAGCAGCTCACTCTTAAACATTTTCACTGTTCATATGCAAAGCCTGCCTTGTCTGTGAAAGGGTGGAAAAAGCATACAGAGAAAGAGAACTTGGAGACTCTACCTCAATAGGAAGTTGAGAGGATCTTCTCTCTAGACAGTTCCTTAAGTTAAAACACCATCCAGACTGTGGCTCGTGCCTTAAATACAGCCCATTCATCCCGATCCCAGAGGATAATGATGGGGAGAAAAGACAGGTTGCCCTTTTTCCTTCATGACCAATGAGAATATATTCCCCAAACTCCACTGAAGGACTTCATAAAGGAAGACAAGGTCTGAATCTGAGCAAACACAGGTTAGAGCCACTATTAATGCCTACCTTGTGGCGATAAGAGCGGCGAAGCGCCAATACTTCTCCGCTCTTATCATGTCAGCTGAATGCTGCCCGGCGGCCCTGTTTGGGATCAATAGATCCCTCCTTGGAAAAGTGATTCAGTGATTCATTTGCGGGGCCGTGTGGAGTAATTTTCAGAGAATCTTCAGGACAAAATTGCTCGGATTCGTTCTAAGTTAGACTCCAAGCATGGGGCAGGGTCTGGGGAGATACCAGGGAATCATCTTTACCTAGTTATCTGGGAACAGTTTGATCCAGCTGATCCTGAGGAAGTGGACAGGATCCTTCGGATTGTGAAGGCCACCACTTTTCATCTGGACCCATGCTTCTTCTGGCTGGTGAAAGCAGCTCGGGAGGTGACATGTGGTTGGATCCAGGCAATAGTTAAGACATCCTTGCAGAAGGGAGTGTTTCCGGCTGCCTTTAAGGAGGCATTGGTGCACCCCCTCCTCAAGAAACCCTCCCTGGATCCCACTGTACTGGACAATTTTCATCTGGTCTCCCACCTCGCCTTTTTGGGGAAGATGGTTGAGAAAGTGGTGGCTTCACTGCTCCAAAGGGTTCTGGAGGAAATGGATTATCTGGACCCTTTTCAGTCATGTTTCAGGCCCAGATATGGAATGGAAACGGCATTGGTCCCACTTATGGATGATCTCTGGCAGGAGCGAGATGGTGGAAGTGCGACCATCCTTGCTCTTCTTGAACTCTCAGCAGCTTTTGATACTGTCAACCACAGTATCCTTTTGGGACGGCTCAGGGAATTGGGGGTGGGCAGCACGGTTTTGTGCTGGTTCTCCTCCTTTCTCCAGAGCCGATCCCAATCAGTGGTGATAGGGAGCGAGAGGTCCCATCCTCGGCCCCTCCTTTGTGGGGTGCCACAGGGTTCGGTTCTCTCTCCATTCCTGTTCAACATCTACATGAAACCCTGAGTGAGATCATCCGCCATCATGGGATGAAGTATCATCAATATGCTGATGATACTCAATTATACACCTCCATCCCAGGTGAGGTAAGTAATGCCATGACTGCTCTTTCGCAGTGCCTGGAGGCTGTAAGGGTCTGGATGAGGATCAACAGGCTTCAGCTGAACACTGGTAAGATGGAGTGGCTGTGGGTTAATGGCTCCTCTGTATCTGGGACTTTGTCATCTTTGGTGCTGGATGGAGTAGCACTGCCCCAAAGAGACCCAGTGCATAATCTGGGGGTCCTCCTGAACTCACAGCTCAAAGAGCAGGTGGCAGCCGTGGCTAGGAGGGCCTTTACAGAACTTCGGGTTCTACATCAGTTACACCCTTTCCTGGATCGGGATGCCCTTCAAATGGTCACTCATGCCCTTGTTATCTCCCATATACTGTAGACTACTGCAATGCACTCTACATGAGGCTACTCTTGAAGAGTATCTGGAAGCTACAGCTGGTCCAGAACAGCCACATAGGCTATTTTTGGAGCTCCAAGAAGGACCCATGTAACACCGTGCATTGGGTACCAGTCTGCTTCCGGGTCCAATTCAAGGTGTTGGTTATCACCTTTAAAGCCCTACATGGAATGGGACCAGGTTACCTAATGGACCGCCTCTTCCCCATGACTTCAACCCATCCTACCCGATCAATCAGAGAGGGCATGCTTCGGACCCCCTCGGTAAAAGAGCTCTGATTAGCGGCATCCAGAAGATGGGCCTTCTCAGCTGTAGCCCCTGCCCTTTGGAATATCTTGCCCCCAGAGGTGAGATTGGCTCCCTCACTCCTGGCCTTCTGGAAGGACTTGAACACCTGGTTCTGTCACCTGGCCTGGGGGGAGGAGGGGACACATCGAGTGTGGGGATGGCTAGTCCCTTAGAAGCCTTTCATCTCCAGCCCGGGAGACCATCTGCCACTTGGATTTTTTCTTCTTGGTAATATTTTGTACAGTTGTTATGTCTTCTCTAATTTTATATGGATTTATTATTTTAATGGATTCTCTGAGCTATTCAGAGTCCCTCATTAGGGGGCGATGGGAGGAGATAAATCTAATAAATAAATAAATAAACTGAGGATGTCCCTGCCGAAAAGGATGGGTATCTCAGCAAACTCAGTTCCAGCTGTTCCAAATCACCTGCTGGGATTCAGTCCCTTAATTCGCGCTTTCACATGTTCTCCAGAATCCCTCTCCAAATCTCACTCAAGTTCCAGCAATGACATTAAATCAGGAAGTGGTGGAACATGAACCTCCTGCCAGAATTATTTGTAGGTGATTGAAACCCCCGAGTTCAGGGTCAAGCAGGAACATCTTAGGATTTTGCTGACCTCCTCACATCAGTTGATTGTGAAAGTGCTCTTCAATGTAATTTTTTGGAGGCTCTCATTTCAAACATACCCTTGGCAAAATTCTCCTAAACTTACCCAAAGCATGCACATACCAACCACAGTTTCCTACATACTTAAACACAAAGAAAAAAAGGGGAAATATATTTATTACAACTGGTGGTTTATTTCTATGTGATGCAAAACAAAAAAACCCAGAAAACCAAATCTTTTTGTGTGTGTTTGTGTGCGTGTGTGTGCATGCCTGTGCTTTTTTAGGATCATTACAGTAGCAATATTTTTGGAATAATTACCTGGGATTTAGGGGAAATACGTATCAAAAATTACTTTCGATTTTATTTTGACAATAAATGTTCGTTTGTATTCAAATCTGGTCTTAGGAAAATAATGTAACACTTGGGGATGAAAATGAAGCACAACAGGCCAGCACTGGAGGCCAAGATGGAGAAGACCTGCACGGCTACCATGTACTTCCCCTTGGTGCTCAGGTAAGTTGGCACAAAGGAGACCCAGACACTGCAGAAGACCAGCATGCTGAAGGTGATCATCTTGGCTTCGTTGAAGACCCCAGGTAGATTCCTGGCCAGGAAAGCCACCATGAAGGAGATGATAGCCAGGAAGCCCATGTAGCCAAGGGCAAGGTAGAAGATGGCAACAGAGCCTTCGTTACATTGCAGGATGATCTCCCCAGATTGTGAGAACATGTCAGACTCAGGGAATGGGGGAGAAATTCCCAACCAGATGCTGCAGAGGACAACTTGGACACCTGAGCAAGATAGCATGATAGAATTGGCCAGGCTCTTCCCCAGCCATCTCTGCACTTTATTCCCTGGTTTTGTGGCCAAGAAGGCTAACACCACCGTGACTGTTTTGGCCAAGACAGTAGAAATAGCAACTGAGAAGATCTTGCTGAATGCTGGTTGTTGGAGAAGGCAAGTGGCTCTCCTTGGCTGGCCAATAAATAGGAAGGAGGTCAAGAAGGAAAGCAGGAGGGAGACAAGGAGGATGTAGGAGAGGTCTCGATTGTTAGCTTTGACTATGGGAGTTTCTTGGAATTTAATGAAGATTCCCAAGATTAAGCTTGTTACCAAAGACAGGAACAAGGCAAGGGAAGCTAGGATCATCCCAAAATTTTCTTGATAGGATAAGAAAGTGTCAATCTTCGGTATACAGTCAACTCGGTTGATATTTGGATGCTGATCTGCTGGACATTTGGTGCATTTTTCAGCATCTGAAAATAGCAAGATTAACATCTACCATAAAGCAGGTTCTTCCATCAGATGCATAGTTGGAGTGAAACTGGTGATGGTGTGGATGAATGTGTGTGGAGAAATGCATTATACTGCAAGGGTTAGGAATTTTAAGTTGTTATTTCACCTTTCCAGGAAGAGCTGTGTCTCCTATTAGAGGTTCCATCGTTTGCATCCCATATTCCCTGAATCGCCTTTTAGAGATGAAATACAAAGCCCTCCATAGCCCTCCACCAACGATCCTTGGACAGATGATCATTGGGACCTCCTATACTGGACTAGTTCAAGCACAGGAACGAGTAGAAGGTTGGACTCAAGGCCTCAGGGGTCCCTTCCAGCTCTTTTAAGAGCAAAGATATTTCTCCAATAAACTCAGCTGCTGGCATTCATGTGTAAACTGGCTGTTAGGGAAGCTGATTTAATAAATACTCCTTTGCAAATATCAATGCCCTCTCCCCTTTGACCAAGGAGATGGCGAGGTCTTCTGTCTGGACAGCAGTTCCCTGGCTGGTGGATTCCCCTGTTCTTTGTTCTCCCATCCATGTCAGGAAAGGAAGCACCAATGGCTTCCATCTCCTTGGGCATCTTTCTTGAGGGCTGATGAAGAAAAGCCAGCCTCACTTTTACTGTTCTTCCTGTGACTCCAGCTAGAAGGAGAAACCCTTGTCAGTTTCACCCATTTAAAAAAAAGAGAAAGTCCCTCCTCTCTCATCAGGGAACTTCTGAAAAAAGAAAAGAAGAAAGAAGAAAGAAGAAAGAAGAAAGAAGAAAGAAGAAAGAAGAAAGAAGGGAAGGAAGGAAGGAAGGAAGGAAGGAAGGAAGGAAGGAAGGAAGGAAGGAAGGAAGGAAGGAAGGGAGGGAGGGAGGGAGGGAGGGAGGAAGGAAGGAAGGAAGGAAGGAAGGAAGGAAGGAAGGAAGGAAGGAAGGAAGGAAGGAAGGAAGGAAGGAAGGAAGATCCAGTGTTGGCTGTGGACCTGTTGCTGGACCTGTTAAATAAGTCCAGTTTTCTACTTGTGGTTCCTTGGATCAAAGGAAGGGAAGGGAAGGGAAGGGAAGGGAAGGGAAGGGAAGGGAAGGGAAGGGAAGGGAAGGGAAGGGAAGGGAAGGGAAGGGAAGAATCAGAAGTTCTCAATTTCTCCAGAGACACCAAGAAAAAATGGCAGAGGTTCACCAGTATACATGATGAACAGCAAGAAATGCCATTTCCCTTCTAATTCGAAGCCCTCATTGATCTCCATTCTTTTAGAAGCCTGCTCCCAATTTAACCTCCAAGATTGTTTCTTAACACTCACTATGAAATAAATTATACATATTTTACGGAAATGAAGAACAAAATAGCCAAATTTCAGAAATGCCTAAAAGCACCCTTTCATCAAAAAGATGAGGACATTTGGTCTTCCCAAAAGGCTGTCCCTTCCCT
This sequence comes from Python bivittatus, assembly GCF_059951505.1. NCBI lineage: Eukaryota > Metazoa > Chordata > Lepidosauria > Squamata > Pythonidae > Python > Python bivittatus. Next base: position 2,097,871 of record NW_028277107.1, read on the forward strand.
TTGGTGTCACCCACCTTCCCTGGTGGAGATGGTTCCTTCTGCACAAGGAAGACAGTCGTAGCAGCAGACAGGCTTCCCTTCTTGAGCCACCTTCCGGAATCCAGGACGACAGCGTTCCACACACCGGGAAGGAGGCAGGGGCTGAGCAGAGAGAGGAAGAACATCCAGAAAATGAACTAATTTTCAGAAAAATGGCAAAGGAGGAAAGGTTGGTGATCTCCAGTTGAAGGATTAGGTTAGACTAATTAGAAGCCAATTAGAAACGTGAGCTTCATCAAGCAGAGTGAACTGCGTATTCCTTCTCTGTCTCTATTCCCTTCAGATGTTTTATACACACACATGCTACTATTTTCAGACTTTCATTTTAAATTTAGATATTCAATTCTTCAAGGAAATACTGGAATTCCTTGTTTGGGCTATGTAAACCACGTTATTTGCATGACTGGGTCAGGCTACCTCCCTTTCCATAGACTCAGTGAATAATTTCCATGAAAACTGAAGACTCTATTTTTCAAGGGCTCCTGAATAGGAGAAGTTCACAGTCTTGAGAAAATGATCATCTGACATGACAACTCAGAGGCATTGAAAGCAAACTCCCACCCCACACCAAAAGTGCCATCCTCTTCTTGTCACCTGTAGCGGAGTTAAGTCAATATTATTCCTACCTTGGTCAGCATTTTCACCTGGGCGATACTCTCCTGGTCGATGGTAAATTTAAAATCCTGAGATGCCTGGTTTTCTAGACTCCCAGATTTCACTCTCTTGACCGATTTGTTGGGGAAAACTACCCAGTTCACAATGTCCAGGTCAGCTGTCAGATCTCCTTTCTCATCCAGGTATACTCCACCCATGGAATGATTGTGAAGCGGAGAGTTTTGAAGGAAGGAGTGGAGCTGGAAAGGAAGGGAAAAGACATCAGAAGTTTGGCAAACAACCAATTCTTTTTTCATTGATGTGTTATCAACCTCAAAAAAAAAAAAAAGAAAGAAAAGAAAAGAAACCTAAAGAAGTCAATTTCAGCCATTCAGATTTTCCTTTAGCTTGATGATTGTTGAGTGATTTTTCTCTTTTGTTCTTTCATTCATTGCCCACTTGAGATGGGTAGCTTCACATTTCCTCCCTCCCTATGTTGTTCTCCTGGGTCTTCATCAGCAAAGACCAGTGACTTAGCATGGGAAATACCACTGATGATCCAAAGATATTGGTCCACAACATCTCTCTTCTTGCTAACAGTCATTCCTTTCTGTGATTGAAGAGTATTAGCTGATTGTCTCCCACAGTCTAAAGTGTAAGCCCAATTTGGCTCCTTGTCAGCACAACCTTAGCCCTGTGGTCAAGTCAACAGGTCAAAAATGCTGATGGCAGAGGAGAGGTCTCCTCTACTGTCATACCAACACCCTTATGCACTAGAAGGAGCATGACCACTGCATGAATCACTTCTTTAAACTGTCCCCATTTCCTCTGAACACTTTGCCTTCCTCCTGAGGAACTGAGAAACAGATGAATTTCTTGTGGACAATGAACTGATTTCTTCCTTCCTTTGGATTGACTAGCCTTGCAGGAACAAATATCCTTTGTGCTGAATTACCTCCAAACTGCCAGCTACTCAGTATTTGTTCACTGTGTTTATCATTAACACCCAATTTTAATTAACAACTGTTAAGAAACAATCTTTACCCTGCTTAGCTTCCCAGCCTAGATAATGTTGGCCCTGTGAAGGCAGCTTCGGAGACCCTCTGTCATTCGGTGAGACATGAGAGCCTTGGCAAAAGAGTGGAGCTGGCTGTAGCCATGGAATAGAGAGAGAGGCCCTGGGCAAAAGGAGGCCTTGAGCTGAAGGGCAGCCCATCAGGGGAGGGGGCAGAGGCTGCCCCCCTTCAGAAGAGATGGAATGGGGCTCTCTGGGACCCAGCAGTGCTCTGCTTGTAGGGAGAAAGGTCAAAGAAGAGAGACATAGACGCAGTACAATACATTGGCCAGTTCTTAGAAGATATTTCATGGAATGTCATAAAAGGATGGCTGAACAACTGAGATGTCAAAGTATTCTCTTTGAAAAAAAAAAGTGTTTGCGTGTGTGTGGGGGAAATATTGGAAAAACAAGGATCAGAGGGAATGGAAAGGTAAATGAATGGTACGGAAAGTGGGAATTAGATTGGTTTTGAGTTTCAGGATAATTGAAATGTTCAGAATAAGTAACCAAGGCACCCACTGACAAAACTGATTACTACCTGCACGGGAAATGTAGCTAATGGAAAAGAAATACCTGCCAAGCCCTCAGCCTTGGAGCTTCTACCATCATTCCCCAGTTCCTCACTGATCTCTTGGACCTGTGTACATACACTGAATGTAAGGCCCGTCCCACAGCCCAGATCGTGTCGTGAATGAGAAAGCTGTCCAGAGCCTGGATCCGATCAGTCTCCTCTTGGGGCAGAGGCTTCAGTTCTTCTCTCTGTCTGCACCGACTCCAGACTTTCACCGAAAAGGCATCCTTAGTGGATGAACATGTAAAGGTTTTTTTTACAAAGTCATCCATGGATTTGTAAAAGAGGAGACAAGCATCATAATTTGGCCATTTCCTTTTCTGTAACAAAAAGGAAAAAACACTACCAACGTATTTAAAGGAAAAGGTATTGAGCATCAGCTCAAGACTGAGATCCCAATGAGCTGCGGTGATCCAGACTTTTTCTACAGCATCTTCCTGAAAATCTTGAAGTAGTGCATGTACAACCTGTAGTCCTATTTGGAAGGAATTAGTCTCTGCACCGTAAACAATGACATTGACTTCTCTCCACTTGAAATATTCTTTAAATATTACTTCCATCTGACCCTCATTTAGTGTAAAGCTTTGATACATAGCTGTACAAATGCCATTCCTGATCAGCAGGGAAGTCAGCATTGTCATGAATTTCTGCCCCTGGTCAGTGTCTGGGGCAAGGAGACCCACCAAGGTCCACCTGAAATGGAGGAGAAGCTTGACCATCCCCGAATACTGGAATCCTTCAGCAGGGAGCATCGGGTAGAAGAAAGGAAACTGACTTTTATCCCTTAGAATCTGGGAAACAAAACTGTAACTGATCTGAAAAGGAAAGAAAGAAGGTGGTATTTAAAATTTAACAAGCAGAATTTAATTTTTTTTGCAGGAGATATAAGTAAAACATACATTAAACTCTTACTTAAGGATTGCAACTTCACATCCATTTTTTTCTATCATCTATTAATTTACACCTGAGGGAGTTTGTAAGTGTCCAATATGGTCGAAATCTGGATGGAGATGCTGGTCTCAGCCCCTTCCAGAACAGCCACTGTGGGTCTCCTCCTTCCACTCCTGTAGTTGGGAACATTGGCCTCCCTGTCTGAAAGCAGGTCCAGCAAAGCTTCTGAAGTCATTTCTACCTTGTAGAAATTCTCATAGATTTTATACCCCAGGCTGAGGTTGGGTAAGACATGGCCATTCTGATTGATGGCCTCAGTGGTGAAAAGGAAGGGGAGAAATTTCCAATAATGTTTCGATGTCTTTCTGCAAGTATGAACACAGCGATGAAAATAGCATTTAACTTTTCTTCCACAATAATACTTTTAATCAATGCAATCACTTCTTTTCTGAAACAGTTTCAACATTCCAAAATATTACCATAGAAAAAGAATAAAAACAATAGACAATTTTGGATCATGCAGTATTTCAAAGGCACTCTCCCAGTTGGTTACACAAACGCCATTTCAATTTCACATGTTGGTTTCCACGCATCTAATCCCGTACTTGATGGACTCTCTCAATAAGGGGTGGTGGTGGTGGCTAGGAGGTGATATACCCAGATAGCTTCCATAGTTCAGTGCACCATTAGGATTCTTTCAAAAGATATTACATTTTAAGATACTGAATGGCTAAAAGAAACTATGTAATAATAGCTCTTGTATCTTCTTGATATTATAAATATTTTGGAGTTGGTCCAAGAGTTTAGACTGACTGTAAAAGGCTCCCACTGAGAAGATATTCAGAAGCTGTTAAAGACCAGGTTCTTCTCCCTGGCTCTGGGTCAGTGAAGGTTGAGCCACCTTGGCTCCACCAGAGTCTAGCTCAGCTCAGGGGTGAGGTGGAAGGGAGAGATCATTCGGTGCTTGTCTGTCCACAGTCTAGCGCTGCTTATAGGGCGTAAGGGAAGTGGGTGAGGGCAGAGATCTTGATTGGCTTCTTATACCTGACAGCTCAAAATGAGCTTCGTCACCTGCAGTATGTAAAAGGGACCCCAAGACAGAATCAGAATGTAAGTTAGCAAAAGAAGCAGATCATGGGGAGAGAACCTTGTGTTTTTGGAGGGCTGGAGCTGTAGAAATTAATTGGAAATGCTGTAATGCGGTGCAGGAAGATTGACTTACTGGGAGAATTTTGTTGAAGGACTTCTATCAAAGCTCAATGATTGAAACCTAGACATCATTGCAGAAGTTATGCCACTAATGAAATAATCTCCTGGCTTGTAATGATTCTGCGGGTCCGCTTCACCCTGCTCCAGAGTTAGGAGGCATTTGGCTTTGAGCATCCCACCAGCTCCCCGTGGCCACAGATGCAGCAGAAGTAAAATCATCAGCAACATGACTTGTGTTCCTGACTGAGCCTTCTCTGTGGCACCTGCTTTTTAACAAGGAATGAGAAGAAGAGGTGGAAGAAGCGCAAACCTCTTCCAAGACTGAAGCTTTGGATCCAGACAGAGTCCAGCCAAGGGACATAAACACAGCACCTGCTTTTCCTGAAACCACCCCTGGATTCTCTCTCTGTCTCCAGAGCCATTTATCCACCCAGCATTTCTGACATAGACCCCACCCAGCTTTGCCTTTCAGTCTGATATAGACATCAAAACGTTTTCTGACATGTTTGTGTAAAATCTTCTGAAAGTTTGCAGAAACGTCTCTAGGGACTTCACATAAAGTCAGCAGATAAATCACTATGATTTGGATAACTGCAAGGAAGAGAACTGTCACCCCTCTGAACCCAGACCAAGTCAACAGGCAGGTACCCAAAGGGAGAACTCACAGATGTGGCTCCAAACTTTGAAGTTGGGCCAGTGAGGGAGGCTGGAGAATTTGGCCCCAAAGCTTTCCAATAAAATACTTTTAGGAAACCCAAGATCAAGGGAGACTTTTAGAAGGGCCATCAAGAGTCGGATATCAATATGGATTTAGTTGGGCTTTTTTTCTAGGAGAAGCTGCCTTTAGGTCTCTAGGTAGGTATGGATCCCATTTAGGAGACAGACAAATTTGGGGATCAGCAAAATAATTTCCTGTTGATCTTAGTAATCTTCATGGGAAGCATAAGTAATCTTATGCTTCCCATCAAGTCTGGCAAAATCCTGAGAAGGAGACCTTTTCCTCAGCGTGAGCTGCATCAGCAGTTTGGCTTCAGTTCTGCAAGTGCAATTCAACTGGTACTCTTCTCTTTCTTTGCTTTGCTCTGCTCATGAAGCTGAACTAAGTAGCTTTATTTCTGTATTTCTCTTGAAAATATGGCATTTATTATCCACAAATTGTGTGTCAACTTGGAAACCCCTGACACAATGGTTTAAAATTTAGGTTCATTCAGAAATACACACACAGTCACACGCAGAAACGTATTTGGTACACTCAAAAACAAATGATAGTTGAAGAAAAAAAGGACTTGGTGCTTTAAAAAAATTTTTTTTAAAAGAAAGCATTCAATACTTTTTGGTGGAATTAGTACCTGATATTTTGGGAAGCCTTCCACCCAAATCCACTTTATTATTTTGACATGACATGTTCGTTTGTGTTCATATCTGGTCTTAATAAAATGATGTAGCACTTAGCGATGAAGATGTATCCCAGCAGGCCCACACTGGAAGCCAAGATGGAGAAGACCTGTTGGTAGTTTCATGTCAGTGCTCTGTGCCTGGGTGTCTGTAGTGGGTTCATTAGCTTCTGGAAATCCCATTTCTCAAAAAGTCTGGGACTCACCCAGGTTTATAGGGTGAGTGGTCCTTTGCTTTGACAAACCAAAGGAAGGCCCCAGGAAGAGTTCATGGCTTGGACAACTGATCTTCCTCAGATATCTTATGCCATATCTCTCCTTGGTTTACCAAACTCAGCGAAAACAATAGAAATGCAAAGCGTAGAAGCAGACGTCTGCACCATCATTATTTGGAAAGTGTGGCAGAGACCCTTGTAGACAGCGAGGTGGGGAGCTAGTTAGTCACTGTTACTAGTTAGTAACAGAAAGGAAACCCTGGACTCCCCAAAGGTGTAGAGGGAACCATTTCTATGAGTAGCTGAAGTTCAGGGCATCAGATTTCCTGAGGAACCTAGAGAGACACAACTACCATTTTCTATTGTCCCTCAGTATGTTCAGAAAATCCCAATTAAAGCAACCCCCCAAATTGGTCCTGCACTGAACAGTCTTGGTGGAGCTCCTGGACTAAATGGCCCTTCAAACTCCTGGGTTCCACCTCTAATGGATCATGAGAAGAGATATGTTTGGGGTCACAGCTGAGCCACACTTCCTTCTTACCCTCATGGAAAGATGACCCACACATGGTTTGTTGAGAACAGGAGCGCACAATGATGTCTTCAACCCATCGTAGTCTACACTAAAGGTTACTTCCACTTAACCTGTCTTGCTTCTTGTCAAAAGTAGTGAGTTCTGATCTCTGCTGAAATAAACTGTGCTTAATGGTCTTTCCCCTGAACTACTTTCCATTTTACAAAACACGTCATTGGTTGCTTGATGCCTGGGCATTTTTTTAACAGGTTCGACATTAGAATGGAGATGTGGTGGGCCTCCCTCCCTCCCCCTCTTCTAGCCAAAGTGACAGGAATCATAATACAACAACATTCCCCAGGAAAGGGAAGCTGTCCTTGTGGTACAGGCATGGATGGGGGGAGGCAAAGAAGAAGGGGGCTCTACCATCACAACATATCAAACAATAAAATCTCCTTTTCCCCCCTTATATTCCTTGATACTACGCGCTGGATTCCTGCCTTTGGGGGGGGGGGGACGAGTTTGATGTGTTTATTTATTTATTTATTCCAAGTATTTAAGTAGCCATCCAACTCAACCAGCATGACTCAGAGTTGTGTACATTAAAAATAAGCTTTAAACAAGAAAGATAAACCCTGTATCATTAAAAAAAATAATCTAGTTGTGCTAAATGGTGACCTGAACAGAAATGATGAAAATAACCATTGGGGGCTCCCTTCATCTAGATCCAAATGCCTGGGGTGAGAGCTGGGTCTGTCTAAAAGCCAGTAGGGTTGGGGCCCATCATAGATGAAGATCATTCCAGGGGCCCATCATATATGAAGATTGTTCCAGGGAGCAGGGTCAGCCACCAAAAAGGCACACTTCCTAAGTCCCATGAGATGACAATACTTAAATGGGAAGACCTGGGGCAGCCCCTCCCAATAGGAACTTGTGGGGTGGACAGATGTTCTTTAATTGGGGATGGACCTGTTTCTGCATGGAGAAGCAGCAGCTGTCCCCTTAGTTAAGCCTAACATAGTTCTAAGAAGCTTGTTTTGGAAAAATGCCATATCATCAGGGATAGAAATTTCTGATGGAAAAATGGTAACCCAAACAGAAATGGCACCATCCTCCATTCAAGCCTCCAACACATCATGACAGGGAGAGATATTTGTCCCAGAAGCCATTAAGTGATTTTTAGGTCAAATCGATAGTGCAAATGATGTATGAAATACAAGTGGGTCCACCTTCACTTTTGGTAAGTTACAAAGGGATTCTATCCCTTCCTTGGGACCATCATAATTGCTCCATCATGGTGACTCATGAATCCTGTGTCTGTGGGTAGGTTTGGCAAACACTGAAAACCAGGCCTGGGCCAGAAGATCAGACTTACAGTTGACAAATAGTTGGGAAACAAAACCTCACAACCTATGAGTTTTCACCTGAATATCTAAGTCAACAAGGATATGTGGATGCCATGAGAATGGTTAAAGAAAGGAAAGCTGATATTGATGGACATCAAAAGGAGCTGGCCCAAACCCTAGAACTCTATCGCTCATCAGTTGAAGGTACTAATGGTGCCCCGGCCAATTATTTACAAAAGCATAATTTTTGACAAACACAGATGGGCTTTGTCAAAGGCGGGAATTAATGCTTTCCCCTCTGAAGGACAGATAGGAGAAGACCCCATACCTAGAAAGACTTTTTCAATGGGGAAAGGGAGGAATAGAATCAGGAGCTCCTATTCTTTGAACCTGCCCTTTTATGAGCAAGCCGCACCCTGAAGGGTGACTCCACTGGTTTCAAGGGAAGTCCACTGAATTCCACCTTCACTTACTACTGAAGAACAGAGTCCCAAATACTCGGGCACAAGTTATGAGATCTTCCTCTGAAGCCATACAAAAGAGGAAGTGCCTGAGGGATTAAAAACAGAACAAAACAACAAACATCAGTAGGCTTAGCAAGGCCAAATTCAGCCTTTCATTCCACTCTCATATCGGAGCCATAAAATTATCTGCTTCCTCCACTCCATTTTTCTTCTTCATTCTTTGCATGTACTGAACTGAGGATTGTAAAGCAGTAAGTGAAACAGGCAAGTATCATAGATGATAGATTTTATAAGTTTAGTTACCTAGCTCAACCAGTTTTATAGATTTGACATCTATAATGCTTTCTTACATTTAGTTATTCATTATTCACATCCACATAGATATGGATATTTCCTGTTTTTTCTCTACTTTTTTTTTTGTACTGGTCACTGTAATAAAGTTCTGTTGTGTTCACTTCTTTGATTTAGTTCCACCTTCATAAAAAAGAACAGTTTTTTTCTCCAGTAATGAACTAGGATGAGAGAGATTGTTTTTCTGGATCCCATATTGATCTACATTGAACAGAGGAGCAACCTCTCGTCTCAGCAGACCCTTGGCTAACCTGAGAAACAGAGCTAAAATCCACCGCAAATCAAGACCAACCAAATCCATATTGATATGGACTGTTCACACCTATGCTAACAAACTCTCTTAATACTGAATGGTAGACAGTATTTGTTGAGATTGTCAGGTTCGGTCAGCACGAGGTTTCAGGGAAGCACGGGGCTGCAGGGAAGCTCGCAACCAGACCACGCGGAATCCACCGGCGGTAGCTAGCGGGGAAAAGAGGAACCGAAAGCGCCGCTAATTAACGAGCCACCTGCGGCCAGCTAAACAGGAAAACCGCAGCGGAAGCTTTTAATTACGAACTGATAACGGCGCGAGCAAGCAAGGAACGGGGCCGCAGGGCAGCGAAACAAGATCGCAACGCAGCACAGAACCCGCGGTCTGCACGTAGCAGGGAGGGGCCAACCCAGCCGGAGGGGGACTGGCAATCAAGGACAATGGACTCTGACCGACCCTGCCATCATGAACGATCAGGGGGGACATTGGGGGGCCTAATAGCCCACAGCCGCAACGCGATCACGAGGCGGGAAAAAGCGCGGGAAGGGGGGAATATAACAAGTGATGCAATTGTACCAAGCCAGTCCTGGCTTTGCTTGTGACTACTACGTTACGCATGAGTAAACCTTCTTTGTGAACCACACGTGTCATGAGAGTTTCTCTGTCGAACGGGGCAAATCTCACATAAAGCCAGGACTCACCGTCAGCGCTACCCGGTACCACCGAGGAGCGTTTTCTTTTCAATACAGGCATGACCAGCGACGAGGAATCCGTGGGTCAGCTGGAGCGCGAGGGATCCAGGCTCGCGGAAGGGCGGTCGGAGCCGCCCGGGAGCGACGGGGCAGCGGCCAGGGCCGGGCGCACTCCATCCAAGCGGTGGTCGATGGGCGTGAATCAAGGACCAGACGATTCGGGCGTTACGATGACCCGGGTTCGGGGTTCCGGAACCGTGAGTGGAGCGAGAAATTCGCCCGACTAGAGGAGAGAGTCGAGCGACGCCTAGACGCCGTGGAGGCGATGCTCCAGACCCTACTACAGAGAGTGGGGCCACCGGCGGTGAACGAGGAGGCGAGCGACAGGGGGGGCGGTCCGACACCCCCGCCGGCACCACCCACGGCGCCCCGGTCGGAGGTCCAACGGGCGGCAGACGCCCTGAGACTTTGAGGTATCACTGGGAAGTTCTCAGGGGACCCCGAACAGCTGCCGCACTTTCTGACGCACGTCAGGGGGTTCATGCAGAGGGGTGGTCACCTATTCGCTAGAGACGAGGACAGGGTATCCTACGTGGCCGAGCTGCTAGATGGCCAAGCCGCCAGCTGGGTGATCGGGCTGTACGATGCCAACGCGGCGGAACTACGGAGTTTCCCGGACTTCATGCAGGCGCTCCGGGACAGATTCGAGGACACATTGAGCGCCAAGCGGGCGGAGGACGACATCCTACAATTCAGGCAGCGGGGCAAATCGGTATCGGAATATGCCCTGGAGTTCCGGAGGTTGGCCGAGAAGCTCGCGGACTGGCCGGAGTCCCTGAAGGTGAAGTATTTTAAGAGGGGACTCAACCCAGAGATCCTGGAACGGGCACTGGGGCGGGACGACCCGGCCACAGTGAAGGATTGGATCTGGCTGGCCGGAACAGCGGAATCGGCGTGGCGGCAGATCCAACAGAGCACAAGACGACGGGACCAGACGAGGGACCGGCCGAGGGAGAGGACCCCCGAGGAGAGACGGAGCGGTCGACGGCAGTCCACCGGGAGGCGAGAGGCGACCAGAGCCCCGAATCTGTGCTTCCGATGCGGAGGCAGAGGCCACTGAGCGGCGCAGTGCCCGACGGAGCGGGAAGGCGCCCCACCACGGCCCGAAGTCAAAACCCCGCGTGCGAACGGGAAAAGGACCGGTGACCGACCGCGGAAGGGGGCAGTGGCGGCGGTGACCGAGAAAGGACACAGGGGGTGGTCGACCCCGGAGACAGCATCCTCCGGAGAGGACTCGGAGCCGGCGGGAAACGAGGCGCGCTCGCACTGAACGGCGTCCCAGTGCGAGCAGGGGAGTCGAGGCGCGCGGACCCAATAGGAGACGAGGACTGCCCACCGTTCCGGGTGAGGATACACGTCCGGGGGGTGAGATCCGGAGGGGAGGCGCAGCTACGGGCGCTACTGGACTCGGGCTGCACCCACTGCTTGATGCACCCAGCGGTGGTCTCGGGGCTCGGGCTACAGCTGAGGCGCCTCCGGGAGCCCATTTCATTCAGCCAGTTAGATGGCACGCTGGCAGGGGGGGGGCCAGCTCAGTATTACACCGAGCCGGTCCAGATGACGATCGGGAGTCACCGGGAAGAACTGAGGTTCGTGGTGGTCCCGGTGGCCAACTACGCGGTGGTACTCGGCTTGGCGTGGCTGCGGCGGCGGAACCCACGAGTCGATTGGACGGCGGAGGCAGTGCGGTTCGGGGTCGACAGACCGGCGAGGGGCGAGAGCAGAGGGGACCGAGCCGTGGAGACGGAGGCAGCCGCAACCACCGGCGGACAAGCGGAGGGTCCGGGACACCGGGAGACGGGGCGAGAGCAGATGGGGCCCGAGACCCGGGCGGCAACAGCAACAGCAGCAGCAGCAGCGCCGGGACCCCGGAGAACCGCCACGATCCCGAGGCGAGGGGAGGCAGCGGCGACTGGCGAGGCAACCGCAAAGCGAGGGGCCGGACCCGGGGAACCTCCGACGGGCGGCGGAATCCCGAGGCAGTATCGAGACCTGGCGGCAGCGTTCGGGGAGAAGGAGTCTGACCAGCTCCCACCACACCGGCCCAGTGATTGCGCCATCGAGCTAGAGCCAGGAGCGACCCTGCCTAAGCCAAAAATGTACTCCCTGTCGAGGAGGGAGATGGGAGCCCTGCGCGAGTTCATAGACAAGAACCTAGCACGGGGATTCATCCAACCCGCGAAGTCACCATTAGCGGCCCCGGTGTTATTCCGGGAGAAGAAGGACGGCTCGCTCCGTATGTGCGTAGACTACCGGGGGCTGAACGCAATCAGCACGGAGTACAAATACCCCCTCCCCCTGATGAAGGACTTGATGTCGCATCTGTCGAAGGGGAGGGTGTTCACAAAACTGGACTTGCGCGAAGCCTACTTCAGAGTTAGGATCCGCGCAAAAGATGAGTGGAAGACGGCGTTCAACACCCCGCTCGGAAGCTACCAGTTTTCCGTGATGCCGTTCGGATTAAAAGGGGCCCCGGGGTATTTATGCAGCTAATTAATGAGGTGCTGCACGACCTACTCTACCGGGGCGTCCTGGTCTACCTGGACGACATCCTCATCTACACCGAGACCCTGGCGGAGCACGTGAGCCTGGTGCGCACGGTGCTCCAGAGACTGCTGAAGGCACAGCTGTAGGCAAAGCTCTCGAAATGCGAGTTCCATCGAGAGCAACTAGACTACCTCGGCTACCGAATATCCAGCCGGGGAATTGAGATGGACCCGGCGAAAGTAAGGGATGTCCTGGGCTGGGAAGCGCCGCGAACCCGGAGGCAACTCCAAAGCTTCCTAGGGTTTGCGAACTTCTATCGTCAGTTCATCCCGAACTTCGCCCAAATCGCCCTTCCCCTAACCGACCTGCTAAAAACCAAGGGCACTGGGAAACCCCCAAGCCCAGCATGGCACTCGCGTGGACTGCAGAATGCCAGGGGGCGTTTGAGGAACTAAAACAGCGGTTCACCGCGGAGCCGATCCTGCGCCATCCCGACCCAGACCGGCGGTTTATAATCCAAGTGGATGCATCAGACGTGGCAACGGGAGCAGTCCTGCTCCAACCCAGCCCGGAGGGGCCATCCACCCGTGCGCCTACGCCTCCCGCAAATTCACCGAGACGGAGAGGAGGTGGATGGTGTGGGAGAAAGAGGCGTACGCGGTCAAGTGGGCGCTGGCCACGTGGAGGCATCTACTGGAGGGGGCAACTGAACCGTTCGAGGTGTGGACGGACCATAAGAACCTCGAGGCCCTGAAGACCCCGCGTAAGCTATCCCCCAAACAGGCACGGTGGTCCCAATACTTCGGGAGGTTCAGGTTCACACTGAAACACATCCCCGGGAAGCGCAACTTCTTAGTGGATGGACTGTCTCGCATGCCCCAACACGCCAGCCTACGGGAGGAGATCGTGGACTCCGTCATCCCCGCCAGCAGGCTGGCTGCAAAGGCGGTGACCCGAAGCCAGACCAAGGGGGAGCGACGGGACGCGGCGTCTGAAGTAAGGCAAGGGTTCGCGGAGGCAGCGGAGCGGGACGGTTGGCTCAAGCAGAACTGAGAGGCGCTAACCGGCCAAGAGGGGTTGTGGTGGCACGAAGGAAAGCTGTACGTGCCCGAGGGTTGCCGACGGGAGGTCATGGAGAGAGCCCACGACAGCCGGAGCGCGGGGCATTACGGCTTCGTAAAGACACTCCATTTAATCCGGCGGCAGTTTTGGTGGCCCACGCTCCGGAAGGACGTGGAGGCGTACTCGGGGGGGTTGCCCGGTGTGCGCAACAGCGAAAGGAGCCAAAGGCAAACCTAGAGGCCTACTCCAGCCGGTAGCGGAACCCGACGGCCCTTGGCAAGAGGTCGCCATGGACTTCATAGTGGAGCTCCCGGAGAGTAAGGGGAAGACCGCCATTTGGGTGGTCACGGACTTATTCTCCAAACAAGCGCACTTTGTAGCGTGCCGGCGAGTCCCCACGGCCGAGGGGCTGGCGAAACTGTTCGTGCAACATGTCTACCGACTCCACGGCGCACCTCGACGTATCGTCAGCGATCGGGGCGGCAACTTCATCGCGCGGTTCTGGCGGGAGTTCCTGAAGCGGGTGGGGACGAAACAAGCCCTATCCTCCGCGGCGCACCCGCAGACGGACGGAGCCACGGAACGCCTGAACGGGGGCTCGAACAGTACCTGCGCTGCTACGTGGGGCACCAACAGGACGATTGGGCGGAGCTACTACCATTCGCGGAGGTGGCATACAACAACGCCGTCCACAAGAGCACCGGGTTCTCTCCGTTCAAAGTAGCCACCGGGAGAGAATTCGTCCCCATGCCGGAGCTGCCTCAGCCAGAATCCCAGATCAACTCCCTGGACGCCTGGTTCGCCCAAATCGACGAGACCCGGCGAGCGGCGCACGCGGCATTGCAAAGAGCCAAAGCCGACTACAAGAAGCACGCGGACCGCAAGAGGCTCCCCGAGGAAAAGTGGGAAGTGGGGGACCAGGTGTATCTGTCAACCAAAAACCTAAAGACGCACCAGGCATCGAAAAAACTCAGCCCGAGGTTTGTGGGGCCGTTCCCCATTTCGGAGATCATCAATCCGGTGACCGTCAGGCTGACGCTCCCGAAAAGCCTCGGGAAGATCCACCCGGTGTTCCATTGCAGCCTGCTAAAGTTGCACCAGCCGGGGAACGCCTGGCACAAGGCGGAGGGAGTACCACCACCCATCATGGTCGGGGGGGAGCAGCATTTCGAAATCAACCGGATACTGGACGCCCGGAGGCACAAGGGGCAGACCCAGCTCCTAGTGCAATGGAAACATTTCCCCAAGTCCCACAGCGAATGGGTGAGTAAAACCCACATAAGGGCGCCGGACCTAGTGCGGGACTTTTACAGGAAATACCCCGGGAAGCCGAAATAGGACCGAGGGGGGGAGTTGTCGTCAGGGGGGCGGCATGTCAGGTTCGGTCAGCACGAGGTTTCAGGGAAGCACGGGGCTGCAGGGAAGCTCGCAACCAGACCACGCGGAATCCACCGGCGGTAGCTAGCGGGGAAAAGAGGAACCGAAAGCGCCGCTAATTAACGAGCCACCTGCGGCCAGCTAAACAGGAAAACCGCAGCGGAAGCTTTTAATTACGAACTGATAACGGCGCGAGCAAGCAAGGAACGGGGCCGCAGGGCAGCGAAACAAGATCGCAACGCAGCACAGAACCCGCGGTCTGCACGTAGCAGGGAGGGGCCAACCCAGCCGGAGGGGGACTGGCAATCAAGGACAATGGACTCTGACCGACCCTGCCATCATGAACGATCAGGGGGGACATTGGGGGGCCTAATAGCCCACAGCCGCAACGCGATCACGAGGCGGGAAAAAGCGCGGGAAGGGGGGAATATAACAAGTGATGCAATTGTACCAAGCCAGTCCTGGCTTTGCTTGTGACTACTACGTTACGCATGAGTAAACCTTCTTTGTGAACCACACGTGTCACGAGAGTTTCTCTGTCGAACGGGGCAAATCTCACAGAGATAACCTTGGGGCCAAAATCTCCCATCTCATCTATTGGCTCATCTTCAAAGTTTGGAGCCCATCTGCGACTTTCCCCTTCGGGCATCTGCCTTTGACTCATTCAGAGATCACAGAGATGATCCCTCACCTCTTTGCCATTATCCAAATCATAGTGATTTCTTTGTTGTCTTGGTGCTAAATCTCTAGAGATTTTTTGACACAAACGGGTCAATTTCATGCTTTTGCCTTAATATCCCCTAGGGCCTTGTTGGCTCATGTCATAGCAGGTCTGGGGTGCATAAATGGCTGTGGAGAAAGAGAACCTGGGGAGGCTTTTAGTGTAGGCAGGAGTTGTGTTGATTCCTCTCCCCTTCTGATGTGAAGCTTCTTCCTGTCCCTGTCTGGATTTGGAAAGCTCTTGAAGCTTCCATCTCAGAAGAGGACTTTGGCTTCTTCCACTTCTGCTTGCTCTTTGTTCAAAGCCGACACAGGGCTGGAGACTCAATCAAGAACACAAGTCATGCTGATTCTTGTGCTGCTTCTGTGGCCCCAGGGAATCTATGGGAGGTTCAAAGCCAAATGCCTCCTGACTCCGAAAAGGGATGAGGTAGACCCACAGAATCACTACAAGCCAGGAGAGCTTTTCATTGGTGGCATAGTCTCTGCCACCCAGGCTTTTTTTCAGCCACTAAGCTTCAACACAATCCCTTCATCTCGGTCATTACGGTAAGCCAACTTTCCTAGTCTGCACTGGAGCCACTCCACTTCTGACTCATTGCTGAAGTTCCAGCCCTCTGGTCTTACAGGCATTGTCCCCTTAATCTTCCAATTTTTCTCTCTTTCTTTCCCATTTCATCTTTGGGTATCTGTTTTATAGCTAGAGCTGATTAGCCTCCTTTGACATTCTACAGCACAGATATGAAATATGGATTATCTGTTCTGCTTGATGTTAAAGAGTAAATGTCCACTTCCTTGAAATCTTCTGAGTCGAACCAGACTGTGGATAGGGAAGAGAGGGTGGTTCATCCCTTCTACCCCTTCCTTGGCCCATACAGGGGCTATCATAAAACTCCAGGAATGCTGTGTTTAGTTCCCTGCATTGTAAATGAGGTAAGTTAAGTCTCCATTCAAGGATTCAGAAACTAAACCTGTCTCAGAATGGATAACTTACTGGCTTTGTTAATGCACACAGTGGCTCATTTGCTCTGTGTGAGAGAATGAGTGTGGACTTGATAGTGGTTGTAGTTGGGGGCATCCAAATTGAATGATTTAACAATAAAATAAATAAAATTTGTCATTTCCAACTGGATCATTTAATAGGTGTATATTTAATTTGGAGAAGTAGTATAATTTCCAATTATAATAACTGGTATAATTTCCAATTATAATTTCCAAACTGGTATATAACTGGTATAATTTCCAATTATTAAGTGTTTGAGAAACTCACTAGGAAGAGAGACAGACAGAATATTTAAAGAAATTTTAGTTCAACTGCAAGGATGGAAACTTCAGGAATGCATTCAATACTTAATATGCAATAAATATATAAAGATTCCTTTGAAATATGTGAGACTCTGGGGTTATCTTCCACCCTTCTTAGGAAAGATGAAGCATTTGATCCAAATAGTGAATGAAATGCCCCAAAACATGCTCTGTTCCTGTCACAAACTGTGATAGTGCCTTCAAAATGTAAGCTGATATATTTCATCAAAGTAGTTTACTGATTTTAAAAAATATTTTATGTTAATATTTTTTGGAATCCTGTAATCCATTCAGAGGAACTCTTGGGCTTTGGTGGATTGGATTAACCTATTTTTGTAAAAAGAGGTTAAATGAAATGTTCTTTTCACTGAAAATTACACTCACAGGATAGCACCAACAGAATACTGGAAAATGCTCTCCTTCCTTTTTGCCATCCAGGAGATCAACCAGGATTCCCATCTCTTGCCCAACATCACCCTGGGTTACAATGTCTATGAAAATTATTTCCATGCAGGCAAGACTTCAGATGCTTTGCTGGACCTGCTTTCAGACGGGGAGGCCAACGTCCCCAACTACAGCTGTGGAAGGAGGAGACACACAGTGGCGGTTCTCGAAGGGGCTGAGACCGACATCTCCTTCCAGATTTCGACCCTGTTGGGCACCTACAAAATCCCTCAGGTGTGTCTTTGCAAGGGAGATAGTTTTCAAGCATGCAACTTTCAATCAGAGGTCCTCAATTATAAAATGAGTTTTCTCAAGGAAATGATAAGCATTAAATTTTGTATGTGAAATTTAAATATACAATTTTCTTTCATTCCTTTTCAGATTAGTTACACTTTTGTTTCCCAGCTTCTGAGGGATAAAACTCAGTTTCCTTTCTTCTACCCCATGCTCCCTGCTGAAGGAGCCCAGTACCCAGGGATGGTCAAGCTGCTCCTCCATTTCAGGTGGACCTTGGTGGGTCTCCTTGCTCCAGACACTGAGAACGGACAAAGGTTCATGAGGACATTGACTTCCATGCTGATCAGGAATGGCATTTGTCCAGTTTTATCACAAACCTTTCCTGCAGCTACCTATGCAGTATCCATAGATGTGTGGCCGTACCACAACTGGAGACAAGTGAACGTCTTTCTTTATGGTGCAGAGAGTGAGTCGCTCCCTTCAGGAATATTCCTTTTACATGTAGTATTTCAAACCTTTCGGGAACCTGTTAGAGGAAAAGTCTTGTTTATAACAGTCTGCTGGGACTTCAGCATTTATATGGCAAGTGAGGTCATTCCCCTGCAAAACTTCCATAGCATTTTTTCCTTTATTATGAAGGGAAACAAAATGGCAACATCTGCTGAGGATGTGAATTTCAAAGATTTCACGGAAAACTTTACAGAGTTATCCTTCATGTGTTCCTACACCAAGGATGCCTTTTCGGTGAAAGTCTGGAGACGGTGCAAGGAGAGAGAAGAGCTGGAGGCTCTGCCTCAGGAGATCATTGATCGGATCCTGTCCCTGGATAACTACTTCATTTACAACACCATCTGGGCTGTGGCATGGGCCTTACATGCAGCCTACTTATCCAGATCTAAGAGGACAAGGATCAAAGGTGGGAAGAACTTGGAAAGTCCAAGGCTAAAAGGATGGCAGGTATTTCTTTTCTGTTGCATATTTCTTTCCTGCAGCTGAGAATCAATTTCACGAGTGTAAGAACTGGACGGATATTCTGAAAAACTAATTTATTCTGAATACAGACAAATAAATCCATCTTTCCAGTCCTCTCCCTTTTGCATTCTTTGACTCCTTTCCTTTCTGTTGCAACCTATTATCTTCTTAAAATGGTTTTCAAAGGGAATACTTTGGTGTCTTCACTGTTTAGAGACCTTCTCCGTTGTTGACACAAAATTCATTTAAGGGGTTCTTGGTCAACCTCTTATACTGCCTGCATGTCTTTCTTCTTGGACATCTCTCTTTGCAGCAGGAGCTCTGCCATGTCTGACTCCATACTTCGATGCTTTCAATGTTTGGCCCTCTTCTCCCTCATTCAATCCAAGATAATTTCATTCCAATAATGGTTTCTTGTTACATATATTGCTTTCCTTGCATTAGTTTTTTTCTTTTCTTTTGATTCATTCTGGGTGATATATCAAACAGCATAATGCCCCTGACCTCTCATCTGCTGGCTGCCCCTCTGCTCAAGGACTTCCTTTGTCCAGAGACACTTTCCAATCCTCAGTTGCACCCAATTGGATTCCTTTCCCCCTCCTCTAAACTCTCTGTAGGACTGAAGACACCAAATGGTGAAGGGTCTCAGCAATGGCAGCATGTGGCCAACAGTCTCTGGGCTGAGAAACTATGTAGGTGTGATGCAGGTTACCATATGGATGGAGGAAATCTGGAAGAAGATCAAGAGGGAACAAAGGGACATGGATGTTCCATTGTGTCACCAAAAGGGAGCTTAACTGGCAGGAGACTTCATCTTTCACAATGGAGATTTAGGGTTTCATCTCCTTGTCAAATGATATGCTTTTTCCTCAGATTCTTAAGTTTTGAACTCCCTACTTCACTGTTTATTCAGACTCAAGGTGGTATCCATAGCACAAGCTCCCTCCAACCTTTTCCCAAGAACAACCCTAAGGAGAAGTTGGGCTGACAACTGGCCCAAACACCCCCAGTGGGATTCCATGGCTGAAGGGGGCATTAATCCTCCCTCTCCCCAGTCCTGGACCATCACCTGAAACACTGCACCACCTTGGCTAAGGTTGGAAAGGAGCCCAGTTGGACTTATGCATAGTAAGGGTTGATCTGACTTGTTTCCTTATAAACACAGTCTATAATTTTTCTACCTGTACTGTGTATGTTCCTGAATTGGTATTCCTGCTCAGAAGCTGAGCAGCTGAAAGAGAGACCACAATCCTTTTTCTCTCCTTTCTCCAACTCTCATCTCTTGAAGCTTACTTTGCACATTAAATGACTAACCCTAATCCTAACCCTCTTCTAAAAAGAGCAGTTCCATTCTGAGAGTTCCAGAAAAGGCAAGAAAATCTCAGAATGAGAAGCATCTGTTTGCCCTCTCTTCCTGCCTCTGCAAAAACAGGAGGATGGTCACGGCCGAACAGGCTGTGCCTGGGGTGAGAGTCAGATGGGCCACTCCACCACATCCATCTTTGTGTCTGTGTGCAATTGTGCACTTCCTGACAGACGTATAGGGAGGAAGACCACCCAGAGCACCCAGAAAACCTGAAAATGTATGCAATCAGAGAGATTTGCCAATGATTTCATGCTTTCTTGAACAATGACACTTCCTTGAATAGTTTTTATAAGTGTTTTTATGGTAGATATTATCAATTGGAGCCTCCAAAAATACCAATTCTCTTTAGACCCTAAATCTCTAAGTTAATGAATGAGCTTATGCTTTGAAAAACCCAAAACAGAACAATAATTAATAACCAGCCCATACAATACCCACCCCCCAAGTCCTGCTGTGCTACCTCATCATGGTAGAAGGGGGTTCCTGAGTGAAGAACACCAAGAGTAGATGCCAAGAGCACATATTCCCAGCAGAGTCACCCAGGGCATGAAGGTCATCCCGGCTGCTCAGCTAAAGCCAGCAGGCACCCCCATTTGGGAGCAGCGATATAGGAAGATGCCAGATGCAGATGGTGACTTTGGTGACAACAGTAAAGGCGTCTCTTCATACTGTGTGGGAGAAGTTCTGTATGTTTACCAAGAAAACCACATGGATAGAAAATATAAAATGATTGATGATGTAGTGCCAGACGATGGGCCCCTCAGGTCGCAGGGCATTCAACATGCTACTGAGGAAGAGCTGAAGATCTTTCGTAGAAATAATGGTGTTTATGATGTGGCTCGATTAAACCCTTTGGGACATCGAGTTGCTGATGTTGCCATGCAGGAAAAGAAAATCTGAACTTTGTGAAGACAGCCTTCTGACTTGGTAATGATCGGAGTGTTGATGTAACTTCATCATCTAATCTAGAGGATCTTGTAAATAGGGGATATCTTCTAAGGTATCCTAGATGTTAACATCTCTATTGCATAGTGTTTCAGTATATTCCTTCCATTTTTGTTTGATCTCCTTTGAATCGGCTACTATCTGTCCATTGACATCCTTCAGCATACCAATTCAAAGCTGGGGCCTCCTGAGTTCAAAATCTTTTGGAAGACATTCCTTGTTTTTCCATGTCTGTTTTCATCTACAGTGTCTTTACAGATGTTGTCCTAATACCGCTTCTCTTCTCTTCTAATAGCTCTCTGAAACTCTTTGTTCAGTTCCTTTCTGAGATTTTTGTCATCCTTGGCTTTGGCTTCTGGTTTCTTCTTCACAATTCCCAAAGTTTGTTCTGACATTCAGTTTGGATTATAGACTCTCTCCTGAAGAAGCTGGAAAATGAATGTGAAACTGATTTTGTATATAGGGAGAGAAATTCCAGTTCATTCACAGCACAAATGAAGGGGACTTTCAATAAAATGTTGGATGTCCTGTCTAAACATACTCTTCCATTTCAGCTTCATTCCTTCCTTCAAAACTCTCAATTCTACAATAATTCCATATATGGAGTGTATTTCGATGAGAATGGAGACCAGGCAGCAGATCTGGACATTATGATCTCAGTGGTTTCCTCCTATTATTCTTTTATCAGAATGAAGTTTGGGAGTCTAGAAAGACAGGGATCTCTGGATTTCAAGTTGATGATCATCCAGAATGCTATTGCAGTGATGGAAGCACTGAACAAGGTGGGGAAAAGTCTTTATTTCACTCTTTCTGAAGCTCTTTCCAAGAGAAATGCACTGTTTTGACAGGGAATGGTTAGAATGCAATCAGTGTTCTCCAAAGAGAAAATACTGCTTTGTTAGATGTCCAGGTATCTATGAGAAAAATGTCCTTAACTATTTAAGTACACAATTTATCCATCCTGTGCAAAGGGAGGACATTTGAGCCCTGGGAGTAAGGTGATTGCCTTTTGCTAAAGCAAAATATCCATCCAACCTTTCTTAATTTATTTAGTATGTAAATTTAGAAATTAAAACTAAAAATCATAGTGTGTAAAAGTTAGAAAAGATTAACAGTGAAGCAACACACAGCCAAAATGTTTTGCTGAGCTCCATTTTTTTATAGACTTCAAATTTAACAAAGTTAAATCTTCAGTTGGAGATCACCAATTCCTACCTGCTTTGCTTTCTTCTGGAAATAAATTCATTATTTGGATGTTCCTCATCTCTCTGCCCAGCCCCTCCCTCCTTCCAGGTGTGTGGAAAGCTGTCGTCCTGGATTCATGAAGGTGGCTCAGGAAGGGAGGCCCATCTGCTGCTATGACTGTCTTCCTTGTGCAGAAGGAACCATCTCCACCATGGAAGGTGGGTGACACCAATTGAAAGGGGCACACTTTGGGGAAGAATATATACTCTGACATTTTCCATAAAAGGGAGGTTTGATAGGCATTTCAAAGCTTGGCTTTTTGCTGTTCATTGTTATATAATACATATCATTTGTTTCATAATAAGAAGAAATGATATTAGAGATTAAAGTGGGAGTAGACCATGAAAAGATACTGGACAAATCAGCATTGCCAAGGTGGTGGCATCTCTTGCTCTTCATCTTGTGCAAACATATTTGTGCAAAAATTAGATTGGCTGGGTCTTTGGAAAAGGATTGATCAGGTCTTCCTGCACTTGTCCATGTCTAAATGGAGCCATTTCTATACACAGCCAAAGTTCATGGCTTCAGATTTCCTGAGAAGCCACAAGACAGGCAACTTCCACTTTCAACTCTTCCTTGCTGTGTTCACAAAATCCAGATTATACCACTCCCAAAACTGGCTCCCTACACTGAACAGAGATGGCAGACCCAAAGGCCTAAATGGCCATCAAATTCCTAGGTGTACTCTCTAATGGAGCATGAGAAGAAATAAATTTTGAGTCTCAGCTGAACCACACTGTCTTCATCATCACTATCTACATTATCCATCAGACTCCTGGGTTCTGTCTCTAATGGAGGGTGAGAATAGAGAAGTCTTGAGTCTTAGCTGAGTCAGGCTTCCTTTTTGTCCTGGTGGAAAAATGGTCCCACAAATGGTTTGTTCAGAATGCATGATGTCCTCAACCCACCCCCATCATACCAAAGGTCACCTCTACCTAACTTTCTTCTTCCATGTCAAAACTAGTGTTTTCCAAGTTTTGCTGACCTAAGCTGTGCTAAGAAGTCCTTGACTTGGACTTCTTTCCATTTTATGGAATCACTGGTCACCTGATGCTCTGATGGAAGGTTGGTCTTGTTTTTTAAACAGGTTCAGGAATGGTGAAATGGTGGATCCTTCTTTCTTTCTTTGTGTCCGAGTGAAAATGGAAAGAGTTCAGCCACTTTTACAGTATACCTCCCTCCCTTTTCCACTTATAGCCAAAATAACAGGAATTACACTACAATTGCATGCCCAAAGAAGCTACTGGCCCCTGATGTCTACACATGAGTAACAGGGACAAAGAAGGAGTGGAATTAAGCACTGACCAGACCAAAACCCTGCCCAACTCTAGGACTAAATGTGGAAATGTATTTTTAGAAACGTTCAACATCCCCCATTATCTATGTGGGAGACAGGCAGCTGAGATTATCACAGAGATGCCTTTTCAGAAGATTCAAACCTGAGAGGAGCCATTAAAGCCATGAGTCCAACTGCTTGCTCATTTCAGGAACCAAAATTCCAAAGCCACCACTTGAACCATGGAGAGGATGTCCTGTTTTAAATTTCAAACACACATCTACACACACAGAGTTGCTAGGTGATGGTGGCAATTTACTCACAGCTGAACAGAGAAATGGCAGACAAACAAAGGAACATAAATCAAACAGGGTCTTGCTTTCCACAGGAATGCTCAGAAGAATAGTTGAGATTCAACCCAAACTTCAGAGAGGCAGGCAAGGTTAATCAGTCTATCCAAGGGTCAGAGTTTCAAGAACAATGCACCAGACACAGGAAATAAGATAGTTGTTTCCAACAAGGAAACACAGGTCAGAGCTGCCTCTTAAATCTTAAGCACTCTTATGTTCTGATAGCACCTGTGTTCAATCAGCCTCAGGTGATTCCTGGCTTAGTTTCTCCTGAGGCTAATATCTCAGTGGTTCAGCTGGAGCAGCTTCTTCAGAGTCAGGGCCTGAGTCCTGGGCCATGAAAGAAGAGCCCCGTCTCTCACGATACTCATTCTTACTGCATACTGAATTCCTCCTCACACAATCATTCATATAATCTCCAATTTCACCCAAATGACACATTTGATTAAAATGCATCCTTTCTGGGAGATCTTCCTCTTGCTCTTTTTCAGATGGAGAAAAATGCAGAAAATGTCCAGAAGATCAACATCCAAACATTAATCAAGTTCACTGTATCCCCAAGATTAAAACCTTCCTATCCTATCAAGAATCTCTGGGGATCATCCTGGTTTCCACTGCTGTGTTCTTCTCTTTAGTCACAGGCTTTGTCTTGGGAATCTTCATTAAATTCCAAAAAACTCCAATTGTCAAAGCCAACAACCGGGACCTGTCCTACATCATCCTCATTACCCTCCTGCTTTCCTTCTTGACCTCTTTCCTCTTCATTGGCCAACCAAGGAGAGCCACCTGCCTTCTCCGACAAACAACTTTCAGCATCATTTTCTCAGTTGCTGTCTCTTCTGTCTTGGCCAAAACAGTCATGGTGGTGTTAGCCTTCTTGGCCACAAAACCAGGGAATAAAGTGCAAAGATGGCTGGGGAACAGCCTAGCCAACTCCATCATCCTTTCTTGCTCGGGTGTCCAAGTCATTCTCTGCACATTCTGGCTGGGAACCTCTGCTCCATTTCCTGACTCTGACATGCAGTCCCAGCCTGGAGAGATCATCCTGCAGTGCAATGAAGGCTCTGTCACCATGTTTTATGGGGCCCTCGGCTACATGGGCTTCCTGGCAGCCATCTGCTTCATGGTGGCTTTCCTGGCCAGGAACCTTCCTGGAGCCTTCAATGAAGCCAAGCTTATTGCCTTCAGCATGCTGGTTTTCTGCAGTGTCTGGGTCTCTTTTGTACCCACGTACCTGAGCACCAAGGGGAAGTACATGGTAGCTGTGCAGGTCTTCTCCATCTTGGCCTCCAGTGCTGGTCTGCTGGCCTGCATCTTCTTCCCCAAGTGCTACATTATTCTGCTAAGACCAGAGCTGAATACAAAAGAGCATTTGATGTCAAAATAAGACAGTAAAGTGGGTTTGGGGTGAAGTATTTTCCAAACTTGTCAGTTAATAATTCCAACAAACAGCCTTTTACCTCTTAATTTTCCTAAGAACACAATTCCTGTGTTTTGATGTCATGATAGAAATGGACCGTCACTTTTTAATAAATATAATTTCCCACTATTTCTTTGCTCTTGAGTTTATAGAAAATTGTGTGGAAGGATATAAATGCTTTGGGTGAGTGAAAGAGGATTTTCCAAGGCTACATTAGAACCAGAGACCAGGACATAATTTTGTTGGAGCATAAATTGGTGTATTGATGGTGCTGGAGAAAAGATGGGCCTAAAGAGGGGAGAGGTTATGGTCCCTTTTTATAGACTGATGCAAATCAAAAGATACATACAGTTGGAGTGTAGGCAAGAAGAATTATTTGACAGGATATTTCACATCACGTATCTAGTGAGATCAGTGAGGCAACTGGACTTCAATATGAGGGCAGGGCTACAAAAACAATGGGAATGTTGAAACAATAAAAAGGAAACACTTTATAAATAGAATTTATTTCTTGAATGTGACTCCCACCATATCTCCCACTGCTGATCACCACATCAACCTTCCTCCCTACTTGTAATGGCTTGTGAGAATAACCTTGGGAGACAGGAGGAAGAGCCGCAGCCTAAACAATGGTCTGGTAACAGAAATCTGAGCCCACAGAAAGAATAGGGGTGGAAAAGGCATCTGAAAAGGCACCATCCCTAGTTCTTTGGAAAGTAAAAGCAGGAGAGGGGGGACACGCTTTCAGACCTGTAGGATTCTGTTACTGTAACCATACAATAAAGATAGCATTAGTACTCATGATTTTGGTTTCCTATCTGGACTACTTTGAAAGGTTGACATCAATCCTGCAAGTCCCATACTCTTTTTCTAGAGAGACAGAAGATCCAGCTTCATCTTTTAGAAATGGCCTCTAATCACCAAGGTACACCACAATACACTATCCCACTAACCCACTCAGTCCCATCCCCATAATGAAAAATGTGTGCAGCATTTTCTGGGCTTTGCTAACTTCTACCAGACGTTCATTCTTAATTTTGCTGACCATGTAAAAAGGCTGTCTCAACTCTTAAGAAAGGGTCAGTCATCCTCCTGGTCTACTCAAGAGCAATAGGCATTTCAAGAGTTAAAACAGCTCTGACTCACAGCTGCTCCTCCAGCACTTTGACTCTGCCCCTTCATAGTAACTTTGGTTCTACAAGTGTAATTTTCAGTGGTTTCTTTAAAAAATATATTCACAGTTTTCAAGCATGAGTGAATCTGGATACCTCTGGTGCAATGATTTAAACTTAAGTGTCTTTACTCATACTCACACAGACACCCACATCCACACTCACACCCTTATTTTCTACACTCAAGAACAAAGAAAAGAAAAGAATAAATAATGTTTATTTAATAGTAGCTTATTTCTATTGTAACTTGGGATTTTTGTTCATTTCTATATAAAGATTAAATTGTCAAATACTGTTCCTTGAACTTCCCAAGTAATATTTTTGAGAAATAGCTTTTTAACAACTCATTTTTCTATTTTATTTATATATCAAATGTTCTGTTGTATACAGATCTGGCCTTATAAATAATATAGCACTCAGGGACAAAGACGCAGGCCAGCAGGCCTGCACTGGAAGCCAAGATGGAGAAGACCTGCACAGCCACCATGTACTTGCCCTTGGTGCTCAGGTAGGTGGGCACAACGGACACCCAAATGCTGCAGAAGGTCAGCATGCTGAAGGTGACCAGCTTGGCTTTATTGAAAACCCCTTGGAAGCCATTGTGAAGCAGATGGCAGCCAAGAAGCCCATATAGCCAAGGGCAGCATAAAACATGGCAGCAGAGCCTTCATTGCATTGCAGGATGATCTCCCCAGATTTAGAGTGCAGGTCAGAATCAGGGAACAGGGCAGACATGCCCAACCAGATGCCACATATGACAATGTAGACACAAGAGCAAGAAATGGTAATGGAGTTAGCTAAGTTCTTCCCCAGCAATCTTTGTAATTGATTTCCTAGTTTTGTGGCCAGGAAGGCCAACACTACAGTGATTGTTTTGGCCAAGACAAAAGACATGGCAGCTAAGAAGGTGATGCTGAAGGCTGTTTGTCAGAGAAGGCAGGTTGGTTTGGTTGGGCGACCAATGAAGAGGAAGGAGATCAAGAAGGAAAGCAGGAGGGAGACCAGGAGAATGTAGGAAAAGTCCCTGTTGCTGGCTTTGATGTTTGGAGTCTCTTGGAATTTAATGAAGATTCCTAAGACAAAGCCTGTAATTAGAGAGGAACAAGGCAATGGAATCCAGGATGATCCCCAGAGATTCTTGATAGGATAGGAAGGTTTTAATCTTGGGGATACAGTGATCTTGACTGATGTTTGGATGTTGATCTTCTGGACATGTGGGGCATTTTTATGCATCTCTGTGGAATATGGGTTTTGGTGCCCTGTTCTGGCTGCTGTTCTGCTGGCACAAACCAGCATATCGAGAGCAGGAGATGTTTGGCCGAGCAGGCAGAAGTCATGCCACGCTGAGCACACTACAGTAATTCCAGCCCATGTCTTTCTTTTCAATCCCTCTCTTGCCAAGCCAGGAAATGGGGGAGGGAGATGGAGAGAAAGGGGAAGGAAGCAGGAGAGAGAGGGGGGGAATAGTCACTGGGAGGGTGTTCCTAGGAGGAAACCCAACACTGGGACTGCAGTGTCTATGCCGGTTGTAAAGATCTGCTGTAAATAAGGTCACTGTATATAGTAAGAACCACAACAGCCTTCACTGTCTTGTTTTTCTGTGCCAGTTGCTACCTGTGTAAAGTGAAATACACCTCCCGTTCCTGTCACACTGTGACAATCTGAAAGAGAGCAAGAGTTGGGTCTCCCATTCAGCCTGTCCTTTAATCAGATGCATTGATTGGGTGAAATTGTTGCTGGTGTGAATGATTATCTGTGGAGGAATTTGTGCATGGTACATGGAACACTGCTGGGAGACTTCTCTTCAGGTTGCATCTTCACAATCATATTTTCTCACAGGTTGCATATTTTCCTAATGGAGCAATGGTTGCATTTTCACACAATCAGAACAGAAATTGACTACACCTTTTTCATAAATATGATTTCCCCCTTTACTCTCTGGCACTCAGTCTATTGAAAAGTGTGCAAGTGTGTGCAAGTGTGTACAAAGCAGCTTATGTTGAACAGATTGTGTGACACGTTTTCTAGCTTTGTAAATTCTGCTGACAGAAGATGTGCTAAGTGCTTCATCTGCAGTTGAATCCATTGTATGTAGTTTTTCAGTGCTCCTCCACATTATGATGAAAAGCTGGACTTTTTTTAACAGGTTCAGCAGTAGAAACGTGGAATTGGGCTCCTTCCTTCCTTCCTTCCTTCCTTCCTTCCTTCCTTCCCTCCCTCCCTCCCTCCCTCCCTAACAGACTTTAGCATCACCTTCTGTCCTGTCCAAAACAATCACGATGGTGATTTGCCACAAAACCACAGAATATAAGGAAGAAATGTCCGAGCAAGAGCTTGGCCCACTTCCTTTCTTGCTTTGTTCTCAAAGTTGTTTGGGCACTTCTGTCTCCTTCTCTGACTGGGAGATGCACTGTCATCCTGGAGAGATTGTTACGTTTATGGAACCCTCGACTTTCCCTTTCAAGAGTCTGACATGGCCTCACAATTTGGAGAGATCATCCTGCAATGCAATGAAGGCTCTGTACCCATGTTTTATGTTGCCCTCAAGTACATGGGCTTCCTGGCTGCTTCTTGGCCTTGAATGAAGCCAAGCTGATCACCTTCAGCATGCTGATCTTCTGCAATGTCTGAGTATCTTTTGTGCCCTCCTACCTGAGCACCAAGGGGAAATACATGGTGACCATGCAGGTCTTCTCCATCTTGGCCTCGAGTGCTGGTGTCAGGATCTACACAAGCTATAACCTCTGATTTTTTTTATTACTTTTATTATGTCTAGTAAGAGTTAATAGAAAGAATGTTAGTTGCAGGCCGCTTGCTTGACCTGCCATTGAAGGGGGGAGAGGAGGGCAGGTGCTGTTATCTTTATCTCTACACAGGCATCTCCAAGGCCAAGTGTTGTGAGAACCGGAGCAAGGCGTGAAGAATTTCAAGCGGGAAAAGAAAGGAGCAAGGGGGGGGGGGACTTGGGGCTTAAAAAGAGAACAGTTTTGCTTGTAGAATTAGACTCAACAATCTATGCTGCTGTGCACTTCTCCTAATAAAGAAATCTTACATGGAACTGTTTAGTCTCCAGCGGATTTACTGAATTTTGGGAATGAGTGTGCAGACTCTGACATTTTGTTGAGTCTCTTCAATTCTAATGAGGGATTTACCCGGGGAATAATTCCACTGTGGAGACCCCTCCCAAAAACCCTCCCACGGCTGCGGAGATGGAAGAAGAATGCCCTATACTCGGGGCAGTAGGGGGGATCGAAGAGGAGGAAGAACCCTTAACAGCAACCTACGCCCGCCTCCCTCCACCCCGCAAACCTGATCGGCACTTAACCAAGTTATGGAGCATGGACAAGCTGGTGGGGGGAATGTCGTTCCTGGACATGGATCCTGAGCAGCGCTGGGCTCTGACTACGGGGAGAGTCGAATCCACCCGCGTGGGAGTGCTAGAGGAGTGCGTGAGCATGCTGCAAGCCGAGAACAGCTGGATGCGAAAGGAGCTGGTCAGGATGAGTAATCTCATACGGCGCTCAGGTATGTTCCAGGTCTCCGAGGAAGAGGGAGAGTGCAGAGAAGAGAAGTTGGGAGAGACACTATTAGCCCCCCCCTCCAACTCCCGTGACAGCAACTCCGGTCACCCTGGCGGCACAGGGGCTTCCGCCCGTTCCAGCCGTGCCGCCCGTGCCTGTCCCGGGGGCTCAGCAATGGGTCGCCCCAGCCCAGGCTAACCAGGAAACCCTCCTAAAGCGCTGGGGTTTAACTGAGAAATTTAGCGGAGACCCAAGTGAATTGCCTAATTTCATGGCTCAAGTTACCATGTGCATGGAGCAAATGGGCCATCTATTCGCCTCTGACCGAGAGCGCGTGCTCTACATTTGCAGGGCACTCACCGGAAAGGCAGGAGAGTGGCTGATTAAACTGCGTGGGGCCCGAGCGCCAGAATTGCACCACCTTGGCCGGTTCTTAACGGCCCTACGTAGAAGATTTGAGGACCCGGGAGAAGTTATGAGAGCCCGCTCACAACTAGTTAAAGTGCGGCAGGGCTCTCGCAGCATTGGCAAGTACGGGTTAGAATTTCGGAGCATTGCAGAGAAGCTGCCCGATTGGCCGGAACAGTTTAAAATCACCTGCTTCCAGCAAGGTATGCGGTGCAACCTATGGAAATTAACTTTCGCGTGAGGGAGCCCATGTACCCTTGATGGATGGATCGAGCAAGCCAGCGAGGTTGAAGCCGAATGGAGAGCCTTGGATCCGGAATTCGACCGGAAGTCCAGCAGTACTGCGCAGGCGCCCCGGAAACCACCATCGAGAGGAAGAGAAGAGAAATTTCCCAGAACGGCAATACAACACGTCTGTTTTTGCTGCGGAGAGCAGGGGCATTCGCACCCACTTGCACCAAACCGCCAACTGTGCGTGTGGGAAAGGCGTGGAAAACCGCCAGAGCCGCTCAGAAACCCAGTGGCAGTAAAGGCAAGAAGGGAACCGCGGCTGTGGGGATGGAGTCGCGTTTTCCAGATGTCGTCATTTATGAGGAAGGCTCGGTAGGAAAGGAGCAGAGAACTACAGGCGATCCCGATCCCGACAACATGGTGGTGACGAAGGACGACAAGGACAGCGATTCCAATGATGACGAGGGGGTGAGTGTTACCACCGTAAAAGTGACTATTTCAGCGCCTAAAACAGAGCGCACAGCTACGCTAACTGCGTTAATGGATACAGGCTACTTGCGCTGCTTGATCAGTCCGATTCTGGTCAACGCGTTAGAGCTATGGGTGAAAAAAATAAAGACATCCATAATATTCACCCAGCTGGATGGATCTCAAGCAGGGGGAGGGGCTGTGCTGTACTGCACTGAGCCTTTTGAACTACAAATAGGTACCCACCGAGAGACTCTTAAATGCTTAGTGGCTCCTTTGGGTAATTACGCCCTAGTTCTGGGAGTGAACTGGATAAGAAGGTGGGACCCTCGAGTCTTTTGGAAGACAGGGTGAATGCAGTTTGCAGATGGAATCTATCTGGGATCTGAGCCAGGAAAAGGGGACAGGGCGATGGCTGCAATCGCAAGCAGTAGCAGTCAGCCCCAAAACCTGGACCCGGAGTCCATTGAGAACATTCCCAAACCTTACAGAGATCTGAAAGCTGTTTTCAGTAAAAAGGAAACGGACACACTGCCTCCCCATAGAGACACTGACTGTGCTATTGAAATTGAACCAGGGGCTAAATTCCCAAAGAAAAAAATGTATTCTATGACCCAAAAGGAATATTTCCGGGTGCGAATTCGAGAAGGGGACGAATGGATGACTGCATTCTCCATTCCTTTTGGCTGCTATGAGTACAAGGTCCTCCCCTTCGGGCTTTCTGGAGCCCCGGGGGTGTTTATGCAGCTAATTAATGAGGTGTTCCATGAACATTTGTATTGGGGAGTATTGGTTTATTTGGATGACATCCTCATTTACTCTGATAACTTGAAAGATCATGTAAAGTTGGTCTGTGAAGTGTTAAAAAAACTACTGGACGCCCAATTGTATGCCAAATTGTCAAAATGTGAATTTCATAAACAACAAGTGGACTATTTGGGATATCGCATATCGCATGCAGGAATCGAAATGGACCCCTCCAAAGTAAAAGATGTTTTGGGATGGGAGGCTCCCAAAACCAGAAGGCAATTACAAAGTTTTTTGGGGTTTGCTAATTTCTATCGCCAGTTCATTCCAAACTTTGCCCAAGTGGCGTTGCCTTTAACTGACTTGTTAAAACCAAGGGCAAAGGACTGGCAAAAGCTCAAAGGCCTGGAGCCCCATTAATTTGGACTGAAGAGTGCCAAAACGCCTTTGAAGCTTTAAAAGCGTTATTTACTGCAGAACCAATCTTGAAGCACCCGGACCCTAGTCAGCTGTTTGTAATTCAAGCTGATGCCTCTGATGTGGCAATTGGAGGGGTTTTACTCCAGAAGGATGAATGGGGATCGCTCAGGCCCTGTGCTTATATTTCTCACAAATTTACTGACACAGAAAGAAGATGGCTAATTTGGGAAAAAGAGGCTTTTGCTGTACGTTGGGCCCTGATGACCTGGAGGCACCTCCTGGAACGTTCATCATATCCATTTGAAGTTTGGACAGATCATAAAAATTTAGAGGCCCTTACGACACCTAGAAAGTTATCTCCTAAACAGGTGCGTTGGGCTCAATTTTTTAGCCACTTTAAATTCACATTAAAGTTTATCCCTGGGGGGAAAAATTTATTGGCTGATCCGTTATCAAGATTGCCTCAGCACAACAGTCAGTGAGAGCAAGTAATAGCTCCAGTTATCCCTGAATCACAACCAGGCTCTGTAGCAATTACCAGAGCTCAAGCCAAAATTTCTAAGCAACCTCCTACTAATGAATTGCTTCAGAAGTTAAATGCTGCAATGGACTCTGATGAATGGTTTCAAAACAATAAAAATACTTTAACCCATGAACAGCAAGCCTAGTGGATGGCAGACAAATTGTATGTTCCAGCTTCACTACATAAACAGATTTTGGAAAGGGGCCATGATGATAAAACCTCTGGTCATTTTGGATTTATAAATACCTTGCATTTATTACGTCAACAATTTTGGTGGCCTACCACGAGAAAAGACATTTCTGAATATGTATCTACATGTCCTATATGTGCCATGTCAAAAAAGAGGGGAGGAAAACCTTTGGGTCTTTTACAATCTGTCGCATCTCCCCAACAACCATGGAAAGAGGTTTCTATGGACTTTATTGTTGATTTACCTGAAAGTAACCATAATACGGTTATTTGGGTTGTAACTGACCTTTTTTCTAAACAAGCTCATTTTATTCCATGTACTTCAATTCCAAATGCTAAAAAACTTGCCAAATTATTCATTTTACATGTCTATCGCCTCCATGGCGCCCCCAAGAGGGTAATTTCAGATCGCAGCCCACAGTTCACTTCTAAGTTTTGGAAAGAATTTATTATGTTAATTGGATCAGCTCAGGCATTGAGTTCCAGTTTTCATCTGGAAACGGACGGATCGACTGAGAAAATTACTTCATTACTTTAATAATACTTAAGATGTTTTACTAATCATTAACAGGATGATTGGTCTGAACTTTTACCTTTTGCTGAGGTAGCCTACAACAACACGGTACACCAAATTACTGGATTTACACCTTATAAAATAGCTACTGGTCAGGATTTCCCTCCTTTCCCAGAACTACCTTTAAAAGATTTTCCTGAACTTTCAGCTGATCAATGGATTACTAACATTACAAACCTCTGGCCTCTCATTGTAAAAACATTAGAGAAAGCCAAATCCCAACATAAAAAGTTTGCTGATAGAAAACGTTCTGCAAACCCTCCTTGGAAGGTAGGTGACATGGTTTGGCTCTCTACCAAAAACCTGAGATCTTCCCAACCTTGGAAAAAGCTCGCCCCAAAATTCTTTGGGCCTTTCCCCATTGAGAAGATTATTAATCCTGTTGCTTTTAAATTCACTTTACCAAAACATTATAGAAACATACATCCTGTTTTCCATGTGAATCTATTGAAATCTTTTAAACAATCAAATACATTGGCATCCAACATTTGAACCTCCACCTCCCATCATGATTGAAGGACAAAGTCATTTTGAAGTTAAAGACATATTGGACTCTCGAATATATAAAAACAAACTACAATATCTAGTTCAATGGAAGCATTTTCCTAAGACACACCATGAATGGGTTGACAGCTCAAATGTTAAGGCTCCTAAACTCATTGTCAAGTCCATGATGTCCAGCTCTCAGTTCTGAAGCATTCTCACGCAACCGGACTTGGTTCGGAAAAATACTTTTTAATTAAGGGGTACATGTAGCTTGTAAATAGAACATTGCTAAAACTAACGCCTTGGGTAAACCTCCCTCTATTTATCCCCCCTCCCCTTATTGCCTGGCATCGTGACTCCTCTTCACCTGTTGTTGACCTCTCTCCTTCCTCCCCAAGCTTCTTCCTGGTTCTTTGGGCCCCAGCTGCCTGGCCGGCAATCAAGCCAGCCTAAATTGCCCATATATGGTTAAGCTGCTTCCCAACTCCCCTTACAACCATTAACATCCACCCTTAGTTACAAGTGGCAGAAACAAATCAATCCAACTCCCAACAAATGCAATACAATGGAAAACAACAACAGTTGGGTGATGCAGGTTCTGACACTCATTTCTTTGTTCCATTCAAAATATCCTGATAAACCTAAATGAAAACTTCTGTAATTTACTATCTGTATATATTTTCTGTCTTTCAGATTATCTTTCGAATGTGAGAACATTCGTTCTGCTGGAGGGTGGCATGTCAGGATCTATGCAAGCTATAACCTCTGATTTTTAAAAATTACTTTTATTATGCCTAGTAAGAGTTAATAGAAAGAATGTTAGTTTCAGGCCGCTTGGTTGACCTGCCATTGAAGGGGGGAGAGGAGGGCAGGTGCTGTTATCTTTATCTCTACACAGGCATCTCCAAGGCCAAGCGTTGTGAGAACCGGAGCAAGGCGCGAAGAATTTCAAGCGGGAAAAGGAAGGAGCAAGGGGGGGAACTTGGGGCTTAAAAAGAGAACAGTTTTGCTTGTAGAATTAGACTCAACAATCTATGCTGCTGTGCACTTCTCGTAATAAAGAAATCTTACATGGAACTGTTTAGTCTCCAGCGGATTTACTGAATTTTGGGAATGAGTGTGCAGACTCTGACAGCTGGCCTGCTCAACTTCATCTTTATCCGTAAATGCTACAACATTTTCCTAAGGCCAGATGTGAATACAAATTAATATTTGATATCAAAATAATAAAGTGAATTTTGGGGAGATTTCTCAAAATTTTGTTGTTGTTATCCAGTCATTAAGTTGTGTCCGACCCCATGAACCACATCGCGCCAGGCCTTCCTGTCCTTCACTGCCTCCCTGAGTTTGCTCAGTTTCATGCTCATTGCTTCAGTGATGCTCTCTAACCATCTCATCCTCTCCCATCCCCATCTCCTTTTGCCTTCCATCTTTCCCAGCATCAGGGTCTTTTCCAAAGAGTCCTCTCTTTGCATTAGGTGGCCAAAGTATCTAAGCTTGAGCTTCAATATCAATCCTTCCAATGAGCAGTCAGGGTTGATTTCCTTTAGGATTGACTAGTTTGACCTCCTAGCAGTCCAAGGGACTCCTAAGAGTCTTCTCCAGCACCACAATTCAAAGGCATTAATTCTTTGGTGCTCAGCCTTTCTTATGGCCTAGTTCTCACAGCCATACATTGCTACTGAGTTTAGGAAGGAAAAGCACTAAGTCCTTTTTTTTTCAACTATCATTTGTTTTTGAGTGTACAGAATAAGTTTCTGGGTGTGAGTCTATGTGTACTTCTGAATGACTGCAAGGACCCTACATTTTAAATCATTGTGTCAGGGCTTTCCAAGTTGACACATAACTTGTGGATAAGGAATGTCATATTTTCAAGAGAAATACAGAAATAAAGCTACTTAGTTCTGCTTCACAAGCAAAGCAAAGCAAAGAAAGAGAAGAGAAGAGTAACGGTTGAATTGCACTTGCAGAACTGAAGCCAAACTGCTGATGCAGCTCACGCTGAGGAAAAGGTCTCCTTCTCAGGATTTTGCCAGACTTGATGGGAAGCATAAGTGAAGGTTAGTAAGATCAACAGGAAATTATTTTGCTGACCCCAAATTTGTCTGCCTCCAAACAGGGACTAATTGCTCATCTCTAAATGGGATTCACAGCTACTTACAGACCTATCTGCAAATTGCCCTAGACCAGAGGTTCCCAAATTGGGGTGCCAGATAGAATTTCAGGGGGTGTGACAATTTTATGCACTGAGTTAAAAGCTCTTTTTTTTATTTATTCAACTTGTCCACCTGCATTAGAAATTAGACTTCTTCATCTTCATGTGATATTACCTTTTGTAGAGGGTGTGAACATTAATCAAATATTTCCTAGGGGTATGGGGCATAGAAAAGGTTGGGAACCACTGGCCTAGAAAAAAAAGCCCAATTAAATCCATATCAATATGCCACTCTTGCTGGCCATGCTAAAGGTCTCTCTGGATCCTGGGTTTTCTAAAAGGATTCTGTTGGAAAGCTTTGGGGCCAAATTCTCCAGCCTCCCTCACTGGCCCATCTTCAAAGTTTGGAGCCACATCTGTGAGTTCTCCCTTTAGGCATCTGCCTGATGACTTGTTCAGGGTTCAGAGAGGTGACAGTTCTCTTCCTTGCAATTATTCAAATCATAGTGATTTATTGGCTGACTTTATGTGAAGTCTCTAGAGACACTTCTGCAAACGATTTTACGCAAGCATGTCAGCAAATGAGAATCCTGGGGTGGTGTCAGGAAAAGCAGGGGCTGTTTTTATGTCCCTTGGGTGGACTGTCTGGATCCAAAGCTTCAGTCTTGGAAGAGGTTTGCGCTTCTTCCACCTCTTCTTCTCATTCCTTGTTAAAAAGCAGGTGCCACAGAGAAGGCTTAGTCAGGAACACAAGTCATGTTGCTGCTGCTTTTACTTGTGCTGCTTCTGTGGCCATGGGGAGCCTGTGGGGTGCTCAAAGCCAAATGCCTCCTGACTCTGGAGCAGGGTGAAGTGGACCCGCAGAATCTGTAAAAACCAGGAGATTATTTTGTGAGAGGCATAGTCTCTGCAATGAAGGCTAGGATTCAACCATTAAGCTTCAATAGAAGTCCCTCAGTGAAATTCTTCAAGTAAGACAGGCACCGAATGATCTCTCCCTTCTGTCAGGATTTTCTTTCTCATGGGAAAGGATTCATCCCGTTATCTTTACAACAATAACAAATAATATTTTGACTACAGAGATCATGTGAAAAACACCTGTTATTGTGTGTTGTGTATTGTGCTATTTACTGCCACCTATTGGCGTGTGTATGCTAGTTACCCAGTGGGGGTGGCATAGAGCTATAATACAAAGGGAGGAAAATGTTCAGTCTTCTCTTAGTAGTTGTTAGTTGTTTTAGTGTTAGCCACTATGTAGGTTTTATGGGCTACGTAGTTGTAACAAAGTACCAAGTAGCGTACCTCTTCTCTAAGAGTTTGTAGCTAGAGATTTTGTTAAGCTTGTGTTGCTAATAAGTCTTGGATGCTACATTAAATGAGAAGATGTGTTTTTCTTTATATTTTGTATGATATTTGCATTTTATGGAATTTTGCATTTTTATCAATAAACACCAGTTAGTATATATTTTCTGACTGGATTTCTTTGGGAAACAAGAAATGGACATTGCATTGTGTTTGCTGTCATGGCTAATATTTTCCTGGAGTTTTTGCTGCGCTCTGCACAAACAGGAGTGTTTGTGATTATCACTCTGCCCGACAGGTTATGGGCCCAGGTTATGGCCAGTGGTGCTGTGCCAGCCCAGGTATGGAGTGTTGTCCCAGGATTATGGTTCCAGGAGTGCTAGTCCCAGGACTGTGGTCGTAGGCGTGTGCTAGCCCAGATGTGAAATTCCAGGCTTGTTTTGCCGTGGATGCCGGTGCTGGAAGCCAGGACTGAAATTCCTAAGTGATGGGAGATTTATGGATTTATCACCCTGCTTGTGAGCATCTGGTCAACGTTTCATTTGAAGTTTGGATTCTTTCTGTGTCAAGTGCCTGTTATAAAGAATAAAACATGGCAACGACAACGGTGAGTTTTCCGTTTGAAAGATTGAATTCAAAGAACTATCAGACATGGAGTATAAAGATGAAATCTTTCTTCATGAAAGAAGGGCTCTGGCAAGTTGTAAACAATCCTGCGCCAGCAGCTCCTACTGATGCTGAGAGAGTTTTGCTTGACCGTGCATATGGTAATCTTATATTGGGACTTGAGTCTTCAGAACTAGTGCATGTTCGTAATTTGGAGACTGCTAATGGATGCTGGGTGGCTTTGCGTGAAATCTATGCAAGACAGACTTCAGCTGCCATCGTAAGTTTGTCAAAGCAGTTGTATAACCTTAAATTGGAGCAAGGTGCTAATGTGATTGAGCATCTGAACAAGATGAAAACTTTGTTTGCTGAATTGGCAGATCAGAATATGCAGCTTCCCGAGAATCAAAAAGCATGTATAATACTTTCGAGTCTGGATGATTCGTTTGATATGCTTGTAGAAACTGTGAATGTTTTACCGCCAGCAGATCTTACTGTTGATTACCTGACAAACAGATTGCAACAAATTCAGAGTTCAAGGGATTTACAATTACCATCAAAGAAGAGGCTTGATAACGTAAAGCAGTGCTCTTCTACTGGCACAGAGACTGCATGCATGGTGAGGAAATGCTTTCGTTGTCAGTCTACCAAACATCTTCTAAAAGACTGTCCTATGAAAAACCAGCCTACTGAGAGTTCCAGAAAGGCTCCTCGTTGTGGAAAAGGACAATTTGTTAAAAAGCGAGCAAGCACTAGAATGGTGTCTGCCTTGATGTCTAACAGAAACAAACATTGTACTGATAAGTGGTTGTTGGACTCTGCTTGTAGTGAAATCATTGTAAACAATGAGCAGTTGTTACTGACCAAATGCAAGCCTAAAATTCAGCAAGTTAACTTGGCTGATGGTTCTGTAGCTAAGGTCACTATGCAAGGTAACGTGTTCATTCCTTGTTTGGGGGAAGTGGTTTCTGATGTATTTTGTGTGCCTACACTTGATTATTCTCTTCTCAGTGTCCCTGTATTAACTAAACTTGGCTATACTGTTGTATTCCAAGGTTCTGAGTGCTATGTCAGTAAAGAGGGAATTGAATGTGCTAGAGGGGAATTGGTTAATCAATTGTATGAAATGGTTCCTAAACAAGATGTGTTAATTGGAAGTTGCACTGGCAATGTGTCTTTGCATGATAATTGTATACATTATTATCACAGAATGCTTGGACATCCAGGATGGAAATGTTTGTCAAAAATGGCAAAAGTGTATCCAGATTTGAGATTCAAGAAGTGTGAAAAATATCTTGATTGTACTGTGTGTAAGCAATCTAAGATAAAATCTGCACCTATTGCTAGGAAAAGTAGCAGAATTGTCAAAAAACCATTTGATCTTGTGCATGCAGATCTGGCTGGTCCGTTTCCTTTAAGTGAAGGTGGAGCAAGATTTATGTTTGTGTTAGTGGATGATAAAACACGTTTCACGTTTTGTTATTTGCTTAAACAGAAATCTGAAGCTTTCTCTCGTTTCAAAGAGTTTGTGGCTTTTGTTGAGAGAAAACATGGGCACAAAGTAGGGAGTTTGCAAACGGACAGAGGGGGTGAGTTTGTAAGCAATGAGTTTCAAAACTGGCTACATAGAAAAGGCATTTTCCACAGATTAACAAATGTTGGTGTGTCTGCGGAAAATGGTGTAGCTGAGCGCAAGGTTGGCGTTCTGAAGGTTTTGAAAGATAGCCTACTGAAGGATGCTAATGTGCCATCCCATTTTTGGGGTGAAGCAATGTTAACAGCAGTGTTTCTCATGAATAGACACTGGAATTCAGCTGTGAATGAAGTTCCTTATTTTTTGCTGTATGGGAGATATCCTTCCTTAAAGCACTTGTGTACATTTGGAACGTTTGCCTACGTACAGATTCCTCAGGCTCAAAGGAGGAAAAACCAACCAAAAACACGGTATCTTAGATTTGTTGGATATTCAGGAGAATCTAAAGGATATAGATTTTCAGTGGGAGGAGGAAGAGTAGTGATTTCCAGAAGTTGTAATTTTGAAGAGCCTTCTAATTGGCAAAGGCTCCATGCAAATTCAGAAGTCATTTTGCCTTCATACACAGACTTAGCTAGAGAGCAAGCAGCCCATGCACCCCCCTCTCCGCAGATAAAACAAGAAGCGGCAGCGGAGGAGTTGCCGGCTGTAGCTGAAGCTGAGCAGTTAAAGGCACAGGCACAAGAGAAAAGTAAAAAACAGGAACAAAGCGTTTTTGAGATTCCACGTAGGTCAACCCGTATAACAAAAGGGGTTCCACCTGAAAGGTTTGTTGTTCAACAAGTGAGAGTATGTCACATCACTTGCGAACCAAAAGACTTCAAAGAAATGTTAGTTTTACTTGTTGATGAGCAAGATAAATGGAACATTGCTATGGACACAGAATTTAATTCATTGGTAAAACAAAATGTTTTTGAAATTGTTGATTTACCTGTATCAGAAAAAGCCATAGGTTCCAGATGGGTATTTAGAAAGAAGCTTTTACCTGATGATACTGTGCAGTATAAAGCTAGGTTGGTGGCACAAGGTTATTCACAAGAGCAATTTGTGAATTACAACCTCACATATGCACCTACAGTTAGGCCTGAGTCATTGCGTGTAATGTTGGCCTTAGCTGCACAAAGAAGCATGGTTGTTCATCATTCTGATGTGGATACAGCTTATTTAAATGCTGATCTTCCTGAAGTTGTTTACATGAAACAAGCGCCAGGATATTCATGTGGAGATTCCCAGAAAGTTTACAGGTTGCGTAAAGCACTGTATGGATTGAAACAAGCTGGGAGATGTTGGCATCAATGTTTAGATAAAGCTTTGTTAGAAATTGGTTTCAAGAAATCATTAGCTGATTCATGTGTGTACACCAGAGGAACTGGAGAAAATTATACAGTCCTTATCACTTATGTTGATGATTTTTGTCTTGTCACTGGTTCTTTAAACTTGATAAAAGAATTTGCAAAGCAAATGGAGAAATATTTTAAAATGAAGGATTTGGGTATGTTAAGATACTACCTTGGTATTGAAGTGCATAGAACTGAAAATGGAGAAATCTATCTGAGTCAGAAGAAAAAGATAGAACAGTTGTTAGCACAGATGGGGATGTCAGATGCAAAACCTGTAAAGACCCCAATGACATGTGATTTCTTAAAACATGAGACATGTGAAAAGGTGTGTGAAAAACCTGAAGTATACCATTCTGTGATAGGTTCAATCCTTCACCTAGCCCAATGGACACGTCCTGATTTATCCTATGCTGTTGGAGTTTTGAGCCGTAAAGTAGCTAAACCAACTGAGCATGACTGGCAAGGATTAAAAAGAATAATGAGATATTTAAAAGGTACAGTAGATTTTTGTCTCAAAATGTCAACCAAAGGGCCTGAAAAGCCTGTAATTTTTGTTGATACTTCATTTGCAGAAGGAGGAGATAGAAAGTCAATAACTGGGTTTGTTTGTAAATTTGGTGAATCCACAATTGCGTGGAAAGCAAAGAAACAAACATCAATTGCCTTGTCTACTGCAGAAGCAGAATTCGCAGCTTTGTCAGAAACAATTTGTGAATTAAGATGGTTTCATCAATTATTCACTGATTTAGGCATCAAAGTGTCATTGCCTTATACAGTGCACGAAGATTCCCAGGCCTGTATAGGGTTAGCTAAAACAGAAAACTTAAAAGCTCGTACTAAGTATGTGGATGTAAAGTACACAAATGTAAGACAAGCTATGTCAAAAAATTTCATTGATCTTGTGTATCTGAAGCAAATCTTGCAGATGTATTTACCAAATCATTGCCTATTGTACAACATGAAACAATGTTAACCAGACTTGGGTTTGA
The DNA here is from genome assembly GCF_059951505.1 of Python bivittatus. Classification (NCBI taxonomy): domain Eukaryota; kingdom Metazoa; phylum Chordata; class Lepidosauria; order Squamata; family Pythonidae; genus Python; species Python bivittatus. Next base: position 2,139,389 of record NW_028277107.1, read on the forward strand.
ACAAATGTAATTGATTCTATCTTGTTGTAATCAATTGTCTGTATTATTTTTGTAACGTGTAATTGTTGTGTCGAAAACGGGCTGAGAGGGGTGTCAGGATTTTCTTTCTCATGGGAAAGGATTCATCCCGTTATCTTTACAACAATAACAAATAATATTTTGACTACAGAGATCATGTGAAAAACACCTGTTATTGTGTGTTGTGTATTGTGCTATTTACTGCCACCTATTGGCGTGTGTATGCTAGTTACCCAGTGGGGGTGGCATAGAGCTATAATACAAAGGGAGGAAAATGTTCAGTCTTCTCTTAGTAGTTGTTAGTTGTTTTAGTGTTAGCCACTATGTAGGTTTTATGGGCTACGTAGTTGTAACAAAGTACCAAGTAGCGTACCTCTTCTCTAAGAGTTTGTAGCTAGAGATTTTGTTAAGCTTGTGTTGCTAATAAGTCTTGGATGCTACATTAAATGAGAAGATGTGTTTTTCTTTATATTTTGTATGATATTTGCATTTTATGGAATTTTGCATTTTTATCAATAAACACCAGTTAGTATATATTTTCTGACTGGATTTCTTTGGGAAACAAGAAATGGACATTGCATTGTGTTTGCTGTCATGGCTAATATTTTCCTGGAGTTTTTGCTGCGCTCTGCACAAACAGGAGTGTTTGTGATTATCACTCTGCCCAACACCTTCCACCTCACCCCTGAGCTGAGCGGGACTCTGGCGGACGCCCTGACCCAAGCACAGAGGGAAACTGTATTTCCTCTCTGCATCAGAGATGAGATGAGTCCACCCTTGTTTCCCACACCCAAATTTACTGTTGAGATGAAAAAGTCCCAGTTAAGAACATTTGCATTCGTGGAGTTTGGAAATGTCTCTGATTCTCATTCACAAGTTCATGTCAAGTACCTAACAAACTTTTTTCAAATGAAAACATTATAACTCATGTACTTGCAACTGGTTGGAAAGACAGCAGATATTTGTCTCTCCAGCTATGCAGTATTGGATAATCTAACTTCATTTAAAGAAAGAGTGAATGTACTTTATTTATTTGTAGTTTGGTTTATTTATTTATACAATTTATAGGCTGGATGGCTCTGGGTGGCTTATAGAATAGAAAGTAGAAAACAGAAAACAATAGAAACACAATAGAAACACAATAGAAAACAGAAAAAGAAGACAGAACAAAAAAACTACAAAGGTCCATCTAAGAAGGGCTCAACTTTCACTCTGCCCTAGAGCTGGGAGAATAACGAGTTTCTGAAAGGCATCAGAAGCTGGTTCTGATGATATTCCTCTTTTTCAGTCAGTCTAACCCTTGGACCCACTCCAAATTTTTTATAATATCAAGAATATGCAAGAGCTCATATTAAATAGCTTTTTTTAGCCGTTCAGTATCCCAAAATGTAATATCATTGAAAGAATCCTAAATCTGCACTGACATATGGAAGCTATCTTGGTATATCACCCACTCTTATTAAGAAAGAGGAAACCAACCATCAAATATGGGATAAAATGCTTGAAAACTGACCCATGAAATTGAAGTGGTTCTACTGTAACCAACTGGGAGGGTGCCTTTGAAATATCATCTAATATTTTGTACTATTTTTATCCCTTTTTCTATTGTAATGATTTTGGAATATAGCAATCTGTCTGTAAAAATATTTGTGACTAAATTGGCTAAAACTATTATCATGGAAGAACAGTTAAATAAAATGTTATTCTACTGATATGTTTACACTTGCAGGACAACATCCAAACTTTATTGGAAATTTCTGCCATTTCTTCTCGCCATTCAGGACATCAACCAGAATGGCCAGCTCTTACCTAACGTCACCCTGGGATACACAATTTATGAAAGCTTTTTCAATCCACAAATGACTTCAGATGCTTTGCTGGACCTGCTTTCAGCTGGGGAGGCCAGTGTTCCCAACTACAGCTGTGGAAGGCAGAGAAACACAGTGGCCGTTCTCGAAGAGGCTGAGACAGGCATCTCCATCCAGATTTCAAACATGTTGGGCACCTACAAAATCCCCCAGGTGTGTCTTTGCTGGAAGACAACATTCAGCTCTGAAAGTTTCAGATGGAGTTTCCTCCCTTGGAATCCAAGAAGAGAGAGTTATGATGGAACTGGGAGGCCTTGAGGATGACGGATGAGGGACCCAATGGGAGGGAAGGGTTAGAGCCGATGTCTTCTCTCCTGCCATCATTCTAATCCAGATCAAGGAACCTTTTTGGCTCTTGGGAGTGCAAAATGCTGCAATTAGAAGAGTAGAAGAGAAGCAATGGATGAGCAGAGAAGCAAAGCTCCCACCAAGGATCTTCAGTTCAGGGGTAGTCAGTGGGGAGAAGAGTGTTATTTTGAGGCTCTACGGGTCAAAGAATAAATTTGTCTTTTTCCTTTTCAGATCAAGCATGGTTTTGCTTCCCAGATTCTGAGTGATAAAACTCGGTTTCCTTTCTTTTACCCAATGCTCCCCACAGAAGGAATCCAGTACCCAGGAATGGTCAAGCTTCTGCTTCATTTCAGGTGGAACTTGGTGGGTCTGGTGGCTTCAGACACAGACCAGGGGGAGAGGTTCATGAGGACATTGACTTCTATGCTGCTAACTAATGGCATTTGTGTGGTTATATATCAAAGCTTTAGACTTAATTATGGTGAGATGATGCTAAATTTCGAACAATATGTCAGATGGAGACAAGTCAATGTCTTTGTTTATGGTGCAGAGACTAGTTCATTCGAGATAGGAATACAGGCTGTTCAAGGACTTTTTCAATTGTTTCAAAAACATGTTGTAGGAAAAGTCTGGATCACAACAGTTCACTGGGATCTCAGTCTTGAGTTGATGTTTAATAGGGCCTTGGATGACATTGGTGACATTTTTTCCTTTCTGATACAGAAAAGGAAATGGGCAAACTATGATGCTTTTCACCTCTTTTACGAATCCATGCATGACTTTGTAAAGGAAACTTTTACATGTTCATCCACTAAGGATGCCTTTTCGGTGAAACTGTGGAGTCGGTGCAGACAGAGAGAAGAACTGGAGCCTCTGCCCCAAAAGGAGACTGATCGGATCCAGGCTCTGGACAGCTTTCTCATTCACAACACGATCTGGGCTGTGGGACGGGCCTTACATTCAGCTTATGCATCCAGACACAAGAGATCAGTGAGGAACAGGGGAATGACGGTGGAAGCTCCAAGGCTGAAGGCTTGGCAGGTATTTCTTTTCCGTTAGATATGTTTCCCCTGCAGATGGGAATCAGTTTTCTCAGTGGATCCCTTAGTTACATATTCGGAACAATTACATTATTCTGAAAACTCAAATCCAACCTAATTCCAACTTCTGTCCTTTACAATAATTGTTCTGATGTATAGATTTAAACGTTAAGTTAGTAAGTGTTATCATTCCTATGTTTATCGATACTCTCCTAACAAAATTGGAAAATGAAAATGGAACCTGGTCTTTGAGCAGAGAGGGAGAAATGTTCTGATAATTCCCAGCATAGACCAAGGGGTTCCCCTCAAAGAACGACTGATGCCCTGTCTAAACTCTTCTTTTCATTTGCTTTCCAGCTTCACTCCTTCCTTCAAAACTCTCAGTTTCACAATAATTCCATTGATGGGGTATATTTGGATGACAAAGGGGATTTGAGAGTTGACCTGGACATTGTGAACTGGGTAATTTTCTCCAACAACTCTGTCAAGAGAGTGAAATCTGGGAGTCTAGAAAAATGGTCATCCCAGGATTTCAGATTTACCATCGACCAGAAGAGTATCGCACAGGTGGAAATGTTGAACAAGGTGGGAATAATATTGATTTCACTCCACTACAGGTGGCAACAACAGGATTGTGCTTCTTTGGGGAAGGATGTGCCTTTGAATTTTCATGTCAACTCATCAGGTTCTCAAGAGTCTGAACTTCTTTTTTATAGCTATTCAGGTGGCCATGAAAAACAGTCTTCAATTTTCATGCAAACTATTCACTGAGTCTATGGAAAGGGAGATAGACTGAGCCAGTCAGGCAAATAACGTGGTTTACTTAGCCAAAGCAAAGGATCCATCCAACATTTCCCAGAAGGATTTAATATCTAATTTTAAATTGAAATTCTGAAAATTGTAGTGTGTATGAAACATCAGAAAGGAAGAGAAACAGAGAAGGAATATATAGTTCACTCCGTTTGATGAACCTCACATTTCTTACTGGCTTCTCATTGATCAAAGCTAAACTTTGAAGTGGAAATAACAATTCCTTCCTCCTGTCTCGATTTTCTGGAAGTAAATTCATTTTCTGAAGGTTCTTTCTCTCTCTCTCTGCTCAGCCCCTGCCCTCTTCCAGATGTGTGGAACACTGTCATCCCGGATTCATGAAGGTGGCTCAGGAAGGGAAGTCCATCTGCTGCTATGACTGTCATCCATGTGCAGAAGGAACCATCTCCACCCAGGAAGGTGGGTGGCACTGGAGGAAAGGGGCACACTTTGGGGAAGACCAAATATCCTGACCCTTTTGATGAAAGTGTATTTGATAGGAATTTCTAATTTTTTTTTGTCTCTGTGTGTGTGTGTATGTGTGTGTGTGTGTGTTTCATTTCATAAGAATTTGTATGATTTCTTTCATAGTGAATGTTAATAAATAATCTTTGAGTTTAAATCAGAACCAGGCTGGGATCAATGAGGACTTGGCATTAGAAAGGAGATGACATTTCTTGCTCTTCATCTTATATGGTGGAGAAATTCTGTCATTTTTTCTTGCTGTCTCTGGAGAAATGGAGAACTTCTGATCATTTCCTTTCCTTTCCTTTCCTTTCCTTTCCTTTCCTTTCCTTTCCTTTCCTTTCCTTTCCTTTCCTTTCCTTTCCTTTCCTTTCCTTTCCTTTCCTTTCCTTTCCTTTCCTTTCCTTTCCTTTCCTTTCCTTTCCTTTCCTCCACTAATGCATAAGTAAAAAGCTAGACCTGCTTGTTTAACAGGTCTACCAACAGGTCCAACACTGGACTATTCCTCCCTCCCTCCCTCCCTTTTTTCTTTTAAGAAGTTCCCTGATGAGAGACGAGGGACCTTCTCTATTTTTAAGTGGGTGAAACTGACAACAGTTTCTCCTTCTAGCTGGAGTCACAGGAAGAACAGTAAAACTGAGGCTGGCTTTTCTTCATCAGCCCTCAAGAAAGATGCCCAAGGAGAGGGAAGCCATTGGTGCTTCCTTTTCTGGAATGGATCAGAGAATAAAGAGACAGGGGAATCCACCAGCCAGGGAACTGCTGTCCAGACAGAAGACCTGGCCATCTCCTTGATCAAAGGGGAGAAGGCATTGACATTTGCAAAGGGGAATTTATTAAATCAGCTTCCTTAACAGCCAGTTTACAAATGAAGACTGGAAGCTGAGTTTATTGGAGAAATATCTTCACTCTTAAAAGAATCAGAGCTGGAAGGGGCCACTGAGACCTTGAGTCCAACCTTCTACACCTTCCTGTGCTTCACATAGTCCAGTACAGGAAGTCTCAATTATCATCTCTCCATTGCTTTTTGGTGGGAGAGCTGCAGAGTGTGTTGGATTTCATCTCTAAAAGGTAGTTCACAGAATATGGGATTCAAACAATGCAACCTCTGAAAACAGACACAGCTCTTTCTGGAACCATTTGGCAGAGATTCTCATTCACCTTTGGCACTTGTCCTTATGAATTACAATACTCAAAATTCCTAACCATTGCTGCATACTACCTTTCTCCACATACATTCATGTACACCATCACAGGTTTCGCTCCAACTATGCATCTGATGGAAGAGCATGCTTTACAGTAGATGTTAATCTTGCTATTTTCAGATGCTGAAAAATGCACCAGATGTCCATCAGATCAGCATCCAAACATCCATCGAGATGACTGTATACCAAAGATTGAAACTTTCCTATCCTATCAAGAAAATTTGGGGATCATCTTAGCTTCCCTTGCCTTGTTCCTGTCTTTTGTAACAGGCTTAATTTTGGGAATCTTCATTAAATTCCAAGAAACTCCCATAGTCAAAGCCAACAATCGGGATCTCTCCTACATCCTCCTCGTCTCCCTCCTGCTTTCCTTCTTGACCTCATTCCTATTTATTGGCCAGCCAAGGAGAGCCACTTGCCTTCTCCAACAACCAGCATTCAGCAACATCTTCTCAGTTGCTATTTCTACTGTCTTGGCCAAAACAGTCATGGTGGTGTTAGCATTCTTGGCCACAAAACCAGGGAATAAAATACAGAGGTGGCTGGGAAAGAGCCTGGCCAATTCTATCATCCTTTTTTGCTCTTGTCTCCAAGTTGTCCTTTGCAGCATCTGGTTGGTCTCTTCTCCCCCATTCCCTGATTCTGACATGTATTCACAATCTGGGGAGATCATCCTGCAATGTAATGTAGGCTCTGTTTCCATCTTCTACCTTGCCCTTGGCTACATGGGCTTCCTGTCTGTCATCTGCTTCACAGTGGCTTTCCTGGCCAGGAACCTGCCTGGGGCCTTCAATGAAGCCAAGCTGATCACCTTCAGCATACTGGTCTTCTGCAGTGTCTGGGTGTCCTTTGTATCCACCTACCTGAGCACCAAAGGGAAGTATATGGTGGCCGTGCAGATCTTCTCCATCTTGGCATCCAGTGCTGGCCTGCTGGGATTCATTTTCCTCCCCAAATGTTACATTATTTTCCTAAGACCAGATCTGAATACAAAAGAACATTTGCTATCAAAATAAAATAGAAAGTGACTTTTGGTAGGTGTATTCCTCAGAAACCAGTTAATTATTTCCAAAAGACTATTTGGTATTTTAATATTTTTTAAAAACCATGCACACACATGAATCCTGTTTTGTTTTTATTTTTGTTTGCATCACAATAAAAATAATCACCACTTTTTAATAAATATATTTGCTGTTTTTTCTCTGCTATTTGAGTATTTAGAAAAGTGTGCAACATGAGTGAGTGCTCTAGGTGAGTGGAAGAGAATTTTGCCAAGGGACTTTTGAAGTGGAGAACAAAATTACATTGAAGAGCAAATTGTTTTATAGACAGGATAGAGACAAAGCCACACATAAATGTGTGTTTTTGTGTTTGTGTGTGGGTTGTAGGGGATTTACACTCCCTCTTTATAGAGTTATGCAAAGTAGACTGTATATTTCTCTGTCCACTTACTGGTACTATATATTATTTGTTTTTCTCTTTTTTTAGTTGTTTATTTTTTACATCATTAATTTAAAAACTCAGAAATGTAAAACAGATCCATGTATATGCAAATGTTAAGACTCACTGTGCCTCTCAATCAATCTGCTGTCCATTTTGCATAGAATTTGGTGAAGAGAAAACACCAGCCTCCTCATAAGTTACCCACAGTTTCTGATTGTAAGTGCCTGCAGAGAATGTAAACAAGAAACTGTCATCAATAGATGGAGAAAGATAAGAGGAAATCCAAATCTCGTTTTTTGGAAAGTCAATGCTTCCAGAGATCCTGAATAGTTTGAGATCTAAGCAGGTATACATTCTGATGAGCATGAAACTGAGCAAACTCAGGGAGGCAGTGAAGGACAGAAAGGCCTGGCGCAATATGGTTCATGGGGTCACGAAGAGTCGGACACGACTTAACGACTGAACAACAACAACATACATTCTGAACTACCATTTTTGCTCTCCACACACTATTGTGGAAAGCCACAACTGAGTAACTAGGCAGAATGTCTGAAGGCTCCAGGGCTGACTAGTAATGTCTTTGGACTTGTGGCTACTGTCCTTCTGAAAGATATAGAACTGTCTTCTAGGAAAGACTCAAAAAGGAAGCCAGTGACCAGTTAGAGCATCCTATCCTATCCTATCCTATCCTATCCTATCCTATCCTATCCTATCCTATCCTATCCTATCCTTTTTTTTTTTTGATAGACATACTGAAACCATGACCATGACCTCCCAGGCTAATCATCTTGAAAGATCAAAGCAATTTTTTCATGTAGCGATCAGCTTGATAGAAGGGTGTTGGGGGGGTGAAGGCTTGGTCCCTTTGAATCACTGTTGACTCCTGGTGATTGGCTGGAAAAATCCCTGGATTTTTCTTGGCAAGATTTTGGAAGTGGTTTGCCCTTGCCTTCTTCCTTGAGCTGAGAGAGAGTGATTGGCTTAAGGTCACCCAGCTGGCTTTGTGCCTAAGGTGGGACTAGAAGTCAGTGCTTCCTGGTTTTCAGCCTGGTGCCTTAACCACTAAACCAAACTGGCTCTCTGGGTATAAGTGTGCTGAGCATTAAAGCTTGCTTGTGTTTTATCTGCTGAATGTGTTCCACTTCAGTATGCCTATAACTCAAAGTGGTCCAAAAAGTGCTGCTTGTATACAGATGTATGAAATGTAACTTGCCCCCCTTCCAGCTTTCCTCAAAGGCAACATCACATCACATCACATCACATCACATCATTCTATGACTTACCCATAAGCCTTTGTGGAAGGGCTCAAACTGAAATTGTACAGCTCAAATCCATGAGCATTCGTTGCAGAGAAGATTCCACTGATCAGATGGTCTCCTGTCCTGTGTTGACTGAATGGGTCTACTGCATCTCTCTCCAAAGTCAAGAAGCACCTGGTGCAGAGTATGCCATAGGCTGCCTGGGGCAACAAAAGCTGCATGAGAAGAATAAGCAGCAGGTCCATTTCTGGTTTTAACTGAATGAACCCCCCGCCTTGTATCCGATCTTAGAATTAGGAGAGGAGAAGAGTTTGGAGAACTGGAAAGTGGATTGCAGCAAGACAGGGTTTGGATGGCTTTTCTAATATAATATTAAGGCCAGAGAGGACTTCCCAAATGACGGAGTCATGGGCCAACACACCAGCAGAGCTTCCACTCAGTCCAGCTTCCCAGGGGCCCAAGACAATTAATGCACCAACTTTCCTGATGCTGCCCTGAGTCTGTTGAAGTCTTTCAGAGAATTTCTAGGGGAAAGAAGAATGACTTTGAACATGAAGGCAAGAAAGAAATCACTATCATTCTAATCATTATATGGAGAAGTAGGATCTTTGCAAAATCCACCTGGGGCCCAGCTGGAGAACTACTGAGATAACTCAATGTAACGGATTTCCAGAAAGCTTTCAAGATGAAATTGTTTGAAGCTGGGGCTTTGGGGCTGGGGCATGTATTAACTTCCTTGGCTGATTTCATACTGCTGTTATTATGAGTGACAGTTTTATGTAGTGATGTTGTGGTTCTGATGTCATGAAGTCACTGTTAGTTTCCTCTTACTGTGGACATTTGAATGCTGTGGTGCTGATGTTGTTTTAGACTTATTGTGCATGCTTTATTATTCATACCTTTATGTAATAGAGTGGATGTTTTCCCTTTGACGCAAGTTGCCATGCCTCTGTATGGAGCTGATGGTATATAAATCAAATAAATATACATGCATACATACATCTGACATGCCCCTCTTTCCCTGGGAAGAGTCAAAGAAAAGAGAAGCCTCCAGAAAACCTCTCCCTTGCTGTATAACCTCAGACAGAGATGCTCAACATGAGAGACCTAGAGGATTCATCTTTGTGGTTCTCTTTGTAAGGTTTACCCCGTTCATCTCAGAGGAACTCTTGTGACACGTGTGTTCAGCAAAGTTTACTCAAGCATAACATAAGTAAGTACAGACAAAGCCAGAATTGGCTTGGCACATCTTACAGCCCAATTTATAGTTCCCCCGTTCCCACGCTTAGCCCCTGTTGCTTGGTTACAGATTACCTGCAGTAATCCCCCCCTTCACTCAAATGGCAGATTCAGTCCAGTTCTTTTGTGTTCTTGATTGCTTTTTATTGATAGCACAGTTGTTGTCTTCGTTGGGTCTTTCTGTTGCATACAAAGCCGGGAGTTCTCAATCACATGCTGATTGCTTTGCCTCTGAGCCACTGCTCTCCCCTTTGTCTGCAGCGCCCGAGGCAAATTGGCATTGACACAAAATATCCACTTGTGGTTTAGTTAAACGGCACCAGCTGGTCCATTAATCAGTTCGTGGTTTCTCACTTCCCCTTTTTCTCTACTGGCGCTCGGGTGGTGAAACTGACTAAGCACGGCTGGGCAAGTCCCTAGCTGTGCCGTGCCGGCTGAATCTGACACTCCTGCTGATCCAAGAGGTCAAGAAGTCTATCTGCACCCCTCTGCCAAAATTAAAATCTGAGCTGGAATATTCGATGCTGGGTCTTAAATATCTTCTTTCTGTAAGTGTCTACTACAAATCACAGTGGTGAAGAAATGAAATGGGTGTCATGGTATCACGATACAATCCCCAGCCCTTTCTACTTGAATCTCAAAGAAAGACATGGGTTTGATGGTGGTATCATGAGAAACATTTTGCCACTTTGCTCCCTTGCCTCTCTCCCATGTATCTGCAGGGGTAGGAGGCAGGGGCAAGTTATGAAAGATGCATCCTAGTGCTGAGACACAAATTCCAATCCTTACATATTGTCAGGTGATGGTAAGAACAAAAGAGTGGAGTTTAGATCATTGCACATTTTGTCACTTTGGCCTCATTGTGGTTAGGAATGGTTTGTCCCTTCCAGAAATCTTGGGTGGGCTGCTCTAGGAATGACAGACTGAGGAGCAATCACCTACTAAGTTTAGACAAGAGACCTTTGTTTTGTCTGATATGTTTGGTGATGGCTGTACCTTGAGGACTTCAGGCCCTTCAGAGGCTGCTGAATTACAACTTCCAGTCTCTCTGATCACTGGGCAGGCTGCCTGGGAACTATCAGAATTATGGTTCAGCAGCCTCTGTACAGCCACAGGCTGCCCCCTCCCACTCTGAAGAAACATTGAATGTTTCTGTTCTACATCAAGGAAGACACATGACTTCCAGGTCAAATCTTTCCTTCTGTTCCTTGATTATCCAAATGGAGGTCCAGCATCCACCTGAAATCTGTACAGCCACAGACAGTATTTCACAGGTGCAGGAAGGGCTTGAGCTGCTGAATTCAATGGGATAAGTCTTCCTGTGTCCTAACAGGGTTGTTCAAAGCTACCAGTTCACCCTCTCCAACAAAATGAGCAGGACATTTCCAAAGCACAGCTTGCGCTTAATTAAGAAATTCTTCCCAGCATGACGCTCTCTGCAAGTCTCATGTAGCAATTTTTCTGGCTGCTTGATCCCTCTGGGATCTCCTCCCTCCTGGCCAGTTCAGTCTGATTCTCCTCTGTTCTGCCTTCAACCTGAATCCTCCCTGCAATTCACTGGCTGGTTTTCCAGCTGGTGAAGCTGGGCAGCCTCTTTCCCTGCCAAATGGCCAAGGGAGCCGACTGACCCTCCTGGACGGTTGGTGCACCCCAAGCTGCCCTCAATCCCATTGTGAGTTATGTGGGTGGAATCCCAGCTGGCCACAGTGGAGTAGGGAGAACAGCCTTGAGGTTTCTCCCCTTCAACTCTTCATTACTCATGAGTAATTTTTCTGGTTTAAATGAAAGCTTTGGGTCTGGATCCCTTTGTCTCCTTAGGCTACCTTGTTCTAGGCCATGCCTTCTCCTTCAACTTCTTCCTTTTCCTAGCCATTGCTTCAGGGTGAATTCCTCCTCCTCCACTCCATTTCACTCCATTTTTTTTTTTCAGGCTTCCCCATGAGCTCTCCAACTTGAAGCTAATGAGTGGATTCCTGAAAGCAGTGGCTTTTCTCTGATATGAATCCTGGCTCAGTTGGGAATCCACAACTGGCTTATTCAGGAGAGCCAACTCTGGTTTAATGAAACAATGGATCCAATCTATATCTTTTAAGGGAAAGTGGGAATTACAGGTTCTTTACAGATTTCCCAGCAGCAAAGTTGGCTGGAGTCTCCTTAGGCTTGGCTGGAAAAATCAGCCTCCAAGCCTGCATATGGATGAAAATGAGAGAGTGAGCCTAGGGCCCAGAAAGATCCTGCTCAGCTGAGATTTTGGGGAGTCCCTGCTGATTCATCAGAGCAGACAAAATGGGTGCAGAAGGGCTCTGTTTTCTGATCCCACAGAACTAATCCAGGGAATTTTCTATGTTCATGTGATCCAAGAAAGAATCATCTCATCTTCTGTGATGCAGCAGAGACACACCATATTGGTTGAGGGATTCTGGGAGGGCCCCGGATTGGGAGAGGCATGAAAGTCCCACATCTGTTCCTTGTTTCTGCCTTCTCTTGGTGTTTCTGCAGGACATTGCTTGTCATCAGAAGAAGGAGCAGCTGCTGGGAATGGACTCAACTGGGTCATTATCCTTGATTGCCCCCCAGGGATGCAGCTGTGCTTGGAGCCACCTGAAGACCAGGAGATGCTCTTTGGCCCTGCCATTATCCCAGCCACAGCAGCTGATTTCTCTTCCTGCTGATGCTTGACTCTTCCTTTTGACTAAGATTGTCTCTGAGCCCTCCAAAGGCACAAATGTTGAATTCAACAACTGCGTGAAACAGGAATTCCTTTTTGTGCTCCTGGGAAGGAAGACTGAGCTTTAGGGCCTCTGGCAGTCAGGGGATGTAAGACAGGCTCAGCCTGTCTGTGGTTTACTGGAATTCCCTTGGGATTTAGAGCCACAGCGAAGCCTCGTTAGTATCGGGAAAGATTAAATTACTGATCTGAAGGAGAAATTATGTCCTTTTAGAATCCACCAGACAAAACCATTTGTTTTGCACAATACTTCTTCATATATGAATGATTGCCCTGTTTTGGGCCCTGAGACTAAGCAGGTCAGGCTATTTGGACATGATGGGAGGCAATCAGGAAATATCAGAACTTTAGCCTAGGCTGAAAGTTTGAGAAAAGTCTCCTAGATTTTTCCCTCTGGCCAAGAATGCTACATGGGTGGGTCAGCTTGACCTGTGCTGGTTGACGACTGCAATAAAGTTACTGTATTGGGTCACCTTGACCCAGAGGAAGTGTTTATGATCTGGAAAGTAAGAGAGATCAGGCCAGGATATTATTTGGACAGGATGGGAGACAATCAGAAAATATCAGAACTTTAGGCTAGGCTGGAGTGTTGGAAGAAATCTCCTAGTGACCTTGGTGATTTTCTCCAATATGTCTGTTAGCAGAGTGATGTTTGGAAGTCTAGAAAGACAGGGATCCTTGGATTTCAAGTTTAAGATCAACCAGAATGCCACTGCAGAGATGGAAGTGCTGAACAAGGTGGGGAAAAGGCTTCATTCCACTCTTTGTGAATAAGATTCCAGTGTTGGGACAGGGACAGGATGTCATCTGGGTTCTCCAAGAGAGGCAACATCTTCTTTCCTTAGATGTTCTGGTGTCTATGAGAAATATATCCTTAACTATTCCAGTTAACTGTTTATCAATCTTCTGCAAGGGAGCGAGATTTAAATCATGGAGCAACATGATTCATTTCACCAAAGCAAAGAATCCATCCAACTTTCCCTTGAGTGTGTACATTGACAATTTAAACTAAAAGTTGTAGTGTGGGAAAATTAGGAGAGAAGATAAATAGGGAAACAACATTCAGCCGGATCAGTTTGATGAGCTCCAAGTTTTTTATAGGTTTCAAATTTAGCAAAGCTGGAGATCCCCAAGCCTTTACTCTTTGACCTCTTTCAGGAAATGCAATAACTCATTTTCTGGATGTTCTTCTTCTCTCTGCTCAGCCCCTGCCCCCTTCCAGGTGTGTGGAAAGCTGTGGGCCTGGATTCAGGAAGGTGGCTCAGGAAGGGAGGCCCATCTGCTGCTATGACTTTCTTCCTTGTGCAGAAGGAACCATCTCCACCATGGAAGGTGGATGACTCGAGAGGAAAGGGGCAGGCTTTGGGAAAGACCACATACACTGACATTTTCAAAGAAAGGGTGTTTTGATTGACATTTCTAAGTTTTGCTTTTTAAAAACTACCAGGGAGATGGCATTCCTGGTTGTTCCTCTTTGCAAACATCTTTCATTCTTCAAATTGCTAATCACCCTATTTCAACGAAGAGTGAGAGTTTCCAGGATTCCAGACATAATGACCTTGGGTGGGTCTTTGGAAGACGATTGATCTGGTCTTCTTGCAAGGGTCCCTGTCTGGATGGAACTAATTCTATGGGAAGCCAAAGTTCATGGCTCCAGATTTCCTGAGAAGTCAAGAGGCAGACAACCATCTAGGATGCTTCCAGAGTCCAAAGACTTCTCTCTCTGCCTCTTTGTTTTCTACTCTTCATTACCATGTTCAGAAAATCCAGATTATAGCACTCCCAAAACTGAGTCCCTACACTGAATCAGAATCACAGACCTGATGGACTGATGGTCCTTCCAGGCTCTGGATTACCTCCTGAAGGGGGCTGAGGCAGGAGAAATCATGACCCAGGGCTGAGCCACACTTCCTTCTTCTCTTGATTGGAAGTGATGATCCACTAACTGCTGAGAAGAGAAATGTATGATCACATCCTCAACCCACTCCAGCCCAGCCACCAGTGAAATGGGGAACATCTGGCCCTCTTACTGTTTCTCTTTGTTCCCTGGTCCACTCAGACATAGGTTGAAGGCTCAGGGTGGTTGTTTTTCCAAATAGGTTCAGCAGTGGAATGGTAGAGGTGAGATCTTTCTTTCTTTCACTGATGAACCAGTGGCGCCAACAACAACAACACAGTCAAATGAAGGAGAGTCCTCCCAGTTTTCCCTTCTAGCTGGAATAAAAGTAAAAAGTGTGACACTCGAGTGGGTTTTTTTCATCAGGCACCAAAAAATGTGATCAAGGAAAAGGAAGAGGATAATCGTTGCTGTCCAGGCATGGGTGGGAGGGGAAGAGAGGGAGGGGGAGCTACCAACCAGGGTAACAACTGACCAGACAGAAAAACTGCCCTTTTAAAGGACTAAATCTGGAAATGTGTTTTGTAAAACTGGCTTCAATCATTCCCTCTCTGTAATGGGAGACAAGGAGCTGAGGTCATTGGAGAACAAAATACCCCTTTACAAGGATCAGAGCTGGAAGAGGCCATGAGTCCAATTGTCTGCTGATTTCAGGAACACAAATTAAAGCATCCTCAAGGGATGGCAGCCCAGTCTCCCTTGGAACAGGGGAGGGGAGACCCCATTTTACACCATCTCCAGATTCACCCAAAATATGCATTTAATGGGAGATCTTACTCTTGCTCTTTTCAGATGCAGAAAAATGCACCACATGTCCAGAAGATCAACATCCAAACTTCTATCGAGATCACTGTATCCCCAAGATTAAAACCTTCCTTTCTTATCAAGAAAATCTGGGGATCATCCTGGCTTCCATTGCCTTGTTCCTGTCTTTAACCACAAGCTTTGCCTTAGAAATCTTCATTAAATTCCAAGACACTCCAATCATCAAAGCCAACAATCGGGATCTCTCCTACATTCTCCTCATCTCCCTCCTGCTTTTCTTCTTGACCTCCTTCCTCTTCCTTGGCCAGCCAAGGAGAGCCACCTGCATTCTCTGACAAACAGCCTTCAGCATCATTTTCTCAGCTGCCATTTCTTCAGTCTTGGCCAAAACAATCACAGTGGTGTTAGTGTTCTGGGCCACAAAACCAGGGAATATAGTACAGAGATGGTTGGGGAAGAGCTTGGCCAACTCCATCACCCTTTCTTGCTCTGGTGTCCAATTTGTCATTTGTAGCATCTGGTTGGGAACTTCTCCCCCATTCCCTGACTCCAACATGCATTCCCAGTCTGGAGAGATCATCGTGCAATGCAGTGAAGGGTCCCTTGCCATCTCTCATGTTGCTCTTGCCTACATGGGCTTCCTGGCTGCCATGTGCCTCATGGTGGCTTTCTTAGCCAGGAACCTGCCTGGGGCCTTCAATGAAGCCAAGCTGATCACCTTCAGCATGCTGGTCTTTTGTAGAGTCTGGGTCTCCTTTGTGCCCTCCTACGTGAGCATCAAGGGAAAGTACATGGTGGCCATGCAAGTCTTCTCCATCTTGGCCTCCGGTGTTGCCTGCTGGGCTTCATCTTTTTCCCCAAGTGCTACATTATTTTTCTAAGACCAGATCTGAATACGAAAGAATATTTGATGTCAAAATAAATAGTAAAGTGTATTTTGGGTAGGTGATTCCCAGAAAGGTCAGTTAATAAGTCTAACAGCATTTGACACTTTCAAGTTTTTTTTAAAAATTTAAAAAGAAAAAAAGGCCAAGTTCTATTTTTTCAACTCTATCATTCCAACTCTATCATTTCTTTCAATGATAGAAATGGACTACCACTGTTTTATAAATGTGATTTCCCCTTTTCTCTTTCCTACTGATTATATAGAAAAGTGTATGGTTGTGTATGAATGCTTTGGGGGAGTGTAGGAGAATTTTCCCAAAGAGAGACCAGGACACAAATACCATGAAGCACAAATGATTTTGTTGATAGCAATAGAAAAAAATATGGGGCCTAAAGTGGGGTGGAGCCCCTCCTTATAGTCTTATATAAATTGGAGCATTTATAGGATGATAGCGTACAGAAGCAAGTTATTGGAACTGATATAGGCAACAAATATTTGATTGAATTTAGAACATCAATATCTAGTGAGGTTGATGAGGCGACTGATTGATTATGTGCCATAATGTTGTAGTCAATTCTTAGCGAACACACAGGTAGATGTTCTCCTGTGTCAGTTTCGGTCAGCACGAGGTTTCAGGGAAGCACGGGGCTGCAGGGAAGCTCGCAACCAGACCACGCGGAATCCACCGGCGGTAGCTAGCGGGGAAAAGAGGAACCGAAAGCGCCGCTAATTAACGAGCCACCTGCGGCCAGCTAAACAGGAAAACCGCAGCGGAAGCTTTTAATTACGAACTGATAACGGCGCGAGCAAGCAAGGAACGGGGCCGCAGGGCAGCGAAACAAGATCGCAACGCAGCACAGAACCTGCGGTCTGCACGTAGCAGGGAGGGGCCAACCCAGCCGGAGGGGGACTGGCAATCAAGGACAATGGACTCTGACCGACCCTGCCATCATGAACGATCAGGGGGGACATTGGGGGGCCTAATAGCCCACAGCCGCAACGCGATCACGAGGCGGGAAAAAGCGCGGGAAGGGGAATATAACAAGTGATGCAATTGTACCAAGCCAGTCCTGGCTTTGCTTGTGACTACTACGTTACGCATGAGTAAACCTTCTTTGTGAACCACACGTGTCACGAGAGTTTCTCTGTCGAACGGGGCAAATCTCACATAAAGCCAGGACTCACCGTCAGCGCTACCCGGTACCACCGAGGAGCGTTTTCTTTCTCAATACAGGCATGACCAGCGACGAGGAATCCGTGGGTCAGCTGGAGCGCGAGGGATCCAGGCTCGCGGAAGGGCGGTCGGAGCCGCCCGGGAGCGACGGGGCAGCGGCCAGGGCCGGGCGCACTCCATCCGAGCGGTGGTCGATGGGCGTGAATCAAGGACCAGACGATTCGGGCGTTACGATGACCCGGGGTTCGGGATTCCGGAACCGTGAGTGGAGCGAGAAATTCGCCCGACTAGAGGAGAGAGTCGAGCGACGCCTAGACGCCGTGGAGGCGATGCTCCAGACCCTACTACAGAGAGTGGGGCCACCGGCGGTGAACGAGGAGGCGAGCGACAGGGGGGGCGGTCCGACACCCCCGCCGGCACCACCCACGGCGCCCCGGTCGGAGGACCAACGGGTGGCAGACGCCCTGAGACTTCGAGGTATCACTGGGAAGTTCTCAGGGGACCCCGAACAGCTGCCGCACTTTCTGACGCACGTCAGGGGGTTCATGCAGAGGGGTGGTCACCTATTCGCTAGAGACGAGGACAGGGTATCCTACGTGGCCGAGCTGCTAGATGGCCAAGCCGCCAGCTGGGTGATCGGGCTGTACGATGCCAACGCGGCGGAACTACGGAGTTTCCCGGACTTCATGCAGGCGCTCCGGGACAGATTCGAGGACACATTGAGCGCCAAGCGGGCAGAGGACGACATCCTACAATTCAGGCAGCGGGGCAAATCGGTATCGGAATATGCCATGGAGTTCCGGAGGTTGGCCGAGAAGCTCGCGGACTGGCCGGAGTCCCTGAAGGTGAAGTATTTTAAGAGGGGACTCAACCCAGAGATCCTGGAACGGGCACTGGGGCGGGACGACCCGGCCACAGTGAAGGATTGGATCTGGCTGGCCGGAGCGGCGGAATCGGCGTGGCGGCAGATCCAACAGAGCACAAGACGACGGGACCAGACGAGGGACCGGCCGAGGGAGAGGACCCCCGAGGAGAGACGGAGCGGTCGACGGCAGTCCACCGGGAGGTGAGAGGCGACCAGAGCCCCGAATCTGTGCTTCCGATGCGGAGGCAGAGGCCACCGAGCGGCGCAGTGCCCGACGGAGCGGGAAGGCGCCCCACCACGGCCCGAAGTCAAAACCCCGCGTGCGAACGGGAAAAGGACCGGTGACCGACCGCGGAAGGGGGCAGTGGCGGCGGTGACCGAGAAAGGACACAGGGGGTGGTCGACCCCGGAGACAGCATCCTCCGGAGAGGACTCGGAGCCGGCGGGAAACGAGGCGCGCTCGCACTGAACGGCGTCCCAGTGCGAGCAGGGGAGTCGAGGCGCGCGGACCCAATAGGAGACGAGGACTGCCCACCGTTCCGGGTGAGGATACACGTCCGGGGGTGAGATCCGGAGGGGAGGCGCAGCTACGGGCGCTACTGGACTCGGGCTGCACCCACTGCTTGATGCACCCAGCGGTGGTCTCGGGGCTCGGGCTACAGCTGAGGCGCCTCCGGGAGCCCATTTCATTCAGCCAGTTAGATGGCACGCTGGCAGGGGGGGGGCCAGCTCAGTATTACACCGAGCCGGTCCAGATGACGATCGGGAGTCACCGGGAAGAACTGAGGTTCGTGGTGGTCCCGGTGGCCGACTACGCGGTGGTACTCGGCTTGGCGTGGCTGCGGCGGCGGAACCCACGAGTCGACTGGACGGCGGAGGCAGTGCGGTTCGGGGTCGACAGACCGGCGAGGGGCGAGAGCAGAGGGGACCGAGCCGTGGAGACGGAGGCAGCCGCAACCACCGGCGGACAAGCGGAGGGTCCGGGACACCGGGAGACGGGGCGAGAGCAGATGGGGCCCGAGACCCGGGCGGCAACAGCAACAGCAGCAGCAGCAGCAGCGCCGGGACCCCGGAGAACCGCCACGATCCCGAGGCGAGGGGAGGCAGTGGCGACTGGCGAGGCAACCGCAAAGCGAGGGGCCGGACCCGGGGAACCCCCGACGGGCGGCGGAATCCCGAGGCAGTATCGAGACCTGGCGGCAGCGTTCGGGGAGAAGGAGTCTGACCAGCTCCCACCACACCGGCCCAGTGATTGCGCCATCGAGCTAGAGCCAGGAGCGACCCTGCCTAAGCCAAAAATGTACTCCCTGTCGAGGAGGGAGATGGGAGCCCTGCGCGAGTTCATAGACAAGAACCTAGCACGGGGATTCATCCAACCCGCGAAGTCACCATTAGCGGCCCCGGTGTTATTCCGGGAGAAGAAGGACGGCTCGCTCCGTATGTGCGTAGACTACCGGGGGCTGAACGCAATCAGCACGGAGTACAAATACCCCCTCACCCTGATGAAGGACTTGATGTCGCATCTGTCGAAGGGGAGGGTGTTCACAAAACTGGACTTGCGCGAAGCCTACTTCAGAGTTAGGATCCGCGCAAAAGATGAGTGGAAGACGGCGTTCAACACCCCGCTCGGAAGCTACCAGTTTTCCGTGATGCCGTTCGGATTAAAAGGGGCCCCGGGGGTATTTATGCAGCTAATTAATGAGGTGCTGCACGACCTACTCTACCGGGGCGTCCTGGTCTACCTGGACGACATCCTCATCTACACCGAGACCCTGGCGGAGCACGTGAGCCTGGTGCGCACGGTGCTCCAGAGACTGCTGAAGGCACAGCTGTAGGCAAAGCTCTCGAAATGCGAGTTCCATCGAGAGCAACTAGACTACCTCGGCTACCGAATATCCAGCCGGGGAATTGAGATGGACCCGGCGAAAGTAAGGGATGTCCTGGGCTGGGAAGCGCCGCGAACCCGGAGGCAACTCCAAAGCTTCCTAGGGTTTGCGAACTTCTATCGTCAGTTCATCCCGAACTTCGCCCAAATCGCCCTTCCCCTAACCGACCTGCTAAAACCCAAGGGCACTGGGAAACCCCCAAGCCCAGCATGGCACTCGCGTGGACTGCAGAATGCCAGGGGGCGTTTGAGGAACTAAAACAGCGGTTCACCGCGGAGCCGATCCTGCGCCATCCCGACCCAGACCGGCGGTTTATAATCCAAGTGGATGCATCAGACGTGGCAACGGGAGCAGTCCTGCTCCAACCCAGCCCGGAGGGGGCCATCCACCCGTGCGCCTACGCCTCCCGCAAATTCACCGAGACGGAGAGGAGGTGGATGGTGTGGGAGAAAGAGGCGTACGCGGTCAAGTGGGCGCTGGCCACGTGGAGGCATCTACTGGAGGGGGCAACTGAACCGTTCGAGGTGTGGACGGACCATAAGAACCTCGAGGCCCTGAAGACCCCGCGTAAGCTATCCCCCAAACAGGCACGGTGGTCCCAATACTTCGGGAGGTTCAGGTTCACACTGAAACACATCCCCGGGAAGCGCAACTTCTTAGTGGATGGACTGTCTCGCATGCCCCAACACGCCAGCCTACGGGAGGAGATCGTGGACTCCGTCATCCCCGCCAGCAGGCTGGCTGCAAAGGCGGTGACCCGAAGCCAGACCAAGTGGGAGCGACGGGACGCGGCGTCTGAAGTAAGGCAAGGGTTCGCGGAGGCAGCGGAGCGGGACGGTTGGCTCAAGCAGAACTGAGAGGCGCTAACCGGCCAAGAGGGGTTGTGGTGGCACGAAGGAAAGCTGTACGTGCCCGAGGGTTGCCGACGGGAGGTCATGGAGAGAGCCCACGACAGCCGGAGCGCGGGGCATTACGGCTTCGTAAAGACACTCCACTTAATCCGGCGGCAGTTTTGGTGGCCCACGCTCCGGAAGGACGTGGAGGCGTACTCGGGGGGGTTGCCCGGTGTGCGCAACAGCGAAAGGAGCCAAAGGCAAACCTAGAGGCCTACTCCAGCCGGTAGCGGAACCCGACGGCCCTTGGCAAGAGGTCGCCATGGACTTCATAGTGGAGCTCCCGGAGAGTAAGGGGAAGACCGCCATTTGGGTGGTCACGGACTTATTCTCCAAACAAGCGCACTTTGTAGCGTGCCGGCGAGTCCCCACGGCCGAGGGGCTGGCGAAACTGTTCGTGCAACATGTCTACCGACTCCACGGCGCACCTCGACGTATCGTCAGCGATCGGGGCGGCAACTTCATCGCGCGGTTCTGGCGGGAGTTCCTGAAGCGGGTGGGGACGAAACAAGCCCTATCCTCCGCGGCGCACCCGCAGACGGACGGAGCCACGGAACGCCTGAACGGGGGGCTCGAACAGTACCTGCGCTGCTACGTGGGGCACCAACAGGACGATTGGGCGGAGCTACTACCATTCGCGGAGGTGGCATACAACAACGCCGTCCACAAGAGCACCGGGTTCTCTCCGTTCAAAGTAGCCACCGGGAGAGAATTCGTCCCCATGCCGGAGCTGCCTCAGCCGGAATCCCAGATCAACTCCCTGGACGCCTGGTTCGCCCAAATCGACGAGACCCGGCGAGCGGCGCACGCGGCATTGCAAAGAGCCAAAGCCGACTACAAGAAGCACGCGGACCGCAAGAGGCTCCCCGAGGAAAAGTGGAAAGTGGGGGACCAGGTGTATCTGTCAACCAAAAACCTAAAGACGCACCAGGCATCGACAAAACTTAGCCCGAGGTTTGTGGGGCCGTTCCCCATTTCGGAGATCATCAATCCGGTGACCGTCAGGCTGACGCTCCCGAAAAGCCTCGGGAAGATCCACCCGGTGTTCCATTGCAGCCTGCTAAAGTTGCACCAGCCGGGGAACGCCTGGCACAAGGCGGAGGGAGTACCACCACCCATCATGGTCGGGGGGGAGCAGCATTTCGAAATCAACCGGATACTGGACGCCCGGAGGCACAAGGGGCAGACCCAGCTCCTAGTGCAATGGAAACATTTCCCCAAGTCCCACAGCGAATGGGTGAGTAAAACCCACATAAGGGCGCCGGACCTAGTGCGGGACTTTTACAGGAAATACCCCGGGAAGCCGAAATAGGACCGAGGGGGGGAGTTGTCGTCAGGGGGGCGGCATGTCAGGTTCGGTCAGCACGAGGTTTCAGGGAAGCACGGGGCTGCAGGGAAGCTCGCAACCAGACCACGCGGAATCCACCGGCGGTAGCTAGCGGGGAAAAGAGGAACCGAAAGCGCCGCTAATTAACGAGCCACCTGCGGCCAGCTAAACAGGAAAACCGCAGCGGAAGCTTTTAATTACGAACTGATAACGGCGCGAGCAAGCAAGGAACGGGGCCGCAGGGCAGCGAAACAAGATCGCAACGCAGCACAGAACCTGCGGTCTGCACGTAGCAGGGAGGGGCCAACCCAGCCGGAGGGGGACTGGCAATCAAGGACAATGGACTCTGACCGACCCTGCCATCATGAACGATCAGGGGGGACATTGGGGGGCCTAATAGCCCACAGCCGCAACGCGATCACGAGGCGGGAAAAAGCGCGGGAAGGGGGGAATATAACAAGTGATGCAATTGTACCAAGCCAGTCCTGGCTTTGCTTGTGACTACTACGTTACGCATGAGTAAACCTTCTTTGTGAACCACACGTGTCACGAGAGTTTCTCTGTCGAACGGGGCAAATCTCACACTCCTGGACAACCTGTCCTTAAACTTGTCTTTCGGGCCAGAGTCAGTTACACTGGTTACATGTAAATACAATACAAATACAAATACAATACAAAATACTTTAATGACCAAATATAAAATATATACAAGGAATTTGTCTTCAGTGACGAACAGCAAGATCAACGGTGCGTTTGGATAGCAACAGGAAATTAATAAATAGTAACAATAACACTGCCCCAGTAAAATACCTTTTCCAAAGGGAGAAGCCACTGTCCAGTACATATCAGGTCATATGGTATTTAACAGAGCAATGGCACAAGGAAAAAAACTATTCCGATGTCTAGATGTTTTAACATATGGTGCTCTGTAGCGTCGTACTGAAGGAAGAAGTTGGAACAAAAGTCACAGCACAAACTTTTTTTTTTTTTTTGCTAAAAGACAGAGCGCCTAGTTGGCTTTCAAATTCTCAGAGGAATTCTTTCTCTCATATTGAAGAATTCAGCGATCACTCCGATGCTCCTGCACTCCCAAGTTTATCAATTCATTTTAGAAAAAGAGCATATAAATCCCATGTAGATCTAATGTGAAAGGCAATTTGTAAATCCACTATTGTTGTATTCAGAGGGACAGTGTTGTGTTAATTTCTGTCTCATCTCAGTTGTCATTGAGATGTGAGATCTGGATCCCCATCTGTGGCTGGTCCATCTCTGCACTTGATCCAGAGATATGCTACTGATGTGATAGTTCTTCTCATTGTCCAAATAATTCTGGGTGTGGTTTTAATTTCCTTCCTTCCTTCCTTCCTTCCTTCCTTCCTTCCTTCCTTCCTTCCTTCCTTCCTTCCTTCCTTCCTTCCTTCCTTCCTTCCTTCCTTTCTTTCTTTCTTTCTTTCTTTCTTTCTTTCTTTCTTTCTTTCTTTCTTTCTTTCTTTCTTTCTTTCTTTCTTCCCAAAGGGTTTGCTTGAGATAAACCTCAAGAGAAACAGGAGGCACTTTTTGGCATCCAAACTGCCAGATGAAGTTTCTTGGGTGCTGAAGAGGGCCAGGGGGAAAATCTTCAGCAGGGAGAGTCATGCTGGTGAATTCCCAGTGCAAGGGATTCAATGGCGTTTTAGTCAACTGCCCACACTGGCAGTTTGTGTGTCTGACTTGTGAAGCGAAATAACTCTTCAAATGAAATCATAGAACTGGAAGAGGCTGTTTAGGCCATCAAGACAATTCAATTACCTGAGTAAATTGTGGGATACCCTTGTTGTGTAATTTTTTGCCAAAGACAGGAGCACAACGCTGAGGAGAAGAACCAGATTTATTGCAGTGATCATTGGGTACCTGCTTTCAAGAAAGAGGGACCCTGAACAAGAGAAAAGCATAGAATTTATACACTTTTGAGGTTGAGAGGTGGGAAATCTGAGGGATCTGATTGGAGGATAGGTTTGGATAGGTGTGAAATAGGGGAGAAATGGTTTTTCTATTGTGAGATAAGAACCACAGCAAACCCTTAAGCAGACAGGTGATGGCTCTCCTGTTGCTTCAGCAGGGTAGTATTAAGAGGGCTATTTTTGGCAATGGAACATGGTCGCTCTTGGGTCATGCAATAGCCTGGAGCTAATCCTGTTTTGCTTGAGCAAAGAATGGCAGAAGGAAGTGGAGAAAAGAGATTGCAGGAGAAGCAAGGAGCAGAGAGGCAGGGGGAAGGGGGGGGGAGTAAAGAGTTTGCTGAAGGAGAGGCAGGGGGGAGTGTCCAGCTTTATTTTATTATTTTCCCATCTCACCCTGTTAGCTGGCCTAAGCTAGAATTGATGCCAATAGGCAAACATTTGTTTATTTATACTCAAAGTGATGATCATTTTTGTATACTTGCTGGATTTATTAACTATTGAGGTTTTCTTATCCAGGTGACCTTTCTCATATCATTTAATTAAAGGTGAATATAAAGATGTTGGTAGATGGGATTCTTTAAGTCTCGCCCATTTGGATAGAGTCAGCACTCTCAGTATGAAGATAAGTCCCAGGATACTTCACAGTGTCAAGTCCACAATGTCCAACTCCCAGTTCTGAAGCATTCTCACGCAACCAGGCTTGGTTCAGAAAAATACTTCTTTATTACGTGGTACATGTAGCTTGTAAACAGAACATTGCTAAAACTAAAGCCTTGGGTAAACTTCCCTCTATTTATCCCCCCTCCCCTTCTTGCCTGGGGTCTCGATTCTTCTCCACCTGGTGGTGACCTCTTTGCTTCCTCCCCCTCCTACCCCAGCCCCTTCCTGGCTCTTTGGGCCCCAGCTGCCTTGCCGGCAATCAAGCCAGTCTAAATTGCCCATATATGGTTAAGCTGCTTCCCAGCTCCCATTACAACCATTAACAGCACCCCCCCCCGCCCTTAGTTACAAGTGGCAGAAACAAATCACCCCAACTCCCAACGAATGCAATATAATAGAAAACAACAACAGTTGGGTGATGCAGGTTCTGGCATGCTGCCCCCCCAAAAGAAAAAAAAAGAAAAAAAAGAACCCATCTTCACCACGATGGCCTGGAACCCTAGAATTAAGAAAAAGAGGAACTGGAGTTATGAAGACATACATTCCATAGAATCCAACAAGGTTACCTTGGCTTGTTAGGATAATTTTTATAAAAGTCTAAAAGTAAGTCAGGAGCTTTAACGTGTCTTTTGGAGACCCATTCAGCCAATGATTTAGGGAAATGTTTCCAATGTACCAAATACTGAATGTCTCCTCTGAATTTTCTAGAGTCCAATATTTCCCTGATCTCAAAGTGTTGTTCCCCCTCGATCATAATAGGCTCAGGAGGGGCCACTGATGGCCTCCATTTATCAGATACCTTGTATGGTTTCAATAGTTCACTGTGGAAGACAGGGTTAATCTTCCTGAGGGTTTTGGGGAGTTTCAAGCGTATGAAAACAGGGTTAATTACTCTATCCACCGTGAAAGGTCCTATGTATTTATTATCAAGCTTTCTACATGCTCTGGAAGATTTCAGATTCTTGGTAGATAACCACACTTTGTCCCCCACTTTCCACGGTTCATGTGGGGCTCTCTTCTTATCTGCCTGGGCTTTGTAACTTTCTCTAGCTTTTGCAATAGCTTTTTCAGTGATTGGCCACAATTGCCTTATCCTGTTACCCCATTCATCCACTGTTTTAACCCCTGTTTGAGCGTGGGGAAGTTCAGGTATAGGTACAAAGTCTTGACCTGATACAATTTGGAAAGTTGATAGCCCAGTACTATCGTGGACAGCATTATTGTAAGCCACTTCAGCATAAGGTAATAATTCCACCCAATTGTCCTGTCGATGGTTTATGAAACATCGCAAATATTGTTCCAACCCCGCATCCCTCCTCTCTGTCGCTCCGTCCATCTGAGGATGAAAGGAAGAGCTCATTGCTTGCTTGGACCCCAAAAGGGTTAAAAATGCCTTCCAGAATTTAGAGGAGAACTGGACCCCCCGATCGCTGATCACTCTTTCAGGACAACTGTGTAATCTGTATATGTGTTGGATAAACAAGGCAGCTAGTTCAGGCGCTGAGGGGATGGCTTTGCACTGGATGAAGTGAGTTTGTTTAGAGAAGAGATCAGTAACAGTCCAAATCACAGTCATTTTCCTGCTCTCTGTCAGGCCTACAATAAAATCTATGCTTATTTCTTTCCATGGTTTTTCAGGGCAGGCCACAGGTTGTAATAACCCACGTGGTTTCCCCCCTTGCCTTTTGGCCATAGCACATACAGGACAGGTATTTACATATTCCGCCACATCCCTTCTGAGAGAAGGCCACCAAAATTGCCTGCGTAGTAGATTTAAAGTTTTGAGAAAGCCAAAATGTCCTGCTCTTTTATCATCATGGCACCTTTGTAGTACCATTTTGCAAGCCTCCTGGGGCACATACAGTCTATCTGCTTTCCACCATGCCCCCTCCCTCTGGGTAGTTCTTCCTTATTCTCCTGGAACCACTCATCCTGTTCCAGGAAGCGATTTAAGTCCATTAATAACTCTGACTTGAGGAGGGGTTTGGTGGCATGACTGTATGATCTGGTGACTGCAGCTGCCAGTTCTGCCTCCCGCCGGTTGGGGATTACAGCTGACACCACCTTCTCCCATTGGCTATTGTTCTGGGGCAGCCTGGAAAGAGCATCTGCCAAGAAATTCCACCCTTCCGGGATGTATTTTAAAGTGAAATTAAATCTGTTGAAGAATTGCGCCCATCTTATTTGTTTAGGTGACAACTTTCAGGGTGATGTCAATGCTTCTAAGTTCTTATGGTCTGTCCAAACCTCAAAAGTTTCCTCCGCGACTTCCAGCAAATGTCCCCAATTTGTTAAAGCCCATTTCACTGCGAAAGCCTCCTTTTCCCACACTAGCCACCTCCTTACAGTTTCAGTGAACTTTCTAGATAAGTAAGCACATGGTTTTAACACTCTTTCCCCATCCTTTTGTAAGAGGACTGCACCAGTTGCTACATCTGAGGCATCGGCCTGAATAACAAAAGGCTTTGCTGGATCTGGGTGCTTCAGGATGGGTTCAGCAGTGAATAATTGCTTGAGGCTTTCAAAAGCTTCCTGACATTTTCTTGTCCATTTTAAAGAGGCCCCTGGAGCTTTTGCTGCTGCCGTCGGTTTGTCCTTCATTTTTAACAGATCAGTCAAAGGGAGGGCTACTTGTGCAAAATTAGGAATAAACTGTCTGTAAAAGTTGGCAAAGCAGTTGTCTCCTGGTTTTCAGGGCCTCCCAGGCTAGGACATCCCGCACCTTCTTGGGATCCATTTCCACCCCTTTATTAGATATTCTGTAGCCCAGATAGTCAATGCAATCCTTATGGAATTTACATTTGGATAGTTTTGCATACAACTGCGCATTTAGCAGTTTCTCCAGCACTTTCCTGACTAATTTCATGTGTTCCTCCATTGTTTCGGTGTAGATTAAAATGTCATCCAAGTACACCAACACTCCTCTGTAGAGGAACTCTTGCAAGACCTCATTAATCAGTTGCATGAATACCCCTCGTGCACCTTTTAATCCGAATGGGAGGACTCGATACATATAGTGTCCCAGTGCGCAGCGGAATGCGGTCCTCCATTCATGCCGAGCTTTTATCCGCACACGGAAATATGCCTCTCTCAAATCTAGTTTGGTAAAAATCTTCCCTCTCGCCAAATGAGCTAACAAGTCCTTTATTAATGGCAGAGGGTACTTCTTCTCTGTGCATATTGCATTTAACCCCCTATAGTCTGTGCATAAGCGTAAAGTCCCATCTTTCTTTTCTCTGAAAAGTATTGGCGCTTCCAGGGGGGATTTGGCAGGCACTATGAAGCCCTGGCTCAAGTTTTTGTCACTGAATTCCCTCAATGCCCCCATTTCCTTTTGGGTCATTGAGTACATTTTTGGGGCTGGTACTTCGCTCCTGGCACCATCTCAATCTCACAGTCTGTGGGGCAGTGTGGCAGTAGTTGGTCAGACTCCTTTTCACTAAAGACTTTTGCCAAGTCCCTATATTGCCAGGAGATTTCCTCTCCTCCCCCCACATGGGGCTTCCTCTCTTGGCGCTGCTCCTTCAGGGCTGCTGCCCCCAGCTCCCCTCGTTGGTTGGGATCCACCTTCGCAATGCCATGCCCACCATCCAGAAAGGTCAGTGTCTTCTCCTGCCAGCTGATGCAGGGGTCCCAACTTTCCAGCCAGGACATTCCCAGAATGAGGAGGTAACTAGCCAGCGGCGTGACCAGGCATCTAAAAGTCTCCCGGTGCGTTCCGACTTTTAACTCAAAAGCCTCTGTGTAGTAGCGGACTGCAACTCCCCCCACCGCTGTTCCATCCACTTGCCTGAAGATTATGGGCGTCTTCAGCCGGTGCACTTTTAAATTTAATCCGGTGATGAGCACAGGGCTGATCAAACTCCGGGAGCAACCTGAATCAAGCAATGCTGTGAGCCGGGCCCGATGAGTCAATCGCGGAGCACAGATCACTACCTCATACGTCATCGGACTCACCCGGATGTTCTCGATCGATTTGCTCGGGATCGGCTGGTTGCGCCTTGGGCTCTCCTCCCTCTCGCTGGCGCTCTCCCCATTGTCCTCGCTGTCAGAGAGGTAGGCAATCTTCAGCCTCTCTTCTTCGGCTCTCGCTGCCATGCTTTTCCATGGGGCTTTTATCGGCTTTGCAGGTTTTTTGGCTTTTTTCCCTTTCGCCGCAGTTTGTAGCCTTGGGTTCTGGGGGCAGGCCGCCATGAAGTGCCCCTTCTCGCCGCACATGAAGCAGGCTTTCCCTGCGGCCTGCGGCCTTGCCGAGGGGGTTAACTCCTTCCTTGCCGGTTTCCGCCCTGTTTGCCGGGCGGCGCTAGGGGGCTACCATCTCGTCTCCACGCCGTGCGGTTTGACTCTGGCCAGTTGCGCTTCCAACACGGAGACGTGGGTGATCCATCCCGCCAAGGTCTCTGGGCACCCTTGTACCACGGCCCTCTCGAAGAGCCTTTG
Organism: Python bivittatus; assembly: GCF_059951505.1. Taxonomy (NCBI): domain Eukaryota; kingdom Metazoa; phylum Chordata; class Lepidosauria; order Squamata; family Pythonidae; genus Python; species Python bivittatus. Next base: position 2,168,488 of record NW_028277107.1, read on the forward strand.
GTCCAGCCCCTCCTGGAACAGCTGCACGAGGAACCCCTCCGGCCAGTCTGGGAACTTCGCCGCCAAGCGCTTGAACTCCAGTGCATAGTCTGACACAGGGCGCGCCCCTTGTTTCAGCTCCCTGATCGTCTCCACTGCATTCGAGCGGGCACATTGGTCCTCGAACCGGTCCCGTAGGGCGGTGATGAATCGGTCAAAGTCCCCCAGTTCTGGGGCCTCCGCTTCATTCAAGTCGTTCACCCACTCAGCTGCCATGCCTACCAGGAAGCGGGATACATACAGCACCCGCCAGGCATCGCTGGCAAACAGGCGGCCATATGTGCCGATGCAGATTCTCACCTGGTTCAGGAAGGCGGGCAGTTGTGCCGGGTCTCCATTGTACTTCCCTACTAGCCCCCATCTACGCAATAGATCCCCTTCCTCCTGCTGCAGTCGTGGGGCGGCTTGCTGCTGGCCCGCTCCCCAACCGCAGCCTGTGGGGGGGTTGGAACGGAGGCAGAGGCAGGGGAAGAGTCGGCCGTTCCATCAGAGCGGTTGGGGAGGGCCGGACGAGCTGTGCTGACCCCTGTCTGGGTGTGGGAGGATGCACAGGAGGCCGCGCCATAATCCCTAGCTTGCCCAGTTCCTCCCTCAGGGCACGCACTTCACCTTCCAGCTTCCTCACCCATTGCCCCTCATCCCATGGCGTTGTCACTCCGGTTGCTGTCCCCAGGGCTCTTGACCATCGAGGACGGGCTGGCATCTCTGGGGTGAACCCTCCAGCGTCATCCCAGATGCTCAGGTCTCTCGGTGGATCCCAGCAGTGGGCCAGCCACCTCGTTGGATCCTTCGGTCTGGCGCCCACTAGCGCTTCCGTGAGGGGGACTTGCCGCTCCTCCACTTCTGCTGGTGCCTCTGGTGAACTTTTCTGCAGCTCCTCAGAGGCCATGCTAAGTTTCTGGAAATGCCCATAGAGTTTCCTCTCGGGTGAAATCCAGTATCAGGCAGTTTTAGCAAAATGTCAAGTCCACAATGTCCAACTCCCAGTTCTGAAGCATTCTCACCTAACCAGGCTTGGTTCAGAAAAATACTTCATTATTAAGTGGTACATGTAGCTTGTAAACAGAACATTGCTAAAACTAAAGCCTTGGGTAAACTTCCCTCTATTTATCCCCCCTCCCCTTCTTGCCTGGGGTCTCGATTCTTCTCCACCTGGTGGTGACCTCTTTCCTTCCTCCCCCTCCTACCCGAGCCCCTTCCTGGCTCTTTGGGCCCCAGCTGCCTTGCTGGCAATCAAGCCAGTCTAAATTGCCCATATATGGTTAAGCTGCTTCCCAGCTCCCATTACAACCATTAACAGCAACCCCCCCTCCTTAGTTACAAGTGGCAGAAACAAATCACCCCAACTCCCAACGAATGCAATATAATGGAAAACAACAACAGTTGGGTGATGCAGGTTCTGACACACAGGTTGCATGCAATTCCTAAATACTTCTCCAGTTACCGTTTGCCACATTCCATGCCATGTTCTATAAGCATCTCTGAGTTTCTTCAATGACGAAGATATCTTTGAAAAAGATGCCATTGCCAGTTAAAGAGGGAGGCTTCTGGAAACTTGAAGGATACCATTATGTGTATCTTTTGACTAGGATCAAATTTTGGGCACCTTCCTTTTAGTATAAAATCTCTTTCCTAATTTTATTTTCCAGAACATTCATATATACCACCTTTAGTTGGTTGAATTCTTTGGGGTTTCTTCAGAAATTGGGGTACTCTATTTTTGGAAAATTGCATTCAGATTCTTTTTCTCATATCAAAGTGACACTATGGGGTAATGCGGGCCTTAAAACTGATTTTGAAAAATGCTGCAGTATAGAGGACTTCTGGTGGGTAATGGCAGAGGGAGCAGTTCCCTTTGCAAAAGGGCTCGGTCATCACAGCGGATTGGGGCTTGGGCAGGAACCCTTCAGCCCAAATATTTTTCCAGATCCAAGGAGAATCCAAGAAATGAACCCATAGGTCAGTGGTAGCAAACCTTTTGAGCGCAGTGTGTGAAAAATTCAGAAAATGTCTAACTTGACTCTCCTGGCATGTTGCGTGCACACACACACATAAACACACACACCCCTGAACAAAAGAGAAACAATTCTTTACATATTCATTTATTTAAAAAAAATACAGTCCAATCATGTTTGGTGCTATATATTATATAAAGAACATCAAATAATTACAAAAATAAAATCCAAGTAAAACAAACTCAGTTTCTTTGGTAACTCAAACTGTGAGGATAGTTGTTGTTGGGTGTTGGTGAACGCTGGCATGTTACCCAAAACATCATGGCGTGTCACCTTTGACACATATGTCATAGGTTCATTATCACTGCCATAGATCCTCCGGATGGCTGTTCCTGCAAGAAGATCATGAAACGAAGGTTTTTGTGATCAACTGGTGAGTGACCACCTGGGGGGCAGGGTTTCCATCAAGTTCTAAGCTGCACCGAAGCCAAAAAGAAAATGGATATTAAAACTGAACTGCCCAAGTCTTCACTTTTGTTAGTTTCTATTTTTTAGTTAAAGAGAGACTTTCTTTGGCTGCAGGGGACTCTTTCCTTTCGGTGATTAGATGTATTTCCTAGGATTATTCACTTTGAAATTGACTTGGATATTGAGACTAACTCATCTTGCAAAAAAGATGAAGACTTGGTGATTTTTTAAAAAAGAAGGAAATCTTTTTGAAGGGTATTTTATTTATTTATTTATGTTTGACGAATCGGTGTCTTCAACATTGGATTTGGGACTGCGGGTTTTCGTGGGATAGCTGCTCCTTTTTTATCTGTTCTGCACTGATTGGTGCAGATCTGTAAACAAGGTAATTGGAGAAGTTTCCTGTCTTCATTGCGGAGTTCCCTTTCACTGTCTCCCATTCAGAAAAACTGTACACTGCAATTTCTGATTTATTGATCATGGCAACCAAAGGTTTATACAGGAGGAGGTCAGGAGAATATGAAGTATCGAATCCATCTTTGAAGAGTTGTCTGGCAAGGTAACATAAATTATAGAAGCTAAATTTGAAATGTTAGAATAAAAATTGGACTAAAAAACTGGACAAGATGGTTGCTGATTTAAAAGAAGTTAATGACAGAGTGGATGTATTGGGAAATAGAATGGACACTAATGATGCTGAAATGGAAAGAGGGTTGGATAATCTTGCTTTACTTGAATTTAAAGAAAACAAATTCTGTTTAAGATTAAGAGGCATTCCAGAACGTGCTCAGGGGAATATTAGGCAAGTAGTTGTGAGTGCCTTGTCCAATTTATTAAGCTGGGAGGAAGACAGGATGGGAAGAGGAAGTGGTCAAGGTGTATCATATGCAAACTTGCTGACTTTCTTTGAAGGAGCACCTAAATTGAAGTTGAGGAAAGAACTGGAATTGGAAGGTCATACCTGCCAATGGTTTACTTATGCCCAGTTCTTAGAAAGATTGAAACTGGACAAGAAGAGTTATGATTTTACTTATGAGAAAATTGACTTTGACTTGGCTTTGTGTACTAATGATGAACATCTTATTGCCAAATGTATAAACTTTTGTTGAAAATAAATATGGAAGATGAATATGTTAAAGACAATGCTTAAATGGGGAAAAAATGGATAGAAAATAAAGTTGGATCAGTCGAAGAATATGTGGAATAAAGGCTTGAAGTTTACACTTAATGACAATTTGAAAGAGAATGCTTAAAAGATGATGCATTGTTGGCTTTTAATGCTGGATAAACTAAGATGTATAAAGGAAAGTCAGATGTATGTTGGAAATGTAATCAGTGTGAAGGTACTTTTTATCAACTTTGTTATTTAATGGCACTGGGGAAATTATCTCTATGGTAGAAAATTAACATCAGTCCTTTTTCATGGACAGAAATCATAGAGTTGAAAAAACAGGATTTGCTGGGTTTCTTGTTCTTCTTTAATTAAAAGAACATTAAAGTGTCAAGTATAGTTTGTTGGAATTATTGATTAACATTTTGGGAGCCACCTACACAAAACTCACTGTACTATTTTATTTTGACATCAAATGTTCTTTTCTATTCAGATCTGGTCTTAGGAAAATAATGTAGCATTTGGGGGAAAAGATGAAGACCAGAAGGCCACCACTGGAGACCAAGATGGAGAAGATCTGCACAGCCACCATGTACTTCCCTTTGGTGCTCAGGTAGGAGGGCACAAAGGACAACCAGACACTGCAGAAGACCAGCATACTGAAGGTGATCAGCTTGGCTTCATTGAAGGCACCAGGTAGATTTCTGGCCTGAAAAGCCACTGTGAAGCAAACAGCAGCCAGGAAGCCCATGTAGGCAAGAGCACCATAAAACATGGTAACAGAGCCTTCATTGCATTGCAGGATGATCTCTCCAGACTGCAAGTTCATGTCAGACTCAGGAAATGGAGGAGAAGTCCCCAACCAGATGCTGCAGATGACAACTTGTAGACCAGAGCAAGAAAGGATGATGGAGTTGGCCAAGCTCTTCCCTAGCCATCTCTGGACTTTATTCCCTGGTTTTGTAGCCCAAAACACTAACACCACCGTGATTGTTTTGGCCAACACAGAAGAGACAGCAACTGAGAAAATGACGCTGAAAGCTGTTTGTCGCAGAAGGCAGGTGGTTCTCCTTGGGCGGCCAATGAAGAGGAATGAGGTCAAGAAGGAAAGCAGAAGTGATACAAGGAGGATGTAAGAGAGGTCCCGATTGTTGGCTTTGATGATTGGAGTGTCTTGGAATTTAATGAAGATTCCCAGGACAAAGCCTGTGATTAATGAGAGGGACAAGGCAAGGGAGGCCAGGATGATCCCCAGATTTTCTTGATAGGATAGGAAGCTGAAAATCTTGTGTATACAATGATCTCGATAGATGTTTGGATATTGATCTTCTGGACATTTGTTACATTTTTCTGCATCTGAAAAAAGCAAGAGTATGATTTCTCATAAAGCATATGGGAAATGAGATTAGCTCCATCCCTCTTAACATTCCCAAAGTCCCTCAAGACATGGCTATGTGATCAGGTCTGGGGTTCCCAGGGGACCAGGGAAATTTTACAATGGCTCCCTTATTAATTTTATCCACTCCTTGTGGGGATAAACCCTCCTTGTGGGTTTTTACTGTTTTTTTATACGCAGTTGTTTTTATGTATTTTTTAAATTGTTGTATGCCACTCAGAGTCATCTTGTGTGAGATGGGCAGCTATATAAATCTGATAAATAAAGAAATAAACTAACTAACTAACTTTAAAGAATATTTTATGCATCATGAAATTGGGGTGGAGCAAATGACTGCTTGTGAAGGAAATCAGTCTGCAGTAAGAAGGAGGACCCTAAGAGTTGGGGCCTGGCCTCCACTGTTCACATAGAGGCTGGGCTGCTATGTTGAGGATACTTTCATGTGGATTCCTGAAATGAGCAGTGAAGGAGAATTTTAGGGGCAAGGTAAAAGCCCCTCACCAAAGACATCTTCCCAGGGAAAACAAGGCACTGGCTGAGTTGTATACTCAGACCACCACCATCCCACCTCCGCAAATGGACTTTCCCAAGGAAACCCAATCTCTCAGCTCAGCCATAAAAGCTTTAGAAGATGAAGGAATGCTGAGAGGTTGGAAAAGATCCCAGGAGGTGAACCCAGCATCTGGAACCAGGGGACAGTTTGATAAACCCCATAACAGTAACTCTTTAGAAAGAAACTGTCATCATGAAACCCTGCCTCTTTATTCCTTCACCCACTCATTGTCTTTCTAGTCTTGCCCCATTACCTCCTAATTATACCCTCACAGCCTCACTAACCTTACTAGGCACATGGCATGTTAAATCCAATGAAATCTCCCTAATCGCATGTACTGCACAACTTAATTTATTAAGTCTACAAAGGGAGACTCCATAACTTCTCCCTTCTTTAGATTTATCTTTGCCTCCAATGCTGTCAATAATACAGTTTGTGTTTCAAAGTGCGACCTCATCTTAGCTTTAAACATATCCTTCAAAAATTCAATTATGCAGATAATTGGATTCGTGGCCACCCCTTCCAGGTCTGATTCTTCTAAAAGGCCATCAATTCATCTAATGAACTCCGCCACCCATCTCTCATGCAAAGAAAAAGCTGTGGCTGAAATCAGTTTGAAGAAATGAAATTCCAGATTTAGTTTGTGGAGATGTACAGACTTTTATACATCTATATACAATGAATGGTAAATTCCCTTCCTTCTTTTCCCCTCCCTCCCATGCCTGGACAGCAATGGCCAATCACACCTCTTTCGTTGGGCACATCCTTTGAGAACTAAAGAGAAAAACCCTCCAGAGTGTTATCCTTCTTCCTTTCACACTACCTAGAAGGGGAAATGGCCTGAACTGTTCTTCATTTGACTATGTAGTTTTTAGTGTCACAGTTTTACCATGAGGAAGGAAGGAAGGAAGGAAGGAAGGAAGGAAGGAAGGAAGGAAGGAAGGAAGGAAGGAAGGAAGGAAGGAAGGAAGGGCCATTTTACCATTCCAGCACTGAACTTGTTAAAAAAAAATCCAGGCTTTCATCAGTGCATCAAGGGACCAAAAAAACAAAAACAAAAAACACCCAACCACTTCCCACAATGGAAAGAACTTCATGAGAAGGACCACATAGCACAGATTATGTTGGCTGAAGTCAGAAAACACTTGTGATAGAGCAAGAAAGGTTAGGTGGAGGTGACCTTAAGGGTGGTTTCAGGGCGAGTTGGGGCATCCTCATGCATTCCTTCTCTAAAGAGTTAGTGACCACCTTCCTGCCAGAGCAAGAAGGAAGTCTGACCCAGCCCCAACTCCTGCCTTCTTTCTTTCCACCCCACGTAGACACCATCCAGGAGCTGGAAGAGCCACTGAGGCCACCACGTCTACCATCCCTGCTCAATACAAGACCTATCTTTGGAAAAGTTGCGTTCTAGATTTTGTGAACATAAGGAAAGTGGAAGAGGCACAAAGAGAAGTCATTGGGCTCTGGAATCCTATTCAGTTGCCTTTATGTGATGGAAAAATAATAAAATAAAGCTGGAAACTCGGCTCGCTCCCCTCCCTCCCTTGCAGCAAACTCTTTGCTACCCCCTCCCCCGCCTCTCTTTCTGCCCCCCTCCACAATCTCTTTTCTCCACTTTGCTCATGCCAAACAGGATCAGCTCCAAGCCATTGCAGGACCCAAGAGTGACCATGTTCCACTACCAAAAATAGCCCTCTTGACACTATCCTACAGAAACAATGGGAGGGCCATCACCTGTTTCCTTTAGGGTTTGCCGTGGTTCTTATCTCACAATAGAAAAACCATTTCTCCCCTATTTCACACCTATCCAAATCCATCCTCCAATCAGATCCCTCAGATTTCCCACCTCTCAACCTCAAAAGTGTATAAATTCTATGGTTTTCTATTGATCAGGGTCCCTCTTTCTTGAAAGCAGGCACCCAGTGATCACTGCAATAAACATGGTTGTTCTCCTCTGTGTTGTGCTCCTGTCTTTTGCAAAAATTCCGCAACATTTATTTTGGAGTCTCAGGAAATCTGAAGCTGTAAACTAGAAATGGTTCCATCCAGACAGGCACAAGTGTGAGAAAACCTGAACAATCCTCTCCCAAAGACTCAACCAGTGTCATCATGCCCTGGAACTATTCTCACTATTCAGAGAAATGGGATGACTAGCAAACTGAAACATGAAAGGTGTGTGGACAAGATGAAGCCCAGGAAATCCCATCTTCATGGTAATACTAAGCCCCAGTTGGTCCAGTATCTTTTCATCTGCTACCCCAGGTTAGAAATACAGAGAGAAATGAACACGACAGGTGTCAAGGCAAGAAATTCCTTTGAAAAGCCCTTGTGTAGGTAAGATCAAACACTTTCCTGAACTGTCCCTTTCCTTCAGTGTCACCCACCTTCCATGGTGGAGATCATTCCTTCAGCACAAGGAAGACAGTCGTAGCAGCAGATGGGCTTCCCTTCCTGAGCCACCTTCCTGAATCCGGGACAACAGCGTTCCACACACCTGGAAGGAGGCAGAGGCTGAGGACAGAGAGGAAGAAGATTCAGAAAATGAATCTATTTTATGGAAGGAGGCAAAGGGAGAAGGGCTTAATGATCTGCAATTCAACACGGAGGTTTACTCAATTTCGAAGTTTGTAAAAACATTCATTGAACATATTCAGCTCCATCTTACTTCCATATTATCCCCTCTTCTAATTATTCACACACTACAATTTTTAGTTTTAGAATCTAAATGTAGATACTAAATTACTCAAGGAAAGATTGGATGGATATTTTGCTAGCAAAATGATTTCTGTTCTCCCATGGCTCAGATCTACCTACATTTGCACAGGATTAATAAACTGTTTACTTAAATATTTAAGGGTTTATTTCTCATAGACACCTTGACATCTCACCAAGGAATATATTGCCTCATTTAGAGAACTTCAATGACATTTGAAACCACTCCATGCCTGAAGAATGCAACCTGGTGGTAGGAGCTTCAGAGAGAGTGAAATAAAATTTTCCCCACCTTGTTCACCTCTTTCATCTCTGCAGTCACATTCGGGTTGATCACAAACAGGACATCTTGGTATCCTTGTCTTTCTAAACTCCCAAACCTCACTTTGCTAACAGACTTATTTGAGAAAATCACCCAGTTCACAATGTCCAGGTCTGATGCCAGCTCTCCCTTCTCATCCAAATAGACCCCTTCTATGGAATTATTGTAAAATTGAGAATTTTGAAGGAAGGGATGAAGCTGAAATGGAAGAGAAATTGGATATTTTTAGACAGGACATCCAACCTTCTATGGTAAGATCCCTTCACTTGTGCTGGAGGTAAAGTGAAGTCTTCTCTCTGTATATACAAATGAAGGTATCAGGCTCATTTTCCAAGTTCTTCAGGAGACAATCTATCAATAATTAAATTGTAAAGCCTACTAACTTACACTTCAATTATACATGAACTGGACCAACACTGAGATGGGTCAGAGAGAACCTTGGACAGGTTTTCTTATTATACTCATTAACAATAAAGCAGCATTCCTGGATATCTGTTTCTGGAGGGGCTGACCTCGGTCTTGAAAGCCTCTCCAAGCTTCCTTCTTTTCCACTAAACAAAATCAAGGTGGGCATATTTTGAGTTTCTTTCTAACACCTCCTTCTATCTCTTCACTGTGGAATCACCTGTCTGAGTCCCTCCCTAATGGCTTGTCCTTCTTCCACACTTTAACCGCTCTCTCTCACACCTTCCTCCAGATCAGCTCTCAATTCCTTGACCATGTGCCTACTACAATTGTTAATTAGCAAAAGGGAATAGAAATCATGTTACCCAAGAATGAGTTTTCCAGACAAAGAGGTGACAAACATCTCCTTTATTTCTCCCATTTACCTTGCGCTTTGCTGTGCTGGGTAAACCAATGTGAGATAGAGGAAAGGATGTCTGTATAAAGTCAGTTGGCTAACCCACAAGCATTCCTTTTCTTAGTCAAAGCAAGGGACCAGTCTGTGAACACCCACCCTGTATACTAGTGTGCATTCCCAGCTGGTGAAGAACTGGGGTTGACAAAGCCACTCAACCAACTGAGAAGACCCAGGCAAAGAGCACCAAGAAGCTTAAGATGGGGATGCCCTGTCTTCCCTCTCCTCCAAGCTCTGTAGGATCTCTCTAACACTAACTCTTGAGGGCCAGAACTGTGAGGAGAAGCCATCCAGCACTGCAGAGGAAAGGTGCTTCTTCTTCTTCTTCTTCTTCTTCTTCTTCTTCTTCTTCTTCTTCTTCTTCTTCTTCTTCTTCTTCTTCTTCTTCTTCTTCTTCTTCTTCTTCTTCTTCTTCTTCTTCTTCTTGGGCTCTCTCTCCATCTCTGATCCAGAAACATTCTCTCTATTTCATTGACACTCTGCCTATGTTAAAATACTCTCCCTCTTAGTGGATGTGTGAGTCTGTACATATATTGTGGATGAAGGCTATATCTCCTAGATTTATTGTCCTTGTTGCTATGCCAGGAAGCCTTCAACCTTCTACTGTGCCATCTTGTGCCAAGAGGAAAGTCTCTGTTTTCCTCTTCCTGCCATCTCCTATAGCTGAACACAGTGTCAAATGATCATTCTTGAAAACTGTCCGATGTCCTCTGAACTCCTTGCCTTTCTTTCCTTGATTTGAATAATGGGGTAGATTCTCATTGAGGATTAATTGATCTTACACACCAACCTCAAACATTCTTTGTGATAAACTTCCCAAAATTCCAATTACATTATTATTTGATTGCCTTCTATATCATTACCCGCAAATATGAATGAATATATAGTAGTGATTTTTTATTAATTATTACTTTGGTTTCAGACTTCTTCAAAGCACAAACCCCTGGAATAACTTAGAAAATGATTTTCTGAACAGAATTGTTGTTCTTGGAGGCTCCAGTTCTTAATAATGACCATGAAAACACTTCTCAAAAACTGTTCAAGTGAGATTCATTGTTGAACATGGCAAGAAGCTATCGGAGAATCTCTCTCATTGCATGTAATTTCTAATTCTGAACTATAATCTTTTCTCTATGTGATCTTGATGTTCTTCCTCTATACACTTCTGTAAGGAAGTACACAATTGGAGAGAGAAAGAGGGAGGGAGAGAGAGAGGGAGAGAGATGTAGCAGAGTGTCCCCTCTGGCTTTCTTATGGGGGAGTCCCTCTGCCATCACCACAGTTCCCCTTGTTGAACCTGTGCAGAGCCTTTTTGGTCGTGAGGATCTTCCCGTCGTGTGAAGAGAAATGTCCACCTTCACTCAAGAGGGACTGCAAATGTTTCTTTCTCTCAGCTTTTCTTGCCTTTTCTGTAGCTAAAGAAGGCAAGAAAAGGATAAATAGGATAAATCTTCTCTTACAATGAAGATATCTTTTCAGAAAAAGATTAAAGTCATTTAATGCAAAATAAGCCTTTAATATAAGGTTCAGGAGCTGAGAGTTGAAGATAGTGGAAAAAGGGGGAAAGAATGATCATGGCAGGTGCAGAATCTCTCTCAACTGATAAGCATCCAAGCAAGAATACAGATTAACACACAGGTAGAAAAAACATTTTACTGAGTTTCTGAAGCAACATCTGAGATCAGCCCTTAACATGCAGAAATCCAACTGCTGAGTGTGCTACTGGGTTCCTTTCAAACTTTTGCCAAGGAGGTTTAGTGCTTCAGGCGGTGGACCAGGACTGTGCAGACAAGGGATTGATAGCCCCCCTCAGCAGAGTTCAGGACAATTGATTTTGCCCAATTTATCTGCAGGGTTGTTCTGGGAGAAGATTGGAGAATCTAGTGCTAGGGAGAAAAGTCAAAACTTAAGAGTCCAAAGAAAAATGATGTTGTGCACAACCACACTGGAAGAATTCTGCCCACTGATGTCAAAAAGGAACACAAAGCTCCTCATAGAGACACAACATTGTTCCATCTCTTTACCGATGAATGGGAAGCTCATGAAGACAAAAATCTTTGCTCACCTTGAGGATTACTATGGATGCCTTTGCTCTACTAGTATGTTCTGCTAGAGTAATTCTGCCTCAAGCTTATAGATGGGTTGCTTGACCAGGGCAAGAACCCAAACCTCAGTAGCCTCCATAGCCTTTCAGCCCAGAAAAGATTGGCCATGTCCTGCTATTTGCTGTGACCCTTCAACATTCAGGGTCTCCAATCCTCCTGAAAAACCAAAAGAGTGGCAAAGGAATAAAACCTTTTTGACCAAGAAATGGGGACTGTGTCTTGGCCAAGGCAGTTCTTGAGCAGAGGGACAGTACAGCAGGTGAGGGGTCAGAAGGGTGACACTGTCTGAAAGACCCCACAGATTGGGAGAATAAAGGGGACAGGATTGGGTGCTCCTTCTTCCAAGGAAAATGTCAAAAAAGAGAGACTTGCAAGCAAAAGAAGAGATTAGCCAAGAAACCATTATTGGTATGTAACAAAATGATATTTGAGAAAGAATTGAAAAAAAAGAAGGAAGGAAGGAAGGAAGGAAGGAAGGAAGGAAGGAAGGAAGGAAGGAAGAAGAAAGAAGGAAGGAAGGAAGGAAGGAAGGAAGGAAGGAAGGAAGAAAGAAAGAAAGAAAGAAAGAAAGAAAGAAAGAAAGAAAGAAAGAAAGGCTAAACTGTGAACACATCCAAAGATTTTCTTCGAAATGAAATTTAAGAAGAGAATCTACAACAAAAGAAAGGAAAAAATGAAGGGAATGCAAAAGGGAGAGGAGAGGAAAGTTGAAATTCAATTTCATTGTTGCCTTTGAATTATTCTTATTATTATTAATACTAATACTAATAATAATTAATATTTTAGAATCTGACCCTAGTTCTTATATATGTAAAACTGATTCTTAGCTGCAGGAGAGAGATGTGAAACAGAAAAGAAATACCTGCCAAGCCTTCAGACTTGGAGTCTCCAAGTTCTTCCCACCACTGATCCTTGTCCTCTTGGATCTGGATAAATATGCTGCATGTAACACTCGGGCCACAGCCCAGATGGTGTTGTAAATGAAATAGTTGTCCAGAGAAAGGACCCGATTAATTACCTCCTGAGGCAGAGCCTGCAGCTCTTCTCTCTCTCTGCACCGTCTCCAGACTTTCACCGAAAAGACATCCTTGGTGTAGGAGCACATAAAGGATGTCTGTGCAAGATAATTCATGACAGGCAAGAAATGGATCAATCCACCATATTTACCCATGTGGTTTCTCTTCATCAGAAAGGAAAAAATGCTATGGATGAATTGAATGGGAAAGATATCATGTGGCAAAAAAATGCTGAAGTCCCATCGGATTGTTGTGATCAGGACTTTTCCTGCAACTGGTTCCTTAAAACTTTCAAAGACTGCTTGTATAATGATTAGACCTACATTGAATGTATACACTTCAGCACCATAAAGAAAGACATTCACTTGTCTCCACTTGCGATATGGACGATCACTTATGAGCAAGTGATAGATAGAGTTGGAAAAGGTTTGTGAGAAAACTGGACAAATGCCATTCCGAATCATCATGGAAGTCAACATTGTTATGAACCTCTGGCCCTGGTCAGTGTCTGGAGCAAGGAGACCCACCAAGGTCCACCTGAAATGGAGGAGCACCTTGACCATCCCTGAGTACTGGACTCCTTCAGCAGGGAGCATCGGGTAGAAGAAAGGAAACTGACTTTTATCCCTCAGAATCTGGGAAACAAATGTGTAGCTAATCTGAAAAGCAATGAAATATGGTGTTTTATTTGATGCCCATAACATCCACAATTAAAGATAACTATTTTGTTCCTAATGAAGCAATAATTCCATTCTTTGCAATGATGGCTTATCTGCTCACTCATTGCTTTATGCATTCCTTCCCTTCCCCTTTGGTTCTACAGAGGAGAATTTTTCAGACTCATGGAACTAGAAGAACCCCAGTCTAAACTGGGGCCATGCTGGGAGGAAATATGCCTGCTGTACTCCTTCCCTCCCTTTGCATAACCTGAACCTTCATCCTGAATGCCTCCCATCTCCATAATCAAACTCTCTTCTTCACTTGCAATAGAGGACCTCTGACTGAAAGTTACAAGAGTAAACATTCTCTTCCCAGCAAAGACACACCTGTGGAATTTTGTACATGCCCAACATTGTTGAAATCTGGATGCAGATATCAGTATCAGCCCCTTCGAGAACAGCCACTGTGTTTCTCTGCCTTCCACAGCTGTAGTTGGGAACATTGGCCTCTCCATATGAAAGAAGGTCCAGCAAAGCATCCGAAGTCATTTTTGCATTGAAATAATTTTCATAGACATTGTAACTCAGGGTGATGTTGGGTAAGAGATGGGAATCCTGATTGATGTCCTGGATGGCAAAAAGGAAGGACAGCATTTTCCAATATTCTGGTGCTGCTTTCCTAGAAATATAAATGTATTAGAACACAACCAATGAAAAGAACATTTATTTAACTTTCTTTTTATGACAATACTTCTGATCTACCCATGCAGTAGAGTTCTTCTGAATGGATTACAGTATTTCTAAAAATATTAAAAAAAGAAAAACACAAATGCATTAATAGAAGTTATTAGATCAATATCATAGAAATAAATGTTACCTTCTGGAATACTTAATAGTTGGAAGTTAATCTATGCCTCTGTAGAAAACATAGAATCATTAAATCCTAAAGTTGGAAAGGCCACTTAGACCACCATCTCCACACTCAGACATATATACAAACACATGCAAGAAGCATCTGTGACTGTTAACAAAGCCAGCATGTTATCAATCTCTGGGCAAGTTTAGATTTTAAAGTTCTTGAGTGGAGACTTAACTTCCATTGAAATCATCATAAGATTGGCATCAATTGTGAGTGGGACATAGACACATTTGGATATTCAGTGACTAAATAAATTCCTTTCTGTGATTCCTTAACATTATCAGTGAATTTTTGTCCAGAAAAAAGAATGTGGAGGTTGTCTCATTTTCAATGCAAGGAAAAAAAACAGCATTGCTGCATTTTTATGTCCACGTTGAGCCCTTTATGGGGCAAGGGAGGGGTAGAAGGGAGCAACCACCCTCTCCATCCCCAGTCTAGCTCTGCTCAGAGGATGTCAAGGAAAGTATGATGGGAGATAGCAAAGGGAACAAAGTCTCATAAGATTGGAGGGTAAAATGTAGGTAGATTTACTTACCACAATAATTCAGTTGAAGGAGCTGTGTCAAAGTTTAGTGGTTGAAACTTAGCCCTGGTTGCAGAGATTATGCCACCAATGAAAAGCTCTCCTGGCCTGTAACGATTCTGTGGGTCCACCCCATCCCCCTTCTGAGTTAGGAGGCATTTGGCCTTGAGCTTCATACAGACTCCCTGGGGCCACAGAAGCAGCACAAGCAGCAACATGACTTGTGTTCCTGACTGAGCCTCCAGCTCTGTGTCTGCTCTCAGTAAAGATCAAGAAGGTGTAGAAGCTACAGGGTCTTTCCTAATCTAGACTGTGTAAAGGCAAGGCAGCACACCTGGGAGGGAGAGGAGTAAACACAGCCCCTGACTGCCCTCAAAGGCTCCCCTTGCTCTTTCTTTCTCCAGAAGCATTTATGCACCCACGACTTTCCAGTTCCATGACATCAGCCCACAAAGCTTTAATCTGGTATTCAGTTGAAAACATGTTATTGATATCTGTTGTCAAATTCTCTAAAGTTTGCAGAAAAGTCTCTAGAGATTGAGCATCAAGACAACAAGTAAATCACTATGATTTGGATCATAGTAAGGAGGAGACAGATCAGTTCTCTGAGCTTTGAATGAGTCAAGAGGCAGATATGCAAAAGGAGAAGTCACAGATGGGCTTAAACTCTGAAGAGTAAGACAGGAGAATTTGGCCCCAAACTTTTGTAAAAAAATATATTATTATAATCAGGATCAAGAGAGATTTTTAGCATAGGTGTGAATAGTCATTCACACGTCAATGCTAAAACCTGAACTAAGTTGGTCCGGATTTGTGATGGAGGAAGAATCTAAAAAAAGTACAGTGGTACCTCGGGTTACGAACTTAATTCGTTCCGTGACTCTGGTCGCAGCCCGAATTGGTCGCAACCCGAAGCAAATTTCCCCATAAAGTTCAATGTAATTACCGTTAATCCATTCTGGTGTGGAGGACAGGGAGGTGGCTATTGCTTGGAGGGAGAGTCCCCCTCCCTACGACCACGTGTCAGGAGTGGAAAATGGCCATGGACCACGTGTCAGGGGTGGAAAAATGGCCGCGGACCACGTGTCAGGGGTGGAAAATGGCTGCGGACCACGTGTCAGAGGCGGAAAAATGGCCGCAGACCATGTGTCAGGGGTGGAAAATGGCCGTGGACCACGTGTCAGGGGCGGAAAATGGCTGCGGACCACGTGTGGGGGCGGAAAAATGGCCACGGACCGTGTCACGGGAGGGAAAATGGCCGCGTATCCTGTTTGTACCCCAAGGCGGAGTTCGCAAACCGAGGCAAAATTTTGCGGCCGGAGCTGGTCGTAACCCGAAAAGTTCGTTAACAGAAGCGTTCGTAACCCGAGGTTCCACTGTATGTTTTGCACAATGACACAGGAAGAATTCAGCCCATCGATGCCAAAATAAACTAGTAGGTCCTCCAATCAGGACTGGGAACATGGTGGGGGGGGGGAATATGTCTGCTGTACTCCTTCCTTGCCCTACGTTGCATTGCGCATGTTCACTTGAGGAACCACCTGTCTCCCGTAATGCCTGCCAACCCAATCTGATCTGGCAGGCTTGGTGCAATCCGTGTATCTTTAGTTAAGCAATGCCATCTATTGGGACACCAGAAGTGTGAATTCTCTTCAGCAGTGCCTGCCCTCTGGAATGAGGCTCCCCCTGAGATCTGAAGACCCCCAAAGGGCCCTGAAGGTCTGACTCTTTGTCCAGGCCTTTGGAGAGGGGGCCTGAAGCCTCCTTAGATTCTGTGGTTTTCTTTCTTCTGGTCTGGTTTTGTCATTTTTGCCATCTTTACTCTTCATGTTTGTTTTGTTGTTTTCTTATTTTTAATGTTTTAACAGTATATGCCAAGCCTAAATATTGAATAAATATATTGAATAAATAATATTGAAAATCAGATATTAAAGGATTTAATGATCAACATAGGCAAATCCTAAATATACCTATAAATGTTCAAGAATCTAAAAAAGACATAAAACAAATTAAATGAAGAAAAGTGTCAGGTCCAGATGGCCTCATATCTTAATATTTCAAAGAATTGGAAGAAGAATTATTAGAGCATTGACAAATATGATGAAGGAAATGGACACTACAAGGAAGAAGAAGAAGAAGAAGAAGAAGAAGAAGAAGAAGAAGAAGAAGAAGAAGAAGAAGAAGAAGAAGAAGAAGGAGGAGGAGGAGGAGGAGGAGGAGGAGGAGGAGGAGGAGGAGGAGGAGGAGGAGGAGGAGGAGGAGGAGGAAAGCTGCACTAATAGTTTTGGATATGGAAAAGGCTTTTGGCAATTTGCAGTGGTAATTCATTCTAGCAGTGCTGAATAAAATGAACCCTGGAGGAGAATTTGAACCTTTGGTTAATGGTATATATGAATGGCAAAAAGCAAAGATTACGGCCAATGGAGCACTTTCTGCTGATTTCCAAATCAGTAAAGGAACAAGGCAAGGATGTCCACTCTCTCCCTTACTGTTTATTGTTGTGTTAGAAATACCAGCAGAAAAGTTTAGAGGTGATAATAATTCAATAAAAGGTTTTAAATTTGTAGAGCGGAATGTAGGCTTACATGCTCGGCAGATGATGCAGTATTAACCATCATAGAACCACAAAACCACAAAAAGCAATAAGCAAGTTAATGAAACAATTCATAATTATGGAGAATATTCTGGATATAAAATTAATGTTCAAAAAAATTTAAAAAATAATCACTAGATTTTTAACACAAGAAATTAATTTTTGCAAGAAGAATCTGGCTGTCAGAGAGCCCACTCAGAGAAATAACTTGGTTTCCACTTGACAGGAAACAACCAAGAAATATATCAAAAGAACTATGTTAAATTATGGCAAGAGATTAAAAGAGACCATGAAAGATGGAGGACCCTAAAGTTATCTCAGTTAGGATCAACTGCAATCATCAGAATGAATCTACTACCCAAGATAAACTATTTATTTAAAATGGCAACAACCAGAATCTCAGAGAGAACTTTTCAAGAACAAAAACACCAAGAAACTGTCAATCAATTTATACGGAGTGGGAAAGGACCCAGAGTCAAATAAAAAATCCTACAAGGGTGGTCTTGCCTTCCAAATCTAAAACTCTATCATAAAGCATGGATAACAGAGTAGATAAAATTCCCAGAGAGCAGAACGGCAATTTTGGAAGCAGCTGGTTCAGCCAATGGACTTCATGGGCACTTATGGTACAGAGACACAAAGGTGGGTAAAAATGTAAAAGGACAAATTATTAGTCAAGGTTTGATAAAAGTCTGGAATTCCACAAAGGGTATAATAAGCCCATCAATTTCACCTCTAGCTTCTCCTTCAAATGTTCCTCATGCTGGAAATGATTACAGCAAGACAAATGTGATGACACTCACAGACCTGATCCACTCAGATTCTATGAATAGATTAAAAAGGCAGCAAGAACTACTCAGTGAAGGCCAGAAGATACCACCATTGATGTACTTACAAATATCTATCTATCTATCTATCTATCTATCTATCTATCTATCTATCTATCTATCTATCTATCTATCTATCTATCTATCCTGTGTGTGTGTGTGTGTGTGTGTGTGTGTGTATTTATATACAGTAAATTGTAAAAGAAATTCCCCTCTCACCCCCATGGGTGGTCTGTGTCCTCCTCAATCTCGGGTCCTCTAGCAGAGGCCTGGGAGTTTGAGGGTTCTGCACAGTATCTGAGCTGTTCCTAGCCCTGCACTCTTCTGGACAGAGAGCTCCAATGTTGTTCCTGGGATCTGTTGGAGCCACTCTTCCAGCTTGGAAGTCACGGCCCCGAGTGCTCCTACCACCACTGGGACCACTTTGGCCTTGACTTCCCACATCCTCTCTATTTCCTCCTTCAGGCCCTGGTCCTTCTCCAGCTTCTCAGACTCCTCCTTCCTGATGTTGCTGTGACTTGGCACTGCTACATCTACCACCACCGCTGTCTTCTGGTCCTTGTCTGCTACCCCGATGTCTGCTTGATTGGCCAGTACCTGCCTGTCCATCTGGATCTGGAAGTCCCAGAGGCTCTTAGCCTTGTTATATATATGAACGTTCATTTAGAGACAGAACAACCAAAAACTGAATGACAAAATGGATGCAAAATTTCAACCAGTCACAGTAAAACAATGGGAAGAACTATGGAATAAATCTATAACATTTACACCAAGTTACAATTTAAAGGAAAATTTGTACAAACTATTTTAAAAATAGTATGCAACTCCACCAATAATATCTAAGATGGACAAATCCTACAGTAATAAATGTTGGAAATGCCATGATACAGGAGGAATGTTTTATCGCATGTGGTGGACATGTAAAGACCCCTCAAAAGCATTGGAAAGACATACATAGTATCATGCAGAAAATGTTGGAAATTAAATTTGAAATGAAACCAAAACTCTTCTTTTGAGGTATAATCTGAGAAAAAAAATGACGAAGAAATACCCTAATTTAGTGAGATAGATGCTTACAGACGCAAGGATCAATTGTGCTCAACATCGGAAGAAAGACCCAGTTCTGCCAATATCTCACTGGGGACTCAGGCTTGGAAAACACACAGCAAGGGCAAAACTCACAGTATTTGCACCCAATAGAAGTTTAACTCACTTTGAGCAAGAATCGTTCCCATACATGCAACACAAAATTCAGCAGGGCAGATATGCCCACCTACAGTCTGGCTTTTAAGGGGGCCTGAATGCCAACAAATATTGCACATTAGAAATGTATAAAAAGGGAGGAGGGAGAAATCAATAGATTTTTTTCTTTTTCTTCCTTTATTATTATTACCTTCTCCCCCCCCCCCCTTTTACAGGTATTTTAACTTTTAACTTCTGTTGCATTTACTTCGTTTATTTTTCAATTTCCTTTTATCAACATATCAACATATATATGCATATGAACACACACACACACACCCAAACACACACACAGACTAAGAAAGGATACAATGGAGATCTACGTATTTAGTCATTGGTTCAAGACTGAGACTCTTTTCACACCACAAATACTTGGAGGTGGAGAGCAGCGGCCCTCTGTTTTTTACCTTCTATTCCTCTTTGGACGAACAGTTGAACAATCTCACGCTTGTAACACTGACCTACTAAATGTCAGTTAATACAGATAGAATTTTTGCTTTCCCTTTTTTATTTTCAATACTTTGAGCTTTTCAAGTAGTAGAATCTTAAGCATTTCTACTTATATGACTGCACTGAAATCTGCATTGAAATAATTCAGGGCATCAGGATTGACAACATTACAGTAAAAGGAAAAAAATGCAAAACACAAACAGAACCAAAAAACAGAGTCCCCTAAAAGAGCTGGGCCAATTTCTTAGACAGAAAAAGCTTAAGTGTAGCTAGGACAGAATATTTTCTCTTGGAGCAAAACATTTAAACTTTAAGAACGGCGTTGGCAGATCTTGGTCCAGAGGCAACGGCATCTTCGCAGGGATCTTTCCTCCAGCCACTGGCATGAAGAAGTCCTCCGAAACACCCGAAAGGGGCCACCTGTTCTACGTTGTGACCATTAATGCTCCATGAGGGGAGCCTCAGCCTCCAGGCAAATGCCCCAATCTTGGGTTTTGATAGACGATCATTGCTGCAGAATTAGGCCAAAGCTCTCAGAGCTCTTCTGAGGCCTATTGGTGTTGTGGAAAGAACTACAGCATCATCTGCATAAAGCAGCAGGGCAGTGCTGCGATCCCTTAATTTTCCCAATCCAGCCAGACCTTACATTGATCCTGGAGTGTCTGCCTTAACGTTTGCTGATTAAACTGAGCAGGAGCATTGGCCTGTCCTTAGCATGATCATGTCTTTCTCCTTTCTTGGAGATTTGAACCATCAGAGCAATGCCAAGCGTGGAGCCCACCAATCTATGTTGCTCTTCATCACTTCTGGCTAAATAAGGTCAGCTCCGGGAGCCTCCCCCCCCCAGCTGACCAATAAGGGACTTAATTTAATTTATGCAACAATACATTAAATTTTGAAAATATTTATTGGCTATGGATCTAGGAATTCCATGCAAGATAGCAAGTATCCTGGGAACTACCTTCCACACTGAGAGGATTTACCACAAAGGGTGAGTCTTAAAGACTCCATCAATATCCAAGAAACCTCTTAATATTTATTTTTAATGTAACTGTCTGAGAAAGGTCACCTGGGATGAGAATACCTAAAGAGCTAATAAATTCAGCTCTTCTATAAGATTGTCACACATAAGGACACAAATCTTTGCTTCCTGGCATCAGTTCTGATTAGATCAGTTAAGAGAGTATCTTGCAATTGTGTTAATCAAATGCATCAGAGCATTTGTACCACTTGATGCTCTCATGAATTAGGCCAAGAACCATGGCTAGGATAATCTGGTCGAAGCCTTCTCAGCAAGTATCAAACGTCAAAGGTGAAAGTGGACCTCTCTGTCTAGCACTTTTGTGGAGAGAGACAAAGTAGATGTGAAAAGACCATTGACCTCCACCTCTGACCTGGGGCTGCACAGGGAATCCTGACCCATTTGATCTGGCCTTACAGACATCCCCCTTTGGCTAAGTTAACATTCATGACAGTGCCCATGAATTTGAATAAAAGTTATTTTCTGCATCAAATGATGGAATTGGGGTTTTACGTTGTCTGTTTTCTTCAAATCAGTTCAGCTACTGACAGCTGAGCGTTATACGGCCTGTGCTTAGTTCTAATCAATCTGACTTGATGATTTCTGGAAAAAAACCCAACCCATTTAGAAGACGCCCCGTTTGCTTCAAGTGAGAGTAGAGCTGGACTACTGCTTTTAATAGACATGATTTCACCCTTTCTCTTTGCTGGGGACTCTACAGAATAACTTTATCTGTCAAGTGTGAATGTCTGCAGAGCAACTGAAGATTCAGGCATTAGATTAGGAGTCCTCCAGGTTCGCTCACACAAAAAAATGTGCTGAACATCATGTTTAGATACTCAATACATGCTAGACATTGTAGTTCACAAACTACAACTTCCCAAACTTTACAAACAAATAAGAGCTTTTTTCCTCAAATAAAAGACCAAAGTTGGTTTCATGGGAATTGCCCAAAGGTAGAACCAGAAGCCCAACTCTTGATGGCTATAATGAATAAAAGTCCTTTTCCTCAGGACATTTCCTGTGGTTTGATAATCTATAAGAAATAAGGAGTCAATGCCCAGGCACCCTTTTTCTGCTTCCCATATTGTATTACACTGAAAAGAGGAGCAACCACCCATCCCAGCAGATCCTTCGCTAATGTGACAAATACAGCCAAAATTCATCACAAATCAAGACCAACAAATCCATACTGATGTCTGATTGCTCACACCCATGCTCAATCTATTGAGAGAGGCTTGTTGAAAGGTGCTTTTTGAGAAGTTTGGAGCCAACTGGCTCATTTTGAAAGTTTAGAGCCCATCCGCAACTTCCCCCTTTGGGCATCTGCCTGTTGACTCATTCAGAGTTCAGGGAGGTGATCTCTATCCTCCTTGCCATTAGCCAAATCATAGTGATTTCCTTGTTATCTTGCTGCTAAATTTCTAGAGACTATTCTGGAAATTTTCACAAGACACAAACACATCAATTCATGCTTTCACACTAGGGCCTTGTTGGCTGATGTCATGGCATTGGAAGATGTGGGGTGCATAAATGGGGGTCTGGAGAAAGAGAGAGCCTGGGGAGGAAATTGGATAAATAAATAAATAAAGTCCCTTTGGACTCCACCAGACTCTCTCTGAACAAAACCATTCGTTTTGCACAACACTTTTTAACACTTGAATGATTGACCATCTTTGAGATCTGAAAGCAGTCAGAGACAGGCCAGGATACTATTTGGACAGAATGGGAGGCAACCAGAAAATGCCAGAACTTCAGGCTAGGCTGGAGTCTTGGGGAAAATCTCTTAGATTTTGCCCTCTGGCCAAGAATGCTACATGGCTGGGTCCATGGAGTTGGCACAAGTCAAGCTTGACCAGAGGAGATTTTTATGGAAGGCCTGGAACAAGGACAGTGTGTCCAGCTCAAATTTGGTGTCACTTGAAATGACCCAGTGAGGCCATCTCTAGGAGATGCCCAAGCACTGGATCCACCCTCACCTCTGTGACTTACTTCACACATCATAATAAAACAGGGTTATTTTTCCATGATTCATTGAATAAAGACAAACTGCTAAATTATATTGTGGTTTTCTTAATTTGGGTTGAAAGTGTTACTTGAACTCAGCCACAGCTTATGGCTCATTGTTATATCTGAATCTGGTCCATTGTGGTATTGTCAAGAAAAATGGTTTAAGTAACCCCTGCTTAGTATGATATATAGCCTGGACCCCAGGAAATTTCAGGACTTTTCCTGCCAGATTTGCCCACCCTATAAAGTTGGTCTGTGAGGCACCATTGTTGGTGGTGTCAAAGGCTGTCGAGAGATCTACAATGACCAGGAGAAACCCACCACACCCATCCAGATCCCATCAAGTATCACCCAGGAGAGTGACCAATGCTATCTCAGTCCCATCCCAGATCTGAAGCTGGACTGAAAAGGATTCATATAAGTCGCTTCTTCTAGGATGCTGCATAGTTGATCCACCACCACGATCTCAAATCTTCCTCCAAAATGGAAATTTGAAGACTAGCTGACCTTTATCTAAGGCAGCAGGATCCAGAGGTGGCCTATCCAGAAGGTGACATACCACAACCTCCTTCAGTGAAATGTCCACAAACTCTCAGAAACTGATCACAGCATCCAGTCCTGGATAATTTCCAAAATCTGCTTTGGGAAAAGATAGAAATAGCCAGTAAGAGAATCTGAATCTAAATTGTTGATGAACCTAATATCCCCAAAAGTTATTTCTGTTAGGACTTTTGCTTTGGCTTGGCAAGCAACAAGAAAGAGACAAATAAACAAGAGTTTATCTGGTCCCCATTTTTGGCTGCATTCAAAAGAGGAACAAGCAGTCATCTCAGCAGATGCTGGCCTAATTTGAAAAGCGTAACCAAAGTCCATCATAGATCAAGACCAACCAGCTCCATTTTGTTGTGTAACTGTTCACACTCATTCTAAAAACCTCTATTGATAGTGGATTGTATAATCCCTTTTTCTAAGAGAGGTTTAGGACCATGTTCTCTAGTCCCACTCACAGGCTTGGCTTCCAGGTTTGGTCCCCATCTGTGACTTTCCCCTTTGGGCATCTCCCTGTTGACTCATTCAGAGTTCAGAGAGGTGATGCTTTTCCTCTTTTCAATTAAACAAATCATGGTGATTTGTTGTCCTGTTGCAAAATCACAAGAGCCCTTTTGTAAACTTTCACATTTGACACAAGCATGTCAATAACATGCTTTTTCCGCACATCATACCAAATCCCTATCGGTCGGTATGATGTCATGGCATTGGGGAGTCTTGGGGGCATAAATGGACCTGGAGAAAGAGACAGGCTGGGGAAGCTTTTAGGGCAGGGCCCTTCAGATGTGAAATTGTGTCTGCACTTTTGTCTGGATTGGGAAAGCCCCAGAAGCTTTTGTCCTGGAAGAGGGCTTTGCTTTCTTCCGCCTCTTCTTCTCATTGTTTGTTCAGAGCAGACACACGTCATGTTGCTGCTGCTTCTCCTGGTGCTGCTTTTTGGGCCCCTGGGAGTCTGGGGGAGGCTCAAAGCCAAATGTCCCCTGACACTGAAGAGGGATGAGGTGGACCCACGGAACCATTACAGGCCAGGAGAGCTTCTCATTGGTGGCATTGTTTCTGCCACCAGGGCTTTCTTCCGACCATTCAGCTTCACCACAACTCCCACAACTAAATTTTTTGTGTAAGTCCATTTTCCTGCACTGCACTACAGCTGCTCCATTGCTGACTGATTTTCCAGCCCTCCTATCTTACCAGGCATTGTCCCCTTGACCTGCAAGTTTTTCTCTCTTTCTGTCCCACTTCATCCTGGGAGATCCATTTTCCACCCTGCAGCTGATGAGTTTCTTTTCAGGTTCACAGATACAGTTGTCAAGTAGGGATCTCCCTTTTTTTTACTTTGAAGAATAAACATTCACATTCTTTGACATCCTCTGAGCAGAGCTAGATGGAGGACAGAGTCTGAAGATCTGACTGATTTCCTAATTTCCAAACCTATCTTACCAGGCATCGTCCCCTTGATCTCCATGTTTTTCACTCTTTCTGTCCCATTTCATCTTTTAGATTCATTTACACTCTGCAGCCGATGAGTCTCCCTTAATATTCCCAAGTACAATAATCAATTAGGGATCCTCTTTTTCTTGACTTTGGAGAATAAACATCAGTTTCCTGCACATTCTCTGAGCAGCGCAAGATAGTGGATAGAGATTAGAGGGTGGTTCCTCCCTTCTCTCCTCCCTTGCCCCAAAAGAGGTCAACAAGGATATAAAGTGGAAGAATGCTGTATCTTTCTCCACATTGTAGAGGGGATACCCTCTACATTTCTCCCCCAGATCAAAATTCACACATAACATGAAAGAATCTTGGATCAGAGAATATTTACTCACTGAGTTTCCAAATGTCCAGGATTCCCATTTGGAATTATGCCAGGTACCTAAACCTATGTGATTTAAATGCATGTTAAGTCTCCATTCAAGACTTTTGACAATGGATTTCAAATCTAAACATATCCGGAAACTCCTAACTTACTCATTTTGTTAACAGTCAGAGCAGTGCAGTGTGTGTGTGTATGTGTGTGTGTGATCGTGTGTGCATGTTTCTGAGAGTGTAATGGACTAAATGGCTCTCTGCTACTTTATGATTTAATGGTTATATCTTTAATGTGGAAAAAGTGGTCAGACTTTCAACCACTATAAATCTCAGTCCAACTGCAAAGACAACATCAAGAATCAGCCAAGAGTAATATTAAATAGACATGAGGTTTGTCCAGTATCTTAAATGAAATATAAATTGAAAGAATCCCAGAGGTCCATCCAAAGAGGGGATAAAACGCTGACCCTGCTCAGATGTTCTGTTCTGCTCAGAAATGGGGAGACTGTTTTTGTAATATAATCTTCTATTAATGTAATTTATTGCTTTTTACCAGATAGTTTTTATTAATACATTTTCAAAGAAACATAAATTAATGTAAATAAAAACAAACAATTTACCCTACACAACAACAAAGTAAAGAAAAGCATTACACAACAAGAAAATACGCAGAAAGAACAAACAGTCTTAATATTTTCAGGCTAGCTGTAATTCCTCCACAGCAATTCTTGGGCTTGGCTGGCTTAGAGATATTTTTCAAAAGGAGGTTAAATAAAATACCTTTTCACTGATTATATTCTAATATATTTATACTTGCAGAAGAGCATCATCAGAATACTGGAAAATGTTATCCTTCCTTTTTGCCATCCAGGAGATCAACCAGGATTCCCACCTCCTGCCCAACATCACCCTGGGTTACAATGTCTATGAAAATTTCTTCAAGGTAGAAATGACTTCGGATGCTTTGCTGGACCTGCTTTCAGACGGGGAGGCCAATGTCCCCAACTACAGCTGTGGAAGGAGGAGACACACTGTGGCTGTTCTTGAAGGGGCTGAGACCGGCATCTCCATCCAGATTTCGACCATGTTGGGCACCTACAAGATCCCTCAGGTGTGTCTGTGCTGGGAAGACAATTTTAGTCATGCAGCTTTCAGTCAAAGCTCCTCAGTTGTAAAGAAAGAGCAACATTTAACCATGGAGACGGTAGCATTAATCGTTCAGGTTTCCAGTGGGAGAGAATCCCTCCACTGTGGCCACAGTCCAGGTTGGGGGACCTGCTGGTTCCTGGGTACAGGAAAATGTTCTGCTCAAGAAGCAAATGGGGAGAGAAGCCACCTTCTGAAACAGTGAGTAGAGAAGTCTTCATTGCAAGGAATAAACCTATCCCTTAATTGAAAACAGAATTCTTGTCTTAAATTTGGAATGTGACAGGTATCAAATGAAGTGCCACCTTTTTTCTTTCCTTTTCAGATCAGTTACAGTTTTGTCACACAGAGTCTGAGGGATAAAACTCAGTTTCTTTTCTTCTACCCAGTGCTCCCCGCTGAAGGAGTCCAGTACCCAGGGATGGTCAAGGTGCTCCTCCATTTCAGGTGGACCTTGGTGGGTCTGATGGCTCCAGACACTGACCAGGGGCAGAGGTTCATGAGGACATTGACTTCCATGCTGATAAAGAATGGCATTTGTCCAGTTATATTGCAGAACTATCCCAGAGTTATGGAGAAAGTGGTGATAGATCCTGTTCCGTACCAAAACTGGAGACAAGTGAATGTCTTTCTTTATGCTGCAGAGGCTCATTCAGTTGCTATAGGATCACTGATTATAGGTAAACTGTCTGGTTACTTTAACGAACCTGTTATAGGAAAAATCCTGATGACAACACTCTTGTGGGACTTTTCCTTATATCTGAAGGAGATGGGGGTCACTCAAAGCATCCATAGCATTTTTTCCTTTCTTATGAAAACCAACCAAAGAGCAAATGATGGTTGGTCTCTGCAGTTTTACTCTGTCATAAAACGTGTGGTAGAGAAATCGTTTATGTGTTTGTCTACCAAGGATGCCTTTTCTGTGAAAGTCTGGAGATGGTGCAGGGAGAGAGAAGAACTGGAGCCTCTGCCTCAGGAGGAGAGAGATCAGATCCTGTCTTGGGACAACTATGTCATTTATAACACCATCTGGGCTGTGGCCCGAGCCTTACATGCAGCCTATTTATCCAGATCCAAGAGGACAAGGAACAAAGGGGGCAAGAACACTGAAGCCCCACAGATGAAGGCCTGGCAGGTACCTCTCCTTCAGTTGGGTATAAGTATTACAATTCTAGGTACTGGACAGCTATTCTAATTTATTCTCAGCACAAAAAGATACATTTTATTCCAACTTTCCATCTCTCTCCCTTTTGCATTTCCTTCACTCCTTTCCCTGCTTTGACAACATATTCTCCTTTTAAATTGCTTTTAAAATACAAAATCTTCATCTCTTCATTGTCCAAATGTCCCGGCTTGACTTTCTTTCAGTAGAAGTTGGGAGGGAGAGAAACGTGGAGCGCTTGGTGTCAGCCTCTGGAGGGAGGACAGGCAAGAAACCAACCCTGCTGGTTCCAGGACTAGTCCTTGATTAGAGATACGTAAAAGAACAGAATCCTGAAAGCCGCTCAAAGCTTCTCTTCATCCCATTTCACAGTACTTGTCATTGTTTTACATATTGAAAATGTTAAATTAGTAGATACTACAATTCAATTCTTTATATACTCTCTGCAAAAGAACTTGGGGACCCTTATTTTGGAAGTTCAGAGAGAAATCTTGAGTTCACTCCCCGCACAAATGGAGGGCTCCTCCCATTGAACTTCTACTCTCTTCCATTCCAGCTTCATTCTTTCCTTCAAAATCCTCAGTTTTACAATAATTCCATAGAAGGGGTGTATTTGGATGAGAATGGAGAGCTGGTAGCAGACCTGGACATTGTAAGCTGGGTGTATTCTATCAATAAATCGATTCGTAGAGTGAAATTTGGGAGTCTAAGAAGAGAACGATCCCTGGATTTCCAGCTGAGGATCCACCAGAATGCTACTGCAGACATAGAACAGCTGAACCAGGTGGGGAAAGTCTTTATTTCATTCTTTCTGAAGCTGTTCTCAACAGGATTGCCCTCCTTGGGGAGGGAGTAGCTATGAAGGTCATCTAGGTTGACCAAGAAAGGCAAGATTTCTTTGGTTAGAACTCCAGGCATCTAAAAGGAAACGTATCTTTAATTGTTCAAGGAAAGTTGAATAGAGATGTTCTTCTCTCTGGCACTCCAGATATTGGTTTTAATTGTTTTTTCCTGTTGCTGTGAAATCCTATGGGGTTAGAGGCCATATATCTCATAAGTAAATAAAATATGTATTAGTCCTCTTCAAAGGGATGTAGATTTGAGCCATGGGGTTCATGATTCATTGCACTTAAGCGAAAAGAATCCATCTGACCTTCCCTTGTGTAATTCAGTATTTCAATTTAGATTCTAAACTAAAAATTGTAGTGTGTAGAAAATTACCCGAGAAGATAAAAAGAGAAGCATCATTCAGTGAAATCACTTTAATGAGCTCCAAGTTTTTCATTTTTCAAAGCTAGGCCTCACGAACTATTCCTCTTTTGCCCCCTTTCTGGATATAAAATCAGGATTCATTTTCTGGACATTCTTCCCCTCTCTGCTCAGCCCCTGCCTCCTTCCAGGTGTGTGGAAAGCTGTCGTCACGGATTCAGGAAGGTGGCTCAGGAAGGGAGGCCCATCTGCTGCTACGACTGTCTTCCTTGTGCACAAGGAACCATCTCCACCATGGAAGGTGGGTGAGACCGGAGGAAAAGGGCATACTTTGGGGAAGAATGTTTACCGTGGCATTTTTGGTAGGCATTTCTAAGCTTGGCTTTAAAACTCATCTCTTTATAACATGTATACAGCATTATATTTCATAGTGAATTATCAGAAATGATCTTGGAGGCTAACTTGAGCTAGAACATTCAAAGATCCTAGATGAATGAGGGTTGAGCATTATGAGGGAGATGGCATCTCTTGCTCTTCATCTTGCACACAAATCTTTCAGGTTTCAGTTTGCTATTTACCTCTTTTTCTCTGAGCAGTGATAATTTCCAGGGTACCAGGGCAGAAAGACGTTGATTGGGTCTTGGAAGAGGATTAGCTCTTCTTGTCACCATCCAAGTCTTGATGGAACCATGTCTTTGGGTGGCCAAAATTCATGGTTTCAGTTTTCCTGAGAAGCTAAGAATTGGGGAACTATCTTGGATGCTTCTACATCCCAGTGGCTTCTCTCTCTGCCTCCTCCTTCCTATGTTCATGTCATGGATTCTTTTTTTGAAACTCATGCCCAATTAGATTGACCCAGTCTCAAGAGAAACAGAAAAGCACCAGACCTGGACCAGATGGTTTCTTTAAATCTTCCCATAAGGGATGGGGGGGGGGGCATCTTATTTTGTAAAACAAAAAGTTGTTTATAAAAGTAAAATGCAGAAATATATAATAAACAAATATATAGGGGAGGCCATGAGGGTGTAACTATGAGTTAATGGGGCAGAACTGCAAAGACAATGAGGCTTCAAAGAAGGAGAAAGTGTCCGTATTCCATGAACATGGGTTCGTTTCTCAAGAGTTCCTTCTTTTGCCTTCCCAGAATTCTCCTCGCCCCCCAGGATCTTTTCCCAGCTTATCACCACATGTCAGCCCTTTAAGCTGGTCCATAAAAGTCCAATGCCATGAGTACTAACACTATCTTCCTTCTGGGGGCTGAGATGTCTCTTATCTGACTGTTGCCTTGGCTGCAGATCTTCCTCCTCCTGTCTCTCAAGCATATTTCCACAGACTGTCACATATTGCCTTGATCATGTCAATGTCTCCATGGGTGGATTCCCTGAGAAAGTGTATTTTGTAAAGTCCTTGTGTAACTTGACACCGTATAGCTGAGCCAATGCCTTGTTTGCCCTGGAAGATGCCTTGGAATGGGAGGGTTTTACCCTGCCCCTAAAATTCTCTTTCACTGCTCATTTCAGCCACCCAGATTGAAGCATCTTCAGCAGATGCAGCCCAACTTCGCTTGAACAGAGGAGGGGAGCCCCCATCTCTTGGAGTCCTCCTCCTTACTACATACCAATTTCCTCCAAATTTAATCATTCACTAAATCCCAAATTTGGGGATTTCTCATTTTCAAATTTCAGGATTCCAAATTTCTAATCTTTGGGCTAGAGGCCTTTAGCTTGGCCCCTGAAATTGAAGCAACCTCAAGAGATGGCAGACTGGCCTGCATGTGATCAGTGGAGGAGAGCCGCCCTTGCTCAGGAACTCCTCCTTACTACAGGCTTCCCCCCTTCAGGCACAGTGATTCACACCATCCCCAACGCCACTCAAACTGTGCATTTCATTCATATGTGTGCTTAACGGGAGTTCTTCCTCTTGCTCTTTACAGATGCAGAAAAATGCAGAAAGTGTCCAGATGATCAGCATCCAAGCATCCATCAAGACCACTGTATCCCCAAGATTAAAACTTTCCTATCCTATCAAGAACATTTGGGGATCATCCTAGCTTCCATTGCTTCGTTCTTGTCCTTCACCACAGGCTTTGTCTTGGGAATCTTCATTAAATTCCGAGAAACACCCATAGTCAAAGCCAACAATTGGGACCTCTCCTTCATCCTCCTTGTCTCCCTCCTGCTTTCCTTCTTGACCTGCTTCCTCTTCATTGGTCTCCCAACCAAACCAACCTGCCTTCTCCGACAAACGGCCTTCAGCATCATCTTCTCATTTGTCCTTTCTTCAGTCTTGGCCAAAACAGTCACAGTTAAATTGGCCTTCTTGGCTACAAAACCAGGAAATCAAGTGCAGAAGTGGTTGGGGAAGAGCCTGGGCAACTCCATCATCCTTTCTTGCACTGGTGTCCAAATTACCATCTGTATTACTTGGCTGGGAGTTTCTCCCCCATTCCCGGACCTGCATTCCCAGCCTGGAGAGATTGTCCTGGAATGCAATGAGGGGTCTGTTGCCACCTTCTATATTATCCTTGGCTACATGGGCTTCCTGGCTGCCATCTGCTTCTTGGTGGCATTCCTGGCCAGGAACCTCCCAGGGGCCTTCAATGAAGCCAAGCTGATCACCTTCAGCATGCTGGTCTTCTGCAGCGTCTGGGTTTCCTTTGTGCCCACCTACCTGAGCACTAAAGGGAAGTACATGGTGGCCGTGCAGGTCTTCTCCATCTTGGCCTCCAGTGCTGGCCTGTTGGGTTGTATCTTCATCGCCAAGTGTTACATCATTCTGCTAAGGCCCCATCTGAATACAAAAGAACACTTGATGATAAAACAGAAAAGTGGATTTTAGAATGCCCTTTTCCATACCAATAATTGTGAAGAAATAAATCAACCAGCAAATAAACAAAAGTTATTCCTTTTGACCCCTTCATGGATCACTGCCTTGTCGTGGCGAAGGGGCTTGCGTAACTCAGTGAAGCCATGAGCTATACCGTGCAGGGCCACCCAAGACGGACAGGTCATGACAGAGAGTTCTGACAAAATGTGGTCCACTGGAGAAGGAAATGGCAACCCACTCCAGTATCCTTGCCAAGAAAACCCCATGAACAATGTTAAAAGGCTAAAAGATATGACGCCGGAAGATGAGCCCCTCAGGTCGGAAGGTGTCCAATATGCTACTGGGGAAGAGCGGAGGGCAATTCCAAGTAGCTCCAGAAAGAGTGAAGCGGCTGGGCCAAAGCCGAAAGGACGTTCAGCTGTGGATGTATCTGGAAGCGAAAAGAAGGTCCGATGCTGTAAAGAACAATATTGTATAGGTACCTGGAATGTAAGATCTATGAACCAAGGCAAGCTGGATGTGGTCAAACATGAGATGACAAGACTGAACATCGACATCTTGGGAATCAGCGAACTGAAATGGACGGGAATGGGTGAATTTAATTCGGGTGACCATTATATCTACTACTGTGGGCAAGAAACCCTTAGAAGAAATGGAGTTGCACTCATAGTGAATAAGAGAGTGGGAAAGGCAGTAATGGGGTACAACCTCAAAAACGACAGAATGATCTCAGTGTGTATCCAAGGCAAACCATTCAATATCACAGTCATCCAAGTCTATGCCCCAACCACTGATGCTGAAGAAGCTGAAGTTGACCGCTTCTATGAAGACCTACAACACCTTCTAGAACTAGCACCAAAAAAAGATGTCCTTTTCATCATAGGGGATTGGAATGCTAAAGTAGGAAGTCAAGGAGTAATCGGAATAACAGGCAAGTTTGGCCTTGGAGTACAAAATGAAGCAGGGCAAAGGCTAATAGAGTTCTGTCAAGAGAACAAGCTAGTCATAGCAAACACTCTTTTCCAACAACACAAGAGACGACTCTACACATGGACATCACCAGATGGTCAATACCGAAACCAGATTGATTATATACTTTGCAGCCAAAGATGGAGAAGCTCTATACAGACAGCAAAAACAAGACCAGGAGCTGACTGTGGCTCAGATCATGAGCTTCTTACTGCAAAATTTAGGCTTAAATTGAAGAATGTAGGGAAAACCACTAGACCACTCAGGTATGACTTAGATCATATTCCTTGTGAGTACACAGTGAAGGTGATGAATAGATTTAGAGGATTAGATTTGGTAGACAGAGCGCCTGAAGAACTATGGACGGAGGTCCGTAACATTGTACAGGAGGCAGCAACTAAAACCATCCCAAAGAAAAAGAAATGCAAGAAAGCAAAATGGCTGTCTGATGAGGCTTTACAAATAGCTGTGGAAAGAAGGAATGCGAAAAGCAAGGGTGAAAGGGAAAGATATAAGCAACTGAATGCAGATTTCCAGAGAATAGCAAGGAGAAATAAGAAGGCCTTCTTAAATGAACAATGCAAAGAAATTGAGGAAAACAATAGAATGGGGAAGACTAGAGATCTCTACAAGAAAATTGGAGATATGAAAGGAACGTTTAGTGCAAAGATGGGCATGATAAAGGACAAAAAAGGCAGGGACCTAACAGAAGCAGAAGAGATTAAGAAGAGGTGGCAAGAATACACAGAAGGACTATACAAGAAAGATCTTAATGTCCCTGATGTCCACGCTGGTGTGATCACTGACCTTGAGCCAGACATCCTAGAGAGTGAAGTCAAGTGGGCCTTAGGAAGCATTGCTAACAACAAAGCTAGTGGAGATGACAGTATTCCAGCTGAGTTATTTAAAATACTAAAAGATGATGGTGTTAAAGTGCTGCACTCAATATGCCAGCAAGTTTGGAAAACGCAACAGTGGCCACGGGATTGGAAAAGGTCAGTTTACGTTCCAATTCCAAAGAAGGGCAATGCCAAAGAATGCTCAAACTATCGCACAATTGCACTCATTTCACATGCTAGCAAGGTTATGCTCAAAATCCTACAAGCTAGGCTTCAGCAATACATGAACCGAGAACTACCGGATGTACAAGCTGGGTTTCGAAGAGGCAGAGGAACTAGAGATCAAATCGCCAACATTCGCTGGATCATGGAGAAAGCACGAGAGTTCCAGAAAAACATCTACTTCTGCTTCATTGACTATGCAAAAGCCTTTGATTGTGTGGATCACAACAAACTGTGGCAAATTCTTAAAGAGATGGGGGTACCAGACCACCTTACCTGTCTCCTGAGAAATCTGTATGCGGGCCAAGAAGCAACAGTCAGAACCGGTCATGGAACAACCGATTGGTTCAAAATAGGGAAAGGTGTACGACAAGGCTGTATACTGTCACCCTGCTTATTTAACCTATATGCAGAGTACATCATGAGAAATGCCAGGCTGGAAGAATCACAAGCTGGAATCAAGATTGCAGGGAGAATCATCAACAACCTCAGATATGCAGATGATACCACCCTAATGGCAGAAAGTGAAGAAGAACTAAAGAGCCTCTTGATGAGGGTGAAAGAGGAGAGTGCAAAAGCTGGCTTGAAACTCAACATTAAAAAAACTAAGATCATGGCATCTGGACCCATCAATTCCTGGAAAATAGAAGGGGTAGAAATGGAAGCAGTAACAGACTTCATTTATTTGGGCTCCAAGATCACCGCAGACGGAGACTGCAGCCATGAAATTAAAAGACGCTTGCTCCTTGGGAGGAAAGCTATGGCAAACCTAGACAGCATATTAAAAAGCAGAGACGTCACCTTGCCGACAAAGATCCGCATAGTCAAAGCTATGGTTTTTCCAGTAGTAATGTATGGCTGTGAGAGCTGGACCACAAAAAAGGCCGAGCGCCGAAGAATTGATGCCTTTGAACTGTGGTGCTGGAGAAGACTCTTGAGAGTCCCCTGGACTGCTAGGAGGTCAAACCAGTCAATCTTAAAGGAAATTAACCCTGATTGTTCATTGGAAGGACTGATAATGAAGCTCAAGCTCAGATACTTTGGTCACCTAATGCGAAGAGAGATCTCTTTGGAGAAGACCCTGATGCTGGGAAAGATTGAAGGCAAAAGGAGAAGAGGACGGCAGAGGATGAGATGGTTAGATAGCATCATTGAAGCAATGAGCATGAAACTGAGCAAACTCAGGGAGGCAGTGAAGGACAGGAAGGCCTGGCGCAATATGGTTCATGGGGTCACGAAGAGTCGGACACGACTTAACGACTAAACAACAAATTCCTTTTGAAATGGAAACTGCCCAATTGCATCTGCAGAACCTCTAATGAATGTATTCCCAAGACAAATTTGTCTTTCTCAGGAGTTTTGCTGGGCCTTTTATGACCTCCAAGAAATAAGATGTTTTCCAACTAATGGGACCTGGTGTTGCTGGAACCCCTATTTGTCAACCCCCGCTTCCTTAATCTTTCCCTGTATTTGTCTTCCTCTGAGGATCCTATCTCCCCTGTTTCTGACTTCTTCTAGTTACAGACCTTTTATACTCCTTTCTACCCAAAAGGCACTCAGTATCTAAATCTCTAAGACACCCTTGTATATCTTTCACATTGACCCAGCAGATACACTTGGGGATGTCCAAATGCAGGATGAGAATGCAGTTGTGTTGTCCCAATTCCATCCATTATTCAAGGCCAATATGTTCTATTGGAGGAAGAGCCTGCATGCTTGAGGAATGATTAAGAAGAAGTGCCTTGGACCAGAGGTGAGCACAGCACTTCTCTGCTGTTCATCGAAAGAGCCCAAACCTATTCAGGCTTCCCCATGAGCCGTCCTACTTCAAGAGTCTAGTTTATCTTCAATTTAAAGCAGTGGTTTTTTTGGGTCTGTAAACTGTGGCTTAGCTGGTGGTGGGAATCCACTACTGGCTTTTTCAGTAGAGCCAACTCTAGCCTAATGAAAGAGAAAGCCTAGGCTTTCTCTTCTAAGGGGAAGTGGGAATTACAGGTTCTTTACAGATTTCCCAGCAGCAAAGTTGGCTGGAGTCTCTTTAGGCTTGGCTGGAGAAATCAGCCTCCAAGCCTGCATCTGGATGGAAATGAGAGAGTGAGCCTAAGGCCCAGAAGATCCTGCTCAGGTGAGAAATTGGGGAGTCCCTGCTGATTCATCAGAGCAGACAAAATGGGTGCAGAAGGGTATGTTTTCTGACCCCACAGAACTAACCCAGGGAGTTTTCTGTGCTCATGTGATCCAAGAAAGAATCATCTCATCTTCTGCGATGCAGCAGAGACACACCATATTGGCTGAGGGATTCTGGGAGGGCCCCGGATTGGGAGAGGCATGAAAGCCCCACATCTGTTCCTTATTTCTGGCTCCTCTTGGTGTTTCTGCAGGAAATTGCTTGTCATCAGAAGAAGAAGCAGCTGCCAGGAATGGACTCAAGTGGGTCATTATCCTTGATTGGCCCCCAGGGATGCAGCTGTGCTTGGAGCCAACTGAAGACCAGGAGAGGCTTTTTGGCCCTGTCATTATCCCAGCCATAGCAGCTGATTTCTCTTCCTGCTGATGCTTGACTCTTCCTTTTGACTAAGGTTGTCTCTGAGCCCCCCAAAGGCACAAACGTTGAATTCAACAACTGCATGAAATGGGAATTCCTTTTTGAGCTTCCAGGAAGGAAGACTGAGCTTTAGGGCCACTGGCAGTCTGGGGACGCAGGAGAGGCTCAGCATGCCCGTGGTTTACTGTGATTCCCTTAGGATTTAGAGCCACAGCAAAGCCTCGTTAGTATCGGGAAAGATTAAATTACTGATCTGAGGGAGAAATTAGGTCCTTTTAGAATCCATCAGACAAAACCATTTGTTTTGCATAACACTTCTTCATATGTGAATGATTGCCCTGTTTTGGGCCCTGAGACTGAGCAGGTCAGGCTATTTGGACATGATGGGAGGCAATCAGAAAATATCAGAGCTTTAGCCTAGGCTGAAAGTTTGAGAAAAGTCTCCTAGATTTTGCCCTCTGGCCAAGAATGCTACATGGGTGGGTCAGCTTGACCTGTGCTGGTTGACGACCGTAATAAAGTTACTGTATTGAGTCACCTTGACCCAGAGGAGGTGTTTATGATCCAGAAAGTAAGAGAGATCAGGCCAAGATACTATTTGGACACGATGGGAGACAATCAGAAAATATCAGAACTTTAGGCTAGGCTGGAGTCTTGGGAAAAATCTCTTAGATTTTGCCTGCTGGCCAAGAATGCTATGTGTTTGGGACCATGGAGTTGCCACAAGCAAAGCTTGGCCCAGAGGAGGTTTTTATGGAAGGCCTGGAACAGAGACAGTGTGTCCAACTCAAATTTAGTGTTACTTGAAATGACCCAGTGAGACCATCTTTAGGAGGTAACCAAGCAATGGACCCATCCCCATCTCTGTGACTTACTTCACACATCTTATTAAAACAGGGTTATTTCAGCATGATTTATTGAATAAAAACAATGATCTGGGTTTGTACAACAGAATAAGTTAGAAATCAAAGTTTACTAACCACCATGTTTTGTAAACATGTGGTTTTTCTGATTTTCGTTGAAAGCATTATTTGAACTCAGCCATGGCTTATGGCTCAATGGGATACCTCAACCTGGTCCATTGTGGCCTAGTCAACAAACATGGTTTTACAAACCAATGCTTAGCATGAGATATAGCCTGGAACCCAGGAATTTCAGGACTTTCTTTTCCTGACAGTGCAGTCTGTGAGGGAGGGTATGCAGAGTGTCCCCCTCCTCTTGCAGGTCACAAAGGACCTCTTGCATTGCACCATCTCAATGGCTGCTCCCATACTTTGCAACACCTTCATTCCTGACAAAAGGAATACACCTACCTTCCCAAATTTCAAGAAGGCATTGAAAACCCAATTGTACTCAATGGCTGCCTAGGGTTAATTAGATTATATCAGGTGGGGTCTTGATTATGTCAGTTTGGTTGGTACTTTGTTATGAAAACCTACCATGAGCCCATGGAAGTGGGTGGTGTATAAAGGATCAATCAGTCAATACCCAGAGTGTGATCTGAACTATGTTTTTTTTCCCTACTCCCTTTGGTGGTGTTCACAGGACATTCTAAAACAGGACAATTTAGAGACTTTGCAGTGTGTTCATGCTAAGCTTGCTTGATTGGTATCATGGCACCTTTCTGGCCAGCTGAGGGGGTTCGGAGTGGGAGTCTCTGTTCTTCAATGGTCCTCCTCCTTCCTCCAAGGCTGCTTCCAGTTCCTGTTGATGCAGGAAGAGGTCCAGCCTAGGCCTCTGCTTCGGGGGCTGCCACAGGGCTCAACTTTCTCCCACCTCCTCTTTAACTGTCAGAGTCTGCACACTCATTCCCAAAGTTCAGTAAATCCGCTGGAGTCTAAATAATTCCATCAAAGATTTCTTTATTGGGAGAAATGCACAGCAGCTATAGTTTGTTGAGTCTAATTCTACAAAGCAAAACCTTCCCTTTTTAAGCCCAATTTCTCCCCCTTCTCCTTTCTTTTCCTGCTTGAAATTCTTCGCGCCTCATTCCGGCTCTCACAGTGCTTGACCTTGTAGACACCTCTGTAGAGATAGCAACACCTGGCATCTTCTCCCCCCCTTACTCCTAACTGCAATGGCAAGTCAAGCAAATGGCCTGCAATTAACATTTTTACCATTAACCATTTAATATGCAACGCTATACTAAGTTAAAAGCAATTAAGGTTTGTAGCTTGCGTAGATCCTGACATGCCGCCCTCCAACAGAACGAATGTTTTCACATTCGGAACAGAATCTGAAAAACATAAAGCAAAATATATATACAATGATATTTGACACAAAGCAACATAGTTCATTTAGGTTTATCAGGATATTTTGAATGAAAGTCAGAAATGAGTTTAGGAGCTTTTATATTTGAAATATCAACCCATTCATGATGTGTTTTTGGGAAATGTTTCCATTGGACCAAATATTGTAGTTTGCCTTTATATTTTCTAGAGTCCAATATGTCTTTTACTTCAAAATGGCTTTGCCCCTCAGTCATGATGGGATTTGGAGGTTGTACTGTTGGATGCCACGTAGTAGAGTCTTTAAAGGATTTCAATAAATTAACATGGAAAACTGGATGTATGTTTCTGTAATGTTTTGGAAGAGTCAATTTAAATGCAACTGGATTAATAATTTTTCAATGGGGAAAGGTCCAATGAATTTCGGGCCTAGCTTTTTGCATGGCTGGGTAGTCTTTACATTTTTGGTAGATAACCAAACCATGTCTCCAACTTTCCAAGGAGGGTTTGCAGACCGTTTTCTATCAGCAAATTTTTTATGTTGGTTTCTGGCATTCTGCAGAGATTTGACAATCAGAGGCCACAGTTTTGTAATATTAGTGATCCATTGATCTGTGGAAAGTTCAGGAAAATCTTTCAAAGGCATTTCTGGGAAAGGCAGGAAGTCCTGACCAGTAGCTATTTTATAAGGTGTAAATCCAGTACCTTGGTGCACCGTGTTGTTGTAAGCCACTTCAGCAAACGGTAAAAGTTCTGACCAATCATCTTGTTGGTGATTAGTAAAGCATCTTAAATATTGTTCCAATAATGAGTTCATTTTCTCCGTCGATCCGTCTGTGTCTGGATGAAAACTGGAACTCAGGGCCTGAGTGGAACCAATTAACGTAATAAATTCCTTCCAAAATTTGGAGGTGAACTGTGGCTCGCAATCTGAAATTACCCTCCTGGGGGTGCCATGGAGGTGGTATATGTGTTGAATAAACAATTTAGCAAGTTTTTTGGGATTAGGAATTGAAGCACATGGAATAAAATGTGCCTGTTTAGAGAAAAGATCAATGATAACCCAAATAACAGTGTTGTGATTACTCTCAGGCAAATCAACAATAAGTCCGTAGAAATTTCTTTCCAGGGTTGTTGAGGAGATGCAACAGGTTGTAGAAGTCCCAAAGGCTTTCCTCCCCTCTTTTTTGAAATGGCACATGTGGGACATGTAGATACATATTCAGAAACGTCTTTTCTCTTGGTAGGCCACCAAAATTGCCTACATAATAAATGCAAAGTTTTTATAAATCCAAAATGTCCAGAGGTTTTGTCATCATGGCCTTTTTGCAAAATGAGTTTACGTAGTGAAGCTGGTACATACAATTTGT
This sequence comes from Python bivittatus, assembly GCF_059951505.1. Taxonomy (NCBI): domain Eukaryota; kingdom Metazoa; phylum Chordata; class Lepidosauria; order Squamata; family Pythonidae; genus Python; species Python bivittatus. Next base: position 2,208,139 of record NW_028277107.1, read on the forward strand.
CTCCCATCCACCAGGCATGTTGTTCATGGGTTAAAGTATTTTTATTGTGCTGGAACCATTCATCTGAATCCAATGCTGCATTTAATTTACTAAGCAGTTCATTAGTAGGTGCTTGTTTAGGAATTCTGGTTCGAGCTCTGGAGAGTGCCACTGAGCCTGGTTGTGATTTTGGGATAACGGGAGCGACTATCTGCTCTCTTTGGCTGTTATGCTGAGGCAGTCTGGATAAAGCATCAGCCAAAGAGTTTTTCCCTCCGGGGATAAACTTCAGCGTAAACTTGAAACAGCTGAAAAATTGAGCCCAATGCACTTGTTTAGGAGAAGTTTTCTAGGTGTTGTAAGGGCTTCTAGGTTTTTATGATCCATCCAAACTTCAAACGGATGTGGTGACCCTTCCAAAAAGTGTCTACATGTCATTAAAGCCCAGCGAACTGCAAAAGCTTCTTTTTCCCAAATAAGCCATCTCCTTTCTGTCTCCATAAACTTCTGGGAGATATAGGCACAAGGCTTCAGTGATCCCCCTTCGTCTTTTTGAAGCAACATTGCTCCTATGGCCACATCAGAAGCATCAGCTTGAATTACAAAGGGTTGATTTGGCTCAGGGTGCTTTAAAATTGGTTCAGCAGTAAATAATGCTTTCAAAGCTTTAAAGGCTTTCTGACACTCCTCAGTCCATATTAAAGGGGCTCCAGGCCTTTGGGCTTTTGGTGTTCCTTTGCCTTTGGTTTTTAACAAATCAGTTAGAGGCAATGCTACCTGTGGAAAGTTTGGAATGAACTGGCGGTAGAAATTAGCAAAACCCAGAAAACTTTGCAATTGCCTTCTAGTTTTGGGAGCTTTGCACCCCAGAACATCATTTACTTTGGAGGGGTCCATCTCAATTCCTGCATGTGATATGTGATATCCCAAATAGTCCACTTGCTGTTTATGAAATTCACATTTTGACAGTTTGGCATATAATTGAGCATCCAGTAGCTTTTTTAACACATTACGAACCAACTTTACATGATCTTTCAAGTTAGAGTAAATAAGGATGTCATCCAGGTAAACCAATACTCCCTGATACAAATATTCATGGAGCACCTCATTAGTTAGTTGCATAAATACCCCAAGGACCCAGAAAGCCTGAAGAGCATGACCTTGTACTCATAGCAGCCAAAAGGGGTGGAAAATGAGGTCATCCATTCATGCCCTTCTTTAATGCGCACTCAAAAATATGCATCCCTTAAATCCAGCTTGGTAAAAATTTTCCCCTTAGATAATTGCGCTAACAAGTCTTTCATAAGGGGTAAAGAATACTTGTTTTCTTTGCAAATAGCATTGAGGCCTCTATAGTCAGTACAAAGTCTTAAACTTCCATCTTTTTTCTCCTGAAACAGAACTGGTGCCGCCATCTGCGACTTAGCAGGTTGTATGAATCCTCTAGCCAGATTGGTATCTATAAACTCCCTTAAAGCTGCCAGTTCCTTTTGGGTCATGGAATATGTCTTCTTCTTTGGGAATTTAGCCCCTGGTTCAATTTCAATAGCACAGTCAGTATCTCTGTGAGGAGGCAGCGTGTCTGATTCTTTTTTGCTGAAAACAGCTTTTAAATACCTGTAAGGTTTTGGAATGTTTTCAATCGATTCTGGGTCCGAGGTTTGAGGCGGAATCTCACTGCTTGCAGCTGCAGCTCTCACGCCTTTTCCCTTGGGCAGTTCAGAACCCAAATAGACCCCATCTGCAAACTGCATTCGCCCTGTTTTCCAAAAGACTTGAGGGTCCCACCATTTCACCCAATTTGCTCCCAGGATCAGGGCATAACTACCCAAAGGAGCCACTAAACATTTAAGAGTCTCTCGGTGAGTCCCCAATTGCAGTTCAAAACGTTCAGTGCAGTACAACACTGCCCCTCCCCCTGCTTGAGATCCATCCAACTGGTTAAATACTATGGGGGTTTTCAGTTTTTTCACCCTTAATTCTAAAGCATTGACCAGAATTGGACTGATTAAATAGCGCAAGCAGCCTGTGTCCATTAATGCAGTAAGCGCAGCTCTGCGCTCCATTCTGGGTGCTGAGATAGTCATTTTTATGGTGGTCACACTCACCCCCTCATCCTCATCGGAATCATCGTCCTCATCGTCCGTCGTGGCCGTCATTTTGCCAGGAGCCTTCCCGGGCTGGCAGTTTGGGTTTTCCTGCTTCTTTCCCACCGATCCCCCTTCATAGAGAATGGGGTCTGGGAACAGCAACTCCGTTCCCCCAGCTGCGGTTCCCCTCTTCCCTTTATGGCTGGTGGGTTTTTGGGCAGCTCCGGAGGGTTTCTGCGGCTCCTGTGCACGCGCAGGCATCAGTTTGGTGCACGCTGGCGTGAAATGCCCCAGCTCTCCACAATGAAAACAGATGCATTGCTTTGCCACTCTGGGAAATTTCTTGTCTCCTCTCGCTGGCGGTTTCTGAGGCGCCTGCGCAGGAATGCCAAGCTTCCGCTTAAACTCCAGATCCACTGCCATCCAATCGGCTTCTACTTGCGTGGTATGCTCGATCCATCCATCAAGGGTACGTGGGTTTGCTCACGAGTAGACTAGCTGCCACAAATCTTGTCACAAGCCTTGTTGAAAGCAGGCAATTTTAAAATCTTCTGGCCACTGGGGAAGCTTCCCCACGAGGCTCCGAAACTCTAAGGTGTATTCACCCACGTTCCAGGATCCCCACCGCACTTTAACCAGTTGGAAGCGAGCCCTCGTGATTGCTCCCGGGTCTTCAAATCTCCTTCGCAGGGCTGTTAGAAACTGGCCAAGGTGGTGTAGCTTGGGGGCTTGGGCTTCGCGCATTTCAATCAGCCATTCTCCCGCCTTTCCTGAAACCATCCTGCAAACGTAGATCACACGTTCCCTGTTGGAGGTGAACAGATGGCCTGCCTGCTCCATGCACAAGGTAACTTGAGCCATGAAGCTAGCCAATTCATTCAGATCTCTGCTGAATTTTGCCCTTAGCCCCCAGCGCTTAAGGAGCGCGTCTTGGTTGTCTTGGGGAAGTGCGGCCGGCTGTTGGGCTGCAGGAGGGCACGCAGGCGGTGTGGTTGGAGCAGGCAGAGGACCCCGAGCTACCAGAGCTGCTGGAGCTAACGTTGTGGGAGGAGGGGGGTGGCTAGCCGTGTGTCTCCCAACCTCTCTTCTCCGTACTCCCTCTCTGCCTCAGGGTCCCGGAACATACCCAAAAGCCGTATCAGGTCTCCCAGCCCTCTTAGTTCTTGTCGCATCAAGCTGTTCTCGGCTTGCAGCAAGCTCATGCCTTCCTCCAAGGCTCCGATCCAGGTGGATTCTATTCGGCCAGTAGTTAGGGCCCATCGCTCTTCGGGTTCCATCTCTAGGAAAGGTGTTCCCCCGTACAGCTCCTCCCGGCTCCATATCTTGGTTTTACGCCTGTCAGGATTGCTGGGAACAGGCAAGCAGCGAAGGTTGCTGTTAGGGGTTCTTCCTCCTCTTCGCAGCCCCCCACCACTCCTAGTTCGGCGGTCGCCTCTTCCATCCCAACAGCCGCTGGGCGTTTGGTGAGAGGGATCTCCATGGTAGGATTTTCCCCCGGGTAAATCCCTCGTTCAAAGTAGTGAGACTCAACAAAATGTCAGAGTCTGCACACTCAGTCCCAAAGTTCAGTAAATCTGCTGGAGTCTAAATAATTCCATCAAAGATTTCTTTATTGGGAGAAATGCACAACAGCTATAGTTTGTTGAGTCTAATTCTACAAAGCAAAACCTTCCCTTTTTAAGCCCAATTCCCCCCCCCCCTTCTCCTTTCTTTTCCCGCTTGAAATTCTTCGCACCTCACTCCGGCTCTCACAGTGCTTGACCTTGTAGACGCCTCTGTAGAGATAGCAACACCTGGCATCTTCTCCCCCCCTTACTTCTAACTGCAATGGCAGGTCAAGCAACCGGCCTCCAATTAACATTTTTACCATTAACCATTTAATATGCAACGCTATACTAAGTTAAAAGCAATTAAGGTTTGTAGCTTGGGTAGATCCTGACATTAACAGCTCTAGGAAACCACTGGGTGAGCTTATCCATCAGCACAGGGTCATCACTGTGCTGGTGGTACTCAGTTGTCCATCTCTGCCCTGGACTGTCCAAGCAATGCTGTTGAGGTGCTTTCCCAGTGCCTGGAAGATGAAAGGGCCTGGATAGGGAAGAACTAGCTTTGGCTCAACCCCAACAAGCCCCAGTAGCTCTGGGTTTTAGAGCCCCCATCTCTAGGGATTTTCCATTGTTAACTTTGAATGGGGTTACACTCCCCCAGGCAGAGTTGCTGTGCAGTTGGATAGCTTTTACAGTGAGGATGTTCCTCTGATGTCTAGCCTGAACTTGCTTCTTTGTAGTTTAGATCCACTTGTTCCGGCCCTGCAGTAGAGAATAAGTTAAAAGTGTAGCAAAGATTCAGGATTCTCATTACTAGTGAAAAATCCTGCTTCCTCACCAAATCACAACCTGTTAGAAAGAAAATTGGAAAATCTCTGTCTTAATGTAGACAGGAAGATATTGTATTTGTTTATTCATTAATCAAATTTATGTGGCCATCCATCTATCCAACGAGAACCCAGGCAGCACATAAAATGATTCCATTAGCTTAGCAGAAACGACTTGGATCTATCTAAATTTAGGAATTAAGGTGAAAGACAACTTCTAAGATTGGAAGCGATGTCACAAGCAAGTATTTATCTGACCCAGCAGGGAAGCCAAGAAAAATCAACTGGACAAAGAGAGACTGGGAGGAGGACTCAGGTCTCCAGAAGGTGTACCTAAAGGCCTTCTCAGGAGGAACAAGAGAGGATTCCTAGAAAAGCACAGATGGTCTTTGAGGAACCGGCCAATCCCAAGCCAGAGTCAGCATAAGAGACCATGTACTTAGGGTGCCTTGACCAATCACAGGTAGCAGTATACCTTAAGCATTACCTTAACAGACTGAAAAAAAAAATCTGTTTCCTCCTGTAATTGCAGGTCCACCACATTTTCAGAAAGGGAAGGTTGGAGGCTGGATGAAAGTTCTCAAAATTTGCCAAGTCAAGCAATGGTTTCTTGAGGAAGGAGTGGACTGCCACCTTCCTCAAGGCCAGCAGCATCACCCCCTTAAACTCAAGGAAGTACTCCTACACCCTGATCCAGCCTCCTGCCACCTGCCTTGTTGTATTTTTGTGCAATTCCACCCCTTTCTTCTCAATAAATGTAGCTAAAGAAACATTGGGCTTCTCCAACTGCCTGGTTGCCCTGTTGCCAAAATGAGGCTGTTGAAGGTGACTCAGGATAGAAGCTGATACAGACAGCCACACAGAGCCAGATGAGTGGTTTTGTTCTGGCCACTATGTTGACTATCCTAATGAAGTAATGTGATCTAGTAGTATGTGCAACCAATCGTATGATTTATGGGTTTTCTATGTATGTGAACAATAATAAAAAAACTCAAGTCTTGACCTACTAAATCTCCTCCCTCTTACGATTCTTTCTCTCACTTTCCACTTGTAAGTTATGGCTGCTGCTTCTCCCCCTCAATCAATATAAAGACACTTGACAACTGGTTTGTGAGCAAAGTTCACTAGCTATGCACTTTCACCTGAATATCTAAGTCAGCTTGGATAGCTGGATGCCATGGGGATGGTTACTGAAAGGAGAACTGATATTGACATCAGAAGCAGTTGGCCCAAGCCCAGAACTCTATCACTCCTTGGTGGAAGATGCTAATGGTGGCTAGCCAATAATTTACAAAACCATCTTTTCCACAAACACAGATGGGCATTGTCCAGGGTAGGCATTAATATTTTCCCCTCTGGAGGTCAGAGAGAAGAAAATCTCATACCTAGAAAGACTGCCAAAGTGGAATGAGGGAAATAGAACCAGGGATCACATTCTTCTAAGCTGTCCTTTTTACAAACCAGCCAGATACCAAAGGATAACTCTACTGATGAATTAATCTTTTCACTTTCACTTATGACTGAATGATTCAGCCCTGAATCTTTTGGGGCAAGTGGTGAGATTTTGCTTTGAAGCCATGCAAAAGAGTGTGCCCTACAGGTAAAAAAAATTGAGAAACCTACCAGGGCAAAATCCAATATTTCTTTCCACTCTGAGCAGAACGCAAAGGTTAAAACCCAACAAAGAAAACAATAACCCATGGTGCCCCAGGTAAAGGACACCTTCCAATCATAAAAACACATCAACAACAGCAACAACAGGCCTAGCCTAATCTTTAGATAGTTGGGCCCATCTGGATTTCCAGGGATGCTGTTCCACAAGGCAGGGGATGCCAGGGAGAAGGCATGGTTCCTGGGTCCAACAAGATGACATGGTTTAATAGAGGGGGCCCAAAGCATCCCCCTCTGCTAGCCTGGCCCTCTGCCGTATTGTATGCCATAAACTTCTTTACTTCCTCCACTCCATTTTCTTAATGATTCTTTACATGCCCCTAATGAAGGACTATAGAGTAGTAAATAAAGTCAACAAGTTTAAGAGATGATAGGCTTCATTAGGTTAAGTTGCCTAGATCAGCTCAACCAGTTTTATTGGTTTTATGTCCGTAATTTTATGCTATCCTAATTTTACCTATTTATTTATTAATGTATCTCTCAGGACATGCATATTACGCTGTTTTTTTCTTTTTGCACGGGTCCCTGGCCATCATAATGTTCTATTTTGTTCTATGATTTTGTTCCACCTTTACAAACAGAGAACAACAACAGTTCTTCATTGGAGATGGAAAATACCCCAAATGGAAGAAACCCAATAGTAGAACCTGAAGTCCAGTTTTTGATTAATATAATGAATAAAAGTAATTTTCAGAGATTCTGTTCTGGCTGGGTAAGTGATAAGAAAGAAGAAGTGGTCATATGAACAAGAGCAGCCACCCACCTCTTAAGAAATGCCCCCAAAGTCCACCACAAATCAGGATCAAGTATATCCATAGTGAGGCTTGATGGTTCACACTCATGCTGAAAATCTCTCTTGATGGTGGAATGTATGAAAAGATTTTCTAAGAGAAGTTTGGGAGCAAGTTCTCCTGTCTTACTCCTTGGCTCATCTTCAGACTTTCCACCCCATCTGTGACTCCTCCCATTGGGCCCCTGCCTATTTTCTCATTCAGAGTTTAGAGAGGTGATGTGTCTCCTTGTTGCCATTATCCAAATCATAGTGATTGATTTTGTTGTCTTGGTGCTGAATCTCTAAAGACTTTTTGGAAAACGTTCAGATTTCACACACAGTAATAATATGCTTTTCCCTTAATATCACATCAAAGCCTTGTTAGCTAATGTCTTTGCATTGGAAAATCTTGGGGGCACAAATGGTTCTGGAGAAAGAAAGAAGCTGGGGAGGCTTTTAGGACAGGCAAGGGCTGCTTTTACTTCCCTCCCCTTCAGATGTGAAGCCTTGGCTGGACTCAGTCTGGATTAGGAAACCTCTGAAGCTTCTGTCTTGGAAGAGGGCTTCAGTTTCCCCTACTCCTTCTTCCTGAACATCTTTAAAGGTGGACACTGTACAAGAGGCTCAATGAGGAACACAAGTCATGTTGCTGCTTGTGCTGCTGCTTGTGCTGCTTCTGTGGCCTCAGGAAGCCTCTCAGAGGCTCAAGGACAAATGCCTTCTGACTCTGAAGAGGAATCAGGTGGACCCACAGAATATCTATAGGCCAGGAGAGCTTCTCATTGGTGGCATAATCTCTGCAACAAAGGCTGGGTTTCAACCACTAAGCTTCAACAAATCTCCTTTGACTCAATTATCAATGTAAGTCCATCTTCCTGCACTGCATTACAGCCACTCCATTTCCCTCTGATTTCTAAATCTAGCTCTCCTTTCTTACAATGAATGGTCCCTGTGATCTGTTAGATTTTCTCTCTGTCTCATTCATTCTTGGGGGTCCATTTTCCACCCTGCAGCTGATGAACCTGTTTAAAATTCTGGAATACAATCATCAGTAGAGATCTTCTGTTTTTCTTGACTTTGAAGAAGAAATATCCACTTTTCTTGACATCCTTTGAGCAGAGCTAGACTGGATAGAGGAGAGAGGGTGGTTCCTCTCTTCTGCTCTCCCTTGCCCCATAAAGTGGTCAACATGGGTACAAAAATGCAGGAATCTTGTGTTTTTGTCTGCAGTAAAAATGAGATAACCTCAACAATTTTTATTCTGTACCAAAATCTACTAATTAAATGAAAGAATCCCAGATCAGAATTGACTTTCCATACATGTGTGAATCCCATTTGAGTAGATGTCAGGCACCCTAATCATACCATGATTTAAATGTCTGTTAAGTCTCCACTCTAGAAATGTTGACAATCTAAACTTCTCCAGAAATGAATAACTTACTCCTTTTGTTAACAGTCATTACTGCTCATTGTGTGTGTGTGTGTTTGTGTGTGTGTGTGTATGCTTTAACGGTTCTGTATTTAACGTGGAAGAATAGGTTACCCGTCCAATGATTAAACATTGGGGAAGATAAGAAGGCAAAGGGACAGAGAGAGAGATTTAAAGTCAACTGAAATCTCAATCCAACTGCAGGAATACTGATGGCATCAAGAATAAGTCAAAGCTTATGGTAGAATAAAGTTAAGGTTAATGTGGATTTTAAAAAACATTATGTTAGAAGTGCTATATTGAGAGTCTGGAATAAATATAACCAAAGACACCTTTACGGGTCTCAGCACAAGAAGCACTTTATAGAAGAAGAGCAGCAGACAGGGCGAAATAGTCAACATATCAAGACTTACTAATACAGGAGGGTGGAGAAATTAAGATGAAGTCAAGAGAACAATTGACTGCAGAAGGACATAGTTTTCAGTGATTCTCACATGCACAGTTAAAGAAAGGTTTAATATGGATAAAAAGACTGTTGGAATTGAAAAAACAAAAAGCAGAATTTGAAACTGAATTATGTACAAATGATGAACAAGTAATAGCAAAAATGTATAAACGTTTCTTAAGATTTGAAACAGAGGAAGAACAGGTTAAAGGCTGCATGACAAAATGGGCTATTAACTTGGGATACAACATAGAGATGGACACTTGGGAGAAAATGTGTTAAGCGGTATTAAATTTAGTGTCATAATTTAAGAGAATTTTTTAATAAAATGATGTATTGTTGGTATATGACACCAGAAAAAATAGCAAAAATGTACAAGGGTATTTCAAACCGGTGCTGGAATTGTGAAAAGCCATGAGGGAACATTTTATCAGGCATGGTGGACTTGTGAGAAAGCTAAGAAATTTGGGATACAAATTCAGGCAACGATGCAAAGGACTTTAAAGACTAATATTGTGAAACCAGAACCCATTGGGACTTCTGGACAATGAATTAGAAAAGACTCATGGTAGGTGGATTCTGTATATGATAACTGCAGCAAAATTATTGTATACACAACAATGGAAGAATAATGAAATCCCCACAGTGGAGGAATGAATTGTGAAAATGTCAGAATTTGCAGAAATGGCAAGTAATCTGTTGAAAAGAAGGTCGGAAGTCATTCCTATATTCCTAAACTTTAGGTTTATTCTTTTTTCATTTTTTGCACTTTTTTCTTTCTTTCTCTATTTCTTTCCTTTTTTCCTTTGGTTAGTCTTTTATTCTCCATAAAAATTCTTAATAAATACCCATTTTTAAAAAAGAATTAGCCAAAGCTAATGATAACTAGATTACTTCAGACATAACATGCATTCGGTATCTTAAAAATAATATAGAAATTGAAAGAATCCCAGGTCCATTCAAATATGTGAGATTTTTGTAACAATCCATCCAAATATATAATGACATGTCCCCAAACCTCTCACTCATGGTAAATATTATGGTAAAAAAAAGAAGGTTAAATAAAATGCTTTCCATTGATTACATTCTAATATATTCATACTTTCAGGATAACATCAACAGAATACTGGAAAATTCTATCCTTCCTTTTTGCCATCCAGGAGATCAACCAGAATCCTGATATTTCATCCAATGTAACCCTGGGTTACAATGTCTATGAAAATTATTTTAGTGTACAAATGACTTCAGATGCTCTGCTGGACCTGCTTTCAGATGGGGAGGCCAATGTCCCCAATTACAGGTGTGGAAGTCTGAAAAACACAGTGGCTCTTCTTGAAGGGGCTGAGACTGGCATCTCCATCCAGATTTCAAACATGCTGGGCACCTACAAAATCCCTCAGGTGTGTCTTTGCTGAGAAGAGAATTTTTAGTCATGCAATCTTCAGTCAGACATCCTCCATTGTCAATGAAGAGTCAAGTTCTATTGTGGGAATTGTATGAATTAAGGATGAAAGTTCTATCTAGTGGGACAGAGGGACCAGAGCAGACATATTCCCTTCCTGGCACAGTCCTAATGCAGATTGTGCATCTCTGCTGGCTATTCGCAAGAGCAAAACCAAAGTGAGAAGAGAAGAAATGTCAGAGCATAATGACCAGAGACATCTCCACAGAGCATTCTTCATTGCAAGGAGTGGAACAATTCCTTTGCTAGGGCCAGATTTTTGGTTTTATGGGTCTCAAATAAAATAGTATCTCTTTTCTTTCCTTTTCAGATCAGTTACAGTTTTGTTTCCCAGATTCTGAGTGATAAAACTCATTTTCCTTTCTTCTACCCAATGCTCCCTGTTGAAGGACTCCAGTACCCGGGGATGGTCAAGCTGCTCCTCCATTTCAGGTGGACCTTAGTGGGTCTCCTTGCTCCGGTCACTGAGAATGGACAAAAGTTCACGAGGACACTGACTTCCATGCTGATAAGGGATGGCATTTGTCCAGTTTTATTGCAAACCTTTTCCACCGCTCCTGAGGAACTGATCCTAGACTTGCATCCATACAGGAATTGGAGAAACGTGAATGTCTTTATTTATGGTGCAGACATTAATACATTCAATATAGGGGTTATCATTATGCATCACATATTTAAATCCTTTACTGAACCTCTTAGAGGAAAAGTCCTGATCACCACAATCCGCTGGGACTTCACTATTTATTTGACAGAGAACAACTTTCCCCATCAATACATCCATGGCATTTTTTCGTTTCTTATGAGGAGAAATCAAATGGCAAAGTATGGTGGGTATAGACAATTTTACCCTTCCATGAGACGCTTTGCAGATGAATCCTTCCTGTGTTCCTACACCAAGGATGCATTTTCTGTGAAAGTCTGGAGACGGTGCAGGGAGAGAGAAGAGCTGGAGGCTCTGAGGAAAGAGAAGATGGATCAGATCCTGACCTTGGACAGCTATTTCATTTACAACACAATTCGGGCTCTGGCACAAGCCCTACACGCAGCTTTTTTATCCAGATCCAGGAGGACAATATTCAAAGGTGGTAAAAACTTGGAAACTCCAACACTGAAGGCATGGCAGGTATTCCTTTTCTATTGCACATCTCTCCATTGCAGCTGAGAATCAATTTTATAACTGTAAGAACTGTATAACTATTCTGACAATAGTAATAATTTCTTCTGAATACCAAAATTAAATTGAATTCCAACTTTCCATTGCTCTCCCCTTTGCATTCATTTCACCCTGCTCTTTTCTTTTGCAATATATTCTTGCTTAATAGCTTCTTGGTAAATATATTGTTTTGCTTCCACCTCTTTCTTCTTTGACTGTCTTCTTTACAAGCAGAAGCACTATCATGTCCCACTCAGTCTAGCAAAGTGTGCTGTGTTTATATGAGTCAGTCTAACACCTCTGAGCCCCTGACCTCCTGGACTGCCCCTCTGCTCAAGGACAGCCTTTGCCCAGAGTGGGTCTCATGCCTTGGCTAAAAACCCCTTTGATTCCTCTTCCCCTGTTCTAAAGTCTCAGTAGGGTCAGAGACATCAAAGGGTCTCATCACATGGCAGCATGTGGACAGGCCTCTTTGGGCCAAGCATCTGAGCAGGCCGAGGTCAGGTCAGAATGTGAATGGTTAGACTGATACATGGGAAAAAGTCTAGAAGAAGCAAGAGTGGAGAATGTTCCATAAAATGTTCCATAGAAGTTCCATAAAATTGCAAGGAGGTGACCTTAACTGGTAAGAGAGGTCATCTTTCATAATGAATATCTGGGGTGTCTTCTCCATGCCAAGGGACCATCTATCACCTCAGTGCAGAGTTTCTTTAGCAAAACATACTAGTAGACCAAGGGCACCAATAGCCATCCTCAAGGGGAGCAAAGTTGTTTCTCTGCCTATTTACCTGTCAAGCTCTTGTGTACAGCATTGTTTCTGGGTGGGGCATTTTATTTCATTTGGGCTTCACTGGAAGAATTCCTTCAGTGAGCTTCGGCACAACATCCATTTTCTTTAGGGCTTTAACTTTGGACCTCACTGGCTCACGCTGAGTGTATCCTTTGCTATATTTCCCATTATTTTTTCAAATTCAGCAGTGACAATGATGAATGGGAAGAGATGAAGGACACCATCCTGAAGAGATAAAGGTTCATCATCCTTGTTTTGAAAGGTCATTCTTGGTCCCTTTAACAAGACTTTTATTCTATACTCCTCAGTACAGCTCCTTCATTCCAGCTCAAAGGTAGGAGTCTTGCCATAGAGCTTTGTATGTCCTGTGTGACATTGCCCATTTTCTCTTCCCTTCCAGCTTCATCCCTTCCTTCAAAGCTCTCTGTTTTATAATAATTGCATAGATGGGGTACATTTGGATGAGAAAGGAGAGCTGATAGCAGACCTGGACATTGTGAACTGGGTGATTTTCTCCAATATGTCTGTTAGCAGAGTGATGTTTGGCAGTCTGGAAAGACAGGGATCCTTCGATTTGAAGTTTAAGATCAACCAGAATGCCACTGCAGCGATGGAAGTGCTGAACAAGGTGGGGAAAAGGCTTCATTCCACACTTTCTGAAGCTCTTACCAAGAGGATTCCAGTATTGGGGCAGGGACAGGATGTCATCTGGGTTCTCCAAGAGAGGCAACATCTTCTTTGCTTAGATGTTCTGGTGTCTATGAGAAATATATCCTTAACTATTCCAGTTAACTGTTTTTCAGTCTTCTGCAAGGGAGCGAGATTTAAATCATGGGGCAACATGTTTCATTTCACCAAAGCAAAGAATCCATTCAACTTTCCCTTGAGTGTGTACATTGAGAATTTAAACTAAAAGTTGTAGTGTGGGAAAATTAGAAAAGAAGATAAATAGGGAAACAACATGCAGCCAAATCAGTTTGATGTGCTCCAAGTTTTTTATAGGTTTCAAATTTAGCAAAGCTAAGCCTTGAACTGGAGATCCCCAAACCTTTCCTCTTTGACCTCTTTCAGGAAATGTAATAACTCATTTTCTGGATGTTCTTCTTCTCTCTGCTCAGCCCCTGCCTCCTTCCAGGTGTGTGGAAAGCTGTCATCCCGGATTCATGAAGGTGGCTCAGGAAGGGAGGCCCATCTGCTGCTACGACTGTCATCCTTGTGCAGAAGGAACCATCTCCACCATGGAAGGTGGGTGAGACCAGAGGAAAGGGGCAGGTGGGAAGATGGTCCACTAACTGTTTCTGGAGACAGGAATGCATGAGGATGTCCTCAACAGAGCCCCAGTCCACCCTGAAGGTCACCCCCATCTAATTTTTCTTGCTCTATGTCAAAACTAGTTTTTTTTCGGAGTTCTGCTGACCTGAGCTGTGCTACAGTAAGTGGTCCTTTGCCCGCATCTCATTCCATTAGAGACAGAGTTTCATTGGTCCCCTGATGAACTGAAAAAAGACAGGACATTTTTTTTTAACAGGTTCAGCAGTGAAATTGGTCCATCTTCCTTCCTTGGTCAAACAATTACTTAAAAACCAAACAGTGAAATCCCTTCTAGCAGGAGTGAAAGGAAGTGGTATAACATTCTGGTGGGTTTTTCTCATCAGTCCTCAAAGGACCTGCCCAAGGAAATGGAAGTGATTGGTCCTTGCTGCCAAGGAATGGGAGGGAGGGGGAAAAAAGGAGGGGAATCTGCCAATCAGAACAACCACTGACCAGAAAGAAAAACTGCCATCTCCAAGATGAAATGTGGTAATGGATTTTTAAAACTAGCTTCAACAACTCCCAGTTTATCTGTGGAAGACACAGAGCTGAGATTATATGGGCCTTTAAAATGATCAGACCTGAGACGTCCAGGGAAGAATGGTGGACTGGAGATGGTGACTGTGGCAGAATGAAAAGCCAACAAATAGATTGGCTCTTTGATAATGCCTCTGTGGACAAGAAGAGGACTTGAGATCGCCCACAAGCACTCCACACAGCTGCTTCTCATGAGGAGTCCACAAGATAGCAGTCTCTGGTGGGTTTAGAGCTCTGGGAGACCAGGGAATAACCATCTTGCTCAAACCACAGTCGGCACCTTTGAAAGGACCCTAAGTCCACATACTTCCTTTTCTAATCACTTTCAAAAATTGCTTGTTAACTGCTTTTCAGTTATTAGACACCTTTGAATCAATATGATTGACAGCACTGGGTGAGTTTCCTTCAATCCTTAGCAAAAGAAGTTTTAAATACAAGTTTAAGGACTTTAAAAAATGGGGAGGGGGAATAGACAGCAACAAGGTGATTAAAACTTTGAGTTTAGAAAGCTACAAATGGACTAAGGGTCCAGATAAATTTGAAATAAGATTTTGGAATCAATTATAAAGAATCCTTCCTGTGAGAAAATGCTTTTGTTTTGATTTTTTTAACAAATAATAATATGAGATTATAAAAACTGAACTGGAGGGAACTAGAGGGAACTAAACATTACAATTAAAGGAGAAGAACATTTACATTCAACTTATAATTACAGAATGAAGCCAAATAGTTTAACATTGGACATATTGAAGGATATTTTTAAACAATGGACCCAGAAGTTAATTTTTATAGTGTCTGCCTCTGTAGATGGACTGTGTTTAAAAGATGTTATGGAAGAGGAGCAAGTCCTACCTGTCAAGATCGAGACTGACATGGAAAAAGATGTTACACTGGACATACAAAAGAAACCAGATGATATCTTAATAATTATAAAGGTTATGCAAACAATAAGCCAAGAGAGTGTCCTGGATAAGTTTCCTATATTGGATCTACAAAGAGTCTAGTTAAAGTTTTGAAGAATTTTGTGAGAAGGGGCAAAGAAAAAAATTGAAAAGAAATCAAGTTCCATGACATTATTTGAAGGGACTATAGATTAAGATTGTTAGAATAAAAGGAAGGAATATAAAGTTGGTTTATTTGATCAAGGTTAAAGTAGATATGTTGCTATCTCTGGTAACCCTTAATGGACTTTTGCTGACATCAAGACTGAAATGACAATGCTTTATGGATTTCTTTACAGATAAGCGATGGGATATGGAGATAAGATATCATTTCTAGTATTTTAAGAGAAGGTGATAAGTTACTAAAATTGTTTATACTTCTTGTGATGAAAGTGGGGAGTCGCTTCTTTATGTATTTCTTTTATTTTTCATTACTACATTCTTATTTTTTCTTTTCTATTTCTTTTTCTATTTTCCTCTTTTTTCTTTCTTTCTGCACATTCTAGTCTTTCTTTTTATTCTTCTTCTTTTTTAGCTTTTACTGTTTGTAACTATAATCTTTAATAAAATTACTATATAAAAATAAAATAATCAGACCTGGACAGAGTCATTGAGCCTCTGAATCACAAACCCAAATTGTAGCATCCCACAAAGATCGCATCCCAACCTTCCTTGAACAGTGGAGGGGAGCATCCATCTCTCAAGGTCTTCTAAATGTGTACTGACTTTCTCCACATGCAGTCATTTTTGCTATCTCTAATTTCACCCAAACTATGTATCTCATGAAAGTAGATGTTTAATTGGCAATCTTACTTGTGATCTTTTCAGATGCTGAAAAATGCACCAGATGTCCAGAAGATCAACATCCAAACATCAATCAAGATCACTGTATCCCCAGGATTAAAACCTTCCTATCCTATCAAGAAAATCTGGGGATCATTCTAACTACCATTGCCTTGTTCCTGTCTTTAATCACAGGGTTCATCTTGGGAATCTTCATCAGATTCCTAGAAACTCCAATAGTCAAAGCCAACAACAGGGACCTCTCCTACATCCTTCTTGTCTCCATCCTGCTTTCCTTTTTGTCCTCTTACCTGTTCATTGGTCAGCCAACAAAACCAACCTGCCTCCTCCGACAAACCACCTTCAGCAACATCTTCACAATTGCCATTTCTTCTGTTTTGGCCAAAACAATCACAGTAATCTTGGCCTTCTTGGCCACAAAGCCAGGAAATAAAGTGCAAAGATGCCTGGGAAAGAGTTTGGCCAACTCTATTGTCCTTTCTTGTTCTGCTGTCCAAGTTGTCATCTGCAGCATCTGGCTTGGAATGTTTCCTCCATTTCCTGATTCTGACGTACACTCTCACCCTAAAGACATCATTCTGCAATGCAACGAAGGCTCTGTCACCATGTTCTATAGTGCCCTTGGCTACATGGGCTTCCTGGCTGCCATCTGCTTCACGGTGGCTTTCCTGGCCAGGAAGCTTCCTGGGGCCTTCAATGAAGCCAAGCTGATCACCTTCAGCATGCTGATCTTCTGCAGTGTCTGGGTATCCTTTATGCCCACCTACATGAGCACCAAAGGGAAGTACATGGTGGCCGTGCAGATCTTCTCCATCTTGGCTTCCAGCACTGGCCTGCTGGTCTGCATCTTCATCCCCAAGTGCTACATCATTGTGCTCAGACCAGATCTGAACACAAAAGAACATGTGATGTTAAAATGAAATATAGAATGACTTTTAAATATCTCTTTCTCCAGTACAAAATTTAGTAATTCCAAATTATAGTATTAGACATGATGTCAGCTCCACTAAGTAAATGGAGATGGACTACCATTTTTAATAAAGTTTTGGTTCCGGTTTAAAAACAAAAGGGAAAGATATTTATTAAAAATGGTAGTCCATGTCCATTTATATGAATTATATCAAAAGAAAAAATGGAAGTTTAAAAAAAGTAGTAAAAGAACCAAAATTATATTTGTAAGTTTTTCTACACATATGATGTGTAAATATATCTGAACTGATAACTAAACTTTTTAGATAAAGGTAACTATATTTCACTGTAATCATTTCAAGATAATCAAAACCTGTAAGCCATTTCTTTATAAGATGCAGATAATATCTCTTGATGAATCCATTAAATAATTGGTTCCTGAAATTTATTTTTCCAATTTTGAAGGGCTAATCTCATTGTAATAAGTTTCCATTTAATAGGTGTGTAATTCAAAAGATAATGTCCAAAAATATTACATCTTGTCTGAAATTCAAATTAGTATATGTTACTATTTCTTCCCAGCACATTACAAAATCATGTTTTAATGAAGCATTATTCTTATTGCATTCCCAACCAGACAGGGATTTGCTCTTTTTTTCCCCTTACAAATACAGTGGATTGCAATTACTCAGAAAACGTATTATTTTATTTTTAATCATCTTCACCTAACATCTATTGCCATTTTTTATACTGACATTAATAGAAGTTCCTCTTATTGAGACAAAATGGGGGTCTCCAATTCCTCATTCCACCCAGTCTTTAAAATTCACATATCAAGTTTATTGGTCAATAACAGGGATTTACAGACTCTAATTGTGAGCTTTCTTATCTCATACGGTTTAGGGACCATTTTTAATATGTTAAATTTTTGAGAAACTGAAAGTGCTGCTGGTCCAAACTGAGATGTCAGTAAATGTAGTTGTAAAGACTGCCCTTGGTGGCACCAACCAAATGGTTTATCCTTCATCATAAAAAATGAGAAAAGCTCATCATGATCTAAAGTAAGAATCACAACATCTGTCCCAATCCAGGACAGGTCCAGCACAGACAAGCAGTCAACCTGGACAACTTGTGGCCATGTGGCCCCGACCCTCTTGTTGCAATCCTTTTTATCCTCAAAAACCGCAGACCACAAACATGACTCCCAGGATTTGCAACTGAATCATAATGTCCTTGGTGCTAATTTTACCACACTTCCATGTTCCATTGCTCCTGTCACACTCCTTCTATCAGCACTCTATTTTCTGGCTTCCTGTCCATGACTGAAAACTTTAGTCCACATAGCAATTTTATTTATTGCTCTGTAAGCTCGTTTTATTTATATGTTACAATTAACAAAGGCCTTAAATATTAATAAATCCGTTTTTTCCCCCTAGGAATGCATGAAAAGAGAAGAAAGTATGCAGATGCAGCTTGTGAGCTGTGTGCAAAAGGTTAACAATGTGCATGAGCAAAAATCAGGGAGTAAATGATGTAAAGCAACTGAAAGTGATAAAGATGACATGTGCAGGCATCTCTTTAGTATCCATAAAAAGTGTAGGTATAGAGTAGAGGGCAACGCAAAAGTATCTATGGACTGAGAATTTCACACTCTCCATAGCTTATCGCTTTGTGGCTGAAGAATGTACAATTTATTTATTTATTTTCACTTGTTGCAAGAATATGTAAAACTCTGTTAAGTTGAAAGCTTTTGTGCCTGCACTGGAAATTATTCCTGGGCACCTTACTCTGAGGAGAATAAATACTTTATTGTCTCTACCCTGGTATATTTATTAGGCAAAATTGCATGCCAGGCTAGAACCCCCCAGAGTTCCTGGGACAACATTGGGAATTTGCCAGCATGACTCTCCCTGCTGAAGACTTTCTCCCTGGACCATGCAGCACCTGAAGGACATCATCCTTCATTCATCTGGCTGTTTGGATGCCAGAAAGAGGCTCCTGTTGCTCTTGAGTCTGAAATTTACTTCAAGCAAAACTTTTGGAAAGAAAGAAAGAAAGAAAGAAAGAAAGAAAGAAAGAAAGAAAGAAAGAAAGAAAGAAAGAAAGAAAGATAGATCTGTGCTTCAAGGAAATTGTGTCCTGGTCTTTGGTTAGGAAAATTCTCCTATGCTTACCTCAAACATCCATACACATCCATACACTTTTCTATATGGTCAATAGCAAAGAGAAAAGGGGAGATCATATTTATTAAATAGTGGTAGTCCATTTCTATCATTTGAACAAAAGATAAAGCTGAAATGATAGAGTTGAAAAAACAGAACTTGGCCTTTTTTGTTTTTCAGTTTTTTTAAAAGAACATTAAGGTGTCAAATGCTGTTAATTGACATTTCTGGGAACCACCTACCCAAAATACACTTTACTATTTTATTTTGACATCAAATATTATTTTGTATTCAGATCTGGTCTTAGGAAACTAATGCAGCATTTTGGGAAAAAGAAGAAGACCAGTAGGCCAACACTGGAAATCAAGATGGAGAAGATCTGCACAGCCACCATGTACTTCCCCTTTGTGCTTAGGTAGGTGGGCATAAAGGAGACCCAGACACTGCAGAAGACCAGCATGCTGAAGGTGATCAGCTTGGCTTCATTGAAGGCCCCAGGTAGATTTCTGGCCTGGAAAGCCACTGTGAAGCAGACAGCAGCCAGGAAGCCCATGTAGCTGAGAACCATGTAGAACATAGCAACAGACCCTTCGTTGCATTGCAGGATGATCTCTCTAGACTGCAAGTTCATATCAGACTCAGGGAAGGGAGGAGAAGTCCCCAACCAGATGCTGCAGATGACAACTTATAGACCAGAGCAAAAAAGGATGATGGAGTTAGCCAAGCTCTTCCTCAATCATCTCTGCACTTTATTCTCTGGTTTTGTGGCCAAGAAGACCAGCATCACCATGATTGTTTTGGCCAAGACAGAAGAAATGGCAGTTGAGAAGATGATGCTGAAGGCTGTTTATTGGAGAAAGCAGGTGGCTCTCCTTGGCTGGCCAATGAAGAGGAAGAAGCTGAAGAAGGAAAGCAGGAGGGAGACAAGGAGGATGTAGGAAAGGTCCCTGTTGTTGGCTTTGATGATTGGAGTGTCTTGGAATTTAATGACGATTCCAAAGTCAAAGCTTGTGGTTAAAGGCAGAAACAAGGCAATAGAAGCCAGGATGTTCCCCAAATTTTCTTGATAAGAAAGGAAAGTTTTAATTTTGGGGATACAGTGATCTTGATTGGTGTTTGGATGCTGATCTTCAGGACATCTGGTGCATTTTTCTGCATCTGAAAAGAGCAAGAGTAAGATCTCCCATTAATCATGTACTTGAATTAAATGCATAATTTGGGTGACTCTGGAGATGGTGTAAAATAGGGTTTCCCCTCCCCTATTCAAAGGGAGGCTGGGCTACCATCCCTTAAGGATGCTTTAATCTCAAAATCAGCAGATGATTGAACTCATGGGCCCCATGGCCTCTTCCAGCTCTGAATCTTGTAAAGGGGCATCATCAGAGGACCTCAGCTGCTTGTCTCCCATTATAGAGAGGGAGTGGTTGAAGCCAGTTGTAAAAAATGCATTTCCAGATTTGGGCCTTTAAAAGGGTAGTTTTTCTGTCTGGTCAGCTGTTACCTGTAAGGTTTGCCCCGTTTGACAGAGAAACTCTCGTGACACGTGTGGTTCACAAGGAAGGTTTACTCATGCGTAACGTAGTAGTCACAAGCAAAGCCAGGACTGGCTTGGTACAATTGCATCACTTGTTATATTCCCCCCTTCCTGTGCTTTTTTCCCGCCCCGCGATCACGTTGCAGCTGCGGATTATTGGCCCCCAATAATCCCCCTTGATTGTTCATGATGGCAGGATCAGTCAGGGTCCATTGTCCTTGATTGCCAGTCCCCCTCCGGCTGGGTTGGTTCCTCTCCGTTACGTGCAAGCCCGCGGGTTCTGTGCTGCGTTGCGATCTTGTTTCGCTGCCTGCGGCCCCGTTCATTGCTGGCTCGCGCCGCTATCAGTTTATAGTTAAAAGCTTCCGCTGCGGTTTTCCTGTTTGGCTGGGCGCAGGTGGCCCGTTAATTAGCGGCGCTTTCAGTTCCTCTTTTCCCTGCTAGCTACCGCCGGTGGATTCCGCGTGGTCTGGCTGCGAGCTTCCCTGAAGCCCCGTGCTTCCCTGAAGCCCCGCGCTGACCGAACCTGACATACCGCCCCCCTGAAGACAATTTCCCCCCCGGCTCTATTTCGGCTTCCCGGGGTATTTTTTGTAAAAGTCCCGCACTAGGTCCGGTGCCCTTATGTGGGCTTTACTCACCCATTCGCTGTGGGACTTGGGAAAATGTTTCCATTACACTAGGAGCTGGGTCTGCCCCTTGTGGCTCCGGGCGTCCAGTATCTGGTTGATCTCGAAATGCTGCTCCCCCCCGACCATGATGGGTGGTGGCACTCCCTCTGCCTTGTGCCAGGCATTCCCCGGCTGGTGCAGCTTTAGCAGGCTGCAATGGAACACCGGGTGGATCTTCCCGAGGCTTTTCGGGAGCGTCAGCCTGACGGTTACTGGATTGATGACCTCTGCAATGGGGAACGGCCCCACAAACCTCGGGCTGAGTTTTTTCGATGCCTGGTGCGTCTTTAGGTTTTTGGTTGACAGATACACCTGGTCCCCCACTTTCCACTGCTCCTCGGGGAGCCTCTTGCGGTCCGCGTGTTTCTTGTAGTCAGCTTTGGCTCTTTGCAATGCCGCGTGCGCCGCTCGCCGGGTCGCGTCGATTTGGGCGAACCAGGCATCCAGGGAGTTGATCTGGGATTCCGGCTGAGGCAACTCCGGCATGGGGACGAAGTCTCTCCCGGTGGCTACTTTGAACGGAGAGAACCCGGTACTCTTGTGGACGGCGTTGTTGTATGCCACTTCCGCGAATGGTAGTAGCAGCGCAGGTACTGTTCGAGCCCCCCGTTCAGGCGTTCCGTGGCTCCGTCCGTCTGCGGATGCGCCGCGGAAGAAAGGGCTTGTTTCGTCCCCACCCGCTTCAGGAACTCCCTCCAGAACCGCGCGATGAAGTTGCTGCCCCGATCGCTGACGACCCGTCAGGGCGCGCCGTGGAGCCGGTAAACATGTTGCACGAACAGTCTCGCCAACCCCTCTGCTGTGGGGACTCGCCGGCACGCTACAAAGTGCGCTTGTTTAGAGAATAAGTCCGTAACCACCCAAATGGCGGTCTTCCCCTTACTCTCCGGGAGCTCTACTATGAAGTCCATGGCGACCTCTTGCCATGGACCGTCAGGTTCCGCTACCGACTGGAGTAGCCCTCTAGGTTTGCCTTTGGCCCCTTTCGCCGTCGCGCACACCGGGCAACCCCCCGAGTACGCCTCCACGTCCTTACGGAGCGTGGGCCACCAAAACTGCCGCCGGATTAAGTGGAGCATCTTTACGAAGCCGTAATGCCCCGCGCTCCGGCTGTCGTGGGCTCTTTCCATGACCTCCCGTCGGCAACCCTCAGGCACGTACAGCTTTCCTTCGTGCCACCACAACCCCTCTTGGCCGGTTAGCGCCTCTCGGTTCTGCTTGAGCCAAGCGTCCCGCTCCGCCGCCTCCGCGAACCCTTGCCTTACTTCAGGCGCCGCGTCCCGTCGCTCCCCCTTGGTCTGGCTTCGGGTCACCGCCTTTGCAGCCAGTCTGCTGGCAGGGATGATGGAGTCCATGATCTCCTCCCGTAGGCTGGCGTGCTGGGGCATGCGAGACAGTCCATCTGCTAGGAAGTTGCGCTTCCCGGGGATGTGTTTTAGTGTGAACCTGAACCTCCCGAAGTATTGGGACCACCGCGCCTGTTTGGGGGATAGCTTACGTGGGGTCTTCAGGGCCTCGAGGTTCTTATCGTCCGTCCACACCTCGAACGGTTCAGCTGCCCCCTCCAGTAGATGCCTCCACGTGGCCAGTGCCCACTTGACTGCGTACGCCTCTTTCTCCCACACCATCCACCTCCTCTCCGTCTCGGTGAATTTGCGGGAGGCGTAGGCGCATGGGTGGATGGCCCCCTCCGGGCTGGGCTGGAGCAGGACTGCCCCCGTTGCCACGTCTGACGCATCTACTTGGATTATAAACCGCTGATCTGGGTCGGGATGGCGCAGGATCGGCTCCGCTGTGAACCGCCGTTTTAGCTCCTCAAATGCCCCCTGGCATTCTGCAGTCCACGCAAGTGCCATGCTAGGCTTGGGGGGTTTCCCAGTGCCCTTGGTCTTTAGCAGGTCGGTTAGGGGAAGGGCGATTTGGGCGAAGTTCGGGATAAACTGTCTATAGAAGTTCGCAAACCCTAGGAAGCTTTGGAGTTGCCTCCGGGTTCGCGGCGCTTCCCAGCCCAGGACATCCTTCACTTTCGCCGGGTCCATCTCAATTCCCCGGCTGGATATTCGGTAGCCGAGGTAGTCTAGTTGCTCTCGATGGAACTCGCATTTCGATAGCTTCGCGTACAGCTGTGCCTTCAGCAGTCTCTGGAGCACCGTGTGCACCAGGCTCACGTGCTCCGCCAGGGTTTCGGTGTAGATGAGGATGTCGTCCAGGTAGACCAGGACGCCCCGGTAGAGTAGGTCATGCAGCACCTCATTTATTAGCTGCATAAATACCCCCGGGGCCCCTTTTAATCCAAACAGCATCACGGAAAACTGGTAGCTTCCGAGCGGCGTGTTGAACGCCGTCTTCCACTCATCTTTTGTGCGGATCCTGACTCAGAAGTAAGCTTCGCGCAAGTCCAGTTTTGTGAACACCCTCCCCTTAGACAGATGCGACATCAAGTCCTTCATCAGGGGGAGGGGGTATTTGTACTCCGTGATGATTGCGTTCAGCCCCCGGTAGTCCATGCACATTCGGAGCGAGCCATCCTTCTTCTCCCGGAATAGTATCGGGGCCGCTAATGGTGACTTCGCGGGTTGGATGAATCCCCGTGCTAGGTTCTTGTCTATGAACTCCCGCAGAGCCCCCATCTCTCTCCTTGACAGGGAGTACATTTTCGGCTTAGGCAGTGTCGCCCCTGGCTCTAACTCGATGGCGCAATCACTGGGCCGGTGTGGTGGGAGCTGGTCGGACTCCTTCTCCCCGAACGCTGCCGCCAGGTCTCGATACTGCCTCGGGATTCCGCCGCCCGTCGTGGGTTCCCCAGGCCCGGCCTCTCTCTTTGCGGTTGTCTCGCCAGTCGCCGCTGCCTCCCCACGCCTCATGATCGTTGCGGGTCTCCGGGGTCCCGGCGCTGCTGCTGCTGCTGTTGCCGGCCGGGTCTCAGGCTCCGTCTGCTCTCGCCCCGTCTCCCGGTGTCCCGGACCCTCCACTTGCCCGTCTGTGGTTGCGGCCGCACCCGTCTCCACGGCTCGGTCCCCTCTGCTCTTGCACTTCGCCGGTCTGTCGACCCCGAACCGCACTGCCTCCGCCGTCCAGTCGACCCGTGGGTTCCGTCGCCGCAACCACGCCAAGCCGAGTACCACCGCGTAGTCGGCCACCGGGACCACCACAAATCTCAGTTCTTCCCGGTGACTTCCGATCGTCATCTGGACCGGCTCGGTGTAATACTGAGCTGGCCCCTCCTCCTGCCAGCGTGCCGTCTAGCTGGCTGAATGCAATGGGCTCCCGGAGGCGCCTCAGCTGTAGTCCAAGCCCCGAGACCACAGCTGGGTGCATCAAGCAGTGGGTGCAGCCTGAGTCCAGTAGCGCCCGCAGCTTTGCCTCCCCTCTGGATCTCACCTCCCGGATGTGTATTCTCACCCGGAATGGAGGGCAGTCCTCATCTCCTATTGGGTCCGCACGCCTCGACTCCTCTGCTCGCACTGGGACGCCGTTCAGTGCGAGCGCGCCTCGTTTCCCGCCGGCTCCGAGTCCTCTCCGGAGGACGCCGTCTCCGGGGTCGACCACCCCCCGCGTCCTTTCTCGGTCACCGCCGCCACTGCCCCCTTCCGCGGTCGGTCGCTGGCCCCTTTTCCCGGTCGCACGCGGGGGCTTGACTTCAGGCCGTGGTGAGGCTCCTTCCCGCTCCGTCGGGCACTGCACCGCTCGGTGGCCTCTGCCTCCGCACCGGAAACACAGGTTCGGGGCTCTGGTCGCCTCTCGCACCCCGGTGGACTGCCGCCGACTGCTCCGCCTTTCCTCGGGGGTTCTCTCCCTCGGCTGGTCCCTCGGCTGGTCCCGTCGCCTCGCGCTCTGTTGGATCTGCCGCCATGCCGATTCCGCCGTTCCGGCCAGCCAGATCCAATCTTTCACTGTGGACGGGTCGTCCCGCCCCAGTGCCCGCTCCAGGATCTCTGGATTGAGCCCCCTCTTAAAATACTTCACCCTCAGGGACTCCGGCCAGTCCGTGAGCTTCTCTGCCAACCTCCGGAACTCCAGGGCGTACTCCGATACCGACTTGCCCCGCTGTCTGAACTGCAGGATGTCGTCCTCCGCCCGCTTGGCGCTCAATGTGTCCTCGAATCTGTCCCGGAGCGCCTGCCTGAAGTCCGGGAAACTCTGTAGTTCCGCCGCGTTGGCATCGTATAGTCCGACCACCCAGCTAGCTGCTTGACCATCTAGCAGCTCGGCCACGTAGGATACTCTATCCTCGTCCCTAGCGAATAGGTGACCACCCCTCTGCATGAACCCCCTAACGTGCATCAAAAAGTGCGGCAGCTGTTCAGGGTCCCCTGAGAACTTCCCAGTGATGCCTCGAAGTCTCAGGGCGTCTGCCGCCTGTCGGTCCACCGACCGGGGCATCGTGGGCGGTGCTGGCTGAGGTGCCGGACCGCCACCACTGTTGCTCGCCCCCTCGCTCACCGCCGGTGGTCCCACTCTCTGTAGCAGGGTCTGGCGCATCGCCTCCATGGCGTCTAGGCGCCGCTCGACTCTCTCCTCTAGTCGGGCGAACTTCTCGTCCCACTCGCGGTTCCGGGACCCTGAACCTCGGGTCATCGTGACGCCTGAACCGTCTGGCCCTTGGTTCACGCCCATCGACCACCGCTCGGCTGGAGGTCGCCCGGTCCTGGCCGCTGTCCTGTCGCTCCCAGGTGGCTCTGACCGTCCCTCCTCAAGCCTGGGTTCCTCGTGCTCCAGCTGACCCACGGATTCCTCGTCGCTGGTCATGCCTGTATTGGAAAAGGGTACGCTCCTTGGTGGTACCGGGTAGTGCTAACGGTCAGTCCTGGCTTTATGTACGGTTTGCCCCGTTCGACAGAGAAACTCTCATGACACGTGTGGTTCACAAGGAAGGTTTACTCATGCGTAACGTAGTAGTCACAAGCAAAGCCAGGACTGGCTTGGTACAATTGCATCACTTGTTATTCCCCCCTTCCCGCGCTTTTTTCCCGCCCCGCGATCACGTTGCAGCTGCGGATTATCGGCCCCCAATAATCCCCCTTGATTGTTCATGATGGCAGGATCGGTCAGGGTCCATTGTCCTTGATTGCCAGTCCCCCTCCGGCTGGGTTGGTTCCTCTCCGTTACGTGCAAGCCTGCGGGTTCTGTGCTGCGTTGCGATCTTGTTTCGCTGCCTGCGGCCCCGTTCATTGCTGGCTCGCGCCGCTATCAGTTTATAGTTAAAAGCTTCCGCTGCGGTTTTCCTGTTTGGCTGGGCGCAGGTGGCCCGTTAATTAGCGGCGCTTTCAGTTCCTCTTTTCCCCGCTAGCTACCGCCGGTGGATTCCGTGTGGTCTGGCTGCGAGCTTCCCTGAAGCCCCGTGCTTCCCTGAAGCCCCGTGCTGACCGAACCTGACATTACCCTGGTTGGTAGCTACCCCTCCCTCTCTTCTCCTCCCACCCATGCCTGGACACCAAGGACATCCTAGTCAGTTGCCTGTCTCTGGAGCCATGAACTTTGGCTTTGATTCTGGAAAGTTACAAATAGACTAAGGGTCCAGGTGGATTTGAAATAAGATTTTGGAATTAATTATAAGAATCCTTCCCATGGGGAAATGCTTTTGTTTTGAGTTCTTTTTTTTTTTTTAAAATGATAGGATGGGACTTTGAAGGTTGAATACTAGAGGGAACTGGAAGGAACTAAAAATTAAACTAAAGGAGAAGAACACTTAAATTTGAGTTACTAATACAGAATGGAGCAAAATATTTTGACATTGGACATACTGAAAGATATTTTTGAACAATGGTCCCAGAAGTTAACTTTAAGAGTGTCTGCCTCTATAGACTACGTTTAAAAGATGCTATGGAAGAGGAACGGGTTTTACCTGACAAGATGGGGACTGATCTGAAAGTGGATTTAAAAATGACAGGCTACAAGAATGATATGGAAAAATATTCTACACTGGACATATAAAAGAAGCTGGCTGTCTTAATACAAATACAAACCTGTGATACCATCTTTTCAAAATGGTAGCCTTCTATGAATTCCTGGTAAAGATGGTGGAGGACAGGAGCCATGATCAGGTCTCTCCTTAGTGATATATCTGATATGATTGAATTAGTTTTTGACTGACACCTACCTGGACTGACTGGACTGACTGGACAGGGATTGGATTGAACCTCTTTCAACTGCTTGGACCTGGAGGCTTTGGAAGAGCTGGAGGATGCTCTGCATTGTTGCTGGGTGAGCTGGGAGGCTATAAGGCAGAAGGAGTGGGCCAGAGGCTGAGGATGGGACTGCATTGCCACGCCAATGGGCTGGGCATGCGAACAGGGTTCGAGGCAGCAGGAGTGGGCCAGAGCAGGCCGGAGGATGGGCCAGAGGATGGGCCAGAGATAGGTTGCCCCACCTAAGGGCCGGGTGCCAGCTACCCTGCGAGGTTTGCAGCTGAAAGAGTGGGCTGGAGAATGTGTCAGAATCCTCACAATTAATCATTTGCACTGCTAATTCCCTTGCTTCATTTCTGCCATTACAGTGAAGTGGAGGAAGGGAGGGAAGGATGGAAGGTTAACTGTTAGGTGCGGATGGACTGTTATCTGGCTCTCAGGAATGCCCAAGGTCCTACCAACGTGAGAACCGGAGAGAATCTTCGACATGCGCAAGAGAGATACAAAGACAGGAGAGGTGTGTGAAATGGGAGTGAGGTAAAACTAAGTTCTGGCACACGTGGGACTCAGTTCCAGCTATGCTTCTAGAGCTGTTCATTACTTTCCAATAAATGAACTTTCCTTTGAACCTGCATTGGTTTCAGTGAGAGTTGCTTTCGTTGGGAACTGAGTACTGTGGTTCTTACATATAGCTGGAACTGAGTCCCGCACACAGAACCAATTTTAAAACACCCTGACCCCAAGAAACCTTTTATAATCCAAGCAGATGCGTCAGATGTGGCTATAGGGGCTGTTTTACTACAAAGGACTGAAAATGGGGTGTTGCATCCTTGCGCCTACATTTCTTAAAAGTTTACTGAGGCTGAGAGACGCTGGTTAGTGTGGAACAAGGAAGCTTTTGCAGTGCGGTGGGCACTAATGACATGAAGACATTAGTTGAAAGGGTCATCTCACCCTTTTGAAGTCTGGACTGATCATAAAAATTTAGAGGCTAAAATTTAAATAAATTTTAAATAAAAATGTAGAACCCTAAACAGGCTGCATGGGGAATCCTGACCCATTTGATCTGGCCCTAGGGACATCCCCCTTTGGCTAAGCTAACATCCATCACAGTGCCCATGAATTTGATTAAAAGTTTTTCTTCCATATCAAATGATGGGATTGGGGTTTTATGTTGTCTGTTTTCTTCAAATCAATTCAGCTACTGACAGCTGAGTGTTATATGACCTGTGCTTAGTTCTGATCAACCTCACTTGATCATTTCTTGAAAAAAAACCTTACCCATATAAAAGATGACTTGTTTTCTTCAAGTAAGAGTAGAACTGGATTACTGCCTTTAATATACATGATTTCACCCCTTCTCTTTGCTGAATAACTCTCTGTGTGTCAGTAAAGTCTGAGGGTCTGCAGAGAAACTGAAGATTCAGGCATTAGATCAGGAGTTTTCCAGGTTCACTCACACAAAAAAATGTCCTGAACATCATGTTTAGATACATGCTAGACATTGTAGTTCAATACATGCTAGACATTGTAGTTCACAAACTACAACTTCACAAAGAACAGCTTTTTTTCTCTCAAATAAAAGACAAAAGTTCCTTTAATGTGAATTGCCCAAAGGTAGAACCTGAAGCCCAATTTTTGATTAATATAACGAATAAAAGTCCTTTTCCAC
Source organism: Python bivittatus (assembly GCF_059951505.1). Classification (NCBI taxonomy): domain Eukaryota; kingdom Metazoa; phylum Chordata; class Lepidosauria; order Squamata; family Pythonidae; genus Python; species Python bivittatus. Next base: position 2,236,973 of record NW_028277107.1, read on the forward strand.
AAAAAAAAAATGGCTGTGATTTGATAAGCTATAAGAAATAAGGAGTCAATGCCCAGGAATTTCTTTTTCTGCTTCCCATATTGTATTACACTGAAAAGAGAGCAGCCACCCATCCCAGCAGATTCTTGGCTAACATGACAAATATAGCCAAAATCCATCAGACACCAAGACCAACCAAATCCATACTGATGTGAGACTGCTGTATTGAGACTGGCTTGTTAAAAGATGCTTTTTGGGAAGTTTGGAGCCAATCTGTGACTTTCCCCTTTGGGCTTCTGTCTCTTGACTTGTTCAGAGTTCAGAGAGGTGATCTCTCTTCTCCTTGCCATTATCCAAATCACAGTGATTTCCTTGTTATCTTGCTGCTAAATCTCTAGAGACTTTTCTGCAAACTTTCAGAAGATTTGACACAAACACATCAATTCATGCATTCACACTAGGGCCTTGTTGGCTGAGGTCATGGCATTGGAAGATATGGGGTGCATAAATGGGGGTCTGGAGAAAAAGAGAGCCTGGGGAGGCTATTAGGGCAGGCAGGCACTGCGTCTACTCCCCTCCCCTCCCCTCCAGATGTCAAACCTCGTCTGGACACTGTCTGGATTAGGAAATCTTTGAAGCTTCTGTTTTGGAAGAAGGTTTTGCTTTCCTTCATCTATTCTTCTAGCTTTTTCTTCAAAATAGACACAGAGCTGGAGGCTCCATCTGGAATACTAGTCATGTTGCTGCTTGGGCTGCTTCTGTGGCCCCAGGGAGCCTCTGGGAGGCTCAAGACCAAATGCCCCCTGGCTCTGAAGAGGGATGAGTTTGACCCAGAGAACCATTTCAGGCCAGGGGTGCTTCTCATTGGTGGCATTGTCTCTGCAACAAAGGCTTTTTTTCAGCCACTTACCTTCAACACAACTCCTTCGACAAAAATTTACAAGTAAGTGCGTCTTCCTACACTTCATTGCAGCCCCTCCATTTCTGTCTCATTTCTAAAGTTCCAGCCCTCCTATCTTACCAGGCATTGTCCTCTTGATCTGCCAGTTTTTTTCTCTTTCTGTCCAATTTCAAACTTGGGTAACCATTTCACACCACATAGCTGATGAGCCTTCCTGGAAATTCACAATTAAGGACATCCTGTACAGACAGCAGGGATTATCTGTTCTGCTTGATTTTGAAGATCAAACACCCACTTTCATGGAGCAGAGATAGGGGGTGGATAGAGAAGAGAAGATGGTTCCTCCCTTCTGCCCCTCATATGGTTCATCAGGGACAGAAAAATGCAGGAATGCTGCATTTCCCCCCCTGCATTGTAAGGGAGGTAAGTTACATATCCTTTCTGGATACTTTGGACAATGGACTTGGACATCTAAATATGTCCAGAAGTTGAGAACTTACTGTTAATAGTCATAGCTATTCATTTTGTGTGTGTTGTGTGAGAGAGTGAGTGTGGCCTATATGGTCCTTTCCAAATTCATCATTCAACAATTCTATATTTTATTGTGAGATTGGGTCAAACTACTGTTAAGTATTTGAAAAGATCACTAGGAAGAGAGACAAACAGAATATTTAAAGTCAGTCTGAAGTTTTAGTTGAACTGCAAACATACTGACAACCTCAAGAATGCATTTAGGACTTAATAAGTAATATAAATAGATTCCTTTGAAATATGTGAGATCTCTGGGGCTCCCTCCCACCCTTCTCAGGAGAGATGAAGCAATGCATCCAAACAGGGGATGAAGTGTGCCCCCTTCCAAATGTTCTTTTCATTTCATAAAGTAAATGTAATTTTTAATGTAATTTGAAACATTTTATTAATATAGTTTCTTTGGTTTTTAAAATGTGTTTGTTGTTAATATATTTAGGAATCCTTTATGCCATTCAGAGGAAGTCTTGAGGTTGGATGGATTAGAACTGCTTTTCAGGTAAAAAAGGTTAAATAAAATCTTCCTTTAATTAATTATGTTCTAACACATTCATACTTGCAGCAAATTCATGACACAATACTGGAAAATCCTATCCTCCCTTTTTGCCATCCAGCAGATCAACCAGGATTCCCATCTCTTGCCCAACATCACTCTGGATTACAATATTTATGAGAACAATTTCCATGCAGGAAAGACTTCAGAGGCTCTGCTGGACCTGCTTTCAGATGGGGAGGCCAATGTCCCCAACTATAGCTGTGGAAGGAAGAGACATACAGTGGCGGTTCTCGAAGGAGCTGAGACTGACATCTCCATCCAGATTTCAACCATGTTGGACACCTACAAAATCCCTCAGGTGTGTCTTTGTTGGGAGGACAGTTTTCAGTCACATAACATTAAAATCAGTAGTTCTCAGGTGTAAATGAAGAGCTGAGTTTTGTTATGGAAATGATAGGCATTAAATTTTGGACATTAAATTTAAAACACCATCTTCTTTAATTCTTTTCAGATCAGTTACAATTTTGTTTCCCAGATTTTGAGAGAGAAAACTCAGTTTCCTTTCTTCTACCCAATGCTCCCTGCTGAAGGAGTCCAGTACCCAGGGATGGTCAAGCTGCTCCTCCATTTCAGGTGGACTTTGGTGGGCCTGATTTCTTCAGACAGTGATCAGGGGCAGAAATTCATGAGGGTGATGACCTCCATGCTGATAAAGAATGGCATTTGTCCGGTTTTATCACAAACCCTTTCCCGAACTACCTACCCAGGGACAATAGATGCAAGTCCATATCACCGCTGGGAACAAGTGAATGTCTTTCTTTATAGTGGAGAGAGAGATCTCACCACCGGGGGAATATTCATTCTACATTCAGTATTTCAATCCTTTGAGCGACCTGTTAGAGGGAAAGTCGTGCTCACAACATTTTGCTGGGACGACACCATATATTTGGCAAATAAGGACATTCCCTTTCAGTTCATTCATAGCATGCTTTCCTTTCTTATGAAGGGAAACCAAATGGCAATGTCTGCTTTGACTACGAAGAATTATGATTCCATCAAACTCTTAGCAGATATATCGTTTAAGTGTTCATACCTCAAGGATGCCTTTTCTGTGAAAGTCTGGATACACTGCAGGGAGAGAGAAGAACTGGAGACTCTGCCCCTGACAGAGATGGATTGGATCCTGTCACTGGACAGCTATTTCATTTACCACACAACCTGGGCTGTGGCATGGGCCTTACATGCAGCCTATATGTCCAGATCTAAGAGGACAAGGATCAAAGTTGGTGATATGATGGTAACTCCAAGCTTGAAAGGGTGCCAGGTATTTTTTTGTTCCTTGTCTCTCTCCTGAAACTGAGAATCAATTCCAGAATTGAAGAACTGGGCAGATAGTTTGAAAAATTAATTTATTTTGAACACAAAAAATAAATTGAATCTCAACTTTCCAGTCCTCTCCCTTTTGCATTCCCTTCATTCCTTTCCTGTCTGTTGTAATGTATTGTATCTGTTGAGGGAGGGAAGAAAGAAGGAATGAGGAAGCCATTAAGGAGAGAAATGGAGAAAAGATGTCATAGTGAAGAGACTGAAGGAGGAGTGAGAAAGAAACTCAAAATAGTCCCACTTTGATTTTGTTTAATGTAAAGGATTGGAAAAACATGGGGAGGCTTTCAAGGGTGATCTCAGCCCTTCCAAGCAGGCCAGGTCAAGAAACAGACAATGCAGGGAATCTAGAAATGGTACTTTGTTATTGTGGGATATGGTAACAACATCTTGAAAGCCTATCCCATTTGCTCTGTCATAGCTCACAGTCTTTGTTCAGATAGTATGTGCTTAAAAAGTGAGTTAGTGAGTGTTACATTAGAAATCTTTATAGATTCTCCCCTGAAGAAGTTGGAAAATAAATCTGGATCTTTGATTTTATGAAGAGAGAGAAACATTCTGTTCACTTGGATACAAAGGAAGGAGTCTTGGCACTAAATTTTGGGTGTCCTGTCTAAATGTACTTATTTTCTCTTCCATTTCAGCTTCATTCCTTTCTTCAAAACTCTCAGTTTTACAATAATTCCATAAATGGAATGTATCTGGATGAAAACAGAGAGCTGGTAGCAGACCTGGACATTTTTCAGTGGGATATTTCCAACAATAAATTCTTTAGTAGAGTGATGTTTGGGAGTCTAGAAAGACAGGGATCCCTGGATTTCAAGTTAATGATCAACCAGAATGCTACTGCAGATATAGAAGGGCTGAGCAAGGTAGGTTTAAATCTTTATTTCATTTTCCTGAAGTTCTTACCTAGAGGATTGCCCTCTTTGGGCAGGAAGTGCCTTTGAATGTCATCTAAGTTCTCCCAAAAAGCTAATACATTCTTTAGTTAGATATCCAGGTGATTATCAGAAATATATATTAACCTGTTCAAGGGAAGTATTTATTAGTCTTGTGCAAAGGGAGGAAAAGTCAAGCCATGGGGGCAATGTGATTTCATCTGGCCAAAGCAAAGAAACTTTCTATTCAATATTTAATACATAATGTTAAAATCTAAATCTATGTTATAAGAGGAGATCAACAGGGAAGCAACTTGGAACCAGTTCATCTTAATGAGCTGCAGGATTTTCTAGGTTTCAATTTAGGTAAGCCATTAGCTGGTGATCATTAGCTGGTGATCACCCCCTTGCCTTCTTTCTGGAAAGAAATTCATTTTCTGGATGTTCTTCCTCTTTCTGCTCAGCCCCTGCCCCCTTCCAGGTGTGTGGAAAGCTGTCGACCTGGATTCATGAAGGTGGCTCAGGAAGGGAGGCCCATCTGCTGCTATGACTGTCTTCCTTGTGCAGAAGGAACCATTTCCACCATGGAAGGTGGGTGACACCAGTAAAGAGGGGCATAGTTTGAGGGAGACCATATTCTCCAACAAAAGCTTGACATTGGTATTTGAGGAACTGCCTCTTCCTGATTGCATCTGCCTGTCCTATCAGGTCTGGCAGAAGGAATATGTTTCAGGTCCTGTCTGTTATGGAGTGACATCTGGCAGGGCCCAGGAAACAAGCCTTTTCTGCTGTGGTGCCCACCCTGAGGTGAAATTGGCCCCATCTCTGCCAACCTTGTAGAAGTCCCTCAAAATGTGGCTATGTCAGCAGGCTTGGGGATCTCAGGGAATTGAAGAACTGGTGAAATAGCTTCACTGTATATAGCATCCAAGATGCTCTCTCCTAGTCTTTGAAAATAATACTAATGTTGTCATTATGGAATAATATTTAATGTTTGTTTCTTTTTATGAGCCGTTTTCATTGTATGCCACCCAGAGTCACGTTTGTGAGCTGGGCAGCTATATAAATGTTATGAATAAATATATAAATAAAAATACATGTAAAACATCCACTTGTTTATAATATGCACAAACTATTTCATAGTGAGGAATAAGGAATTAACTCTGAGGTTCAACTGGGGGAAGGACATTAAAAGGTTCTGGACCAAAGAGGGCTTAACATTACAAAGAAGGTGGCATCTTCAATATACAACTTCCATGTCTCAAGTTTGTTATTCACCTCCATTTTCTGAGTAGGAGAAATTTCCAGGGTTCCTGAGCATAAGGTCATTGGCTGGGTCTTTGGAAAGGATTGAACTGACCTGTACTTGTCCATGTCTAGATGGAACTGTTTCTGTAGGCCAGCAAAGTTCACAGCCTCAGATTCCCAGAGAAGCCAAGAGACAGGGAACTTTCCCTTGCAATGTGCACAAATCCACTTCATGCCACTCCTAACATGGGTCCTCTACACTGAGCAGGTATGATAGACCCTGTCCAGCTCCTGGATTCTCTCTCTATAGCCGGGATGAGAAAAGAGGAGTCTTAGTCAGGGCTGGTCCATGCTTCCTATTTGGCTTGGTGGGAAGATGGCCCCACAAACAGGAATTCGAAACCAATAATGGGTGGGCCATCATCCCACCTCCTGCAGCCCTCCCAGAAGGTCACCCACACCTAACTTTTCTTACTCTGTGTCAAAAGTAGTGATTTCTGGCTTCTGCTGGCACAAGCTGTGCTCAGTACTCCTTCACCGGGACTTCTTTTTGTCTTTGGTCACCTGACATCCAGGGTTGGAGGGTTTTGTTTTTGTTTTTTTTAACAGATTCAGCAATGAAACAATGAAACTTTTCTTTCTGAGTGAAAATGGACAAAGTGCAGCTATTTTCCCTTATGGCTCAAGTGACAAGAATAATGCTTAAACTGTGTGTGTTCCTTCCTTCCTTCCTTCCTTCCTTCCTTCCTTCCTTCCTTCCTTCCTTCCTTCCTTCCTTCCTTCCTTCCTTCCTTCCTTCCTTCCTTCCAACACAGTCCTGGCAGTTTCTTCCCCTTTTAGGTAAAATGAAAGGAAGAAGCATGAAATGCTAGTGGTTTTTCTCATCAGCCCCCTAAATATATCCTCAAGGAAAAGGAAGTGATTGGTTCTTGCTCTTCAGCTGTGGCTGGGAGGGGCAAAGAAGCCTAGGAATCCACCTATCAGACTGACCAGAGAGAAAAGCTGACCATCTCTAAGCCCATATCTGGAAATGCCTTTTTTAAAATCGTTTAAACAACACCCTCTTTATATGCGGGAGACACACAGCTGAGTTCCTTGGCAAATAAATATCATTCTAGGAGAATGAAAGCTTTAATTACCTCCTCATTTCAGGAACCAGATTAAAGCATCCTTAAGAGATGGCACTGCTGTTCCCACTTGAACCATGGAGGGGAGCCCCCATCTCTTGGGGTCCTCATTCTTACTGTCTCCTGACTTCCTTCAAAGACAATTGTGGACACATCTCCAATTTCACCCAAACTATGCATTTGATTGAAGTCCGTCATTTATGGGAGATCCTACTTTTCCTCTTTTTCAGATGCAGAAAAATGCACCAAATGTCCAGAAGTTCAGCATCAAGTTCACTGTATCCCAAAGATAAAAACCTTCTTATCCTATCAAGAAAATCTGGGGATCACCCTGGCTTCTGTTGCCTTGTTCCTCTCTTTAATCACAGGCTTTGTCTTGAGAATCTTCATTAAATTCCAGGAAACTCCAATTGTCAAAGCCAATAATTGGGATCTCTCTTACATCATCCTCATCTCCCTCCTGTTTTCTTTCTTGACCTCCTTCCTTTTCATTGGCCAGCCAAGGAGAGCCACCTGCCTTCTCCGTCAAATGACTTTCAGCATTGTTTTTTCACTAGCTATCTCTTCGGTCTTGGCCAAAACAATCACAGTGGTGTTAGTGTTCTAGGCCACAAAACCAGGGAATAAAGTACAGCGATGGCTGGGGAAGAGCCTGGCCAACTCCATCATCCTTTCTTGCTCTGGTCTCCAAGTTGTCCTTTGTAGCATCTGGTTGGGCACTTCTCCCCCATTCCCTGATTCTGACCTGCACTCACTGTCTGGAGAGATAATCCTGCAATGCAATCAAGGGTCTGTTGCATGTTCTACATTGCACTTGGCTACATGGGCTTCCTGGCTGCCATCTGCTTCCTGGTGGCTTTCCTGGCCAGGAACCTCCCTGGGGCCTTTAATGAAGCCAAGCTGATCACCTTTAGCATGTTGGTCTTCTGCAGCATCTGGGTCTCCTTTGTGCCAACGTACCTGAGTGCTAAGGGGAAGTACATGGTGGCCGTGCAAGTCTTCTCCATCTTGGCCTCCAGTGCTGGCCTGCTGGGCTGCATCTTCATCCCCAAGTACTACATCATTCTACTAAGGCCAGATCTGAATGTAAAAGGACATTTGATCCTGAAATAAAATATAAACCATGACTTTTTGGGGTAGGTGTTTCCCCAAATTGTCAGTTAATAATATCACCCTTTGATCCTTTAATATTCCTTTAAAAAAAGAGGTTCACTTTGAAAATTATACTTAGAGAGAACTGGTGTAAGCTGTTTTATCACTGGCACTTTATTCAGTCATTATTGCTAAAATGAGTAGCTCCTTTCCCCCAAATGGTAGAAATGAAATGAGCAGATTGGATCTTCCTTCCATATGTGGTGGCCATGTTGCCAAGCTCAACAGTGTTGGAAAATAATTTGTTGTAGAATAAAACCAATTCTGATAGTTGTAGTTCCATGTCAGGTTGGGACATTTTTATTAAACTTCATCAAACCACACATTACTCCAAAATGCACTGAACTGGCCTAGCTTATGATAACAGCTGCAAGGATTTTATAGGCCTTGGAATGGGAAAAGATCTCAGATTCCCTCTCTGCAACCCTGGTTCATTAACTGTAGGCATCTGCTTTGAACTCTTGTATATCTTCCTATGTAAAATGTAAATCCAATCTTATTTGGAAATCATTTCAGGATTACAATTCTATACATGGAACTGTTGTTCAGTCATTAAGCCATGTCCGACTCTTCGTGAGCCCATGTACCACGTTGTGCCAGGCCTTCCTGTCTTTCACTGCCTCCCGAAGTTTGCTCAGTTTCATGCTCACTGCTTCAGTGATGCTATCTAACCATCTCATCCTCTGCTGTCCCCTTCTCCTTTGGCCTGCCGCATCTCAAATTTAAATTCCAGAGTAAACATTTTAATCTGACATGAAGTCTATACATTATTTAAAGTACGGTTTCAATGTATTGCTTGTTATTTGTAGCTTTCCTTTTCCTCTTTTGATTTCAACTGTGCAACCAAATATTTTTACACTTCAATGAAAGATGTCTTATAGAAACTGGGTACGAAATGTCTTATAGAGTCTAAGTGGTAAATGGTGTATGTGAATATATTAGCCATATGCCATCTTTGTTGTGTTGATTATGCCAGCATCCATCCACAGTGGCCACGTACGATTTATCACCAGCATCCCAATGAGACCACGCCCCAAACTCTCAGATGACTTTCCTCATGGTTTCATGTAGATGCTAAAAAGCATTGGGTACTATAATCAGCACCCACCAGGCTGGCCTCTTATCCCCCTCACAACAGACTAGAACTCTCTAGTGAGGAAGAAGAACCACCCTAAGGCACTGCCTACTGTCCCCCAACCCATGTAGGCAGTCCAGTGAGATCCCAGGGTCCATGGTCTCAAAAAGCTGCTGGGAGGTCTAAGAGGACAGTGAGAGTGACCAAAGCTATCTCAGACCAAAGCCAGATCGGAACCAAGGCTGAAAAGGATCCAGATAATCTACTGGTCCAGAGTACTGACTATTTGAGGGAGTCAGATAGACATGATCTGGACAGAAAACATTTTTCTCCTCACTTTACTGGTCTTAGTTAATGGGCCCAAGATGTCCATCCCATACCTGGAAAAGGGGACTGGCACTATTGGAAGGGTAGCATAGGGGCTTTATTCTGCTTTGAGCTAGGTCTGACCTTCTGACACTCAGGACAGGACAGGACTGGCAGTGCCTGACCACATCCTGGGTCAACATCGGCCAAAAGAACCTTGCCTTTATACATGCCAAGGTCTTCTCTGATACCAGATGGCCGGCCAATGGGCTTTCATGTGCCACGTTCTGTAGCTTAGCCCTAAACTCTCTGGCCCAGTTACTTGCTCCCTCATTTCCTGTGTGTTTGGGGTCCTTCTGAGCCTCACTGCCACCTCTCCTTTTCCCACAAAGATTGGTTTATTTTTGCAGACTATACCACTAGGCATGACCTCCTTCCAGCAGGAAGGCTGATCTGCTCTCGGCAGAGGACCTATGACTGCCTGCCATTCTCATCACAGGGAATTTCATCTCCCTCTGACTGTGAAGCTTCTGGCAGTTTCTCAGCACTTTTCTTTTCCTGCCTAGTTGTGCCTGATATGGGGGAAGGGGGCTCAGCTGAGTTGCTTGGAGAGGCTGCTAGCCTGCCAGACAACAGTCTCCTGGTGACGGACATGCCCATTCCCAACACTATATCATGTGGAAGACCCTTGATCACCCCCAGGATAGCAGCGATCTTCAAACCTTCTACCCACTTCTCTTGCTCTATAATGGGGATTTTCCGCATGTCCCCAAAGATGGCTGGTGTGGGTCTTCCGGGCTGTGTGGCCGTGTTCTGGAAGTTTTGTTTCCTAACGTTTCGCCAGCACCTGTGACTGGCATCTTCAGAGTGCAGGACACAGACAGGAGCAGTTCTCCCTGTGCCCAGGGTGATGTGGCCCTTTTGTGGGTATTTATAGAGATTTGGGGGGGGAAGGGGGGATTGTGTGTGTGGGGGGGGGTTGGGTTACTGAGTGGCTGCTTGTTTTGGTGTCAGCATCTGTGTGTATCTTCCTAGGGATTAGGCAGGGTTTTTTCTTCTATTGAATTGTTAACGAGGGGCTGCTGGGGTGATTAGCAAGTTCATTGTGTGAACTGTTCACATGTCCTGGTGGTTGAGCTGAGTTCGTTGACCTTTTGCAGGCTGTATTTTTCAGGATTGGTAGCCAGGTTTTGTTGATTTTTAGACTCTCCTCTTTTTTATTGAAACTGTGCTGGTGTTTGTGAATCTCAATGGCTTCCTGGTATAGCCTGGTATAGTGGCTGTTGGTGTTGTCCAGTATCTCTGTGTTTTCAAATAGGATTTTGTGTCCAGTGTGCTTGAGAGCATGTTCAGCTACTGCAGATTTTTCTGGTTGCTGTAGTCTGCAGTGCCTTTTGTGTTCTTTTATCCTGGTATGGATGCTGCGTTTTGTGGTCCCGATGTATACTTGCCCGCAACTGCATGGTATGCGGTATACTCCTGAGGCGGTGAGGGGATCCCTTTTGTCTTTTGCTGATTTTAGCACTTCTTGTACTTTTCTGGTGGGTCTGAAGATTGTTTGGAAATTGTGTTTTTCCATCAGTTTTCCCATGCGGTCTGTGACCCCTTTGATATAGGGCAGAAATACTTTGTTGGTGGGTGGCTGTTTTTCTTCTTCAGTCGCATGTTGTGTTCTTGGTTTGATGGCTCTTTTTATTTCATTCTTGGAGTAGCCATTTGCTTGTAGGACCCAATTAAGGTGGTTAATACTGGACAACACCAACAGCCACTATACCAGGCTATACCGGGAAGCCATTGAGATTCACAAACACCAGCACGGTTTCAATAAAAAAGAGGAGAGTCTAAAAATCAACAAAACCTGGCTACCAATCCTGAAAAATACAGCCTGCAAAACGTCATCAAACTCAGCTCAACCACCAGAACATGTGAACAGTTCACACAATGAACTTGCTAATCACCCCCAGCAGCCCCTCGTTAACAATTCAATAGAAGAAAAAACCCTGCCTAATCCCCAGGAAGATACACACAGATTCTGACACCAAAACAAGCAGTCACTCAGTAACCCAACCCCCCCACACACCCCCAATCCCCCCTTTCCCCCCCTTCAGATCTCTATAAATACCCACAAAAGGGCCACATCACCCTGGGCACAGAGAGAACTGCGCCTGCCTGTGCTCCTGCACTCTGAAGATGCCAGTCACAGGTGCTGGCGAAACGTTAGGAAACAAAACTTCCAGAACACGGCCACACAGCCCGGAAGACCCACACCAGCCATCGTATGCCGGCCGTGAAAGCCTTCGACAATACATTGAACTCCCCAAAGATGCTTTGGACTGTTTGCTTCCTTTTGGGGACAACCTTCCCAACCAAGACTCTCTGATTAGGGATTTGTGACTTCCTGTGTCAACTGGAACCTGCTGAGTGGTGTTCTTGCTCCTGACTGGGACCAGGGCCAGGGATTGTGCAGTTCTCTGAAGCCTCACATAGCTAGCTGTTTGCACCTCTTTCTTAGGGCACGTCTTGCTTCCATGACCAGACTTCCGACGTTTGAAACATTTCATGGGACCTGCCTTGTTTAAGCTTCGTTTGTCTTCCTGAGGGGCCTCTCTTCATACTTCCCCTTTTTAAGAAGGAAACACTGGCTCCTTTTTGGGGAGGAGAGGGATTGCTTTTCCCCAACATTTCTTTCTTCTGATCCTCAGTTTCCCCTCTTCTGGCAGCTTTCTCAGCTTTTTTGGCTGCTGCCTCAGAGAGTCTTATTGCCTCCACCCCAGTTTCTGGCTGGCGCTCCTGTGCCCAGAAACTAAGAGTTCTAAGTAGGATCTGTGTGAACTGCTCTAACACTGTCAGCTGTAATAGGTCCAACACAGTTCTGCCTGGACATCCACTGGTAACCAATGAACCGTTGCCTCCTCCAGGATATTCCTATCTCTTCTAGTATCTGCCTGGCTGCTTCAGGGTTGGGTTCCTTGGATTAAACGAGGCCATCTCTCAGGACCCAGAATGTGCACCTTCTCTGTCACAATGCCTGCACTCCAGAATGAGGTTCCCTCTGGGATCTGGATGGCTCCCACCCTGATGGTGTTTCAAAGAGCCAGAGAACATGCCCCCCTTGTAAGTCGTCACTTGTTGATGGGTTGTTGCATTGTTTTTCCTTAGTCTGGTGTTGGTGTTGATTTTATATTGTTTTGATGTATTGTAAGCTGCCCGCCATTTGGGATTGTGCAGCATCAAATTGAGCAAAATAAATGAATGAGTAACTAAACCTCTGACCCTAAAGCCAGTGACCCCCATTTATGTTCATATTATTAATCATTCTTATTACAGATTTATTTTATCTGTATGTTTTATCTGCTTATATATCCAATTATTCATCTATTCTCTCCTTACTTTCCCTGAAAAAGAATGAAATTTTTCTCCCATCAGGAATGTTCACATTCAATCAAAAAGATGGACTATAATAGTGAAAACAACATTTTGTATATAGTTTAGATTTTTACTTTTCTTGCTGTTGTTAGAAGCTCCTTTGTATTCAGATCAGGCCTTAGGATAATAATGTAGCATTTGGGGAAAAAGATGCATCCCAGCAAGCCAGCACTGGAGGCCAGGATGGAGAAGATCTGCACGGTCACCATATACTTCCCCTTGGTGCTCAGGTAGGTGGGGACAAAGGACACCCAGACACTGCAGAAGACCAGCATACTAAAGGTGATCAGCTTGGCTTCATTGAAGGCCCCAGGCAGGTTCTTGGCCAGGAAAGCCACCGTGAAGCAGATGGCAGCCAGGAAGCCCATGTAGCCAAGAGCAGTATAAAACATGGCAATAGAGCCTTCATTGCATTTCAGAACAATTTCTCCCAGATGAGATTGCATGTCAGAAGCAGGAAATGGGGCAGAGACTCCCAACCAGATAGAGCAAATGATAACCTGGATACTGGAACAACAAAGGATGATGGAATTGGCCAAGCTCCTCCCCAGCCATCTCCTCACTCTGTTCCCTGGCTTTGTGGCCAAGAAAGCCAACACCACCATGATTGTTTTGGCCAAGACAGAAGAGACGGCAACTGAGAAGATGATGCTGAAGGCTGTTTGTTGGAGAAGGCAGGTGGCTTTCCTTGGCTGGCCAATGAAGAGGAAGGTGGTCAAGAAGGAAAGCAGGATGGATACAAGGAGGATATAGGAGAGGTCCCGGTTGTTGGCTTTGACTATGGGAGTTTCTAGGAATTTAATGAAGATTCCTAAAACAAAGCCTGTGGTTAAGGCCAAAAACATGGCAATGGAAGCCAGGATAATCCCCACATAGTCTTTGTAGGAGAGGAAATTCACTTTTTTAGGGATACACTGATTTCGATATTTGTTTGTATGTTGATCTTTGGAACATTGGGTGCATTGTTCTGCATCTGTAAAGAACAAGAGTAAGAGAAGAACACGGGCCTGATTTATTGATTGATTGATTTAATTTATAAAACTTTCATGGCTGTCCATCTCATACAGTGATTCTAAGTGGTATACAACAAGCAATAAAAACATGATAGAAATAAAATAATTTATTGACTATACTGCTTGTTTTTGAACAACCCATTGTATTTTGTGAGTGTGTGAAAATATACTGATACCCCAAAACAAGACAGCAAACTCTGAAAAGGCTAGTTTGTACATGCATGCATGCTGATGAGTGGGGAAATTTCTAGAGATAACAAACAGGGTTAGGACTGATGAAATTCATTGGAAGAAGACATGTAATATTAGTTGCTACCTAGAGCGGTAGAGGGTTTTGGGGTTTTCTTTTTTTCTCTTTCTCTTTTTCTTTTTCTTTGTTCTTTCTTTCTTTCTTTTTTTGATGGGCTGGGGAGAAATTCCCTCCATTTTAATCTTTTTGTTGATTTTTTCCCTCATTCTACCTTTTTAATATTTGTTTTTGCTAGTAAGTTAATTTTCCCAAATAGATATAGATATAGGTATTTCAGCAATATTGACATTTTTGTGTCAACTGTGCTCTGACATGCCATTTGGGGTGGGGGTGGAGACTTTTAATTTCTGTATCATCAGAAAAGTGTGGAACTTGGACAGTGGAGAATGTCTGCTCTAGCTGTGGCTGGAGAAAATCACAATTTCATCCCCTCTCTATTTATCTCTGTCTCTCTCTCTCTCTCACACACACACTATTTTATATACATACAGACCTACATATATACATATATTTACTCAAGTTTTGAACCAAGACAAGCAATAATCCAAGTACTGCAGGTAATAGTGAATAAGAGCAATGCTAAGAGATTTGGTTTCATTTATACTATTATTAAAAAGTAACGACCAAAAATATTTAAACTAAACAATGCACACTAAAATAGAAGGAAAAACAACCAAAAAACAGAGGAGAAAAATGAAGAAGGAAAAAAGTCATACAAGTGATAAAACAATAAACAACAAAAAAGAACCCTTAGCAAATAGTTTGATGATGCAATACAATTAACATTTTTGAGGGTTTTTTTAATCCACTGCTTTTCTACATATTTATTCATTTCAATTGGTATGGCCTTGAAATGGGAGGCCATAAACTCAAAGCCACTATGTTCTTCCCCATTCAAACATCCATAGCCTCCAGATACGTAGACAGAATCCCCATAGCATTACTTGGTGGGCTAAGAGTGGAGATATAAACCTAGGTAAGGCATATTGATGATGCTGCACTCCATGCTGTTGGATGACCTCAACCAGTCCAAACCAAAGGAGTGGGGAGCAAATCAGGAGCTATGCCCTAGACTTCTTTCCCCCATGAACACCAACGAAAACCAGCCCCAGATGAAGGAAGAGAACCAGTGCAACATAGGGCAGCCCACTCCCAACCCCTATAATCTGTGGTGAACTTTAGTCGGCCTCTTTTGTGCCAGTGAGATGTCAAGAAGAACAAGGATGGACACACCAGCCCCATTGAACTGTCACCAGAGCTCATCTAGAAGTGAAATCAGTGCCATTTTAGTTCTGTGCCCCAGGTCTGAAACTCAGCTGGAAGAGTCCAGATAATCTGCTTCCTCCAGAGTTCTCTGGAATTGCCATGTGACTACCTTCTCCACAATCTTTCTTATAAGAGAAAAGTTGGAGATTTGACAGAAGCTTGAGCAAAGTCTAGCACAGTTGGGTCTAGCAATAGCTTCCTGAGGACAGGGCAAACAACTGCCTCCTGAAGGGATGGCAGAACCACCCCCTTTCTTAAGGAAGAATTCACCATCTCCAGAACCCAAACAGATGTCTCTCCCCAGGAAGCCTTAGCCAAACAGGAGGGACATGGACCTAAGATGAAGGTGGCCCAGTTAATAGTCCCAAATAGTCATCAGGACAAATAGGTTCAAATTCCTCCCAGATAACCAAGCCAGACTGAGCCTCAGTCACTTCCATGGAACCTGCTTCAAAACTAGAATCCAATTTGGAGCAAATCCAAGTGACTTTATCCAACAGATGTCTAGTGAATTCCTCACATTGACCTTGCAAGTGAACCTCCAAGCCATCTCTTCCCAGGGCTTTGCACTTCACAAAATAATTTTTTGTTGATCCATCTAATTTAAAAGTAGAATATACTACCCACTGTGTAAAGAATAAAGAATAAAGCAGATTGTGGTGACTCTGAAGGAGCTTTTATTTAAAGTTCCAATATAATAAGGATGTCAGGTAAGTTGAATCCGAGATGGAGAAGAATAACAATTGTGTCATAATTTGACCCTGATGCTTCCTTTTGTAATCAGTCCCATTTTATCCTCTCAAAAACCCTGTGCACTTGATGAGAGGGACAGAGTGTGATTGACTCAACACTATCCACCATGAAGTTCTTGATTCTACATTATTCCCAACGAGTACAGATTAGCTTGGATCACATTGTGAATTTCAGAGGATATTCAGCAAAGAATCTTGAAGAAAGACCCAACTTTAGAAGCACATTTTAATGCCCTTCCTGAAGCCACCTACCTTCCAAGGTGGAGACGGTCCCTTCTGCACAAGGAATGCAGTCGTAGCAGCAGGTGGGTTTCCCTTCCTGAGCCACCTTCATGAATCCGGACTGACAACTTTCCACACACCTGGAGGGAGGCAGGGGCTGAGCAGAAGAAAGAACATGAAGGCAAAGGAAATGAAAGACAGAATAAAACCTTCTCTAGACTTAATTCCAAGCCAGGGGTGACCAGGCAGAAGGATGGATAGAAGGCATTTACAGATAACTATCCTTTCATTTATATATCCAACGATTCAGACGACACCCAGTTCACTCCATATTTAGCAAATTCCACAATCCCCCAAATTAATGAACATAGGAATGAAATGCATATTATCATAAGCATTTTTAAATTAAAAACTTAATCACATCTCAGATATGGATAGAATATATTCTTAACCACAAACATTTTAACTGCTCTTAGCTTCTGATTATTCCTAAATCAAATATGGAACATCAACAGAGTCCTCCAGTAATCAGATGGATCAATTATCAAATAATCCCTACATAGCGTATAAATTTTTTTTTTTTTTAAAAAATGTCCCTCATGATCAAAGTTTGTTCCTAAAGAGAAAACTAGCTGCTTATAATCAAAGGGCATTAAATACCCTATATTCTACTATAAAAGAATGTACCATAATTCCACTTCTTTTGCTACTTCTAGAAAGATTTAAAGGACATGAGAGAAGAACATTTATTTATTTATTTTTACTGACAATGAAACAGAGATGCCTATACAT
The DNA here is from genome assembly GCF_059951505.1 of Python bivittatus. Classification (NCBI taxonomy): domain Eukaryota; kingdom Metazoa; phylum Chordata; class Lepidosauria; order Squamata; family Pythonidae; genus Python; species Python bivittatus. The sequence continues at coordinate 2,253,770 of NW_028277107.1, forward strand.
ATTTAAATGCTTTTTTGGATGGGCAGTTTGTCTTAATAATCATAAAAAATCAGCACCACAACTGCTAGAAATCAAAATGCAGAGATACCTTTCGTTTCTCTTCTCTACCATTTCCTTCTCTCAAGGATTAGAAGATAAACTCTCTGGGCGTAGGAACTTTTATTTTTCTACTCTTCAAAGTGCCATGCACACTCATAATGACATATTTAAAACAATAGCTGAAGAAATGCTGGACGAGAAGAAATGTAAGCTAGAATTAAAATGACCAGGAGAAACTTCAACAAACTCCCATCTGCCATTGATGCCAGTTAGAAACAAGGCAGACTTAAGGAACATTTGTATAGGAATGTAAGCAGTGCCCTGCTGGATTGGGCCCTTGGCCCACCTAGTCCAGCAGTCTGTTCTCACAGTGGGGAACCAACTGCACGAGGAAGCCCACTAGTTTCCCAGCAGGCAGCCTTCAGAGGCAGTCAGACTGCCATAAAGGCTAATAGCTAATAGCCTTGATCCCCGTGACTTTCAGGAATTGATCCAACCCCTTTTTGAAGCCAGCCAAGCTGGCAGCCAGCACCGTGTCTTATGATATGTGAATGAAGGTGAAAATCATCCTAAAATAATCTCAGTGCCAGCTGAACATAAAAATGGATACCTTTGAATTGTGCTGCTGGAGAAGAAGGTTAAGAACTGCTGGGAGTTCAGGAGAAGAAATAATTCAATAGAGCTGGAGTAAAACAAGAAGTCTCAGAGAAAGACTAACTGTGAAGCTAAAGCTCAAATATTTTGAACACGTATCTTGAAGGAAAGAGTCATTGGAGTGGGCTTTGAACTTTGGAAATAATGGAAAGTGATCAAAAAAGAAGCCAAGAGCACACACGGTGGCTCAGGACTATGGCTCATGACAGAGGGATATAGAATGTAGAATTAAGATAGAGGTTAGGAGATGAAGAAATACTGTCAGTGATCTGCTCCACCTGGTTGAGCCATTTGGGCCACATAACGGCATCCTGGCTGATGCAGAGTTTAGGTTTCAGAGACTCCCGTCTTGTGAAACTTCCATATTTTATCCTGATGATAGTACGATTGGGAAACTTCACCCAGGCAATAATGTCAAAATCAGCCACCAGTTCTCCGTACTCATCCAAATATACTCTCTTTGTGGAAGTGTTGTGAAACTGGGTAGTTTGGAGGAAAGGGTGAAGCTTGAATGTGAAAGAAAACAGAGAAAAAAGGAGAGTTATTCTGACAGGGAATGTCATGGTTCATTCTCAGACTGATGAAGATGCAGGAGACAATTGCAGAAAGAAGCCACCGCAAGCTTCTGGGTTAGAAGTGAAGAGATCCACCTCTACCCTGGTTCACAGAAAGGCAGTGAGGAAGAAGACAAAGAAGTCTCAGCCCTCATGCTCATCCTTGGGGTCTACCAAATCATTCCGTTGCTGGAATTTTATTGTTTATTTGTTAATTTATTTCACTAGACTTAAAAGCCGCTTCAATCGCTGACCAACTCCAAGCATCTTACAATCATATCCTGCATAAACAGAAATAAAGCAGATATTTACATCCACAAATTCAGTACAATACTAGTAAAATGGTACCATGTTGAGGAACCATGAAACTTAAATCAACTCATTCCCAGGAAGAACCTCTCTCAATGCATCTCCTCCTCAAAGGTCTGCAGAAATAACTGAGTTTTGGTTGCTTTCCTACATCCTGGTAATATAAGGGCAGGATCAACCTCTGGTGAGATGCTGTTCCAAAGAGGGGGCTGTGGCTGAGAGGCATCACCTCTGAGAAGCAGATGAGTTACTTGAAGAGAGAGATCTGGAGCACCTAACTGGACAGGCAGAAATTATTGGAAACAGGTAGTCTCAAAGACTTCTGGAGCCATGAAGGGCTTTAAAAATGACAACCAGCACCTTTGAATTGCATCCCAAAGCCTACAGTAACCTGTGCAACTCTCTGAGTAGCAGTGTTAAGTGGGAGAAAAGAGGCAGAGTTGTCTGTGTTTGGGAAAAAGAAATACCTGCCATGGCTGCAGCTTTTCACCTTCTAACCTCTTCTTGTGCTTCATGACCATTCTCTTGGATCTGGATGAATATGCAGCATTTATGGAGGTCACAACATCCCACACAGCACTGTAGATGTTGTAAGTGTCCACAGCCAAGATCCTTTCAACCACTCCTTGGGGCAGGATTTCCACTTTCTCCTTCTCTCGGCATCTGGTCCAGCCTTTCACAGCCAAGGGATGCTTTGCGTATGAACATAGAAAAGCGTCATCTGCAAATCTCTTGATTAAAGTATAAAAATGTTGGAAATCATCATACTTTGTTCTTTTCTCAGATTGGATAAGAAAGGAAAAAATGCTATGGGTGTATTGGAAAGTTAGATGAAAAGATTTGATCTCAAAAATGAGGTCCCACAAAGCAGTTGTGATCCAGATTTTTCCTACAATGGGCTTTGTCAAGGATGCAAGGATATATTGTATAATGAATATTCCCTCAATGAAGGAAAGAGCTTCAGCATAATAAAGGTATACATTGACTTGGCTCCACTGAAGGAAACTTACGGCATCAAGCTCCAGATTTTCAATATCTAGTGAGATGGTTTGGGAGAAAACAACACAAATATTATTCTGGATGAGCACTGGCTTAAAAGTTCTGATGAACTGCTCTCCGTTGTCAGTGTCAGCAACAATAAGACCAATCAATGTCCACTTGAAATGCTGCAGCAATTTGATAATTCCCAGGTATTGGACCCCTTCTTTAGGGACTGTCTGGTAGAAAAAAGGGAATTTGGTCCTGTCGCTCAGAGATGATGAAGCAAATGCATAGCTGATCTGAAAAAAAGGAAGCTTTGTTTTGTGTGAATCCATTACCCAAGTATTTGCCACTCAAGTATTACGGTATGGCTTCTACTGGTGGAAGGATGTTCTACATTTGGATAGACAAAAATCAAAGGCGTCAGGGTAGGACCTGCCCAGTGCTACTGGGTGATAATATTTATGAAAAGGATCTGAGTGTCTTAGTGGATCACAATGTGAACATCAATCAAGAGTGCCTCCACTGCAAAAAAAAAAAAAAAAAAATGCAGTCCTCAACTGCATCAACAGAAGATTAGTGCCAAGATCAAGAGGAAGGATGTTCCCCTTTCCTCTGCATTGGTTCAGACTGCCCCACAATGTTGCATCCAATTCTCAGCACTAAAGTTTTTGAAGAACATTGACAAACTTGTGTGCGCCTAGAGGAGAGCAAATCAAGAAGAGAAGAGGCTGGGAAGAATAAACCTGAGGAACAGTTGAAGGTGTTGGGCATGTTTAGCCTGGATGAAAAAAGACTACCAGGAGACCTGATAGCTATCATCAAGTGTATAAGGGGCTGCATGTGACAGATGGGGCAGAATTGTTGGGATTTGATGGAGAAGGAAGAACAAGAAGCAATGGATATAAGGAAAAAATCCTAATGGTAAAAGCTGTTCAACAATGGAATGGGCTTCTTGAAAAGGTGATGGACTCATCTTTGCTGGAGCTGTTTCAAGAGAGCCTAGATGACCATTTGAGGTTGGAATAGTGGTGGGTTCCTGACTGGACTAGATAATCCTTAAGGACCTTTCCAACCCTCCAATTCTGTGACTCTTTGATTCTTATTACTAGGAAGGTCCTATGGCGGGATTGCTGCTGACTCTGCTCATCTCCTCTGAATATGTTATGGGGAAAGACCTTGAGGGATGAGGGGAAGAGATGTTGGCTAGGGAACATTCAGATAAAAGGGAGAGGAGCCTGCAACTGCATAACGGGCAAAGAAATTTAAAAAGATCCACCCTAATGTATCAAGCTGTTAAAAGTGATGGTGGGAGATTTTTATTTTCGGACTTTGAAGGTTCTGTTAATGTAGCCTTACAATAAAGTAGAATGAGCTCATCTGGTCATGCTTCCTGTCTGGTTTACCTGGAAGGTCTGACAGAATGGTCCATCAGGGAAGGGTTTTCCTCCAGCCTAAAGCCAACCCCCAATCTGGATTGGGTCTATGTTGTGGGATGAGATGACTGCATTAATGTGAACTCCTCTGTGACTCCCAGTCCTCTCATAATCTCCCTGGTACCTGTTATTTCTACAGGAGGAAAAAATCTCCCCTTAAACTTCTAGGCAAAGAACTTTGAGCGGAATTCAGTCAGCAAATAATTACACAGATACACACCTGTGGAATTTTGTAGATGCCCAGCATGGTTGAAATCTGAATTGAGTAGTCAGAGTCGGTCCCTTCAAGAACAACCAATATGTTTTTCTTATCTCCACAACTGTAATTTGGAACATTGGCCTCCCCAACTGAAAGCAGGTCCAACAGAACCTCTGAAGTCATTCTTGGGTCAAAATAATTGTCATGGATGGTGTAGCCCAGGGAGATATTGGGTAAGGACAGGGGACTCTGGTTGATCTCTTGGATGGCGATCTGGAAGGACAGGAGTTTCCAATACATCATGGATCCTTTCCTGCAAATATATCGTATTGTTAATTGATTTGAGGGAGGTGGCTTTGATTTATCTCTAGGGAGACAAAGGCAATATGATTCTCCCCATCGTGCTGAGAGGCAACACCGTTTTCCTTAATAACGCATTTGGCAGGACCTCATAGTCTCAACCGAGAGTTGCAAGATGAGAAGAGGCTTCCAGAAGCTGACTAAATAATGCTGTGCATGCAAAGTCCAGGTTCAGGAGCCTCTTTGAGGCATTACAGTTGGTAGATGAGTCTGTCGGACCAGGCAAAGGACAGCAAATGGGCTGTTTTGCTTCCCTCTCAGAAATAAGGAAGTCATGTTGCCATCATGGATCCTTTTCTGGAAATATATCGCCTTGTTAATGGATCTGGGGGAGGTTTGTAGAAAACAACTTTGATAAAAAGTTGCTTTTTAGTGAGATGGATGGTGACAAATTTGATATATAAATAAATAAAAATAAACATAAAGATGACTGAATGACCTTAATTCAAGCCCAGGCAAAGACATAGTCTCAACAGAGAGTTGCAAGATGAAAAGAGGCTTCCAGAAGCTGACTGAAGGTGCTGGAAAAGAATTCTGGAGGTCATGCTGCTTCCTCAGTTGTATAAAGGTTGCTTGTCTGGGCTGCCTTGCAAGGCTGACCTAATCCAATATAATCTAAGATTGGCTGCCTGGTTGTGTCAAATCTGGTGAGCTGTTTCCCCCCATTACTTTCATGAGAAGTCAGAGGATTATTGCCAGAGACAACAGAAGCAGGATGAGGATCAGCAAGAGGGGCAGGATAGTTCTCATGCCAGGATAGTTTTCAGCCAACTCAAGAAGGATTGGACAGCACTCCATCTCAGCAGAGTAACATTTACACACACACACACACACACACACACACACACCACTTTCTCGGTTCCACACCCCAGCAGAGTTTTTCTTTCAAACCTTTGCTTCTTAACCACTGATATCTAAACTACTGATAATTTTCAGAAGGAGGCTGGGTGGAATGGGCCTCCTCTCCTTAACTCAGGAAAAAGCTCATGAGAAAGAGAAGAGAGAGCAAAGAAGGACATACAGCCACCAACATCTAACCAAATGGGAACTGCAATGAGGAAAGGAATCGAGGATCTCGGCAGGTGTTTTCCAGCACTGGAGCATTCCTAAGGTTAGGCTCAGGAACCAAAATAAAATAAAATAAAAACATTTCATACTAATTAGTTCTCTTTCAATATTGGATTGAGTAGGATGGGATGGGTTGGGCTTAGACAAAGTCTTTGGCCAACACGGCTTCACTCCCAGTTAGCATCACTGACTATTTTACAGTAACTGAATTATTGTCAGCTGAACAATTTATTTGAACATTTAACCGGTAATAGCGCAATGCCTTCAGATGCATCCATGTCCTTCTTTTATTCTGTTTTGGTGGGACCCAGATTCATTGCCAGAAGGGTGACTGGAACTTAAGACCTGAAAGATCAAGAAAGCCTATTTTAAAGTGTGGGAACACTGGATACAGTGCATAGTTTTTGAGGAGATCTGCTCCTCCTTTGCTGAAGAACAACTGCACTTCACACACATTCATGCTAGCATAACATCTGAGTCCTAGAAGATAAAATCCAACTGGTCCCATTCTTAAGGCAAGATCTAAAATGCAGAATTGCTGGGGTTCTAGCACACCCCAGAGTGACTTACAAGACAACTGCAGGAGTAGGAATCCTGCTGAAATTATATGGTGTAAATGAAGTACTTGTTGCAGAAATGAGCCCACCAATGAGATAATCTCCTGGCCTGCAATGATTCCATGGATCTGCTTCATCCCTCTCCCAAGTCAAGGGGCATTTGACTTTCAGCATCTGGTAGGCTGTTAGAGGCAGCTGCATCAAGAAGAGAAGCAGGAGCACCATCCTTGCTAGACCTGGAAGGCTACCTGGTCCTGCTGTGTCAGAAACTCTAAGCGAGTCAATCAGTCAATGATGGTAGAAGCCACAGACCTGTCCCAGCAGGACTGAGGTTTTGATCACTTGGCTAAGAGAGATGGGACCCACCCAAGACTTGTGTGAGGGTAAGATCACTGATGCAGCCCCTCCCCTCCCATAAAACTCATCCCAGAGCCTCTGGGGCACATGGGAAGGATTTATGCTTCTGGCCTTTCTGTGCAAGCAATCTCTTTGTGTTGTCCCTTAGTTTGATGTTTAGGCTGAGAGTTGAAAAAGTCCCCAGAGAGTAGATGGAAAAACAACTAAAAATCACTATCATTTTGTTAATTACAAAGAGAAGCCTCGCTTTGCTGACCTCCTGAACTTTGGGGTGAATCCACCCCAAAGAATTTCTGATGTAACTCGTAACTGTGTCCTGGTGGGCAGAGCAGAGGATGGCTCCAGCCTTTCCAAAGGGTTTCCTTCACACCAGCCAGGACCAAGAAATAAATCACTCCTTCCATCTTCTTTAAGGAAATACATCTTGCTTAATTCATAGAACAATAGTGTTGGAAAGTTTAGAGGTCATCTAGCCTAACCATCTGTGTGGTGCAGGATCCACCAGAGCAGAGTATTGACCCTACTTTTAAATGCCACTATTCATTTTCCTGGCCTGTGCACATCAGTACATCAGTTGACTCTAAAGTAGTAGTAGTAGTAGTAGTAGTAGTAGTAGTAGTAGTAGTAATAATAATAATAATAATAATAATAATAATAATAATATTTTAAAAAAGAGTCATTGGTCTTCCTCAAGAAGCCATCACTGGACCCAATGATTCTGGACAATTTTCATGCAGTATCCAATCTTCCTTTTTTAGAGAAGATTGTAGAGAAGGTGGTCACACAACAGCTTCAGAGGGTCCTGGATGAAGCAGATTATCTGGACCCCTTTCAGTTGGGATTCAGGCCTAGATATGGGCCTGAGTCACACTTTTTGATGACCTCTGGTGAGATCGGCTTGGGGGTAGTAGGTCCATCCTTGCACTTCTTGACCTCTCAGTGGCTTTCAATACCATCGACCATGGTATCCTTCTGCACTGCCTACAGGAGATGGCAGTCAGCGGCACTGTACTGCGATGGTTCTTTTCCTTCCTCAGTGGCCAGTTTCAGTTGGTGTTGACTGGGGGCAAGAGGTCCTGCCCTCGGCCTCTAAATTATGGGGTGCTGCAGGGTTCGGTACTCTCTCCGCTCCTATTTATCACCTGCATGAAGCCGCTGGGTGAGGCCATCCATCACCATGGGGTGAGGTATCATCAATATGTTGATGTTATCCAATTATGCATCTCTGCCCCTGGTGAAGTAAGTGATGCTGCCCTCCAGAAGGGAAAGCATTACTGCCTGCCCTTGACAAGGCCATCTGTGTTTGCAGAAAAATAAGATTTAGGAAATATTTGGCCAGAGCACCCTTAGTACCTCAAACCAATGAGCAATAGAGTTCTGGGGCTCAGGCCAACTCCTTCTGAATCCATATCAGCTCTCTTTTTTTAACCAGTCTCATGGCATCCACATATCCCAGCTGACTTAGATATTGAGGGAAAACTATAGGTAGCAAGCTTTTGTTCCATAACTAATTGCCAACTGCAGGGGTTCTGGGATGGCCAGAACTCCAAACACCAGTCATAACCACCATTCATTCAGTGTCACCGTAACTTTGAATGGTCATAGGTCGAGGACTACCTGTATGTAGCTTTTGCTATGCGATGTGCTCATTTATTTATAATGGCAGGAGCCAGCCTTTTCTTTTGATAAAATGGCATTACTACTGCCTAGACAATCTTTCATCATCCCCTTAAACTTTTTGTAAATGTATAAAGAATATATTGCAACACTCTGAATCATGTCTGTTCAGCTGTTTAAAGAGTACTACTGAAGGAGAATTTGGGGGTCAAAGTAAAAGTCCCCCCAACCAAAGACATCTTCCCAGGGAAACAAAGCATGTTCTTGGCTATGGGGTCTCCAATTAGGCAACTCTTTCTGGGCATCTGGAGGATAAAATTGCTTGGATCCGTTCCCAGTTGGATGCCAAGTGTGGGGCATGGTGTGTGGAGATGCCTGGGGATCGTGCTTACCCTGTTATCTGGGAACAGTTTGATCCTGTTGGGTCTGAGGATGTGGACAAGGTCCTCTGGTCTGTAAATGCCACCACTTGTCAATTAGATCCATGCCCCTTCTGTTGATTAAGGTAGCTCAGGAGGTAATATGTGGGTGGGTCCAGAGAAGGATGAATTCATCTTTGAGAGAGGGAGTGTTTCTGGCTGCCTTTAAAGAGGTGCTGGTGCACCCCCTCCTCAAGGAACTGTTGCTGGATCCCACCATACTGGACAATTTTCATCCAGTCTCCCGCCTTCCCTTTTTAGGGAAGGTGGTTGAGAAACTGGTGGCATTGCAGCTCCAGAGGATCCTGGATTGAATGGATTATCTGGACCCTCTCTCAACACAAAATTGAAGTTTCAGATTTCTTTTTCAACTTCTTCAGAAGAGAATCTATAAAGTTTTGAATCTTAAACATACTAACTTCCCATTTAAATATATACCATCTGGACAAACAGTGAGATGTGACAGAGGGAAATCTGGTCAGGCTTTCAAGATTGTGTTACAATACAATAATATAACACAATATCATAATACAATGCAATGATAATACAATAATGAAGTAGCATTTCTGGAATCTTAACTTTTTCTCAACTTGGTCTACCTAGAAAGGCTGGGATTAACCTTAAGAGTCTGTCCAAATTTTTCCCATCCCTTAGACTAAATAAAATGAAGGCAGGGTTATTTTGAGTTAATTTCTCACACTCTTTACATCTCTGGAGTACTAATTGAGAGTCTTGGTGGTCCCAGTTTATAATATCCACCATATTATCCACCTAGTTCATAATATCCACCAACCACTTGTCAAAAACTGTTCCAATGAGTACCATTTTTAATTTTTATTTATTTATTCATCATGTTTATATTTATATAGCCGCCCATCTCACAAACCGTGACTCTGGGCAAAGTACAATAAAAAACAAGCCATAAAATGAACAACATTAAAAGCATTCCACAATTTTAAAAGCATCAATTTATTAAAAGACTAAGAGAGAGTATATACCATGTTCCAGGCAATGTAGCCATCTCACCTATTCACCATTTCCTTATCTTGAGGATAACTATGTTTGCTTTGCTCTACTAGTATGTTTTGCTAGAGAAACTCTGCCTCAAGGGGATAGATGGGACATTTGACCTGGGGAACAAAATCCAAACCTCCATCATGAAAGATGTAATTTCCTCCCAGTCAAGCTCAACTCCTGTGATTTCATGGCAGATCCATGTATTTTTCTTCACTCTTCCTTTCTCCAGTTTTTTTTCCCCAATGATCCATTGGATATGGGGAGGTATGGCAGGAGGCAGGGGGCGGGCCGCTCTAGGGGAATGCATCCACAGTGTTTATTGCTGGTGCCACGCTCCAGCCCCCTGTGCTCAGTCCCAATTCCTGGTCAGTGGGTCATCGGGGGCCTTGGCTTTTAGCGGCAACTGCTGAGTGCCAGGTCAGCCTGTAATAAGGCCTCCCTCATCTATGACTTGATCACAAATGAGAGGCTGGCCTGGTATTTATCACTGAAACCTGATTGGTTCCTGAAAGGGGGGTGCTCCCCTCGCAGAGATGTGCCTAGCCAGGTTTCAGGTGTGGCATCAGTTGCGACTCCAGGGCAGGGGTGTGGTGCGGTGCGGTGACCGTCATCCGGGAGTCTCTGTTGGCTTTCAGGGCTGCTGCTGCTCAGATTGCTGGATGTGACACCCTGTTTACTAAGTTGGGTTCTAGGGATCAGTTGGGAGTGTTGCTGCTGTTCCAGCCTCCCTGCTGCATAGCAACCTCCCTGCCTGAGCTCCTTGACTCCATTGGGCTGGTGCTTGAGTTTCCTAGGCTTGTGGTCCTGGGGGACTTCAATTTGCATTCTCTGGGAGTGGGGTCTGGGGTAGCTTGGGAGTTCGTGGCCTCCATTTAATTTAGGAATTTAATTAGGAATATAATGTCAGAGGAACTTGCAGAATGTTAAGAGGGATGGAGTTAACCTCATTTCCAGAGGGAGAAGATTCCTTAAGGCAGGCACCATGGCAGAGAAGGCCTGCCGCCTGGGACCCACCAAACATAGTTCCCTGACAGACAGGACAGGCAGCATGCCCTCTCTGCCAGATCTGATGGGACAGGCAGATATAATTGGGAAGAGGTGGTCCCTCAGATAGCTCGGCCCACGTCATAAAGGGCTTTAAAGGTTAAAACCAGCACCTTGAGTTGGACCCAGAAGCAGACCGGCAGCCAACTCAGCTCACAGAGCAGAGGTGTAGTGTGTGCTGTTCTAGGGGCACACATAACTGCCCGCACAGTTTTGCATTGGCTGAAGCACCTGGATACTCTTCAAGGGCAGCCCCAAGGCCTGACACTGGATAACGGTTGTACACCTGATCTAGCTTTTCTTTCAGAGCAGTGGCAATGTGATCTGGAACTGGGGGAGTTTTCAGTTACTTCTCTGTCCTGGCCAGATTACCTCTGTTCTCTAAGCTAATTACCTTAGTTCTCTGGCACTACCTCTGCTGCAGGAAGGTGAAAGCTATTCTAGTAGTCTGCCCTAGGCAACTAGTGGATCCTGAAGGGTTCCAGATGGAGCTTGGGTTGTCCCTGATGGACTGTTCCGGTTGAGGCTTTAACTGCTGCCTGGAATGTAAGGGTGGTGGCAACCTTGGATTGGATTGCGCCCATGAGGCCTCTCCCACCTGCCGATTCCATTGCTCCCCATGGTCTACAGAAGAGCTGAGGGGGATGAAACAGGTGAAAAGATGCCTGAAGTGTCACTGGAGGTCAACAAGGAGCAAACCTGACTGAACACAGATGAGAGCCGCTATTAAGACCTACCTTGTGGTGGTAAGGGTGGTGAAGCATCAGTACTGATCACCTTTGGTTCTGGATGGGGTGGCACTGCCCCAAACAGACCCACTATGAAATCTGGGGGTTCTCCTGGACTCACAGTTCCTGCTTGAAGAGCACGTGGGAGCCATGGCCAGGAGGGCCTTTGTGCAACTCCATGCTGTGTGCCAGTTGCACCTGTTCCTGGGCCAGGAGGCTCTGCTCATGGTCACACAAGCCCTGGTCACCTCTTGAATGGATTACCGTAATGCACCCCTTATGAAGCTGCCCTCGAAGAGCATCTGGAAGCTGCAGCTGGTAGAGATTGCAGTGGCCAGGGAATTAAGTGTGCTCCTCAATCAGTGCATGTTAAACTTCTGCTCTGCCAGCTGCATTGGTTGCCAGTGTGCTTCCGGGTGCCATTCAAGCTGCTGGTTATGACCTAAAAAGCCCAATATGGCATGGGACCAGGTTATTTGAGGGACTACCTCTCCCTGGTTACATGTACCCATCCCATCAGGATTAACAGGAGAGGCATGTTATGGATCCTATCTATGAAAGAGTGTCATCTGGACCCAGGATAAGAGCCTTTTCTGCAATGGTGCCTGCCCTATGGAACATCATCCCCCCATACCTTAGATTGGCCCTGGCCCTTCCAGCCTTTAGGAAGGCCCTGAAGACATGGCTTTGCTGCCATTCTGGCAATGGTGGGGAGCTCTTACAATGGCTGTGTTAAGCTGATGTAGGATGAATTCTCTTGCTAAGCATGATTTTTTTTTAAATTGGTTATGGACAGTTGTTATTAATATTTTTTATGGGTTTTTAATTTTTTATTGGATTGAAGCTTCCCAGAGTCACTTTGATGAGATGGGCAACCATACAAATTAAATAAATAATAATGATAATAACCTGTCCAAGTTCTAACCTGGCCTGATCCTGCTTAGCTTCTCTGTCCAGCACAAGGTGCCACTTGCCAAGACCCACCACCATTTGGTATCTCCAGTCCTGCTGAGATTTTAGGGGAGGGACAAATTAATCAAATGGGTTGTACCCAAGGATTGGAGACTGACTTTGGGCAAAGGAAGACCCTGAGCAGAGGGAGAGCCCATAGGTGAGGGGTCAGAGGCATTACATTGCCTGATATATCATGCACATCAGTAAAATGAATGCAAAGAGAAGGAAAAAGAAAAACATAAAAGAAGAGAAATATGTGAACAAAATAATGTGGTGGCTAGGAAGAAACCATTATTGGAAGGTGTTGAAATGACCTTGGATTGAATAAAGGTAAAGAGGACTTGACTGTGAAGAAAACCAATTTAAGAAGATTGTGACAGACAGGAAAGGAATGAAGGGAATGCAAAAGGGAGAGGACTGAAAAGTTGGGACTCAATTTATTTTTGGTGTTCAGAATAAATTAATTTTTCAAAAAATCTGCCCAGTTCAGATACTTCTGAACTGATCCTCAGCGGCAGGAGAGAGAAAAGAAATACCTGCCACCCTTTCAGCCTTGGAGTTTCCTTGTTTCGACCACCTTTGATCCTTGTCCTCTTAGATCTGGACATAGAAAAATTTATTTTCCTTTGCTTGTGAAGCTGAACTAACCATCTTTAGTTCTCTATTCCTCTTGTAAATATGGCATTTATTATCCACAAATTATGTGTCAACTCAGAAACCCCTGACACAATGATTTAAAATATAGGGTCCTTGCAGTCATTCAGAAATACACACAGACTCACACCCAGAACTTTATTCTGTACACTCAAAAACAAATGATAGTTGAAGAAAAGAGGACTTGGTGCTTTTGTGGTGGAATCAGTAACTGATATCTTGGGGAAACTGCTCCCCAAAATTCACTTTACTGCATGTAGCATGTAGGGATAAAGTGGTGCTCATGTACATGGGCATGAAGGACACCCATACACTGCAGAGAACCACCATGCTGAAAGTGCACTTCGAGGTGCTGGTTATCCTCTTTAAAGCTTTTGGGGTCATGGCTACCTTGCCATGGCAATGGGGAAATTATCTCTATAGGGGAAAATTAATATCAGTCGTTTGTCATGGAGAGAAATCATGGAATTGAAAAAAACAGGATTTTCTGGGGTTCTTGTTCTTGTTGTTTAATTAAAAGAACATTAAAGTGTCAAATACAGTTTCTTGGAATTATTAACTAACATTCTGGGAGCCACCTACAAAAAACTCACTGTACTACTTTATTCTGACATCAAATGTTCTTTTGTATTCAGATCTGGTCTTAGAAAAATAATGTAGCATTTGGGGAAAAAGATGAAGCCCAGCAGGCCAGCACTGGAGGCCAAGATGGAGAGGATCTGCACAGCCACCATGTACTTCCCTTTGGTGCTCAGGTAAGTGGGCACAAAGGAGACCCAAACACTGCAGAGGACCAGCATGCTGAAGGTGATCAGTTTGGCTTCATTGAAGGCCCCTGGGAGGTTCCTGGCCCGGAAAGCCACTAAGAAGCAGACAGCAGCCAGGAAGCCCATGTAGCCAAGAGCACCATAAAACATGGTGACGGAGCCTTCATTGCATTGCAGGATGATCTCTCCAGACTGCGAGTTCATGTCAGACTCAGGGAAGGGGGGAGAAGTCCCCAACCAGATGCTGCAGATGACAACTTGTAGACCAGAGCAAAAAAGGATGATGGAGTTAGCCAAGCTCTTTCCCAGCCATCTCTGGACATTATTCCCTGGTTTTGTAGCCAAAAACACTAACACCACCGTGATTGTTCTGGCCAAGACAGAAGAGACAGCCACTGAGAAAATGACGCTGAAAGCTGTTTGTCGCATAAGGCACGTGGCTCTCCTTGGTTGGCCAATGAAGAGGAAGGAGGTCAAGAAGGAAAGCAGAAGTGAGACAAGGAAGATGTAAGAGAGGTCCCGATTGTTGGCTTTGACGATCGGAGTGTCTTGGAATTTAATGAAGATTCCCAAGAGAAAGCCTGTGATTAATGAGAGGAACAAAGCAAGGGAAGCCAGGATGATCCCCAGATTTTCTCGATAGGATAGAAAGGTCACAATCTTGTGTATACAGTGATCTCGATGGATGTTTGGATATTGATCTTCTGGACATTTGTTGCATTTTTCTGCATCTGAAAAAAGCAAGAATAAGATTGCTCATAAAGCATATACTTTAGAGAATATTTTATCTCTGCTTGTGAAGGAAATCCTAAAAGATTTCCTTCCTCCTCCTATAAGAAGGAGGACCCTGAGAGTTGGGGCCTGCCCTCCACTGTTCACATAGAGGCTGGGCTGCTATGTTGAGGATACTTTCATTTGGATTCCTGAAATGAGCAGTGAAGGAGAAGTTTAGGGGCAAGGTAAAAGCCCCTCACCAAAGACATCTTCCCAGGGAAAACAAGGCACTGGCTCAGTTGTATACTCAGACCACCACCCCCCTCCTCAAACGGACTTTCCCAAGGAAACCCAATCTCTCAGCTCAGCCATAAAAGCTTTAGAAGACCAAGGAATGCTGAGAGGCTGGAAAAAGGTCCCAGGAGGTGAACCCAGAGTCTGGAACCAGGGGACAGTTTGATAAACCCCATAACAATAACTCTTTAGAAAGAAACTGCGATCATGAAACCTTGCCTCTTTATTCCTTCACCCACTCATTGTCTTTCTAGTCTTGCCCCATTACCTCCTAGTTATACCCTCACAGCCTCACTAACCTTACTAGGCACATGGCATGTTAAATCCAATGAAATCTCTCCAATCGCATGTACTGCACAACTTAATTTATTAAGTCTACAAAGGGAGACTCCATAACTTCTCCCTTCTTTAGATTTATCTTTGCCTCCAATGCTGTCAATAATACAGTTTGTGTTTCAAAGTGCGACCTCATCTTAGCTTTAAACATATCCTTCAAAAATTCAATTATGCAGATAATTGGATTCATGGCCACCCCTTCCAGGTCTGATTCTTCTAAAAGGCCATCAATTCATCTAATGAACTCCGCCACCCATCTCCCATGCAAAGAAAAAGCTGTGGCTGAAATCAGTTTGAAGAAATGAAATTCCAGATTTAGTTTGTGGAGATGTACAGACTTTTATACATCTATATACAATGAATGGTAAATTCCCTTCCTTCTTTTCCCCTCCCTCCCATGCCTGGACAGCAATGGCCAATCACACCTCTTTCGTTGGGCACATCCTTTGAGAACTAAAGAGAAAAACCCTCCAGAGTGTTATCCTTCTTCCTTTCACACTACCTAGAAGGGGAAATGGCCTGAACTGTTCTTCATTTGACTATGTAGTTTTTAGTGTCACAGTTTTACCATGAGGAAGGAAGGAAGGAAGGAAGGAAGGAAGGAAGGAAGGAAGGAAGGAAGGAAGGAAGGAAGGAAGGAAGGAAGGGAGGGAGGGAGGGAGGGAGGGAGGGAGGGAGGGAGGGAGGGAGGACAGACCATTTTACCATTCCAGTGCTGAACTTGTTTAAAAGAATCGAGGCTTTCATCAGTGCATCAAGGGACAAACACACACCCGCCCCCTTCTGCAATAGAAAGAAATGCAGGTGAAGGACCACATACCACAGCTTATTCTGGCTGAAGTCAGAAAACACTTGAGATAGAGCAAGAAAATGTACGTGGAGGTGACCTTAAGGGTGGTTCGGGTGAGTTGAGGGCTTCATTAGGCATTCCTATTCTAAATAGTGGTCATCTTCCCGATAGAGCAAGAAGGTAGTGTGGCTCAGCCACGGCCCATGATTTCTTTCTTTGCAGGCTGCTTAGAGACCATCCAGGACTTGAAAGGGACATTAAGCCACCACAAATACCATCCCTGCTCAGTGTAAGCCCCATGTTGGAAAACATGAGTTCTTGATTTTGTGAAGATAAGGAAAGTGGAAGAGGCACAAAGAGAAGTGATTGGCCTCTGGAATCCTACACAGTTGCCTTTATTTTGGATTCTCAGGAAATCTGAAACTGTAAACTAGAAATGGTTCCATCCAGACAGGCACAAGTGTGAGAAGACCTGATCAATCCTCTCCCAAAGACTCAACCAGTATCATTATGCCCTGGAACTAGAGTCATTCTCACTATTCAGAGAAATGGGATGACTAGCAAAGTGAAACATGAAAGGTCTGCAGACAAGATGAAGCCCATGAAATCCCATCTTCATGGTAACACTAAGCCCTAGATGGTCCAGTATCTTTTCATCTGCTACCCCAGGTTACAAATACAGAGAGAAATGGACACGAAAGGTGTCAAGGCAAGACAGTCCTTTGAAAAGCCCTTGCATGGATAAGATCAAAGTGAAGGCACTTTTCTGAGCTGTCCCTTTCCTTCAGTGTCACCCACCTTCCATGGTGGAGATCATTCCTTCAGCGCAAGGAAGACAGTCGTAGCAGCAGATGGGCTTCCCTTCCTGAACCGCCTTCTTGAATCCAGAATGACAGCGTTCCACACACCTGGAAGGAGGCAGAGGCTGAGGACAGAGAGGAAGAACATTCAGAAAATAAATTTATTTTATGCAAGGAGGAATATTTACTCAATTTCGAAGTTTGTAAAAACATTCATTGAACATATTCAGCTCTATCTTATTTCCATATTTTCCTCTCTTCTAATTTTTCACACACTATAATTTTTAGTTTTAGAATCTAAATTTAGATACTAAATTACTCAAGGAAAGATTGGACAGATATTTTGCGTTGGCAAAATGAATCCTCTTTCTCAATGGCTCTAATCTACCTACATTTGCACAGGATGAATAAATAGTTTACTTAAATATTTAAGGGTGTATTTCTCATAGACAGCTTGACATCTACGCAAGGAATATATTGCCTTGCTTAATGAACCTAGATGACATTCAGAACAACTTCCTGCCCAAAGAATGCAACTCTGGTGCTAGGAGCTTCAGAGAGAGTGAAATAAACATTTTCTCACCTTGTTCAGCCCTTCCATCTCTGCAATCCCATTCGGGTTGATCATGAATGTGACATCTTGGGATTCTTGTCTTTCCAGACTCCCAAACCTCACTTTGCTGACAGACATATTGGAGAAAATCACCCAGTTCACAATGTCCAGGTCTGAGGCCAGCTCTCCCTTCTCATCCAAATAGACCCCTTCTATGGAATTATTGTAAAACTGAGAATTTTGAAAGAAGGGATGAAGCTGCAATGGAAGAGAAAATGGGTATTTTTAGACAGGACATCCAACCTTCTATGGCAAGATCCCTTCACTTGTGCTGGAGCTGAAGTGAAGTCTTCTCTCTGTATGTACAAATGAAGGTATCAGGTTCATTTTCCAAGTTCTTTAAGAGATAATCTATCATTAATTAAATTGTAAAACCTACTGACTTACAATTTAATTATATACAAACCGGACCAACGCTGAGATGGGTCAGAGAGAACCTTGGACAGGTTTTCTTATTATACTCATGAACAATAAAGCAGCATTCTTGGATGCCTGTTTCTGGAGGGCTGACATCAGTCTTGAAAGCCTCTCCAAGCTTCCTTCTTTCCCACTAAACAAAATCAAGGTGGGCATATTTTGAGTTTCTTTCTAACTCCTCGTTCTATCTCTTCACTGTGGATTCACCTGTCTGAGCCCCTCCCTAATGGCTTGTCCTTCTTCCACATTTTAACCGCTCTCTCTCATACCTTCCTCCAGATCAGCTCTCAATTCCTTGACCATGTGCCTACTACAATTGTCAAGTGGCAAAAGGGAGTAGAAATCATGTGACCCAAGAATGAGCTTTCCAAACCAAGAGGTGACAAACATTTCCTTCATCTCTCCCATTTCCCTTGTACTTTGCTGTGCTTGGTAAACCAATGTGAGATAGAGCAAAGGATGTCCACATAAAGTCAGTTGTCTAAGCCATGAGTTCCTCCTGGGCCATTCCTTTTCTTAGTCAAAGCAAAGGACCAGTCTGTGAACACCCACCCCGTAAACTAGTGTGCATTCCCAGCTGGTGAGGAACTGGGGTTGACAAAGCCAAGCGCCCAACTGAGAAGACCCAGGCAAAGAACACCAAGAAGCTAAAGATGGGGATGCCCTGTCTTCCCTCTCCTCCAAGCTCTGTAGGATGTCTCTGACACTGACTCTTGAGAGCCAGAATTGTGAGGAGAAGCCATCCAGTACTGCAAAGGAAAGGTGCTTCTTCTTCTTCCTCTTTGCCTCTCTCTCCATCTCTGATCCAGAAACCTTCTCTCTATTTCATTAACACTCAGCCTGTGTTAAAATACTCTCCTTCTTAGCGGGTGTGAATCTGTACATGTATGGTGGGTGAAGGCTACATCTGCTAGATTTATTGTCAATGTTGCCCAATTTCTTTGCAGTGTTGTTCTGGGAGAAGAATTGGAGGAGCTAGTGCTATTAAGAAGAGGTTAAAGGCAAAAGTTAAGAACTGTAAGGAAAATGATTTTGCGCACAACCTCACTGGAAGAAATCTGCCCACTGATGTCAAAAGGGACACAATGCTCCTCAAAGAGACACAACGTTGTTCCATCTCTCTACAGGTGAATGCAAAGCTCATGAAGAAAAACATCTTTGCTCACCTTAAGGATTACTATGGATTCCTTTGCTCTACTGGTCTCTTCTGCTAGAAGAACTCTGCCTCAGGCTGATAGATGGGTCGCTTGACCAGGGCAAGAACCCCAATCTCAGTAGCCTTCATAGTTTTTCAGCCCAGAAAAAGTTGGCCATGTCCTGCCATTTGCTGTGACCCTTCAACATTCAGGGTGTCAATCCTCGTGAAAGTTTTAAACAGTGGTAAAGGAATACAACGTTTTTTAAACAAGAAATGGGGTTGTGCCTAAGCCAAGGCAGTCTTCGAGCAGAGGGGCAGCCCGATAGGGGAGGGGTCAGAAGGGTGACATCATCTAATAAACCCCCTAGATCAAAGGAAAAAAGGGGACAGGATTGGGTGGGAGATGGTGGTCCTCCTGCTTCCAACAAAAATGGAAAGGAAAGAGATATACAAGCAAATGAAGAGATTAGCAAAGAAACCATTATTGGTATCTAAGAAAATGATATCTGATGAAAAACAGGAAGGAAGCAAGGAAGCAAGGAAGCAAGGGTAAACAGTGAAGACATCCAAATGTTTTCTTCAACATGAAATTTAAGAAGAGAATCTACAACAAAAGAAAGGAAAATATTAAGGGAATACAAAAGGGAGAGGAAAGTTGAAATTCAATTTCATTGTTGCCTTTGAATTATTATTATTATTATTATTATTATTATTATTATTATTATTATTATTATTATTTAATATTTTAGAACAAGATCCTAGTTCTTACATGTTTAAAACTGATTCTTAGCTGCAGGAGAGAGATGTGAAACAGAAAAATACCTGCCAAGCTTTCAGACTTGGAGTCTCCAAGTTCTTCCCACCTTTGATCTTTGTCCTCTTCGATCTGGATAAATAGGCTGCATGTAAGGCTCGGGCCACAGCCCAGATGGTGTTGTAAATGAAATAGTTGTCCCGAGACAGGATCCGACCAATTATCTCCTGGGGCAGAGTCTCCAGTTCTTCTCTCTCTTTGCACCGTCTCCAGAATTTTATGGAAAAGGCATCCTTGGTGTAGGAGCATGTAAAGGATGTCTGTCCAAGGTCATGCATGGCAGGGTCAAAAAGGATCACGTCACCATACTTACCCATGTGGTTTCTCTTCATCAGAAATGAAAAAATGCTATGGATGAATTGAATGGGAAAGAGTATTTTTCAAAAAAATGGTGAAGTCCCATCGGATTGTTGTGATCAGGACTTTTCCTGCAACTGGTTCCTTAAAACTTTCAAAGACTCCTTGTATAATAATTAGTCCCATATTGAATGAATACACTTCAGCACCATAAAGAAAGACATTCACTTGTCTCCAGTTGTGGTATGGATGATCACTTATGAACAAGTGAAAGATAGAGTTGGAAAAGGTTTGTGATAAAACTGGACAAATGCCATTCCTTATCAGCATGGAAGTCATTGTCCTCATGAAATTCTGCCCATTGTCATTATCTGGAGCAAGGAGACCCACCAAGGTCCATGTGAAATGCAGAAGTAGCTTGACCATCCCTGGGTACTGGGCTCCTTCAGCAGGAAGCATTGGGTGGAAGAAGGGAAACCGAGTTTTCTCACTCAGTATCTGGGAAACAAAGGTATAGCTGATCTGAAAAAAAGGAAAGATGGAATTTTATTTGATAGACATAACACCCAAAATGTAAGAAAACCATTCTGAATGAAGGGAAGGTTCTGTTCCTTGAAATGAAGACTTCTCTGCTCACCCAACATATACATGGCTTCAAGAGTCGAGAATTTTTGTGTCCCCAAGAATTAGAAGCTCCCCCAATCCAGATTGGGAGCATGGTGGGAGGGAAGAAGTTAGCTCCAATCCTTCCCTCCTATTGGATAACCTGAATGATCTTACTGAATTCATTCAATTTCCATAAGAAAATTCTGCTCTTCATTTACAGCTGCATGACTGAAAACTGTCTCCCCAGCAAAGACATACCTGAGGGATTTTGTAGGTGCCCAACATGGTCGAAATCTGGATGGAGATGTCTGTCTTGGCCCCTTCGAGAACCGCCACTGTGTTTCTCAACCTTCCACAGCTGTAGCTGGGGACATTGGCCTCCCCATCAGAAAGCAGGTCCAGCAGAGCATCTGAAGTCATTCCTGCATGGAAATAGTTTTCATAGATATTATATCCCACGGTGAGGTTGGGCAACAGATGGGAATCCTGGTTGATCTGCTGGATGGCAAAAAGGAAGGAGAGTATTTTCCAGTATCGTGTTATGGCTGTCCTGCAAATATTAAAGTATTAGAACAAAATCAGGGAAAGGAACATTTTATTTAACCTCTTTTAATGTTTATTGTTCTATATCCACCCAAGCCCAGCAGTTCCTCTGAATGGCATACAACATTCCAAAAATTATTAACATAAAAAAAAAAAGGAAAGGAAACAAAAGCTGTACTAGGAAAAGATATTATATTTCAAAGACGCTATCCCATTTTGTGATAGGAACAGAAAGGTTGAGCCAGTTTTGGAGATTTCATCCCCTATTTGAATGGACTGCTTCATCTCTCCTAAGAAGGGTGGGAGGCATCTACAGATCTCATACATTCCAGATGACTGGAATTCCCTCAATTGTTATGGCATCTTTAGATACTGACTGCACCTTATGTCTAAAGGAACATATTTATCATTAGCTTAAGATTATTCTTGTAGTGAATGTCCTTACAGTGGGACTAAGATTTCAGACTGATTTTAATTATTCTCTCTCTCCCTCACGTGATCATCTCCAATAGTTAATGGTTGGAAGCTTGACTTCTTCTCCAAATTGGATATAGAATCATTAAATCATCAAGTTGGAAAAGGCCATTTGGGCCATCTAGTCCACAGACTCACACAAACACACACATGAGCAACTGTGACCATGACGTGCCAATTTCTGGACGGGCTTTGTTTTTGAAGTTCTACTGAGTGGAAGCTCTACTTACATTTAAATCATTATATAATTAGGGTACCTGGCATCAATTTCAAATGGGACTTGCAGATATTTAGCAACTCGATGATTACAAAAAATTTCTTCTGGGATTCTCTCATATAAGCACTGAATTCTGGTCCAGAAAAAAAAAATGGTAGAAATTGTCTCATTTGAAATGGAAGGAAAAAATACAGCATTCCAGCATTTTTGTGTCCATGGTAACACTTTTATGAGGCAAGGGGGGGGGGGTAGAAGGGAGGGGTAATCTGATCTTCTCTATCCACCACCTGGTTCTGCTCAGAGGATGTCAAGGAAAGTGGAGGTTTATTCTTCAAAGTCAGGAAAAACAGACACAATTTATGAGTGTACTTTAGAATTTCAAAGGAGCATCATATCTGTGCAGTGGTACGCAGACTTGAAACAGGAGAGAAATGGAGAAAAACTAGCAGCTCAGGGTGACAATGCCTAGAAATGTAGGAAGGCTAGAACTACCAAAATCCTTCAAGAATGGAGTAGCTGTAATGCAGTACAGGTAGACGGACCAACCTGGAAAACCGAGTTGGGGGAGTTCTGTCGAAGTTGACTGGGTGAAACAGAGCCTCGTTTGCAGAGAGTATGCCCCCAATAACAAGCTCTCCTGGCCTGTACCAATTGTTTGGGTCCACCCCATCCCTCCTTGGAGTCAGGAGGCATTTGGCCTTGAGCCTCCCCCAGACTGCCTGGGGCCACAGAAGCAGCACAAGGAGCAACATGACTTGTGTTCCTGATGGAGACTCCAGCTTTGTGTCTGCTTTGAAGAAAGAGCCAGAAGAAGAGGTAGAAGAAAGCAAAGCCCTTGTCCAAGACAGAAGCTTCAGGAGTTTTCTTAATCTGTACAGAGTCGGCATGAGGCTTCGCATCTGAAGGGGAGAAGAATAAACACAGCTCTCGCCTGTCCTAAAAGCCTCCCCAGGCTCTCTCTTTCTCGAGACCCATTTATGCATCCAAGCCTTTCCAATGCCATGACATCAGTCAAGAAGGCCTGGTGGGATATTGAGGGGAAAGAATGTAATTGAGGTGTTTGTGTCAGTCTTTTGAAAGTTTCCAGAATAGTCTCTAGAGTTTTAGCAGCAAGACAATCACTATCATTTGGATAATGGCAAGGAGGAGAGACACCACCTCCCTGGACTCTGAAAGAGTGAACAGGCAAGATGCCCAAAGGGGGAAGTCACACATGGGCTCCAAACTTTGAAGATGAGACAATAGGTGAGACAGGAGAATTTGGCCCCAAGCTTCTCTCAGAAAATATTTTTACACAATTCAGTACGAAGGGAGATTGTTAGCGTGGCTGTAAACAATCACAGGTTAATATGGATTTGGTTGGTCTTGATTTGTGGTGGACATTTGCTATATCTGTCAGAATAGCCAAGGATCTGCTGAGATGGAGGATTATGTATTTATTTATTCATTTTTCAATTTGTACGGGTGCCCCTCTCAAATGTATGCCTCTGGGCAGCCAACAGCAATTGAAACACCATATAACAGCCTATAACAATACAAATAACCATAATTGATAACCAACATAAAAACAGAAATCCAAACAAGCAACAGACAAACCAGCATAACTGCTGCATGTGCTGGGTCATGTATCCGGATCCCCAAACCTAGTGACAAAACCTTTTCTTTAAGACCTTGTGAAAGGTCAGTGGGGTCGGGGCCCACCTAATCTCCAGTGGGATGATGTCCCCAGTGATTGGTGCCACAGCAGCTGCCATCCCCTGAGGAGGCTTTCATTTGGGTTCTTGAAATGGACAAGTGGTGGGGCTCAGGGGCTCCTTCCTGGTCTGGTTCTTCTTGAAAGGCGTCTCTATCTCCAGTGAACTAGGAAAAGGGGGTTGCTGAAGACAGTTGCTTTAAAAATGCATTTCCTAATTTCTGTCTGATCAGTGCTTACCCTGACTGGTGGATTCCCCTCTTTCTTTGCACTTCCACCCATGCTTGGGCAGCAAGGACCAACCACTTCCCTTTCCTTGGGCAAATCTATTGGCTATAAGATGAGGGAGGGAGGGAGGGAGGACACAATTCCAGTATTATTCTTCTGGCAGGCCTCTTTCCAATTGAAAGGAATAGATTCTCTCCATTTCACTGTTCCACTGCTGAGGTCAGGTGGAGGTGACCAGCCCCTTGAATGGCACCGGGAAGCATGTGGCAGAGCAGCACAGTTACGCAGGGCGTAACAAGCAATGCCAAAAACACAAAGCCCCACTTTCTTCTTGCCTGGTGGGAAGATGGCCCACAGATGGCTTGTTGAGAGCAGGAACTCAAGATAATATTTTAACTGTACCCAATTAGAGGAGAGAAGTCATCTGCTCTATAACTTCCCTCCCATTGGGTCCCTCATCCATCATCCACAAGGCCACCCATTTCCATCTTAACTCTCTGTCCTTGGATTCCAAGGGAGGAAACTGCATCTGAAACTTTCAGAGCTGAATGTTGTCTTCCAGCAAAGACACACCTGGGGGGTTTTGTAGGTGCCCAACATGTTTGAAATCTGGATGGAGATGCCTGTCTCAGCCTCTTCGAGAACGGCCACTGTGTTTCTCTGCCTTCCACAGCTGTAGTTGGGAACACTGGCCTCCCCAGCTGAAAGCAGGTCCAGCAAAGCATCTGAAGTCATTTGTGGATTGAAAAAGCCTTCGTAAATTGTGTATCCCAGGGTGATGTTAGGTAAGAGCTGGGCATTCTGGTTGATGCCCTGGATGGCGAGAAGAAACAGCAGAAATATTCCAATAAAGTTTGGATGTTGTCCTGCAGGTGTAAACACATCAATGAAAAAAATATTTTATTTAACTGTTCTTCCATGATAATAGTTTTAGCTAATTTATTTAGTGACAAATATTTTTACAGACAGATTGCTATATTCCAAAACCATTACAATAGAAAAAGGAATAAAAATAATACAAAATATTAGATGATATTTCAAAGGCACCATCCCAGTTGGTTAGAGTAGGACCACTTCAATTTCATGGGTCAGTTTTCAAGCATTTTATCCCGTATGTGATGGTTGGTTTCCTCTTTCTTAATAAGGGTGGGTGATATACCAAGATAGCTTCCATATGTCAGTGCAGATTTAGGATTCTTTCAAATAATATTACATTTTGAGATATTGAATAGCTAAAAGAAGCTATTTCATATTAGCTCATGCTTCTTGATATTATATATATTTTTGGCATTAGACCAAGAGTTTAGACTGACTGAAAATTGCTCCTGCCCAGATGACATTCGGAAGCTGGATTATTCTTCCCAGCTCTGGGTCAGAATGAAGGTTGAGCCCCTGTTTGATAGACCTTTTTTGGTTTTATTTATTTATTTATTTATTTATTTATTTATTTATTTGGTTGTTGTTTCTGAGGCTGTTCCTGGTTCTTTTTCTGTTTTCTATTTTCTTTACTTTTAATTGTAAGCCAACCAAAGACACACAGCCTATAAATTGTATAAAAAAAGTAAATCAACCAAACAAAGAAATAAAATCTATTTGCTCCTGCTTTAAATGAAGCTTCCTTCTCCAATACTGCATAACTGGAGAGACAAATATCTCTTGTCTTTCGAGCTGGTTGCAAGAACATGAGATATAATATTTTCATTTGAAAAAAAGATTCTTAGGTACCTGGCATGAACCTGTGAATGAGAATCAGAGACATTTGCAAACTCCACAAATGCAAATGTTCTCAACTGGGACTCTTTCATCCCACCAGTAAATTTTGATGTGGAAAAACAGTGGTGGAGTCATCTCGTCTCCGATGGAGAGAGGAAATACAGTTTCCTCTGTGCTTGGGTCAGGGCATCCCCCAGAGTCTAGCTGAGCTCAGAGGCGAGGAGGAAGGGAGAGATCATTCGGTGCCTCTCTGTCCACACCCGAGCTCTGCTCATAGGATTTAAAGGGAAGCGGATGAGTGCAAATATCGTGATTGAATTCTTATACTTGACAGCTGAAAAGGAGCTTTGTCACCTGCAGTAAGGAAAAGGGACCCTGAGATAGAATCAGAATGTAAGTTCCCCAAAGCAGCAGATGAAAGCAATAGTGCCTTATAACTGTAGAAGTGAGTTGGAAATGGAGGGCTGTAATGCAGGGCAGGAAGATTGACTTACCTAGAAAGTGTCATGGAGGGACTTTTATCAAAGCTGAATAGCTGAAACCAAGCCTTCATTGCAGAGACTATGCCGCTCACAAAATAATCTCCTGGTTTGTACAGATTCTGCAGGTCCACTTCGCCCTCATCCAGAGTCAGGAGGCATTTGGCTTTGAGCACCCCACAGGCTCCCCATGGCCACAGAAGCAGCGCAAGTAAAAGCAGCAGCAACATGACTTGCGTTCCTGGCTGAGCCTTCTCTGTGGCATCTGCTTTTTAACAAGGAATGAGATGAGGAGGTGGAAGAAACCCAACCCTCTTCCAAGACAGAAACTTCACATCCAGACAGAGTCCAGCCAAGGGACATAAGCACAGCCCCTGCTTTTCCTGAAACCACCCCTGGATTCTCTCTCTGTCTCCAGAGCCATTTATCCACCCAGCTTTGCCTATGAGTCTGATATAGACATCAAAACATTTTCTGACATCTTTGTGTAAAATCTTCTGAAAGTTTGCAGAAACGTCTCTAGGGACTTCACATAAAGCCAGAAGATAAATCACTATAATCTGGATAATTTCAAGGAAGAGAACTGTCTCCCCCCTCAACCCAGACCAAGTCAACAGGCAGGTGCCCAAAGGAGCATTCACAGATGTGGCTCCAAACTTTGAAGATGGGCCAGTGAGGGAGGCTGGAGAATTTCGCCCCAAAGCTTTCCAATAAAATACTTTTAGAAAACCTAGGATCAAGAGAGACTTTTAGCAAGGGCATCAAGAGTCAGATATTAAGATGGATTTAGTTGGGCCTTTTTTCTAGGAGAATTTGCTGATAGGTGTGTAAGTATTTTCAGTTGCATTTAGAGATGAGCAATTAGTCCCTGTTTGGAGATGGACAAATCTGGGGATCAGCAAAATAGTTTCCTGCTGATCTTACTAGTCTTCACTTATGCTTCCCATAAAGTCCAACAAAATCTTGAGAAAGAGACCTTTTCCTCAGCATGAGCTGCATCAGCAGTTTGGCTTCAGTTCTGCAAGTCCAATTCAACTGTTTCTCTTCTCTTCTCTTCTCTTCTCTTCTCTTCTCTTCTCTTCTCTTCTCTTCTCTTCTCTTCTCTTCTCTTCTCTTCTCTTCTCTTCTCTTCTCTTTCTTTTTCTTTCTTTCTCCTTTGCTTGTGAAGCTTAACTAACCATCTAGATTTCTCTATTTCTCTTGTAAAAATGGCATTTATTATCCACAAATTATGTGCCAACTCAAAAACCCCTGACAGGCGGATCTGACATCATGGGCGCCCGCGGGCACTTTGCAGCCTGCAGTGTTAGCCGAACCCGGAAGCGTCATGCCAGAAGGGATGCATTATGTGCATGCCGCCACCCCATAGATGGAGCCATCGCGCCGGCTATGTAACGGACTCCCCCAACCCAAGACCCCATGCACCATTTCCACCCCCCAAGCGGCTTGCCAGCCCCCCAGAAGAGAGCAGATTCTCCGAGTTTAATGCCAAACAATAAAACACATTCTTTCCCTAATGGCCAGGGGAGAAAAACACACGGCAGGGCTCTGTATGATACCCACACATCATGGCGCCGGCTCCCGTGGAGAAATACGGTTTCAAAAAGCGCAAGAGGCTTTTCCTTTCCTTAAATGCAGTTTCTGCCTGTTCAAATGCAACAGACCCCATTCTTTTTGCCAGGGGAGATATGTTCAGGCATGTCCCAGATATGGCCAGGGGAGGAGAGGCGTGTTGCAGCCAATGGGTTATCATACATAGCACACATGGGGTGGTGGGCGGGCCATGACCGGAGTGGCTTCTGCAAAGGTTTGGAGCCTGAGAGGGTGTTTCAAAAATAAAAACTTGTATTGTTAAGATGGAAAACACCACGGACTGTTTGTTTGATGGGATCTTAACTGCAGAGTCCCCCAAAAGGAAATTTCGACCCAGGAAAAGGCCATCAGGGCAGGCCCATATTCCATGCTAGAGGAGAACGCGCAGGACAGTCTGGTGGCGGCCTGTTATTGCAGATATTGTAAGCCTGCAGAGGGTGAGTAGCCATAGCGCGTTTAGTAAATAGTATTTTGAATCACGTCCTAGCAGCGATTCATAGATAAACGGATAGTTTAATTTCCTTTTTTCTTTTTTCCAAAGAAACGACAAAGACTGAAGAGGTTAGCATGGTGCCTGTTCTGAAAGAGTGTGTCCTAAACGTTTTACACAGCGGATTAACGGACAGTGTGCAAGAAGGCAGTGATGGATCCGGTGAAGCAGAGATCATCCAAACACTATGTACTATTCTAACCAGGTCTGAGGGGCTTTGGGCCCTTATTAACATAGCCATGGTTAGTGTGGTACAGATTCTGAAAGTGTGTGTCCTAAAAATATTACAGCACTGTTTAATGGGATGCCAACACCGATACACTGCATAGAACCACCATGCTGAAGGTGCAGTTCAATGTGCTAGTAATCCTCTTTAAAGCCTTTGAGGTCATGGCCACCTGGCCACCATGGATATGATCAACATTACTGGGGGCCCAGCTCATGTGTGTCTTTGTGCATGCATCACACACCAGATCTCCTCTTGTTTAATGGCAGTGGTAAAATTATCTCTAAGGGAGGAAATTAACACCAGTCCTTAGCAAGGGACAGAAATCATAGAGTTCAAAAAACAACAACAACACACAAAACAGAATTTTTTGTTTTTGTTGTTATTCTTGTTGTTGTTTAATTAAAAGAACATTAAAGTGTCAAATACAGTTTCTTGGAATTATTAACTAACATTTTGGGAGCCACCTAGGCAAAACTCACTGTACTAATTTATTTTGACATCAAATGTTCTTTTGTATTCAGATCTGGTCTTAGAAAAAGAATGTAGCATTTGGGGAAAAAGAGGAAGCCCAGCAGGCCAGCACTGGAGGACAAGATGGAGAAGATCTGCACAGCCACCATGTACTTCCCTTTGGTGCTCAGGTAAGTGGGCACAAAGGAGACCCAAACACTGCAGAAGACCAGCATGCTGAAGGTGATCAGTTTGGCTTCATTGAAGGCCCCTGGGAGGTTCCTGGCCCGGAAAGCCACTACAAAGCAGACAGCAGCCAGGAAGCCCATGTAGCCAAGAGCACCATAAAACATGGTGACGGAGCCTTCACTGCATTGCAGGATGATCTCTCCAGACTGAGAGTTCAAGTCAGACTCAGGGAAGGGGGGAGATGTCCCCAACCAAATGCTGCAGATGACAACTTGTAGACCAGAGCAAAAAAGGACGATGGAGTTAGCCAAGCTCTTTCCCAGCCACCTCTGGACTTTATTCCCTGGTTTTGTAGCCAAAAACACTAACACCACCGTGACTGTTTTGGCCAAGACAGAAGAGACAGCCACTGAGAAAATGATGCTGAAAGCTGTTTGTCGCAGAAGGCAGGTGGCTCTCCTTGGTCGGCCAATGAAGAGGAAGGAGGTCAAGAAGGAAAGCAGAAGTGATACAAGGAGGATGTAAGAGAGGTCCCGATTGTTGGCTTTGATGATCGGAGTGTCTTGGAATTTAATGAAGATTCCCAAGACAAAGCCTGTGATTAATGAGAGGAACAAAGCAAGGGAAGCCAGGATGATCCCCAGATTTTCTCGATAGGGTAGGAAGGTCACAATCTTGTGTATACAATGATCTCGATGGATGTTTGGATACTGATCGTCTGGACACTTGTTGCAGTTTTCTGCATCTGAAAAAAGCAAGAGTAAGATTTCTCAGAAACATATATTTTAAAGAATATTTTATGCATCATGAAATTGGGGTGGAGTGACTTCTTGTGAAAGAAATCAGTCTGCAGTTAGAAGGAGGACCCTGAGAGTTCGGGCCTTCCCTCCACTGTTGACATTGAGGGTGGGGTGCTATGTTGAGGATACTTTCATTTGGATTACTGAAATGAGCAGTGAAGGAGAATTTTAGGGGCAAAGTAAACGCCCCTCACCAAAGACATCTTCCCAGGGCACTGGCCCATTTGTATACACAGCCCCCCCCCCGCCCGAAATAGACTTTTCGAAGGAAACCCAATCTCTCAGCTCAGACATAAAAGCTTTAGAAGACCAAGGAATGCTGAGAGGCTGGGAAAAGATCCCAGGAGGTGAACCCAGCATCTGGAATGAGGGGACAGTTTGATAAACCCCATGACAGTAACTCTTTAGAAAGAAACTGCGATCATGAAACCTTGCCTCTTTATTCCTTCAGCCATTCATGGTCTTTCTAGTCTTGCCCCGTTACCTCCTAGTTATACTCTCACAGCCTCACTAACCTTACTAGGCACATGGCATGTTAAATACAAAGAAATCTCTCCAATCACATGTACTGCACAACTTCATTTATTAACTCTACAAAGGGAGACTCCATAACTTCTCCCTTCTTTAGATTTATCTTTGCCTCCAATGCTGTCAATAATTCAGTTTGTGTTTCAAAGTGCGACCTCATCTCAGCTTTAAACATATCCTTCAAAAATTCAATTAAGCAGATAATTGGATTCATGGCCACCCCTTCCAGGTCTGATTCTTCTAAAAGGCCATCAATTTATCTAGTGAACTCAGCCACCTCTCTCCCATGCAAAGAAAAAGCTGTGGCTGAAATCCGTTTGAAGAAATGAAATTCCAGATTTAGTTTGTGGAGATGTACGGACATTCTATACATCTATATACATTGAATGGTAAATTCCCTTCCTTCTTTTCCCCTCCCTCCCATGCCTGGACAGCAATGGCCAATCACACCTCTTTCGTTGGGCATATCCTTTGAGAACTAAAGAGAAAAACCCACCAGTGTGTTATCCTCCTTCCTTTCACTCGAGCTAGAAGGGGAAATGGCTTGAACTGTTCTTCATTTGACTATGTAGTTTTTTAATCCTGAGGAAGGTTTCATCATGAGGAAGGAAGGAAGGAAGGAAGGAAGGAAGGAAGGAAGGAAGGAAGGAAGGAAGGAAGGAAGGAAGGGAGGGAGGGAGGGAGGGAGGGAGGGAGGGAGGGAGGGAGGACAGACCATTTTACCATTCCAGTGCTGAACTTGTTAAAAAGAATCCAGGCTTTCATCAGTGCATCAAGGGACCAACCCCCCCCCCCCAGTTTCTGCAATAGAAAGAACTGCAGGTGAAGGACGACATACCACAGCTTATTCTGGCTGAAGTCAGAAAACACTTGACATAGAGCAAGAAAATATACATGGAGGCGACCTTAAGGGTTGTTTCAAGGTGAGTTGAGCGCTTCATCAGGCGTTCCTATTTTCAATAGTGGTCGTCTTCCCAGCAGAGTAAGAGGGCAGTGTGGCTCAGCCACGGCTCATGATTTCTTTCTTTCCACCCTGCTTAGAGACTACCCACGAGTTGGAAGGGCCATTGAGCCACCAGAAATACCATCCCTGCTCAGTGTAAGCCCCATGTTTGGAAAACTTGAGTTCTTGATTTTTTGAAGATAAGGAAAGTGGAAGAGGCACAAAGAGAAGTGATTGGCCTCTGGAATCCTACACAGTTGCCTTTATTTTGGATTCTCAGGAAATCTGAAACTGTAAACTAGAAATGGTTCCATCCAGACAGGCACAAGTCTGAGAAGACCTGATCAATCCTCTCCCAAAGACTCAACCAGTATCATTATGCCCTGGAACTAGAGTCATTCTCACTATTCAGAGAAATGGGATGACTAGCAAAGTGATACATGAAAGGTCTGCAGACAAGATGAAGCCCATGAAATCCCATATTCATGGTAACAGTAAGCCCTAGATGGTCCCGTATCTTTTCATCTGCTACCCCAGGTTACAAATACAGAGAGAAATGGACACGAAAGATGTCAAGGCAAGACATTCCTTTGAAAAGCCCTTGCATGGATAAGATCAAAGTGAAGGCACTTTTCTGAGCTGTCCCTTTCCTTCAGTGTCACCCACCTTCCATGGTGGAGATCATTCCTTCAGTGCAAGGAAGACAATCGTAGCAGCAGATGGGCCTCCCTTCCTGAGCCACCTTCCTGAATCCAGAACGACAGCGTTCCACACACCTGGAAGGAGGCAAGGGCTGAGGACAGAGAGGAAGAACATTCAGAAAATGAATTTATTTTATGGAAGGAGGCAAAGGGAGAAGGGCTTAATGATCTCCAATTCTACACCGAGGTTTACTCAATTTCGAAGTTTGCAAAAACATTCATTGAACATATTCAGCTCTATCTTACTTCCATATTATCCTCTCTTCTAATTTTTCACACAGTACAATTTTTAGTTCTAGAATCTAAATGTAGATACTAAATTACTCAAGGAAAGTTTGGATGGATATTTTGCTGGCAAAATGATTTCTGTTCTCCCATGGCTCAAATCTACCTACATTTGCACAGGATGAATAAATAGTTTACTTAAATATTTAAGAGTATATTTCTCACAGACACCTTGACATCTACCCAAGGAATATATTGTCTTGCTTAATGAACCTAGATCACATTCCAAACCACTCCATGCCCAAAGAATGCAATCCTGGTGGTAGGAGCTTCAGAGAGAGTGAAATAAAATTTTCCCCACCTTGTTCAGCCCTTCCATCTCTGCAGTCACATTTGGGTTGATCACAAACATGACATCTTGGGATCCTTGTCTATCTAGACTCCCAAATTTCACTTTGCTAACCGACTTATTCAAGAAAATCACCCAGTGCACAATGTCCAAGTCTGATGCCAGGTCTCCGTTCTCATCCAAATAGACCCCTTCTATGGAATTATTGTAAAACTGAGAATTTTGAAGGAAGGGATGAAGCTGGAATGGAAGAGAAAATGGGTATTTTTAGACAGGACATCCAACCTTCTATGGTAAGATCCCTTCACTTGTGCTGGACCTGAAGTGAAGTCTTCTCTCTGTATATACAAATGAAGGTATCAGGTTCATTTTCGAAGTTCTTCAGGAGATAATCTATCAATAATTAAATTTTAGAATATACTAACTTACGCTTTAATTATATACAAACTAGACTAACACTGAAATGGGTCAGAGAGAACCTTGGACAGATTTTTTTTTTTATTATACTCATTAACAATAAAGCAGCATTCTTGTATGCCTTTTTCTGGAGGGGCTGACATCAGTCTTGAAAGCCTCTCCAAGCTTCCTTCTTTCCCACTAAACAAAATCAAGGTGGGCATATTTTGAGTTTCTTTCTAACACCTCTTTCTGTCTCCTCACTGTGGAATCACCTGTCTGAGTCCCTCCCTAATGGCTTCTCCTTCTTCCACACTTTAACAGGTCTCTCTCATTCCTTCCTCCAGATCAGCTCTCAATTCCCTGACAATGTGGTACTACAATTGTCAAGTAGCAAGAGGGAATAGAAATCATGTTATCCAAGAATGAGCTTTCCAAACAAAGAGGTGAAAAACATCTCCTTCATCTCTCCCATTTCCCTTGTACTTTGCTGTGCTTGGTAAACCAATGTGAGATACAGCAAAAGATGTCTGCATAAAGTCAGTTGCCTAACCCACGAGCTCCTCCTGGGCCATTCCTTTTCTTAGTCAAAGCAAAGGACCAGTCTGTGAACACCCACCCCGTAAACTAGTGTGCATTCCCAGCTGGTGAGGAACTGGGGTTGACAAAGCCAAGCGCCCAACTGAGAAGACCCAGGCAAAGAACACCAAGAAGCTAAAGATGGGGATGCCCTGTCTTCCCTCTCCTCCAAGCTCTGTAGGATCTCTCTGACACTGACTCTTGAGGGCCAGAACTGTGAGGAGAAGCCATCCAGCACTGCAGAGGAAAGGTGCTTCTTCTTCTTCCTCTTGGCCTCTCTCTCCATCTCCGATCCAGAAACTTTCTATTTCATTTACACTCTGCCTGTGTTAAAATACTCTCCCTCTTAGCGGGTATGAGTCTGTGCATATATTGTGGATGAAGGCTACATCTCCTAGATTCATTATCCTTCTTGCTATGCCAGGAAGCCTTCAACCTTCTACTGTGCCATCTTGTGCCAAGAGGAGAGTCTCTGTTTTCCTCTTCCTGCCTTCTCCTATAGCTGAACACAGTGTCAAATGATCTTTCTTGAAAACTCCCCCATGTTCTCTGAACTCCTTGCCTTTCTCTCCTTGATTTGAATGGCGGGGTAAATTCCCATCGAGGATTAACTGATCTCTACCCAATTGCCTTCTGCACCAGCCTCAAACATTCTTTGTGATAAACTTCCCAAAATTCCAATTGTGCTATTATTTGATTGCCTTCTATATCATTACCTGCAAATATTGAATAAACAGCAGTGATTGTTTATTAATTATTATTTTGGTTTCAGACTTCTTCAAAGCACAAGCCCATGGAATAACTTAGGAAATTATTTTCTGAACAGAAGTGGTGTTGTATTGTCGAAGGCTTTCACGGCCGGCATACAATGGCTGGTGTGGGTCTTCCGGGCTGTGTGGCCGTGGTCTTGAAGTTTTGTTTCCTAACGTTTCGCCAGCACCTGTGACCGGCATGTTCAGAGTGCAGGAGCACAGACAGGAACAGTTCTCTCTGTGCCCAGGGTGATGTGACCCTTTTGTGGGTATTTATAGAGATCTGATTTATAGAGCCTGGTATAGTGGCTGTTGGTGTTGTCGTTGGTATACTCCTCACCGCCGCAAGAGTATACCGCATACCACGCAGTTGCGGGCAAGTATACATCGGGACCACAAAACGCAGCATCCAGACCAGGATAAAAGAACACGAAAGACACTGCAGACTACAGCAACCAGAAAAATCTGCAGTACCTGAACATGCTCTCAAGCACACTGGACACAAAATCCTATTTGAAAACACAGAGATACTGGACAACACCAACAGCCACTATACTAGGCTATACCGGGAAGCCATTGAGATTCACAAACACCAGGATAGTTTCAATAAAAAAGAGGAGAGTCTAAAAATCAACAAAACCTGGCTACCAATCCTGAAAAATACAGCCTGCAAAAGGTCAACAAACTCAGCTCAACCACCAGGACATATGAACAGTTCACACAATGAACTTGCTAATCACCCCCAGCAGCCCCTCGTTAACAATTCAATAGAAGAAAAAACCCTGCCTAATCCCCAGGAAGATACACACAGATGCTGTCACCAAAACAAGCAGCCACTCAGTAACCCAACCCCATCCACACACCCCCAATCCCCCCCTTCCCCCCCTCAGATCTCTATAAATACTCACAAAAGGGTCACATCACCCTG
Organism: Python bivittatus; assembly: GCF_059951505.1. NCBI lineage: Eukaryota > Metazoa > Chordata > Lepidosauria > Squamata > Pythonidae > Python > Python bivittatus. The sequence goes on from NW_028277107.1 coordinate 2,288,802, forward strand.
GGCACAGAGAGAAGTGCTCCTGTCTGTGCTCCTGCACTCTGAACATGCCGGTCACAGGTGCTGGCGAAACGTTAGGAAACAAAACTTCAAGACCACGGCCACACAGCCCGGAAGACCCACACGAGCCATAGAACTGGTGTTCTTGAAGGCTCCAGTTCTTAATAATCACCATGAAACACTTCTCAAAAACTATTCAAGTGAAATCCATTGTTGAACAATGCAAGAATCTAATGGAGAATCTCTCTGATTGTACCTAATTTGCTATTTCTGAAATATAATCTGAACCAAACAGTTCCCCTTGTTGAACATGTGCAGAGCTTGATTGGTCATGAGGATCTGCCTCTCGCTTGAAAAGAAATGTCTCCTTTCACTCAGAAGGGAGTGCAAACACTTCTTACTCAGCTTTTCTTGCCTTTTCTGTAGCTAAAGGAGGCAAAAAAAGGATAAAAAGGATAAATCTTCTCTCAGAATTAAAATATCTTTTCAAAAAAAGATTAAAGTCAATTAATGTAAAATAAGTCACCAAAACAAACTTCAAGAGCCTTTAATATAAGCTTCAGGAGCTGAGAGTTGAAGATAGTGGAAAAAGGGGGAAAGAATGATCTTGGCAGGTGCAGAATCTCTCTCAGTTGATGAACATCCAAGCAAGAATACAGATTCAGACACAGGTAGAAAAAACATTTGACTGAGTTTCTGAAGCAACATCTGAGATCAGCCCTTAACATGCAGAAATCCAACTGCTGAATGTGCTACTAGGTTCCTTTCAAACCTTTGCCAAGGAGGTCTAGTGCTTCAGGAGTTGGACCAGGATTGTAGAGACAAGGGATTGATAGCCCCCTTCGGCAGTGTTCAGGCCAATTGCTTACTCTGAGTCAACCCTATTTATCTACGGGGTTGTTCTGGGAGAACGATTGAAGGAACTAGTGCTAGGGAGAAAAGGCAAAACTTAAAGAGTCCAAAGAAAAATGATGTTGTGCACAACCACACTGGAAGAATTCTGCCCACTGATGTCAAAAGGGAACACAAAGCTCCTCATAGAGACACAACATTGTTCCATCACTCTACAGATGAATGGGAAGCTCATGAAGACAAAAATCTTTGCTCACCTTGAGCATTACTATGGATGCCTTTGCTCTACTGGTCTGTTCTGCTAGAGGAACTCTGCCTCAGGTTGATAGATGGGTCACTTGACCAGGAGAAGAACCCAAACCTCAGTAACCTCCAGAGCTTCTCAACCCAGAAAATGTTGGCCATGTCCCGCCATTTGCTGTGACCCTTCAACATTCAGGGTCTCCAACCCTCCTGAAAGTTCAAAAGAGTGGCAATGGAATAAAACCTTTTTGACCAAGAAATGGGGACTCTGTCTAGGCCAAGGCAGTCCTGGAGCAGAGGGGCAGCCCAGCAGATGAGGGGTCAGAAGGGTGACACTGTCTGAAAGACCCCACAGATCGGGAGAATAAAAGGGACAGGATTGGTTGCTCCTTCTTCCAAGGAAAATCTCAAAAAAGAAAGACATGCAAGCGAAAGAAGAGATTAGCCAAGAAACCATTATTGGTACGTAACAAAATGATATTGGATAAAAAACAAAGAAAGAAAGAGAGAGGGGGGAAGGAAGGAAGGAAGGAAGGAAGGAAGGAAGGAAGGAAGGAAGGAAGGAAGGAAGAAAGAAAGAAAGAAAGATAGAAAGAAAGAAAGAAAGAAAGAAAGAAGGAAAGAAGGAGAAAGAGAGAGAGAGAGAGAGAGAGAGAGAGAGGCTAAACAGTGAACACATCCAAATATTTTCTTCAAAATGAAATTTAAAAAGAAGATTTACAACAAAAGAAAGGAAAAAATGAAGGGAATGCAAAAGGGAGAGGAGAGGAAAGTTGAAATTCAATTTCATTATTGCCTTTGAATTATTATTATTATTATTATTATTATTATTATTATTATTAATAATAATAATAATAATAATAATAATAATAATAATAATAATAAATATTTTAGAATCTGACCCTAGTTCTTATATATGTAAAACTGGTTCTTAGCTGCAGGAGAGAGATGTGAAACAGAAAAGAAATACCTGCCAAGCCTTCAGACTTGGAGTCTCCAAGTTCTTCCCACCATTGATCCTTGTCCTCTTGGATCTGGATAAATAGGCTGCATGTAGCGCCCGTGCCACAGCCCAGACGGTGTTGTAAATGAGATAGTTGTCCCGAGACAGGATCTGATCAACCATTTCCTGAGGCAGAGGCTGCAGCTCTTCTCTGTCTCTGCAGCGTCTCCAGACTTTTACGGAAAAGGCATCCTTCATGTAGGAGCATCTGAAAGATGTCTGCGCAATGTATTGCATGGCAGGGTAAAAATGGATCAAGTCACCATACTTACCCATCTGGTTTCTCTTCATCAGAAAGGAAAAAATGCTATGGATGAACTGAATGGGAAAGACACTATTTTTCAAAAAAATGGTGAAGTCCCATCGGATTGTTGTGATCAGGACTTTTCCTGCAACTGGTTCCTTAAAACTTTCAAAGACTCCTTGTATAATGATTAGTCCCATATTGAATGAATACACTTCAGCACCATAAAGAAAGACATTCACTTCTCTCCACTTGCGATATGGACGATCACTTATGAACAAGTGATAGATAGAGTTGGAAAAGATTTCTGAGAAAACTGGACAAATGCCATTCTGAATCATCATGGAAGTCAACATCGTTATGAACCTCTGGCCCTGGTCAGTGTCTGGAGCAAGGAGGCCCACCAAGGTCCACCTGAAATGGAGGAGCACCTTGACCATCCCTGAGTACTGGACTCCTTCAGCAGGGAGCATCGGGTAGAAGAAAGGAAACTGACTTTTATCCCTCAGAATCTGGGAAACAAAAGTGTAGCTAATCTGAAAAGCAATGAAATATGGTGTTTTATTTCATGCCCATAACATCCACAATTCAAGATAACTATTCTGTTCCTAATGAGGCAATAATTCCTTTCTTTGCAATGATGGCTTATCTGCTCACTCATTGCTTTATGCATTCCTTCCCTTCCCCTTTGCTTCTACAGTGGAGAATTTTTCAGACCCCTGGAACTAGAAGATCCCCAATCTAAACTGGGACCATGGTGGGAGGGAATATGTTTGTTCTAGTCCTGCCCTTCCTTTGCATAACCTGAACCTTCATCCTGAATGCTTCCCATTTCCATAATCAAACTCTTTTCTCCACTTGCAATAGAGGACCTCTGACTGAAAGTTACAAGACTAAACATTCTCTTCCCAGCAAAGACACACCTGTGGAACTTTGTACATGCCCAACGTTGTTGAAATCTGGATGGAGATATCAGTATCAGCCCCTTCGAGAACGGCCACTGTGTTTCTCTGTCTTCCACAGCTGTAGTTGGGAACATTGGCCTCTCCATATGAAAGAAGGTCCAGCAAAGCATCCGAAGTCATTTTTGCATTGAAATAATTTTCATAGACATTGTAACTCAGGGTGATGTTGGGTAAGACATGGGAATCCTGATTGATGTCCTGGATGGCAAAAAGGAAGGAGAGCATTTTCCAGTATTCTGGTGTTGCTATCCTAGAAATATGCATGTATTAGAACACAACCAATGAAAAGAGCATTTATTTAACTTTCTTTTTATGACAATACTTCTAATCTACCCATGCATAGAGTTCTTCTGAATGGATTAGGGTATTTCTCAAAATATTAACTTTAAAAAAATAAAAACATAAATGCTTTAATAAAAGTTATTAGATTAATATCAAAGAAACAAATGTTACCTTCTGCAAAACTTAATAGTTGGAAGTTTGACTTATCCTCCTATATAAAACATAGAATCATGAAATCCTAAAGTTGGAAAGGCCACTTAAATCATCATCTCCACACTCAGACACATACAAGAAGCATCTGTGACTGTTAACAAAGCCAGCCTGTTATCAGTCTCTGGGCAAGCTAAGTTTTTAAAGTTCTTGAGTGGAGATTTAACTTCCATTGAAATCATTATAAGATTGGCATCAATTGTGAATGGGACATAGACACATTTGGATATTCAGTAACTAAATAAATTCCTTTCTGTGATTCCTTTACATTATCAGTGAATTTTTGTCCAGAAAAAAGAATGTGGAGGTTATCTCATTTTCAGTGCAGAGAACAAATACAGAATCCCTTCATTTTTGTGTCCACATTGAGCCCTTTATGGGGCAAGGGAGGGGTAGAAGGGAGCAATGAACCACTCCATCCACAATCTAGCTCTACTCAGAGGAATTCAAGGAACGTTTGATGGGAGATAGCAAAAGTAGGAAATCAAGGGGACAAAGGTTCATAAGATTGGGAGGTGGCTGTAATACAATGCAGGTAGATTTACTTACCACAATAATTCAGTTGAAGGAGCTGTTTTGAAGTTTAGTGGTTGAAACTTAGCCCTGGTTGCAGAGATTATGCCACCAATGAGAAGCTCTCCTGGCCTATAATGATTCTGTGAGTTCACTCCATCCCTCTTCAAAGTCAGGAGGCATCTGCCCTTGAGCTTCATACAGACTCCCTGGGGCCACAGAAGCAGCAGAAGCAGCAACATGACTTGTGTTCCTGACTGAGCCTACAGCTCTGCATTTGCTGTGAATAAAGATCAAGAAGTCATATAAGCCCTCTTCCAAGACAGAAGCTTCAGGGGCTTACCTAATCCAGTCTGGAGGAGAGAGGAGTAAACATGGCCTTCAACTGCCCCAAAGGGCTCCCCTTGCTCTTTTTTCTCCAGAAGCATTTATGCACCCACAACTTTCCAGTGCCATGACTTCAGCCAACAAGGCTTTAGTCTGGTATTCAGATGAAAACATGTTATTGACATCTGTTGTCAATTTTTTTTTAAGTTTGCAGAAAAGTCTCTAGAGATTGAGCCTCAAGACAATAAGTAAATCACTATGATTTGCATCTTATTGAAGAGGAGATAGATCACCTCTCTGAACTTTGAATGAGTGAACAGGCAGATATGGAAAGGGAGAAGTCATAGATGAGCTTCAAATTCTGATTATGAGCCATGGAGTGAGACAGCAGAATTTGGCCCCAAACTTTTGTAAAAAAAAAAAAAAAATCATTATAATCAATATCAAGAGGGATTTTTAGCATGGGTGAGTATAGTCTTTCACACATTAGTAGTAAACTTTGAACTTAGTTGGTTCTGATTTGTGATGGAGAAAGAACCTAAAAAAAAGTATGTTTTGCACAACCACCCAGGAAGGATTCTCCCCATTGGTGTCAAATGAAGTAGAAGGTCCCCCAATCTGGACTGGGAACATGGTGGGAGGGAATATGTCTGCTCTACTCCTTCCGTGCCCTATGTGGCTTTGGGCATGTTTACTTGAGGAACCACCTCTTTCCCAAAATATGTGCCCAGCTGATCCGATCTGGGTGGGTTGGTGCAATCTGGGTTCCTTTGGTTAAACGATGCCATCTATCAGGACCCCAAAAGTGCAAATTCCCTTTTACAATAGCTGCCTCCTGGAAGGAGGTTCCCCTGAGATCTGAACAGCACCCAAAGGGCTCTTCATCCAGGCATTGGCGAGTGTGACTGAAGCCTCCTTTAGATTGTGCAGGTTGTTTTCTTTGTTCTGATCTGGTTTTGTCATTTCTGCCATCTTTACTCTTTATTTTTCTTTTCTTGTTGTTGTTTTCTTATTTTTAATGTTTTAACAGTATATTCCAAGTCTAAATGTTGAATAAAGAAATTGAATAAATATATTGAAAAATCAATCATGAAAGGGTTTAATGATCAACAGAGACAAATCCTAAGTATAGCTATAAATGCTCAAGAAAGGAAAAAAGAGATAAAACAAATTAAATGAAAAAAAGCACCAGGTCCAGATGGGCTGATATCTTAATATTACAAAGAATTGGAAGAAGAATTATTAGAACCATTGACAAATATGATGAATGAAATCAAAGAAACAAAGGCAATACCACCAACATGGGAAAGGCATATATAACTGTGATTCATAAAGAAGAGAATGACTCAGAGAAATCACAGTCATAGACTAATTTCCTTGCTGAATATAAGCTACAAGATTTTCATAATATTTGCTGATAGATGGCAAAAATGTGTTTCAGATATTAGACATATCAGCCAAAGTTATTTGATCCCAAAAAGAAGCATAAAAGACAGCAGTACATTTCTAACTGACATAATAGAAAAGAAGAAGAAGAAGAAGAAGAAGAAGAAGAAGAAGAAGAAGAAGAAGAAGAAGAAGAAGAAGAAGAAGAAGAAGAAGAAGAAGAAGAAGAAGAAGAAGAAGAAGAAGAAGAAGAAGAAGAAGAAGAAGAAGAAGAAGGAGTGCGGGGAGGGGGAGGGGGAGGGGGAGGGGGAGGGGGAGGGGGAGAGGGAATGGGCCCTGTAGAAGAATTTCAAGCTTGGGTTAAAAGTATATATCAATGGCAAAAAGTAAAGAACAAAGCAAGGATGTCCACTCTCTCCCTTACTATTTATTGGTGTGTTAGAAATATCGGCAGAAAAGATAAAAGGTGATGAACAAATAACAGGTCTTCAAATGTGTGGAGAGGAATTTAAGCTTAAATGCTATGCGGATGATGTAGTATTAATCATCACAGAAGCACAATTAATGAAAACAATTCATAAGAGAATATTCTGGAATAAAATTAGTATTCAAAAAGAAAAAATAATCACTAGATTTTTAACATTAAAAAATTAATTTTTTGCAAGAAGACTCTGGCTATCAGAAAGCCTACTCAGAGAAATAACTTGCTTTGCATGTAACTGGAAACAATCAAGATAAACTATTTATTTGAAATGGCAACAATCAGAATCTCAGAGAGAACTTTTCAAGACCAAAAATGGCAAGAAACCATCAATCAATTTACAAGGAGTGGGAAAGGACCCAGAGTCAAACAAAAAAATCCTACAGGATTCAGGAGCGGTGGTCTTGCCTTCCAGATCTGAAACTGTGTCATGAAGCATGGATAAAAGAGCAGATAAAATTCCCAAAGAGCAGAATGGCAATTTTGGAAGGAGCCGGTTCAGCCAATGGACTTCATGGATACTTATGGTAAGAGACACAAAGGTGGTTAAAAATTTAAAAGGACACAGTATTAGACAGAATTTCATAAAAGTATCCCTTCTCACCCTGATGGGTGGTCTGTGTCCTCCTCAATCTCAGGTCTTCTAGCAGAGGCCTGGGAGTCTGAGGGTTCTGCGCAGGATCTGACCTGTTCCTAACCCAGCACTCTTCTGGACAGAGAGCTCTGACGTTGTTCCTGGGATCTGTTGGAGCCCCTCTCCCAGCTTAGGAGTCACAGCCCCGAGTGGTCCACTTCGGCCTTGAATCCTCTCAAGTTCCTCCTTCAGGTCCTGGTCCTTCTCCAGCTTCAAATGCTCTTTCTTCCTGATGTTGCTGTCACTTGGCAATGCTACATCTATCACCACCCCAACTTCTGGTCCTTGTCTACTACCATGACATCTGGTTGATTGGCCAGTGCCTGCCTGCCTGTCTGGATCTGGAAGTTCTACAGTATCTTAGCCCTGTTATGTATGTAAACTTTATCATACATATGAGATAAGAGACAGAACAAACCAAAAACTGTATGACAGAATGGATGCAACATTTCAAAGAAACAGTCACAATACCACAATGAGAAGAACTATGGACTAAATCTATAACATTTACACGCTGAAAGTTGCCAGCCAGAAATGGTCGACGCTTCAGCGGTTCGAGTCCAGCCTTTGCGTTAACAAGGTGAGCTCCTGTTTCCTCCCCAGTTCCTGTCAACCCAACAGTTCAAAAACTCACGTGAGTAGATAAGTGGGTACTCTCACTCTGGTGGGAGGAAAAATGCTGGCGGTGCCTTGCAAACAGAGTTGGGAGCAGTTGCCGGTAAGCGCGAAAAACCATGCATGCCCGAAAAGGGTGCAAAGCAACGGTAACCCCACCTCCTGCACTCGCCAGCTGGGCTCTGCTCTAGGAAGGAGGCTCTGGCAAACCACTTCCAAAACACCTTGCCTTGAAAACTGCAAGGTCTCGTCCAAGCAGTCACTGCAGAGTCGGTAATGACTGAGAGCAGATTTAAAAAATAATAATAATAATTTAAAAGAAAATTGGTACAAAATATTTTATAGATAGTATGCAACTCCCCCATTTTTTAATTATTTATTTATTTATATGTCAAATTTGTCACCGCCCATTTCACTGAAATCATTTTACAGCAGAGATAAAATCAACTATAATACAATATAAAAGCAATCTTACTAAAAAATAAATTCCAGGAAAGACAGAGAATTGGCAAATAATTCAGGAAGCATCGTGAGGGAACTAACCACCCCCAGGGACGCCCTATGAACACTGGCAGAGGCAGTTTCGGGAAAGCTGGGAGGGTACGGCGCCACCACACCTCTGGGGGCAGAATTGATTTAATTTTAAATCAATTAAAATATATTCTGTTTCAATTGATTTTATCTCTGCTGTAAAATGATTTCAATGGCGGGGGCAACAGCAGAATGCAAAAAACAAACCAACCAAAAAACAGAGTCCCCTGAAAGAAATGGGCCAGTGTCTTAGCCAGAAAAGGCTGAAGTGCAGCTGGGACAGAATATCCTCCCTTGGAGAGAAAAAGTAAAACTTTAAGAACGGCGCTGGCAGATCTTGGTCCATTGACAGTGGCATCTTCGCAGGGAGCTTTCCTCCAGCCAGTGGCAGGCAGAAGTCCTCCAAAACACCCGAAAGAGGCCACCTGTTCTACTTTGTGACTATTATCGCTCCATGAGCGGAGCCTCAGCCTCTTGGCAAATCCCCAGTCTTGGGTTTTGATAGAGGATCATTGCTGCAGAATTAGGCCAAACTCTCAGAGCTCTTCTGAGGCCTGTAGGTCCCCTGTGACTCTGGACAAATGGAAACAACAGAGCGTGGGCTTCTCCAGAACCCGTATTACAGAGACATCCGTTCTAGACTCATCTCACCTTTCCTGCATAAATGCCCAGGACACACAGGGCAATCCGACACCTCCCAGCTGCTTTCAGATACCAACCCTGATACAACATATAACGCCAGATTCTGCGCAGCAGCAATTAAAATTTGTCAGAGGATGGCCTGTGCCATAAACTAATCTAAATGAGCATCTAGTTCATCATGCTGGAGTGCTCTGTAATTTGATAATATAGTCTGGCACACGCTAACCTTTCTGCTCCCTGACACCCATCTAATGCTCCTACCCCTCCTTTTACATTCTTCTAGACTCTTGTTTTGTATATATACTTTCTCTTTTAATACATTCATTTTTAATCACTTCTAGTTTTCATACTTGTTTATTAGATCCCTTTTAGATATTACCTTTCTATTTTATATCCTTTAGATTTTTATTATTATTTAACTAATGTATTTTCTATGCTTTTTTAATTAACGGTACCTCACCCTCCTTATGCTGGTCTTTGACCATAATAAAGATTTCATTTGATGATTGAGGCCTATTGGTGTTGTGGGAAGAACTAGAGCATCATCTGCATAAAGCAGCAGAGCAACGTTGCAACCCCTTAATTTTCCTGATCCAGCCAGGCCTTACGTTGATCAAGGAGTATCTGGCTTAAAATTTGCTCATTAGATTGAGCAGGTTCATTGGCCTGTCCTCGGCCGGGTCAACTCTTTCTTCTTTCTTGGAGATTGGAACAATCACAGCAATGCCAAGCATGGAGCCCACCACTCTATGTTGCTCTTCATCACTTCTGGCTAAATAAGGTCAGCTCCAGGAGCCTCCTTCCCCTCCCCCCAGCGGATCAATAATGGACTTAATTTAATTTATGGAACAATACTTTAAAGTTTGGAGAATATTTACTGCATATGGATCTAGGAATTCCATGCAAGATAGCAAGTATCCTGGGAGTTGCTGAGAGGGTTTATCATAAAGCGTGAGTCTTAAAGACTCCATCAATATCCAAGGAAACCTCTTAATATTTAACAGAGTATCTTGCAATTGTATTAATCAAATGCATCAGAGCTATGATCCAAGTATAATCTGCACGTACGACCATTTGATATTCTCATGAATTAGGCCAAGAGCCATGGCTAGAATAATCTGGTCGAAGCCTTTTAAGCAAGTATCAAACTTCAAAGGAGAAAGTGAACCTCTCTGTCTAGCACTTTTGTGGAGAGAGACAAAGTAGGTGAGAAAAGACCATTGACCTCCACCTTCGATCTGGGGCTACACAGGGAATCATGACCCATTTGATCTCACCTCCCCCTTTGGCTAAGCTAACATTCATCACAGTGCCCATGAATTTGAATAAAAGTCTTTTTTTTTTTTGCATCAAATGAAATGATGGAATTGGGGCTTTACATTGTCTGTTTTCTTCAAATCAGTTCAACTACTGACAGCTGAGAGTTATATGACCTGTACTTAGTTCTGATCAATCTCACTTGAACATTTCTGGAAAAACAACCCTACCCATATAAAAGATGTCTTGTTTGCTTCAAGTAAGAGTAGAACTGGATTACCACTTTTAATATACATGATTTCACCCCTTCTCTTTGCTGGGGACTCTACAGAATAACTCTCTGTGTGTCTTTAAGTCTGAGGGTCTGCAGAGAAACTGAAGATTCAGGCATTAGATTAGGAGTCCTCCATGTTCACTCAGACACAGAAAATGTGGTGAACATCATGTTTAGGTGCTAAATACATGCTACACATTGTAGTTCACAAACTACAACTTCACAAACTTTACAGACAAAGAACAGCTTTTTTCCTCAAATAAAAGACCAAAGTTGGTTTCATGGGAATTGCCCAAAGGTAGAACCAGAAGCCCAACTCTTGATGGCTATAATGAATAAAAGTCCTTTTCCTCAGGACATTTCTTGTGGTTTGATAAGCTACAAGAAATAAGGAGTCAATGCCCAGTAACACTTTTTCTAATTCCCATATTGTATTACCCTGAAAAGAGAGCAACTACATTTCCCCCTTTGGGCATCTGCCTGTTGGCTCATTCAGAGTTCAGAGAGGTGATCTCTCTCCTCCTTGCCATTAGCCAAATCATAGTGTTTTATTTGTTATCTTCCTGCTAAAACTCTAGAGACTATTCTGGAAACTTTCAGAAGATTTGACACAAACACATCACACTAGGGTCTTGTTGGCTGATGTCATGGCATTGGAAGATATGGGGTGCATAAATGGGGGTCAGAAGAAAGAGAGAGTCTGGGGAGGCAATTAGGGCAGGCAGGCACTGCGCCTACTCCCCTCCCCTTCAGGTGTGAAACCTCGTCTACACACTGTCTGGATTAGGAAATCTTTGAAGCTTCTCTTCTGAAAGAGGGCTTTGGTTTTTCCCATCTCTTCTTCTAGCTTTTTCTTCAAAATAGGTATAGGGCTGGAGGCTCCATCAGGAATCCAAGTCATGTTGCTGCTTGGGCTGCTTCTGTGGCCCCAGGGAGTCTCTGGAAAGCTCAAAGCCAAATGCCTGCTGAATCTGAAGAGGGATGAGTTTGACCCAAAGAACCATTACAGGGCAGGAGAGCTTCTCATTGGTGGCATTGTCTCTGCAGCAAAGGTTAATTTCAGCCACTAAGATTCAACACAACTCCTTCAACCCAAGTAATCATATAAGTCCATCTTCCTGCTCTGCATTGCAGCACTCCCTTTCTGACTGATTTCTAATGTTCCAGCCCCCCTATCTTAACAGGCATTGTCCTGTTGATCTGGTAGTTTCTCTCCATTTCTGTCCAAATTCAAACTTGGGTAACCATTTCACCCCATGCAGCTGATGACACTCCCTGGAAATTCAGTTACAGACATCCTGTATGGACAGTAGGGACTCTCTGTTCTGCTTGATTTTGAAGAACAAGCATCTGCTTTCTTAGAGCAGAGATAGGGGGTGGATAGAGGAAAGAAGATGGTTCCTCCCTTCTGCGCCTCATATGGTTCATCAGGGAGAGAAAAATGCAAGAATGCTGCATTTTTCCCCTTGCATTATTAATGAGGTAAGTTAAATCTCCTTTCAGGATACTTTGAACAATGGACTTGAAAATCAAAGTATGTCCAGAAATTGAAAACTTACTGGCTTTGTCTATAGTCACAGCTGTTCATTTTGAGTGAGAAAGTGAGTGCGGCCTATTTGATCCTTTCCAAGTTCACCATTCAACAATTCTGAGATTTCTGGGGATCCCCCCACCTTAGGAGAGATGAAGCAATCCACCCAAAAAAGGATGAAGCGTGTCCCCCTCCAAATGTTCTTTTCATGTCATAAACTGTGATAGTGCCTTTGAAATGTAATCTGAAATATTTTATTAATATAGTTTCTGGGGTTTTTAAAATGTGTTTGCCGTTAATATTTTTAGGAATTTTTTATGCCATTCAGAGGAAGCTTGGATGGATTAGAATTGTTTCTGTAATAAAAAAAAAATAGATAAAACCTTCCTTTAATTAATTATGCTGTTATATATTTATACTTGCAGAACATTTTCGACAGAAGGTTGGAAAATGCTCTCCTTCCTCTTTGCCATCCAGGAGATCAACCAGGATTCCCATCTCTTGCCTAACATCACTCTGAGTTACAATATTTATGAAAACAATTTCCATGCAGGAAAGACTTCAGAGGCTTTGCTGGACCTGCTTTCAGACGGGGAGGCCAATGTCCCCAACTACAGCTGTGGAAGGAGGAGAGACACAGTGGCTGTTCTGGAAGGGGCCGAGACGGACATCTCCATCCAGATTTCCACCATGTTGGGCACCTAGAAAATCCCACAGGTGTGACTTTTTTCAGTAACATAACTTTCAATCAGAAGTCCTCAGCTGTAAATGAAGAGCGCCGTTTATTACAAGAAAGATAGCCATTTAATTTTGGGTGGTAAACTTAAAATACTACCATCTTTTATTCTTTTCAGATCAGTTACAATTTTGTTTCCCAGATTCTGACTGACAAAACTTGGTTTCCTTTCTTCTACCCAATGCTCCCTGCTGAAGGACTCCAGTATTCAGGGATGGTCAATGTCAGGATCTACGCAAACCAGATTCTTCGATTGTTTTATATGCTTTAATTACTAATTATACTTTTACTTTAATTGCTAAACATAGATCAATAGAGTAATGCTGGGAATGTTATTCTAACCGTTTGCTTGACCTGCCATAAGGGGGGGAAGGAGGAGGCCAGGTGTCGTTATCTTTATCTTCAGCCAGACATCCAAGGCCAGGACGTGTGAGAACTGGTGGAAGGCGCGAAGAGCTGCAAGTGGGAATAGAATCCTAGAAGGGGGGGAAGTTGGGCTTAAAAAGACAAGGCTTTGCTATGTTGAGGCAGACTCAACAAACTATGATGCTGTGTGCTTCTCCTAAAATAAAGAAATCTGTAATGGAACTTTTTGGTCTCCAGAGGATTTACTGAACTTTGGGATTGAGTGTGCAGACTCTGACATTTTGTTGAGTCTGCCCCCCACTTTACGAGGGATTTACCGGGAAAACACCACCGTGGAGAAATCCCTCGAAAAGCCGACCGCGGCTGCGGGAATGGAGGAGGAATGCCCCGAGACCGGGGCTGTAGGTGGATCCGTGGGGGAGGAATCCCTGACCGGCACCTACCCGTCTCTCCCGGCGCCACGGAAGCCTGACCGGCGCAAAACTAAGTTGTGGACCATGGAAGAGGTGACGGGGGAAAGGTCATTTCTAGACATGGAGCCTGATAAGCGCTGGGCCCTGACGACAGGAAGAGCTGAATCCACCTGGAGGGTGACCCTAGAAGATTGCGTGCAGATCCTGCAATCGGAAAACGCCATGATGAGGAGGGAGCTGATGAGGATGAGCGAGCTCGTCCGTCGTTCAGGTCTGTACCAAAGCCCGGGCGCAGAGGGGGAGGCCGAAGAAGGAGGGCTAGAGGATTCGCTGATAACCCCACCAACCACACCTGCCACCCTCCCAGCTCAGGCAACACCGGGTCCTCCGGCAGGGCCAGTCCCGCCACCTGTGGCCGCGGCGATGTTACCTCGGAGGGTGGCCCCAATCCAAGCCCAGCAAGATGCCCTCTTAAAGCGCTGGGGTTTGACCGAAAAATTTAGCGGGGACCCGAAGGAAGTACCTAACTTCATGGCGCAGACCACCATATGCCTGGAGCAAACGGGGCATCTTTTCGCCTCCGACCGGGAGCGCGTACTCTACATCTGCAGAGCGTTCACCGGCAAGGCGGGAGAATGGCTGATCCAGCTCCGAGCGGCACGAGCGCCGGAACTAAACCACCTGGGGGGGTTCCTAACCGCCCTTCGCAGGAGATTTGAGGACCCCGGGGTCGTCACCCGAGCCCGGGCGCAACTGAGCACAATGCGTCAGGGAACCCGTAGCCTCGGCGAGTACGCCCTGGAGTTTCGCGGCGTTGCGGGGCTGCTTCCTGATTGTCCGGAGCAGTTCAAAATTGACCGCTTCCAGCAAGGGATGCGTCGCGATCTCTGGAAGTTGGCGTTCGCCCGGGGAGACCCGAATTCCCTAGACGGATGGATCCAGCACGCGGGGAACGTCGAAGCCCAGTGGAAAAGAGTGGACCCGGACTTCGGCAGGAGGCCCAGCGCCCCGGCGCCGACGTCCCGAAGACAACCATCGAGGGGAGGAGACGAGAGAAGTCCTAGAGCGGCCGATCGCGTTTGCTTCCGCTGCGGCGAGCCGGGTCATCTGGCGCCTTCCTGTCCTAAGCCGCCACCCGCACGGGGGGGGGAGGCGAAAAAAGCCGCGGGAGCAGTGCAAAAAGCCGGCGCGAAAGGGAAAAAAGGAACCGCTGCGACAGGCACAGAATCGCCGTTCCCAGACCTCATCGTTTACAAAATTGGATCCGTTGGAAAAGATCAAAAGGCAAGCGTCGAGATCGACAAGCCTGCTCATGAACCCAAGGCGGAGCCGGAGGAGGAGGAAGACGACTCCGATGACGATGATTCGGTGAGTGTTACCACCCTTAAAGTGACTATTTCAGCGCTCAGAACAGAGTACAAAGCCACGCTAACCGCGCTAATGGATACCGGCTGCTCACGCTGTTTGATCAGTCCCATACTGGTGAACGCGTTGGAGCTAAGGGTGGAAAAAATAAAGACCCCGATAGTGTTCACCCAGCTGGATGGTTCCAAAGCAGGGGGAGGGGCAGTGCTGTATCGTACGGAGCCTTTTGAGCTGCAAGTGGGGACCCACAAAGAGACTCTTAAATGCTTAGTGGCTCCTTTAGGGAATTACGCCCTGATTCTCGGAGCGAACTGGGTGAAAAAGTGGGATCCTCGTGTTTTTTGGAAGACGGGGCAGTTGCAATTTGCAGATGGAATTTATTTGGGACCTGAGCAGTCAGGAAGAACGGAAACTGCAGCAACAGCTTGCAGCATGAACAAATCCCCAGAATTGGACCCAGAGTCCCTTAAAGACATTCCTGAACCCTACAGGGATTTACAGGCTGTGTTCAGCAAAAAAGAAGCAGACACACTGCCTCCCCACAGAGACACTGACTGTGCCATAGAGATTCAGCCAGGAGCTAAATTCCCAAAAAAGAAAACTTATTCAATGACCCAAAAAGAGCTTGCTGCTCTGAGGGAATTTATAGACACAAACCTGGCAAGGGGATTTATACAACCAGCTAAATCAAACATGGCAGCTCCCGTGTTATTTAGGGAAAAGAAAGATGGAAGCTTGAGGCTCTGCACGGATTACAGGGGCCTCAATGCAATCTGCAAAGAAAATAAATATCCCCTCCCGTTAATGAAGGATCTGCTTGCTCAACTTTCAAAAGGAAAAATATTTACTAAATTGGACTTAAGGGAAGCATATTTCAGAGTAAGAATTCGCAAAGGGGACGAGCATTTCACGGCTTTTTCAACTCCTTTTGGCTGCTATGAATACAAGGTCCTCCCATTCGGGCTTTCGGGAGCGCCCGGGGTGTTTATGCAACTAATTAATGAAGTGCTACATGAGCATTTATATCAAGGAGTGCTGGTTTACTTAGATGACATCTTGATCTACTCTGACAACTTAAAGGACCATGTAAAATTGGTGAGGACTGTTCTGAAAAAATTGTTGAAAGCTCAATTGTATGCCAAACTGTCAAAATGTGAGTTTCATAAAAAACAAGTAGACTACCTGGGGTATCGCATTTCTAAGGCAGGAATTGAAATGGACCCTGCTAAAATAAAAGATGTTTTGGGTTGGGAACCACCTAAAACTAGAAGGCAATTGCAAAGTTTCTTAGGCTTTGCCAATTTTTATCGCCAATTCATTCCAAACTTTGCACAAGTGGCTTTGCCATTAACAGATCTACTAAAAACAAAAGGCAAAGTGATGGCTAAAGCTCAAAAACCCGGGGCCCCGATAACATGGACAGAAGAGTGCCAAAGAGCTTTTGAGGCTCTGAAAGTTTTATTTACAGCAGAGCCAATTTTGAAACACCCAGACCCTGACAAGCCTTTTGTAATACAGGCCGATGCCTCAGACGTAGCAATTGGAGCTGTTCTGCTCCAAAAAGATGAAGAGGATGCACTCAAACCCTGTGCTTATATTTCTCGCAAATTTACTGAGACAGAAAGAAGGTGGCTTGTTTGGGAAAAGGAGGCTTTTGCAGTACGCTGGGCCCTTATGACCTGGAGACATCTCCTAGAGGGAGGAGCCCAGCCATTTGAAGTATGGACAGACCACAAGAATTTGGAGTCTCTTACAGCTCCAAGAAAGCTGTCTCCTAAGCAAGTACGCTGGGCCCAATTCTTCAGTCGCTTTAACTTCACTTTAAAATTCATACCAGGGGGAAAAAACTTTTTAGCTGATGCATTGTCAAGATTGCCTCAACATAACAGCCAAAGAGAACAGGTGGTAGCCCCGGTAATTCTTAAAGCACCACCTCAACTAGAACCTGGCTCAGTAGCTCTAACCAGGTCTCAGACAAAACTCCAGAAACAAAAACCTACCACTGACCTACTCCAAAAGATAAATGCTGCTTTGGATTCTGATGAATGGTTCCAGAATAATAAAAATACTTTAACCCATGAGGACCAAGCTTGGTGGATGGGAGACAAGCTTTATGTGCCACTTTCATTTCGTAAACAAATTCTAGAAAGGGGACATGATGACAAGTCTTCAGGCCATTTTGGATTTATAAAAACCTTACACCTTCTGCGCAGGCAATTTTGGTGGCCAACAATGAGAAAAGACATTTCTGACTATGTTTCTACATGCCCTGTGTGTGCAATGTCAAAAAAGAGAGGGGGAAAACCTCTTGGCCTTCTTCAATCTGTATCATCTCCAAAAAAACCTTGGGAAGAAATTTCCATGGACTTTATTGTAGACCTACCTCTGAGTAATCACAACACAGTGATTTGGGTTGTGGTGGATCTATTTTCTAAACAAGCACATTTTATTCCATGTTCATCAATTCCAACTGCTAAAAAATTAGCTAAACTATTCATTGCACACATTTACCGCCTCCATGGCGCCCCAAGAGGGTGATTTCAGATCGCGGGCCACAGTTCACCTCCAAATTTTGGAAGGAATTTCTTACATTACTTGGATCTAATCAAGCTTTGAGTTCCAGTTTTCATCCGGAGACTGACGGATCTACGGAGAAAATTAACTCTTTATTGGAACAATATTTAAGATGTTTTACAAATCATCAGCAGGATGATTGGTCTGAGCTCCTTCCTTTTGCTGAAGTAGCTTATAACAACACAGTGCATCAAAGCACTGGATTTACACCATACAAAATAGCATCTGGCCAGGACTTTCCACCTTTCCCAGAATTGCCTCTTAAAAACCTGCCTGAACTCTCAGCAGACCAATGGATAAACAACATTATAACTTTATGGCCACTAATTGTAAAATCTCTAGAAAAGGCAAAAAGCCAGCATAAAAAATTCGCCGATAGAAAACGTACTGCAAACCCACCTTGGAAGGTAGGCGACCTAGTCTGGCTTTCTACAAAAAACTTAAAATCTTCCCAACCATCCAAAAAACTTGCTCCAAAATATGTGGGACCTTTCCCAATTGAGAGAGTTATCAACCCTGTGGCATTTAAATTAACTTTGCCAAAACATTATAGAAATATTCATCCTGTTTTTCATGCAAATTTGTTGAAAGCATTCAAACCCTCTGAAACATGGCATCCTGATCCATCTCCACCAACACCTGTCATGATTGAAGGACAAAGTCACTTTGAAGTACAAGACGTTTTGGACTCTAGAAGACATAAAGGCAAACTCCAGTACCTGATTCAGTGGAAGCATTTTCCCAAAACCCATCATGAATGGGTGGACAGTATTAATGTTAAAGGACCTAAACTACTTCTTCGTTTTCACTCAAAGTACCCTGACAAACCTAAGTAAAGTATTTCTATTTTCTTTTTCAGATTTTCTTCTGAATGTAGGCACATTCGGTCTATTGGAGGGCGGCATGTCAGGATCTACGCAAACCAGATTCTTCGATTGTTTTATATGCTTTAATTACTAATTATACTTTTACTTTAATTGCTAAACATAGATCAATAGAGTAATGCTGGGAATGTTATTCTAACCGTTTGCTTGACCTGCCATAAGGGGGGGAAGGAGGAGGCCAGGTGTCGTTATCTTTATCTTCAGCCAGACATCCAAGGCCAGGACGTGTGAGAACTGGTGGAAGGCGCGAAGAGCTGCAAGTGGGAATAGAATCCTAGAAGGAGGGGGAAGTTGGGCTTAAAAAGACAAGGCTTTGCTATGTTGAGGCAGACTCAACAAACTATGATGCTGTGCGCTTCTCCTAAAATAAAGAAATCTGTAATGGAACTTTTTGGTCTCCAGAGGATTTACTGAACTTTGGGATTGAGTGTGCAGACTCTGACAGTCAAGCTGCTCCTCCATTTCAGGTGGACCTTCGTGGGTCTGATCACTTCAGACACTGACCAGGGGCGGAAATTCATGAGGACGTTGACTTCCATGCTGATAAGGAATGGCATTTGTCCGGGTTTATCACAAATCCTTTCCATAACTACCTATGTAGACAATGTAGATGTGAGTCTATATCACTGCTGGAAACAAGTGAATGTCTTCCTCTGGTGCAGAGAGAGATTTCACCGCTGGGGGGATATTCATTTTACATTCAGTATTTCAATCCTTTGAGCAACCTGTTAGAGGGAAGTCGTGCTCACAACATTCTGCTGGGATGTCACCATTTATTTGGTGAATAGGGCCATTCCCTTTTGATCCATTCATAGCATGTTTTCCTTTCTGATGAAGGGAAATCAAATGGCAGAGTCTGGTTTGAGGCTGAAGATTTACGATTCCATCAAATTCTTATCCAATAAATCCTTTAAGTGTTCATACCCCAAGGATGCCTTTTCTGTGAAAGTCTGGAGGCGGTGCAGGGAGAAAGAAGAACTGGAGTCTCTCCCCCCGACAGAGATGGATCAGATCCTGTCTCTGGATGGCTATTTTATTTATGACACAACCTGGGCTGTGGCAGAGGCCTTACATGAAGCCTATATGTCCAGATTTAAGAGGACAAGGATCAAAGGTGGTGATAAGATGGAAACTCCAAGCTTGAAAGGGTGGCAGGTATTTTTTTTCCCTGTCTCTCTTCTGCAGCTAAAGATCAATTCCAGAAGTGTAAGAACTGGGCAGATATTTTGAAAAAATTATTTTTTTCTGAACATGCCCACACAAAAAATTGAATTATAAAATTCCATTCCTCTTCCTTTTACATTCCCTTCACTCCTTTACTGTCAATTTCAACATATTGTATCTGTTGAGGGAGGGAGTCAGGAAGAAACAAGGAAGCCATTAAGGAGAGAAATGGAGAAGAGACGTCATAGTCCAGGAACAGAAGGAGGGGTGAGAAAGAAACTCAAAGTAAACCTGCCTTGATTTTGTTTAGTATAAGGGATGAGGAAAACTTGGATAGGCTTTTAAGATAGATTTCAAGTTTCCAGTTAGGCAACAGATACTGCAGGGAGACCAAAAATTCTAGTTTCCTATTGTGGGATATTGTAACACAATTTTGAAAGCCTATCCTGTTTTATTTCTCTAATTTTTGACAGTGTTGGTCCAGATAGTCGGTTTTTATAAAGGGAGATACCTGGTGCTTTGATTCACATATTTCTAGATTCTATTCTGAAGAAGTTGGAAAATAAATCTGAAATTTCAATTTTTTTTTTTTGGCCGAAGGAAACATGTTCACCCGCAACACAAAGAAATTTGCCTTCAAATTTGGATGTCTTGTCTAAACATACCCATTTTCACTTCCATTCCAGCTTCATTTTTTTCTTCAAAACTCT
Source organism: Python bivittatus (assembly GCF_059951505.1). NCBI lineage: Eukaryota > Metazoa > Chordata > Lepidosauria > Squamata > Pythonidae > Python > Python bivittatus. The sequence goes on from NW_028277107.1 coordinate 2,309,001, forward strand.
CAGTTTTACAATAATTCCATAAATGGAGTATATTTGAATGAGAATGGAGGACTGTTGGCAGAGCTGGACATTTTTAAGTGGGATATTATGAACAATAGCATCTATAGAAGAGCGGGGTTTGGGAGCCTAGAAAGAGAGGGATCCCTAGATTTCAAATTAATGATCAACCAGAATACTTCTACAGAGATGGAAGGGCTCAATAAAGTGGGGTTAAAATTTTAATTCACTTTTTTTTGCAATCCATACCAAGGGGATTGTACTCTTAGAGCAGGGAGAGCCTTGAAAGGTCATCTAAGTTCTCTCAGAAAGACAACACATTCTTTAATTAGATGCCCGGATGATTATCAGAAAAATATTCTTAACTGTTCAAGACAAGCATTTATTAGCCTTGTGAAAAAGGTGGAAGATTCGAGACATGGGACATGGTGATTTCCTTTGACCAAAGCAAATAAGCCATACAAACTTCTTTAGAGGTATTTGGTATGGAAAGCTAGAATCTAAACCTAAAACTCGTAGTGTGTGAAAAGTTAGAAGAGAAGATCAACAAGGAGCAAGATGGAGCCAGAACAGTTTAATCAGCTTCAGGATTTGATAGGCTTCAAACTTAGAAAAGCTAAGCACTTAACTTCAAGTCTTCCTCCTTTCCTTCTTTCTGGAAAGAGATTCATTTTCTGGATGTTCTTCCTCTCTCTGCTCAGCTGCTGCCTCCTTCCCGGTGTGTGGAAAGCTGTCCTTCCGGATTCAGGAAGGTGGCTCAGGAAGGGCAGCCCGTCTGCTGCTATGACTGTCTTCCTTGTCCAGATGGAACCATCTCCACCATGGAAGGTGGGTGAGACCGGAGGAAAGGGGCACCCTTTGGGGAGACCATATCCTCCAATAAAAGCTTGGGATTTAAAAAATCCACTTCTTTCTGATATGCACAATATATTTCATAGTGAGGAATAAGAAATGAACTTACAAGTCAAACTGGGGGCAGAACATTAAAAGGTGCGGGAAACGATCTTGCCTTTCTCTTCAATTTCAAAACATATTATTCATTTTTTAGCTATTCACCCCCTTTCTTGTAACAGAAAGAATTTCAGAGGTTCCAGGGCATAAGGACATTGGCTGGATCTTTGGAAAGGATTGATCAGGTCTTCCTTCATTTGTCCTTGTCAAAATGGAACTGTTTCCATTGGGAAGCAACATTCACGGCCTCAGATTCCCTGAGGAACCATGAGACAGGCAGTTCTCCCTTGAAATGTGCACAAAATCCACTTAACACCATTCCCAGAATAGGGCCTCTAGACTGTCCAGCTCCTGGATTCTCTCTCAATAACAGGTGAGAAGAGAGGAGTCTTAGTCAGGGTTGCTCCTTACTTGTGTCCCAGGGGGAAAATTTGTCACTGTCCACAGTGAGATGGGCAGTGAGAAATTTGGAAAGAAGGAAGGAAGGAAGGAAGGAAGGAAGGAAGGAAGGAAGGAAGGAAGGAAGGAAGGAAGGAAGGAAGGAAGGAAGGAAGGAAGTCCCACAAACAGGAATTCTAAAGAAACTGCTTGCGGGGCCATCTTCTTACCACCTGCAGCCCAGCCTGAATTCCTTTGGATGGCCTTCTTTCCATTGTAGGGAGTGTCTTGGGTCACCTGACATCCCAGGCTGCAGGGTTTTTTTTAACAGATTCAGTTTTCTTTCTGAGTGAAGGTGGAAAAACTTCAGTTACTTTCCCTTATAGCTCAGGTGATAAGAGTAATGTTTAAACTAAATCCTCCCTCCCTCCCTCCCTCCCTCCCTTCCTTCCTTCCTTCCTTCCTTCCTTCCTTCCTTCCTTCCTTCCTTCCTTCCAACATTTCTTCATAGCTTCCCTTTCTAGCTTGAGTGAAAGGAAGAATCATAAAATACTACTTGGTTTGTCTCATTAGTCCTCCAAAGATATGCCCAAGGAAAGGGAAGTGACTGGTCCTTCCTGTCAAGCCTGGGTGGGAGGGGCAAAGGAGCAGAGGAAACTACCAATCAGGGTAACCACTGACCAGGCAGAAACATTGTCCATCTCCAGGACCAAATCAGGAAAGGCCTTTTAAAACCTTTTTAAACCACCTCTTTTATACAAGAGGGACAAGTGGCTGAGTTAGAGATAGAGACACCCTTTAAGATAAGATAAGATAAGATAAGATAAGATAAGATAAGATAAGATAAGATAAGATAAGATTTTTATCTTATCTTTATCCCTGATCAAACCCAATGGTGGTGGGTCTCATCAGGGATGACAATGAGTGGGCTTATAGGGAAGAGTTGAAAGGTCTGGTGGAGTGGTGTAATAAAAACAGTTTGATGCTAAATGTGGAAAAAACTAAGGAGATTATCATAGATTTCAGGAAGAACCGGGGTAGTCGCACTCCACTTTCTATTAATAACATAGCTGTGGAGTCAGTCAGTAGCATTAGATTCCTGGGGGTGCAATTAATGAATAGTCTGACCTGGTCCCTTAACGCCACATTTTTGGTGAAACGAGCACAGCGACATTTGCATTTTTTGTCCTGGATGAGGAAAGTACATCTTTCATCCTCCATTCTCCTTACTTTCTATAGAGGTACTATAGAGGCATGTACTCATTGTATTTCAATCTGGTATGGAGGCTGTAGTGGCTCAGACAGGAAGTCTGTGCAGAGGGTAGTAAGGGCAGCAGAGAAGAAAATTGGGATCTCTCTGCCTCACATCCAAGACCTAGCATATGTGTGCTGTCTGTCTAGAGCTTGAAAGACCATCAGTGACGCCTCCCATCCTCATCGTGGCCTCTTTTCTTAGTTACCTTCTGGGAAGGGGTTCCCCTGTATCCAATGTAGAACAGCCAGATTGGGAAATAGCTTTGTCCCCCAGGCTATTAGATGTCTGAATGTCTAATATCCAATGTACAGAATGTATATTTTTTAGTAACTTAAGTATCTCAATTGTATTTTAGTGTATGATTGTAAGCCAAATGCAACGGAATTTCATTTTATTATGCACTTGGTGTGTAGTATATAGTGGAATGACAATAAAGTTATTATTCTATTCTATTCTATTCTATTCTATTCTATTCTATTCTATTCTATTCTATTCTATTCTATTCTATTCTATTCTATTCTATTCTATTCTATTCTATTCTATTCTATGAAGAGTCAGAACTGGAAGGGTCATTAAGTCAATGAGTCAATACTTTGCTCATTTTAGCAACCCAAATTAATGTATCCTCAAAAGATGGCAGCCACTTGAATGGTGGAGGGGAGCCCCCATCTCTCTGGGTGCTCCTTCTTATTATTTCCATATGCAATCATTGACACAAGGTCCAATTTCATCCAAACTAGGCATTTGTTTGAAGAATGTCATTTATAGATCTTATTCTTGCTCTTTTCAGATGCAGAAAAATGCACCAAATGTCCACAAGGTCACCATCCAAACATCCATTGAGATCACTGTATCCCCAAAATTACAACTTTCCTTTCTTATCAAGAAAATTTGGGGATCATCCTGGCTTCCCTTGCCTTGCTCCTCTCTTTAATGTCAGGCTTTGTCTTGGGAATACTCCTTCAATTCCATGAAACTCCAATTGTCAAAGCCAACAATCGGGATCTCTCCTACATTCTCCTCATCTCCCTCCTGCTTTCCTTCTTGACCTCCTTCCTCTTCATTGGCCGGCCCAGAAGAGCCACCTGCCTTCTGCGACAAACAGCCTTCAGCATCATCTTCTCAGTTGCTATTTCTACTGCCTTGGCCAAAACAGTCACAGTGGTGTTAGCCTTCCTGGCCACAAAACCAGGGAATAAAGTGCAGCAATGGCTGTGAAAGGGCCTGGCCAACTCCATCATCCTTTCTTGCTCTGGTGTCCAAGCTGTGCTCTGCAACATCTGGTTGGGCACTTCTCCCCCATTCCCTGACTCTGACCTGCACTCCCTACCAAGAGAGATCATCCTGCAATGTAACGAAGGTTCTGTCTCCATGTTTTATGGAGCCCTCAGTTACACGGGCTTCTTGGTTGCAGTCTGCTTCATGGTGGCTTTCCTGGCCAGGACCCTGCCTGGGGCCTTCAACGAAGCCAAGCTGATCACCTTCAGCATGCTGGTCTTCTGCAGTGTCTGGGTCTCCTTTGTGCCCGCCTATCTGAGCACCAAGGGCAAGTACATGGTGGCCTCGCAGGTCTTCTCCGTCTTGGCCTCCAGTGCTGGTCTGCTGGCCTGCATCTTCATCCCCAAGTGCTACATTATTCTGCTACAAAAGAACATTTGATGTCAAAATTACACCAACTCCTGTTTTTCATGGCATGATAGAATGGACCATCACTCTTTAATACATATGATTTCTCCCTTTTGTTTTCTCTTGAGTAAGCTGAGGTGGGTTGGTGGGTGGCTGTTTTTATAAATCCTTTAGGTGAGTGTAAGATAATTTTCCGAAGGGTTCATTGGAACTAGAGACTGGGGCACAGTTACGTTGGGCACAAATTGGTGTATTGACTACACTGGAGAGAAGACAGGCCTGCAAAGAGAGGGGTTCTGGTCAATTTAATGAACTGGTGCAAATTAGAGGATACCTGTGATTGTCTACAGGTATCTGACTGGGTTTAGACAACAGAAAGTATTTGATTAAATAGTTCACATCATGTATCTAGTGAGGTCAGTGAAGCAATTGAGCTGCTTATAGTAGGCAATTGGCAGGTGCGCAAAGATAATGGGAGGCTTGAAAGAAGGAACAGGGATTATTTCATGGACAGATTTCTTGCTAGAAAGTTACTGCTATGGTTGTAAGGTTCACCGCATTCGCCGCTGAACAGAAACGTCATAAGGCACAGGCTCGGATGAAAGCTAGTTTATTCAGGCGTAATGTGTAGCGGTTACAGACAAAGCCAGGATTGGACTGGCATGGTTTCTTACAATGTTTTATAGGGTTACCCCCTTACGTGCAGTTACCCCTCAGTTCCGCCCCTTGCCCTTGCCCTGGGCTACCCATCTGTCCGTTGCGATCTTCCTTCCCCTCACCTTGATGGCAGTGTGGAATCAAAACGCAGAACACAAATGCAGAATAATCAAGGCTTCACTGTAGTGTTTATTGAGCAGTACGTACTGGAGGGGGACCCCACCAGAAGTTAGTGGGAGGCACACCCCTACCGGCAAAATGGATGCTCTGATATTTATACAGTTCTACAAGAAGGGGAAGGGAAAAAGAACGTATACGCATACATATTCATATGATGATGCAGGCATACCTAAATAAGCAATAGTTCTCAAGTGACTCTCTGCCCCTCTCTTATCTGCTAGTAAAACAATAGTGTCACAGAGAAGAAGACACAAATTAATTCAAAGTGCCAAATGCCAAGAAGAAGGCATCCTCCCTCAGGGCAGATGCCCAGGTTGCTATGGGGATGTTTGCGATAAGGAGTTTACAACTGGCCTGGTTCACATCAGCTTCAAGGATGCTTCCACATGCCTTTATGTTTCAATCTTATTAAGGTGATCCCGTTCATCTGAGGCCTCTAAAAACTTGTCCTTTTCACCCAAAGACTCACCCAAAGATATATCTTTCTTACAACTATATCTATGAACCTGAAAAGAGACTCATCAGCTGCAGGGTGGAAAATGGATTACCCAGATTGAAGTGGGACAGAAAGCGAGAAAAACTCAGAGGTCAAGAGGACAATGCCTGGTAAGATAGGAGGGCTGGAAAATCAGTCAGCAGTGGAGCGGCTGTACTTTACAGTTGGAGTGGCTGTTTTAATCTGATTTCTAATTTCCCACTGATTGCCTCTGGATTGCTGTGCTCCCAGTGTAATGTAAGCTGGAGTTGCCCGGGGCGCCTGGGGAGCCGGCTGTGCTCCAGTGTTGCCACTTCTGATTGGCTCCCGGCTTTGAGTTAACTGCCCGTCCCCTGTCGGCAGTTTACCTGCGGTTGCCTAGTTTCCTTGCCTTGATCACCTATTGCCTGAGGCGGTGAAATTGAGCAATGGCTCTGTGCTAGCAGTGTGTGCTTCCTAGGCTGAATCTGACAATGGTAACTTTGATGCATGGTGGAAAAAGAAGTGGAAGTTGACCAGAGCATCAAGGGTGGAACTGATTATAATATCAAGGAATATAGCATGAGACACCTGAAGGGTTGGAAAATATCTATGCATTTGGTAAGGTAAGGGTCAATATTGATTTGACAGATCCATCAATCAGTCAATCAGTTATATTTTTAGATTTGCATTCCATACAATGCATACCTTTATCGTGGCAGGGGGTGTTCCTGGAAGGGATGAGCAAGGAATGTCGGGAGTGGATGCCAAGCGTATAGACTCCCAGCAGGGTCACCCATGAAGGCATGAAGGTCATCCCGGCTGCTCAGCCAAAGCAAGCGGGCACCTCTATTGGGCAGCAGCAGCGACATAGGAAGATGCCAGATGCAGATGGTGACTTTGGTGACAACAGCAAAGGCATCGGTTGATGTTGTGTGGGAGAAGGCACTGGTAAACCCTTCTGTAAAACCAAGAAAACCACGTAGATAGAAAATGTAAAATGATTGATGATCTAGTGCCAGATAATGGGCCCCTCAGGTCACAGGGCACTCAACATGCTACTGAGGAAGAGCTGAGGATCCTTTGTAGCAATAATGGTGTTTAGGATGTGGCTCAATTAAACCCTTTGGGACATCGAGTTGCTGATGTTGCCATGCAGGAAAGGAAAATCTGAAGCTGCAAGGACAGAATTACAGTGGGAAGACGGAAGGTAAGAAGAATGAACACAGGAACGTTCAACGCAGGGAAAGATGAAATGAACCCACTACAGATTGACATCTTAAGGCATCACAGTTCGGTGGGCTTTATTGACTTGGCGGCACCTCCTAGAGGGATCGCCCCATCCGTTTGAGGTATGGACTGGTCAAAAGAATTTGGAAGCCCTGACATCACCCAGAAAGCTTTCCCCCAAGCAAGTTCACTGGGCCCAATTTTTCAGCCGCTTCAAATTTACACTAAAGTTTATCCCAGGAGGGAAAAACTTTCTGGCCGATGCTTTGTCTAAACCTCCCCAACACAACAGCCAGCGAGAACAGATAGTGGCACCAGGGATTCCCAAAGCCCAAACAGGCTTGGTGGCCCTCACTAGAGCCCAGGCCCAGCAAACAAAACCTATTCCAACTAGTGAACTGCTCTGAAAAATAAACTCAGCTTTAGAAACAGATGAATGGTTTCAGACTAATAAAAATTCTCTAACAAAGGAACAAGAGGCATGGTGGATGGGAGACAAATTGTACGTGCCATCTCAACTACGCAAAGACATTTTGCAAAGAGGCCATGATAATAAAACATCTGGATATTTTAGATTTGTAAAAACCTTACATTTATTACGTAGGCAATTTTGGTGGCCTACTATGAGAAAAGACATATCTGAATATGTGAACACATGCCCCACATGTGCCATGGCAAAAAAGAGGGGAGGAAAACCTTTGGAACTATTACAGCCAGTGGCTACCCCTCACCAACCTTGGAAAGAAATTGCCATGGAGTTTATTGTTGATTTACCAGAAAGTAATCACAACACAGTCATATGGGTGGTCATAGACCTATTCTCCAAACAGGCACATTTTATTCCTTGTGCCTCCATTCGAAATGCTAAAAACCTAGCCATGTTATTCATGCAACATATATACCACCTCCATGGCACCCCCCAAAGGGTAATTTCAGATCGTGGCCCACAATTTACCTCCAAATTTTGGAGGGAATTTATTAAAATGATTGGTTCCACACAAGCCCTGAATTCCAGTTTCGATCCCCAGACTGATGGGTCTCTGAGAAATTGAATTCGCTACTGGAACAATATTTAAGATGTTTTACCAATCACCAGCAAGATGATCGGACAGAACTTCTGCCTTTTGCTGAGGTTGCTTATAACAATACTGTTCACCAAAGCACTGGCTTTACACTACAGGTCAAGATTTCATGCCAATTCCTGAATTACCATTAAAAGATTTCCCAGAGCTATCTACAGATGAATGGATTACGAACATCACAAATCTATGGCCTTTAATTGTTAAATCCCTTCACAATGCCAGAGAACAACATAAAAAATATGCTGATCGTAAACGTTCTGAACAACCACCTTGGAAGGTGGGAGACAAAGTATGGCTTTCAACCAAAAACGTAAAAAGCACTCAACCATGTAAAAAGCTAGGACTGAAATATGTGGGACCCTTCTCTATTGAAAAAGTCATCAGTCCTGTGGCTTTTAAATTAAATCTTCCCCAAAAATTACAGGAAAGTTCACCCAGTTTTCCATGTCAATCTATTAAAACCATACAAAGACTCCAGCACATGGCATCCAACCAAGCAACCTCCCGAGCCAATTATGATTGAAGGAGAAAGCCATTTTGAAATACAAGCCATACTGGACTCTAGAAAACATAAAGGCAAACTACAGTATTTGGTGCAATGGAAACACTTCCCCAAAACACACCATGAATGGGTGGATAGTTCACATGTTAAAGCACCCAGACTCATTAAGGATTTCCATAGCAAATATCCAAGCAAACCTAAATAAGCATTACCAATGCTATACTACTTAACTATTGCTTTTACAATGTATACCATTACTTCTATTGAATATATGTGTTGTTTTTCTTTTGCAGATTCTTTTTCAATTGTAATGACATTCGTCTTGCTGGAGGGCGGCATGTCAGGAACTGCGCAAGCTTTCATTTAAAGCCTAGTAGAAAGTGTGTTTAAAATGTAGAATAGTGATTAATAGTTAGTAGGTTAAAATGTTAGTCAAGACAGGAACCATGATTTGTATACCCGCTTGCTGGCTCCTGCCATAAAAGTCAGAAGGAGGGAGGATAATAAAACAACAAGGGCCAGGTGCAACCGTGATCTTGGTTGGAGGCGCCACCAAGGTCGAGCGGCCATGAGACCCGGGAAGAGGCGCGAAGAATTCAGGCGGGAAAGGTAGAATAGAGGGGGGTTAAAAGGAGAGCTTTAGGCCGGGGAGGACCAGTCTCAGCAATCTATGCAATGCTGTATGCTACTTCTCAATAAAGAAATCTTTGCTGGAAACAAATAGGCTCCAGAGGATTTATGAACTAGGGAACTGAGTGTGCAGACTCTGACATTGAGATTGGACTGGGATTTTGACTGAAAGTCAGAAGACCACACTGTTTATTACTCAGGACATGAGAAACCAAGAAGGAATGGCATAGCTTTTATAGTCAGAAAGGGTAGAGCAAGAACAGTACTTGTCCATAATGCAATCAATGACCAGATATTATCAACTATTATCAGTGTTGCTTTAGGAGCCCCTTATCAGACTTATGTTTGGGGCTACTTGTAAGTTCTGAGTGGTCTCTAAAGGCACCTTCATGAAAAGGAGTGATCGCAGGAGGTAATGTGCCTCTGAGCACATAGAGGATCTATAGCCAGATCCTCCTGCACCAGGTAAGGCTCCAACTGTAGTACCATCTGAAGCTGTGTAAGCCCCCTCTAGTTGAGGCTCCACTTTCTGTTCAAGCAGGAACCAAGAGTCCAGAAGGAACCCCAATCTCAAAGCTGCTCCATCACAGGTAGGCTTGTCTATCCAAAGATGAACCTGGTGTTGAAGGAGAACATCAGTGTAGAAAGAGCAACTCTGTTTGCCTGACTTCAAATTCACGCTGTTCTCCTTCTATTAAGTCTCTTGTCCTTGAGACTTGGGGTTGGTATGTTGGTTATTCGAAGAACAAGCTCCCGATCTAATCATTGTTCCCTGCTTCATTTCCAATCCCACCATGTCTTCCTCCTTGATATTTCCAACTTTGGGCTTCCACTCTCCACCCACAAGCAGCACTTTTTGCTTGCACGTTGGATGGATTTCTTTTTTCTCAAATCATGATAGAGATTGACTACTATGCAAGTATGTATTAGTACATGCAGACGTACTTAAGATGAACAGGTTGTGTCAGGGGTTATCCAGTGTTACTCATACTCCAAAATTTTGGCTAATAAATGTGATGTTGAGGTTAAAACACCCTGTTAGTGTTTCTTGGTCCTTCAGAGGCTTTGATACCATCAGTCGTGGCCTCTTCCACCACTGCCGTGAAGACCTGTGTGTACAACTATGGTTCCCCTGCTTCTTGAGGGGATGGTTGCAGTTGTTGGTTGTGCGGAGGAAGGGGCCACACCTAAGCCCCTCAAGTATGAGATGCCATGGGGCTCAACACTCTCTCCAGTCCTCTTCAATGTGAAACCACTGGTGGAGATTATCTATTGGTATGGGCTCAAGGCTGAAGTATGCTGATCATTGAGTTTTGATTGAGTTTTATTGTGAAAGGTTGGGGGTTTGTTTTGTTTTTAGTGTTTTGCCTGCTACCCAGGATTGTTGCTATAATATGGGCAGCTAATCAAAGCCGGCTTGAGAGTTCATGGCCACGGCCATAACCATCACCGTGATCCACATTATTGGAGGCTACTCATAGGAAGTAGGGGGTGGATGTCACATACTACATCTGATTTTGGTTAAGGGCAGTGACAAACTGATCTGGTATTTGGGGATATTGACATCCATCCCTTTTCATGGATAGAACACTCCCTACTAGCCTTGGACTTCCCAGTAGCTCTCTCTCCTTTCTCTCCATTCCTGTTTAACATAGACATGAAGCTTTTGGTGAGTTCATCTGTCAGCCTGGGATGAGGTATCTTCATTATGGTCATGATAATCACTTGAACATTTCTGCCCTGAGCTGTACAAGTAATGCTGTAGAGGTACTTACTCAGCTCCTGGAAACAGTCAAGGTGTGGATGGAGACTGCCGGTTGTGACTGAACCCTAGGAAGAACTAAGTGTGTCTGGGTTTGGGAGCACCCTTGTTTTTGGATAGGATAGTACTCCTGCAGGGAATGAATTGGTATACAATCTGGACTTAAGACTCCTGCTCAAGGAGCAGGTAGAAGCCCTGGTGCAGAAGGCCTTTGCACAAATCCATCTTAGGAGCCAGTTGGCTGCTTCCTGAATCTAGAGGCTATGTTCATAGTCACTCACATTTTAGCCTTTCCTATCTGGATTTTTCCAACAAACTCTACAAAGGGCTGCACTTGACTTTTGTAACGTCTCTGCTGCATGATTTGCATTGGCTTCCACTAGCTTTCTAGGTGCAGTTCAAGGTACTTCTTATCCTCTTTAAAACTTTGAGTTATTGGCCACCATCTCACCATGGATATCATGAAAATTAATATGGGCCTGCTCGTGTGTGGGTGTGGGTGTTATGACTCTATGGAGGGATATTGACATCCAATTATACATTTTAAAAAAACAGGACTTGGTAGGGGTGGGGGTTTTTATTTTATTTTAATTAAAACAAGATTAAAATTTCAGAGTTTTTTGGAATTGATAATGAAATTTTTTGGGAGCCACCTACCCAAAACTCAATTTATTATTTTATTTTGACATCAAATATTCTTTTGTATTCAGATCTGGTCTTAGAAAAAGAATGTAGCATTTTGGGAGAAAGATGAAGCCCAGAAGGCCAGCACTGGAGGCCAAGATGGAGAAAATCTGCACAGCCACCATGTATTTGCCCTTCGTGCTGAGATAAGTGGGCACAAAGGAAACCCAGACACTGCAGAAGACCAGCATGCTGAAGGTGATCAGCTTGGCTTCATTGAAGGCCCCAGGAAGGTTCCGGGCCAGAAAAGCCACTACGAAACAGACAGCAGCCAGGAAGCCCATGTAGCCGAGGGCACCATAAAACATGGGAACAGAACCTTCATTGCATTGCAAGATGATCTCTCCAAACTGCAGGTTCATGTCAGAGTCAGGGAAGGGAGGAGAGGTCCCCAACCAGATGCTGCAGAGGACAACTTGGAGAACAGAGCAAGAAAGGACGATGGTGTTGGCCAAGCTCTTCCCCAGCCATCTTTGCACTTTATTCCCTGGCTTTGTGGCCAAGAACACTAACACCACAGTGACTGTTTTGGCCAAGACAGAAGAGACAGCAAGAGAGAAAATGATGCTGAAAGCTGTTTGTCGCAGAAGGCAGGTGGCTCTCCTTGGTCGGCCAATGAAGAGGAAGGAGGTCAAGAAGGAAAGCAGAAGTGATGCAAGGAGGATGTAAGAGAGATCTCGATTGTTGGCTTTGACAATCGGAGTGTCTTGGAATTTAATGAAGATTCCCAAGACAAAGCCTGTGATTAAGGAGAGGAACAAGGCAAGGCAAGCCAGGATGATTCCCAGATTTTCTTGATAGGATAGGAAGGTCCTAATCTTGTGTATACAGTGATCTCGATGGACGTTTGGATATTGATCTTCTGGGCAGTGGTTGCATTTCTCTGCATCTGGAAAGCAAGAGTAATATCTCCTTTACTCCAATGATGCCTGCAGAAGGGGGGAAAAAAACCCTTTACCTTTGACTGGAACAAGGAAAATTAAGGGTAGAAGACCTTCAGGCAGGCTCAGGGTTGGTTGAGGATATCATCATGCATTCCTGCTCTGAAGAAATACTTAAGGCTTCTGCCAGGAGAAGAAGAAAGTGTGGTTCTTGCATGAGTCATGATTATGACTATGATTATTTGTCATCTTGCATCCTCTTAGTGAAAATCCAGAAGTTGGAACAGCCATTTAGATCATCAGGTCTACTATCAGTGTTCAGTGCTGGTGGGCTCAGTTTGGAGAGTGGTGTATTTAGGGTTTCGTGAACATAACAAAGAAGAGTTCATGCACGAGAGATGAAAAACGCTTTTCAAAACCCTTGCACAGAAAATGCCTAAGTAAAGACCCTCTCCCTTTCCTCAGGTCTCACCCACCTTCCATGGTGGAGATGGTTCCTTCTGGACAATGAAGACAGTCGTAGCAGCAGATGGGCCTCCCTTCCTGAACCACCTTCCTGAATCCGGGACGACAGCTTTCCACACACCTTGAAGGAGGCAGGGGCTGAGCAGAGAGAAAAAACACCCAGGAAATGAATTTATTTCATGAAAGGATGCAAAGGAGGAAGGACCTAGTGTTCTGAATGTCAGGTTCGGCCAGCACGGGGCTTCAGGGAAGCTCGCAGCCAGACCACGCGGAATCCACCGGCGGTAGCTAGTGGGGAAAAGAGGAACTGAAAGCGCCGCTAGTTAACGGGCCACCTGCGCCCAGCCAAACAGGAAAACCGCAGCGGAAGCTTTTAACTATAAACTGATAACGGCGCGAGCCAACAATGAACGGGGCCGCAGGCAGCGAAACAAGATCGCAACGCAGCACAGAACCCTCGGGCTTGCACGTAACGGGGAGGGACCAACCCAGCCGGAGGGGAACTGGCAATCAAGGACAATGGACCCTGACCGAACCTGCCATCATGGACAATCAAGGGGGATTATTGGGGGGCCGATAATCCGCAGCAGCAACGTGATCGCGGGGCGGGAAAAAAGCGCGGGAAGGGGGGAATATAACAAGTGATGCAATTGTACCAAGCCAGTCCTGGCTTTGCTTGTGACTACTACGTTACGCATGAGTAAACCTTCTTTGTGAACCACACGTGTCACGAGAGTTTCTCTGTCGAACGGGGCAAACCTTACACTGAAATTCGGGACTGAGCTTTACTCAGTTTGAATCCTATAAAAAAATTGGCAGTCATCAAACAGTTTCAGCTGCCTGTTACTTCTGTCTTATCTTTTCTCCTAATTTTTCACACCATACAATTTTTAGAATCTAAATTTAAATACTGAATCACTCCAGAAAAGTTTGGATGGATATTTTGCTTTGCAGAATTAATCCTGTTGCCCCATGGATCAACCTACGTACTCTTACCCAGGACTAATGAATAGTTTATTTAAATTTTTAAGGTTATATTTCTCATAGAAGCCTCAAAATCTAAACAGGGAATTCTCTTGGAGAACTTTGATGACTTTCAAAACTACTTCCTGCCCAAAGAATGCAACCCTGGTGGGAAGAGCTTCAGCCAGAATGAAATAAACTTTTCCCCACCTTGTTCAGCCCTTCCATCTCTGCAGTCACATTCGGGTTGATCATAAATGTGAAATCCTGGGATCCCTGTTGTTCTAGACTCCCAAACTTCACTTTGGTAATAGAGGTTTTGGAGAAAATCACCCAGGTCACAATGTCCAGGTCTGAGGCCAGCTCTCCATTTTCATCCAAATACACCCCTTCTATGGAATTATTGTAAAACTGAGAATTTTTAAGGAATGAATGAAGCTGGAATGGAAGAGAAATTGAGTATTTTTAGATAGGGCACCCAAAACCCCTTTACTTATGTGGGAATGAACTGAAGATTCATCTGTCTATATGCAAAATGAACATACTGGATTCATTTTCCACGTTCTTCCGGAGACAATCTATAAATAATTGAATTGTAAAACCTACTAACTTACACTTTAATTATATATGAACTGGACAAACACTGAGAAGGTTGAGAGAGAACCTTGGACAGACTTTCAAGATTCCGTTATGCCCCATAACAATAAAATCGCATTCCTGGAATCTCTGCAGTGTCTGTTTCTTCACCGGTCCTTCCTGGAGGGGTGACATCAGCCTTGAAAGCCTGACCAAGTTTCTCCCTCTCCCAATTCACATTAAACAAATCAGGCAAGGGTGATTTTGGGTTTCTTTCCCAAATCTTCTTCTGGACTATGTAATCACCTACCAGTTCCTCCTGGATGGTTTATTCCTTACCTTCATCCCTCTCAATTCCTTTACAGTCTACCTGTCAAGTGGCAACAGATAGGAAAAGACACGGTAAAAGGACCTTCCTTTTATTTTTCCTATATATTTTTATTAAAGATTTTTAAAACGAAGATAAAAGTAGTACAAACTGAGAAAAAGAAAAGAAAAAGAAAGAAATCAAAGAGAAAGCTAAAAGTCCAAGAAAAGAAACAAAGTAAACGAAACAGAAAAGAAAGAAAAAAGATACAAAGGAGTAGCTTCCAATCTTCTTTACAGCAGTTCTAAGTACAATTATTAATTTCCTTCTTACTCTGTGGTTACAGCATAACTCTATTACATTCAAATCTGTTTTGTCTAATCATCAAAACCATAAATGATGATAAGTTCATTTTTTTTCCTGTTTCACAGCAAAGTCTATAAGGGGTTTTCAGTCAGAAATCAATGAAGATACTGTCTTTTCTCTGATCAAAGAAACCTATTTATTCATCCCAGCAAGTTCCAGCATCTTTACCCACAGTTCCTCCATTCTGGGTACTGCCAAATCTCTCCGTCTTTGTGCATACAATAATCTCGCTGCAGTGATCATGTACAAAAACAAAGGTCCATGATTCTTTTCCAGCTGTTTGTCCATTAATCACAAAAGAAAAAGAGATTTCAAACCCAAAATCTGGTTTCAATTGTATATAGAATTGTGAATTAGTGTATGTATTTGAATCTAGAATTTCATAGCTTCTTTATACATCCACCAAACACAATTAAGTGTCCTTTCTTGTTCACATTTCCGGTCTAAATTTGAAATGCCTTTATATTTTCTAGACAATTTCTCCAGTGACATATACCAAAAATGCATAATTTGATAAACGTTCTCTTTACGATTACAAAATAATGTAAATTTCAATCCTTTCAGCCACATATTTTCCCATTGTTCCATCTGTATATTATAACCAAAATTTATAGCCCAGTTTATAAAAATTTTATAAATTTTATTTTTAATAAATTTTATCATTTATCATTTATCTTTTATTTATAATTTAATAAATTTTATAAAACTTCTCTTTAAGTTTACAACTTAAAGCTAATCTCAATCCTTTCAGCCACAAATTTTCCCATTGTTGCAGCTGTATATTAAAAGCAAAATTTAGCCCCCTTTCTCATGCGTTCTGTCATTTGTTCTTGTGTTTCAAATTTTAATAAACATTTATATATTTTAGCAATCACATGTTCATCATTTGTACAGAATTTATTTCAAACACAGTTTTCAAAAGCATACCTTATTTTAAACGTTTCTAATAATTATAAATCAGAGAAACATTGACAACTTTCTCTCTCTACCATGAGTGCTTCTGTTGATTTTGTTTCACTTTCCCCTTGAAAAAATTCTAGCGTCTCATGATATGTTGACCATTCATGTTTGCCAATTATTTCTGGTCTATAAAATGCTTCTTGGGCCTGAAAACAAAAAGGGGTTTTGGGGCACAACCTGGGTTTGTAGCTCTTCCATATTGTCAATGTTGCACGTGTAACATAGTGATTTTTAAAATCCATTTGAACCTTGACTCTATCGTACCACAAATATCCATGCCACCCAAATCTCAGGCCATGTCCTTCTAACTCCAAAAGCCTTCTATTGCTCAGCAACACCCCTCTTTCATCCAGACCAAACAGCAAGCTGCAAAATACAGTTTCAAGTCAGGTAAACCCAATCCTCCTCTTGGTTTATTCCCCTGCCACACAAATTTAGATATGTCCTTCTGCCACTGTTCAAATGGTGCATCAGGTGTCAAAACAGGTATTGTCCAAAACACAAATATTATTCTAGGCAGGACATTTGTTTTTATCACAGAAATTCTCCCCAGCAATGACAATTGTGGTTTCTCCCATCTTAACATCTCTTTTTTAACTGGATTCCATGTCTTAACATAGTTATCTTGAAATAACATACAATTCATATTTGTCATAGTGATAAACAGGTATTTTACCTTCTTCTCAATCTGAAAACCCATTTTATTCATCAATTGTGTTTGATCTTCTATTTTCATATTTTTTGTTATCATCTTTGTCTTCTATTTATTAATCTTGAGACCTGCTAATGCACCCAATTCTTTTAATTTGCCAATTAATATTTCAACTCTTTTGAAGGATTTTCCAGAACCAACACAAATACTCTGCCAATGCCCTTAACTTTCCTGTTTCATCTGTTGCACTTTTTCTATAGTCTCCTCTGACACCTTCATTTGAATCTCCTCCAATTCTTCTTTGAATTTTTTGAGAATTTTTCTCTCCTGCTGGACAGAATTCAATCAAACTCTTTGCTGGTTAAAAGTAGAAATCAAACCTTCCTCTTTTTCTGCCTTAAATTCTAGTTTTTTTTTAAACTAGAATTTTTTTTCTCTTATGTAAAAATCCTTTCTTTAAGGACAATTATGTCTGATTTATCAATCTTCAGTCTTGTATAAAAATGCTGCTGCAAAACCTGATCCCTTGTCTTCTTCCTGAGAAAATGCATCGAAAGATCCCTTGGAATATTTCTTGTTCTTGCACTTCTTGATTTTTTTTAAATTACTTGATTGATTTCTGCCTCTAAATCATCATCTTCCCACTCCAAAAAAAATTGCCAAGACTTTAATAATCTTTTCTGTAATATCTTAACTAGAATCCACTGGCATCACTCTATATCTCGAACAAAATTCTCTCTCTCTCTATTCCAATAGATCCATGTTACCTATTTCTCTTTCCAACTCTCTAACTTCTGTCCTACTCTCTAACATTTCCACTTTGTCCACAATATGTTTTACCTCACCAGATACTTGTTTTACAGAGCTTTCTATCTTCTTAATTTCTTTCATCTCCCCTTTCACCTTTTCCACTCTTTCATCCATTCCTTTTTCAAAAGCTGTCAATTTAATATCAAGTGATACTAAATTGAACACAGTGTCAAATGTTATTTCTGGAAAACTCCCCCATGTCCTCTGAACTCCTTGCCTTTCTCTCTATGAATTGAATAATGGGGTAAATATTCACCAAGGATTAACAGCTCTCTACCTGACTGCTTAATGCACCAGTCTCAAATATTCTTTAAGACAGACTTCCCAAAACTTTCAATTGTGTTACTCTTTGACCACCCTTTATATCATTAGGTTCAAATATTAATGAATAAAAAGTAGTGGTAGGTTATTAATTATTATTTTGGATTGGTCCTCTTCAAATCAAAATCCCATGGAATAACGTAGAAAAGTCTTTTCAGAATTGTGTTCTTGGAGGTCCCAGATCTTAATAACCACCATGAAAACACTTCTCAAAAGCTGTTCAAGTGAGATCCATTGTTGAACAAGACAAGAAGCAATTGCAAAATGTCTCTGATTGCATGTCATTTGCTATTTCTGAACAATTCTTTTTCTAGGGGATCCTGGTGATGTTCTCTATATACGTCTGTAAGGAAGTGCAGAATTGCACACACACACACACACAGACACAGGCACAGGTGGATGTGGCAGAGTGGGCCCTCTGGCTTTCTTTTGGGGAGCCCCTCCAACATCCCATCTGTTCCCCATGTTGAACCTCTGCAGAGTCTGTTTGGCTGTAAGAATCTGCCTCATGCTTGAAGAGAAATGTCCTCCTTCACTCAGAAGGGACTGCAAGAATCTTGGCTTGGCTTGGCTTGGAGTCTCAACCTACACAGTTGATCAGCCTAGAAAACGTTGGCCACTTGCTTAGATGCTTCTCCATATTATGTTCCTCTATATACTTCTGTAAGGAAGTGCAGAATTGCACACACACACACACACACACACACACACAAAGGTACAGATGGATGTGGCAGAGTGGGCCCTCTGGCTTTCTTACACAGGAGCCCCTCTGCCATCTCAACCATTCACCATATTGAACCTCTGCAGAGCCTGTTTGGCCATAAGGATCTGCCTCTCGCCTGAAGAAAAATGTCCTCCTTCACTCAGGAGGGACTGCAAGAATCTTTGCTTGCCTAGAGATCTTTGCCTACACACTTCATCAGCATAGGGAAGGTTGGCCACTTGCTGAGACCCTTCTCCACTTCATTTCTCCAATTGTGCTGAAAATTGAATAGGGTGGCAAAGGAAGAAAACCTTTTTTAACCAAGAAATGGGGCTGTGCCTGGGCCAAGGCAGTCCTGGAGCAGAGAGGCAGCGCAGCAGGGGAGGGGTCAGAAGGGTGACACTGTCTAATACCCCCCCAAAATCACTGGAATGGAGGGGACATGATTGGGTGGGAGATGGTAGTGCTCCAGCTTGCCAGGAGAAAAGTCAGAGAAGGGAGACACACAAGAAAAACAATAGCTTAACCAAGAAACCATTATTGGCAGGACATGAAATGATATTTAATCGAATGATGGAACGGTTGGGTAAACAGTAAAGATGTCCAAATTATTTCTTCCAAATGAAGTTTAAAAGGAGAATCTTTTGGCAAAGAAAGTAAAAAAGTAAAGGGAATTCAAAAGA
This sequence comes from Python bivittatus, assembly GCF_059951505.1. Taxonomy (NCBI): domain Eukaryota; kingdom Metazoa; phylum Chordata; class Lepidosauria; order Squamata; family Pythonidae; genus Python; species Python bivittatus. The sequence goes on from NW_028277107.1 coordinate 2,328,076, forward strand.
GAGAGGAGTGGAAAGTTGGGATTCAATTTCATGTCTGTCTCTGAATTTTATTTTATTTTTTATTTTATTTTGAGAATGGGAACCTGATTCTTACATTTGTACAACTGATTCTTAGCAACAGAAGAGAGGTACACAGAAGAAAAGAAATACCTGCCAAGCCTTCAGCCGTGGAGGCTCCAAGTTCTTACCCCCTTTGGTCCTTGTCCTCTTTGATCTGGATATATAAGCTGTGTGTAAGGCCCGTGCCACAGCCCAGATGGTGTTGTAAATGAAATAGTTGTCCAGAGACAGGATCCGATCGATTATCTCCTCAGGCAGAGCTGCCAGCTCTTCCCTCTCTCTGCACCGTCTCCAGACTTTCACAGAAAAGGCATCCTTGGTGTAGGAGCATCTGAAAGATGTCTGTGCAAGGTAACGCATAGTACGATAAACATGCATAAACCCAACGTATTTTGCCATGTGGTTTCTCTTCATCAGAAAGGAAAAAATGCTATGAAGAAACTGAGTGCGAAAATCTGTATATGTTAAAAAAATGGTGAAATCCCACCGGATTGTTGAGATCAGGATTTTTCCTGTAACAGGCTCTGTAAAAGTTTCATATACTACTTGTATCAGATTTACCCCTACCTCGAATGAATAATCCTCACCACCATGAAGAAAGACATTCACTTCTCTCCAGTTGCGATATGGACGATCACTTATGGAAACATCCTGGAGGGTTTTGGAAAAGGTTTGCGAGATAACTGGACAAATGCCATTCCTGAGCAGCATAGAAGTCAGGGTCCTCAGGAACCTCTCCCCCTGGTCAGTTTCTGGAGCTATCAGACCCACCAAGGTCCACCTGAAATGGAGCAGCACCTTGACCATCCCTGGGTACTGGACTCCTTCAGCAGGGAGCATTGGGTAGAAGAAAGGAGACTGAGTCCTATCACTGGATGTCTGTGAAACAAAAGTGTAGCTGATCTGAAAAACAATGAAAGATGTTGTTTTATTTGATGCCCATAGGACCCAAAATTAAAGATAACAATTCCTGCCATAAAGAAGCCGTAATTCCACTTTTAGCCAAGAAGGCTCATCGACTCACCCATTGCTTTTGGAATTGCTTCCCTTCCCTTGTTCTTCCTCAGTGGAGAATTTTTCAAACTCTTGCAAATGGAAGATCCCCCAATCTGGACTTGGGACCATGCTGGGAGGGAATATGTCTGCTCTAATCCTTCCCTCCCTTTGCGTAACCTGAACCTTCATTCTGAATGCCTCCCACCTCCATAATATAACTCTTTTCTTCACTTGCAATAGAAGACCTCTTACTGAAAGTTACAAGACTAAAAATTCCTTTCCCAGCAAAAACACACCTGTGGGACTTTGTAGATGCCTGATATGGTCGAAATCTGGATGGAGATGTCAATCTCGGACCCTTCCAGAAGAGCCACTGTATTTCTTGGCTTTCCACAGCTGTAGTTGGGAACATTGGCCTCCCCATCAGAAAGCAGGTCCAGCAAAGCATCCGAAGTCACTTGTGCACTGAAATAGCTTTCATAAATGTTGTAACTCAGGGTGATGTTGGGTAAGAGGTGGGAATCCCAGTTGATCGCTTGGATGGCGAAAAGGAAGGAGAGCATTTTCCAGGATTCTGGGCTTGCTACCCTAGAAACATAATTATAGTACGACATAGCAATTAAAGGAATTTTTTATTTAAACATTTTGACAATATTTTCCCTAATATTGTGGGAAAATGTGGAAGATCAAGAGGGCAATAGGTTCAGAGACTGGAGGTTCAATTTCATCCAAATGCAGGCAGGTTCACTTACCACAATAATTCATTTGAAGGAGTTGTGTTGAAGTGTAATAGTTGAAACTTAGCCTTGGTTGCAGAGATTATGCCACCAATGGAAAGCTGTCCTGGCCGGTAATGATTCTGTGGGTCAACCCCATCCCTCTTCGGAGTCAGGAGGCATTTGGCCTTGAGCTTCATACAGACTCCTTGGGGCCACAGAAGCAGGACAAGCAGCAACATGACTTGTGTTCCTGACTGAGCCTCCAGCTCCGTGTCTGCAATGAATAAAGATCAAGAAGGTGTAGAAGCTACAGGATCTTTTGTAATCCAGACTGTGTCAAGGCAAGGCTGCACATCTGGGGGGGAGAGGAGTAAAAACAGACCCTGACTGCCCTAAAAGTCTCCCCTAGCTCTTTCTTTCTCCAGAAGCATTTATAGATGTACAACTTTTGTATGCCATGACATCAGCCAAGAAGGCTTTAGTCTGGTATTCAGTTGAACACATGTTATTGTCATCTGTTGTCAAATTTTCTAAAGTCTGCAGAAAAGTCCCTAGAGATTAAGTACTGAGACATTGAGTAAATCACTATGATTTGCATCATATTAAAGAGGAGAGAGATCACCTCTCTAAACTCTGAATGAGTCAACAGGCAGATACACAAAGGGAGAAGTCACAGATGGGCTTCAAACTCTAAAGATGAGCCATGGGGTGAGACAGGAGAATTTGGCCCCAAACAGTTGTAAAAAAAAAAAAAAAGTCATTATAACCAATATCAAGAGGGATTTTTAGCATGAGTGAGAACAGTCATTCACACATTAGTAGTAAACCTTGAACTTACCTTGTCCTGATTTGTGGTGGAGGAAAAACCAAAAAAAAATAATTTTTTTTTGCACAACCACACAGGAAGAATTCTGCCCATTGATGCCAAAATGAACTAGAAGGTCCTCCAATCTGGACTGGGAACATGGTGGGAAAGAATGTGTCTGCTCTACTCCTTCCATGCCCTACATTGCTTTGAGCATGTCTGAGAGAATAACTCATGTATAAGAGAATCACTCAGAGAAACCAAATATAGACTAATTTTCTTGCTGAATGCAGAGTACAAGATTCTCACAATATTAGCTGATAATCGACAGAAATGTGTTTCAGCTATTGTACATATCAACCAAAGTTGTTTTATCTGAAAAAGAAACATAAAGGACCACAGGAGATTTCTAATTAACATAGAAGAAGAAGGAAGAAAGAAGAAGGAAGAAAGAAGAAAGAAGAAAGAAGAAAGAAGAAAGAAGAAAGAAGAAAGAAGAAAGAAGAAAGAAGAAAGAAGAAAGAAGAAAGAAGAAAGGAGTAGGGGTACGAGGTAGAGAAAGGGAAAGGGAAAGGGAAGGAGAAGGAGAAGGAGAAGGAGAAGGAGAAGGAGAAGGAGAAGGAGAAGGAGAAGGAGAAGGAGAAGGAGAAGGAGAAGGAGAAGGAGAAGGAGAAGGAGAAGGAGAAGGAAGCTGCACTAATCTTTTTGGAGGTGGAAAAGGCTTTTGACAATTTGCAGTGGCAATTCATGCTGGCAGTACTGAATATAGTGAACCCTGGAGAAGAATTTGAACCTTGGGTTAAAAATATACATCAACAGCGAAAAGCAAAGATTATGGCCAATGGAGTGCTTTCTGCTGATTTTCAAATCAGTAAAAGAACCAGGCAAGGTTGTCCACTCTCCCCCTTACTATTTATCTTTGTGTTAGAAATATAGGCAGAAAAAAACAGAGATGATAAACAAATAACATGTCGTAAAATTTGTGGAGAGTAATATAAGCTTAAATGCTATGCAGATGATGTAGCATTAACCATCACAGAATCACAAAAAGCAATAGTTAATGAAAACAATTCATAATTATGAAGAATATTCTGGATATAAAAGTAATGTTCAAAAAACAAGAAAACAATCACTAGATTTTTAACACAAGAAGAAATTAATTTTTGCAAGAAGAATCTGGCTGTCAGAGAGCCCACTCAGAGAAGTAAGTTGGTTTCCACTTGACATGAAAAAATCAAGGAAATAATCAAAAGGACTATGTTAAATTATGGCAAGAGATGAAAAGAGACCGTGAAAGATGGAGGAACCTAACGTTATTTTGGTTAGGATCAACTGCCATCATCAGAATGAATCTACTACCCAAGATAAACCCTTTATTTAAAATGGTAGCAATCAGAATCTCAGAGAGAACTTTTGAAGAACAAAAATGGCAAGAAATCTTAAACTGTGTCATAAAGCATGGATAACAGAGCAGATAAAATTCCTGAAGAGCAGAATGGCAATTTTGTAAGCAGCCAGTTCAGCCAATGGACTTCATGGATACTTAAGGTACAGAGATACAAAGGTGGTTAAAAATTTGAAAGGACGCATTATTAGAGAAAGTTTGATAAAAGTCTGGAATTCCACAAAGGGAATCAAATGCCCAGCAATTTCACCTCTGGCTTCTCCTTCAAATGCTCCTCAGGTTGGAGATATTTACAGCACAATAATGTGATCACACAGAGACCAGGTCCACTCAGATTCTATCAATAGATTAAAATGCAGCAAGGACTACTCAGTGAAGGCCGGAAGATACCATGGGTGATGCATTTACATATATACATATATCAATATGTATGTATTTACATATATGAATGTGTGTGTGTGTGTTTCTGTGTGTCTGTGTATAAAGTTATATATATTGTAAAAGAAATTCCCCTCTCACCCCCATGGGTGGTATGTGTCCTCCTCAATCTTGGGTCCTCTGCCAGAGGCCCGGGAGTTTGAGGGTTCTGTGCAGTATCTGAGCTGTTCCTAGCCCTGCACTCTTCTGGACAGGGAGCTCCGATGTTGTTCCTGGGATCTGTTGGAGCCACTTTCCCAGCTTAGGAGTCACGGCCCCGAGTGCTTTGACTTCCCACATCCTCTTGAGTTCCTCCTTTGGGCCCTGGTCCTTCTCCAGCTTCTCATCCTCCTTCTTCCTGATATTGCTGTCACTTGGCACCGCTACATCTATCACCACCCCTGCCTTTCCTTTTATCAACATATCGACATCTATATCTATGTATACAAACGCACCCACACAAACACACACAAACACTAAGTAACAATGCAGTGGAGATCTTAGTATTAAGTAATTGGTTCAACACTGCAGTCAACATATTCTAATCAAGGAACTACCAGAAGAGCAAAACAGAACCCCCACCCCCACCAGCACTGGCAAAGCAGGCCACAGCAGATAAATAGAGAGCAAACCTCATCCCATTTTAGCACTGAAGATGTTACCTAGCTGGGTAATGAAATGTTTGCAAGAAAAGAAACAAGCTCAGAGAACCCCAAGGACTCCACAGTTCAATCCTGAGCTATGCATATTTCCCTCAATTGCTACAGTTTCTATTAATGAATTGTTCCAACACAGAGCCCTACTAGTTGAAAATAGACTCTGAGTTGAACCCCTATAGGATGACATGATAACAACATGCAGAAGGGAGTAGCTCTCCCAAGAAAGAAATGTTCAAAGCCCTGCAGAAAATTCATTATTTTGGCTGTTTCCAGTTGGGCTTTCAGCCTTGTTTTAGCACTAAGACTGTCTTAGTTTCCCTTGTGAATGGCCTTGGCAGGATCAAGTTGGGGGAGTGCGACCTTGTTGGTGTCTCTTGGTCTTTCAGAGGCTTTTGATACCATCAGTCATGGCCTCTTCCAGCACTGCCTCTGAAGAACTCTGTGGACAACAATGGTTCTCCCCCTTCTTGAGAGGATGGTTCCAGTTGTTGGTTGTGTGAAGGAAGAGACCACACCAAAGCCCCTCAAGTATGAGATGCCATGGGGCTCAACATTCTCTCCAGTCCTCTTGAACTTGAAATAATGGTGGAGATTATCTATTGGCATGGGCTCAAGGCACAAGTATGCTGAGTTTCGACTGAGTTATATTGTGAAAGATTGGGGGGTTCTTTTGTTTTAACTGCTGGACTGTTTCAACTGTTAACAATGATTGTTGCTATGATATGGACAGCTAATCAAAGGTGGCTTTGGAGTCCATGGCCACATCCGCAACCATAGATGTGATCCAGCTATGAGCTATGATCCTATGAGCTACTCATAGGATGTTCGGGTGATGTCACACAATAGATCTGATTTTGGCTAATGGCAGTGGCAAAATGATCTGGTATTTGGGGATATCGATATCAGTCCCTTGTCATGGACAGAACATTCCCTCCTGGCCTCAAAGTTCCCAGTAGCCCTCTCTCCTCTGTCTCCATTCCTATAAAACATCGACATGAGGCGTCTGGTGAGGTCATCTGTAGAGGTTCTTACTTAGTGCCGGGAGATTGTGAAGGTCTGGATTAAGATCAGAGGTTGTGACTGAACCCAAGAAAGAATTGAGTGTGTCTGTGTTTGAGAGCACCCAGTTCTAGAGCTGTTCCATCAATAACTGCAGACAGATAGTACTCCTGCAGGGAATCAATTTCTGCATAATCTAGACTCAAGGCTCTTGCTTGAGGAGCAGCTGGAAGCCCTGTCTAGAAAGGCCTTTGCACAAATCCATCTTAAGAGCCAGTTTTGCCCCTTCCTGAATTACGAGGTTATGTTCATAGTCACTGACATGTTAGCCCTTTCCTTTCTGGATTATTGCAACAAACTCTGCAAGGAGCTGCACTTGAAAAGCAGTTGGAAGCTTCAACAGGTCCAGAAAGCAGTGGAGGGTGTGGGTGGATGAAATGACCTCTGTGGAGGGATATTGACATCGAGTTATAGATTTGATAAAAGAGGGCATCATGGAGCAGGTTGTGGGTGTTTTTTGTTTTTTGTTTTAATTAAAAGAACATTAAAGTGTCAAATAGAGTTTGTTGGAATTGTTAACAATTTTTTTGGAGCCACCTAAAGCTCATTGTAATATTTTATTTTGACATCAAATATTCTTTTGTATTCAGATCTGGCCTTAGGAAAATAATGTAGCATTTTGGGAAAAAGATAAAGAGCAGAAGGCTAGCACTGGAGGCCAAGATGGAGAAGATCTGCACAGCCACCATGTACTTGCCCTTGGTGCTCAGGTACGTGGGTACAAAGGAGACCCAGACACTGCAGAAGACCAGCATGCTGAAGGTAATCAGCTTGGCTTCATTGAAGGCTCCAGGGAGGTTCCGGGCCAGAAAAGCCACTAAGAAGCAGACAGCAGCCAGGAAGCCCATGTAGCCAAGGGTACCATAAAACATGGGAACAGAACCTTCATTGCATTGCAAGATGATCTCTCCAAACTGCAAGTTCATGTCAGACTCAGGGTAGGGAGGAGAAGTCCCCAACCAGATGTTGCAGAGGACAACTTGTAGACCAGAGCAAGAAAGGACAATGGAGTTGGCCAAGCTCTTCCCCAGCCATCTCTGCACTTTATTCCCTGGCTTTGTGGCCAAGAACACTAACACCACAGTGACTGTTTTGGCCAAGACGGAAGAGACAGCAAGTGATAAAATGATGCTGAAAGCTGTTTGTCGCAGAAGGCAGGTGGCTCTCCTTGGTCGGCCAATGAAGAGGAAGGAGGTCAAGAAGGAAAGCAGGAGGGAGATGAGGAGAATGTAAGAGAGGTCCCGATTGTTGGCTTTGATGATTGGAGTGTCTTGGAATTTAATGAAGATTCCCAAGACAAAGCCTGTGATTAATGAGAGGAACAAGACAAGGGAAGCCAGGATGATCCCCAGATTTTCTTGATAGGATAGGAAGGTGATCATCTTGGGTATACAGTGATCCTGATGGATGTTTGGATATTGATCTTCTGGACATTTGTTGCATTTTTCTGCATCTGTAAAAAGCAAGAGTAAGATCTCCCTTAAAGCATATACAAGATAAGCCAGCAAGTGGGGGGGGGGGGGGGGCTCTACTTTTTATTAGAACAAGGAAAATTAAGGGGAGATAACCTTCAGGCAGGCTTACGGTTGGATGAGGACATCATCATGCATTCCTCTTCTGAACAAATAGTTAAGATTCCTGCTAGGAGAAGAAGAAAATGTGGTTCTTGCATGAGTCATGATTATGATTATTATGATTATTAGTTATCTTGCCTCCTCTTAGTGAGGATCCAAAAGTTGGAACGGCCAGTTAGACCATCAGGTCTCCCATCCCTGTTCAGTGCAGGGCTCAGTTTGGGGAGTGCCATATCCAAGGTTTCATGAACACAGCAAGGAAGAGTTGAAAATAGAAGAGACACCCAAGATCAGAAATGCTTTTCAAAAACCCCTTGCACAGAACATGTCTAAGTAAAGAACCTCAACCTTTCCTCAGGTCTCACCCACCTTCCATGGTGGAGATGGTTCCTTCTGGACAAGGAAGACAATCATAGCAGCAGATGGGCCTCCCTTCCTGAGCCACCTTCATGAATCCAGGATGACAACTTTCCACACACCTGGAAGGAGGCAGGGGCTGAGCAGAGAGAAGAAACACCCTGGAAGTGAATTGATTTCATGAAAGGATGCAAAGGAGGAAGGATCTAGTGATCCAAAATTCAAGAGTGAGCTTTACCCAGTTTGAAGCCTGTAAAAAATAGGAGTGCTTCTATGTTATCTTCTCTTCTAATTTTTCACACAACACAATTTTTAGATTCAGAATCTAAATTTATATACTAAATTATTCCAGAAATCATTGGATGGATATTTTGCTTTGGGAGAATTAATCCTGTTGCCCCATGGATGAAATCTACCTACTTTTGCCAAGGCCTAATAAATAGTTTACTTTAATACTTAAAGTTATATTTCTCATAGAAACCTTGACATCTAAATAGGTAATTCTCTTGAAGAACTTTGATGACCTTCAAAACCACTTCCTGGCCAAACAATGCAACTTGGTGAGAATGATATAAGATTTTCCCCACCTTGTTCAGCCCTTCCATCTCTGCAGTCACATTTGGGTTGATCATAAATGTGAAATCCTGGGATCCCTGTCGTTCTAGACTCCCAAACCTCACTTTGGTAAGAGAGGTTTTGGAGAATATCACCCAGTTTACAATGTCCAGGTCTGATGCCAGCTCTCCATTTTCATCCAAATACACCCCTTCTATGGCATTATTGTAAAACTGAGAATTTTGAAGGAAGGAATGAAGCTGGAATGGAAGAGAAAATGGGTATTTTTAGACAGGGCACCCAACATTCTATGGCAGGACCCCTTCACTTGTGCTGGGGGTGAAGTGAAGATTTATCTGTCTATACAAAACGAACATATCGGATTCATTTTCCTAGTTCTTCTGGAGATAATCTCTAAATAATTGAATTGTAAAACCTACTAACTTACACTTTAGTTATATATGTACTGGACAAACACCAAGATGGGTGAGAGAGAGCCTTTCATGTTTCTATTACGCCCAATAACAATAAAATTGCATTCCTGGAATCCCTGCAGTGTCTGTTTCTTGACCTGTCCTACCTGGAGGGGTTGACATCTGCCTTGAAAGCCTGCCCAATTTCTCCCTCTCCCAATTTACATTAAACAAAGTCAGGCAAGGGTGATTTTGGGTTTCCTTCCCAAATCTCCTTCTATCGCTGGAGTATGTAATCACCTACGAGTTCCTCCTTGATGGCTTATTCTCATCGTCATCCGTCTCATTTCCTTTACAATCTACCTGTCAAGTGGCAACATAAAGGAAAAAAATGATAAAAACACCTATCTTTTTTTCTCTATAATTTTTTAATTAAAGATTTTTAAAAAGAGTATAAAACTAGCAGAAACTAATATCAAGTGAGAAAAAGAAAAAAAGAAATGAAAGAGAAAAGTGAAAGTGCAAGGAAATAAAACCATTAGAAGAAAAATAGAAAAAGAAAAGAAGCAGCTTCAGATCTTCTTTACAGCACTTATAACTACAATTATGAATGTACCTCTTTCTCTATGGTTACAACGTCACTCTACTAAATTAAAACTATTTTGTCTAATCATCAAAACCATGAATCATAAGTTCACTTTTTTTCCCACTGATTTCATGGAAAAAGTCTATCAGGGGTTTTCAGTTAGAAATCAATGAAGATATTGTCTTTTCTCTGACCAAATAAGACAATTTAGTCATCTCAGCAAGTTCCAGCACCTTCACCCACCCTTCCTCCAATCTGGGTACAGCCAAATCTCTCCATCTTGGCACAAACAATCATCTCGTTGCAATTATCAGGTACAAAAAGAAAGTTCCATGACCTTTTCCCAGTTGTTTGTCCCTCAATCCCCAAAGAAAAACCTCTGGTTTCAAATGTATATCAATGTTTAAAATCCTCTGAATTAGTGTATATATTTGAATCCAGAATTTTCTAGCTTCTTTACATGTCCACCGAACATGGTAAAATATCCCTTCTTTTTGTTCACATTTCCAACATCAATTTGAAGTGCCTTTATACATTCTAGATAACTTCTCCGGTGACATATACCAACGATACATCATTTTATAAAAATTCTCATTAAGATTACAACATAATGTAAATTTCCGTCCTTTCAGCCATGTATTTTCCCATTGTTCCATCTGTATATTATAGCCAAACCTTATAGCCCAGGTTGTAAAAATTTTATAAATTTTACTTTTGTTAAATTTTATAATTTATCATTTATTTTTTATTTATACTTTAATAAATTTTATAAAAATTCTCTTTAAGATTACAACATAATGTTAAAGTTTTTAAAATTTTATGTTTAATGTATTTATATGTATTTATGGCTTCAGTGTTGTGTGTGAACCACCCAGAGTCCCTCAATGGGGGGAGATGGGCGGGAAGAATTTTAATAAATAAATAAATTAAAATAAAATAAAATAAAACAAAACAAAATAAATAAATCTTAATCCTTTCAGTCACATATTTTCCCATTGTTCCAGCTGTATATTATAACCAAAAATTGGAGTCTACTTTATCATATATTCTTTCATTTGTCCTTCAGTTTCAAATTTCAATAAATGTTTATATATTTTAGCAATCACATGTTCATCACTTGTACACAATTTTATTTCAAACTCATGCTTCAAAAGCCTAAATTATTTTGTCTAGTTTAAATCTTTCTAATAATTGTAAGTAAGAAAACCATTAACAACTTTATCCCTCTGCCATCAATTTTTCTCTCAATATTATTTTACTTTCCTCTCTACAAAACTCTATTATCTGATGATAAGTTAATCATTTCTCTTTGCCTGTAACTTCTCATCCATGAAATGTTTCTTGTGCTTCTTGTGTCCAAAAACAGAAAGGTGTTTTTGGACGCAACGTGGTTTGCATCTATTCCATATTCTCAAAGTGGCATGTCTAAGATTGTGATTTTTATAATCCACATTAACCTTGACCCTGTCATACCACAAAGATCCATGCCACCCAAATCTCGGGTCGTGTTCTTCTAACTCCAACAGCCTTCTATTTCTCAGCAACACCCACTCTTTCATCCAGTCCAAACAGCAAGCTGCAAATACAATTTCCACTCAGGTAAACCCAATCCTCCTCTTTCCTTTGCATCTTGCAACTTGGGGTTTTTCCCCTGCCACACAAATGTTGATACGTCGTTCTGCCACTGTTTAAATGGTGCATCAGGTGTCAAAACAGGTATTGTCCAAAACAAAAACATTATTCTAGGCAAGACATTCATTTTTTATCGCAGAAATTCTCCCCAGCAGTGACAATTGTAGTTTCTCCCATCTTAACATCTCTTTTTTAAGTGGATTCCATGTCTTAACATGTTGTTGTTGTTTAGTCGTTAAGTCGTGTCCGACTCTCCGTGACCCCATGAACCATACTGCACCAGGCCTTCCGGTCCTTCACTACCTCCCTGAGTTTGCTCAGTTTCATGCTCATTGCTTCAGTGATGCTATCTAACCATCTCATCCTCTGCCGTCCTCTTCTCCTTTTGCCTTCAATCTTTCCCAGCATCAGGGTCTTTTCCAAAGAGTCCTCTCTTCGCATTAGGTGACCAAAGTATCTGAGCTTGAGCTTCATTATCGATCCTTCCAATGAACAATCAGGGTTGATTTCCTTTAAGATTGACTGGTTTGACCTCCTAGCAGTCCAGGGGACTCTCAAGAGTCTTCTCCAGCACCACAGTTCAAAGGCATCAATTCTTCGGCGCTCCGCCTTCTTTATGGTCCAGCTCTCACAGCCATACATTACTACTGGAAAAACCATAGCTTTGACTATGCGGATCTTTGTCGGCAAGGTGACGTCTCTGCTTTTTAATGTCTTAACATAGTGATCTTGAAATAACATACAATTCATATTTGTCATAGTGATAACCAGATATTTTACCTTCTTCAAAATCTTAAAACCCATTTCATTCATCAATCCTCTTTGATCTTCTATTTTCATAGTTTTTGTTAACATTTTCGTCTTCTGTTTATTAATCTTGAGACCTGCTAATCCACACAATTCTTTTAATTTGCCCATTAATATTTCAATTCCTTTGAAGGATCTTCTAGAACCAACACCAGATCATCTGCAAATGCCCTTAACTTTGCTGTTGCATTTGTTGGAGGCTTTGTGTGGTCTACTCTGACAACTCCTTTGAATCTCCTCTAATTCATCTTTGAATTTTTCTAGAAATCTTCTCTCCTTCTGGACAGAATTCAATCAAAACCTCTGCTGTTTAAACGGAAATCATACTTTCCAATTTGTCACATAAAAATGGGATCTCTTTCTGCTTAAAGCTGACACTAAAAAAAAAAAAAAAATCAAACTCTTTTCTCTTACATAAGAATTCTAACTGGAATGTCTGTAAGGACAATTATATCTGTATTATCAATCTTCAGTCTTCTATTTAAATGCTGCTGCAAATCTTGATCCCTTGTCTTATTCCTGAGAAAGTGCACTAAAAATCCCTTGGAATATTTCTTGTTCTTGCACTTCTTGAATTTATTCAATGTACTTTATCAATTTCTGCCTCTGTATCCTCGTCTTCCCAATCCAAAAAATTTGCCTACTTTAATAGAGAAACTTTAATAGTCTTTTCTGTAATATCCTAACCAGAATACTCTGGGGTTGCTCTAAATCTCAAACAAAATTCTCTGTCTCTCAAGTCCAATAGAGCCAGGTTATCTATTTCTCTTTCCAACTCTCTAACTTCTGTCTTACTCTCTAAAATTTCCACTTTGTCCACAATATGTTTTACCTCGCCAGACACTTATTTTACAGAGCTTTCCATCTTCTAAACTTCTTCTTCCATCTCCTCTATCATCTTTTCAAGTCTTTCAACCATTCCTTTTTTAAAAGCTGTCAATTTAGGATCAAGTGAACCTACACTGAACACAGTGTCAAATGATCATTCTTGAAAACTCCCCCATGTCCTCTGAACTCCATCCCTTTCTCTCCTTGAAATGAATAATGGGGTAAATTCTCATCAAGCAAAAACTGATCTCTACCTAACTGCTCTATACCCCAATCTCAAATATTCTTTGTGATAAATTCCCAAACTTCCAATTATGTTCTCTTTTGACTCTCCTTCATATTGTTAGCTTTAAATGTTAATGATGAAATAGTAGTAATTAGTTATTAATGATTATTTTGTTTTGGTCCTCTTCAAAGCACAAGCCCATGGAATAACGTCAAACATTATTTTGTGAACAAAATTGTGTTCTTGGAGATTCCAGATCTTAATAGCTACCATGAAAACATTTCTCAAAAGCTCTTCAAGTGAGATCCATTATTGAACAAGGCAAGAAGCTATTGGAGAATGTCTCTGATTCCATCTCATTTGCTATTTCTAAATAATAATCTTTTTCCAGAGGATCCTGATAATCTTCCTCTATGTACGCCTCTAAGGAAGTGCACAATTGCACACACAAGCACAAACAAGCACACACACACACACAAACACACGAAGATGGATGTGGCAGAGTGGGCCCTCTGGTTTTCTTATGGGGGAGCCCCTCTGCCATCCCAACAGTTCCCCTTGTTTAACCTCTGCAGAGCCTGTTCAGTCATGAGGATCTGCCTCTCACCTGAAGACAACAGTTCTCTTTCTCTCAGGAGGGACTGCAGGAATCTTTGCTTGCCTTGAGGTCTTTGCCTACACAATTTATCAGCCTGGAAAAGGTTGGCCACTTGCTGAGACCCTTCTCCATTTTGTTTCTCCAATACTCCTGAAGACTGAATAGGGTGGCAAAGGAAGAAAACCTTTTTAAACCAAGAAATGGGGACTGTGTTTGAGCCAAGGCAGTCCTGGAGCAGAGGGGCAGCCCATCAGGGAGGGGTCAGCAAGGTGACACTGTCTAATACGCCCCCCAGATCACTGGAGTGGAGGGACAGGATTGGGTGGGAGATGGTGGTGCTCCTGCTTACCAGGAGAAAAGTCAGAGAAGGGAGACATGCAAGAAAAACAATAGATTAACCAAGAAACCATTATTTGCAGGATATGAAATAATATTTGATTGAATGAGGGACAGGTTGGCTAAACACTGAAGACATCCAATTTTTTCTTCCTAATGAAGTTTAAAAGGAGAATCTATTGACAAAGGAAGCAAAAAAGGGAAGGGAATTCATAAGAGAGAGGAAAGGAAAGTTGGAATTCAATTTCATATTTGAATTTTATTTCTTTTTTAAGTTTTATTTTGAGAATATAAGCTTAATTCTTACATTTCTAAAATTGATTCTTATCTGCAGAAGAGCAGTGTGCAGCAGAAAGGAAATACCTGCCAAGCCTTCAGCCCTGGAGGCTCCAAGTTCTTCCCACCATTGATCCTTGTCCTCTTGGATCTGGAGAAATAGGATGCGTGTAAGGCTCGTGCCACAGCCCAGATGGTGTTGTAAATGAAATAGCTGTCCAGAGACAGGATCCGATCGATTAACTCCTCAGGCAGAGCGTCCACCTCTTCTCTCTCTCTGCACCGTCTCCAGACTTTCATAGAAAAGGCATCCTTTGTGAAGGAGCATCTGAAATATGTCTGTGCAAGGTAACGCATAGTACGATAAACATGCACAAACCCACCATATTTTGCCATGTGGTTTCTCTTCATCAGAAAGGAAAATATGCTGTGAAGGAATTGAGTGGGAAAGCCTTCATTTGTCAAAAAAATGGTGAAATCCCACCGTATTGTTGCGATCAGGATTTTTCCTGTAACAGGCTCCGTAAAAGTTTCATACACTACTTGTATAATATTTATCCCTATATTGAATGAATAATCCTCAGAACCATAAAGAAAGACATTCACCTGTCTCCAATTGCGGTATGGACGATCAATTATGGAAACATCATAGATCGTTTTGGAAAAGGTTTGTGAGATAACTGGACAAATGCCATTCCTGAGCAACATAGAAGTCAGGGTCCTCAGGAACCTCTCCCCCTGGTCAGTTTCTGGAGCTATCAGACCCACCAAGGTCCACCTGAAATGGAGGAGCACTTTGACCATCCCTGGGTACTGGACTCCTTCAGCAGGGAGCATCGGGTAGAAGAAAGGCAACTGAGTCTTATCACTGAACGTCTGGGAAACAAAAGTGTAGCTGATCTGAAAAGGAATGAAAGGTTTTATTTTATTTGATGCCGATATCATCCCGAATTAAAGATAACAGTTCTGGCCTTAATGAAGCCAGAATTTCTCTTCTAGCCAAAAAGATTTATCTAGTCCCCCATTGCTTTCAGAACGGCTTCCCTTCCCTTTTCCTTCTTCAGTGGAGAATTTTTCAAAGTCTTGGACATGAAAGATCCCCCAATCTGGACTTGGGACCATGCTGGGAGGGAATATGTCAGCTCTAATCCTTCCTTCCCTTTGCATAACCTGAACCTTCATCCTGAATGCCTCCCATCTCCATAACGTAACTCTTTTCTCCACTTGCAATAAAGGACCTCTGACTGAAGTTTGCATGAATCAAAATTCACTTTGCAGCAAAGACACACCTGTGGGACTTTGTAGATGCCTGATATGGTTGAAATCTGGATGGAGGTGTCAATCTCAGCCCCTTCGAGAAGAGCCACTGTATTTCTCGGCCTTCCACAGCTGTAGTTGGGAACATTGGCCTCCCCATCAGAAAGAAGGTCCAGCAAAGCATCCGAAGTCATTTGTGCACTGAAATAGCTTTCATAAATGTTGTAACTCAGGGTGATGTTGGGTAAGAGTTGGGAATCCCGGTTGATCGCTTGGGTGGCAAAAAGGAAGGAGAGCATTTTCCAGGATTCTGGCATTACTATCCTGCATGTATCGATATATTAGAACATAATCAATAAAAAGAGCATTTTATTTTACCATTGTCTACAATGCTATTTCTAATCTACCCAAGTTCAAGACTCTCTCTGTATGGATTACAATATTCCTAAAATATTAACATAAAAATAATTAAAACATTACACTATGCTAATAGCTATTATTAGATTGATTTCAAAGACATGATCCCAGCTTTTTACTGGGAAAGAACCTACCTTCTGCAAAACTCTATTATTGGAAGTTTGAGTTATCCTTCCTTATAAAACATAGAATCATTAAATCCTAAATTTGGAAACGTCACTTAAACAATCATCGCTAAACTCAGACACATCCACACAAACACATACAAGGAGCAGCTGTAAGTGTTAACAAAGCCAATATGTTACCAATCTCTGGACCAGTTTCGATTTTAAAGGTGGAGACTTATGTTACATTGAAGTCATGATAAGTCTGCAATATCTAGCATCAATTCAGAATGGGACTCAAAGACATTTGGAAATTCAATGACTAAATCAGCTTTCATCTGTGATTCCTTCATTTCATCAATGAATTTTTCTCAAGAAAAAAAGAATGTAGGTTTTCAGTGTGGGGAAAAAAATATAGACTCCTGACTAGGTTGACCAATCTGGGGCAAGGAAGGAAGAGAAGGGAGCAACCACCTTCTCTTCTCCACCCACAGTCCAGTTCTACTCCCAGGATGTCAAGGAAAGTGAGGTGAGAGACAGCAAATGTAGGAGATCTAGAGGAGAGTTCCAAGTAAGACTGGAGGGTGTTCTTTCATGGAAGGCAGGCAGATTCACTTACCACAATAATTCATTTGAAGGAGTTGTGTTAAAGCTTAGTAGTTGAAACTTAGCCCTCGTTGCAGAGATTATGCCACCAATGGAAAGCTGTCCTGGCCTGTAACGATTCTGTGGGTCCACCCCATCCCTCTTCGGAGTCAGGAGGCATTTGGCCTTGAGCTTCAGACAGACTCCCTGGGGCCACAGAAGCAGCACAACCAGCAACATGACTTGTGTTCCTGACTGAGCCTCCAGCCCTGTGTCTGCTGTGAATAAAGATCAAGAAGACTAGAAGCTTTCCTACTCGAGACTGGGTCTAGCAAAGGCTTCACATCTAGAGTGGAGAGGAATAAGCATGGCTACCAAGTGCCCTAAAAGTCTCCCCTGGTTCTTCCTTTCTCCAGAAGCATTTATGCACCCACAACTTTCCAATGCCATGACATCAGCCAACAAGACTTTAGTCTGGCGTTCCGGTGAAAACATATTATTGATGTCTGTTGTAAATTTTCTAAAGTTTGCAGAAAGGTCTCTAGAGATTTAGTATCAGAACAACAAATAAATCACTATGATTTGGATCATAATTTGAAGGAGAGAGATCACCTCTCTGAACTTGGAATGAGTCAACAGGCAGATACACAAAGGGAGAAGTCACAGATGGGCTTCAAACTCTGAAGATGAGCCATGGAGTGAGACAGGAGAATTTGGCCCCAAACTTTTGTAAAAAAACTAGCATTATAATCAATATCACGAGAGATTGTTGGCATGGGTGTGAATAGTCATTGACACATTAATAGTAAACTTGAACTTAGTTGGTCCTGATTTGTGATGGAGGAAGAACCAGAAAAAAAAGTCTGTTTTGCGCAACCACCCAGGAAGAATTCTCCCCATTGGTGCCAAAATGAACTAGAAGGTCCTCCAGTCAGGACTGGGAACATGGTGGGAGGGAATATGTCTGCTCTACTCCTTCCAAGCCATATGTGGCTTTGCACATGTTTACTTGAGGAACCACCTGTCTCCCATAATGTCTGCCCAGCCAATCCAAACTGGCAGGGTTGGTGCAATCCGGGTTCCTTCAGTTAAACAATGCCATCTATCAGGACCCTAGAAGCGTAAATTCCCTTTAGCAATGTCTGCCTCCTGGAAGGAGGTTCCCCCTGAGATCTGAACAGCCCCCAAAGGGCCCTGCAGGTCTGGCTCTTGGTCCAGGCATTGGCAAGGGTGACTGAAGCCTCCTTTAGATTGTGCCGGTCATTTTCTTTGTTCTGACCTGGTTTTGTCATTTCTGCCATCTTTACTCTTTATTTTTCTTTTCTTGTTGTTGTTTTCTTATTTTTAATGTTTCAACAGTATATTCCAAGTCTAAATATTGAATAAAGAAATTGAATAAACATATTGAAAAATCAATCATGAAAGGGTTTAATGATCAACAGAGACAAATCCTAAGAACAGCTATAAATGCTCAAGAAAGGAAAAAAGAGATAAAACAAATTTTAAAAAAGCACCAGGTCCAGATGGGCTGATATCTTAATATTACAAAGAATTGGAAGAAGACTTCTTACAACCATTGACAAATATGATGAATGAAATCAAAGAAACAAGGGCAATACCAGCAACATGAGAGGTATAGATAATTGTGATTCATAAAGAAGATAATGACTCAGAGAAACCACAGTCATAGACTAATTTCCTTGTGGAATATAGTCTACAACATTTTCACAATATCAGCTGATAGATGGCAGAAATGTGTTTTGCAGTAGTCTATCCGGGAGACAACAAGGGCATGAGAGACTGTTCAAAGGGCATCCCGATCCAGGAAAGGGAGTAACTGATGCACAACCCGAAGTTGTCCAAAGGTCCTCCTGGCCACGAGTGCCACCTGCTCTTCAAGCAGGAGCTGTGAGTCCAGGAGGACCCCCAAATTACGCACTGGGTTGTCTGGGGCAGTGCTACCCCATCCAGCACCAAAGATGACAAAGTCGCAGATCCAGAGGATACTGTGTTCAACGGTATCGAAATCCGCTGAGAGATCAAGGAGAGCAAGGATGGTCGCACTTCCAGCATCCTGCTCCCACCAGAGGTCATCCATAAGTGCGACCAATGCCATTTCTGTTCCATATCTGAGCCTGAAACCTGACTGAAAAGGGTCCAGATGATTCGTTTCCTCCAGAACCCTTTGGAGCTCTGAAACCACCACTTTCTCAACCACCTTCCCCAAACAGGAGAGATGGGAGACTGGACAAAAATTATCCAGTACAATAGGATACAGGGATGGTTTCTTGAGGAGGGGGTGCACTAACACCTCTTTAAAGGCAGCTAGAAACACTCTCTCCCGCAAGGATGTATTAACTATCTCCTGGATCCAACCACACGTCACCTCCTGAGCTGCTTTCACCAGCCAGGAGGGACATGGGTCTAGAGGGCAAGTGGTGGCCTTCACAGTCTGTAGGATCCTGTTCAATTCCTCATGAACAACAGGATCAAACTGTTCCCAGATAACTGAGTAAGAACGATCCCCTGGTATCTCCCCAGACCCTGCCCCACACTCGGAGTCTAACTTGGAATGTATTGACACTTCACCGCTTTTATTGCTACAATGTAGGCCTTGATAGCGGCTCTAACCTGTTCAGTCAGATTCGGAGTTTGTCTTCCTCCAATGGTGCTCTAGACGTCTCTTGGCCCTCTTCAGAAGCCTCAACAACTCCATAAACCACGGGGAGTGTCAGGGCCGATGTTGCAAGAGAGGTCGCATAGGCACGATCCTGTCCAAGGCCCCGGCCGCCTCCCTATTCCAGGCAGCAGAGTGCAGCACCCAGAAAATGATGGTGATCTCTCAAGGAGATTTGGCTTTGGAGACTAGGGTGGGGGTGGGGCATTTTGTAGTATTCAGTTTGTATTTGTGAAATACAAATATGTGGGTTGAAAGAGGAGAAAGAAGGAGAAAACCACACCCCCACCAAAATTGGCAGGGCAAGCTACTGTATATAAACAGGGAGCAAACCCCACACTTATTTGCACCGATGCTGTTACCTACTTGGGAAATGAAACATCTGGAAGCAAGCCACCAAGCTCAGAGAGCACTAAGGACTGCACAGTTCCACCCTGAGCTGCATATATTCTCCCCTATTAGTGAAGTGTTGTGACACAGATGTCCTACTGGCAAAGACTTCTCCTTGAGCTGCATCCCTGTAGGGTCACGTGATCATGACATGAACCGTCTCTTTGCAAGGCTTGCATGCCTTGGTCATTGTGTCCTTCTAGATGTAAATAATGTATTCTTGCGGAGGATGAAGGATTCTGTGCCCTTGCTCTGAGGAGACAGACAACCAACCCCAGACTTGGTGTTTCCTGGGACAGAAGGTGAAGGGGTTCATCCCACTGCAAGGAGAAAAGGAGTGAGGTGCAGAGGGTTTATACTCTGATAACAAGATTAAGGTCAGCCCCACTATTTGGCCAGATCAGAAAATCAACTCCACAGGGGGACTATGGGCATATGGACCTGACTGTTATCTCCCAAGACCCCACTAGGAAGGACTTCCCAGCTGCCTCTCCCAGCTGAAGGCGGACTATTCTTCAACGCCCTTCTGAAAAGGTGGCCAAGAAATGTGCAGGAAATTCTCCAGGAGTCAAGACTGACTTGGAGGCACAACCCTGTGTGTTTGGCAAAGCCAGCCTCTCCCGCTTCCCCACCCTGAGGTCTTCCCCAGGGAATGGAGGGTAAATAGGTCCCTCCTTTCTGGCAATCCTGATTTTCCCTGGGGGCAACATGGCCGGTCTGGAACTCTGCTCTCCCCCCTGCCGGGCCCATGCATGTAAAGGGGTGGCAGGGGAACATGGGGCCCTGGGTTCCCCCATTCCCAGGACTCAGTACCAGGATGAAGACTTTGCAGTTCTCCAGCCATGCCTCCAGCGCGAGACCCCTTTGCCCAAGAAGCGACCCACTCACTGAACTCCGGAGCCACGGCTGGATCGCCATCCCTGCGAGACTTCCCGGCAGCCTCTCGAGGCCTCCCGGAAAGGCTCAGCATAAGGCTCCCAGCGAGGGCTGCAGAATCAGACACCGTGCAAAGGGCGGATGCACTTCCAGCCTTTGCTGAACAACGCCTGGGCAACGCTCGCCAAAGCGCCAGGCACATGCTCATTTCCTCCTGAAGCGGGGCGGCTGCCAGCCCTTCCACAGCTGCTGAGGGAGCCCCCTGGCGGATTCTGTGTGCAATGGCATGGGCCCTGCAAGGGCAGGAAAGATGAGGGCATGGGGGGGCAGGGATGATGGGCATGGGAGTAGAAGGAAAGGGCCCCTCTAACTTATTGCCTGTCTAAAAAAGGGGGTGGCGTCTCTAGCACGTCGCAGTTTCTAGATCTTCCTATTATTAATTTATGTTTTATGTATTTATATATATTTATATTTTTAATGTTCTGTGTGAGTCGCCCAGAGTTGCCCCATTGGGGGGAGACGGGTGGGGGAGGAATTTAATAACTAAATAAATAAATAAACAAACAAATAAATAAAATTAATTAATGTCTAGGAACTGCCTGTGATCTTGTGAACATTGGGAAAGTCTCTGTGGGGGATTGAAACTCATTTTCCTCAAGAACAGCCGCTCTGAAGGATCTGTGGAGAATCGAGGAGGCCTCAGAAATGAGCAAAATCCTGTCAGAAATCAAGGACAAGGAGCCTCCCTTTGAAACACAGCTTGTGTCTTGTGGTCGTTGGCAAACTCAGGCCTGAAGCGGTGGAAGAGGGGGGCTGGCAGGGACCCCGGGAGGGAAGCGACAGATTCGGAAAATTAAGATTTGTACTGATTTTTATTTGGTTCGTTCAATGTATAAAGCTGCTGAGGTCAGCAAAATGGGAATGAATTGACAGAGCTGAAGTCAGGCCGGGGTCTCAAACGATTGAACCGACACCCCTCACCAAAGCATGTCAGCAAGAAACTGCCAGACTCGCATTCCTCAGCAGACATGCCATCAATCGCCCTTTTCGGCTGGCAAATTGGCTGGAATGGGAAGATGTTGCTTAGATCAGGGAAAGAGCTGTCACGTCCGGGGGAATCCGGAGGAGGAGAAGACAGAAGAAAAGAAGCAGATGAAGAACTAGGTAAGACTTGAAGAAACGTTGTCATGGACACTGGGACCTTTAGTTCGAAAATGTATAGTGTTATTATGGGATGTTAGTTGCTGAGGCGCATGTTCAGCTGTGTAAGCAGTCAAGAAGTTTCCGATAAGGATGATGTGCTTTAGAAGTATAAAAGATTTGTGGTTTCTATTGTTCGGGGCTCCCTTCTTGGGAAGGAGGCCTCAATTACTAAGGTGCCTTAATAAGTGAGTAACTGAGTTTCTCGGGTCCGGTCTTTCATTGGGTTAAAGGACTGGGCTGAAGCCACGATTTGTGGACAACACTGCCCTTCTCAAATTCACAACTCTGGGTGGCTAACAACGGTTTGAAACACCAAGGAGCAGCCCGTAACGATGAGAATAATCCCGACGAAAAAGAAATATCGAAAGAAAACAAGGTCCAGACTGGAGAAATAGCTCAACGTCATGGGCGTTCTAGAAATTTTACCTCAGAACAAGGTGCTGAGGTGGGGAAATTCAGAGGGGGAGAATGGCGTCTGATACGGGACTGGGGAAAAGGTGGAATTACACCTGGATTTCCAGGCTAGTTTCTGTACTACTCTCTGTTGTTATTCTGGTATCATCCAAGGGGCACTGGCCACTGGATCCCTGCTAGTACGCACATTTGTGAGGGGGTTGCTACTCTAGTGTGTACCAACTTGAAGGATGACGTTCTAGACTGGGGAAGCTGGGTCTAGATGCATCAATGGAAGCAAGTGCTCCCCTGTGGGACAGTTGGTGGCAGAAAGAGAAGCAGGAGCTGAAAAGTTCAAACTAAGTCTGCAGATTCAACAACTTCAACCAAGGGATGACCAACATTTTGGAGAGAAAGAAAGCGAGAGACCCCTAGTATGCCATGTTTTTTATTGCCAAAAGGATGGACGCTGGAGAACCCAGTGTCCCAAGCAGAGAGAAAACCTTCAACTACCAGTGGTACATAACAGACTCATAGGCAGCTCTCTCAGCGCTATCTGCCTCGGTGCAAACCCAGCCGAATGACTCTATTTTCGCATTGGCCCCAGGAACTGTAGAAGGTCACTTGGATCTGAGTCTTTTCCATCACGCAGCGGATGAAGCCTATGGATGTCCAGTTAGACCTGGCAACTCTTCCCAAGGACATCCTCCTGACCAGCTCCTTCATTCTCCTTAGATCTGCTAGATATCAAAGCCAAAGAGTAATATCTAAATATGGGAAGGTGCTCTCCTTGGCCAATCCGATGCCCTTCCGACAGGAAGATACAAGGGCATCCCATTTGGGTGAAGGTTTTGCCCTCTATGGCGAAGTTCTGGTGAAACGGTAAAGCAAATTATACTACCTTGCCCTTGTGATCCTGGCACACATTCAGACTTAGTAGCCCAATATTTAAGTAAACGTCTTGGTCATGCTGAGCAGTTTCATCTACAATTTCTCCTTTCAGATACCTGGTCCCAACCCTTTACATGAAGCTTGTGGCAAAGTCCCTTGTAGGCAGAGAGGTGGGCAGCTGACTCGTGAGTAACAGCAGAGAAACACTGGACTCCCAAGCTGCAGAAAACTGCTGCAGTTTATTCTCCCCAGACCCTTAAGCATTTGGGATCAGGGGTTGGGAACCAAACGATCTCTTTGGAGTGTCAGCAGGCCAAACCAAGAATACAAAAGAAAAATTATCCAACCCATTATTCAAATCAAGGGAGAAAAATGGAACAGGCAGCAGCAGTTTGCGGCCTGTTCTCCTCCTTTGCACCCGCAGGCTCGGTGGGCGTCCCGGGCTCAGCATCCTGGCCATTTCCTCCAGTACTTGGGCAGTCTCTGGCCTCCTCCTTTCCTCCTGTCAGGCTTTCCAAGAAGAGGAGCCACTTTTGTTCAGCGCCTGGCAAAGCAGGCGGGGCCCAGCCAGGCAGCATAGCCAGAGGCGTCTGTTCACACAGGCCTCGATGGGGGAGTCTCCAGCACTTCCTCTGCAGGCTTCTCTGTGACCTCATGGCTGGGGAATTCTGGGAGTGGAAGTCCATATCTCTTAAAGTTCCCAAGTTGGAGAAACACCGGCTAAAGTGATTAAGCATCCATTGGGTTTCCCTCTGAAAGTCTGTGTGGGAATTCCTCTAATCCTTCTTTTAGCCTGAGTGTATTCCAGAAGAACCAGTAGCTCCTTTTTAAGGTGGAAATGTTAGAGCCAAGGGAAAAAAAAAAACTGACAGAGCTTGAACCCTCTCTTCTGCCCATTTCCCAAGGCAATTCCTGCCAGGCACGGGCGAAGGTTGGCGGTTCAAGCGCTGCACCGCCGGGGGTCATCTGGCTGCGCTTGCTCTCTGTCTCCAGGGTCTGTCATCTCTGCCTCGCCTTCCCCACAACTGTCGTTCTGCCACACCCAGGAGAGGCACTTCCGGTGCCCGTCCCACCACTCCCTCCTGCCGCTTCCCTCTTTGCCCGTGCAAGGTCAGTACAGTGGCTTAGCCATCACGTCCTGGGATCCACCATCTTCCGCCATCTTCCGTCCCATGCCCACTACCTCCCTCCCCTTTCAGCAGAGCAGCCCATCAGCTCAGTCAGCCCTGAGCCTGCAGGCACTCAAAGTCAGGTGCTGTGGGTTACTGATGAGGAGGCTGGTGTTTTCCTTCCACCAAATTCTATTATGTCACATGTGAAATGGACAGCAGATTGATTCACAGTGAATGTTAACATCTGCACATACATGAAGCCTCTTTTACATTTTTTAATTACTAATGTGAAACAATAAACAAGTGAAAAAAAGAGAAAAAGGAGTAATATACCGATACACTGTAGTACCAGTAAGTGGACAGAAAAATATACGGACTACTTGGTGTAACTCTTTAAAGAGGGACTGTAAATCCCCTATAACACACACACACACACACAACTTATGTGTGGTTTGGTCTCTACCCAGTCTATAAAACAATTTGCTCTTCAATGTAATTTTGTTCTGGTCTCCCTTTCACCCTTGGTGAAACTATGTACCCTTGGTGAAACTCTCGTACACTCACGCAGTGCACTCACTCCTACTGCACACTTTTCTATATACCTAAACAGCAAAGAAAAAAAGAACAAATATATTTATTAAAAAGTGGTGACTTATTTCTATTGTAATGCAAACAAACAAAAACAAAACAGGATTTGTGTATGTGTGTGTTTGTGTGGTTTTTAAGAACATTAAAATACCACATCGTATTTTTGAAATAATTAACTGGTTTTTCAGGAAAACACTTACCAAAAGTCATTTTCTATTTTATTTTGACAACAAATGTTCTTTTGTATTCAGATCTGGTCTTAGGAAAATAATGTAACATTTGGGGAGGAAAATGAAGCCCAACAGGCCAGCACTGGAGGCCAAGATGGAGAAGACCTGCACGGCCACCATGTACTTGCCCTTGGTGCTCAGGTAGGTGGGCACGAAGGACACCCAGACGCTGCAGAAGACCAGCATGCTAAAGGTGATCAGCTTGGCTTCATTGAAGGCCCCAGGCAGGTTCTTGGCCTGGAAAGCCACCATGAAGCAGACAGTGGCGAGGAAGCCCATGTAGCCGAGGGCCCCATAAAACATGGTGACAGAGCCTTCGTTGCACTGCAGGATGATCTCTCCAGGCTGGGACTGCATGTCAGAGTCAGGAAATGGAGCAGAGGTTCCCAGCCAGAATGTGCAGAGGATGAAGAAAGCATGATAGAATTGGCCAGGCTCTTCCCCAGCCATTTCTGCACTTTATTCCCTGGTTTTGTGGCCAAGAATGCTAACACCACTGTGACTGTTTTGGCCAAGACAGTGGAAATGGCAACTGAAAAGATGTTGCTGAATGCTGCTTGTTGGAGAAAGCAAGTAGCAGTCTTTGGTTGGCCAATAAATAGGAAAGGGGTCAAGAAGGAAAGCAGGAGGGAGATGAGAAGGATGTAGGAGAGGTCCCGATTATTGGCTTTGACTATGGGAGTTTCTTGGAATTTAATGAAGATTCCCAAGATTAAGCCTGTTACCAAAGACAGGAACGAGGCAAGAAAAAATAGGATGATCCCCAAATTTTCTTCATAGGATAGGAAAGTTTCAATCTTCAGTATACAGTCATCTTGGTGGATGTTTGGATGGTGATCTGCTGGACATCTGGTGCATTTTTCCGCATCTGAAAATAGCAAGATTAACATCTACCATAAAGTATGTTCTTCCATCAGATGCATAGTTGGAGTGAAACCTGTGATGGTTTACATGACAGTGTGTGGAGAAAGCTAGTATGCAGCAATGGTTAGGAATTTTAAGTAGTGTAACGCAGAAGGACAAGCGCCAAGGGCAAATGAGATTCTGTGCCACACATTCCCAGGAAGAGCTGCGTCTCCTTTGAAAGGTTGCATCGTTTGCATCCCATATTCCCTGAATCGCCATTTAGAGATAAAACCCAAAGCACTCCACAGCCCTCCCACCAGTGACCCATGGAGAGATGGACATTGGGACCTGTTATATTGGATTAATTCAAGCACAGGAAGGAGTAGAAGCTTGGACTCAAGGCCTCAGTGGCCCATTCCAGCTTGGATTCTTTTAAGAGGGAAGATATTTCTGCTATAAACTCAGCTGGTGGTCTTCATGTGTAAAGTGGCTGTAAAGGAAATTGTTTATTAAATTCCCCTTTGCAAATGTCTATGCTCCCCTCAGCTTTTACCAAGATGATAGCTAGGACTTCTATCTGAACAGCAGTTCCTTGGCTGGTGGATTCCCCTGTTTCTTTGTCCTCCCATCCATGCCTAAAAGCAAGCACCGATGGCTTCCTTCTCCTTGGGCATGTCTCTTGAGGGGTGATGAAGAAAAGCCAGCCTCAGTTTTATCGTTCTTCCTGTGCCTCCAGTTACAAGGGGAAACTGTTGTCAGTTTCACTCACTTAAAGAAAGAAAAAGTCCCTTATCAGGAAACTTGTTAAAAGAAGAAGAAGGAAGGAAGGAAGGAAGGAAGGAAGGAAGGAAGGAAGGAAGGAAGGAAGGAAGGAAGGAAGGAAGGAAGGAAGGAAGGAAGGAAGGAGGGGTCCAGTGTGGGACCTGCTGCTGGACCTGTTAAACAAAGAAGTCCAGCTTTTTGGTCATGTATTAGTGGATCAATGGGAAGGGAAGGGAAGGGAGGGGAAGGGAGGGGAAGGGAAGGGAAGGGAAAGGAAGGGAAAGGAAGGGAAAGGAAGGGAAAGGAAGGGAAAGGAAGGGAAAGGAAAGGAAAGGAAAGGAAAGGAAAGGAAGGGAAGGGATCATAAGTCCTCTATTTCTCCAGAGACACCAAGAACAAATGGCAGATGTTCTTCAGCATTCAAGATGAAGAGCAAGAAATCTCATGTCTGTTCTAATACCAAGGCCTCATTGATCCCCTTTGTTTTAATAGCCTGCTCCCAATTTAAACTCCAAGATATGGGGGAGTTGGGCTGCATATAAATTTAATAAATGAATAAAAAGATTATTTCTTAACACTCACTATGAAACAAATTATACATAATTGAAAGAAACGAAGAACAAAAGAGCCAAATGTTAGAAATACCTATCAAAATACCCTTACATCAAAAAGGTCAGGCTATTTGGTCTTCCCAAAAATCTATCCCTTTCCTCTGGTCTCACCCACCTTCCATGGTGGAGATGGTTCCTTCTGCACAAGGGAGACAGTCATAGCAGCAGATGGGCCTCCCTTCCTGAGCCACCTTCATGAATCCGGGACGACAGCTTTCCACACACCTGGAAGAGGGCATGGGCTGAGCAGAGAGAGAGAGAAAGAACCTTCAGAAAATGAATTTACTTCCAGAAAAGAGACAAAGGACAAAGGAATTGTGCTCTCCAGTTCAAGGTTTAGCTTTGACTAATGAAAAGCCAGTAAGAAATGTGAGGTTCATCAGAGTGAATTGTATTTTCCTTCTCTGTTTCTCTTCCCTTCTGATGTTTCATACATGCTACAACTTTTAGACTTTAAAAGTTTTAGATTTTAAATTTAGAGATTATATTCTTCAGGGAAATGTTGGGTGGATTCTTTGCTTTTGCTAAGTAAATCACGTTATTTGCATGACTGGCTCAGTCTACCTCCATTTCCATAGACTCAGTGAATAGTTTCCATGAAAATTGAAGACTATTTTTCATGGCCACCTGAATAGCCGATAAAAAAGAAGTTCAGACTCTTGAGAACCTGATGAGTTGACATGAAAACTCAAAGGCGCATCCTGTCCGAAAGAAGCACAATCCTGTTCTTGCCACCTTTAGTGGAGTGAAATCAATATTATTCCCACCTTGTTCAGCATTTCCACCTGTGCGATACTCTTCTGGTCGATGGTAAATCTGAAATCCTGGGATGACCATTTTTCTAGACTCCCAGATTTCACTCTCTTGACAGAGTTGTTGGAGAAAATTACCCAGTTCACAATGTCCAGGTCAACTCTCAAATCCCCTTTGTCATCCAAATATACCCCATCAATGGAATTATTGTGAAATTGAGAGTTTTGAAGGAAGGAGTGAAGCTGGAAAGCAAATGAAAAGGAGTTTAAACAGGGAATCAGTCGTTCTTTGAAGGGACCCCCTTGGTCTATGCTGGGAATTATCAGAACGTTTCTCCCTCTCTGCTCAAAGACCAGGTTCCATTTTCATTTTCCAATTTTGTTAGGAGAGAATCGATAAACATCGGAATGATAACACTTACTAACTTAACATTTAAATCTGTACATCAGAACAATGATTGTAAAGGACAGAAGTTGGAATTAGGTTGGATTTGAGTTTTCAGAATAATGTAATTGTTCAGAAGAACCAAGGCATCCACGGGCAAAACTGATTCCCATCTGCAGGGCAAACGTATTTAACGGAAAAGAAATACCTGCCAAGCCTTCAGCCTTGGAGCTTCCACCGTCATGCCCCTGTTCCGCACTGATCTCTTGGGTCTGGATATATAAGCTGAATGTAAGGCCCGTCCCACGGCCCAGACTGTGTCATAAGTGAAAGAGCTGTCCAGAGCCAGGATCTGATCAATCTCCTCTTTCCTCAGAGGCTCCAGTTTCTCCCCTTGTCTGCATTGTCCCCAGACTTTCACAGAAAAGACATCCTTAGTGGATGAGCATGTAAAGGTTTTCCTTAGAAAATAATTCATGTACTTGTAAAAGAGATTAAAAGTATCATAGTTTGCCCATTTCCTTTTCTGTATCAGAAAAGAAAAGATGCCCCCAAAGTATTTCAAGGAGAACCTTTTAGATATCAAGTCAAGGCTGAGATCCCAGTGAGCTGTTGTGATCCAGACTTTTCCTACAACACGTTCCTGAAAAAATTGAAAAGGTACTTGAACAACCTGCATTGCTATCTCGAATGAACTAGTCTCTGCACCATAAACAAAGACATTGACTTGTCTCCATCTGACATATTGTTGAAAATTGAGCATCATCTTACCATCATTTAGTCTATATCTTTGATATATAACCACACAAATGCCATTAGTTAGCAGCATAGAAGTCAATGTCCTTGTGAACCTCTCCCCCTGGTCCGTGTCTGAAGCCACCAGACCAACCAAGGTCCACCTGAAATGAAGGAGCAGCTTGACCATCCCTGGGTACTGGACTCCTTCCGTGGGGAGCATTGGGTAAAAGAAAGGAAACTGAGTTTTATCTTTCAGAATCTGGGAAACAAAACTGTACCTGATCTGAAAAGGAAAGAAAGACAATTTTATTCTTTGACCCATACAGCCCCCAAATAACAGTCTTCTCCCCACTGACCACCCCTGAACTGAAGATCCTTGGTGGGAGCTTTGCTTCTCTGCTCATCCATTGCTTCTCTTCTACTTGCTCCCTAATTGCAGCATTTTGCACTCCCAAGAGCCAAAAAGGTTCCTCGATCTGGATTAGGATGATGGCAGGAGAGAAGACATCGGCTCTAACCCTTCCCTCCCATTGGGTCCCTCATCCGTCATCCTCAAGGCCTCCCATTTCCATCATAACTCTCTCTACTTGGATTCCAAGGGAGGAAACTCTGCCTGAAACTTTCAGAGCTGAATGTTGTCTTCCAGCAAAGACACACCTGGGGGATTTTGTAGGTGCCCAACATGTTTGAAATCTGGATGGAGATGCCTGTCTCAGCCTCTTCAAGAACGGCCACTGTGTTTCTCTGCCTTCCACAGCTGTAGTTGGGAACACTGGCCTCCCCAGCTGAAAGCAGGTCCAGCAAAGCATCTGAAGTCATTTGTGGATTGAAAAAGCTTTCGTAAATTGTGTATCCCAGGGTGATGTTAGGTAAGAGCTGGGCATTCTGGTTGATGTCCTGAATGGCGAGAAGAAATGGCAGAAATTTCCAATAAAGTTTGGATGTTGTCCTGCAAGTGTAAACATATGAATGGAAATAACATTTTATTTAACTGTTCTTCCATGATAATAGTTTTAGCCAATTTAGTCACAAATATTTTTACAGCCAGATTGCTATATTCCAAAATCATTAGAATAGAAAAAGGAATAAAAAGAATACAAAATATTAGATGATATTTCAAAGGCACCCTCCCAGTTGGTTACAGTAGCACCACTTCAATTTCATGGGTCAGTTTTCAAGCATTTTATCCCGTATGTGATGGTTGGTTTCCTCTTTCTTAATAAGGGTGGGTGATATACCAAGATAGCTTTCATATGTCAGTGCAGATTTAGGATTCTTTCAAATAATATTACATTTTGAGATATTGAATAGCTAAAAGAAGCTATTTCATATTAGCTCATGCTTCTTGATATTATATATATTTTTGGCATTGGACCAAGAGTTTAGACTGACTGAAAATTGCTCCTGCCCAGATGACATTCGGAAGCTGGATTATTCTTCCCAGCTCTGGGTCAGAGTGAAGGTTGAGCCCCTGTTTGATAGACCTTTTTTGGTTTTATTTATTTATTTATTTATTTATTTATTTATTTATTTATTTGGTTGTTGTTTCTGAGGCTGTTCCTGGTTCTTTTTCTGTTTTCTATTTTCTTTACTTTTAATTGTAAGCCAACCAGAGCCACACAGGCTATAAATTGTATAAAAAAGTAAATCAACCAATCAAAGAAATGAAATCTATTTGCTCCTTCTTTAAATGAAGCTTCCTTCTCCAATACTGCATAACTGGAGAGACAAATATGTCTTGTCTTTCCAACTGGTTGCAAGAACATGAGATATAATATTTTCAAATGAAAAAAAGGAAAAAAAGATTCTGGCATGAACTTGTGAATGAGAATCAGAGACATTTGCAAACTCCACAAATGCAAATGTTCTCAACTGGGACTCTTT
This sequence comes from Python bivittatus, assembly GCF_059951505.1. Classification (NCBI taxonomy): domain Eukaryota; kingdom Metazoa; phylum Chordata; class Lepidosauria; order Squamata; family Pythonidae; genus Python; species Python bivittatus. Next base: position 2,359,085 of record NW_028277107.1, read on the forward strand.
CATCCCACCAGTAAATTTTGATGTGGAAAAACAGTGGTGGAGTCATCTCGTCTCCGATGGAGAGAGGAAATACAGTTTCCTCTGTGCCTGGGTCAGGGAATCCCCCAGAGTCTAGCTGAGCTCAGAGGCGAGGAGGAAGGGAGAGATCATTTGGTGCCTCTCTGTCCACACCCGAGCTCTGCTCATGGGATTTAAAGGGAAGTGGATGAGTGCAAATATCATGATTGAATTCTTATACTTGACAGCTGAAAAGGAGCTTTGTCACCTGCAGTAAGGAAAAGAGACCCTAAGATAAAATCAGAATGAAAATTCCCCAAAGCAGCAGATGAAAGCAATAGTGCCTTATAACTGTAGAAGTGAGCTGGAAATGGAGGGGCTGTAATGCAGGGCAGGAAGATTGACTTACCTAGTAAATGTCATGGAGGGACTTTTATCAAAGCTGAATAGCTGAAACCAAGCCTTCATTGCAGAGACTATGCCGCTCACAAAATAATCTCCTGGTTTGTACAGATTCTGCAGGTCCACTTCGCCCTCCTCCAGAGTCAGGAGGCATTTGGCTTTGAGCACCCCACAGGCTCCCCATGGCCACAGAAGCAGCGCAAGTAAAAGCAGCAGCAACATGACTTGCGTTCCTGGCTGAGCCTTCTCTGTGGCACCTGCTTTTTAACAAGGAATGAGATGAGGAGGTGGAAGAAACCCAACCCTCTTCCAAGACAGAAACTTCACATCCAGACAGAGTCCAGCCAAGGGACATAAACACAACCCCTGCTTTTCCTGAAACCACCCCTGGATTCTCTCTCTGTCTCCAGAGCCATTTATCCACCGAGCATTTCTGACATAGACCCCATAGCTTTGCCTATGAGTCTGATATAGACATCAAAACATTTTCTGACATGTTTGTGTAAAATCTTCTGAAAGTTTGCAGAAACATCTCTAGGGACTTCACATAAAGCCAGAAGATAAATCACTATAATCTGGATAATTTCAAGGAAGAGAACTGTCACCCACCTCAACCCAGACCAAGTCAACAGTCAGGTGCCCAAAGGAGCATTCACAGATGTGGCTCCAAACTTTGAAGATGGGCCAGTGAGGGAGGCTGGAGAATTTGGCCCCAAAGCTTTCCAATCAAATACTTTTAGAAAACCTAGGATCAAGAGAGACTTTTAGCAAGGGCATCAAGAGTCAGATATTAAGATGGATTTAGTTGGGCCTTTTTTCTAGGAGAATTTGCTGATAAGTGTGTAAGTATTTTCAGTTGCATTTAGAGATGAGCAATTAGTCCCTGTTTGGAGACGGACAAATCTGGGGATCAGCAAAATAATTTCCTGCTGATCTTACTAGTCTTCACTTATGCTTCCCATAAAGTCCAACAAAATCCTGAGAAAGAGGCCTTTTCCTCAGCATGAGCTGCATCAGCAGTTTGGCTTCAGTTCTGCAAGTCCAATTCAACTGTTTCTCGTCTCTTCTCTTCTCTTCTCTTCTCTTCTCTTCTCTTCTCTTCTCTTCTCTTCTCTTCTCTTCTCTTCTCTTCTCTTCTCTTCTCTTCTCTTCTCTCCTTCCTTCCTTCCTTCCTTCCTTCCTTCCTTCCTTCCTTCCTTCCTTCCTTCCTTCCTTCCTTCCTTCCTTCCTTCCTTCCTTTCTTTCTTTCTTTCTTTCTTTCTTTCTTTCTTTCTTTCTTTCTTTCTCTTTTTTGTGAAGCTTAACTAACCATCTTTATTTCTCTATTTCTCTTGTAAATATGGCATTTATTATCCACAAATTATGTGCCAACTCAAAAACCCTGATAGGCGGATGTGACGTCACGGGCACCCGGGGCCACCTTGCGGCCTGCGGGGATAGCCGAACCCAGAAGTGTCACGCCGGAAGGGGTGCATAATGTGTGCACCACCGCCCCATAGATGGAGCCGTCACACCAGCTCCGTAATGGCCTCCCCCAACCCGAGTCCCCGTGCACCATTTCCGCCCCCTCAAATGCAACGGACCCCATTCTTTTTGCCAGGGGAGATATGTTCAGACATGTCCCAGACATGGCCAGGGGAGGAAAGGTGTGTTGCAGCCAATGGGTTATGATACATAGCATGGATGATACCGGAGGGGCTTCTGCAAGGGTTCGGAGCCTGAGCAGGTGTTTCAAAAATAAAAACTTGTATGGTTAAGATGGAAAACAGCACGGATTGTTTGTTTGATGGGATCCTAACTCCAGGGCCCCCCAAAAGGAAATTTTGAGCCAGGAAAAGGCCCATCAGGTCAGCCCCATATTCCACGCTAGAGGAGAACGTGAAGGACAGTCTGGTGGCAGTCTGTTATTGCAGATATTGTAAGCCTGCAGAGTGTGAGTAGCCATAGTGCGTTTAGTAAATAGTATTTTGAATCATGTCCTAGCAGCGATTCATAGATAAATGGATAGTTTACTTTCCTTTTTTCTTTTTTTCAAAGAAACGACAAGGACTGAAGAGGTTAGCATGGCACCTGTTCTGAAAGAGTGTGTCCTAAACGTTTTACACAGCGGATTAACGGACAGTGTGCAAGAAGGCAGTGATGGATCTGGTGAAGCAGAGATCATCCAAACACTGTGTACTATTCTAACCAGGCCTGAGGGGCTTTGGGCCCTTAATAACACAGCCATGATTAGCAAGGTACAGATTCTGAAAGTGTGTGTCCTAAAAATATTACAGCACTGTTTAACGGGATGCCAACACCGATACACTGCAGAGAACCACCATGCTGAAGGTGCAGTTCAATATGCTGGTTATCCTCTTTAAAGGTTTTGAGGTCATGGCCACCTGGCCACCATGGATATGATCAAAATTACTGGGGGCCCAGCTCATGTGTGTCTTCGTGTATCCATCACACACTGGATCTCCTTTTGTTCAATGGCAGTGGGGAAATTATCTCTAAGGGGGGAAATTAACACCAGTCCTTAGCAAGGGACAGAAATCATAGAGTTCAAAAAAACAAACAAACACAAAACAGAATTTGGGGAGGTTTCTTGTTGTTGTTCAATTAAAAGAACATTAAAGTGTCAAATACAGTTTCCTGGAATTATTAACTAACATTTTGGGAGCCACCTAGGCAAAGCTCACTGTACTACTTTATTTTGACATCAAATGTTCTTTTGTATTCAGATTTGGTCTTAGAAAAAGAATGTAGCATTTGGGGAAAAAGATGAAGCCCAGCAGTCCAGCGCTGGAGGCCAAGATGGAGAAGATCTGTACAGCCACCATGTACTTCCCTTTGGTGCTCAGGTAAGTGGGCACAAAGGACATCCAAACACTGCAGAAGACCAGCATGCTGAAGGTGATCAGTTTGGCTTCATTGAAGGCCCCTGGGAGGTTCCTGGCCTGGAAAGCCACTACGAAGCAGAGAGCAGCCAGGAAGCCCATGTAGCCAAGAGCACCATAAAACATGGTGACGGAGCCTTCATTGCATTGCAGGATGATCTCTGCAGACTGCGAGTTCACGTCAGACTCAGGGAAGGGGGCAGAAGTCCCCAACCAAATGCTGCAGATGACAACTTGTAGACCAGAGCAAAAAAGGACGATGGAGTTAGCCAAGCTCTTTCCCAGCCATCTCTGGACTTTATTACCTGGGTTTGCAGCCAAGAACACTAACACCACCATGACTGTTTTGGCCAAGACAGAAGAGACAGCAACTGAGAAAATGATGCTGAAAGCTGTTTGTCGCAGCAGGCAGGTGGCTCTCCTTGGTCGGCCAATGAAGAGGAAGGAGGTCAAGAAGGAAAGCAGAAGGGATACAAGGAGGATGTAAGAGAGGTCCCGATTGTTGGCTTTGATGATCGGAGTGTCTTGGAATTTAATGAAGATTCCCAAGACAAAGCCTGTGATTAATGAGAGGAACAAAGCAAGGGAAGCCAGGATGATCCCCAGATTTTCTCGATAGGGTAGGAAGGTCACAATCTTGTGTATACAGTGATCTCGATGGATGTTTGGATACTGATCTTCTGGACACTTGTTGCAGTTTTCTGCATCTGAAAAAAGCAAGAGTAAGATTTCTCAGAAACATATATTTTAAAGAATATTTTATGCATCATGAAATTGGGGTGGAGTGACTGCTTGTGAAAGAAATCAGTCTGCAGTAAGAAGGAGGATCCTGAGAGTTCGGGCCTTCCCTCCACTGTTGACATTGAGGGTGGGCTGCTATGTTGAGGATACTTTCATTTGGATTACTGAAATGAGCAGTGAAGGAGAATTTTAGGGGCAAAGTAAACTACCCTCACCAAAGACATCTTCCCAGGGCACTGGCTCACTTGTATACACAGTCCCCCCCCCTCCCGCCCGAAGGAAACCCAATCTCTCAGCTCAGACATAAAAGCTTTGGAAGACCAAGGAATGCTGAGAGGCTGGGAAAAGATCCCAGGAGGTGAACCCAGCATCTGGAATGAGGGGACAGTTTGATAAACCCCATGACAGTAACTCTTTAGAAAGAAACTGTGATCATGAAACCTTGCCTCTTTATTCCTTCACCCATTCATTGTCTTTCTAATCTTGCCCCAATACCTCCTAATTATACCCTCAGAGCCTCGCTAACCTTACTAGGCACATGGCATGTTAAATCCAATCACATGTACTGCACAACTTCATTTATTAACTCTACAAAGGGAGACTCCATAACTTCTCCCTTCTTTAGATTTATCTTTGCCTCCAATGCTGTCAATAATTCAGTTTGTGTTTCAAAGTGCGACCTCATCTCAGCTTTAAACATATCCTTCAAAAATTCAATTAAGCAGATAATTGGATTCATGGCCACCCCTTCCAGGTCTGATTCTTCAAAAAGGCCATCAATTTATCTAGTGAACTCAGCCACCTCTCTCCCATGCAAAGAAAAAGCTGTGGTGAAATCAGTTTGAAGAAATGAAATTCCAGATTTAGTTTGTGGAGATGTACAGAATTTCTATACATCTATAGATAGATTGAATGGTAAATTCCCTTCCTTCTTTTCCCCTCCCTCCCATGCCTGAACAGGAATGACCAACCACACCTCTTTCGTTGGGCACATCCTTTGAGAACTAAAGAGAAAAACCCACCAGAGTGTTATGCTTCTTCTTTTCACACTAGCTAGAAGGGGAAATGGCTTGAACTGTTCTTCATTTGACTATGAAGTTTTTAATCATGAGGAAGGTTTCATCATGAGGAAGGAAGGAAGGAAGGAAGGAAGGAAGGAAGGAAGGAAGGAAGGAAGGAAGGAAGGAAGGAAGGACAGACCATTTTACCATTCCATTGCTCAACTTGTTAAAAAGAATCCAGGCTTTCATCAGTGCATCAAGGGACAAACACCCCCCCCCCCCACTTCTGCAATAGAAAGAACTGCAGGTGAAGGACCACATACCACAGCTTATTCTGGCTGAAGTCAGAAAACACTTGACATAGAGCAAGAAAATATAGGTGGAGGTAACCTTAAGGGTGGTTTCAGGGTGAGTTGAGGGCTTCATCAGGCATTCCTATTCTAAATAGTGGTCATCTTCCCAACAGAGGAACAAGGCAGTGGGGCTCAGCCACGGCTCATGATTTCTTTCTTTCAACCCTGCTTAGAGACCATCCAGGAGTTGGAAAGGCCATTAAGGCACCACAAATACCATCCCGGCTCAGTGTAAGCCCCATGTTTGGAAAAGTTGCATTCTGGATTTTGTGAATTTAAGGAAAGTGGAAGAGGCACAAAGAGAAATGATTGGTCCCTGGAATCCTACACAGTTACTATTATTTTGTCTTATCAGGAAATCTGAAGCTGTAAACTAGTAAACGGTACCATCCAGACAGGCACAAGTGTGAGAAGACCTGATCAATCCCCTCCCAAAGACCCAACCATTGTCATTGTGCCCTGGAACTGGAGTCATTCTCACTATTCAGAGAAATGGGATGACTAGCAACCTGAAACATGAAAGGTGTGCGGACAAGATGAAGCCCAGGAAATCCCATCTTCATGGTAACACTAAGCCCTAGTTGGTCCAGTATCTTCTTAGGTTACAAATACAGAGAGAAAAGAACACGAAAGGTGTCAAGGCAAGAAACTCCTTTGAAATGCCCTTGCATGGATAAGATCAAAGTGAACGCACTTTTCTGAGCTGCCCCTTTCCTTCAATGTCACCCACCTTCCATGGTGGAGATCATTCCTTCAGCGCAAGGAAGACAGTCATAGCAGCAGATGGGCTTCCCTTCCTGAGCCACCTTCTTGAATCCAGAATGACAGCGTTCCACACACCTGGAAGGAGGCAGAGGCTGAGGACAGAGAGGAAGAACATTCAGAAAATGAATTTATTTTATGGAAGGAGGCAAAGGGAGAAGGGCTTAATGACCTGCAATTCCACACTAAGGTTTACTCAATTTCAAAGTTTGTGAAAACATTCACTGAACATGTTCAGCTCTGTCTTACTTCCATATTATCCTCTCTTCTAATTTTTCACACAGTACAATTTTTAGTTTTAGAATCTAAATGTAGATACCAAATTACTCAAGGAAAGATTGGATGGATATTTTGCTGCCAGAATGATTTCTGTTCTCCCATGGCTCAAATCTACCTACATTTGCACAGGATTAATAAATAGTTTACTTAAATATTTAAGGGTATATTGGTCAGAGACACCTTGACATCTACCCAAGGAATATATTGCCTTGCTTAATGAACCTAGATGACATTCCAAACCACTCCATGCCTAAAGAATGCAATCCTGGTGGTAAGAGCTTCAGAGAGAGTGAAATAAACTTTTTCCACCTTGTTCAGCCCTTCCATCTTTGCAGTCACATTTGGGTTGATCAAAAACATGAAATCCTGGGATTCTTGTCTTTCCAGACTCCCAATCTTCACTTTGCTAACAGACTTATTCAAGAAAATCACCCAGTTCACAATGTCCAGGTCTGATGCCAGGTCTCCCTTCTCATCCAAATAGACCCCTCCTATGGAGTTATTGTAAAATTGAGAATTTTGAAGGAAAGAATGAAGCTGGAATGGAAGAGAAAATGGGTATTTTTAGACAGGACATCCAACCTTCTATGGTAAGATCCCTTCAATTGTGCTGGACCTGAAGTGAAGTCTTCTCTCTCTCTATACAAATCAAGGTATCAGGTTCATTTTCCAAGTTCTTCAGGAGATAATCTATCAATAATTAAATTGTAAAATATACTAACTTACAGTTTAATTATTTACAAACCAGACCAACGCTGAGATGGGTCAGAGAGAACCTTGGACAGGTTTTCTTATACTCGTGAACAATAAAGCAGCATTCCTGGATGCCTGTTTCTGGAGGGGCTGACATCAGTCTTGTAAGCCTCTCCAAACTTCCCTCTTTCCCACTAAACAAAATCAAGGTGGGGATATTTTGAGTTTCTTTCTAACACCTCCTTCTATCTCTTCACTGTGGATTCACCTGTCTGAGTCCCTCCCTAATGGCTTGTCCTTCTTCCACACTTTAACTGCTCTCTCTCACACCTTCCTCCAGATCAGCTCTCAATTCCTTGACAATGTGGCTACTACAATTGTCAAGTGGCAAAACGGAATAGAAATCATGTTACCCAAAAATGAGCTTTCCAGACAAAGAGGTGACAAACATCTCCTTCATCTCTCCCATTTACCTTTCACTTTGCTGTGCTTGGTAAACCAAGGTGAGATAGAGGAAAGGATGTCTGCATGAAGTCAGTTGGCTAACCCATGAGCTCTTCCTGGGTCATTCCTTTTCTTAGTCAAAGCAAAGGACCAGTCTATGAACACCCACCCCATAAACTAGTGTGCGTTCCCAGCAGGTGAGGAACTGGCGTTGACAAAGCCACTCAACCAACTGAGAAGACCTGCAAAGAGCACCAAGAAGCTAAAGATGGGAATGCCCTGTCTTCCCTCTCCTCCAAGCTCTGTAGGATCTCTCTGACACTGACTCTTGAGGGCCAGAATTGTCAGGAGAAGCCATCCAGCACTGCAAAGGAAAGGTGCTTCTTCTTCTTCCTCTTTGCCTCTCTCTCCATCTCCGATCCAGAAACTTTCTATTTCATTTACATTCAGCCTGTGTTAAAATACTCTCCCTCTTAGCGGGTGTGAGTCTGTGCATATATTGTGGATGAAGGCTACATCTCCTAGATTTATTGTCCTTGTTGCTATGCCAGGAAGCCTTCAACATTCTCCTGTGCCATCCTGTGCCAAGAGGAGAGTCTCTGTTTTCCTCTTCCTGCCTTCTCCTATAGCTGAACACAGTGTCAAATGATCATTCTTGAAAACTCCCCCATGTCCTCTGAACTCCTTGCCTTTCTCTTCTTGGTTAGAATAATTCTCATTGAGGATTAACTGATATCTACCCAATTGCCTTATACACCAGCCTTCAACATTCTTTGTGATAAACTTCCCAAAATTCCAATAATTTGTGCTATTATTTGATTCCCTTGTATATCATTACCTGCAAATATTGAATAAATAGCAGTGATTGTTTATTAATTATTATTTTGGTTTCAGACTTCTTCAAAGCACAAGCCCATGGAATAACTTAGAAAATCATTTTCTGAACAGGATTGGTGTTCTTTGAGGCTCCAGTTTTTAATAATAACCATGAAAACACTTCTCAAAAACTATTCAAGTGAAATCCATTGTTGAATAAGGCAAGAATCTACTGGAGAATCTCTCTGATTGCATCTAATTTGCTATTTCTGAAATATAATCTGAACCAAACAGTTCCCCCTGTTGAACTTGTGCAGAGCCTGTTTGGTCATGAGGATCTGCCTCTCGCTTGAAGAAAAATGTCTCCTTTCACTCAGGAGGAAGTGCAAACACTTCTTACCCTCGGCTTTTCTTGCCTTTTCTGTAGCTAAAGGAGGCAAGAAAAGGATAAATAGGATAAATCTTCTGTCAGAATTAATATATCTTTTCAGAAAAAGATTAAGGTCAATTAATGTAAAATAAGTCACTAAAATAAACTTCAAGAGCTGAGAGTTGAAGATAGTGGAAAAAGGGGGAAAGAATGATCATGGCAGGTGCAGAATCTCTCTCCACTGATGAACATCCAAGCAAGAATACAGATTCACACACAGGTAGAAAAAACATTTGACTGAGTTTCTGAGGCAACATCTGAGATCAGCCCTTAACATGCAGAAATCCAACTGCTGAATGTGCTACTAGGTTCCTTTCAAACCTTTGCTAAGGAGGTTTAGTGCTTCAGGAGTTGGACCAGGATTGTTGAGACAAGGGACTAATAGCCCCTTCAGCAGTGTTCAGGCCAATTGCTTACTCTGAGTCAGCCCTATTTATCTACAGGGTTGTTCTGGGAGAAGAATTGGAGGACCTAGTGCTAGGGAGAAAGTCAAAACTTAAGAACCCAAAGAAAAATGGTGTTGTGCACAACCACACTGGAAGAATTCTGCCCACTGATGTCAAAAGGAAGCACAAAGTATAATGAATTTAACTTTTAATATATAATCACATAACTGTAGTATAGCCATGTTTATCCTATTCATGAACTTTACTAGGAAATTCACATTGCTGGAATGTTGGAATGTTGGAATGTAAGCTAGATACCTTGTACGAATGAGTTCTCAACACTGATAAGCCTGGAACATTGATGGGTGTACGGAATGCAGTGAATATCATAAATTTATAAGATAACGGAACGAGAGGTACCATCATAAGAAGTTACCCAACTGTTCTTAATGTGAACTGTTCCTGGCATACACTGTTCTTGATGACCTGGATGGAGATGACCTGGATGAAGTGTTCACCAGAATTCTAAGTAAACAAGTTGGGTATAAAAGAAAGGATGGAAACCATACCCACCTCGAAGTGCGAGACCACTCTTGTTGGAGCAGGGGACGCCCTGAGTCTGATTCCCAGCCCGCTCTAGCACAGCCTGATCAACTGTGTTCAGAGTGTATGTAAGTATTCTGTCTGAATGTGTAGCCTAGTTGGGCAAGAATATTTACAGCAACTTGGGTGGCCTAGTTGGGCAGTTGCTTATTGATACACTGTTGTTAGCCTAGTTGGGCACATACATTTATTGCTAGCCTTGTTGGGCATATATTTTATTGTAATAAATATTACAAGAAAAGAGAGAAATTATATGTATTAATCTACATTGATTAAACATTGATCAAACACTTGCTTTGCTTTCTATCCAAATAACATAAGAATAAAAGAACTAATTTTGAACTCTATTTTGATTGGATTCAATCATTTTGTAACAAAAGCTCCTCATAGAGACACAATGTTATTCCATCTCTCTACAGATGAATGGGAAGCTCATGAAGACAAAAATCTTTGTTCACCTTAAGGATTACTATGGATGCCTTTGCTCTACTAGGATGTTCTGCTAGAGTAATTCTGCCTCAGGCTGATAGATGGGTCCCTTGACCAGGAGAAGAACCCAAACCTCAGTAGCCTCCATAGCTTTTCAGCCCCAAAAACATTGGCCATGTCCCACCATTTGCTGTGACCCCTCAACATTCAGGGTCTCCAACCCTCCTGAAAGTTCAAAAGAGTGGCAAAGGAATAAAACCTTTTTGACCAAGAAATGGGGACTGTGTCTAGGCCAAGGCAGTCCTGGAGCAGAGGGGCAACCCAGCAGGTGAGGGGTCAGAAGGGTGACACTGTCTGAAAGACCCCACAGATTGGGAGAATAAAGGGGACAGGATTGGGTGCCCCTTCTTCCAAGGAAAATCTCAAAAAAGAGAGACATGCAAGCAAAAGAAGAGATTAGCATAGAAACCATTATTGGTATGTAGCAAAATTATATTTGATGAAAGAAAGAAAGAAAGAAAGAAAGAAAGAAAGAAAGAAAGAAAGAAAGAAAGAAAGAAAGATGCAGAGAGACTAAACAGTGAACACATCCAAATATTTTCTTCGAAATGAAATTTAAGAAGAAAATCTACAACAAAAGAAAGGAAAAAATGAAGGGAATGCAAAAGGGAGAGGAGAGGAAAGTTGAAATTCAATTTCATTGTTATCTTTGAATTGTTATTGTTATTGTTATTAATATTTTAGAATATGAGCCTAATTCTTACATATGTAAAACTGATTCTTAGCTGCAGGAGAGAGATGTGAGACAGAAAAGAAATACCTGCCAAGCCTTCAGACTTGGGGTTTCCATGTTCTTCCCACCTTTGATCCTTGTCCTCTTCGATCTGGAGAAATATGCTGCATGTACGGCTCGGGCCACAGCCCAGATGGTGTTGTAAATGAAATAGTTGTCCCGAGACAGGATCTGATCAATCATTTCCTGAGGCAGAGCCTGCAGCTCTTCTTTCTCTCTGCACCGTCTCCAGACTTTTACGGAAAAGGTATCCTTGGTGTAGGAGCATCTGAAAGATGCCTGTGCAATGTATTGCATGGCAGGATCAAAATGGATCAAGTCACCATACTTACCCATGTGGTTTCTCTTCATCAGAAAGGAAAAAATGCTGTGGATGAATTGAATGGGAAAGATACTATTTTTCAAAAAAATGGTGAAGTCCCATCGGATTGTTGTGATCAGGACTTTTCCTGTAACGGGTTCCTTAAAAGTTTCAAAGACTCCTTGTATAATGAGTAGACCTATATTGAATGTATACACTTCAGCACCATAAAGAAAGACATTCACTTCTCTCCACTTGCGGTATGGACGATCACTTATGAACAAGTGATAGAGAGAGTTGGAAAAGATTTGTGAGAAAACTGGACAAATGCTGTTCCTTATCAGCATGGAGGTCATCATCCTCAAGAACAATTGTCCATTGTCAGTGTCTGGAGCAAGGAGACCCACCAAGGTCCACCTGAAATGGAGGAGCACCTTGACCATCCCTGAGTACTGGACTCCTTCAGCAGGGAGCATCGGGTAGAAGAAAGGAAACTGACTTTTATCCCGAAGAATCTGGGAAACAAACATGTAGCTAATCTGAAAAGCAATGAAATACGGTGTTTTATTTGATGCCCATAACATCCACAATTAAAGATAACTATTCTGTTCCTAATGAGGCAATAATTCCTTTCTTTGCAATGATGGCTTATCTGCTCACTCATTGCTTTATGCATTCCTTCCCTTCCCCTTTGCTTCTACAGTGGAGAATTTTTCAGACCCCTGGAACTAGAAGATCCCCAATCTAAACTGGGACCATGGTGGGAGGGAATATGTTTGTTCTAGTCCTGCCCTTCCTTTGCATAACCTGAACCTTCAACCTGAATGCCTCCCATCTCCATAATAGAACTCTTTTCTCCACTTGCAATAGAGAACCTCTGACTGAAAGTTACAAGACTAAACATTCTCTTCCTAGCAAACACACACCTGTGGAACTTTGTACATGCCCAACGTTGTTGAAATATGGATGGAGATATCAGTATCAGCCCCTTCGAGAACGGCCACTGTGTTTCTCTGCCTTCCACAGCTGTAGTTGGGAACATTGGCCTCTCCATATGAAAGAAGGTCCAGCAAAGCATCCGAAGTCATTTTTGCATTGAAATAATTTTCATAGACATTGTAACTCAGGGTGATGTTGGGTAAGAGATGGGAATCCTGATTGATGTCCTGGATGGCAAAAATGAAGGAGAGCATTTTCCAGTATTCTGGTGTTGCTATCCTAGAAATATGCATGTATTAGAACACAACCAATGAAAAGAGCATTTATTTAACTTTCTTTTCATGACAATACTTCTAATCTACCCATGCATAGAGTTCTTCTGAATGGATTAGGGTATTTCTCAAAATATTAACTTTAAAAAAATAAAAACATAAATGCTTTAATAAAAGTTATTAGATTAATATCAAAGAAACAAATGTTACCTTCTGCAAAACTTAATAGTTGGAAGTTTGACTTATCCTCCTATATAAAACATAGAATCATCAAATCCTAAAGTTGGAAAGGCCACTTAAACCATCATCCCCACACTCAGACACATACAAGAAGCATCTGCGACTGTTAACAAAGCCAGCATGTTATCAATCTCTGGGCAAGTTAATTTTTTAAAGTTCTTGAGTGGAGACTTAACTTCCATTGAAATCATTATAAGATTGGCATCAATTGTGAATGGGATATAGACACATTTGGATATTCAATGACTAAATAAATTCCTTTCTGTGATTCCTTTACATTATCTGTGAATTTTTGTCCAGGAAAAAGAATGTGGAGGTTACCGCATTTTCAGTGCAAGGAAAAGATACAGCATTCCTTCATTTTTGTGTCCACATTGAGCCCTTTATGGGGCAAGGGAGGGGTAGCAGGGAGCAATGAACCACTCCATCCACAATCTAGCTCTACTAGGAAGGGGAATTCAAGGAATGTTTGATGAGAGATAGCGAAAGTAGGAAATCAAGGGGACAATGGTTCATAAGATTGGATGGTGGCTGTAATACAATGCAGGTAGATTTACTTACCACAATAATTCAGTTGAAGGAGCTGTGTTGAAGTTAAGTGGTTGAAACCTAGCCCTGGTTGCAGAGATTATGCCACCAATGAGAAGCTCTCCTGGCCTATAATGATTCTGTGAGTTCACTCCATCCCTCTTCAAAGTCAGGAGGCATCTGGCCTTGAGCTTCATACAGACCCCCTGGGGCCACAGAAGCAGCAGAAGTAGCAACATGACTTGTGTTCCTGACTGAGCCTACAGCTCTGCATCTGCTGTGAATAAAGATCAAGAAGTCATATAAGCCCTCTTCCAAGACAGAAGCTTCAGGGGCTTACCTAATCCAGTCTGGAGGAGAGAGGAGTAAACATGGCCTTCAACTGCCCCAAAGGGCTCCCCTTGCTCTTTCTTTCTCCAGAAGCATTTATGCACCCACAACTTTCCAGTGCCATGACTTCAGCCAACAAGGCTTTAGTCTGGTATTCAGATGAAAACATGTTACTGACATCTGTTGTCATTTTTTTTTAAGTTTGCAGAAAAGTCTCTAGAGATTGAGCCTCAAGACAATAAGTAAATCACTATGATTTGCATCTTATTAAAGAGGAGAGAGATCACCTCTCTGAACTTCGGATGAGTGAACAGGCAGATATGCAAAGGGAGAAGTCATAGATGAGCTTCAAACTCTGATTATGAGCCATGGAGTGAGACAGCAGAATTTGGCCCCAAACTTTTTTTTTTTTTTTAAAAATCATTATAATTAATATGAAGAGGGATTTTTAGCATGGGTGAGTATAGTCTTTCACACATTAGTAGTAAACCTTGAACTTAGTTGGTTCTGATTTGTGATGGAGAAAGAACCTAAAAAAAAGTATGTTTTGCAGAACCACCCAGGAAGGATTCTCCCCTTTGGTGCCAAATGAAGTAGAAGGTCCCCCAATCTGGATTGGGAACATGGTGGGAGGGAATGTGTCTGCTCTACTCCTTCCGTGCCCTATGTGGCTTTGGGCATGTTTACTTGAGGAACCACCTCTTTCCCAAAATATGTGCCCAGCTGATCCGATCTGGGTGGGTTGGTGAAATCCGGGTTCCTTCAGTTAAACAATGCCATCTATCAGGACCCCAGAAGCGTAAATTCCCTTTAGCAATGTCTGCCTCCTGGAAGGAGGTTCCCCCTGAGATCTGAACAGCCCCCAAAGGGCCCTGAAGGTCCGGCTCTTCATCCAGGCATTGGCGAGGGTGACTGAAGCCTCTTTTAGATTGTGCAGGTTGTTTTCTTTGTTCTGATCTGGTTTTGTCATTTCTGCCATCTTTACTCTTTATTTTTCTTTTCTTGATATTGTTTTCTTATTTTTAATGTTTTGACAGTATATTCCAAGTCTAAATGTTGAATAAAGAAATTGAATTTGTCAGGTTCGGTCAGCACGAGGCTTCAGGGAAGCACAGGGCTGCAGGGAAGCTCGCAACCAGACCACGCGGAATCCACCGGCGGTAGCTAGCGGGGAAAAGAGGAACCGAAAGCGCCGCTAATTAACGAGCCACCTGCGGCCAGCTAAACAGGAAAACCACAGCGGAAGCTTTTAACTATGAACTGATAACGGCGCGAGCAAGCAAGGAACGGGGCCGCAGGGCAGCGAAAAAAGATCGCAACGCAGCACAGAACCCGCGGGTCTGCACGTAGCAGGGAGGGACCAACCGAGCCGGAGGGGGACTGGCAATCAAGGACAATGGACTCTGACCGACCCTGCCATCATGAACAATCAAGGGGGACATTGGGGGGCCCAATAGTCCACAGCTGCAACGCGATCACGAGGCGGGAAAAAGCGCGGGAAGGGGGGAATATAACAAGTGATGCAATTGTACCAAGCCAGTCCTGGCTTTGCTTGTGACTACTACGTTATGCATGAGTAAACCTTCTTTGTGAACCACACGTGTCACGAGAGTTTCTCTGTCGAACGGGGCAAATCTCACATAATTAATATATTGAAAAATCAATCATGAAAGGGTTTAATGATCAACAGAGAAAAATTCTAAGTATAGCTATAAGTGCTCAAGAAAGGAAAAAAGAGATAAAAGAAATTAAATGAAAAAAAGCACCAGGTCCAGATGGGCTGATATCTTAATATTACAAAGAATTGGAAGAAGACTTCTGAGAACCATTGACAACTAAGATGAATGAAATCAAGGACACAAAGACAATACCACCAACATGGGAAAGGCATATATAACTGTGATTCATAAAGAGGAGAATGACTCAGAGAAACCACAGTCATAGACTAATTTCCTTGTGGAATATAGGCTACAGGATTTTCATAGTATTTGCTGATAGATGGCAAAAATGTGTTTCAGATATTACACATATCAACCAAAGTTATTTGATCCCCAAAAGAAGCATAAAAGACAACAGTACGTTTCTAATTAACATGAGGAGGAGGAGGAGGAATGGACCCTGTAGAAGAATTTCAAGCTTGGGCTAAAATTCCAGAGAATATTCTGGAATAAAATTAGTATTCAAAAAGAAAAAATAATCACTAGATTTTTAACATTAAAAATTGATTTTTTTCAAGAAGAATCTGGCTGTCAGAGAGCCCACTCAGAGAAATAACTTGGTTTGCATGTAACTGGAAACAATCAAGAAATATATCAAAAGAACTATGTTAAATTATGGCAAGAGATTAAAAGAGACCTTGACATATGGAGGAACCTAAAGTTATCTTGGTTAGAATCAACTGCCATCATCAGAATGAATCTACTACCCAAGCTAAACTATTCATTTAAAATGGCAGCAATCAGAATCTCAGAGAGAACTTTTCAAGACCAAAAATGGCAAGAAACCATCAATCAATTTACAAGGAGTGGGAAAGGACCCAGAGTCAAACAAAAAATCCTACAAGATTCAGGAGAGGTGGTCTTGCTTTCCAGATCTGAAACTGTGTCATGAAGCATGGATAACAGAGCAGATAACATTCCCAAAGAGCAGAATGGCAATTTTGGAAGCAGCCAGTTCAGCCAATGGACTTCATGGATACTTATGGTAAGAGACACAAAGGTGGTTAAAAATTTAAAAGGACACAGTATTAGACAGAATTTCAAAAAAGTATCCCTTCTCACCCTGTGGGTGGTCTGTGTCCTCCTCAATCTCGGGTCCTGTACCAGAGGCCTGGGAGTCTGAGAGTTCTGCGCAGGATCTGAGCTGTTCCTAGCCCTGCACTCTTCTGGACAGAGAGCTCTGACATTCTTCCTGGGATCTGTCGGAGCCCTCTCCCAGCTTAGGAGTCACGGCCCCGAGTGCTCCTACCACCACTGGGACCACTTCAGCCTTGAATCCTCTCGAGTTCCTCCTTCAGGTCCTGGTCCTTCTCCAACTTCTCATGTTCCTTCTTCCTGATGTTGCTGTCACTTGGCACTGCTACATCTATCACCACCCCAACTTCTGGTCCTTGTCTACTACCATGATATCTGGTTGATTGGCCAGTACCTGCCTGCCTGTCTGGATCTGGAAGTTCTACAGTATCTTAGCCCTGTTATATATGTAAACTTTATCATAGATATGAGATAAGAGACAGAACAAACCAAAAACTATATGACAAAATGAATGCAACATTTCAAAGAAACAGTCACAATACCACAATGAGAAGAACTATGGACTAAATCTATAGCATTTACACCAAGTTACAATTTAAAAGAAAATTGGTACAAAATATTTTATAGATAGTATGCAACTCCACCATTTTTTTATTTTTTATTTATTTATATGTCAAATTTGTTACCACCCATCTCATTGAAATCATTTTACAGCAGAGATAAAATCAATTATAATAAAATATAAATGCAATCTTAATAAAAAATAAATTCCAGGAAAGACAGAGAATTGGCGAATAATTCAGGAAGCATCATGAAGGAACTAACCACCCCCAGGGACAGTTGGAGCTCACAGTGCCCTATGAACACTGGCAGAGCCAAGTCTTTAATCATTTCCAGAAAGCTGGGAGGGTAGGGAGCCGCCACACCTCTGGGGGCAGAATTGATTTAATTTTATATCAATTAAAATATATTCTGTTTCAATTGATTTTACTGTATCTCTGCTGTAAAATGATTTCAATGGCGGGGGCAACAGCAGAATGCAAAAAACAAACCAACCAAAAAACAGAGTCCCCTGAAAGAAATGGGCCAGTGACTTAGCCAGGAAAGGCTGAAGTGCAGCTGGGACGGACTATCCTCCCTTGGAGAGAAAAATTTAAACTTTAAGAATGGCGTTGGCAGATCTTGGTCCAGAGGCAGCAGCTTCTTCACAGGGAGCTTTCCTCCAGCCAGTGGCAGGCAGAAGTCCTCCAAAACACCTGAAAGAGGCCACCTGTTCTACTTTGTGTCCATTAACGCTCCATGAGGGGAGCCTCAGCCTCTTGGCCAATGCTCCAATCTTGGGTTTTGATAGATGATCATTGCTGCAGAATTAGGCCAAACTCTCAGAGCTCTTCTGAGGCCTGTCGGTCCCCTGTGACTCTGGACACACGGAAACAACAGAGCGTGGGCTTCTCCAGAGCCCATATTACAGGACATCTGTTCTAGACTCATCTCACCCTTCCTGCATAAATACCCAGGACACACAGGACAATCCTACACCTCCCTGCTGCTTTCAGATACCAACCCTGATACAACATATAACGTTGCCAGATTCTGCACAGCGGCGATTAAAATTCGTCAGAGGATGACCTGTGCCATAAACTAATCTAAATGAGCATCTATTTCATCATACTGGAGTGCTCTGTAATTTGATAGATCTAGTCTGGCACACATGAAGCTTTCTGCTCCTTGACACCCGTTTAATGCTCCTATCCCTCCTTTTACATTCTTCTAGACTCTTGTTTTGTATATATACTTTCTCTTTTAATACATTCATTTTTAATCACTTCTAGTTTTCATACTTGTTCCTTTAGATCCCTTTTAGATATATACTTTCTATTTTATATCTTTAGATTTTTATTATTATTTAAATAATGTATTTTCTATGCTTTTTTAATTAATGGTACCTCACCCTCCTTATGCTGGTCTTTGACCATAATAAAGATTTCATTTGATGATTGAGGCCTATTGGTGTTCTGGGAAGAACTAGAGCATTGGTTCTCAACGGGGGCGGTACCGCCCCCCGGGGGGTGGTGGGAGGATGCTGAGGGGCAGTGAACTTGTTTTGGGTGGTAGGGGAGCGGTGGGTATGTTTTGGGCGGTAGAGGGGCTTGAGCATGTTTTGGCATTCGAACTTAATTTTAAAACTCCCCAAAAAAATTATTAAATCGATTATCTGGTTTACACCATTTGTACCAGCAATAAAATGAACTTACGCGACGGCTGCCCTCACGCACTTCTAAGAATGGTGAGACGAATTTGTATTCTAGGTAGGCTGACCTTGAAGAATTTGACACTACGATTCTTCTCCGATCCCAACCAGCACAGCGCATGCGTCAGCTGTTTTCCCGCGCGATTAATCACAGTGCGTGCGTCAGCTGTCTTCCCACGTGATGAATCGCAGTGCGTGCGTTGAGCGTCCTTTCAATATGAATGTTTGATTTGACCCGTGTTTCTTGAGTTGCTTTTCATTCGTTTCATTTCTGTTTTTTCCCCTCAGTTTTGATTTACTTCCATTGTTTATTTGGCCAGTCAGCTAGGTCAGTGAGCTTATTAGTTCTTTATCGTGGTCATGAATTATTAATTTTGAGAAATAGTTATCGTTCCCTCATCATATTTTGCAGCCGCCAATGATGTCGGTTAATAAAAAGAAGTGTCATCAATACAGTTCCACGTACTTGAAGTTCGGATTTGTTCCTTCGCCATCGAACTTGCAACTACCCATGTGTTTACTTTGTAACAAAGTGTTATCTAATGAGGCAATGAAACCGTCTCATTTGCAGGAGCATCTGCAAAAAATTCATCCTGACAAACAAAATAAAGATTTGTCGTTTTTCATGAACATCAGGGACAAGTTTCTGAAGGCAACGTCTGTCTCAGGCTTACTAGCAACCTCATCAAAAAAATGCGATGATGGTTTGATAGCCTCTTATAATATATCAAAATTAATTGCTAAATTGGGGAAAGCTCATACCATCGGTGAAGAGTTGATACTGGCAGCTGTCAAGGAAGTTTTAGAAACGGTTTTACACCATCCAGCTGCATCCAATGTTATAAAAAATGTCCCATTAAGCAATGATACAGTGCGACGACGAATTGATGAGATGGCTGAAGATGTTGAAGCTTCCTTATGCAAACTTTTGATACCCACCAAATTTTCTCTTCAGGTTGATGAATCAACCTTGCCAAGTACTAATGAGGCTTTACTGTTAGCGTACGTCCAGTTTGTGAAGGAAGGAAAAATTATTCAAGAGATGCTTTTTGCAAGAAGCTTGATTGCAGATACTAAAGGTGAATCTATTTTTAATACTGTCAAAGATTATTTTAAAGAGAAAAATATTCCTCTTGCGAACATTATGTCTGTTGCCACTGATGGAGCTCCTGAAATGGTGGGTCATCATCGTGGGTTCATCGCCCTATTGAAGAAAGAGGTACCAGGTATTTTAGCTGTTCACTGCATGATTCATAGACAGCATTTAGTTGCAAAAAACCTCAGCAACCATTTGCATCAGTCATTACAATATGTCATCTCTGCTGTGAACAAAATTCACAGTAATGCTCTCAATAATCGATTATTCAGGCAGCTGTGTAAGGACAACGATGAAGAATTCAATCGCTTGCTTCTACACACCGAGGTTCGCTGGCTTTCCAAAGGCGCCTGCCTCAACAGGTTCTGGAATCTTTTCGACTCTGTACTTGAGTTCCTCGAAGAGAAAGATGTAGCTCTGAGAGACAGATTGCTACAATTTAAGATTGATGTTGCTTACGTGGCCGATTTATTCGCAAAATTCAATGGAATTAATTTGCAGCTTCAAGGCGAAGAGCTCAATTTGATCACAACAAAATCTGTTATTTCTGCCTTCCTAAAAAAACTCACTTTGTGGAAGCAGAATTTTGGTCGCAACGAGTTCAGCCAGTTTCCAATCTTGTCAGATCTGCATAAGAGCAGTGAAATCCCCTTCGGTGAAACACAAGTTTACTGTCAACACCTTGAGTCTTTGCACAAGGACTTTTCTGAGCGTTTTGAGGATATTTTGTCCCTGGAAGTCCCTCAATGGGACATGAACCCTTTTATAAATATTGAGACAGCAGAGGTTCAGATTCAGGAGGAATTGGCCAAACTTTCAACTAATGAAACTTTGAAAGCCAGCTTCCAGAATGGTGATCATCTCACAGAATGTTGGCTTCAAAGTAACATCAATCACCTCTATCCAGGACTGTGGACTATCATCAAAAAATTTTTAATTGCCTTCCCTTCCTCCTACCTTGTCGAGCAAGGATTCAGTGCTGTGACTGATCTAATTACAAAAAAGAGAAGTCGACTCCAAATCGTGGAAAGAGGGGACTTGCGCCTTCATCTCTCTAACAATATTGAACTGAACGTTCAGAAAATGGCTCTGAACCATCAAGCACAACTGTCCCACTGACATAATCAAGCATGTTTCATTGATATTACTCTTTTAGGGTATTTTTTTGCTGTTTTTTTTAAATTATCTAATTAAGAATAAAGAATTTTTAAACATTAAAAAAGCATTTGCAAAAAAAATAAAAAAAATAATAAAAAATAAAAAAAATTTAAAAACAAGCATCAAAAAAATAAATAAACGTATTTACAGCATTTTGAAATAAACGTATTTACATAAAAGAGCATTTAAGCAATTTTTTTGCATTAGTCATTTTAATTCTAATAAAAGGAATGCAATTACCTTCCAGGGCAAAAGTATTGAGTTAAATCGAACAAATTTGGTGTGTAAGTCTACTGAAAAAAACTACTTAAAATTTTTGCCTTTTATAATTCAGTAACTCCCTGCCCCCCTCCCCATACCCTAAATTACAGGATTTTCACAAAGGGTGGCGGTGAAAAATTTTCCGCTCCTTAGGGGGGCGGCAGCTTCAAAAAGGTTGAGAATCACTGAACTAGAGCATCATCTGCATAAAGCAGCAGAACAACATTGTGATCCCTTGATTTTCCTGATCCAGCCAGGCCTTACATTGATCAAGAGTATCTGGCTCAAAATTTGCTCATTAGGTTGAGCAGCCTCATTGGCCTGTCCTTAGCGGGGTCATCTCTTTCTGCTTTCTTGGAGATTGGAACAATCAGAGTAATGCCAAGCGTGGAGCCCACCTCTCTATGTTGCTCTTCATCACTTCTGGCCAAATAAGGTCAGCTCCAGGAACCTCCTCCCCCCTCCTCCCTACCTGACCTATAAGGGACTTAATTTAATTTATGCAACAATACATTAAAGTTTGGAGAATATTTACTGCATATGGATCTAGGAATTCCATGCAAGATAGCAAGTATCCTGGGAGTTGCTGAGAGGATTTATCATAAAAGGTGAGTCTTAAAGACTCCATCAATATCCAAGGAAACCTCTTAATATATAACAGAGTATCTTGCAATTGTATTAATCAAATGCATCAGAGCTATTATCAAAGTATTATCTGCACATAAGACCATTTGATATTCTCATGAATTAGGCCAAGAGCCATGGCTAGAATAATCTGGTCGAAGCCTTCTAAGCAAGTATCAAACTTCAAAGGAGAAAGTGAACCTCTCTGTCTAGCACTTTTGTGGAGAGAGACCAAGTAGGTGAGAAAAGACCATGGACCTCCACCTTCGATCTGGGGCTACACAGGGAATCATGACCCATTTGATCTCACCTCCCCCTTTGGCTAAGCTAACATTCATCACAGTGCCCATGAATTTGAATAAAAGTTTGTTTTTGTTTTTTTGGTATCAAATGGAATGATGGAATTGGGGTTTTACATTGTCTGTTTTCTTCAAATCACTTCAACTACTGACAGCTGAGAATTATATGACCTGTACTTAGTTCTGATCAATCTCACTTGATCATTTCTGGAAAAAAAACCCTACCCATATAAAAGATGTCTTGTTTGCTTCAAGTAAGAGTAGAACTGGATTACCGCTTTTAATATACATGATTTCACCCCTTCTCTTTGCTGGGGACTCTACAGAATAACTCTCTGTGTGTCTGTAAAGTCTGAGGGTCTGCAGAGAAACTGAAGATTCAGGCATTAGATTAGGAGTCCTCCATGTTCACTCAGACACAGAAAATGTGGTGAACATCCCATTGAGGTGCTAAATACATGCTACACATTGTAGTTCACAAACTACAACTTCACAAACTTTACAGACAAAGAACAGCTTTTTTCCTCAAATAAAAGACCAAAGTTGGTTTCATGGGAATTGCCCAAAGGTAGAACCAGAAGCCCAACTCTTGATGGCTATAATGAATAAAAGTCCTTTTCCTCAGGACATTTCTTGTGGTTTGATAAGCTACAAGAAATAAGGAGTCAATGCCCAGGAACACTTTTTCTAATTCCCATATTGTATTACCCTGAAAAGAGAGCAACTACACTTCCCCCTTTGGGCATCTGCCTGTTGACTCATTCAGAGTTCAGAGAGGTGATCTCTCTCCTCCTTGCCATTAGCCAAATCACAGTGATTTCTTTGTTATCTTGCTGCTAAGTCTCTAGAGACTATTCTGGAAACTTTCAGAAGATTTGACACAAACACATCACACTAGGGCCTTGTTGGCTGATGTCATGGCATTGGAAGATATGGGGTGCATAAATGGGGGTCTGGAGAAAGAGAGAGCCTGGGGAGGCGATTAGGGCAGGCAGGCGCTGTGTCTACTCCCCTCCCCTTCAGATGTGAAACCTCGTCTGGACACTGTCTGGATTTAGAAATCTTTGAAGCTTCTGTTTTGGAAGAGGGCTTTGGTTTTTCCCATCTCTTCTTCTAGCTTTTTCTTCCAAATAGACACAGGGCTGGAGTCTCCATCAGGAATACAAGTCATGTTGCTGCTTGGGCTGCTTCTGTGGCCCCAGGGAGTCTCTGGGAGGCTCAAAGCCAAATGCCCGCTGAATCTGAAGAGGGATGAGTTTGACCCACAGAACCATTACCGGCCAGGAGAGCTTCTCATTGGCAGCATTGTCTCTGCAGCAAAGGTTTATTTTCAGCCACTAAGCTTCAACACAACTCCTTCAACCCAAGTAATCAAGTAAGTCCATCTTCCTGCTCTGCATTGCAGCACTCCCTTTCTGACTGATTTCTAAAGTCCAGCCCTCCGATCTTAACAAGCATCGTCCTCTTCATCTGCTACTTGTTTCTCCATTTCTGTCCAAATTCAAACTTGGGTAACCATTTCATACCATGCAGCTGATGACCTTCCCTGGAAATTCACAGTTACATTTATCCTGTTCAGACAGTAGGGATTCTTTGTTGGGCTTGATTTTGAAGAACAAACATCCACTTTCTTGGAGCAGAGAGAGGGGGTGGATGGAGAAGAAAGGGTGGTTCCTCCCTTATGCCCCTCGTGCGGTTCATCAGGGACAGAAAAATGCAGGATTGCTTCATTTTTGCCCCTGCATTGTAAGTGAGGTATGTTAAATCTCCTTTCAGGATATTTTGGAGAAAGGATGTGAAAATCTAAACATGTCCAGAAATTGAAAATGATTGGCTTTGTCAATAGTCACAGCTGTTCATTTTGAGTAAGGAACTGAGTGTGGCCTACATGATCCTACATGATCAACAATTCTATATTTTATTGTGAAATTAGGTCAAATTACTGTTATCTATGGAGTCCTTGGGGTTCTCTGAGCTTGGTTCTTTTCTTGCAAACATTTCATTACCCAGCTAGGTAACATCTTCAGTGCTAAAATGGGATGGGGTTTGCTCTCTATTTATCTGCTGTGGCCTACCTTGCCAGTGCTGGTAAGGGTGGGGGGTTTTGTTTTGCTCCTCTGGTACTTCTTTGATTGGAATATGTTTGCTGCTTGATTGTGTGCCTGGTGGTGACCTTTGCTTCTCTGGGTGATGATTGCTTTAGTTGAGTGTAAGATAATTTTCCAAAAGGTGCTTTGGGAATAGAGACTGGGGCACATTTACATTGGAGCACAAATTGGTGTATTGACTGCAGTGCAGATAACACAGGCCTAAAGAAGGGAGGGTTATGATCAATTTAATGAACTGGTGAAAATTAGAGGATATATGTGAGTGTCTCCAGATACCTCCCTGGGTATAGAAAAGAGGGAGTATTTGGGTACTTCACATCCTGTATCTAGTGAGGTCAGCGAAGCAATTGGGCTGCATATTGTTGGCAGTTGGTGTTGTGCAGAGTACAGCGATGCTCCCAGAAAAACTTTGCCCAGGGAAAAAATACACATCGGCATGAGAGGTTTGCAAACTGCAATGTCCATATCTTGTTCTCCAAAGAAACTCAGCCAGAAAATATATACTATCTGGTTGTTTATTGATAAAAATGCAAAACTTCATAAAATACAAGTTGTATACAAAATATAGGAAAAAACACGTCTTCTCATAAATTCAGCATCTAAGACTTATCTACAAACATAAAGTCTCTAGCCAAAAAACTCTCAGAGAAGGGCTACACTACTTGGTTATTAGTTACAACTACATAAGCCATAAAACTACTTAACTACATGGTGGCTAACGCTCTACTGCAACTGCAAAGCTGGGCATACAATGCTCCAGTTATATTGCCACTCCATACCCCCCCACTGGGTAACTAGCATACACATGCCAATAGGTGGCAGTAATTAGCAATATACGTGCACATCACACAGTCACAAGTTGTTTTGTTTACATGAGCTACATACGCTAGACATAATATTGTTGTACAGGTAACGGGATGAATTTCTTCCCATGAGAAACTCCTGACAGTTGGCATGTGTACAAGACAGTGGGAGGCTTGGAAGAATAAACAAGGATTATTTCATGGATAGAGTTTCTTGCTAGAAAGGTACTGCTCTGGATTTATCAAGCTGTCCTTGGTTCCCAGAGTCTGGGGTCACCTTCTGGGACCTTTTCCCAGTCTCTCAGCTTTCCTTGGCCTTCTGAATGTTTTATGTGTGTGTTGAGAGGTTTTTTGCCCCTGAAAAGTACCTTTGGGGAAGGGCTGTTGCCTCATGGGACACCCTATAGCTGAGCCCAAGCTTTGTTTTCCCTGGGATATTTCCTTGGGTGAGGGGCTTTTAGCTTCACCCCCAAATTCCCCTCCAATAGCACTCTCTGAACACCTGAACGGACATCACCGAAAGGGTCAGGATTTGCCATCTATCCTACCAGTGTGCACCACCCAGCAAAATGACTGGGATCTGTCAAGGAGGTTTCAGTTTGGCTTTGGGGACTGGGGGGAGGGACATTTTGTAATATTCAGTTTTTATTAATGAATTGTTCCAACACAGAGTCCTACTAGTCGAGAGTAGACTCTGAGCTGAATCCCTGTAGGATGACATGATCACAAGAATCAGAATTTCATTGCTAAACTTGCATGCCTTGGTCATTGTGTCCTTCTATGTGTAAATAATGCATCCTTGTAGAGGATGAATGACCCTGTGCTACGTCCTCTGCACAGACAGACAACCAGCCCCAGACCTGGTACTTCCTGGGCAAGAAGGTGAAGGAGGACATCCCATTACAGGAGAAAAAGGAGCCAGATGCAGAGTGTTTAGATTCTGACAGAAGATAGATATCAGCCCCTCTAGGTGGACCAGGCCAGAAAATCACCTGCACAGGAAGACGAGAGCTCTATTTTATTAAGATGCACTATAATAACAGAATCTTGCAAGCCTGATCATGCTTTACCTCCTCCCCTCTGATTCCCCAGTGAATCAGGGATGAGCCTTCCTGAGCTCCTTCTGAACTCTCTCTTCCTTCCCAGAACATAAAGAATGTTTCAGCACTTTTTGCTTAATTTCTTGCATCTTGAATACTGTTCTCGAACTGTAATATACACTTTTGACAAAGAGTTGCTTTTTAAAAAAATGCAGCACAGACTTATCGATTGCAGATAACAGACAAATGTAGTTATCCCAGTAAAACTGGTATCCCTGGGGTCTTCAGCACCACCTACATCTCTGAGCAGTACCGTCAGTGTAGACTTCATTTGCCCGCTGGATGATCTGGATCACAGAGGCCCTGTCTAAAGCAAACACATCAGATTGTGCCGGCTTTGCAAGGCGAACAGAGAAGTTCTGAGGAACCCCCTCCTGCAATATGGTGCGGTCTTCAGAGAAGAAATAGTAACTGTCCTTCAAGCATCTGGTGGGATTTGACCAACCCTGGCAGCCTCCATCTACACTTCTCCTGCCCCAGACTTATCCCCCTGCCACCAGTCCAGTGATTCAAACAGTGCTGGCTAGCTGGGTGTAGCTGCCATTTTAAATTTCCCAGAATGCCTGCTGGTTTTTGAGCACCATGGACACAGTGTCCAGAGCAACAGAAAAACTTCACGCTTTCTGAAAATATTTTTGGGCCTCAACATTACTAGGATATTTTGTTCCCTGCTTCATTTCTGCCTCTTGGCCATCCAAGCCCACCACATTTTCCTCCTTAATATTTCCAACTTTGGCCTTCCGCTCTCCACCTACAAGCAGCACTTCTTGCTTGCCTGTTCTGTTCACTTCAGATTCCACTGGACCCAAAACTCATCAACTTCCCCTTCTTTGCATCAGCAGTTGGAGCGTAAATTTGGATAGCCATCAGGCTAAAGAGCTGTCCGCAAAATCGAACTAATATTTGCAGTTTCTGACTACCCTGTATCCAAGGCCTCTCCTTGTTCTGATCCTCCTGACTATGAAAGCAATGCCCTTTGTGGAAGGAAAGACTCAAGGTTGCATCCTTCTTTATGGCTTTGTGTTCCCTAGGACTTTGAGAGAGCAAAGACCATGTTTGCACTGCAGAGAGATCAAAAGGGAGACACTGAAGGCTGAGGGTGTGGGTGTCTTTTCAGCGAGGAAGGGAGAGGGGTCTGAGAGCTGAAGGAGAAGCCGGTCGTGTATGGAGGAGGTGAAACTGAACTTCAGCAGTTTGGTGGAACAAGAAACAAGACTTTGAAGCTCATACCGCTGAGCAAGGAGGAGAATTTTGGGAACTTTGTGAAGTTCTGTCACCTGTCTCTTCTATCATCTATCATTAGGCACAGATTGGTTGAATAAACTAGGCTTAACACTAGGAGTGCATTGTTTTTATAACAAAACTTCCTCTTGTGAATATCAGAGGGGAACCATTCAGCCTCCTGATCCATGGTTTGTACAATACCTTAATTCTGACCTTGCCACACTCTCATATCTCAATTATCATCTGTGCCATTTGGCTGGGAGTTTCTGTCCCCTACTCTGACCAGCACAAATATGTTCCCATGTTTTATGTTGTCCTCGACTACATGGGTTTCCTGCTGCCATCTGCTTCATAGTGGCTTTCCTGGCCAGGAATCTACATGGGGCCTTCAACCAAACCAAGCTGACAACCTTCAGCATGCTGATCTTCTACAGCCTTTGAGTGTCCTTCCAAGGTTGGTCTGCTGGGCTCTTTCTTTCTCCCCAAGTGCTAGATTTCTTTTTTCTCAGACCATAATGGAGACTGATACTTTTTAATAAAATTATTTCCCATTTTCTCTCTGTTGCTCAGTCCATAGAAAACTGTGCAAGTATGTATGAGTGTCTGCAAAGGTGCTTAAGTTGAACAGGTTGTTCCAAGGCTTATTCAGTGTTACCCATACTCCAAAATTTGGGCTAATAGATGTGATGTTTGAGGTTTGTAGCTCTACCAAGGAAGAAATGTTCAAAGCCCTGCAGGAAATGGATTATTTTGGCTGTTTCCAATTTTGGCCCTAGTTTTAGCAATCAGACTGTCTTGGCTTTCCTTGTGAATGGCATGTGAGAGGAAAATTATTAGTAGCCTTCTATATGTTTTAATGTTAGTTTTGATTGCATTTAATAAAGCCAAGTTAGCTTCTTGTGACCTGTAGGGCAATGACAGGAAATGTCAAATGCAAGACTAAGCAATCTTGTTGATAGGAACAGACGTGACAGGGACGAATAGGAAAGTATGGTAAAATTAGCACCAAGGAAGTTATGGTTCAGTTGCTAATTGTTGGTTTTTGAGGATAAAAGGATTGCAATGAGAGGGTTGGTACCTACTTGGTCAAGCTGTCTACCTGACAGTTCGGTCAAGTTGGTCAGCATTGCAATGTGAATCTAAGTGGGCGGTCCGCATTGCGGTGTGAATCTAAGTAAGTACTTTATATGCTATTGGTTGAATTTTACTTGCTTATTGAACTAACATTTAATAAAGCTTTTAGAACTTTGAAGTGACTTGTTTTATGGTGTGTCTGCCTCCCGTGTTTAATGTGGTTTTTTCCCTGACAGTTTTGGTGCATTGGCCGGGAAGGGACAAGCTGAACATTTGCTCTCAGCTGCTCCTTCCAGGTATTACCCACACCGCTGCTTCAAATTTATAAGGTAAGAAGGTACTCTTTTTCTGGGAAGTCCCACTGGGGATTTTTGGTTTCTTTGGAATTTCTGATATGTACTTTACTATGTAAGAAATATTGCAGCTATGGAATTGCTGTGCTCGAGAGCGAAACAGTCCAGTATTTCTGTAGCTGGGAACTTCTCGAGTTGGCGTTGAGGAGACTGATCACCTCTAAATGAAGTTGAGTTGTGGTCAGGGTTGCACCTGGTCATGATACTCAGTTGAACATCTCTGCCTTGGGCTGTACAAGTAATGCTGCAGAAGTGGTTACTCAGTACTGGGAGATTGTGAAGGTCTGGATGGAGATTACAGGTTGTGATGGAATCCTAGAAGGAACTGAGTGTGTCTAGGTTTAGGACCACCCTGGTTCTGAAGCAGTTCCATCAACAACTCTGGATAGGATAGTACTCCTACAGGGAATGAATTGGTGCACAATCTGGACTCAAGACTCCTGCTTAAGGAGCAGGTGGAAGCCCTGGCTAGGAAGGCCTTTGCACAAATCCATCTGATGAGCCAGTTTTGCACATTCCTGAATCAGGAGGCTATGCTCATAGTCACTGATGTTAGTCCTTCCCTGTCTGAATTATTGCTACAAACTCTATGTAGGGTCATAAACATCCAATTTTAGATTTGAAAAACACAGGACTGGGTGGGATGGCTGTTTCCAATTTTGGCCCTAGTTTTAGCACGAGACTGTCTTGGTTTTCCTTGTGAATGGCAGGATCAGGATGGGGGATTGTGACCCTGTTGGTGTCCTTGGTCTTTCAGAAGCTTTTGATACCACCAGCACTCCCTCTGAAAACCTGTGTGTACAACGATGGTTCTCCTCCTTTTTTTTTTTTTATTAATTATATATCAATACTCAGAAAAACATTGTGTCAACTGGTTCCCTTCTCAGGTACATAAATCATTCACCCTGTTTTAACAACAACAACAACAACAACAACAACAACAACAACAACAACAATAATAATGTATTACTCCTGACATTAATTTATCTCACATCATAACAGTTCATCTTTTACTTACAATATTTAAAGTGTCAAAGTAGTTCTTCGTATAAATCATTGATCAATTCATAACAGTAATCAAATTAATATAGTCTAGTAATGCTTCTATAATTAATAATCCTACCAGCTCATCTATCAATATAGATCATTTACAATCTTTTAACCACAACAATACTAATACTTAAGCTATCAAGATAGTTCATGTATTACTCATGTATAATAGTCACCTTCTAACTTCTAACTTCCACCTCTTTATCAAGCCATTGATAAAATCTATCCCATATCAAATAATATTCTATATCATCTTTATCTTTTATTTTTAAAGTCAATCTTCTTGAAGGTTCTCCTCCTTCTTGAGGGGATGGTTCCGGTTGTTGTTTGTGCGGAGGAAGTGGCCAAAGAAAACCACTCAAATTTGAGAGGCCATGGGACTCAAAACTCTCTCCAGTCTTCTTCAACATAAAATCAGTGCTGGAGATCACCTATTGGTGTAGGCTCAAGGACCATGTATGCTCATGATTGAGTTTTGATTGAGATATATGAGCTATATTGTGAAAAATTGGGGGGTTCTGTTGTACTTACTGTTTTGACTGCTACCCAGGATTGCTGTTACATTACGGGCAGCGAATCAAAAGCAGCTTGGAAGTTCACGGCCACATCCGCAACTATAGATATGATCCAGATTATTGGAGGCTACTCTTAGGAAGTGGGGGATGGATGCCACACACTAGATCTGATTGTGGTTATGGGCAGTGGCAAAATGACCTGTTATTTGGGTATATTGACTTCAGTCCCTTATCATGGACAGAACACTCCCTTCTAGCCTTGGAATTCCCAGTTCTCCTCTCTCTCCAATTCTATTCAACATAGACATGAATCCTCTAGTGAGGTCATCTGTCAGGTTGGAATGAGATATCTTCATTATGGTCATGATACTCAGTTGAACATCTCTGCCTTGGGCTGTACAAGTAATGCTGTAGAAGTGCTTACTCAGTACTGGGAGATTATGAAGGTCTGGATGGAGATCACAGGTTTTGATAGAACCCTAGAAGAAACTGTGTGTGTCTAGGTTTAGGACCACCCTGGTTCTGTAGCAGTTCCATCAACAACTCTGGATAGGATAATTCTCCTGCATGGAATGAATTGGTGCACAATCTGGACTCAAGACTCCTGCTTAAGGAGCAGGTGGAAGCCCTGGCTAGGAAGGCCTTTGCACAAATCCATCTAATGAGCCAGTTTTGCACATTCCTGAATCAGGAGACTATGCTTATAGTCACTGATTTATTTATTTATTTATTTATTTATTTATTTATTTATTTATTTAGTCTGAATTATTGCTACAAGCTCTACAAGTGGCTGTACTTGAAGAACAGTCGGAAGCTTCACGGGTCCAGAAAGCAGTGCAGTATGTAGTATTAGGTATACCAATATTCATCTTTGTAACGTCTCTGCTACATGATTTGCCCTGGCTTCCACTAGGTGCAGCTCAAGGTGCTGCTTATCCTCTTTAAAGACTTTGGGTTCATGGCCACCATGCCACCATGGATGTGACGGACATTATTGTGAGCCTGCTCATGTATGTCAGTGGGTGTAGTGTCCTCTATGTGGGGTCATAGACATCTAATTTTAGATTTGAAAAACACAGGACTGGGTGGGATGGCTGTTTATTTTTTATTTTTTAATTAAAAGAACATTAAAGAGTCATTAGAGTTTGTTGGAATTGTTAACTAATTTTTTTCAGACCCACCTACCCACAACTCATGGTACTATTTTATTTTGACATGAGATGTTCTTTTGTATTCAGAACTGGTCTTAGGAAAATAATGTAGCATTTGGGGAAAAAGATGAAGCCCAGAAGGCCAGCACTGGAGGCCAAGATGGAGAAGATCTGCACAGCCACCATGTACTTGCCCTTGGTGCTCAGGTACGTCGGTACGAAGGACACCCAAACACTGAAGAAGACCAGCATGCTGAAGCTGATCAGCTTGGCTTCGTTGAAGGCTCCAGGGAGGTTCCGGGCCAGAAAAGCCACTATGAAGCAGACAGCAGCTAGGAAGCCCATGTAGCCGAGGGCACCATAAAACATGGGAACAGAACCTTCATTGCATCGCAAGATGATCTCCCCAAACTGCGAGTTCATGTCAGACTCAGGAAAGGGAGGAGAAGTCCCCAACCAGATGCTACAGAGGATGACCTGGAGACCAGAAAAAGAAAGGACAATGGAGTTGGCCAAACTCTTCCCCAGCCATCTTTGCACTTTATTCCCTGGCTTTGTGGCCAAGAACACTAACACCACCGTGACTGTTTTGGCCAAGACAGAAGAGACAGCAAGTGAGAAAATGATGCTGAAAGCTGTTTGTTGGAGAAGGCAGGTGGCTCTCCTTGGTCGGCCAATGAAGAGGAAGGAGGTCAAGAAGGAAAGCAGAAGTGATGCAAGGAGAATGTAAGAGAGGTCCTGATTGTTGGCTTTGATGATTGGAGTGTCTTGGAATTTAATGAAGATTCCTAAGACAAAGCCTGTGATTAAGGAGAGGAACAAGGCAAGGGAAGCCAGGATGATCCCCAGATTTTCTTGATAGGATAGGAAGGTGATAATCTTGTGTATACAGATGGATGTTTGGATATTGATCTTCTGGACATTTGTTGCATTTTTCTGCATCTGGAAAGCAAGAGTAAGTTCTTCCTTAAAGCATGTACAAATTATGCCAGGAGGTACAAAAAAAAAAAAACCCTCTACTTTTGACTGGAACAAGGAAAATTAAGGGGAGATGACCTTCAGTCAGGCTCAGGGTTGGTTGAGGACATTATCATGCATTCCTGTTCTGAAAAAATACTTAAGGCTCCTGCCAGGACAAGAAGAAAGTGTGGTTCATGTATGAGTCGTGATTATGATTATTATGATTATTAGTCATCTTGCCTCCTCTTAGTGACGATCGAGATCTTGGAATGGCCATTTAGACCATCAGGTCTCCCATCAGGGGCTCAGTTTGGGGACTGCCGTATCCAAGGTTTCATGAACACAGCAAGGGAGAGTTGAACATAGAAGTGGCACCCAAGATCAGAAATGCTTCTCAAAAACCCCTTGCACAGAAAATGTCTAAGTAAAGAGCCTCCGGTCCCACCTTCCATGGTGGAGATGCTTCCTTCAGCACAAGGAATACAGTCATAGCAGCAGACAGGCCTCCCTTCCTGAGCCACCTTCATGAATCCAGGACGACAGCTTTCCACACACCTGGAAGGAGGCAGGGCCTGAGCAGAGAGAGGAAAAACACCCAGGACATTTCATAAAAGGATGCAAAAGAGGAAGGATCTAGTGATCCGAAATTCAAGACTGAGCTTTACTCAGTTTGAAGCCAATAAAAAATGTGGAGCTCATGAAACAGATTCAGCTGCCTGTTGCTTCTATGTTATCTTCTCTTCTAATTTTCCACACAACACAATTTATAAATTCAGAACCTAAATTTATATACTAAATTATTCCAGAAAAGATTGGATGGATATTTTGCTTTGGAAGAATTAATCGTGTTGCTCCATGATGAAATCTGACTACTTTTGCTAAGGCCTAACAAATAGTTTACTTAAACATTTATGGTTATATTTCTCATAAAAGCCTCAAAATCTAAACAGGGAATCCTCTTGGAGAGCTTTGATGACCTTCAGAAACAGTTCCTGCCAAAAGAATACAACCTTTTGGTAACAGCTTCAGCCAGAATGAAATAAACCTTTTCCCACCTTGTTCAGCCCTTCCATCTCTGCAGTCACATTCGGGTTGATCATAAATGTGAAATCCTGGGATCCCTGTCTTTCCAGACTCCCAAACTTCACTTTGGTAAGAGAGGTTTTAGAGAAAATCACCCAGTGTACAATGTCCAGGTCTGATGCCAGCTCTCCATTTTCATCCAAATACACCCCTTCTATGGCATTATTATAAAACTGAGAATTTTGAAGGAAGGAATGAAGCTGGAATGGAGAAGAAAAATGGGATTTTTAGACAGGGGACACAAGGACCCTTCACTTGTGCTGAGGATGAACTATATACAAAATGAACATATTGGATTCATTTTCCAAGTTCTTCAGGAGAAAGTCTACAAATACTTGAATTGTAATACCTACTAACTTACACTTTAATTATATATGAACTGGACAAAGACTGAGAAGGTTGAGAGAGAACCTTGGGCAGACTTTCAAGATTCCGTTATGCCCAATAGCAATAAAATCGCATTCCTGGAATCCCTGCAGTGTCTGTTTCTTGACCGGTCCTACCTGGAGGGGGTGACATCAGCCTTGAAAGCCTGACCAAGTTTCTCCCTCTCCCAATTCACATTAAACAAAGTCAGGCAAGGGTGATTTTGGGTTTCTTTCCCAAATCTTCTTCTGGACTATGTAATCACCTACCAGTTCCTCCTGGATGGTTTATTCCTTACCTTCATCCCTCTCAATTCCTTTACAGTCTACCTGTCAAGTGGCAACAGATAGGAAAAGACACGTTAAAAGGACCTTCCTTTTATTTTTCCTATATATTTTTATTAAAGATTTTTAAAACGAAGATAAAAGTAGTACAAACTGAGAAAAAGAAAAGAAAAACAAATAAATCAAAGAGAAAGCTAAAAGTCCAAGAAAAGAAACAAAGTAAAAGGAACAGAAAAGAAAAAAAAAAGATACAAAGGAGTAGCTTCCAATCTTCTTTACAGCAGTTCTAAGTACAATTATTAATTTCCTTCTTACTCTGTGGTTACAACATAACTCTATTACATTCAAATCTGTTTTGTCTAATCATCAAAACCATAAATGATGATAAGTTCATTTTTTTTCCTGTTTCACAGCAAAGTCTATAAGGGGTTTTCAGTCAGAAATCAATGAAGATACTGTCTTTTCTCTGATCAAAGAAACCTATTTATTCATCCCAGCAAGTTCCAGCATCTTTACCCACAGTTCCTCCATTCTGGGTACTGCCAAATCTCTCCGTCTTTGTGCATACAATAATCTCGCTGCAGTGATCATGTACAAAAACAAAGGTCCATGATTCTTTTCCAGCTGTTTGTCCATTAATCACAAAAGAAAAAGAGATTTCAAACCCAAAATCTGGTTTCAATTGTATATAGAATTGTGAATTAGTGTATGTATTTGAATCTAGAATTTCATAGCTTCTTCATACATCCACCAAACACGATTAAGTGTCCTTTCTTGTTCACATTTCCGGTCTAAATTTGAAATGCCTTTATACTTTCTAGACAATTTCTCCAGTGACATATACCAAAAATGCATAATTTGATAAACGTTCTCTTTACGATTACAACATAATGTAAATTTCAATCCTTTCAGACACATATTTTCCCATTGTTCCATCTGTATATTATAACCAAAAATTATACCCCAGTTTATAAAATTTTTATAAATTTTATTTTTAATAAATTTTATAATTTATAATTTATCTTTTATTTATAATTTAATAAATTGTATAAAACTTCTCTTTAAGATTACAACATAAAGCTAATCTAAATCCTTTCAGCCACATATTTTCCCATTGTTGCAGCTATATATTATAAGCAAAATTTATCGTGCGTTCTGTCATTTGTTCTTGTGTTTCAAATTTTAATAAACATTTATATATTTTAGCAATCACATGTTCAACATTTGTACAGAATTTATTTCAAACACAGTTTTCAAAAGCATATCTTATTTTAAACGTTTCTAATAATTTTAAATCAGAGAAACATTGACAACTTTATCTCTCTACCATGAGTGCTTCTGTTGATTTTGTTTCACTTTCCCCTTGAAAAAATTCTAGCATCTCATATGTTGACCATTCATGTTTGCCTATTATTTCTGGTCTATAAAATGCTTCTTGGGCCTGAAAACACAAAGGGGTTTTTGGGCACAACCTGGGTTTGTAGCTCTTCCATATTGTCAATGTTGCACATCTAACATAGTGATTTTTAAAATCCATTTGAACCTTGACTCTATCGTACCACAAATATCCATGCCACCCAAATCTCAGGCCATGTCCTTCTAACTCCAAAAGCCTTCTATTTCTCTGCAACACCCCTCTTTCATCCAGACCAAACAGCAAGCTGCAAAATACAGTTTCAAGTCAGGTAAACCCAATCCTCCTCTTGGTTTATTCCCCTGCCACACAAATTTAGATATGTCCTTCTGCCACTGTTCAAATGGTGCATCAGGTGTCAAAACAGGTATTGTCCAAAACACAAATATTATTCTAGGCAGGACATTCGTTTTTATCACAGAAATTCTCCCCAGCAATGACAATTGTGGTTTCTCCCATCTTTACATCTCTTTTTTTAACTGGATTCCATGTCTGATAACTATGTTATCTTGAAATAACATACAATTCATATTTGTCATAGTGATAAACAGGTATTTTACCTTCTTCTCAATCTGAAAACCCATTTTATTCATCAATTGTGTTTGATCTTCTATTTTCATATTTTTGTTAACATCTTTGTCTTCCATTTATTAATCTTGAGACATGCTAATGCACCCAATTCTTTTAATTTGCCAATTAATATTTCAACTCTTTTGAAGGATCTTCCAGAACCAACACAAATACTCTGCAAATGCCCTTAACTTTCCTGTTTCATCTGTTGCAGTTTTTCTATAGTCTCCTCTGACACCTTCATTTGAATCTCCTCCAATTCTTCTTTGAATTTTTTGAGAAATTTTCTCTCCTGCTGGACAGAATTCAAACTCTTTACTGGTTAAAAATAGAAATCAAACCTTCCTCTTTTTCTGCCTTAAATTCTAGTTTTTTTAAAAAAAACTCTTTTCTCTTATGTAAAAATCCTTTCTTTAAGGACAATTATGTCTGATTTATCAATCTTCAGTCTTGTATAAAAATGCTGCTGCAAAACCTGATCCCTTGTCTTCTTCCTGAGAAAATGCATCGAAAGATCCCTTGGAATATTTCTTGTTCTTGCACTTCTTGATTTTTTAAAATTACTTTATTGATTTCTGCCTCTAAATCATCATCTTCCCACTCCAAAAAAAAATTGCCAAGACTTTAATAATCTTTTCTCTAATATCTTAACTAGAATCCACTGGCATCACTCTATATCTTGAACAAAATTCTCTCTCTCTCTATTCCAATAGATCCATGTTATCTATTTCTCTTTCCAACTCTCTAACTTCTGTCCTACTCTCTAACATTTCCACTTTGTCCAAAATATGTTTTACCTCACCAGACACTTGTTTTACAGAGCTTTCTATCTTCTTAATTTCTTTCATCTCCCCTTTCACCTTTTCCACTCTTTCATCCATTCCTTTTTCAAAAACTGTCAATTTAATATCAAGTGATTCTAAATTGAACACAGTGTCAAGTGTTCATTCTGGAAAACTCCCCCATGTCCTCTGAACACCTTGCCTTTCTCTCTATGAATTGAATAATGGCGTAAATACTCATCAAGGATTAACAGCTCCCTACCTGATTGCTTTATACACCAGTCTCAAATATTCTTTAAGACAGACTTCCCAAAACTTTTAATTGTGTTACTCTTTGACCACCCTTTATATCATTAGCTTCAAATATTAATGAATAAAAAGTAGTGGTAGGTTATTAATTATTATTTTGGATTAGTCCTCTTCAAATCACAATCCCATGGAATAACTTAGAAAAGTCTTTTCCGTACCGAATTGTGTTCTTGGAAGTCCCAGATCTTAATAACCACCATGAAAACACTTCTCAAAAGCTGTTCAAGTGAGATCCATTGTTGAACAAGACAAGAAGCTATTGCAAAATGTCTCTGCATCTCATTTGCTATTTTTGAACAATTCTTTTTCTAGGGGATCCTGGTGATGTTCTCTATATACGTCTGTAAAGAAGTGCAGAATTGCACACACATACACACACAAAGACACAGATAGATGTGGCAGAGTGGGCCCTCTGGCTTTCTTTTGGGGAGCCCCTCCAACATCCCATCTGTTCCCCATGTTGAACCTCTGCAGAGTCTGTTTGGCTGTAAGAATCTGCCTCATGCTTGAAGAGAAATGTCCTCCTTCACTCAGAAGGGACTGCAAGAATCTTGGCTTGGCTTGGCTTGGCTTGGCTTGGCTTGGCTTGGCTTGGCTTGGCTTGGCTTGGCTTGGCTTGGCTTGGCTTGGCTTGGCTTGGCTTGGCTTGGAGTCTCAACCTACACAGTTGATCAGCCTAGAAAAGGTTGGCCACTTGCTTAGACACTTCTCCATATTATGTTCCTCTATATACTTTTGTAAGGAAGTGCAGAATTGCACACACACACACACACACACAGGCACAGATGGATGTGGCAGAGTGGGCCCTCTGGCTTTCTTACACCGGAGCCCCTCTGCCATCTCAACCATTCACCATATTGAACCTCTGCAGAGCCTGTTTGGCCATAAGGATCTGCCTCTCGCCTGAAGAAAAATGTCCTCCTTCACTCAGGAGGGACTGCAAGAATCTTTTCTTGCCTTGAGATCTTTGCCTACACACTTCATCAGCATAGGGAAGGTTGGCCACTTGCTGAGACCCTTCACCACTTCATTTCTCCAATCGTGCTGAAAATTGAATAGGGAGGCAAAGGAAGAAAACCTTTTTTAACTAAAAAATGGGGCTGTGCCTGGGCCAAGGCAGTCCTGGAGCAGAGAGGCAGCCAAGCAGGGGAGGGGTTAGAAGGGTGACACTGTCTAATACACCCCCAAGATCACTGGAATGGAGGGGACATGATTGGGTGGGAGATGGTGGTGCTCCAGCTTGCCAGGAGAAAAGTCAGAAAAGGGAGACACGCAAGAAAAACAATAGCTTAACCAAGAAACCATTACTGGCAGGACATGAAATGATATTTGATCGAATGAGGGAATGGTTGGCTAAACAGTAAAGATGTCCAAATTATTTCTTCCAAATGAAGTTTAAAAGGAGAATCTTTTGGCAAAGAAAGTAAAAAAGTAAAGGGAATTCAAAAGAGAGAGGAGTGGAAAGTTGGGATTCAATTTCATGTCTGTCTCTAAATTTTATTTTAGTTTTTATTTTATTTTGAGAATGGGAACCTGATTCTTACATTTGTACAACTGATTCTTAGCAACAGAAGAGAGGTACACAGAAGAAAAGAAATACCTGCCAAGCCTTCAGCCGTGGAGGCTCCAAGTTCTTACCCCCTTTGGTCCTTGTCCTCTTTGATCTGGATACATAAGCTGTGTGTAAGGCCCGTGCCACAGCCCAGATGGTGTTGTAAATGAAATAGTTGTCCAGAGACAGGATCTGATCAATTATCTCCTCAGGCAGAGCCTCCAGCTCGTCTCTCTCTCTGCACCGTCTCCAGACTTTCACAGAAAAGGCATCCTTGGTGTAGGAGCATCTGAAAGATGTCTGTGCAAGGTAACGCATAGTACGATAAACATGCATAAACCCAACGTATTTTGCCATGTGGTTTCTCTTCATCAGAAAGGAAAAAATGCTATGAAGGAACTGAGTGCGAAAATCTGTATATGTTAAAAAAATGGTGAAATCCCACCGGATTGTTGAGATCAGGATTTTTCCTGTAACAGGCTCTGTAAAAGTTTCATATACTACTTGTATAAGATTCACCCTTACATCGAATGAATAATCCTCACCACCATGAAGAAAGACATTCACTTGTCTCCACTTGCGATATGGACGATCACTTATGGAAACATGATAGATGGTTTTGGAAAAGGTTTGCAAGATAACTGGACAAATGCCGTTCCTGAGCAACATAGAAGTCAGGGTCCTTAGGAACCTCTCCCCCTGGTCAGTTTCTGGAGCTATCAGACCCACCAAGGTCCACCTGAAATGGAGGAGCACCTTGACCATCCCTGGGTACTGGACTCCTTCAGCAGGGAGCATCGGGTAGAAGAAAGGAGACTGAGTCTTATCACTGGATGTCTGCGAAACAAAAGTGTAGCTGATCTGAAAAACAATGAAAGATGTTGTTTTATTTGATGCCCATAGGACCCAAAATTAAAGATAACAATTCCTGCCTTAAAGAAGCCGTAATTCCACTTTTAGCCAAGAAGGCTCATTGACTCACCCATTGCTTCTGGCATTGCTTCCCTTCCCTTGTGTTTTTCCTCAGTGGAGAATTCTTCAAACTCTTGCAAATGGAAGATCCCCCAATGTGGACTTGGGACCATGCTGGGAGGGAATATTTCTGCTCTAATCCTTCCCTTCCTTTGCGTAATCTGAACCTTCATCCTGAATGCCTCCCACCTCCATAATATAACTCTTTTCTTTACTTGCAGTAGAAGACTTCTTACTGAAAGTTACAAGACTAAAAATTCCTTTCCCAGCAAAGACACACCTGTGGGACTTTGTAGATGCCTGATATGGTCGAAATCTGGATGGAGATGTCAATCTCGGACCCTTCCAGAAGAGCCACTGTATTTCTTGGCTTTCCACAGCTGTAGTTGGGAACATTGGCCTCCCCATCAGAAAGCAGGTCCAGCAAAGCATCCGAAGTCACTTGTGCACTGAAATAGCTTTCATAAATGTTGTAACTAAGGGTGATGTTGGGTAAGAGGTGGGAATCCCAGTTGATCGCTTGGATGGCGAAAAGGAAGGAGAGCATTTTCCAGGATTCTGGGCTTGCTATCCTAGAAACATAATTATAGTACGACATAGCAATTAAACAAATTTTTTATTTGAACATTTTGACAATGTTTTCCCTAATATTGTGGGAAAATGTGCAAGATCAAGAGGGCAATAGGTTCAGAGACTGGAGGTTCAATTTCATCCAATTGGAGGCAGGTTCACTTACCACAATAATTCATTTGAAGGAGTTGTGTTGAAGCGTAATAGTTGAAGCTTAGCCTTGGTTGCAGAGATTATGCCACCAATGGAAAGCTGTCCTGACCGGTAACGATTCTGTGGGTCAACCCCATCCCTCTTTGGAGTCAGGGGGCATTTGGCCTTGAGCTTCATACAGACTCCTTGGGGCCACAGAAGCAGCACAAGCAGCAACATGACTTGTGTTCCTGACTGAGCCTCCAGCTCTGTGTCAGCTGTGAATAACCATCAAGAAGGTGGTCTTTTGTAATCCAGGGTCTTTTGTAATCCAGACTGTGTCAAGGCAAGCCTGCACATCTGGGGGGGAGAGGAGTAAACACAGCCCCTGACTGCCCTAAAAGTCTCCCCTAGCTCTTTCTTTCTCCAGAAGCATTTATAGATGTACAACTTTTGTATGCCATGACATCAGCCAAGACGGCTTTACTCTGGTATTCAGTTGAACACATGTTATTGTCATCTGTTGTCAAATTTCCTAAAGTCTGCAGAAAAGTCCCTAGAGATTAAGTACTGAGACAATGAGTACACTATGATTTGCATCATATTAAAGAGGAGAGAGATCACCTCTCTAAACTTTGAATGAGTCAACAGGCAGATACACAAAGGGAGAAGTCACAGATGGGCTTCAAACTCTAAAGGTGAGCCATGGGTTGAGACAGGAGAATTTGGCTCCAAACGGTTGTAAAAAAAAAAAAGGTCATTATAATCAATATCAAGAGGGATTTTTAGCATGCGTGAGAACAGTCATTCACACATTAGTAGTAAACCTTGAACTTACCTTGTCCTGATTTGTGATGGAGGAAAAACCAAAAAAAAAATTTTTTTTTCCACAACCACACAGGAAGAATTCTGCCCATTGATGCCAAAATGAACTAGAAGGTCCTCCAATCTGGACTGGGAACATGGTGGGAAAGAATGTGTCTGCTCTACTCCTTCCATGCCCTACATTGCTTTGAGCATGTCTAAGAGAATAACGCATGTATAAGAGAATCACTCAGAGAAACCAAATATAGACCAATTTTCTTCCTGAATGCAGAGTACAAGATTCTCACAATATTAGCTGATAATTGACAGAAATGTGTTTCAGCTATTGTACATATCAACCAAAGTTGTTTTATCTGAAAAAGAAACATAAAGGACAAAGGAGATTTCTAATTAACATATCAGAAGAAGAAAGAAGAAAGAAGAAAGAAGAAAGAAGAAGGAAGAAAGAAGAAAAGAGTAGGGGTAGGAGGTAGAGAAAGGGAAAGGGAAGGGGAAGGGGAAAGGGAAAGGGAAGGAGAAGAAGAGGGAGAAGGAGAAGGAGAAGGAGAAGGAGAAGGAGAAGGAGAAGAAGAGGGCGTAGGAGAAGGAGAAGGAGAAGGAGAAGGAGAAGGAGAAGGAGAAGGAGAAGGAGAAGGAGAAGGAGAAGGAGAAGGAGAAGGAGAAGGAGA
Organism: Python bivittatus; assembly: GCF_059951505.1. Taxonomy (NCBI): domain Eukaryota; kingdom Metazoa; phylum Chordata; class Lepidosauria; order Squamata; family Pythonidae; genus Python; species Python bivittatus. Next base: position 2,401,013 of record NW_028277107.1, read on the forward strand.
AGGAAGCTACACTAATCTTTTTGGAGGTGGAAAAGGCTTTTGACAATTTGCAGAGGCAATTCATGCTGGCAGTACTGAATATAGTGAACCCTGGAGAAGAATTTCAACCTTGGGTTAAAAGTATACATTAACAGCAAAAAGCAAAGATTATGGCCAATGGAGTGCTTTCTGCTGATTTTCAAATCAGTAAAAGAACAAGGCAAGGTTGTCCACTCTCCCCCTTACTATTTATCTTTGTGTTAGAAATATAGGCAGAAAAAAACAGAGATGATAAACAAATAACATGTCGTAAAATTTGTGGAGAGTAATATAAGCTTAAATGCTATGCAGGTGATGTAGCATTAACCACCACAGAAACACAAAAAGCAATAAACAAGTTAATGAAAACAATTCATAATTATGAAGAATATTCTGGTTATAAAATGAATGTTCAAAAAACAAGAAAACAATCACTAGATTTTTAACACAAGAAGAAATTAATTTTTGCAAGAAGAATCTAGCTGTCAGAGAGCCCACTCAGAGAAGTAAGTTGGTTTCCACTTGACAGGAAACAATCAAGATAATAATCAAAAGAACTATGTTAAATTATGGCAAGAGATTAAAAGAGACTGTGAAAGATGGAGGAACCTAAAGTTATCTTGGTTAGGATCAACTGCAACCATCAGAATGAATGTACTTCCCAAGATAAGCTCTTAATTTAAAAAGGCAGCCATCAGAATCTCAGAGAGAACTTTTCAAGAACAAAAATGGCAAGAAATCTTAAACTGTGTCATAAAGCATGGATAACAGAGTAGATAAAATTCCCAAAGAGCAGAATGGCAATTTTGGAAGCAGCCGGTTCAGCCAATGGACTTCATGGATTCTTAAGGTACAGAGATACAAAGGTGGTTAAAAATTTGAAAGGACACATTATTAGAGAAAGTTTGACAAAAGTCTGGAGTTCCACAAAGGGAATAACAAGCCCAGCAATTTCACCTCTAGCTTCTCCTTCAAATGCTCCTCAGGTTGGAGATATTTAAAGCATAATAATGTGATCACACAGAGACCAGGTCCACTCAGATTCTATCAATGGATTAAAATGCAGCAAGGACTACTCAGTGAAGGCCAGAAGATACCATGGTTGATGCATTAACGTATATACATATATAAATATGTATGTATTTACATATATGAATGCGTGTGTGTGTATATCTGTGTGTCCGTGTATAAACATATATATTGTAAAAGAAATTCCCCTCTCACGCCCATGGGTGGTATGTGTCCTCCTCAATCTTGGGTCTTCTGCCATAGGCCTGGGAGGTTTTAAGGGTTCTATGCAGTATCTGAGCTGTTCCTAGCCCTGCACTCTTCTGGACAGGGAGCTCCGATATTGTTCCTGGGATCTGTTGGAGCCACTTTCCCAGCTTAGGAGTCACGGCCCCAAGTGCTCCTAGCACCACTGGGACCCCTTTGGCCTTGACTTCCCACAACCTCTTGAGTTCCTCCTTTGGGCCCTGGTCCTTCTCCAGCTTCTCATCCTCCTTCTTCCTGATGTTGCTGTCACTTGGCACTGCTATATCTATCAACACCCCTGCCTTTCCTTTTATCAACATATCAACATCTATATCGATGTATACACACACACACACACACAAACACACACAAACACTAAGTAACAATGCAGTGGAGATCTTAGTATTAAGTAATTGGTTCAACACTGCAGTCAACATATTCTAATCAAGGAACTACCAGAAGAGCAAGACAGAACCCCCACCTTCACCAGCACTGGCAAAGCAGGCCACAGCAGATAAATAGAGAGTAAACCTCATCCCATTTTAGCACTGAAGATGTTACCTAGCTGGGTAATGAAACGTTTGCAAGAAAAGAAACAAGCTCAAAGAACCCCAAGGACTCAACAGTTCAATCCTGAGCTACGCATATTTGCCTCAATTGCTACAGTTTCTATTAATGAATTGTTCCAACACAGAGCCCTACTAGTTGAGAGTAGACTCTGAGTTGAACCCCTATAGGATGAAATGATCACAACATGCAGAAGGGAGTACCTCTCCCAAGAAAGAAATGTTCAAAGTGTGAGATTTGCCCCGTTCGACAGAGAAACTCTCGTGACACGTGTGGTTCACAAAGAAGGTTTACTCATGCGTAACGTAGTAGTCACAAGCAAAGCCAGGACTGGCTTGGTACAATTGCATCACTTGTTATATTCCCCCCTTCCTGCGCTTTTTCCCGCCTCGTGATCGCATTGCAGCTGTGGACTATTGGGCCCCCCAATGTCCCCCTTGATTGTTCATGATGGCAGGGTCGGTCAGAGTCCATTGTCCTTGATTGCCAGTCCCCCTCCGGCTGGGTTGGTCCCTCCCTGCTACGTGCAGACCCGCGGGTTCTGTGCTGCGTTGCGATCTTGTTTCGCTGCCCTGCGGCCCCGTTCCTTGCTTGCTCGCGCCATTATCAGTTCATAGTTAAAAGCTTCCGCTGTGGTTTTCCTGTTTAGCTGGCCGCAGGTGGCTCGTTAATTAGCGGCGCTTTCGGTTCCTCTTTTCCCCGCTAGCTACCGCCGGTGGATTCCGCGTGGTCTGGTTGCGAGCTTCCCTGCAGCCCCGTGCTTCCCTGAAGCCTCGTGCTGACCGAACCTGACACAAAGCCCTGCAGGAAATTCATTATTTTGGCTGTTTCCAGTTGGGCTTCTGGCCTTGTTTTAGCAATGAAACTGTCTTAGTTTCCCTTGTGAATGGCCTTGGCAGGATCAGGTTGGGACAGTGTGACCTTGTTGATGTCTCTTGGTCTTTCAGAGGCTTTTGATACCATCAGTCATGGCCTCTTCCAGCACTGCCTCTGAAGAACTCTGTGGACAATGATGGTTCTCCCCCTTCTTGAGAGGATGGTTCCAGTTGTTGGTTGTGTAGAGGAAGAGACCACACCAAAGCCCCTCAAGTATGAGATGCCATGGGGCTCAACACTCTCTCCAGTCCTCTTGAAGATGAAATAATGGTGGAGATTATCTATTGGCATGGGCTCAAGGCACAAGTATGCTGAGTTTCAATTGAGTTTTATTGTGAAAGATTGGGGGTTTCTGTTGTTTTTACTGCTGCACTGATAACAATGATTGTTGCTATGATATGGACAGCTAATCAAAGGTGGCTTTGGAGTCCATGGCCACATCCGCAACCATAGATGTGATCCAGCTATGAGCTATGATCCTATGAGCTACTCATAGGATGTTAGGGGTGATGTCACACAATAGATCTGATTTTGGCTAATGGCAGCGGCAAAATGATCTGGTATTTGGGGATATTGATATCAGTCCCTTGTCATGGACAGAACATTCCCTCCTGGCCTCAGAGTTCCCAGTAGCTCTCTCTCCTCTGTCTCCATTCCTACTGAACATCGACATGAGGCGTCTGGTGAGGTCATCTGTAGAGGTTCTTACTTAGTGCCGGGAGATTGTGAAGGTCTGGATTGAGATCAGAGGTTGTGACTGAACCCAAGAAAGAATTGAGTGTGTCTGTGTTTGAGAGCACCCAGGTCCTGGAGCTGTTCCATCAATAACTGCAGACGGATAGAACTCCTGCAAGGAATAAATTTTTGCACAATCTAGACTCAAGGCTCCTGCTTGAGGAGCAGCTGGACCTCCTAGCTAGAAAGTCCTTTGCACAAATCCATTTTAAGAGCCAGTTTTGCCCCATCCTGAATTAGGAGGATATGCTGATAGTCACTCACATGTTAGCCCTTTCCTGTCTGGATTATTGCAACAAACTCTGCAAGGAGCTGCACTTGATAAGGAGTTGGAAGCTTCAACAGGTCCAGAAAGCAGTGGAGGGTGTGAGTGGATGAAATGACCTCTGTGGAGGGATATTGACATCGAGTTATAGATTTGAAAAAACAGGGCATCATGGAGCAGGTTGTGGGTGTTTTTTTTTTTTTTTTAATTAAAAGAACATTAAAGTGTCAAATAGAGTTTGTTGGAATTGTTAACAATTTTTTTGGAGCCACCTAGCCAAAGCTCACTGTAATATTTTATTTTGACATCAAATATTCTTTTGTATTCAGATCTGGCCTTAGGAAAATAATGTACCATTCTGGGAAAAAGATAAAGAGCAGAAGGCCAGCACTGGAGGCCAAGATGAAGAAGATCTGCCCAGCCACCATGTACTTGCCCTTGGTGCTCAGGTACGTGGGTACAAAGGAGACCCAGACACTGCAGAAGACCAGCATGCTGAAGGTAATCAGCTTGGCTTCGTTGAAGGCCCCAGGGAGGTTCCGGGCCAGAAAAGCCACTAAGAAGCAGACAGCAGCCAGGAAGCCCATGTAGCCGAGGGCACCATAAAACATGGGAACAGAACCTTCATTGCATTGCAAGATGATCTCTCCAAACTGCAAGTTCATGTCAGACTCAAGGTAGGGAGGAGAAGTCCCCAATCAGATGTTGCAGAGGACAACTTGTAGACCAGAGCAATAAAGGACAATGGTGTTGGCCAAGCTCTTCCCCAGCCATCTCTGCGCTTTATTCCCTGGCTTTGTGGCCAAGAACACTAACACCACCGTGACTGTTTTGGCCAAGACGGAAGAGACAGCAAGTGAGAAAATGATGCTGAAAGCTGTTTGTCACAGAAGGCAACAAGGTGTCTCTCCTTGGCCGGCCAACGATGAGGAAGGAGGTCAAGAAGGAAAGCAGGAGGGAGATGAGGAGAATGTAAGAGAGGTCCCGATTATTGGCTTTGACGATTGGAGTGTCTTGGAATTTAATGAAGATTCCCAAGACAAAGCCTGTGATTAATGAGAGGGACAAGGCAAGGGAAGACAGGATGATCCCCAGATTGCCTTGATAGGATAGGAAGGTATTAGTCTTGTGTATACAGTGATCCCGATGGATGTTTGGATATTGATCTTCTGGACATTTGTTGCATTTTTCTGCATCTGAAAAAAGCAAGAGTAAGATCTCCCTTAAAGCATATACAAGATATGCCAGCAGGTGGTGGTGGGGGAGACCCTCTACTTTTTATTAGAACAAGGAAAATTAAGGGGAGATAACCTTCAGGCAGGCTTACGGTTGGATGAGGACATCATCATGCATTCCTGTTCTGAACAAATAGTTAAGATTCCTGCCAGGAGAAGAAGAAAATGTGGTTCTTGCATGAGTCATGATTATGATTATTATGATTATTAGTTATCTTGCCTCCTCTTAGTGAGGATCCAAAAGTTGGAACGGCCAGTTAGACCATCAGGTCTCCCATCCTTGTTCAGTGCAGGGCTCAGTTTGGGGAGTGCCATATCCAAGGTTTCATGAACACAGCAAGGAAGAGTTGAAAACAGAAGAGACACCCAAGATCAGAAATGCTTTTCAAAAACCCCTTGCACAGAACATGTCTAAGTAAAAAACCTCAACCTTTCCTCAGGTCTCACCCACCTTCCATGGTGGAGATGGTTCCTTCTGGACAAGGAAGACAATCATAGCAGCAGATGGGCCTCCCTTCCTGAGCCACCTTCATGAATCCAGGATGACAGCTTTCCACACACCTGGAAGGAGGCAGGGGCTGAGCAGAGAGAAGAAACACCCTGGAAGTGAATTGATTTCATGAAAGGATGCAAAGGAGGAAGGATCTAGTGATCCAAAATTCAAGAGTGAGCTTTACCTAGTTTGAAGCCTGTAAAAAATAGGAGTGCTTCTATGTTATCTTCTCTTCTAATTTTTCACACAACACAATTTTTAGATTCAGAATCTAAATTTATATACTAAATTATTCCAGAAATCATTGGATGGATATTTTGCTTTGGGAGAATTAATCCTGTTGCCCCATGGATGAAATCTACCTACTTTTGCCAAGGCCTAATAAATAGTTTACTTTAATACTTAAAGTTATATTTCTCATAGAAACCTCGACATCTAAATACAGAATTCTCTTGAAGAACTTTGATGACCTTCAAAACCACTTCCTGGCCAAACAATGCAACTTGGTGAGAATGATACAAGATTTTCCCCATGTTGTTCAGCCCTTCCATCTTTGCAGTCACATTTGGGTTGATCGTAAATATGAAATCCTGGGATCCCTGTCGTTCTAGACTCCCAAACCTCACTTTGGTAAGAGAGGTTTTGGAGAATATCACCCAGTTTACAATGTCCAGGTCTGATGCCAGCTCTCCATTTTCATCCAAATACACCCCTTCTATGGCATTATTGTAAAACTGAGAATTTTGAAGGAAGGAATGAAGCTGGAATGGAAGAGAAAATGGGTATTTTTAGACAGGGCCCCCAACATTCTATGGCAGGACCCCTTCACTTGTGCTGGGGGTGAAGTGAAGATTTATCTGTCTATACAAAACGAACATATCGGATCCATTTTCCTAGTTCTTCTGGAGATAATCTCTAAATAATTGAATTGTAAAACCTACTAACTTACACTTTAGTTATATATGTACTGGACAAACACCAAGATGGGTGAGAGAGAGCCTTTCATGTTTCTATTATGCCCAATAACAATAAAATTGCATTCCTGGAATCCCTGCAGTGTCTGTTTCTTGACCTGTCCTACCTGGAGGGGTTGACATCTGCCTTGAAAGCCTGCCCAATTTCTCCCTCTCCCAATTTACATTAAAGAAAGTCAGGCAAGGGTGATTTTGGGTTTCCTTCCCAAATCTCCTTCTGTCGCTGGAGTATGTAATCACCTACGAGTTCCTCCTCGATGGCTTATTCTCATCGTCATCCCTCTCATTTCCTTTACAATCTACCTGTCAAGTGGCAACATAAAGGAAAAAAATGATAAAAACACCTATCTTTTTTTTCCTGCATTTTTTTTATTCAAGATTTTTAAAAAGAGTATAAAACTAGCACAAACTAATATCAAGTGAGAAAAAGAAAAAAGAAATGAAAGAGAAAAGTGAAAGTGGAAGGAAATAAAACCATTAGAAGAAAAATAGAAAAAGAAAAGAAGCAGCTTCAGATCTTCTTTACAGCACTTATAACTACAATTATGAATGTACCTCTTTCTCTACGGTTACAACATCACTCTACTAAATTAAAAACTATTTTGTCTAATTATAAAACCATGAATCATAAGTTCACTTTTTTTCCCACTGATTTCATGGAAAAAGTCTATCAGGGGTTTTCAGTTAGAAATCAATGAAGATATTGTCTTTTCTCTGACCAAAGAAGACAATTTAGTCATCTCATCAAGTTCCAGCACCTTCACCCACCCTTCCTCCAATCTGGGTACAGCCAAATCTCTCCATCTTGGCACAAACAATCATCTCGTTGCAATTATCAGGTACAAAAAGAAAGTTCCATGACCTTTTCCCAGTTGTTTGTCCCTCAATCCCAAAAGAAAAACCTCTGGTTTCAAATGTATATCAATGTTTAAAATCCTCTGAATTAGTGTATATATTTGAATCGAGAATTTTCTAGCTTCTTTACATGTCCACCGAACATGGTAAAATATCCCTTCTTTTTGTTTGCATTTCCAACATCAATTTCAAGTGCCTTTATACATTCTAGATAACTTCTCCGGTGACATATACCAACGATACATCATTTTATAAAAATTCTCATTAAGATTACAACATAATGTAAATTTCCATCCTTTCAGCCATGTATTTTCCCATTGTTCCATCTGTATATTATAGCCAAACCTTATAGCCCAGGTTGTAAAAATTTAATAAATTTTACTTTTGTTAAATTTTATAATTTATAATTTATTTTTTATTTATACTTTAATAAATTTTATAAAAATTCTCTTTAAGATTACAACATAATGTTAAAGTTTTTAAAATTTTATGTTTAATGTATTTATATGTATTTATGGCTTCAGTGTTGTGTGTGAACCACCCAGAGTCCCTCAATGGGGGGAGATGGGCGGGAAGAATTTTAATAAATAAAATAAAATAAAATAAAATAAAATAAAATAAAACAAAACAAAACAAAACAAAACAAAACAAAACAAAACAAAACAAAACAAAACAAAACAAAACAAAACAAATAAATCTTAATCCTTTCAGTCACATATTTTCCCATTGTTCCAGCTGTATATTATAACCAAAAATTGGAGTCTACTTTATCATATATTCTTTCATTTGTCCTTCTTCGGTTTCAAATTTCAATAAATGTTTATATATTTTAGCAATCACATGTTCATCACTTGTACACAATTTTATTTCAAACTCATGCTTCAAAAGCCTAAATTATTTTGTCTAGTTTAAATCTTTCTAATAATTATAAGTAAGAAAACCATTAACAACTTTATCCCTCTGCCATCAGTTTTTCTCTCAATTTTATTTTACTTTCCTCTCTACAAAACTCTATTATCTGATGATAAGTTAATCATTTCTCTTTGCCTGTAACTTCTCATCCATGAAATGTTTCTTGTGCTTCTTGTGTCCAAAAACAGAAAGGTGTTTTTGGACGCAACGTGGTTTGCATCTATTCCATATTCTCAAAGTGGCATGTCTAAGATTGTGATTTTTATAATCCACATTAACCTTGACCCTGTCATACCACAAAGATCCATGCCACCCAAATCTTGGGTCGTGTTCTTCTAACTCCAACAGCCTTCTATTTCTCAGCAACACCCACTCTTTCATCCAGTCCAAACAGCAAGCTGCAAATACAATTTCCACTCAGGTAAACCCAATCCTCCTCTTTCCTTTGCATCTTGCAACTTGGGGTTTTTCCCCTGCCACACAAATGTTGATACGTCATTCTGCCACTGTTTAAATGGTGCATCAGGTGTCAAAACAGGTATTGTCCAAAACAAAAACATTTTTCTAGGCAAGACATTCATTTTTTATCGCAGAAATTCTCCCCAGCAGTGACAATTGTAGTTTCTCCCATCTTAACATCTCTTTTTTAAGTGGATTCCATGTCTTAACATAGTGATCTTGAAATAACATACAATTCATATTTGTCATAGTGATAACCAGATATTTTACCTTCTTCAAAATCTTAAAACCCATTTCATTCATCAATCCTCTTTGATCTTCTATTTTCATATTTTTTGTTAACATTTTCGTCTTCTGTTTATTAATCTTGAGACCTGCTAATCCACACAATTCTTTTAATTTGCCCATTAATATTTCAATTCCTTTGAAGGATCTTCTAGAACCAACACCAGATCATCTGCAAATGCCCTTAACTTTGCTGTTGAATTTGTTGGAGGCTTTGTGTGGTCTACTCTGACAACTCCTTTGAATCTCCTCTAATTCATCTTTGAATTTTTCTAGAAATCTTCTCTCCTTCTGGACAGAATTCAATCGAAACCTCTGCTGTTTAAACGGAAATCATACTTTCCAATTTGTCCCATAAAAATGGGATCTCTTTCTGCTTAAAGCTGACACTAAAAAAAAAAAAAATCAAACTCTTTTCTCTTACATAAGAATTCTAACTGGAATATCTGTAAGGACAATTATATCTGTATTATCAATCTTCAGTCTTCTATTTAAATGCTGCTGCAAATCTTGATCCCTTGTCTTATTCCTGAGAAAGTGCACTAAAAATCCCTTGGAATATTTCTTGTTCTTGCACTTCTTGAATTTATTCAATGTACTTTATCAATTTCTGCCTCTGTATCCTCGTCTTCCCAATCCAAAAAATTTGCCTACTTTAATAGAGAAACTTTAATAGTCTTTTCTGTAATATCCTAACCAGAATACTCTGGGGTTGCTCTAAATCTCAAACAAAATTCTCTGTCTCTCAAGTCCAATAGAGCCAGGTTATCTATTTCTCTTTCCAACTCTCTAACTTCTGTCTTACTCTCTAAAATTTCCACTTTGTCCACAATATGTTTTACCTCGCCAGACACTTATTTTACAGAGCTTTCCATCTTCTAAACTTCTTCTTCCATCTCCTCTATCATCTTTTCAAGTCTTTCAACCATTCCTTTTTTAAAAGCTGTCAATTTAGGATCAAGTGAACCTACACTGAACACAGTGTCAAATGATCATTCTTGAAAACTCCCCCATGTCCTCTGAACTCCATCCCTTTCTCTCCTTGAAATGAATAATGGGGTAAATTCTCATCAAGCAAAAACTGATCTCTGCTTAACTGCTGTATACCCCAGTCTCAAATATTCTTTGTGATAAATTCCCAAACTTCCAATTATGTTCTCTTTTGACTGTCCTTCATATTGTTAGCTTTAAATGTTAATGATGAAATAGTAGTAATTAGTTATTAATGATTATTTTGTTTTGGTCCTCTTCAAAGCACAAGCCCGTGGAATAACGTCAAACATTATTTTGCAAACAAAATTGCGTTCTTGGAGATTCCAGATCTTAATAGCTACCATGAAAACATTTCTCAAAAGCTCTTCAAGTGAGATCCATTATTGAACAAGGCAAGAAGCTATTGGAGAATGTCTCTGATTCCATCTCATTTGCTATTTCTAAATAATAATCTTTTTCCAGGGGATCCTGATAATCTTCCTCTATGTACGTCTCTAAGGAAGTGCACAATTGCACACACAAGCACACACAAGCACACACAAGCACACACACACACACAAACACACAAACACACGAAGATGGATGTGGCAGAGTGGGCCCTCTGGTTTTCTTATGGGGGAGCCCCTCTGCCATCCCAACAGTTTCCCTTGTTTAACCTCTGCAGAGCCTGTTCAGTCATGAGGATCTGCCTCTCACCTGAAGACAACAGTTCTCTTTCTCTCAGGAGGGACTGCAGGAATCTTTGCTTGCCTTGAGGTCTTTGCCTACACAATTTATCATCCTGGAAAAGGTTGGCCACTTGCTGAGACCCTTCTCCATTTTGTTTCTCCAATACTCCTGAAGACTGAATAGGGTGGCAAAGGAAGAAAACCTTTTTAACCAAGAAATGGGGACTGTGTTTGAGCCAAGGCAGTCCTGGAGCAGAGGGGCAGCCCATCGGGGAGGGGTCAGCAAGGTGACACTGTCTAATACGCCCCCCAGATCACGGGAGTGTTAGGGACAGGATTGGGTGGGAGATGGTGGTGCTCCTGCTTACCAGGAGAAAAGTCAGAGAAGGGAGACATGCAAGAAAAACAATAGATTAACCAAGAAACCATTATTTGCAGGATATGAAATAATATTTGATTGAATGAGGGACAGGTTGGCTAAACACTGAAGACATCTGGGGCAAGGAATCTGACATCTGGCCAGTTCTACTCCCAGGATGTCAAGGAAAGTGAGGTGAGAGGCAGCAAATGTAGGAGATCTAGAGGACAGTTCCAAGTAAGACTGGAGGGTGTTCTTTCATGGAATGCAGGCAGATTCACTTACCACAATAATTCATTTGAAGGAGTTGTGTTAAAGCTTAGTAGTTGAAACTTAGCCCTAGTTGCAGAGATTATGCCACCAATGAAAAGCTGTCCTGGCCTGTAACGATTCTGTGGGTCCACCTCATCCCTCTTCGGAGTCAGGGGGCATTTGGCCTTGAGCTTCATACAGACTCCCTGGGGCCACAGAAGCAGCACAAGCAGCAACATGACTTTTGTTCCTGACTGAGCCTCCAGCCCTGTGTCTGCTGTGAATAAAGATCAAGAAGACGTAGAAGCTTTCCTACTCGAGACTGGGTCTAGGAAAGGCTTCACATCTAGAGTGGAGAGGAATAAACATGGCTACCAAGTGCCCTAAAAGTCTCCCCTGGTTCTTCCTTTCTCCAGAAGCATTTATGCACCCACAGCTTTCCAATGCCATGACATCAGCCAACAAGGCTTTAGTCTGGCGTTCAGGTGAAAACATATTATTGACGTCTGTTGTAAATTTTCTAAAGTTTGCAGAAAGGTCTCTAGAGATTTAGCATCAGAACAACAAATAAATCACTATGATTTGGATCATAATATGAAGGAGAGAGATCACCTCTCTGAACTTGGAATGAGTCAACAGGCAGATACACAAAGGGAGAAGTCACAGATGGGCTTCAAAACTCTGAAGATGAACCATGGAGTGAGACAGGAGAATTTGGCCCCAAAACGTTTGTAAAAAAAATAGCATTATAATCAATATCATGAGAGATTGTTAGCATGGGTGTGAATAGTCATTGACACATTAATAGTAAACTTGAACTTAGTTGGTCCTGATTTGTGATGGAGGAAGAACCAGAAAAAAAAGTCTGTTTTGCGCAACCACCCAGGAAGAATTCTCCCCATTGGTGCCAAAATGAACTAGAAGGTCCTCCAGTCAGGACTAAAAACATGGTGGGAGGGAATATGTCTGCTCTACTCCTTCCAAGCCATATGTGGCTTTGCACATGTTTACTTGAGGAACCACCTGTCTCCCACAATGTCTGCCCAGCCAATCCAAACTGGCAGGGTTGGTGCAATCTGGGTTCCTTCGGTTAAATCATGACATCTATCAGGACCCCGGAAGCGTAAATTCCCTTTAGAAATGCCTGCCTCCTGGAAGGAGGTTCCCCCTGAGGTTTGAACAGCCCCCAAATGGCCCTGTAGGTCTGGCTCTTCGTCCAGGCATTGGTGAGGGTGACTGAAGCCTCCTTTAGATTGTGCCAGTCGTTTTCTTTGTTCTGATCTGGTTTTGTCATTTCTGCCATCTTTACTCTTTATTTTTCTTTTCTTGTTGTTGTTTTCTTATTTTTAATGTTTCAACAGTATATACCCCCACCAGAGGTCATCCATAAGTGCGACCTATGCCATTTCCGTTCCATATCTGAGCCTGAAACCTGACTGAAAAGGGTCCAGATGATTCGTTTCCTCCAGAACCCTTTGGAGCTGTGAAACCACCATTTTCTCAACCACCTTCCCCAAAAAGGGGAGATGGGAGACCGGACAAAAATTATCGAGGACAATAGGATACAGGGATGGTTTCTTGAGGAGGGGGTGCACCAACACCTCTTTAAAGGCAGCTAGAAACACTCTCTCTCGCAAGGATGTATTAACTATCACCTGGATCCAACCACACATCACCTCCTGAGCTGCTTTCACCAGCCAGGAGGGACATGGGTCAAGAGGGCAAGTGGTGGCCTTCACAGTCTGTAGGATCCTGTTCAATTCCTCATGAACAACAGGATCAAACTGTTCCCAGATAACTGAGTAAGAACGATCCCCTGGTATCTCCCCAGACCCTGCTCCACACTCGGAGTCCAACTTGGAATGTATTGACACTTCACCGCTTTTATTGCTACAATGTAGGCCTTGATAGCGGCTCTAACCTGTTCAGTCAGATTCGGAGTTTGTCTTCCTCCAATGGCGCTCTAGACGTCTCTTGACCCTCTTCAGAAGCCTCAACAACTCCATAAACCACAGGGAGTGTCGGGGCCGATCTTGCAAGAGAGGTCGCATAGGCACGATCCTGTCCAAGGCCCCGGCCGCCTCCCTATTCCAGGCAGCAGAGTGCAGCACCCAGAAAATGATGGTGATCTCTCAAGGAGATTTGGCTTTGGAGACTAGGGTGGGGGTGGGGCATTTTGTAGTATTCAGTTTGTATTTGTGAAATACAAATATGTGGGTTGAAAGAGGAGAAAGAAGGAGAAAGCCACACCCCCACCAAAATTGGCAGGGCAAGCTACTGTATATAAACAGGGAGCAAACCCCACACTTATTTGCACTGATGCTGTTCATTTCCTACTTGGGAAATGAAACATCTGGAAGCAAGCCACCAAGCTCAGAGACCACTAAGGACTGCACAGTTCAACCGTGAGCTACATATATTCTCTTCTATTTATGAAGTGTTGTGACACAGATGTCCTACTGGCAGAGACTTCTCCTTGAGTTGATCACTGTAGGGTCACATGATCATGACATGCACCGTCTCTTTGCAAGGCTTGCATGCCTTGGTCATTGTGTCCTTCTAGATGTAAATAATGTATTCTTGCGGAGGATGAAGGATGATGTGCCCCTTGGTCTGAGGAGACAGACAACCAGCCCCAGACTTGGTGTTTCCTGGGACAGAAGGTGAAGGGGGCCATCCCACTGCTTTAAGGAATGCCCCGTTCGACAAAAGAAACTCCCGTGACACATGTGGTTCACAAAAGAAGTTTATTCAAGCGTAACGCAACAGTTACAAACAAAGCCAGGACTGGCTTGGCACATTTACCTTGCTCATTTATACTTCTCCCCTTCCCGCGTTTTCGCCCCGCGATCGCGTTACCGCTGCAGATTATCAGCGCCCCAATAATCCCTCTTAATTGTCCAGAATGGCAGGTTTGGCCTGAGTCCCATTGTTCCTTGATTGGCTACCCCTCCCTTGGGTTGGTTCCCTTGGGGTCCTTCCAGTTGCGTGCAAAACCGAGGTTTCTGGATTGCACGGTGATCTCGCTTCACTGCCCGCGGCTCCGCTCATTGTTAGCTCGGGCCGCTTATCAGTGTAAATTCAAAGCTTACGCTTCACGTTTTTCCCGTTTGGCTAGGTGCAGGTGGCCCATTGATCAGCCGCGCTTTCAGTTCCTCTTTTACTCGGCTTGCACGCAGGCAGCAGAGATAGACAGCGCGGCGGCGAGCTTTCCTAGGAGCGCCGTGCCGGCTGAACCTGACAACTGCAAGGAGAAAAGGAGTGAGATGCAGAGGGTTTATACTCTGATAACAAGATTAAGGTCAGCCCCACTATTTGGCCAGATCAGAAAATCACAAGGGGACTATGGGCATATGGACCTCACTGTTACCTCCCAAGGCCCCGCTAGGAAGGATTTCCCAGCTGCCTCTCCCAGTTGAAGGAGGACTATTCTTCAATGCCCTTCTGAAAAGGTGGCCAAGAAATGTGCAGGAAATTCTCCAGGAGTCAAGACTGACTTGGAGGCACAACCCTGTGTGTTTGGCAAAGCCAGCCTCTCCCGTTCCCCCACCCTGAGGTCTTCCCCAGGGAATGGAGGGTAAATGGGTCCCTCCTTTCTGGCAATCCTGATTTTCCCTGGAGGCAACATGGCCGGTCTGGAACTCTGCTCTCCCCCCTGCCAGGCCCATGCATGTAAAGGGGTGGCAGGGGAACATGGGGCCCTGGGTTCCCCCATTCCCAGGACTCAGTACCAGGATGAAGACTTTGCAGTTCTCCAGCCATGCCTCCAGCGCGAGACCCCTTTGCCCAAGAAGCGACCCACTCACTGAACTCCAGAGCCACGGCTGGATCGCCATCCCTGCGAGACTTCCCGGCAGCCTCTCGAGGCCTCCCGGAAAGGCTCAGCCTAAGGCTCCCAGCGAGGGCTGCAGAATCAGACACCGTGCAAAGGGCGGACGCACTTCCAGCCTTTGCTGAACAACGCCTGGGCAATGCTCGCCAAAGAGCCAGGCACATGCTCAGTTCCTCCTGAAGCGGGGCAGCTGCCAGCCCTTCCACGGCTGCTGAGGGAGCCCCCTGGCGGATTCTGTGTGCAATGGCATGGGCCCTGCAAGGGCAGGAAAGATGAGGGCATGGGGGGGCAGGGATGATGGGCATGGGAGTAGAAGGAAAGGGCCCCTCTAGTTATTGCCTGTCTAAAAAAGGGGGTGGCATCTCTAGCACGTCGCAGTTTCTAGATCTTCCTATTATTAATTTATGTTTTATGTATTTATATATATTTATATTTTTAATGTTCTGTGTGAGTCGCCCAGAGTTGCCCCATTGGGGGGAGACGGGTGGGGGAGGAATTTAATAACTAAATAAATAAATAAACAAACAAATAAATAAAATTAATTAATGTCTAGGAACTGCCTGTGATCTTGCGAACATTGGGAAAGTCTCTGTGGGGGATTGAAACTCATTTTCCTCAAGAACAGCCGCTCTGAAGGATCTGTGGAGAATCGAGGAGGCCTCAGAAATGAGCAAAATCCTGTCAGAAATCAAGGACAAGGAGCCTCACTTTGAAACACAGCTTGTGTCTTGCGGTCGTTGGCAAACTCAGGCCTGAAGCGGTGGAAGAGGGGGGCTGGCAGGGACCCCGGGAGGGAAGCGACAGATGAGGAAAATTAAGATTTGTACTGATCTTTATTTGGTTCGTTCAATGTATAAGCTGCTGAGGTCAGCAAAATGGGAATGAATTGACAGAGCTGAAGTCAGGCCGGGGTCTCAAACGATTGAACCGACACCCCTCACCAAAGCATGTCAGCAAGAAACTGCCAGACTCGCATTCCTCAGCAGACATGCCATCAATCGCCCTTTTCGGCTGGCAAATTGGCTGGAATGGGAAGATGTTGCTTAGATCAGGGAAAGAGCTGTCACGTCCGGGGGAATCCGGAGGAGGAGAAGACAGAAGAAAAGAAGCAGATGAAGAACTAGGTAAGACTTGAAGAAACGTTGTCATGGACACTGGGACCTTTAGTTCGAAAATGTATAGTGTTATTATGGGATGTTAGTTGCTGAGGCGCATGTTCAGCTGTGTAAGCAGTCATGAAGTTTCCGATAAGGATGATGTGCTTTAGAAGTATAAAAGATTTGTGGTTTCTATTGTTCGGGGCTCCCTTCTTGGGAAGGAGGCCTCAATTACTAAGGTGCCTTAATAAGTGAGTAACTGAGTTTCTCGGGTCCGGTCTTTCATTGGGTTAAAGGACTGGGCTGAAGCCACGATTTGTGGACAACACTGCCCTTCTCAAATTCACAACTCTGGGTGGCTAACAACGGTTTGAAACACCAAGGAGCAGCCCGTAACGATGAGAATAATCCCGACGAAAAAGAAATATCGAAAGAAAACAAGGTCCAGATTGGAGAAATAGCTCAACCTCATGGGCGTTCTAGAAATTTTACCTCAGAACAAGGTGCTGAGGTGGGGAAATTCAGAGGGGGAGAATGGCGTCTGGTACGGGACTGGGGAAAAGGTGGAATTACACTATGAAAGAAGGGAAATAGCGAAAAGTGAATAGAAAGCTCAAATATCATGAGGTCAAAAAAAAAAAAAATCTCTTTTACTTAGGGTTTGAGTAGGGAATTCACCTCAGGAAATATGAGTAGGAAGCTTAAGACCTTTGGAGAATTGAAGGCAACCAGAATATCTTTAGATCATGAATAAACAGAGAAAAAGAAAGTACAGATTTTATTCTAGCCAAAACAGCTGAAGACTCCAGGTTGTACCGGAACAAGAGGAACACCTGGATTGCCAGGCTAGTTTCTGTACTACTCTCTGTTGTTATTCTGGTATCGTCCAAGGGGCACTGGCCATTGGATCCCTGCTAGTGCGCACATTTGTGAGGGGGTTGCTACTCTAGTGTGTACCAACTTGAAGGATGACGTTCTAGACTGGGGAAGCTGGGTCTAGATGCATCAATGGAAGCAAGTGCTCCCCTGTGGGACAGTTGGTGGCAGAGAGAGAAGCAGGAGCTGAAAAGTTCAAACTAAGTCTGCAGATTCAACAACTTCAACCAAGGGATGACCAACATTTTGGAGAGAAAGAAAGCGAGAGACCCCTAGTATGCCATGTTTTTTATTGCCAAAAGGATGGACGCTGGAGAACCCAGTGTCCCAAGCAGAGAGAAAACCTTCAACTACCAGTGGTACATAACAGACTCATAGGCAGCTCTCTCAGCGCTATCTGCCTCGGTGCAAACCCAGCCGAATGACTCTATTTTCGCATTGGCCCCAGGAACTGTAGAAGGTCACTTGGATCTGAGTCTTTTCCATCACGCAGCGGATGAAGCCTATGGATGTCCAGTTAGACCTGGCAACTCTTCCCAAGGACATCCTCCTGACCAGCTCCTTCATTCTCCTTAGATCTGCTAGATATCAAAGCCAAAGAGTAATATCTAAATATGGGAAGGTGCTCTCCTTGGCCAATCCGATGCCCTTCCGACAGGAAGATACAAGGGCATCCCATTTGGGTGAAGGTTTTGCCCTCTATGGCGAAGTTCTGGTGAAACGGTAAAGCAAATTATACTACCTTGCCCTTGTGATCCTGGCACACATTCAGACTTAGTAGCCCAATATTTAAGTAAACGTCTTGGTCATGCTGAGCAGTTTCATCTACAATTTCTCCTTTCAGATACCTGGTCCCAACCCTTTACATGAAGCTTGTGGCAAAGTCCCTTGTAGGCAGAGAGGTGGGCAGCTGACTCGTGAGTAACAGCAGAGAAACACTGGACTCCCAAGCTGCAGAAAACTGCTGCAGTTTATTCTCCCCAGACCCTTAAGCATTTGGGATCAGGGGTTGGGAACCAAACGATCTCTTTGGAGTGTCAGCAGGCCAAACCAAGAATACAAAAGAAAAATTATCCAACCCATTATTCAAATCAAGGGAGAAAAATGGAACAGGCAGCAGCAGTTTGCGGCCTGTTCTCCTCCTTTGCACCCGCAGGCTCGGTGGGCGTCCCGGGCTCAGCATCCTGGCCATTTCCTCCAGTACTTGGGCAGTCTCTGGCCTCCTCCTTTCCTCCTGTCAGGCTTTCCAAGAAGAGGAGCCACTTTTGTTCAGCGCCTGGCAAAGCAGGCGGGGCCCAGCCAGGCAGCATAGCCAGAGGGGTCTGTTCACACAGGCCTCGATGGGGAGTCTCCAGCGCTTCCTCTGCAGGCTTCTCTGTGACCTCATGGCTGGGGAATTCTGGGAGTGGAAGTCCACATCTCTTAAAGTTGCCAAGTTGGAGAAACACCGGCTAAAGTGATTAAGCATCCATTGGGTTTCCCTCTGAAAGTCTGTGTGGGAATTCCTCTAATCCTTCTTTTAGCCTGAGTGTATTCCAGAAGAACCAGTAGCTCCTTTTTAAGGTGGAAATGTTAGAGCCAAGGGAAAAAAAAAAAACTAACAGAGCTTGAACCCTCTCTCCTGCCCGCTTCCCCAGGCAACTCCTGCCAGGCACGGGCGAAGGTTGGCGGTTCAAGCGCTGCACCGCCGGGGGTCATCTGGCTGCGCTTGCTCTCTGTCTCCAGGGTCTGTCATCTCTGCCTCGCCTTCCCCACAACTGTCGTTCTGCCACACCCAGGAGAGGCACTTCAGGTGCCCGTCCCACCACTCCCTCCTGCTGCTTCCCTCTTTGCCCGTGCAAGGTCAGTACAGTGGCTTAGCCATCACGTCCTGGGATCCACCATCTTCCGCCATCTTCCGTCCAATGCCCACTACCTCCCTCCCCTTTCAGCAGAGCAGCCCATCAGCTCAGTCAGCCCTGAGCCTGCAGGCACTCACAGTCAGGTGCTGTGGGTTACTGATGAGGAGGCTGGTGTTTTCCTTCCACCAAATTCTATTATGTCACATGTGAAATGGACAGCAGATTGATTCACAGTGAATGTTAACATCTGCACATACATGAAGCCTCTTTTACATTTTTTAATTACTAATGTGAAACAATAAACAAGTGAAAAAAAGAGAAAAAGGAGTAATATACCGATACACTGTAGTACCAGTAAGTGGACAGAAAAATATACGGACTACTTGGTGTAACTCTTTAAAGAGGGACTGTAAATCCCCTATAACACACACACACACACACAACTTATGTGTGGTTTGGTCTCTACCCAGTCTATAAAACAATTTGCTCTTCAATGTAATTTTGTTCTGGTCTCCCTTTCACCCTTGGTGAAACTATGTACCCTTGGTGAAACTCTCGTACACTCACGCAGTGCACTCACTCCTACTGCACACTTTTCTATATACCTAAACAGCAAATAAAAAAAGAACAAATATATTTATTAAAAAGTGGTGACTTATTTCTATTGTAATGCAAACAAACAAAAACAAAACAGGATTTGTGTATGTGTGTGTTTGTGTGGTTTTTAAGAACATTAAAATACCACATCGTATTTTTGAAATAATTAACTGGTTTTTCAGGAAAACACTTACCAAAAGTCATTTTCTATTTTATTTTGACAACAAATGTTCTTTTGTATTCAGATCTGGTCTTAGGAAAATAATGTAACATTTGGGGAGGAAAATGAAGCCCAACAGGCCAGCACTGGAGGCCAAGATGGAGAAGACCTGCACGGCCACCATGTACTTGCCCTTGGTGCTCAGGTAGGTGGGCACGAAGGACACCCAGACGCTGCAGAAGACCAGCATGCTAAAGGTGATCAGCTTGGCTTCATTGAAGGCCCCAGGCAGGTTCTTGGCCTGGAAAGCCACCATGAAGCAGACAGTGGCGAGGAAGCCCATGTAGCCGAGGGCCCCATAAAACATGGTGACAGAGCCTTCGTTGCACTGCAGGATGATCTCTCCAGGCTGGGACTGCATGTCAGAGTCAGGAAATGGAGCAGAGGTTCCCAGCCAGAATGTGCAGAGGATGAAGAAAGCATGATAGAATTGGCCAGGCTCTTCCCCAGCCATTTCTGCACTTTATTCCCTGGTTTTGTGGCCAAGAATGCTAACACCACTGTGACTGTTTTGGCCAAGACAGTGGAAATGGCAACTGAAAAGATGTTGCTGAATGCTGCTTGTTGGAGAAAGCAAGTAGCAGTCTTTGGTTGGCCAATAAATAGGAAAGGGGTCAAGAAGGAAAGCAGGAGGGAGATGAGAAGGATGTAGGAGAGGTCCCGATTATTGGCTTTGACTATGGGAGTTTCTTGGAATTTAATGAAGATTCCCAAGATTAAGCCTGTTACCAAAGACAGGAACGAGGCAAGAAAAGATAGGATGATCCCCAAATTTTCTTGGTAGGATAGGAAAGTTTCAATCTTTGGTATACAGTCATCTTGGTGGATGTTTGGATGCTGATCTGCTGGACATCTGGTGCATTTTTCCGCATCTGAAAATAGCAAGATTAACATCTACCATAAAGTATGTTCTTCCATCAGATGCATAGTTGGAGTGAAACCTGTGATGGTTTACATGACAGTGTGTGGAGAAAGCTAGTATGCAGCAATGGTTAGGAATTTTAAGTAGTGTAACGCAGAAGGACAAGCGCCAAGGGCAAATGAGATTCTGTGCCACACATTCCCAGGAAGAGCTGCGTCTCCTTTGAAAGGTTGCATCGTTTGCATCCCATATTCCCTGAATCGCCATTTAGAGATAAAACCCAAAGCACTCCACAGCCCTCCCACCAGTGACCCATGGAGAGATGGACATTGGGACCTGTTATATTGGATTAATTCAAGCACAGGAAGGAGTAGAAGCTTGGACTCAAGGCCTCAGTGGCCCATTCCAGCTTGGATTCTTTTAAGAGGGAAGATATTTCTGCTATAAACTCAGCTGGTGGTCTTCATGTGTAAAGTGGCTGTAAAGGAAATTGTTTATTAAATTCCCCTTTGCAAATGTCTATGCTCCCCTCAGCTTTTACCAAGATGATAGCTAGGACTTCTATCTGAACAGCAGTTCCTTGGCTGGTGGATTCCCCTGTTTCTTTGTCCTCCCATCCATGCCTAAAAGCAAGCACCGATGGCTTCCTTCTCCTTGGGCATGTCTCTTGAGGGGTGATGAAGAAAAGCCAGCCTCAGTTTTATCGTTCTTCCTGTGCCTCCAGTTACAAGGGGAAACTGTTGTCAGTTTCACTCACTTAAAGAAAGAAAAAGTCCCTTATCAGGAAACTTGTTAAAAGAAGAAGAAGGAAGGAAGGAAGGAAGGAAGGAAGGAAGGAAGGAAGGAAGGAAGGAAGGAAGGAAGGAAGGAAGGAAGGAAGGAAGGAAGGAAGGAAGGAAGGAGGGGTCCAGTGTTGGACCTGCTGCTGGACCTGTTAAACAAAGAAGTCCAGCTTTTTGGTCATGTATTAGTGGATCAATGGGAAGGGAAGGGAAGGGAAGGGAAGGGAAGGGAAGGGAAGGGAAGGGAAGGGAAGGGAAGGGAAGGGAAGGGAAGGGAAGGGAAGGGAAGGGAAGGGAAGGGAAGGGAAAGGAAGGGAAAGGAAGGGAAAGGAAGGGAAAGGAAGGGAAAGGAAGGGAAGGGATCATAAGTTCTCTATTTCTCCAGAGACACCAAGAACAAATGGCAGATGTTCTTCAGCATTCAAGATGAAGAGCAAGAAATCTCATGTCTGTTCTAATACCAAGGCCTCATTGATCCCCTTTGTTTTAATAGCCTGCTCCCAATTTAAACTCCAAGATATGGGGGAGTTGGGCTGCATATAAATTTAATAAATGAATAAAAAGATTATTTCTTAACACTCACTATGAAACAAATTATACATAATTGAAAGAAACGAAGAACAAAAGAGCCAAATGTTAGAAATACCTATCAAAATACCCTTACATCAAAAAGGTCAGGCTATTTGGTCTTCCCAAAAATCTATCCCTTTCCTCTGGTCTCACCCACCTTCCATGGTGGAGATGGTTCCTTCTGCACAAGGGAGACAGTCATAGCAGCAGATGGGCCTCCCTTCCTGAGCCACCTTCATGAATCCGGGACGACAGCTTTCCACACACCTGGAAGAGGGCATGGGCTGAGCAGAGAGAGAGAGAAAGAACCTTCAGAAAATGAATTTACTTCCAGAAAAGAGACAAAGGACAAAGGAATTGTGCTCTCCAGTTCAAGGTTTAGCTTTGACTAATGAAAAGCCAGTAAGAAATGTGAGGTTCATCAGAGTGAATTGTATTTTCCTTCTCTGTTTCTCTTCCCTTCTGATGTTTCATACATGCTACAACTTTTAGACTTTAAAAGTTTTAGATTTTAAATTTAGATATTATATTCTTCAGGGAAATGTTGGATGGATTCTTTGCTTTTGCTAAGTAAATCACGTTATTTGCATGACTGGCTCAGTCTACCTCCGTTTCCATAGACTCAGTGAATATTTCCATGAAAATTGAAGACTATTTTTCATGGCCACCTGAATAGCCGATAAAAAAGAAGTTCAGACTCTTGAGAACCTGATGAGTTGACATGAAAACTCAAAGGCGCATCCTGTCCGAAAGAAGCACAATCCTGTTCTTGCCACCTTTAGTGGAGTGAAATCAATATTATTCCCACCTTGTTCAGCATTTCCACCTGTGTGATACTCTTCTGGTCGATGGTAAATCTGAAATCCTGGGATGACCATTTTTCTAGACTCCCAGATTTCACTCTCTTGACAGAGTTGTTGGAGAAAATTACCCAGTTCACAATGTCCAGGTCAACTCTCAAATCCCCTTTGTCATCCAAATATACCCCGTCAATGGAATTATTGTGAAATTGAGAGTTTTGAAGGAAGGAGTGAAGCTGGAAAGCAAATGAAAAGGAGTTTAGACAGGGCATCAGTCGTTCTTTGAAGGGACCCCCTTGGTCTATGCTGGGAATTATCAGAACGTTTCTCCCTCTCTGCTCAAAGACCAGGTTCCATTTTCATTTTCCAATTTTGTTAGGAGAGAATCGATAAACATCGGAATGATAACACTTACTAACTTAACATTTAAATCTGTACATCAGAACAATGATTGTAAAGGACAGAAGTTGGAATTAGGTTGGATTTGAGTTTTCAGAATAATGTAATTGTTCAGAAGAACCAAGGCATCCACGGGCAAAACTGATTCCCATCTGCAGGGCAAACGTATTTAATGGAAAAGAAATACCTGCCAAGCCTTCAGCCTTGGAGCTTCCACCGTCATGCCCCTGTTCCGCACTGATCTCTTGGGTCTGGATATATAAGCTGAATGTAAGGCCCGTCCCACGGCCCAGACTGTGTCGTAAGTGAAAGAGCTGTCCAGAGCCAGGATCTGATCAATCTCCTCTTTCCTCAGAGGCTCCAGTTTCTCCCCTTGTCTGCATTGTCCCCAGACTTTCACAGAAAAGACATCCTTAGTGGATGAGCATGTAAAGGTTTTCCTTAGAAAATAATTCATGTACTTGTAAAAGAGATTAAAAGTATCATAGTTTGCCCATTTCCTTTTCTGTATCAGAAAAGAAAAGATGCCCCCAAAGTATTTCAAGGAGAACCTTTTAGATATCAAGTCAAGGCTGAGATCCCAGTGAGCTGTTGTGATCCAGACTTTTCCTACAACACGTTCCTGAAAAAATTGAAAAGGTACTTGAACAACCTGCATTGCTATCTCGAATGAACTAGTCTCTGCACCATAAACAAAGACATTGACTTGTCTCCATCTGACATATTGTTGAAAATTGAGCATCATCTTACCATCATTTAGTCTATATCTTTGATATATAACCACACAAATGCCATTAGTTAGCAGCATAGAAGTCAATGTCCTCGTGAACCTCTCCCCCTGGTCCGTGTCTGAAGCCACCAGACCAACCAAGGTCCACCTGAAATGGAGGAGCAGCTTGACCATCCCTGGGTACTGGACTCCTTCCGTGGGGAGCATTGGGTAAAAGAAAGGAAACTGAGTTTTATCTTTCAGAATCTGGGAAACAAAACTGTACCTGATCTGAAAAGGAAAGAAAGACAATTTTATTCTTTGACCCATACAGCCCCCAAATAACAGTCTTCTCCCCACTGACCACCCCTGAACTGAAGATCCTTGGTGGGAGCTTTGCTTCTCTGCTCATCCATTGCTTCTCTTCTACTTGCTCCCTAATTGCAGCATTTTGCACTCCCAAGAGCCAAAAAGGTTCCTCGATCTGGATTAGGATGATGGCAGGAGAGAAGACATCGGCTCTAACCCTTCCCTCCCATTGGGTCCCTCATCCGTCATCCTCAAGGCCTCCCATTTCCATCATAACTCTCTCTACTTGGATTCCAAGGGAGGAAACTCTGCCTGAAACTTTCAGAGCTGAATGTTGTCTTCCAGCAAAGACACACCTGGGGGATTTTGTAGGGGCCCAACATGTTTGAAATCTGGATGGAGATGCCTGTCTCAGCCTCTTCAAGAATGGCCACTGTGTTTCTCTGCCTTCCACAGCTGTAGTTGGGAACACTGGCCTCCCCAGCTGAAAGCAGGTCCAGCAAAGCATCTGAAGTCATTTGTGGATTGAAAAAGCTTTCGTAAATTGTGTATCCCAGGGTGATGTTAGGTAAGAGCTGGGCATTCTGGTTGATGTCCTGAATGGCGAGAAGAAACGGCAGAAATTTCCAATAAAGTTTGGATGTTCTCCTGCAAGTGTAAACATATGAATGGAAATAACGTTTTATTTAACTGTTCTTCCATGATAATAGTTTTAGCCAATTTAGTCACAAATATTTTTACAGACAGATTGCTATATTCCAAAATCATTACAATAGAAAAAGGAATAAAAAGAATACAAAATATTAGATGATATTTCAAAGGCACCCTCCCAGTTGGTTACAGTAGCACCACTTCAATTTCATGGGTCAGTTTTCAAGCATTTTATCCCGTATGTGATGGTTGGTTTCCTCTTTCTTAATAAGGGTGGGTGATATACCAAGATACCTTCCATATGTCAGTGCAGATTTAGGATTCTTTCAAATAATATTACATTTTGAGATATTGAATAGCTAAAAGAAGCTATTTCATATTAGCTCATGCTTCTTGATATTATATATATTTTTGGCATTGGACCAAGAGTTTAGACTGACTGAAAATTGCTCCTGCCCAGATGACATTCGGATGCTGGATTATTCTTCCCAGCTCTGGGTCAGAGTGAAGGTTGAGCCCCTGTTTGATAGACCTTTTTTGGTTTTATTTATTTATTTATTTATTTATTTATTTATTTATTTATTTGGTTGTTGTTTCTGAGGCTGTTCCTGGTTCTTTTTCTGTTTTCTATTTTCTTTACTTTTAATTGTAAGCCAACCAGAGCCACACAGGCTATAAATTGTATAAAAAAGTAAATCAACCAATCAAAGAAATGAAATCTATTTGCTCCTTCTTTAAATGAAGCTTCCTTCTCCAATACTGCATAACTGGAGAGACAAATATCTCTTGTCTTTCCAACTGGTTGCAAGAACATGAGATATAATATTTTCAAATGAAAAAAAGGAAAAAAAGATTCTGGCATGAACTTGTGAATGAGAATCAGAGACATTTGCAAACTCCACAAATACAAATGTTCTCAACTGGGACTCTTTCATCCCACCAGTAAATTTTGATGTGGAAAAACAGTGGTGGAGTCATCTCGTCTCCGATGGAGAGAGGAAATACAGTTTCCTCTGTGCTTGGGTCAGGGCATCCCCCAGAGTCCAGCTGAGCTCAGAGGCGAGGAGGAAGGGAGAGATCATTCGGTGCCTCTCTGTCCACACCCGAGCTCTGCTCATAGGATTTAAAGGGAAGCGGATGAGTGCAAATATCGTGATTGAATTCTTATACTTGACAGCTGAAAAGGAGCTTTGTCACCTGCAGAAAGGAAAAGGGACCCTAAGATAGAATCAGAATGTAAGTTCCCCAAAGCAGCAGATGAAAGCAATAGTGCCTTATAACTGTAGAAGTGAGTTGGAAATGGAGGGCTGTAATGCAGGGCAGGAAGATTGACTTACCTAGAAAGTGTCATGGAGGGACTTTTATCAAAGCTGAATAGCTGAAACCAAGCCTTCATTGCAGAGACTATGCCGCTCACAAAATAATCTCCTGGTTTGTACAGATTCTGAAGGTCCACTTCTCCCTCCTCCAGAGTCAGGAGACATTTGGCTTTGAGCACCCCACAGGCTCCCCATGGCCACAGAAGCAGCGCAAGTAAAAGCAGCAGCAACATGACTTGCGTTCCTGGCTGAGCCTTCTCTGTGGCACCTGCTTTTTAACAAGGAATGAGATGAGGAGGTGGAAGAAACCCAACCCTCTTCCAAGACAGAAACTTCACATCCAGACAGAGTCCAGCCAAGGGACATAAGCACAGCCCCTGCTTTTCCTGAAACCACCCCTGGATTCTCTCTCTGTCTCCAGAGCCATTTATCCACCCAGCATTTCTGACATAGACCCCATAGCTTTGCCTATGAGTCTGATATAGACATCAAAACATTTTCTGACATGTTTGTGTAAAATCTTCTGAAAGTTTGCAGAAACGTCTCTAGGGAGTTCACATAAAGCCAGAAGATAAATCACTATAATCTGGATAATTTCAAGGAAGAGAACTGTCTCCCCCCTCAACCCAGACCAAGTCAACAGGCACATGCCCAAAGGAGCATTCACAGATGTGGCTCCAAACTTTGAAGATGGGCCAGTGAGGGAGGCTGGAGAATTTGGCCCCAAAGCTTTCCAATAAAATACTTTTAGAAAACCTAGGATCAAGAAAGACTTTTAGCAAGGGCATCAAGAGTCAGATATTAAGATGGATTTAGTTGGGCCTTTTATCTAGGAGAATTTGCTGATAGGTGTGTAAGTATTTGTCAGTTGCATTTAGAGATGAGCAATTAGTCCCTGTTTGGAGACGGACAAATCTGGTGATCAGCAAAATAATTTCCTGCTGATCTTACTAGTCTTTACTTATGCTTCCCATAAAGTCCCACAAAATCCTGAGAAGGAGACCTTTTCCTCAGCATGAGCTGCATTAGCAGTTTGGCTTCAGTTCTGCAAGTCCAATTCAACTGTTTCTCTTCTCTTCTCTTCTCTTCTCTTCTCTTCTCTTCTCTTCTCTTCTCTTCTCTTCTCTTCTCTTCTCTTCTCTTCTCTTCTCTTCTCTTCTCTTCTCTTCTCTTCTCTTCTCTTCTCTTCTCTTCTCTCCTTCCTTCCTTCCTTCCTTCCTTCCTTCCTTCCTTCCTTCCTTCCTTCCTTCCTTCCTTCCTTCCTTCCTTCCTTCCTTTCTTTCTTTCTTTCTTTCTTTCTTTCTTTCTTTCTTTCTTTCTTTCTTTCTTTCCCTTTTTTGTGAAGCTTAACTAACCATCTTTATTTCTCTATTTCTCTTGTAAATATGGCATTTATTATCCACAAATTATGTGCCAACTCAAAAACCCCTGACAGGCGGATGTGACATCACGGGCACTTTGCGACCTGCGGCGATAGCCGAACCCAGAAGTGTCACGCCGGAAGGGGTGGATAATGGGTACACCACTGCCCCATAGATGGAGCCGTCACGCCAGATCCGTAATGGCCTCCCCCAACCCGAGTCCCCGTGCACCATTTCCGCCCCCTCATATGCAAAAGACCCCATTCTTTTTGCCAGGGGAAATATGTTCAGACATGTCCCAGAGACGGCCAGGGGAGGAGAGGCGTGTTGCAGCCAATGGGTTATCATACATAGCATGGATGATACCGGAGGGGCTTCTGCAAGGGTTCGGAGCCTGAGCAGGGCGCCTGTTCTGAAAGAGTGTGTCCTAAATGTTTTACACAGCGGATTAACGGACACTGTGCAAGAAGGCAGTGATGGATCCGGTGAAGCAGAGATCATCCAAACACTGTGTACTATTCTAACCAGGTCTGAGGGGTTTGGGCCCTTATTAACACAGCCATGGTTAGCGTGGTACAGATTCTGAAAGTGTGTGTCCTAAAAATATTACAGCACTGTTTAACGGGATGCCAACACCGATACACTGCAGAGAACCACCATGCTGAAGGTGCAGTTCAAGGTGCCGGTTATCCTCTT
Source organism: Python bivittatus (assembly GCF_059951505.1). Lineage (NCBI taxonomy): Eukaryota > Metazoa > Chordata > Lepidosauria > Squamata > Pythonidae > Python > Python bivittatus. Next base: position 2,429,133 of record NW_028277107.1, read on the forward strand.
TAAAGCCTTTGAGGTCATGGCCACCTGCCCACCTTGGATATCATCAACATTACTGGGGGCCCAGCTCATGTGTGTCTTTGTGTATGCATCACACACTGGACCTCCTTTTGTTCAATGACAGTGGGGAAATTATCTCTAAGGGGGGAATTTAACCCCAGTCCTTAGCAAGCGACAGAAATCATAGAGTTCAAAAAACAAAACAAAACACAAAACAGAATTTGGGGGGTTTTCTTGTTGTTGTTTAATTGAAAGAACATTAAAGTGTCAAATACAGTTTCTTGGAATTATTAACTAACATTTTGGGAGCCACCTAGGCAAAATTCACTGTACTACTTTATTTTGACATCAAATGTTCTTTTGTATTCAGATCTGGTCTTAGAAAAATAATGTAGCATTTGGGGAAAAAGATGAAGCCCAGCAGGCCAGCGCTGGAGGCCAAGATGGAGAAGATCTGTACAGCCACCATGTACTTCCCTTTGGTGCTCAGGTAAGTGGGCACAAAGGACATCCAAACACTGCAGAAGACCAGCATGCTGAAGGTGATCAGTTTGGCTTCATTGAAGGCCCCTGGGAGGTTCCTGGCCCGGAAAGCCACTACGAAGCAGACAGCAGCCAGGAAGCCCATGTAGCCAAGAGCACCATAAAACATGGTGACGGAGCCTTCATTGCATTGCAGGATGATCTCTCCAGACTGCGAGTTCATGTCAGACTCAGGGAAGGGGGGAGAAGTCCCCAACCAAATGCTGCAGATGACAACTTGTAGACCAGAGCAAAAAAGGACGATGGAGTTAGCCAAACTCTTTCCCAGCCATCTCTGGACTTTATTCCCGGGTTTTGTAGCCAAGAACACTAACACCACCGTGATTGTTTTGGCAAAGACAGAAGAGACAGCAAGTGAGAAAGTGACGCTGAAAGCTGTTTGTCGCAGCAGGCAGGTGGCTCTCCTTGGTCGGCCAATAAAGAGGAAGGAGGTCAAGAAGGAAAGCAGAAGGGATACAAGGAGGATGTAAGAGAGGTCCCGATTGTTGGCTTTGATGATTGGAGTGTCTTGGAATTTAATGAAGATTCCCAAGACAAAGCCTGTGATTAATGAGAGGAACAAAGCAAGGGAAGCCAGGATGATCCCCAGATTTTCTCGATAGGGTAGGAAGGTCACAATCTTGTGTATACAGTGATCTCGATGGATGTTTGGACACTGATCTTCTGGACATTCGTTGCATTTTTCTGCATCTGAAAAAAGCAAGAGTAAGATTTCTCATAAAGCATATATTTTAAAGAATATTTTATGCATCATGAAATTGGGGTGGAGTGACTGCTTGTGAAAGAAATCAGTCTGGAGTAAGGAGGACCCTGAGAGTTCGGGCCTTCCCTCCACTGTTGACATTGAGGGTGGGCTGCAATGTTGAGGATACTTTCATTTGGATTACTGAAATGAGCAGTGAAGGAGAATTTTAGGGGCAAAGTAAACGCCCCTCACCAAAGACATCTTCCCAGGGCACTGGCTCACTTGTATACACAGCGCCCCCCCCCCGCCCCCGAAATAGACTTTTCGAAGGAAACACAATCTCTCAGCTCAGACATAAAAGCTTTGGAAGACCAAGGAATGCTGAGAGGCTGGGAAAAGATCCCAGGAGGTGAACCCAGCATCTGGAATGAGGGGACAGTTTGATAAACCCCATGACAGTAACTCTTTAGAAAGAAACTGTGATCATGAAACCATGCCTCTTTATTCCTTCACCCATTCATGGTCTTTCTAGTCTTGCCCCGTTACCTCCTAGTTATACTCTCACAGCCTCACTAACCTTACTAGGCACATGGCATGTTAAATCCAAAGAAATCTCTCCAATCACATGTACTGCACAACTTCATTTATTAACTCTACAAAGGGAGACTCCATAACTTCTCCCTTCTTTAGATTTATCTTTGCCTCCAGTGCTGTCAATAATTCAGTTTGTGTTTCAAAGTGCGACCTCATCTCAGCTTTAAACATATCCTTCAAAAATTCAATTAAGCAGATAATTGGATTCATGGCCACCCCTTCCAGGTCTGATTCTTCAAAAAGGCCATCAATTTATCTAGTGAACTCAGCCACCTCTCTCCCATGCAAAGAAAAAGCTGTGGGTGAAATCAGTTTGAAGAAATGAAATTCCAGATTTAGTTTGTGGAGATGTACAGAATTTCTATACATCTATACATAGATTGAATGGTAAATTCCCTTCCTTCTTTTCCCCTTCCTCCCATGCCTGAACAGCAGTGACCAAACAACACCTCTTTCGTTGGGCACATCCTTTGAGAACTAAAGAGAAAAACCCACCAGAGTGTTATGCTTCTTCTTTTCACGCCAGCTAGAAGGGGAAATGGCTTGAACTGTTCTTCATTTGACTATGTAGTTTTTAATCATGAGGAAGGTTTCATCATGAGGAAGGAAGGAAGGAAGGAAGGGAGGAAGGGAGGAAGGGAGGAAGGAAGGAAGGGAGGGAGGACAGACCATTTTACCATTCCAGTGCTGAACTTGTTAAAAAGAATCCAGGCTTTCATCAGTGCATCAAGGGACAAACACCCCCCCCCCTTCTGCAATAGAAAGAACTGCAGGTAAAGGACCACATACCACAGTTTATTCTGGCTGAAGTCAGAAAACACTTGACATAGAGCAAGAAAATATAGGTGGAGGTAACCTTAAGGGTGGTTTCAGGGTGAGCTGAGGGCTTCATCAGGCATTCCTATTCTAAATAGTGGTCATCTTCCCAACAGAGGAAGAAGGCAGTGGGGCTCAGCCACGGCTCATGATTTCTTTCTTTCAACCCTGCTTAGAGACCATCCAGGAGTTGGAAGGACCATTAAGCCACCACAAATACCATCCTGGCTCAGTGTAAGCCCCATGTTTGGAAAAGTTGCATTCTGGATTTTGTGAATTTAAGGAAAGTGGAAGAGGCACAAAGAGAAGTGATTGGTCCCTGGAATCCTACACAGTTACTATTATTTTGTCTTATCAGGAAATCTGAAGCTTTAAACTAGTAAACGGTACCATCCAGACAGGCACAAGTGTGAGAAGACCTGATCAATCCCCTTCCAAAGACCCAACCATTGTCATTGTGCCCTGGAACTGGAGTCATTCTCACTATTCAGAGAAATGGGATGACTAGCAACCTGAAACATGAAAGGTGTGTGGACAAGATGAAGCCCAGGAAATCCCATCTTCATGGTAACACTAAGCCCTAGTTGGTCCAGTATCTTCTTAGGTTACAAAGACAGAGAGAAAAGAACACGAAAGGTGTCAAGGCAAGAAACTCCTTTGAAATGCCCTTGCATGGATAAGATCAAAGTGAACGCACTTTTCTGAGCTGTCCCTTTCCCTCAATGTCACCCACCTTCCATGGTGGAGATCATTCCTTCAGCGCAAGGAAGACAGTCATAGCAGCAGATGGGCTTCCCTTCCTGAACCACCTTCTTGAATCCAGAATGACAGCGCTCCACACACCTGGAAGGAGGCAGAGGCTGAGGACAGAGAGGAAGAACATTCAGAAAATGAATTTATTTTATGGAAGGAGGCAAAGGGAGAAGGGCTTAATGACCTGCAATTCCACACTAAGGTTTACTCAATTTCGAAGTTTGCGAAAACATTCACTGAACATGTTCAGCTCTGTCTTACTTCCATATTATCCTCTCTTCTAATTTTTCACACAGTACAATTTTTAGTTTTAGAATCTAAATGTAGATACTAAATTACTCAAGGAAAGATTGGATGGATATTTTGCTGCCAAAATGATTTCTGTTCTCCCATGGCTCAAATCTACCTACATTTGCACAGGATTCATAAATAGTTTACTTAAATATTTAAGGGTATATTGGTCAGAGACACCTTGACATCTACCCAAGGAATATATTGCCTTGCTTAATGAACCTAGATGACATTCCAAACCACTCCATGGCCAAAGAATGCAATCCTGGTGGTAAGAGCTTCAGAGAGAGTGAAATAAACTTTTTCCACCTTGTTCAGCCCTTCCATCTTTGCAGTCACATTTGGGTTGATCAAAAACATGAAATCCTGGGATTCTTGTCTTTCCAGACTCCCAATCTTCACTTTGCTAACAGACTTATTCAAGAAAATCACCCAGTTCACAATGTCCAGGTCTGATGCCAGGTCTCCCTTCTCATCCAAATAGACCCCTTCTATGGAGTTATTGTAAAACTGAGAATTTTGAAGGAAGGAATGAAGCTGGAATGGAAGAGAAAATGGGTATTTTTAGGCAGGACATCCAACCTTCTATGGTAAGATCCCTTCAATTGTGCTGGACCTGAAGTGAAGTCTTCTCTCTATATATACAAATCAAGGTATCAGGTTCATTTTCCAAGGTCTTCAGGAGATAATCTATCAATAATTAAATTGTAAAATATACTAACTTACAGTTTAATTATATACAAACCAGACCAACGCTGAGATGGGTCAGAGAGAACCTTGGACAGGTTTTCTTATTATACTCGTGAACAATAAAGCAGCATTCCTGGATGCCTGTTTCTGGAGGGGCTGACATTAGTCTTGTAAGCCTCTCCAAACTTCCCTCTTTCCCACTAAACAAAATCAAGGTGGGGATATTTTGAGTTTCTTTCTAACACCTCCTTCTATCTCTTCACTGTGGATTCACCTGTCTGAGTCCCTCCCTAATGGCTTGTCCTTCTTCCACACTTTAACTGCTCTCTCTCACACCTTCCTCCAGATCAGCTCTCAATTCCTTGACAATGTGGCTACTACAATTGTCAAGTGGCAAAACGGAATAGAAATCATGTTACCCAAGAATGAGCTTTCCAGACAAAGAGGTGACAAACATCTCCTTCATCTCTCCCATTTACCTTTCACTTTGCTGTGCTTGGTAAACCAAGGTGAGATAGAGCAAAGGATGTCTGCATGAAGTCAGTTGGCTAACCCATGAGCTCTTCCTGGGCCATTCCTTTTCTTAGTCAAAGCAAAGGACCAGTCTATGAAAACCCACCCCATAAACTAGTGTGCGTTCCCAGCTGGTGAGGAACTGGAGTTGACAAAGCCACTCAACCAACTGAGAAGACCTGCAAAGAGCACCAAGAAGCTAAAGATGGGGATGCCCTGTCTTCCCTCTCCTCCAAGCTCTGTAGGATCTCTCTGACACTGACTCTTGAGGGCCAGAATTGTCAGGAGAAGCCATCCAGCACTGCAAAGGAAAGGTGCTTCTTCTTCTTCCTCTTTGCCTCTCTCTCCATCTCCGATCCAGAAACTTTCTATTTCATTTACATTCAGCCTGTGTTAAAATACTCTCCCTCTTAGCGGGTGTGAGTCTGTGCATATATTGTGGATGAAGGCTACATCTCCTAGATTTATTGTCCTTGTTGCTATGCCAGGAAGCCTTCAACATTCTCCTGTGCCATCCTGTGCCAAGAGGAGAGTCTCTGTTTTCCTCTTCCTGCCTTCTCCTATAGTTGAACACAGTGTCAAATGATCATTCTTGAAAACTCCCCCATGTCCTCTGAACTCCTTGCCTTTCTCTCCTTGATTAGAGTAACGGGGTAAATTCTCATTGAGGATTAACTGATATCTACCCAATTGCCTTATACACCAGCCTTCAACATTCTTTGTGATAAACTTCCCAAAATTCCAATTGTGCTATTATTTGATTCCCTTGTATATCATTACCTGCAAATATTGAATAAATAGCAGTGATTGTTTATTAATTATTATTTTGGTTTCAGACTTCTTCAAAGCACAAGCCCATGGAATAACTTAGAAAATCATTTTCTGAACAGGATTGGTGTTCTTTGAGGCTCCAGTTTTTAATAATAACCATGAAAACACTTCTCAAAAACTATTCAAGTGAAATCCATTGTTGAATAAGGCAAGAATCTACTGGAGAATCTCTCTGATTGCATCTAATTTGCTATTTCTGAAATATAATCTGAACCAAACAGTTCCCCCTGTTGAACTTGTGCAGAGCCTGTTTGGTCATGAGGATCTGCCTCTCGCTTGAAGAAAAATGTCTCCTTTCACTCAGGAGGAAGTGCAAACACTTCTTACCCTCGGCTTTTCTTGCCTTTTCTGTAGCTAAAGGAGGCAAGAAAAGGATAAATAGGATAAATCTTCTGTTGGAATTAATATATCTTTTCAGAAAAAGATTAAGGTCAATTAATGTAAAATAAGTCACTAAAATAAACTTCAAGAGCTGAGAGTTGAAGATAGTGGAAAAAGGGGGAAAGAATGATCATGGCAGGTGCAGAATCTCTCTCCACTGATGAACATCCAAGCAAGAATACAGATTCACACACAGGTAGAAAAAACATTTGACTGAGTTTCTGAAGCAACATCTGAGATCAGCCCTTAACATGCAGAAATCCAACTGCTGAATGTGCTACTAGGTTCCTTTCAAACCTTTGCTAAGGAGGTTTAGTGCTTCAGGAGTTGGACCAGGATTGTTGAGACAAGGGACTAATAGCCCCTTCAGCAGTGTTCAGGCCAATTGCTTACTCTGAGTCAGCCCTATTTATCTACAGGGTTGTTCTGGGAGAAGAATTGGAGGATCTAGTGCTAGGGAGAAAGTCAAAACTTAAGAACCCAAAGAAAAATGGTGTTGTGCACAACCACACTGGAAGAATTCTGCCCACTGATGTCAAAAGGAAGCACAAAGTATAATGAATTTAACTTTTAATATATAATCACATAACTGTAGTATAGCCATGTTTATCCTATTCATGAACTTTACTAGGAAATTCACATTGCTGGAATGTTGGAATGTTGGAATGTAAGCTAGATACCTTGTACGAATGAGTTCTCAACACTGATAAGCCTGGAACATTGATGGGTGTACGGAATGCAGTGAATATCATAAATTTATAAGATAACGGAACGAGAGGTACCATCATAAGAAGTTACCCAACTGTTCTTAATGTGAACTGTTCCTGGCATACACTGTTCTTGATGACCTGGATGGAGATGACCTGGATGAAGTGTTCACCAGAATTCTAAGTAAACCAGTTGGGTATAAAAGAAAGGATGGAAACCATACCCACCTCAAAGTGCGAGACGACTCTTGTTGGAGCAGGGAACACCCTGAGTCTGATTCCCAGCCCGCTCTAGCACAGCCTGATCAACTGTGTTGAGAGTATATGTAAGTATTCTGTCTGAATGTGTAGCCTAGTTGGGCAAGAATATTTACAGCAACTTGGGTAGCCTAGTTGGGCAGTTGCTTATTGATACACTGTTGTTAGCCTAGTTCGGCACATACATTTATTGCTAGCCTTGTTGGGCATATATTTTATTGTAATAAATATTACAAGAAAACAGAGAAATTATATGTATTAATCAACATTGATTAAACATTGATTAAACACTTGCTTGGCTTTCTATCCAAATAACACAAGAATAAAAGAACTAATTTTGAACTCTATTTTGATTGGATTCAATCATTTTGTAACAAAAGCTCCTCATAGAGATACAACGTTGTTCCATCTCTCTACAGATGAATGAGAAGCTCATGAAGACAAAAATCTTTGCTCACCTTAAGGATTACTATGGATGCCTTTGCTCTACTAGGATGTTCTGCTAGAGTAATTCTGCCTCAGGCTGATAGATGGGTCCCTTGACCAGAAGAACCCAAACCTCAGTAGCCTCCAGAGCTTTTCAGCCCAGAAAAAGTTGGCCATGTCCCACCATTTGTTGTGACCCTTCAGCATTCAGGGTCTCCAACCCTCCTGAAAATTCAAAAGAGTGGCAAAGGAATAAAACCTTTTTGACCAAGAAATGGGGACTGTGTCTAGGCCAAGGCAGTCCTGGAGCAGAGGGGCAGCCCAGCAGGTGAGGGGTCAGAAGGGTGACACTGTCTGAAAGACCCCACAGATTGGGAGAATAAAGGGGACAGGATTGGGTGCTCCTTCTTCCAAGAAAAATCTCAAAAAAGAGAGACATGCAAGCAAAGAAGAGATTAGCATAGAAACCATTATTGGTATGTAACAAAATTATATTTGATGAAAGAAAGAAAGAAAGAAAGAAAGAAAGAAAGAAAGAAAGAAAGAAAGAAAGAAAGAAAGAAAGAAAGAAAGAAAGAAAGAAAGAGAGAGAGAGAGAGAGAGAGAGAGAGAGAGACAGGCTAAACAGTGAACACATCCAAATATTTTCTTCAAAATGAAATTTAAAAAGAGAATCTACAACAAAAGAAAGGAAAAAATGAAGGGAATGCAAAAGGGAGAGGAGAGGAAAGTTGAAATTCAATTTCATTGGTGCCTTTGAATTATTATTATTATTATTATTATTATTAATAATAATAATAATATTGTAGAATATGAGCCTAATTCTTACATGTGTAAAAGTGATTCTTAGCTGCAGGAGAGAGATGTGAAACGGAAAAGAAATACCTGCCAAGCCTTCAGCCCTGAAGGCTCCAAGTTCTTCCCACCTTTAATCCTTGTCATCTTGGATCTGGAGAAATATGCTGCATGTAGGGCTTGGGCCACAGCCCAGATGGTGTTGTAAGTGAAATAGTTGTCCCGAGACAGGATCTGATCAACCATTTCCTGAGGCAGAGCCTGCAGCTCTTCTTTCTCTCTGCACCGTCTCCAGACTTTTACGGAAAAGGCATCCTTGGTGTAGGAGCATCTGAAAGATGCCTGTGCAATGTATTGCATGGCAGGATCAAAATGGATCAAGTCACCATACTTACCCATGTGGTTTCTCTTCATCAGAAACGAAAAAATGCTATGAATGAATTGATTGGGAAAGATAGTATTTTTCAAAAAAATGGTGAAGTCCCATCGGATTGTTGTGATCAGGACTTTTCCTGTAACGGGTTCCTTAAAAGTTTCAAAGACTGCTTGTATAATGATTAGTCCCATATTGAATGAATACACTTCAGCGCCATAAAGAAAGACATTCACTTGCCTCCACTTGCGGTATGGACGATCACTTATGAACAAGTGATAGAGAGAGTTGGAAAAGATTTGTGAGAAAACTGGACAAATGCTGTTCCTTATCAGCATGGAGGTCATCGTCCTCAAGAACAATTGTCCATTATCAGTGTCTGGAGCAAGGAGACCCACCAAGGTCCACCTGAAATGGAGGAGCACCTTGACCATCCCTGAGTACTGGACTCCTTCAACAGGGAGCATTGGGTAGAAGAAAGGAAACTGACTTTTATCCCTCAGAATCTGGGAAACAAACATGTAGCTAATCTGAAAAGCAATGAAATATGGTGTTTTGTTTCATGCCCATAACATCCACAATTAAAGATAACTATTCTGTTCCTAATGAGGCAATAATTCCATTCTTTGCAATGATGGCTTATCTGCTCACTCATTGCTTTATGCATTCCTTCCCTTCCCCTTTGCTTCTACAGTGGAGAATTTTTCAGACCCCTGGAACTAGAAGATCCCCAATCTAAACTGGGACCATGGTGGGAGGGAATATGTTTGTTCTAGTCCTGCCCTTCCTTTGCATAACCTGAACCTTCATCCTGAATGCCTCCCATCTCCATAATAGAACTCTTTTCTCCACTTGCAATAGAGGACCTCTGACTGAAAGTTACAAGACTAAACATTCTCTTCCCAGCAAAGACACACCTGTGGAACTTTGTAGATGCCCAACATTGTTGAAATCTGGATGGAGATATCAGTATCAGCCCCTTCGAGAATGGCCACTGTGTGTCTCTGTCTTCCACAGCTGTAGTTGGGAACATTGGCCTCCCCATCAGAAAGTAGGTCCAGCAAAGCATCCGAAGTCTTTTCTGCATTGAAATAATTTTCATAGATATTGTAACTCAGGGTGATGTTGGGTAAGAGACGGGAATCCTGATTGATGTCCTGGATGGCAAAAAGGAAGGACAGCATTTTCCAGTATTCTGGTGTTGCTATCCTAGAAATATACATGTATTAGAACACAACCAATGAAAAGAGCATTTATTTAACTCCCTTTTTATGACAATACTTCTAATCTATCCATGCATAGAGTTCTTCTGAATGGATTAGAGTATTTCTAAAAATATTAACTTTAAAAAAATAAAAACATAAATGCTTTAATAAAGTTATTAGATTAATATCAAAGAAACAAATGTTACCTTCTGCAAAACTTAATAGTTGGAAGTTTGACTTATCCTCCTATATAAAGCATAGAATCATCAAATCCTAAAGTTGGAAAGGCCACTTAGACCACCATCTCCACACTCAGACACATACAAGAAGTATCTGTGACTGTTAACAAAGCCAGCCTGTTATCAATCTCTGGGCAAGTTAAGTTTTTAAAGTTCTTGAGTGGAGACTTAACTTCCATTGAAATCATTATAAGATTGGCATCAATTGTGAATGGGATATAGACACATTTGGATATTCAGTAACTAAATAAATTCCTTTCTGTGATCCCTTTACATTATCAGTGAATTTTTGTCCAGAAAAAATAATGTGGAGGTTATCTCATTTTCAGTGCAGGGTACAAATACAGAATCCCTTCATTTTTGTGTCCACATTGAGCCCTTTATGGGGCAAGGGAGGGGTAGAAGGGAGCAATGAACCACTCCATCCACAATCTAGCTCTACTCAGAGGAATTCAAGGAACGTTTGATGGGAGATAGCAAAAGTAGGAAATCAAGGGGACAAAGGTTCATAAGATTGGGAGGTGGCTGTAATACAATGCAGGTAGATTTACTTACCACAATAATTCAGTTGAAGGAGCTGTTTTGAAGTTTAGTGGTTGAAACTTAGCCCTGGTTGCAGAGATTATGCCACCAATGAGAAGCTCTCCTGGCCTATAATGATTCTGTGAGTTCACTCCATCCCTCTTCAAAGTCAGGAGGCATCTGGCCTTGAGCTTCATACAGACACCCTGGGGCCACAGAAGCAGCACAAGCAGCAACATGACTTGTGTTCCTGACTGAGCCTCCAGCTCTGCATCTGCTGTGGTCAGAAATCATATAAGCCCTCTTCCAAGACAGAAGCTTCAGGGGCTTACCTAATCCAGTCTGGAGGAGAGAGGAATAAACATGGCCTTCAACTCCCCTTGGTTTTTCTTTCTCCAGAAGCATTTATGCACCCACAACTTTCCATTGCCATGACTTCAGCCAACAAGGCTTTAGTCTGGTATTCAGATGAAAGCATGTTATTGACATTTGTTGTCAATTTTTCTAAAGTTTGCAGAAAAGTCTCTAGAGATTGAGCCCCAAGATAATAAGTAAATCACTATCATTTGCATCTTATTAAAGAGGAGAGAGATCACTTCTCTGAACTTTGGATGAGTGAATAGGCAGATATGCAAAGGGAGAAGTCATAGATGGGCTTCAAACTCTGAAGATGAGCCATGGAGTGAGACAGCAGAATTTGGCCCCAAACTTTTGTAAAAAAAAACTCATTATAATCAATATCAAGAGGGATTTTTAGCATGGGTGAGAATAGTCTTTCACACATTAGTAGTAAACCTTGAACTTAGTTGGTCCTGATTTGTGATGGAGAAAGAACCTAAAAAAAAGTATGTTTTGTGCAACCACCCAGGAAGAATTCTGCCCTTTGGTGCCAAAATGAACTAGAAGGTCCTGCAATCTGGACTGGGAACATGGTGGGAGGGAATGTGTCTGTTCTACTCCTTCCATGCCCTATGTGGCTTTGGGCCTTTCTTCTTGAGGAACCCCCTGCCTCCCATAATGGCTGCCAACGCGATCCGATCTGGCAGGCTTGGTGCAACCCAGGTTCCTCTGGTTAAACAATGCCCTCTACCAGGACTCCGGAAGTGCAAATTCCCTTTTACAATGTCTGCCTCCTGGAAGGAGGTTCCCCCTGAGGTTTGAACAGCCCCCAAAGGACCCTGAAGGATGTGACTCTTCGTCCAGGCATTGGCGAGGGTGACTGAAGCCTCCTTTAGATTCTGCGGGTTCTTTTCTTTGTTCTGATCTGTTTTTGTCATTTCTGCCACCTTTACTCTTTATTTTTCTTTTTTTGTTGTTGTTTTCTTATTTTTAATGTTTTGGCAGTATATTCCAAGTCTAAATGTTGAATAAATAAATTGAATACATATATTGAAAAATCAATCATGAAAGGGTTTAATGATCAACAGAGAAAAATCCTAAGTATAGCTATAAGTGCTCAAGAAAGGAAAAAAGAGATAAAACAAATTAAATGAAAAAAAGCACCAGGTCCAGATGGGCTGATATCTTAATATTACAAAGAATTGGAAGAAGAATTATTAGAACCATTGACAAATATGATGAATGAAATCAAAGAAACAAAGGCAATACCACCAACATGGGAAAGGTATAGATAACTGTGATTCATAAAGAGGAGAATGACTCAGAGAAACCACAGTCATAGACTAATTTCCTTGCTGAATATAGGCTACAAGATTTTCACAATATTAGCTGATAGATGGCAGAAATGTGTTTCAGATATTATACATATCAACCAAAGTTATTTTATCCCAAAAAGAAGCATAAAAGACAGCAGTACGTTTCTAACTGACATAATAGAGAAGAAGAAGAAGAAGAAGGAGAAGGAGAAGGAGAAGGAGAAGGAGAAGGAGAAGGAGAAGGAGAAGGAGAAGGAGAAGGAGAAGGAGAAGGAGGAGGAGGAGGAGGAGGGGGAGGGGGAGGGGGAAGGGGAGGGGGAGGGGGAGGGGGAGGGGGAGGGGAGAGGGAATGGGCCCTGCAGAAGAATTTCAAGCTTGGGTTAAATGTATATATCAATGGCAAAATGTGAAGAACAAAGCAAGGATGTCCACTCTCTCCCTTACTATTTATTTATTTATTTATTTATTTAATTAATTAATTAATTAATTTGTCCCTGCCCATCTCCCCCTAATGGGGCACTCTGGCCAGCTCACAATTCATTAAAACAATAAATAAAAATACAATTACATAAAACCTGTACAAAACCATTACTAAAAAAGGAAGAGTCCAGGACACCGATGGTTCAGAGCAGCAAATGCCAGGCCTTTAAGGGGCTAGCCATCCCACACCTGATGTCTTCCCTCCCCACCCCAGGCCCGATGGCAGAGCCAGGTCTTCAAATCCCTCCAGAAGGCCAGGAGTGAAGGGGCCAATCTCACCTCCAGGGGCATGATATTCCAAATGGCAGGGACTACAGCAGAGAAGGCCAGCTTTCTGGACCCCGCTAGTCGTAGATCTTTTACTGAGGAGGTCTACAGCATGACCTCTCTGTGTGATCAGGTGGACAGGTTGAAGTCATGGGGAAGAGGTGGTCCCTGAGGTAACTTGGTCCCATGCCATGTAGGGCTTTAAAGGTGATAACCAACACCTTGAATTGGACCCAGAAGCAAACTGGTACCCAATGCAGCTTGTGGAGCAACGGTGTTATATGGGTCCTTCTTGGGGCCCAAAAATAGCCCACGCAGCCACGTTCTGGACCAGCTGTAGCTTCCAGATACTCTTCAAGGGTAGGCCCATGTAGAGTGCATTGCAGTATTCTATCCAGGAGATAACTAGGGTGTGAGTGACTGTTCAAAGGGCATCCCGATCCAGGAAAGAGCGTAACTGATGCACAACCCCTTGTTGTCCAAAGGTCCTCCTGGCCACGAGTGCCACCTGCTCTTCAAGCCGGAGCTGTGAGTCCAGGAGGACTCCCATATAATGCACTGGGTCTGCCTGGGGCAGTGCTACCCCATCCAGCACCAAAGATGACAAAGTCCCGGATCCAGAGGATACCGTGGTCGACGGTATTGAAAGCCGCTGAGAGATCAAGGAGAGCAAGATGGTCACGCTTCCACCATCCCGTTCCCACCTGTCAGGCCTAGCCCAAGGAACTCCTGGAGACCGTGTAGGTTCAATCAGCAAGGTTTATTAGCTAGCGCTTATTTACAGAATCTTTTCAGACTGACCAGTAGTTCCCAGGCACAACTCTCTACTATCTTCTGGAATGTTTAGGGATGCACCAGTTTTCTCCGTTTATCTCCAGAGCGTTGCTCTGGAGACGAGAGCACCGTTTTCACCCCCCTTCCTCCATTCCAGTCCATCACACCACCAGAGATCATCCATAAGTGTGACCAATGCCGTTTCCGTTCCATATCCGGGCCTGAAACCTGACTGAAAAGGGTCCAGATTATTTGTTTCCTCCAGAACCCTTTGGAGCTGTGAAGGGTTCTAACCAAGGAGGGATCTAATGATCCCAGACAGGGCAGCCAGCTGGCACTCTGTGAATGCTATAAGGGCAGAGAAGTATTGACACTTCGCCACTCTTATTGCCACAATGTAGGCCTTCATAGTGGCTCTAACCTGTGTTCAGTCAGATTCAGACTTTGTCTTCCTCCAGTGGCGTTCTAGACGTCTCTTGACCCTCTTCAGAACCCTCAACTCTTCCATAACCCATGGGGAGTGTCGGGGCCGATGTGGCAAGAGAGGTCGCATAGGCACGATCCTGTCCAAGGCCCTGGTTGCCTCCCTATTCCAGGCAGCAGCCAAGGCCTCCGGTGGACCATGCAGCAGATCCACAGGAATACCCCCAGATCCCTCTGAAACCCTGACGGGTCCATCAGGCGCTGGGGGTGGACCAATCCATGGGTCCCACCTCCCTGCAGAGGGAGGTGGCCTAGGAGATACTCAGGGTCTCCTAGGATGTGATCTGACCATGACAATGGGGAAAGCTGTAAATCTCCCCTCAGATCACTTTGCCATTGCTCCGACAAGAAGACCAAATCTGGCATGTGGACCCAACCTGCATAATTTGAGACAGGCCCACCGCTGCCATGGTAGCCATGAACTCCCGAGCTGCCTCCAAGGACCGTCCCAGGGACGGCAGGTTGAGGTCCTCCAGAACCATAAGACTGGGGAACTCCACCACCAGCCCCGAGACGGCCTCCAGCAGCTCAGGCAAGGAGGCTGCCATGCAGCAGGGAGGCTGGTACAGTAGCAGCACTCCCAACTGTTCACAGGAACCCAACCTAAAGAACAGTGTCTCACAGCCAGAGACTTGTGGAGCAATGCTCCTGAAGGCCACCAGAGAGTCTCAGATGACAACAGCCACCCCTCCTCCCCTGCCCTGCCATCTCAGCTGGTATCACACCATAAACCCAACTGGGCACATTTCTGAGAGGGGCACCCCCGCTCGGGCCCCGCCAGGTCTCGGTAACACATGCCAGGTCTGCCTTGTCCTCGGTGATCAAGTCACATACGAGGGAGGCCTTGTTTTTACTGACCTGGCATTAAGCAGCAGCAGCCGAAGGCCAGGGCCCCTATGAATCTACTGACCGGGGCCTGGGAGTGAGCAAGGAGAGCCAGAACATGCCACCCATAACACACACTGGGGGCACCTTCCCTGAAGATGGCCTGCCCTTGAGCTCCTGCCATATTGTCCCCTACCCATCACCACCTCAATAGTGTACCCCACCACATAGTCCCCGGGGGTGCTGGGCCCAAGTACCTCCAATCCTGGACCTCCAGGGTAAAGTTCCCCCCTTCCAATCAGACATCCTCATTCAGAACCAGACACTCCCAGATGAGGGAAGATCCCACCCACACACTAGCTCGCACTCTCGGCGCCAGCTGGGAGCCGCCCCCCACCAAATCTTACACTGCTATCACATTCTGCCCCCTTGCATGACCTCTCTCACTAGTTGGCGGCCAGGCATCCTATTCACTCACTCACAGCTCCTGTCTCTCACCCAGGAGGTGGATCCTCACATCCTCATACACTCCCAGACGTCCTCCCAGACTCTCACTCCCAGACGGGAGTCCCAGATTCACACTGGAGGGACCCTAAAGCTCTCCACTGACACTGGGTGGCTTAAGTGGGGGTGGCTAAAACCCCAGTTCGCCCCTCTTGAAAACAAGACTTGTTAGCTTAATATGCTGTCCGGCTCCCCCGCTGCCCAACTGTTCCTCCAGAGCTGAGGAAACTTCCTCCAAAGTCGGACAGCCACCCCGTATCAGGGCCTGCTGGTGTTTGCCATGCCATACTGGGCTCACTGGGTCTTGCTGAGCCTGCTAGGCCTAAGGTTCATTGTACTGCTGGGCCCACTGGGCCTGGGGCTCGAAATGCCTGTCAGATCCCACTAGAGTTCGCTGCGTCGGGCTGCAGGTCACTGGGGCTTGCCACGTCATGCCAGGGCTCATCAGGACTCACTGCATTTCGCTGCCACCCACGCTGGGGTCCATCAGGACTCTTCGCACCACTCCAAAATTCAGTGGGCTTGCCACAGTACAGCAGTGCTCCCTGCGGCCTGCCACCCTGTCCCAGGGCTTGCCAAGTATCACTGCCTGTGCCAGGTCCAGCACAGTTCCCCACCGCATCACACCTGAAACTGCACTGGAGCTCGCACAGGCCTGCTGCTCGCCTGGTGTTGCCTCTCTCCACCACACTCTCTGCCGTGCTCCACTGCTCCATCCCAGGGGTTGTGCCCGAGTCGACCCATCCAAGGAGAAAACCCCTTCCAAGTTCTCCTCTGCACCCAATTCACCCTAGGAGGTAGCAAAATCCTGGTGGGAGAGGGGGTCAAACACACAACCTTCCCCGTTAGTGCAGCAACAGTGCCCAGCGTTTGCTGGTGGCCGCAATCTTGTATTTATTGTTGTGTTAGAAATACTGGCAGAAAAGATAAGAGGTGATAAACAAATAAATAAATGTGTGGAGAGGAATGTAAGCTTAAATGCTGTGCAGATGATGTATTAATCATCATAGAAGCTCAATTAATGAAAACAATTCATAAGAGAATATTCTGGAATAAAATTAGTATTCAAACACAAACAATAATCAGTAGATTTTTCACAGAAGAAGAAATGAATTTTTGCAAGAAGAATCTGGCTGTCAGAGAGCCCATTCAGAGAAATAACTTGCTTTGCACATGACTGTAAACAACCAAGGAATATATCAAAACAACTAATGTTCAATTATGGCAAGAGATGAAAAGAGACCTTAAAAGATGGAGGACCCTAAAGTTATCTTGGTTAGGATCAACTGCAATCATCAGAATGAATGTACTACCCAAGATAAACTATTTATTTAAAATGGCAGCAATCAGAATCTCAGAGAGAACTTTTCAAGACCAAAAATGGCAAGAAACCGTCCATCAATTTATACGGAGTGGGAAAGGACCCAGAGTCAAACAAAAAATCCTACGAGATTCAGGAGAGGTGGTCTTGCCTTCCAAATCTGAAACTTCCAAATCTGTGTCATAAAGCATGGATAACAGAGCAGATAAAATTCCCGAAGAGCAGAAGGGCAATTTTGGAAGCAGCCAGTTCAGCCAATGGACTTCATAGATACTTATGGTACAGAGACACAAAGGTTAGTAAAAGTTTTAAAGGACACAGTATTAGACAGAATTTGATAAAAGTATGGAATTCCACAAAAGGAATAATAAGCCCAGCAATTTCACCTCTCACTTCTTCAAATGTTTTTCAAGCTGGAGATAATTACAGCAAGAAAAACATGATGACACGCACAGACCTGGTCCACTCAGATTCTATGAATAGAGTAAATAGGCAGCAAGGACTACTCAGTGAAGGCCAGAAGATGCCATGGTTGATGTATTTACATATATACATATATATTTATTTACATATATGAATGTGTGTGTGTGTGTGTGTGTACGTACGTGTATATACAATATATATATATATTGGAAAAAAAATTCCCCTCTCTCCTTGATGGGTGGTCTGTATCTTCCTCAACCTCAGGTCCTCTACCAGAGGCCTGGGACTTTGACAGTTCTGTCCAGTATCTGAGCTGTTCCTAGCACTGCACTTTTCTGGACAGAGAGCTCCGATGTTGTTCCTGGGATCTGTCGGAGCCCCTCTCCCAGCTTAGGAGTCACGGCCCTGAGTGCTCCTACCACCACTGGGACCACTTTGGCCTCTACTTTCCACATCCTCTCTATTTCAGGCCCTGGTCCTTCTCCAGCTTCTCATGCTCCTTCTTCCTGATGTTGCTGTCACTTGGCACTACTACATCTATCTGTTGCGCAGAGTGCAGCAATACTCCCAGGAAATCGGCAAAAATACACACCAGTATGAGAGATTTACAAAATGCAATGTCCATATCTTGTTCTCCAAAGAAATCCAGCAGAAAGTATAAAATAGCTGGTTGTTTATTGATAAAAATGCAAAACTCCATAAAATACAAGTTTCATACAAAATATAGGAAAAAACACTTCTTCTCATGTATTTAGCATCCAAGACTTAACAACTACACAGGTATAACAAAGTCTCTAGCTAAACAAACTCTCAGAGAAGAGGTACACTACTTGGTTATTAGTTACTACTACATAACCCATAAAAATGACTACATGGTGGCTAAAACTCCACTGAGAGGCTGGGCATATAATCCTCCCATTTTATTGCCACCCCTTGAATAACTAGCATACTTACGCCAATGGCTGGCAGCAAGTAGCAGTATACATGCACAATTACAATAACAATTTTCACATGACTTGCTTAGCCATAACCATCCGTTTTGAAGATAACGAGCTGCACTTCTTCCCATGAGAAAATCCTAACATTATCACCACCCCTGTCTTCTGGTCCTTTTCTGCTACCATGATGTCTGGTTGATTGGCCAGTACCTGCCTGTCTGCCTGGATCTGGAAGTCCTACAGTATCTGAGCCCTGTTATATATATATATATATATAAACTTTCTCTTACATGTGATGTAGAGACAGAACAAACCAAAAACTGCATGACAAAATGGATGCAACATTTCAAAGAAGCATTCACAATACTACAATGAGAAGAACTATGGACTAAATCTATAACATTTACACCAAGGTACAATTTAAAGGAAAATTGGTACAAAATGTTTTATTGCATGCAACTCCAACATTTTTAAAATGTTTTAGGTTTTTATATATCAAATTTGTCACCGCCCATCTCATTGAAATCATTTTACAGCCGAGATAAAATCAATTAAAATACATTATAAATCAATCTTAATAAAAAATAAATTCCAGGAAAGACAGAGAATTGGCGAATAATTCAGGAAGCATCGTTAGGGAACTAACCACCCCCAGGGATGCCCTATGAACACTGGCAGAGGCAGTTTCCTGAAAGCTGGGAGGGTACGGGGCCACCACACCTCTGGGGGCAGAATTGATTTAATTTTAAATCAATTAAAATATATTCTGTTTCAATTGATTTTATCTCTGCTGTAAAATGATTTCAATGGCGGGGGCAACAGCAGAATGCAAAAAACAAACCAACCAAAAAACAGAGTCCCCTGAAAGAAATGGGCCAGTGACTTAGCCAGGAAAGGCTGAAGTGCAGCTGGGACAGACTATCCTCCCTTGGAGAGAAAAATTTAAACTTTAAGAATGGCGTTGGCAGATCTTGGTCCATTGACAAAGGCATCTTCGCAGGGAGCTTTCCTCCAGCCAGTGGCAGGCAGAAGTCCTCCAAAACACCCGAAAGAGGCCACCTGTTCTACGTTGTGACTATTATCGCTCCATGAGCGGAGCCTCAGCCTCTTGGCAAATCCCCAGTCTTGGGTTTTGATAGAGGATCATTGCTGCAGAATTAGGCCAAACTCTCAGAGCTCTTCTGAGGCCTGTGGGTCCCCTGTGACTCTGGACACACGGAAACAACAGAGCGTGGGCTTCTCCAGAGCCCATATTACAGGACATCCGTTCTAGACTCATCTCAGTCTTCCTGCATAAATGCCCAGGACACACAGGGCAATCCGACACCTCCCAGCTGCTTTCAGATATCAACCCTGATACAACATATAACGCCAGATTCTGCGCAGCAGCGATTAAAATTCGTCAGAGGATGGCTTGTGCCATAAACTAATCTAAATGAGCATCTAGTTCATCATGCTGGAGTGCTCTGTAATTTGATAATATAGTCTGGCACACGCTAACCTTTCTGCTCCCTGACACCCATCTAATGCTCCTACCCCTCCTTTTACATTCTTCTAGACTCTTGTTTTGTATATATACTTTCTCTTTTAATGCATTCATTTTTAATCACTTCTAGTTTTCATACTTGTTTATTAGATCCCTTTTAGATATTACCTTTCTATTTTATATCCTTTAGATTTTTATTATTATTTAACTAATGTATTTTCTATGCTTTTTTAATTAACGGTACCTCACCCTCCTTATGCTGGTCTTTGACCATAATAAAGATTTCATTTGATGATTGAGGCCTATTGGTGTTGTGGGAAGAACTAGAGCATCATCTGCATAAAGCAGCAGAGCAACGTTGCGACCCCTTAATTTTCCTGATCCAGCCAGGCCTTACGTTGATCAAGGAGTATCTGGCTTAAAATTTGCTCATTAGATTGAGCAGGTTCATTGGCCTGTCCTCGGCCGGGTCAACTCTTTCTTCTTTCTTGGAGATTGGAACAATCACAGCAATGCCAAGCATGGAGCCCACCACTCTATGTTGCTCTTCATCACTTCTGGCTAAATAAGGTCAGCTCCAGGAGCCTCCTTCCCCTCCCCCCAGCGGATCAATAATGGACTTAATTTAATTTATGGAACAATACTTTAAAGTTTGGAGAATATTTACTGCATATGGATCTAGGAATTCCATGCAAGATAGCAAGTATCCTGGGAGTTCCTGAGAGGGTTTATCATAAAAGGTGAGTCTTAAAGACTCCATCAATATCCAAGGAAACCTCTTAATATTTAACAGAGTATCTTGCAATTGTATTAATCAAATGCATCAGAGCTATGATCCAAGTATAATCTGCACGTACGACCATTTGATATTCTCATGAATTAGGCCAAGAGCCATGGCTAGAATAATCTGGTCGAAGCCTTTTAAGCAAGTATCAAACTTCAAAGGAGAAAGTGAACCTCTCTGTCTAGCACTTTTGTGGAGAGAGACAAAGTAGGTGAGAAAAGACCATTGACCTCCACCTTCGATCTGGGGCTACACAGGGAATCATGACCCATTTGATCTCACCTCCCCCTTTGGCTAAGCTAACATTCATCACAGTGCCCATGAATTTGAATAAAAGTTTGTGGTTTTTTTTGCATCAAATGAAATGATGGAATTGGGGCTTTACATTGTTTGTTTTCTTCAAATCAGTTCAACTACTGACAGCTGAGAGTTATATGACCTGTACTTAGTTCTGATCAATCTCACTTGAACATTTCTGGAAAAACAACCCTACCCATATAAAAGATGTCTTGTTTGCTTCAAGTAAGAGTAGAACTGGATTACCACTTTTAATATACATGATTTCACCCCTTCTCTTTGCTGGGGACTCTACAGAATAACTCTCTGTGTGTCTGTAAAGTCTGAGGGTCTGCAGAGAAACTGAAGATTCAGGCATTAGATTAGGAGTCCTCCATGTTCACTCAGACACAGAAAATGTGGTGAACATCATGTTTAGGTGCTAAATACATGCTACACATTGTAGTTCACAAACTACAACTTCACAAACTTTACAGACAAAGAACAGCTTTTTTCCTCAAATAAAAGACCAAAGTTGGTTTCATGGGAATTGCCCAAAGGTAGAACCAGAAGCCCAACTCTTGATGGCTATAATGAATAAAAGTCCTTTTCCTCAGGACATTTCTTGTGGTTTGATAAGCTACAAGAAATAAGGAGTCAATGCCCAGGAACACTTTTTCTAATTCCCATATTGTATTACCCTGAAAAGAGAGCAACTACACTTCCCCCTTTGGGCATCTGCCTGTTGACTCATTCAGAGTTCAGAGAGGTGATCTCTCTCCTCCTTGCCATTAGCCAAATCACAGTGATTTCTTTGTTATCTTCCTGCTAAAACGCTAGAGACTATTCTGGAAACTTTCAGAAGATTTGACACAAACACATCACACTAGGGTCTTGTTGGCTGATGTCATGGCATTGGAAGATATGGGGTGCATAAATGGGGGTCTGGAGAAAGAGAGAGCCTGGGGAGGCAATTAGGGCAGGCAGGCACTGCGCCTACTCCCCTCCCCTTCAGGTGTGAAACCTCGTCTACACACTGTCTGGATTAGGAAATCTTTGAAGCTTCTCTTCTGAAAGAGGGCTTTGGTTTTTCCCATCTCTTCTTCTAGCTTTTTCTTCAAAATAGGTGTAGGGCTGGAGGCTCCATCAGGAATCCAAGTCATGTTGCTGCTTGGGCTGCTTCTGTGGCCCCAGGGAGTCTCTGGGAAGCTCAAAGCCAAATGCCCGCTGAATCTGAAGAGGGATGAGTTTGACCCAAAGAACCATTACAGGGCAGGAGAGCTTCTCATTGGCGGCATTGTCTCTGCAGCAAAGGTTAATTTCAGCCACTAAGATTCAACACAACTCCTTCAACCCAAGTAATCATATAAGTCCATCTTCCTGCTCTGCATTGCAGCACTCCCTTTCTGACTGATTTCTAATGTTCCAGCCCCCCTATCTTAACAGGCATTGTCCTGTTGATCTGGTAGTTTCTCTCCATTTCTGTCCAAATTCAAACTTGGGTAACCATTTCACCAATCATGCAGCTGATGACCCTCCCTGGAAATTCAGTTACAGACATCCTGTATGGACAGTAGGGACTCTCTGTTCTGCTTGATTTTGAAGAACAAGCATCTGCTTTCTTAGAGCAGAGATAGGGGGTGGATAGAGGAAAGAAGATGGTTCCTCCCTTCTGCGCCTCATATGGTTCATCAGGGAGAGAAAAATGCAAGAATGCTGCATTTTTCCCCTTGCATTATTAATGAGGTAAGTTAAATCTCCTTTCAGGATACTTTGAACAATGGACTTGAAAATCAAAGTATGTCCAGAAATTGAAAACTTACTGGCTTTGTCTATAGTCACAGCTGTTCATTTTGAGTGAGAAAGTGAGTGCGGCCTATTTGATCCTTTCCAAGTTCACCATTCAACAATTCTGAGATTTCTGGGGATCCCTCCACCTTAGGAGAGATGAAGCAATCCACCCAAAAAAGGATGAAGCGTGTCCCCCTCCAAATGTTCTTTTCATGTCATAAACTGTGATAGTGCCTTTGAAATGTAATCTGAAATATTTTATTAATATAGTTTCTGGGGTTTTTAAAATGTGTTTGCCGTTAATATTTTTAGGAATTTTTTATGCCATTCAGAGGAAGCTTGGATGGATTAGAATTGTTTCTGTAATAAAAAAAAATAGATAAAACTTTCCTTTAATTAATTATGCTGTTATATATTTATACTTGCAGAACATTTTCGACAGAAGGTTGGAAAATGCTCTCCTTCCTCTTTGCCATCCAGGAGATCAACCAGGATTCCCATCTCTTGCCTAACATCACTCTGAGTTACAATATTTATGAAAACAATTTCCATGCAGGAAAGACTTCAGAGGCTTTGCTGGACCTGCTTTCAGATGGGGAGGCCAATGTCCCCAACTACAGCTGTGGAAGGAGGAGAGACACAGTGGCTGTTCTGGAAGGGGCCGAGACGGACATCTCCATCCAGATTTCCACCATGTTGGGCACCTAGAAAATCCCACAGGTGTGACTTTTTTCAGTAACATAACTTTCAATCAGAAGTCCTCAGCTGTAAATGAAGAGCACCGTTTATTACAAGAAAGATAGCCATTTAATTTTGGGTGTTAAACTTAAAATACCACCATCTTTTATTCTTTTCAGATCAGTTACAATTTTGTTTCCCAGATTCTGACTGACAAAACTTGGTTTCCTTTCTTCTACCCAATGCTCCCTGCTGAAGGACTCCAGTATTCAGGGATGGTCAAGCTGCTCCTCCATTTCAGGTGGACCTTCGTGGGTCTGATCACTTCAGACACTGACCAGGGGCAGAAATTCATGAGGACGTTGACTTCCATGCTGATAAGGAATGGCATTTGTCCGGGTTTATCACAAATCCTTTCCATAACTACCTATGTAGACAATGTAGATGTGAGTCTATATCACTGCTGGAAACAAGTGAATGTCTTCCTCTGGTGCAGAGAGACATTTCACCGCTGGGGGAATATTCATTTTACATTCAGTATTTCAATCCTTTGAGCAACCTGTTAGAGGGAAGTCGTGCTCACAACATTCTGCTGGGATGTCACCATTTATTTGGTGAATAGGGCCATTCCCTTTTGATTCATTCATAGCATGTTTTCCTTTCTGATGAAGGGAAATCAAATGGCAGAGTCTGGTTTGAAGGTAAAGATTTACGATTCCATCAAATTCTTATCCGATAAATCCTTTAAGTGTTCATACCCCAAGGATGCCTTTTCTGTGAAAGTCTGGAGGCGGTGCAGGGAGAAAGAAGAACTGGAGTCTCTCCCCCCGACAGAGATGGATCAGATCCTGTCTCTGGATGGCTATTTTATTTATGACACAACCTGGGCTGTGGCAGAGGCCTTACATGAAGCCTATATGTCCAGATTTAAGAGGACAAGGATCAAAGGTGGTGATAAGATGGAAACTCCAAGCTTGAAAGGGTGGCAGGTATTTTTTTCCCCTGTCTCTTTTCTGCAGCTAAGAATCAATTACAGAAGTGTAAGAACTGGGCAGATATTTTGAAAAATTATTTTTTTCTGAACATGCACACACAAAATTTGAATTATAAAATTCCATTCCTCTCCCTTTTCCATTCCCTTCACTCTTTTACTCTCTGTTTCAACATATTGTATCTGTTGAGGGAGGGAAGAAGGAAGGAACGAGGAAGCCATTAAGGAGAGAAATGGAGAATGGATGTCATAGTCCAGGAACAGAAGGAGGGGTGAGAAAGAAACTCAAAGTAAACCTGCCTTGATTTTGTTTAGTATAAGGGATGAGGAAAACTTGGATAGGCTTTTAAGATAGATTTCAACTTTCCAGTTAGGCCACATCAAGGAACAGATACTGCAGGGAGACCAAAAATTCTAGTTTCCTATTGTGGGATATTGTAACACAATCTTGAAAGCCTATCCAGTTTTATTTCTCTAATTTTTGACAGTGTTGGTCCAGATAGTCGGTTTTTATAAAGGGAGATACCTGGTGCTTTGATTCACATATTTCTAGATTCTATTCTGAAGAAGTTGGAAAATAAATCTGAAATTTCAATTTTTTGTAGACAGAAGGAAACATGTTCACCCGCAACACAAAGAAATTTGCCCTCAAATTTGGATGTCCTGTCTAAACATACCCATTTTCACTTCCATTCCAGCTTCATTCTTTTCTTCAAAACTCTCAGTTTTACAATAATTCCATAAAGGGAGTATATTTGAATGAGAATGGAGAACTGTTGGCAGAGCTGGACATTTTTAAGTGGGATATTATGAACAATAGAATCTATAGAAGAACGCGGTTTGGGAGTCTAGAAAGAGAGGGATCCCTGGATGTCAAGTTAATGATCAACCAGAATGCTACTACAGAGATGGAAGGGCTGAACAAGGTGGGGTTAAAACTTTGATTGACTTTTCTTGCAATTCTTACCAAGGGGATCACACTCTTGGGGCAGGAAGTGCCTTGAAAGGTCATCTAAGTTCTCTCAGAGAGACAACACATTCTTTAGTTAGATGCCCAGATGATTACCAGAAAAATATTCTTAACTGTGCAAGAAAAGCATTTATTAGTCTTGTGAAAAAGGAGTAAGATTTGAGCCACGGGAACAGGGTGATTTCCTTTGACCAAAGCAAATAAGCTATACAAACTTCTCTAGAGGTATTTGGTATGGAAAGCTAGAATCTAAACCTAAAACTCGTAGTGTGTGAAAAGTTAGAAGAGAAGATCAACAAGGAGCAAGATGGAGCCAGAACAGTTTAATCAACTTCAGGATTTTATAGGCTTCAAACTTAGAAAAGCTAAGCACTTAACTTCAAGTCTTCCTCCTTTCCTTCTTTCTGGAAAGAGATTCATTTTCTGGATGTTCTTCCTCTCTCTGCTCAGCCCCTGCCTCCTTCCCAGTGTGTGGAAAGCTGTCCTTCCGGATTCAGGAAGGTGGCTCAGGAAGGGCAGCCCGTCTGCTGCTACGACTGTCTTCCTTGTCCAGAAGGAACCATCTCCACCATGGAAGGTGGGTGACACCGGAGAAAAGGGGCACCCTTTGGGGAGACCATATCCTCCAATAAAAGCTTGGCATTTAAAAAATCCACTTCTTTCTAATATGCACGATATATTTCATAATGAGGAATAAGAAATGGACTTACAAGTCAAACTGGGGGCAGGACATTAAAAGGTGCGGGAAACGATCTTGCCTTTCTCTTCAATTTCAAAACATATCATTCATTTTTTAACTATTCACCCCCTTTCTTGTAACAGAAAGAATTTCAGAGGTTCCAGGGCATAAGGACATTGGCTGGATCTTTGGAAAGGATTGATCAGGTCTTCCTTCATTTGTCCTTGTCAAAGTGGAACTGTTTCTATTGGGAAGCAACATTCACGGCCTCAGATTCCCTGAGGAACCATGAGACAGGCAGTTCTCCCTTGCAATGTGCACAAAATCCACTTAACACCATTCCCAAAATAGGGCCTCTAGACTGTCCAGCTCCTGGATTCTCTCTCAATAACAGGTGAGAAGAGAGGAGTCTTAGGGTTGCTCCATACTTGTGTCCCAGTGGGAAAATTTGTCACTGTCCACAGTGAGATGGGCAGTGAGAAATTTGGAAGGAAGGAAGGAAGGAAGGAAGGAAGGAAGGAAGGAAGGAAGGAAGGAAGGAAGGAAGGAAGGAAAAAGAAAGAAGGGAAGGAAAGGAGGAAGGGAGGGAGGGAGGAAGGGAGAGAAAGAAAGAAAGAAAGAAAGAAAGAAAGAAAGAAAGAAAGAAAGAAAGAAAGAAAGAAAGAAAGAAAGAAAGTCCCACAAACAGGAATTCTAAAGAAAATGCTTGTGGGGCCATCTTCCTACCACCTCCAGCCCAGCTTGAATTCCTTTGGATGGCCTTCTTTCCACTGTAGGGAGTGTCTTGGTCACCTGACATCCCAGGCTGCAAGATTATTTTTAACAGATTCAGCTTTCTTTCTGAGTGAAAGTGGAAAAACTTCAGCTATTTCCCCTTTTAGCTCAGGTGATAAGAATAATGCTTAAACTGAATCCTTCCCTTCCTTCCTTCCTTCCTTCCTTCCTTCCTTCCTTCCTTCCTTCCTTCCTTCCTTCCTTCCTTCCGGAGAACATTTCTTCATAGCTTCCCTTTCTAGCTTGAGCGAAAGGAAGAAGCACCAGTTGGTTTGTCTCATCAGACCTCCAAAAATATGCCCAAGGAGAGGGAAGTGACTGGTCCTTCCTGTCAAGCATGGGTCGGAGGGTCAAAGGAGCAGAGTAAACTACCAATCAGGGTAACCACTGACCAGGCAGAAACACTGTCCATCTCCAGGACCAAATCAGAAAAGGCCTTTTAAAACCTTGCTTAAACCACCTCTTTTATACAAGAGGGACAAGTGGCTGAGTTAGAGATAGAGACACCCTTTAAGATAAGATAAGATAAGATAAGATAAGATAAGATAAGATAAGATAAGATAAGATAAGATAAGATAAGATAAGATAAGATAAGATAAGATTTTATCTTATCTTTATCCCTGATCAAACCCAATGGTGGTGGGTCTCATCAGGGATGACAGTGAGTGGGCTTATAGGGAAGAGTTGAAGGGCCTGGTAGAGTGGTGTAATAAAAGCAGTTTGATGCTAAATGTGGAAAAAACTAAGGAGATTATCATAGATTTCAGGAAGAACCGGGGTAGTCGCACTCCACTTTCTATTAATAACATAGCTGTGGAGTCAGTCAGTAGCATTAGATTCCTGGGGGTGCAATTAATGAATAGTCTGACCTGGTCCCTTAACGCCACATTTTTGGTGAAACGAGCACAGCGACGTTTGCATTTTTTGTTCTACATTGGATACAGGGGAACCTCTTCCCAGAAGGTAACAAAGAATATAAGGTTACCCCCTTACACACAGTTACCCCTCTGTTCCCCCGTTGCCCTTGTACATCTCTCATCCTCCATTCTCCTTACTTTCTATAGAGGTCCTATAGAGCATGTACTCACTCACTGTATTTCCATCTGGTATGGAGGCTGTAGTGGCTCAGACAGGAAGTCTGTGGAGAGAGTAGTAAGGGCAGCAGAGAAGATAATTGGGATCTCTCTGCCTCACATCCAAGATCTAGCATATGTGTGCTGTCTGTCTAGTGCTTGAAAGATTGTCAGTGACACCTCCCATCCTCATCGTGGCCTGTTTTCTTTGTTACCTTCTGGGAAGAGGTTCCCCTGTATCCAATGTAGAACAGCCAGATAGGGAAATAGCTTTGTCCCCCAGGCTATTAGATGTCTGAATGTCTAATATCCAATGTATAGAATGTATATTTTATAGTAACCTAGGTATCTCAATTGTATTTTAGTGTATGATTGTAAGCGAATTGCAACGGAATTTCAGTTTATTATGCACTTGGTGTATGGTATAGAGTGGAATGACAATAAAGTTATTATTCTATTCTATTCTATTCTATTCTATTCTATTCTATTCTATTCTATTCTATTCTATTCTATTCTATTCTATTCTATTCTATTCTATTCTATTCTATTCTAAGAAGTCAGCCCTGGAAGGGTCATTAAGCCCATGAAACAATAGTTTGTTTGTTGATTTTAGCAACCCAAATTAATGTATCCTCAAGAGATGGCAGCCAAGCCTACACTTGAATGGTGGAGGGGAGCCCCCATCTCTCTGGGTGCTCCTTCTTATTATATCCACATGCAATCATTGACACAAGGTCCAATTTCATCCAAACTAGGCATTTGTTTGAAGAATGTCATTTATAGATCTTATTCTTGCTCTTTTCAGATGCAGAAAAATGCACCAAATGTCCACAAGGTCACCATCCAAACATCCATCGAGATCACTGTATCCCCAAAATTACAACTTTCCTTTCTTATCAAGAAAATTTGGGGATCATCCTGGCTTCCCTTGCCTTGCTCCTCTCTTTAATGTCAGGCTTTGTCTTGGGAATATTCATTCAATTCCATGAAACTCCAATTGTCAAAGCCAACAATCGGGATCTCTCCTACATTCTCCTCATCTCCCTCCTGCTTTCCTTCTTGACCTCCTTCCTCTTCATTGGCCGGCCCAGGAGAGCCACCTGCCTTCTGCGACAAACAGCCTTCAGCATCATCTTCTCAGTTGCTATATCTACTGTCTTGGCCAAAACAGTCACAGTGACGTTAGCCTTCCTGGCCACAAAACCAGGGAATAAAGTACAGCAATGGCTGGGAAGGAGCCTGGCCAACTCCATCATCCTTTCTTGCTCTGGTGTCCAAGCTGTGCTCTGCAACATCTGGTTGGGCACTTCTCCCCCATTCCCTGACTCTAACCAGCACTCCCTACCAAGAGAGATCATCCTGCAATGTAACGAAGGTTCTGTCTCCATGTTTTATGGAGCCCTCGGTTACATGGGCTTCTTGGCTGCAGTCTGCTTCATGGTGGCTTTCCTGGCCAGGACCCTGCCTGGGGCCTTCAACGAAGCCAAGCTGATCACCTTCAGCATGCTGGTCTTCTGCAGTGTCTGGGTCTCCTTTGTGCCCGCCTATCTGAGCACCAAGGGCAAGTACATGGTGGCCGTGCAGGTCTTCTCCATCTTGGCCTCCAGTGCTGGTCTGCTGGCCTGCATCTTCATCCCCAAGTGCTATATTATTCTGCTGAGGCCAGATCTGAATACAAAAGAACATTTGATGTCAAAATTATATTGAACACCGGGTTTGGGGTGAAGTATTTTCCAAACTGGTCACTTATTTTCAACAAACAGCTTTTGATCTTTTAATGATCCTGATACAAAAACAAAACACCAAGTCGTGTTTTTCATGGCATGATAGAAATGGACCATTACTCTTTAATTAATATGGTTTCCCTCCTTTGTTTTCTCTTGAGTAAGCTGAGGTGGGTTGGTGGGTGGCTGTTTTTATAAATCCTTTAGGTGTGTGTAAGATAATTTTCCGAAGGGTTCATTGGAACTAGAGACTGGGGCACAGTTACATTGGAGCACAAATAGGTGTACTGAACACACTGGAGAGAAGACAGGCCTGCAAAGGGAGGGGTTCTTGTCAATTTAATAAACTGGTACAAATTAGAGGATACTAGTGATTGTCTAAAGGTATCAGACTGGGTTTAGAAAACAGAAAATATTTGATTAAATAGCTCGCATCATGTATCTAGTGAGGTCAGTGAAGCATATAGTAGGCAATTGGCAGGTGCACAAAGACAGTGGGAGGCTTGAAAGAAGGAACAGGGATTATTTCATGGATAGAGTTTCTTGCTAGAAAATTACTGCTATGGTTGTAAGGTTTGCTGCATTCGCCACTTAACAGAAACCTCGTGAGGCACAGGCTCAGACGAAAGCTAGTTTATTCAGGTGTAATGCGTAGCAGTTACAGACAAAGCCAGGATTGGACTGGCATGGTTTCTTACAATGTTTTATAGGGTTACCCCCTTACACACAGTTACCCCTCTGTTCCCCCGTTGCCCTTGCCCTGGGCTGCCCATCAGTCCATTGTGATCTTACTTCCCCTCGCCTTGATGGCAGTGTGGAATCAAAACGCAGAACACAAATGCAGAATAATCAAGGCTTCACTGTAGTGTTTATTGAGCAGTACGTACTGGAGGGGGACCCCACCAGAAGTTAGTGGGAGGCACACCCCTACCGGCAAAATGGATGCTCTGATATTTATACAGTTCTACAAGAAGGGGAAGGGAAAAAGAACGTATACGCATACATATTCATATGATGATGCAGGCATACCTAAATAAGCAATAGTTCTCAAGTGACTCTCTGCCCCTCTGTTATATGCTAGTAAAACAATAGTGTCACAGAGAAGAAGACACAAATTAATTCAAAGTGCCAAATGCCAAGAAGAAGGCATCCTCCCTCAGGGCAGATGCCCAGGTTGCTATGAGGATGTTTGCGATAAGGAGTTTACAACTGGCCTGGTTCACATCAGCTTCAAGGATGCTTCCACATGCCTTTATGTTTCAATCTTATTCCTTTGTCTGCCTTGTCCTTTTCACCCAAAGACTCACCCAAAGATATATCTTTCTTACAACTATATCTATGAACCTGAAAAGAGACTCATCAGCTGCAGGGTGGAAAATGGATTACCCAGATTGAAGTGGGACAGAAAGCGAGAAAAACTCAGAGGTCAAGAGGACAATGCCTGGTAAGATAGGAGGGCTGGAAAATCAGTCAGCAGTGGAGCGGCTGTACTTTACAGTTGGAGTGGCTGTTTTAATCTGGTTTCTAATTGCCCGCTGATTGCCTCTGGATTGCTGTACTCCCAGTGTATTGTAAGCTGGAGTTGCCCAGGGCACCTGGGGAGCCGGCTGTGCTCCAGTTTGACACTTCTGATGACTCCCTGCTGTGAGTTAACTGCCCGTCCCCTGTCAGCAGTTTACCTGCGGTTGCCTAGTTTCCTTGCCTTGATCACCTATTGCCTGAGGCGGTGAAATTGAGCAATGGCTCTGTGCTAGCAGTGTGTGCTTCCTAGGCTGAATCTGACAATGGTAACTTTGATGCATGGTGGAAAAAGAAGTGGAAGTTGACCAGAGCATCAAGGGTGGAACTGATTATAATATCAAGGAATATAGCATGAGACACCTGAAGGGTTGGAAAATATCTATGCATTTGGTAAGGTAAGGGTCAATATTGATTTGACAGATCCATCAATCAGTCAATCAGTTATATTTTTAGATTTGCATTCCATACAATGCATACCTTTATCGTGGCAGGGGGTGTTCCTGGAAGGGATGAGCAAGGAATGTCGGGAGTGGATGCCAAGCGTATAGACTCCCAGCAGGGTCACCCATGAAGGCATGAAGGTCATCCCGGCTGCTCAGCCAAAGCAAGCGGGCACCTCTATTGGGCAGCAGCAGCGACATAGGAAGATGCCAGATGCAGACAGTGACTTTGGTGACAACAGCAAAGGCATCGGTTGATATTGTGTGGGAGAAGGCACTGGTAAACCCTTCTGTATGTTTACCAAGAAAACCACGTAGATAGAAAATGTAAAATGATTGATGATCTAGTGCCAGATAATGGGCCCCTCAGGTCACAGGGCACTCAACATGCTACTGAGGAAGAGCTGAGGATCCTTTGTAGCAATAATGGTGTTTAGGATGTGGCTCAATTAAACCCTTTGGGACATCGAGTTGCTGATGTTGCCATGCAGGAAAA
Source organism: Python bivittatus (assembly GCF_059951505.1). Taxonomy (NCBI): domain Eukaryota; kingdom Metazoa; phylum Chordata; class Lepidosauria; order Squamata; family Pythonidae; genus Python; species Python bivittatus. The sequence continues at coordinate 2,461,105 of NW_028277107.1, forward strand.
GAAAATCTGAAGCTGCAAGGACAGAATTACAGTGGGAAGACGGAAGGTAAGAAGAATGAACACAGGAACGTTCAACACAGGGAAAGATGAAATGAACCCACTACAGATTGACATCTTAAGGCATCACAGTTCGGTGGGCTTTATTGACTTGGCGGCACCTCCTAGAGGGATCGCCCCATCCGTTTGAGGTATGGACTGGTCAAAAGAATTTGGAAGCCCTGACATCACCCAGAAAGCTTTCCCTCAAGCAAGTTCACTGGGCCCAATTTTTCAGCCGCTTCAAATTTACACTAAAGTTTATCCCAGGAGGGAAAAACTTTCTGGCCGATGCTTTGTCTAAACCTCCCCAACACAACAGCCAGCGAGAACAGATAGTGGCACCAGGGATTCCCAAAGCCCAAACAGGCTTGGTGGCCCTCACTAGAGCCCAGGCCCAGCAAACAAAACCTATTCCAACTAGTGAACTGCTCTGAAAAATAAACTCAGCTTTAGAAACAGATGAATGGTTTCAGACTAATAAAAATTCTCTAACAAAGGAACAAGAGGCATGGTGGATGGGAGACAAATTGTACATGCCATCTCAACTATGCAAAGACATTTTGCAAAGAGGCCATGATAATAAAACATCTGGATATTTTAGATTTGTAAAAACCTTACATTTATTACGTAGGCAATTTTGGTGGCCTACTATGAGAAAAGACATATCTGAATATGTGAACACATGTCCCACATGTGCCATGGCAAAAAAGAGGGGAGGAAAACCTTTGGAACTATTACAGCCAGTGGCTACCCCTCACCAACCTTGGAAAGAAATTGCCATGGAGTTTATTGTTGATTTACCAGAAAGTAATCACAACACAGTCATATGGGTGGTCATAGACCTATTCTCCAAACAGGCACATTTTATTCCTTGTGCCTCCATTCGAAATGCTAAAAACCTAGCCATGTTATTCATGCAACATATATACCACCTCCATGGCACCCCCCAAAGGGTAATTTCAGATCGTGGCCCACAATTTACCTCCAAAGTTTGGAGGGAATTTATTAAAATGATTGGTTCCACGCAAGCCCTGAATTCCAGTTTCGATCCCCAGACTGATGGGTCTCTGAGAAATTGAATTCGCTACAGGAACAATATTTAAGATGTTTTACCAATCGCCAGCAAGATGATTGGACAGAACTTCTGCCTTTTGCTGAGGTTGCTTATAACAATACTGTTCACCAAAGCACTGGCTTTACACTACAGGTCAAGATTTCATGCCAATTCCTGAATTACCATTAAAAGATTTCCCAGAGCTATCTACAGATGAATGGATTACGAACATCACAAATCTATGGCCTTTAATTGTTAAATCCCTTCACAATGCCAGAGAACAAGATAAAAAATATGCTGATCGTAAACGTTCTGAACAACCACCTTGGAAGGTGGGAGACAAAGTATGGCTTTCAACCAAAAACGTAAAAAGCACTCAACCATGTAAAAAGCTAGGACTGAAATATGTGGGACCCTTCTCTATTGAAAAAGTCATCAGTCCTGTGGCTTTTTAATTAAATCTTCCCCAAAAATTACAGGAAAGTTCACCCAGTTTTCCATGTCAATCTATTAAAACCATACAAAGACTCCAGCACATGGCATCCAACCAAGCAACCTCCCGAGCCAATTATGATTGAAGGAGAAAGCCATTTTGAAATACAAGCCATACTGGACTCTAGAAAACATAAAGGCAAACTACAGTATTTGGTGCAATGGAAACACTTCCCCAAAACACACCATGAATGGGTGGATAGTTCACATGTTAAAGCACCCAGACTCATTAAGGATTTCCATAGCAAATATCCAAGCAAACCTAAATAAGCATTACCAATGCTATACTACTTAACTATTGCTTTTACAATGTATACCATTACTTCTATTGAATATATGTGTTGTTTTTCTTTTGCAGATTCTTTTTCAATTGTAATGACATTCGTCTTGCTGGAGGGCGGCATGTCAGGAACTGTGCAAGCTTTCATTTAAAGCCTAGTAGAAAGTGTGTTTAAAATGTAGAATAGTGATTAATAGTTAGTAGGTTAAAATGTTAGTTAAGACAGGAACCATGCTTTGTATACCAGCTTGCTGGCTCCTGCCATAAAAGTCAGAAGGAGGGAGGATAATAAAACAACAAGGGCCAGGTGCAACCGTGATCTTGGTTGGAGGCGCCACCAAGGTCGAGCGGCCATGAGACCCGGGAAGAGGCGCGAAGAATTCAGGCGGGAAAGGTAGAATAGAGGGGGGTTAAAAGGAGAGCTTTAGGCCAGGGAGAACCAGTCTCAGCAATCTATGCAATGCTGTATGCTACTTCTCAATAAAGAAATCTTTGCTGGAAACAAATAGGCTCCAGAGGATTTACTGAACTTGGGAACTGAGTGTGCAGACTCTGACACTGAGATTGGACTGGGATTCTGACTGAAAGTCAGAAGACCACACTGTTTATTACTCAGGACATGAGAAACCAAGAAGGAATGGCATAGCTTTTATAGTCAGAAAGGATAGAAGAACAGGACTTGTCCATAATGTAATCAATGACCAGATATTATCAACTATTATCAGTGTTGCTTTAGGAGCCCCTTAACAGACTTTTATGTTTGGAGCTACTTGTAAGTTCTGAGTGGTCTCTAAAGGCACCTTCATGAAAAGGAGTGATCGCAGGAGTCTATCTGGGTGGTAATGTGCTTCTGAGCACGTTAGAGGATCTATAGCCAGATCCACCAGCACCAGGTAAGGCCCCAACTGTTGTACCATCTGAAGCTGTGCAAGCCCCCTCTAGTTGGGGTTCCACTTTCTGTTCAAGCAGGAACCAAGAGTCCAGAAGGAACCCCAATCTCAAAGCTGCTCCATCACAGGTAGGCTTGTCTATCCAAAGATGAAGCTGGTGTTGAAGGAGAACATCAGTGTAGAAAGAACAACTCTGTTTGCCTGACATCAAATTCAGGCTGTTCTCCCTCTATTAAGTCTCTTGTCTTTGAGACTTGGGGTTGGTATGTTGGTTATTCGAAGAACATGCTCCCGATCTAATTATTGTTCATTACTGCTTCATTTCCAATCCCACCATGTCTTCCTCCTTAATATTTCCAACTTTGGGCTTCCACTATGCACCCACAAGCAGCACTTTTTGCTTGCACGTTGGATGGATTTCTTTTTTCTCAAATCATGATAGAGATTGACTACTGTGTAAGCATGTATCAGTGTGTTCAAAGGTACTTAGGTTGAACAGGTTGTGTCAGGCGTTATCCAGTGTTACTCATACTCCAAAATGTTGGCTAATATTGAGGTTAAAACACCCTGCTGGTGTTTCCTGATGTTGAGATTAAAACACCCTGTTGGTGTTTTCTGATCCTTCAGAGGCTTTGATACCATCAGTCGTGGCCTCTTTCACCACTGCCTTGAAGACCTGTGTGTACAACTATGGTTCCCCAGCTTCTTGGGGGGATGGTTCCAGTTGTTGGTTGTGCGGAGGAAGAGCCCACACCTAAGCCCCTCAAGTATGATTTGCCATGGGGCTCAACACTCTCTCCAGTCCTCTTCAACGTGAAACTACTGGTGGAGATTATCTATTGGTATGGGCTCAAGGCTGAAGTATGCTGATCATTGAGTTTTGATTGAGTTTTATTGTGAAAGGTTGGGGGTTTGTTTTGTTTTTAGTGTTTTGCCTGCTACCCAGGATTGTTGCTATAATATGGGCAGCTTTGGAGTTCATGGCCACAGGCATAACCATCACCGTGATCCACATTATTTGAGGCTACTCATAGGAAGGTGGGGGGGGGATGGATGTCACACACTACATCTGATTTTGGTTAAGGGGAGTGACAAACTGATCTGGTATTTGGGGATATTGATATCCATCCCTTTTCATGGACAGAACACTCCCTACTAGCCTTGGACTTCCCAATAGCTCTCTCTCCTTTCTCTCCATTACTATTTAACATAGACATGAAGCTTCTGGTGAGTTCATCTGTCAGCCTGGGATGAGGTATCTTCATTATGGTCATGATAATCAGTTGAACATTTCTGCCCTGAGCTGTATAAGTAATGCTGTAGAGGTGCTTACTCAGCTCCTGGAGACAGTCAAGGTCTGGATGGAGACTGTCGGTTGTGATCGAACCCTAGGAAGAACTAAGTGTGTCTGGGTTTGGGAGCACCCTTGTTTTTGGATAGGATAGTACTCCTGCAGGGAATGAATTGGTATACAATCTGGACTTAAGACTCCTGCTCAAGGAGCAGGTAGAAGCCCTGGTGCAGAAGGCCTTTGCACAAATCCATCTTAGGAGCCAGTTGGCTGCTTCCTGAATCTAGAGGCTATGTTCATAGTCACTCACATTTTAGCCTTTCCTATCTGGATTTTTCCAACAAACTCCACAAAGGGCTGCACTTGACCTTTGTAACGTCTCTGCTGCATGATTTGCATTGGCTTCCACTAGCTTTCTAGGTGCAGTTCAAGGTGCTTCTTATCCTCTTTAAAGACTTTGAGTTATTGGCCACCATCTCACCATGGATATCATGAAAATTAATATGGGCCTGCTCATGTGTGGGTGTGGGTGTTATGACTCTATGGAGGAACATTGACATCCAATTATACATTTGAAAAAAACAGGACTTGGTAGGGGTGGGGGTTTTTATTTTATTTTAATTAAAACAAGATTAAAATTTCAGAGTTTTTTGGAATTGATAATGAAATTTTTTGGGAGTCACCTACCCAAAACTCAATTTATTATTTTATTTTGACATCAAATATTCTTTTGTATTCAGATCTGGTCTTAGAAAAAGAATGTAGCATTTTGGGAGAAAGATGAATCCCAGAAGGCCAGCACTGGAGGCCAAGATGGAGAAGATCTGCACAGCCACCATGTACTTGCCCTTCGTGCTGAGATAAGTGGGCACAAAGGAGACCCAGACACTGCAGAAGACCAGCATGCTGAAGGTGATCAGCTTGGCTTCATTGAAAGCCCCAGGAAGGTTCCGGGCCAGAAAAGCCACTACGAAGCAGACAGCAGCCAGGAAGCCCATGTAGCTGAGGGCACCGTAAAACATGGGAACAGAACCTTCATTGCATTGCAAGATGATCTCTCCAAACTGCAGGTTCATGTCAGAGTCAGGGAAGGGAGGAGAGGTCCCCAACCAGATGCTGCAGAGGACAACTTGGAGAACAGAGCAAGAAAGGACGATGGTGTTGGCCAAGCTCTTCCCCAGCCATCTTTGCACTTTATTCCCTGGCTTTGTGGCCAAGAACACTAACACCACAGTGACTGTTTTGGCCAAGACAGAAGAGACAGCAAGAGAGAAAATGATGCTGAAAGCTGTTTGTCGCAGAAGGCAGGTGGCTCTCCTTGGTCGGCCAATGAAGAGGAAGGAGGTCAAGAAGGAAAGCAGAAGGGAGACCAGGAGCATATAAGAGAGGTCCCGATTGTTGGCTTTGATGATTGGAGTGTCTTGGAATTTAATGAAGATTCCCAAGACAAAGCCTGTGATTAAGGAGAGGAACAAGGCAAGGCAAGCCAGGATGATTCCCAGATTTTCTTGATAGGATAGGAAGGTCCTAATCTTGTGTATACAGTGATCTCGATGGATGTTTGGATATTGATCTTCTGGGCAGTGGTTGCATTTCTCTGCATCTGGAAAGCAAGAGTAATATCTCCTTTACTCCAATGATGCCTGCAGAAGGGGGGGAAAAAACCCTTTACCTTTGACTGGAACAAGGAAAATTAAGGGGAGATGACCTTCAGGCAGGCTCAGGGTTGGTTGAGGATATCATCATGCATTCCTGCTCTGAAGAAATACTTAAGGCTTCTGCCAGGAGAAGAAGAAAGTGTGGTTCTTGCATGAGTCATGATTATGACTATGATTATTTGTCATCTGGCATCCTCTTAGTGAAAATCCAGAAGTTGGAACAGCCATTTAGATCATCAGGTCTACTATCAGTGTTCAGTTTGGAGAGTGGTGTATTTAGGGTTTCGTGAACATAACAAAGAAGAGTTCATGCACGAGAGATGAAAAACGCTTTTCAAAACCCCCTTGCACAGAAAATGCCTAAGTAAAGACCCTCTCCCTTTCCTCAGGTCTCACCCACCTTCCATGGTGGAGATGGTTCCTTCTGGACAAGGAAGACAGTCGTAGCAGCAGATGGGCCTCCCTTCCTGAACCACCATCCTGAATCCGGGACGACAGCTTTCCACACACCTTGAAGGAGGCAGGGGCTGAGCAGAGAGAAAAAACACCCAGGAAATGAATTTATTTCATGAAAGGATGCAAAGGAGGAAGGACCTAGTGTTCTGAAATTCGGGACTGAGCTTTACTCAGTTTGAATCCTATAAAAAAATTGGCAGTCATCAAACAGTTTCAGCTGCCTGTTACTTCTATCTTATCTTTTCCCCTAATTTTTCACACCATACAATTTTTAGAATCTAAATTTATATACTGAATCACTCCAGAAAAGTTTGGATGGATATTTTGCTTTGGTAGAATTAATCCTGTTGCCCCATGGATCAAATCTATCTACTTCTGCCTAGTACTAATAAATAGTTTATTTAAATTTTTAAGGTTATATTTCTCATAGAAGCCTCAAAATCTAAAATGGGAATTCTCTTGGAGAACTTTGATGACTTTCAAAACTACTTTCTGCCCAAAGAATGCAACCCTGGTGGGAAGAGCTTCAGCCAGAATGAAACAAACTTTTCCCCACCTTGTTCAGCCCTTCCATCTCTGCAGTTGCATTTGGGTTCATCATAAAGGTGAAATCCTGGGATCCCTGTTGTTCTAGACTCCCAAACTTCACTTTGGTAATAGAGGTTTTGGAGAAAATCACCCAGGTCACAATGTCCAGGTCTGAGGCCAGCTCTCCATTTTCATCCAAATACACCCCTTCTATGGAATTATTGTAAAACTGAGAATTTTTAAGGAATGAATGAAGCTGGAATGGAAGAGAAATTGAGTATTTTTAGATAGGGCACCCAAAACCCCTTCACTTGTGCTGAGGATGAACTGAAGATTCATCTGTCTATATGCAAAATGAACATACTGGATTCATTTTCCACATTCTTCCAGAGACAATCTATAAATAATTGAATTGTAAAACCTAATAATTTACACTTTAATTATATATGAACTGGACAAACACTGAGAAGGTTGAGAGAGAACCTTGGACAGACTTTCAAGATTCCGCTATGCCCAATAACAATAAAATCACATTCCTGGAATCCCTGCAGTGTCTGTTTCTTGACTGTCCTACCTGGAGGGGTGACATCAGCCTTGAAAGCCTGACCAAGTTTCTCCCTGTCCCAATTCACATTAAACAAAGTCAGGCAAGGGTGATTTGGGGTTTCTTTCCCAAATCTTCTTCTGTTTCTAGATTATGTAATCACCTACCAGTTCCTCCTGGATGGTTTATTCCTTACCTTCATCCCTCTCAATTCCTTTACAGTCTACCTGTCAAGTGGCAACAGATAGGAAAAGACACGTTAAAAGGACCTTCCTTTTATTTTTCCTATATATTTTTATTAAAGATTTTTAAAACGAAGATAAAAGTAGTACAAACTTATATAAAGTGAGGAAAAGAAAAAGAAAGAAATCAAAGAGAAAGCTAAAAGTGCAAGAAAGGAAAAAGGAAGTAAAAGAAAAATAGAAAATAAATAAATAAGATACAAAGAGGTAGCTTCCAATCTTTACAGCAGTTCTATGTGCTAAATTATTAATTTACCTCTTACTCTGTGGTTACAACATAACTCTATTAAATTCAAATCTGTTTTGTCTAATCATCAAAAACATAAATGATGATAAGTTCCTTTTTTTTCCTGTTTCACAGCAAAGTCTATAAGGGGTTTTCATTCAGAAATCAATGAAGATACTTTCTTTTCTCTGATCAAGGTAGCCAATTTAGCCATCTCAGCAGGTTCCAGTATCTTCACCCACCATTCCTCCATTCTTGGTACTGCCAAATCTCTCCGTCTTTGTGCATACAATAATCTCGCTGCAGTGATCATGTACAAAAACAAAGGTCCATGATTCTTTTCCAGCTGTTTGTCCATTAATCACAAAAGAAAAAGAGATTTCAAACCCAAAATCTGGTTTCAATTGTATATTAATCTTTAAAATCCTCTGAATTAGTGTATGTATTTGAATCTAGAATTTCTTAGCTTCTTTATACATCCACCAAACACGATTAAGTGTCCTTTCTTGTTCACATTTCCGGTCTAAATTTGAAATGCCTTTATACTTTCTAGACAATTTCTAGACATATAGACAACGATATGATGTATCATTTGTTATAGACATATACCAAAAATGCGTAATTTGATAAACGTTCTCTTTACGATTACAAAATAATGTAAATTTCAATCCTTTCAGGCACGTATTTTCCCATTGTTCCATCTGTATATTATAACCAAAATTTATAGCCCAGTTTATAAAAATTTTATAAATTTTATTTTTAATAAATTTTATATTTTATAATTTATCTTTTATTTATAATTTAATAAATTTTATAAAACTTCTCTTTAAGATTCCAACTTAAAGCTAATCTCAATCCTGTCAGCCACATATTTTCCCATTGTTGCAGCTGTATATTATAAGCAAAATTTAGCCCCCTTTCTCATGCGTTCTGTCATTTGTTCTTGTGTTTCAAATTTTAATAAACATTTATATATTTTAGCAATCACATGTTCATCATTTGTACAGAATTTATTTCAAACACAGTTTTCAAAAGCATACCTTATTTTAAACGTTTCTAATAATTATAAATCAGAGAAACATTGACAACTTTCTCTCTCTACCATGAGTGCTTCTGTTGATTTTGTTTCACTTTCCCCTTGAAAAAATTCTAGCGTCTCATGATATGTTGACCATTCATGTTTGCCAATTATTTCTGGTCTATAAAATGCTTCTTGGGCCTGAAAACAAAAAGGGGTTTTGGGGCACAACCTGGGTTTGTAGCTCTTCCATATTGTCAATGTTGCACGTGTAACATAGTGATTTTTAAAATCCATTTGAACCTTGACTCTATCGTACCACAAATATCCATGCCACCCAAATCTCAGGCCATGTCCTTCTAACTCCCAAAGCCTTCTATTTCTCAGCAACACCCCCTCTTTCATCCAGACCAAACAGCAAGCTGCAAAATACAGTTTCAAGTCAGGTAAACCCAATCCTTCTCTTTCCTTTGCAACTTCTAAGACCTTATATTTAACTTGGAGGTTTTTCCCCTGTCACACAGATTTTGATATGTCCTTCTGCCACTGTTTAAATGGTGCATCAGGTGTCAAAACAGGTATTGTCCAAAACAAAAATATTATTCTAGGCAAGACATTCATTTTTATCGCAGAAATTCTCCCCAGCAATGACAATGGTCGTATCTCCCATCTTAACATCTCTTTTTTAACTGCATTCCATGTCTTAAGAAAGTTATTTTGAAAAAAGCATACAATTCATATTTGTCATTGTGATAACCAGGTATTTTACATTTTTCTCAATGTTAAAACCAATTTTATTCATCAATTCTGCTTGAGCTTCTATTTTCACATTTTTTTGTTAACATCTTTGTCTTCTATTTATTAATCTTGACACCTGCTGATGCACACAATTCTTTTAATTTGCCAATTAAATTTCAAATCTTTGAAGGATCTTCCAGAACCAACACCAAGTCATCTGCAAATGCCCTTAACTTTACTGTTGCATCTGTTGGAGTTTTTGTGTAGTCTCCTTTGACACCTTCATCTGAATCTCCTCCAATTCTTCTTTGAATTTTTTGAGAATTTTTCTCTCCTGCTGGACAGAATTCAATCAAACTCTTTGCTGGTTAAAAGTAGAAGTCAAACCTTCCTCTTTTTCTGCCTTAAATTCTAGTTTTTTAAAAAAAACCTCTTTTCTCTTATGTAAAAATCCTTTCTTTAGGGACAATTATATCTGATTTATCAGTCTTCAGCCTTGTATAAAAATGCTGTTGCAAAACCTAATCCCTTGTCTTCTTCCTGACAAAGTGCATCGAAAGATCCCTTCGAATATTTCTTGTTCTTGCACTTCTTGATTTTTTTTAAATTACTTGATTGATTTCTGCTTCTAAATCATCATCTTCCCACTCCAAAGAAAATTGGCCCATACTTTAATATTCTTTTCTGTCATATCTTCTCTAGAATCCTCTGGTGTTGCTCTACATCTCAAACAAAATTCTCTCTCTCTCTATTCCAATAGATCCATGCTATCTATTTCTCTTTCCAACTCTCTGACTTCTGTCCTACTCTCTAAAATTTCCACTTTGTCCACAATATGTTTTACCTCGCCACACACTTGTTTTACAGAGCTTTCTATCTTCTTAATTTCTTTCATCTCCCCTTTCACCTTTTCCACTTTTTCCTCCATTCTTTTTTCAAAAGCTGTCAATTTAATATCAAGTGATTCTAAATTGAACACAGTGTCAAATGTTCATTCTGGAAAACTCCCCCATGTCCTCTGATCTCCTTGCCTTTCTCTCTATGAATTGAATAATGAGGTAAATACTCATCAAGGATTAACAGCTCTCTACCTGATTGCTTTATACACCAGTCTCAAATATTCTTTAAGACAGACTTCCCAAAACTTTTAATTGTGTTACTCTTTGACCACCCTTTATATCATTAGCTTCAAATAGTAATGAATAAAAAGTAGTGGTAGGTTATTAATTATTATTTTGGATTGGTCCTCTTCAAATCACAATCCCATGGAATAATGTAGAAAAGTCTTTTCCGTACAGAATTGTGTTCTTGGAGGTCCCAGATCTTAATAACCACCATGAAAACACTTCTCAAAAGCTGTTCAAGTGAGATCCATTGTTGAACAAGACAAGAAGCTATTGCAAAATGTCTCTGATTGCATCTCATTTGCTATTTCTGAACAATTCTTTTTCTAGGGGATCCTGGTGATGTTCTCTATATACGTCTGTAAGGAAGTGCAGAATTGTACACACATACACACACAAAGACACAGATGGATGTGGCAGAGTGGGCCCTCTGGCTTTCTTTTGGGGAGCCCCTCCAACATCCCATCTGTCCCCCATGTTGAACCTCTGCAGAGTCTATTTGGCTGTAAGAATCTGCCTCATGCTTGAAGAGAAATGTCCTCCTTCACTCAGAAGGGACTGCAAGAATCTTGGCTTGGCTTGGCTTGGAGTCTCAACCTACACAGTTGATCAGCCTAGAAAACGTTGGCCACTTGCTTAGATGCTTCTCCATATTATGTTCCTCTATATACTTCTGTAAGGAAGTGCAGAATTGCACACACACACACACACACACACACACACACACACACACAAAGGTACAGATGGATGTGGCAGAGTGGGCCCTCTGGCTTTCTTACACAGGAGCCCCTCTGCCATCTCAACCATTCACCATATTGAACCTCTGCAGAGCCTGTTTGGCCATAAGGATCTGCCTCTCGCCTGAAGAAAAATGTCCTCCTTCACTCAGGAGGGACTGCAAGAATCTTTGCTTGCCTTGAGATCTTTGCCTACACACTTCATCAGCATAGGGAAGGTTGGCCACTTGCTGAGACCCTTCTCCACTTCATTTCTCCAATTGTGCTGAAAATTGAATAGGGTGGCAAAGGAAGAAAACCTTTTTTAACCAAGAAATGGGGCTGTGCCTGGGTGAAGGCAGTCCTGGAGCAGAGAGGCAGCCCAGCAGGGGAGGGGTCAGAAGGGTGACACTGTCTAATACCCCCCCAAAATCACTGGAATGGAGGGGACATGATTGGGTGGGAGATGGTGGTGCTCCAGCTTGCCAGGAGAAAAGTCAGAGAAGGGAGACACGCAAGAAAAACAATAGCTTAACCAAGAAACCATTATTGTCAGGACATGAAATGACATTTAATCGAATGAGGGAATGGTTGGGTAAACAGTAAAGATGTCCAAATTATTTCTTCCAAATGAAGTTTAAAAGGAGAATCTTTTGGCAAAGAAAGTAAAAAAGTAAAGGGAATTCAAAAGAGAGAGGAGTGGAAAGTTGGGATTCAATTTCATGTCTGTCTCTGAATTTTATTTTAGTTTTTATTTTATTTTGAGAACAGGAACCTGATTCTTAGATTTGTACAACTGATTCTTAGCAACAGAAGAGAGGTACACAGAAGAAAAGAAATACCTGCCAAGCCTTCAGCCGTGGAGGCTCCAAGTTCTTACCCCCTTTGGTCCTTGTCTTCTTTGATCTGGATACATAAGCTGTGTGTAAGGCCCGTGCCACAGCCCAGATGGTGTTGTAAATGAAATAGTTATCCAGAGACAGGATCCGATCAATTATCTCCTCAGGCAGAGCCTCCAGCTCTTCTTTCTCTCTGCACCGTCTCCAGACTTTCAGAGAAAAGGCACCCTTGGTGTAGGAGCATCTGAAAGATGTCTGTGCAAGGTAACGCATAGTACGATAAACATGCATAAACCCAACGTATTTTGCCATGTGGTTTCTCTTCATCAGAAAGGAAAAAATGCTATGAAGAAACTGAGTGCGAAAATCTGTATATGTCAAAAAAATGGTGAAATCCCACCGGATTGTTGCGATCAGGATTTTCCCTGTAACAGGCTCTGTAAAAGTTTCATATACTACGTGTATCATATTTACCCCTACCTCGAATGAGTAATCCTCACCACCATGAAGAAAGACATTCACTTGTCTCCACTTGCGATATGGATGATCACTTATGGAAACATGATAGATGGTTTTGGAAAATGTTTGCGAGATAACTGGACAAATGCCATTCCTGAGCAGCATAGAAGTCAGGGTCCTCAGGAACCTCTCCCCCTGGTCAGTTTCTGGAGCTATCAGACCCACCAAGGTCCACCTGAAATGGAGGAGCACCTTGACCATCCCTGGGTACTGGACTCCTTCAGCAGGGAGCATTGGGTAGAAGAAAGGAGACTGAGTCCTATCACTGGATGTCTGCGAAACAAAAGTGTAGCTGATCTGAAAAACAATGAAAGATGTTGTTTTATTTGATGCCCATAGGACCCAAAATTAAAGATAACAATTCTGGCCTTAAGGAAGCCATAATTCCACTTCTGGCCAAGAAGGCTTATCTACTCCCCATTGCTTTTAGAATTGCTTCCCTTCCCTTTTCCTTCCTCAGTGGAGAATTTTTCAAACTCTTGGAACTGGAAGATCCCCCAATCTGGACTTGGGACCATGCTGGGAGGGAATATTTCTGCTCTAATCCTTCCCTCCCTTTGCATAATCTGAACCTTTATCCTGAATGCTTCCCATCTCCATAATAGAACTCTTTTCTCCACTTGCAGTAGAGGACCTCTGGCTGAAAGTTACACAACTAAAAATTCCCTTCCCAACAAAGACGCACCTGTGGGACTTTGTAGATGCCTGATATGGTCGAAATCTGGATGGAGATGTCAATCTCGGCCCCTTCGAGAAGAGCCACGGTATGTCTTGGCCTTCCACAGCTGTAGTTGAGAACATTGGCCTCCCCATCAGAAAGCAGGTCCAGCAAAGCATCCAAAGTCATTTGTGCACTGAAGTAGCTTTCATAAACATTGTAACTCAGGGTGATGTTGGGTAAAAGTTGGGAATCCTGGTTGATCACTTGGATAGCGAAAAGGAAGGAGAACATTTTCCAGTATTCTGGGCTTGCTATCCTAGAAACATAATAATAGTATGATATATCAATTAAAGGAATTTTTTATTTGACCATTTTGACAATATTTTCCCTAATCTAGATAGCGAATGTGGGAGATCAAGAGGAGAATACCTTGCAAGACTGGAGGGTGGCTTTCATGCAAATGCAGGCAGGTTCACTTACCACAGTAATTCATTTGAAGGGGTTGTGTTAAAGCTTAATAGTTGAAATTTAGCCCTCGTTGCAGAGATTATGCCACCAATGGAAAGCTGTCCTGGCCGGTTATGAATCTGTGGGTCCACCCCATCCCTCTTTGGAGTCAGGAGGCATTTGGCCTTCAGCTTCATACAGACTCCCTGGGGCCACAGAAGCAGCACAAGCAGCAACATGACTTGTGTTCCTGACTGAGCCTCCAGCTCTGTGTCTGCTCTGAATAAAGATCAAGAAGGTGTAGAAGCTACAGGGTCTTTCCTAATCCAGACTGTGTCAAGGCACGGGTGCACATCTGGAGGGGAGAGGACTAAACACAGCCCCTGACTGCCCTAAAAGTCTCCCCTAGCTCTTTCTTTCTCCAGAAGCATTTATGGACCCACATGTTTTGAATGCCATGATATCAGCCAAGAAGGCTTTAGTCTGGTATTCAGTTGACGATATGTTACTGACATCTAATGTCAAATTTTCTAAAGTCTGCAGAAAAGTCTCTAGAGATTTCGCACTGAGGCAACAAGTAAATCACTATGATTTGGATCATAGTCAGGGGGAGAGAGATCACCTCTCTGGACTTGAATGGATCAACAGGCAGATACACAAAGGGAGAAGTCACAGGTGGGCTTCAAACTCGGAAGATGAGCCATGGAGTGAGAAAGGAGAATTTGGCCCCAAA